>NC_051319.1:44954684-46323612 GCF_015220235.1 Choloepus didactylus
CAACAATTGACTCCAACCTAACTGTTCTAGTCTTCTCAACACAAGCACTTCACACACCTGATCCGTACACTTACATCATTTTATCCTCACATTTTAATGTCCTCCCATTGCCTCTATGTCCAGACCTACTTTTCTTTGAAGGTCCAATGTCATTCTCCATCTCTTCAAAAAATCCTTTGATAAATACCCTTAATTTTAAACTGTTCCTCAATACTCTTGCTCAATTTTGTAGTTATCATTTGCCTCAATTAATTAGAATATGTTTAAATAAATTTGTTAGTTTTTTTAATTACTTTGTGTATTGCCTTATACATGCTGAAATTGGCCTCCAACACACAGCTGCCCATCAAGATAGTAAATCAATGATAAAGCCATGGGGTGAATGGCAGAGACTAGTTCTGCTCTCAAAGGCTGAGGTTTCGTCTCCAAAATAAAAGACACACTAGAGCTAATGAATATCAACCACAGACTCAGGACCAATTGCAGTGGCCAAGTGCTGTAGATCTTCCCACAGCCTTTCTGCAGAAAGCTTTTCCAGAGATTGTGATGAACCGGAAACAACAGAACACATTTATTGTTAAAATGAAAGAAAATATTCTAGAGCATAATCAGCTATTTTATACAAAATCATTCCATTAACTTGGAGAAAAATTTTGTTGTAATGTGTTTATTTTTCCCTGCTTGTTTTAGCTTTTCTGCCACTTTTTTTTTTTTAACTTTTGGTGATGTTTTACTAAAATTTTAACAAAATGGAACAGCTATTACAACTGCATTTGGCAGTTTTATTGTTTCTAGTCTCTAACATATTTCTGATATATTAAGCAGAAATTGTGATGCAGTCTCAATTCATGTGTTTTTTTCCTTGGATCAATATACTTTGAATTAGGTAACACTCAAACACAGTTAAAATTAATTTGGAAAGTCTAGGTAAAGCCAAGAGGTAAAGGAATATTTGAGTCAATAAAAGAAAATTACTACTCAAAATAATGAATTCCTAGATCCAATCAAGTTTACCAGCTGGTGTACCCAAGCTCGCCTGTGGTAAGCGTTAGCTGATACAAACCCTACCCCTTTCTTAGTGAATTACCCTTGGGGAAATAAGAGCTACATCACTGAAACCTCATGGCCTCCTCCTCCTGCTTCGGGGCCGCACTGAACTAATGACTGATGCAAAGTGTGGCAGGTTGAGTTAGGTACCCCAGCTAACACATGATCTTCATCTTAATCCATGACCCTGTGGATGTGAGCCCATTGTAAGTAAAAACTTTTGAGAATTTGATTTTTTTTTAAGGTATGACCAATTGAAGAAGGGTGGGCCTTAATCCAGATTACCTGAGGCCTAATAAAGAGAACCCAGAAGTCACAAAAGCCAGCAAGGAGAGGACATCACCATGTGATTGGAGGCAAATAAATACACAGGCAAAGGAATCCCAAGGATTGCTGGAAGACAGGACCAGAATGCCACAGACTCCAGGAGAAAGCAACTTGTGCCGTTATCTTGATTTTGGACTTCTTCTAACTTCAAAAACATGAGCCAATAAATCCCTTTTGTTCAAGTGAAATTTTGAGGTGTTTGTCTCAGCAGCCTAGAAAATGAGACAAAAGGGTACACACATGTCGTTGCCCTTGACTCAAGGCAGGATTAATTCTGTGGTGGTATTTGGGCTTCAGTACTTCCCTGTGTGATCAGAGTGAAACTGAAACTTCCTCCTTGCTTCTGTTCTTTTCCTTTCTCTATCCTACTCCCCTCATTCACTTTACACTGAGGACGTTTCCCAAGCACATAACTTGATCAAGAATCCCATCTCAGGCTCTGTTTCTTTCACTTGACGTAGATACTCACTATGAGTTTATAAGGAAAGTTCTATCCCCATTTTATCACAAGCCAGTTTCTTCCCATAGCAACTGCTTAGGGACATAACTTATAGCACTTCAATATCCAGAATGGCATCAGGTTATAGGAACTACTTGAGTGTTGAATAGATTTTTAAGGAAATATATTCCCTCTCAAGGATTTTTTGTATCATCTGAAACCAAAAGGAAAAGGCAAGTTCCTAAGCTCCATAGTTAATGTTAATTTTTAGCATTTGGAATTTATTGGGGACAATTATGACCTTTGATCAGTATTCAAATATCAGTTCCTTTGAAGCAAGCCTTTTTTGAATTCTTTAATTTTTATTTGTAGAACTGTGTAAAGTCTATTATTAAACCACATTTATGGGCTCTTTGCAGGTGAATATTCTTATTGATGTTACTATTAATAACAAAATGTTATTAATCAAAATATATCTCAATGGGAAAAGCAGAATATATAAAAGAGAGCACAAAGGACTAAAATTAAGAGAAAAAATATATAGCCAGAACTGCAAATGAAATCGAAAGCATCAAGATTTTACCCACTGCATGAAAAACAGAAGTCTTTTATTTCAATGAAATCTTTGCTTTGCTCTTTCTTCTTTGTTCTAATATAATATAATGTCAACATAGACTTTGATAACTAAACAAATTTCTGTTATCAGCTTGAACATGCAGTTCTTGAGAAGACAAAACAATGAGAATTTTACCTATGCAAGAACTACTGTAGGCTTTATGAATGGAATGTCTCTCTAGAATTTTGTTTTATACCTCACATTTCACATCCTACATAAAACTTGTTTTACTAACATATAAAAAAAATCAATCATTAGATATTTTAAAATATCTCCTCATTTTATCATATATAGCTAAAATAAAACATTAGCACTAGAAAATGCTATTCCCTATGTTAAATAATCTTAAATTAAACTGTATAATATTCTCTTCCTTGACCAACTAATTAAGGCATTTGTTAAACTTGTATAGTTTTAAGGTAACAAGAAGAACTTAATGGAGTTCTATTGGATTTTTTCCATTACGTTAACATTATAGACTTTTAATGAATGTCTTAATTAGATACTATTATTAACAGTGTTGAAGCACAAGTAAAAATCAGTCTCAATGTGTGCAATATGCCTCATTAGCATTCACTGCAGGACACTCACCCAAACCAACTTAATTAAAAAAATAATAAAAGTATGCCTGAACCTCTTATGTATAATTGTCCATTCAACAATGTTTGTGCATTCTGAAATGTACTAACATTAGATCAAACATAGAAACACTATTTGAACTTAAATGCTATGAATCTCAATTACTTTAATGCCTGCTTTTTCCTGTATCCTCCAATTTTCCCAGTTTGTTGATTCATTCTATTTTCTACACAATAACTAAATTTATTCTTTGCTGTTGCTATAACTCATATTGTGCCTTCCTTTCACAGCAGATAACCTTAACATTTTTCACTTGCTCCTTGCTTTTGTGATTCTTCAACTTACCTTGATCTGGCTTCTGTGTCACCATTCCCATAATTATTCTCAATATGTTCACCTCTGATCTTGGTATTGACACCAGGACCAACAGACCCTTTTTCTTTGTTTCCTTACATGACTTTTCTGTGACCACTGACATCACTCAGATATCTTTTATGAAAGTCTCTATTTTGTTTATCTCTGGATTACTACATTTTCTGGGTCTCTTTTTATCTTGGTGGCTATTTCTCCTCAAATTTCTACAGTATGTAGTGAAACTGACATTATATAAATGGTAGTTTTCCTCATGGTTTTATGCTTCTTCCTCTGCTTTTCTCTTCTATATAACCTACCTGGTGATCTTCCCAACACATGTAACTATATGTCAGTCACAAGCTGATTTACAAAATAAGTAATACTATATTTATTGTTTGCTCCATTGGGAAAGATATTTATATTTTCCTAGGTGCTGGAAATACATTAAAAAAATAAAGCAGACAAATTCTTTGTCTTCCATGAAACTTACCTTTTAAACTTTAAGAAAAGAGAATGGTAATTAGCATTATATCTAGCAATTATATTAGCAATTATGTTTAGTACATGACTTACTAACAGGCTTAAAACATATAAATCCAATCCTACTTGGTTATTACTTAGTTACTGAAACTCAACATGGCTGAAACCATAAGTATTATTTGTTATTACTTGTTGAATAGTGTTCCCCCAAATGATATGATTATTTCCTTACCCCTGGGCTGTGAATGTGACTTGATTTGGAAATGAGTTTTTTGAAGATATGATTAGTTAAGATGAGCCCAAACTGGATTAGGTGGGACTTAATCCAATATATGATGGGTATCTATATAAAAGAGAAAATTTGGAAAGATACAGGGGAGAAGACCATGGGAAGATGGATGCATGGGCAGATGCATCTACAAGCTAAAGCAACCAAGGATTGCCAGAAGATACCAGGATCTAGAAGAGGCCTGGAGGGATTCTGCCCTATGGTTTTAAGAGGGAGAATGGCCCCGCCAATACCTTGGCTTAAGAAAATGGTGAGGCAATAAATTCCTATTATTTTAAGCCACCTAGTTTGTGGTTGCTGGCCTAGGACACTAAGGCATATGTTTATGCCATTTTGATCCTCTTCCTATAGCTCAAACCTGAGTGAGTTTCATCAAGATCCAAGAATTTGTCAAAGAAATAAATATAGGAAAATCAGAGTCTCCGTCTCTTACATACCAAATCAATACTCAAGTTCTAAAAAGTATTCCCCTCTCTCTCCACTTCCATTTCCAATACTTCGTATAAATTCACAATTTTTTGCATTGATTTACAGAACTAATTTCCATGCTCCTTCCTAGAATGGCCATGCTACTAGTATTAATGGTAGTAGAAGATGGCACATCTTACAAACCCTCTAATCCTGTCATTGCTCTGTATAAAGTACTAAATTTCATTTTCCTGTAGCTTTTAAGAACAAGGTAAATTCCCTTCTCTGTGTACACATGTTCCTTCAAATCCTGGGTCATCTACCACTTGCTAGTTTCATCTCATTAGCTAAAACCAACAGGAATGAGTTGCTCTAGCTACAGTAAGCCACTTGTATTTCATTGAATGTGTGACATATACCATTTTCAATTTCCTCTCTATTTCTCTTTATTCCTTCAACCCATCCTTCAAAACTCCAGTAGCTCCTCTTCTGGGAGGCCCTCTGTGAACTATCAGCCTAACAATAATACTCCTTTTCTGTTTTCTAATAGTAAGGAATAGGTTCTCAAAGGATTATCAAAGTGTATAGTAGTCACTGAATTACTTGTCTTATGTCTCAAAGCATTTTAATAACCTACGGTGATAGAATATATCTTTGTAGATTTTTCATTTCTTTTCTGTGGTAGGCAGAATAATGTTTTCCCAAAGATGTCTGTGTCCTAATTCCCAGAACCTGGGAATATGTTCTCTTACATAGCAAAAAGGAATTTAGGTTGCAGAAGGCATTAAGGCTTCTAGGCAGCTGATCTTACAGTAGGAATATAATGCTTTATTATCAGGAAATTACCAATCTAATCACGTGAGCTCTTAAAAATGGAAAAGGGAAGCAGAACAGTGGTCAGGGAACTTGGATGTGAAAAGTATTCCACTCACTTTGGCTGACTTTGAGGATGGAGGAAGGAGGTCACTATCTAAGGAATGTGGTAACTTTAGAATCTGGGCCTGGCCCTAAGTTTATAGCTAGCAATACAATGGGGATTACCTTGGTCCTACTGATGAAAAGATCTGAATTCTGTTATTCACCCAAATGAGCAGGAAATAGATTCTCCCATAGAGCTTCCAGAAATTAACACAATCTGCCAACACTTCATTGTAGTGTGGTTAGACTCATATAGGACTTTTGACCTACCAATCTGTAAGATAAAACGAGGGTTGCTTTCAACAACTAGGTTTATGGCAATTTGTTACAAGAGCAATAGAAAACAAATACATTCTCCGGGTCTTAAAACAGTTACTTAGATTAAAAATATTTGATTCTCCTTTTGCCTATTTCTTTCAGACATGTCCCTCATTTCCATTAGTGACCAATTCTTGTGTATTTTACTTCACATTATTTCCAATATCATTTACCACCACTATATTTTCAATATACTCATAATAGGCAGAGGTTATTCTATCTTTCTTAGGTTTCTCTAGAACACTCATAAATTAACTTTTCTCCCCTCCCTCTTTGCTGATCTATCCTACGTGTCACTATCAGATTGATCCTTCTAAAATTTGGGCTTCATTATGCATTTCCATGATGTACAATCATATATATATAGATATATATTGAATACTATATACACACACACACACATACATGTATATATAACTATTTAGTATTCAATGAGCTACAAAAATGTTAATTAATCACTCAAATGTCTCTGCTTTTTATGCCATAATATGCACCTTTAACCTCACGTACCTTGGATTTCAACTAAGTTTACCTGTGAGCATCCCATGAACAATCCCTATCTTTTCGGTTATGACTTGGCTATTTCTTTCGGAATATTCATTCTTATTTCTGCCTGTTGAACTTCTTTTAGCTATCAAATTACAAAAGCAAGCTTCTCTGAAAAGGTTTCATCTTGTACGAACTACAGTGAAATTTCCATGTAAAGATACTTTATCTATCTTATTCCATGCTTGATCTCCTGTGTCTATACCAGTGCCTGGCACAGAGTAGCCATTCAATATATATTTGTTGAGTGAATGAAAATATGAATGAATTAACTCAATTTCTATTGCCCTGAGCCTCAATTCACTACAGATTGGGCACTTCATCCCTTCCCTTCCTCCAGTGTCAGTCCTACTCTGTGTCTGAGATTAACTCTTTTTACAAACAGAAGAAATGAGGGGACATTCCTCCAATCAGTAGCTATGAAGTCGGATATATAAACAAGTTATAAATAATTACATGGACTTTTAGATATTTTTAATATATTTTAAGGTGTAGTATTCATATTTATTTAAGTGTTTGAAAGTGTCATGTAAGTCATCTATGTCAGTATATATACATTACAGATATACATCTAAGAATAAAAATAGATAAACTCAGTAAATATAAGCACACAGCAGCTCAGCTAGGGTTGTGTGCTTTTTTAGTATAGTTCATTAGTTTGGTCTATCTTGTTCTTTTGTGCACAAGTCTCTGTGTAAATGTCTTTACTACTTTGCGTCACTATGTGTTTTATACATACCTGTGGTTATATTAATCATATTTCATTATTGCTAGTCTATTATATATCCCTTTCTCCAAACAGATTTTGGAGTGCTAATAGTGACTAGTTGAATTCATCTTTTGCTCTCTATCCCCAACCACAGAACCTTGACTGTAAAGGGAACAGAAGAAAACACTTGGTAAATAAATGCATGGCACTCCAAATTCTGGTTTGGGGATCCAACACCTATTTGAGAGAAGCTATAACAGTGACTGAATTTCTGTATTAGTTACCTATCAAATGCCCATTGTTATGATATTCACAGAAATAATTTTTTTTGCTGATCTATAACTTCACCATATTTTCCCTTATACCAGACTACATCTACTTGGGGTTATTTTAAGTTTCCACATTAAAACCATGTTCATTCACCCACCTCCTTTTCATAGCCCTCATATTTTGAGAGCATATACCTGTCAGCTTCCTTTCAGGAAAACAGAAGCACACAAAGCATTTTAAATAGAGGAGATTTGATATAGTGAAGTGTTAATAGAGTCTGAAAGAGTGAAAATAAACATTTATTTTATCTATAGATATTAACTACAAATAGCAACTTCCACTCCTAGACTAAGACTGGAGGGGGTAAGATGAAGAATCTAAGTAACAGAACATGAGAAATTAAGATAAGATGCAGAGAGAGCATCTTTGCTCTCCTACTGCTGGTGCCTTGAAGGACACATAATGAGGTTGGAGCAAACTGGCTCTGCTGGAGAAGTGCTTACAGAAATAGAAATTGAAAAGACTGGTAATGAAGTCTCTTCTGGTCTATTTCCATCTTTCAATCTTCCTTTACCTGAGTCTTTTATGAATTGAATCCATAGGAAGCCAACTGGCAATGGGGTCTGGGAAATATAGTTTTCAGATTCCCAGCGCTCACCAGAGAGCAAAGTATAGAAGAGAGCTGAATGACAACAGACAAAATGTGTTCCAGGTGTGTTCTGGACAGTCTTTCCTTACTTAATTATACTCAATTTATGCCTTTCCTCATCTAATTATAGAGCTTTGTGTTCTAACTATATGCTGATACTTCTTAAGCATGTATCTCAAGCTACAACAGAGCTTCTGCACTAAAGATTCAGTTACCTCAAATAAAACTCTAGTTCCACATTCTAATGTCTCAACAGTATTTATTTCCAAATTGTGATACTATTTAGAATGGTAAAATATGCACATAAGTTAAAATTTTATAATTTATAAAATATATGGATACCTGATACTGGCCAGGATGGGGCAAGCCAACTACAGTGTGTTTCTCTCAATGTTTCTTTTACTGATTACAACTAAAACTAGGCAGCTCGGCAAAGTTGAAGGAAGGAAGGAAGGAAGGTAGGAAGAAATGAAAAAGGGAGAAAAGGAAGGAAGGAAAGAAGGAAAGAAGGAAGGGTGAAAGGAAGGAAGGCAGGCAAATAGGAAAGTGAGAGAGAAAGAAAGAAAGGGAGATAAAAAGAAAAAGGGAAAGAAAGAAAAAACTGGAAGCTTGAAGACTGAAGTTTAAAACTTCGATGACTCAACATATGGGCATGGTTTTCTTTTCTTGCCTCCATTTTTTTCTCAACTCTGACTTGAATATGTGCCAGATCCCCAAACTCTCAAGTAAGTACCGACAGAAAAAAACTCTAGAAGAAACCACTTATTTTTAATCAGAGCATCCCCGTCCCCCCAGAAAAAGGAACTTGTGTGTTGGGGATTGTATTAGTTAGGGTTCTTTAGGGAGACAGAATCAATGAGAGATGTAGCAAACTGTCAACTCCAAGGAAGATGTCCGATGAACTCCTCGGGAAATGAACCAACAACTTCGACGAACTCCTCAGGAAACAAACCGGCAACTTCGACGAACTCCTCAGGAAATGAACTGGGATTTTTGATGAATGTGCTCGATGAACTCCTCAGGAAATGAACTGGCAACTTCAACAAGCTCCCCAGGAAATGCTTCACTGGGCAGCCGAAGAAGAAGTGAAGGTTCTCTAACCGTCCGGCTTATAAGCCTTCAACTGATCACCCAGACCAAATCCAGCCACTTGCATTCTCTCATTGTGGAAGGCACACCCCTTGATGAGTCATCAGTCAGCTGCAGTCAATTGACTGATGATCCAACAAACTGGCTGATCACCCAGACCAAATCCAGCCAATTGCATTCTCTCATTGTGGAAGGCATGCCCCTTGATGAGTCATCAGTCAGCTGCAGTCAGTTGACTGATGATCCAAGAAACCAGCCCGTTGGTTTATTAACCAGCCTCAAATATCCTCACAGCAATCGTCAGGCCAGTGCCCGCTTGACCAGACAGCTGATTCACCTAGCCAAGTTGACACATGAACCCAACCATCACAGTCCACCCCTTGTCAACTTGGTAGTTGTACACATCACCTAAAACCATACCTTCAAAATGAACGTTACAGCTTATGCCATATGATAAGGGGATAAGATAGAGAAGAAAGCAAAGATATTTTCTTCACAGACAAATACAAACATAATCATAACAAAACGAGGAGGAAATATTCATGTCATCATAGTCCTTGTTTCTGTAACTGGTCACGTGGCCATAGTTCATATTTATCATGACCTTCTTCCACTACCCATTCCATGTTCCCTTTACCCTCAGCAAGCACTTCAGCTGGCCGTGGTTCTTTGCCTGGTGGGGTGACCCAAACCTTCATTCCTGAAGTTTCTTGGCCATTGGTAGTCCTGCCTGGATTCGGTTGTTGCAGTTTTCCATCGACTTGAATCACAGGGCATGGTAGTACTAAGAGACACCCTAGGGGATCTCCTGTATTCCAGGAAAACTCTTCTTTACTTCCATTGTGTAGTTGCAGTGCTATTTCCCCTTGATAGTCAGGATCAATCACCCCAGCCAGTACAGTAATCCCCTTACCTGCCTGTTGATTCAGAGGCATAAGAAGCCCAAAGTGGCCAGGTGGCAGTCTTAACTTCCAGTTCAATGGGATTATTGTTGTGTTTCCTGGTGGAAGCATTCCTCCTTTTGGAACCAAGACCTGTAGACCAGCAGAGCTTAAACTTGCAGGGACAGGAAGCAAAAATTTCCCTAGTGGATCACTAGGAGTGATAGTGAGTGGTACCACTCCTGTTTCCACACCTTGATTCCTGGACCCATGAATCCTGGCTATGGGAGAAACAGCACCATAGAGTGGGTGCTGATTCAGAGCATACACAGCCTCCTGGAGAACACTGCCCCAACCCTGCAAGGTATTGCCACCTAGTTGGTGCCGTAATTGAGTCTTCAATAGGCCATTCCACCATTCTATCAACCCAGCTGCCTCTGGATGATGGGGAACATGGTAAGACCACAGAATTCCATAAGCATGTGCCCATTCCCTTACTTCATTTGCTGTGAAGTGGGTTCCTTGGTCCGAAGCAATGCTGTGTGGAATACCATGATGGTGGATGAGGCATTCTGTAAGTCCACGGATCGTAGTTTTGGCAGAAGCATGCCATGCAGGGAAGGCAAACCCATATCAGGAGTATGTGTCTATTCCAGTAAGAACAAATCACTGCCCTTTCCATGATGGAAGTGGTCCGATGTAATCAACCTGCCACCAGGTAGCATGCTGGTCACCCCGAGGAATGGTGCCATATCGGGGACTGAGTGTGGGTCTCTGTTGCTGGCAGATTGGACACTCATCAGTGACCGTGGCCAGGTCAGCCTTGGTGAGTGGAAGTCCATGTTGCTGAGCCCATGCATAACCTCCATCGCTACCACCATGACCACTTTGTTCATGAGCCCATTGGGCAATGACAGGAGTTGCTGGGGAAAGAGGCTGATTGGTATCCACCAAACGGGTCATTTTATCCACTTGGTTATTAAAACCTTCTGCTGAAGTCACCCTCTGGTAAGCATTCACATGGGACACAAATATCTTCATGTTGTTTGCCCACTCAGAAAGGTCTATCCACATACCCCTTCCCCAGACTTCTTTGTCACCAATCTTCCAATTATTTTCCTTCCAAGTCCCTGACCATCCAGCCAAACCATTAGCAACAGCCCAGGAATCAGTATACAGATGCACCTCTGGCCAGTTCTTCTTCCAAGCAAAGTGAACAACCAGGTACACTGCTCGAAGTTCTGCCCACTGGGAGGATTTCCCCTCACCACTGTCCTTCAGGGATATCCCATAAAAGGGCTGCAGTGCTGCAGCTGTCCACTTTCGGGTGGTACCTGCATATCGTGCAGAACCATCTGTAAACCAGGCCCGAGTCTTCTCTTCCTCAGTCAACTGACTGTATGGAACTCCCCAAGATGCCATAGCTGTGGGCTGGGAAAGAGAAGGTAAGGTGGAAGGAGTGGGGGGCATGGGCATTTGGGCCACTTCCTCATGTAACTTACTTGTACCTTCAGGACCTGCTTGAGCTCTATCTCAAAGATACCATTTCCATTTTATGATGGAGTGCTGCTGTGCACGCCCAACTTTATGGCTTGGTGGGTCAGACAACACCCAGCTCATGATAGGTAACTCAGGTATCATGGTAATTTGGTGGCCCATGATTAAGCGTTCTGTCTCTACTAAGGCCCAGTAGCAGGCCAACAGCTGTTTCTCAAATGGAGAGTAGTTATCTGCAGAGGATGGTAAAGCTTTACTCCAAAATCCTAAGGGCCTGCATTGTGATTCTCCTATAGGAGCCTGCCAAAGGTTCCAAACAGCATCTCTATTTGCCACTGACACTTCCAGCACCATTGGGTCAGCTGGATCATATGGTCCAAGTGGCAGAGCAGCTTGCACAGCAGCCTGGACCTGTCGCAGAGCCTCATCTTGTTCCGGTCCCCACTCAAAACTAGAAGCTTTTCTGGTCACTTGGTAAATGGGCCAGAGTAGGACATCTAAATGAGGAATATGTTGTCTCCAAAACCCAAAGAGGCCAACTAAGTGTTGTGCCTCTTTTTTGGTCGTAGGAGGGGCCAGATGCAACAGCTTATCCTTCACCTTAGAAGGAATATCTCGACAGGCCCCACAGCACTGGACACCTAGAAATTTTACTGAGGTGGAAGGCCCCTGTATTTTTGTTGGATTTATCTCCCATCCTCTGCCATGCAAATACCTCACCAACAAATCTAGAGTAGTTGCTACTTCTTGCTCACTAGGTCCAATCAACATGATATCATCAATATAATGGACCATTGTGATGTCTTGTGGGAGGGAGAAACAATCAAGATCCCTGCAGACAACATTATGACATAGGGCTGGAGAGTTGATATAACCCTGAGGTAGCACAGTGAATGTAAACTGCTGGCCTTGCCAGCTGAATGCATACTGTTTCTGGTGGTCCTTGCTGACAGCAATTTAGAAAAAAGCATTTGCCAGATCAATAGCTGCATACCAGGTACCAGGGGATGTGTTGATTTGCTCAAGCAATGACATCACATCTGGAACAGCAGCTGCAATTGGAGTCACCACCTGGTTAAGCTTACGATAATCCACAGTCATCCTCCAAGACCCATCTGTTTTCTGCACAGGCCAAATAGGAGAGTTGAATGGGGATGTGGTGGGAATCACCACCCCTGCATCCTTCAAGTCCTTAAGAGTGGCATTAATCTCTGCAATCCTTCCAGGAATCCGGTATTGCTTCTGGTTCACTATTTTGCTAGGCAGGGGCAGTTCTAGTGGCTTCCACTTGGCCTTTCCCACCATAATAGCCCTCACTCCAGGAGTCAGGGAACCAAAGTGAGGATTCTGCCAGTTGCTGAGTATGTCTATTCCAATTATACATTCTGGAACTGGGGAAATAACCACAGAATGGGTCCGGGGACCCACTGGACCCACTGTGAGATGGACCTGAGCTAAAATTCCATCAATCACCTGACCTCCATAAGCCCCAACTCTGACTGGTGGACCAGAGAGATGTTTTGGGTCTCTGGGAATTAATGTCACTTCTGACCCAGTGTCTAATAATCCATGAAATATCTGATCATTTCCTTTTCCCCAATGCACAGTCACCCTGGTAAAAGGCCGTAGGTCCCCCTGGGGAAGGCTGGAAGGAAGATTAACAGTATAAATTTTTGGCAGTGTAACAGGGTCCTTCCCCAAGGGTACCCGGCCTTCTCTTCATTCAAGGGGCTCTGGATCTGTAAACTGTCTCAAGTCTGGGAATTGATTAAGGGGCCGTGACTCTCTGTTTTTGTAATTCAAGGGAGACTTTTGTTCACGTAACCTAGAATTCTTCTGCTTATATACTTCAAACAAGAATTTAGTCGATTGCCCATCTATTTTACTACTTGGTACTCCATGATCCACTAGCCAATGCCATAAATCTCTGCGAGTCATATTATTTTGATTGCTGCTTTGAGCCTGTTTTCCATTATGGTAGCCACGCCCACCTTGTCTGTGGCGATTAACTGCAGCCACTTGGCGTTTGCTGACTCGGGACCCCATTATCCCCATTGTGTTTAAGGATTCCAGCTCAGTGACAGCAGTTCCTACAGTAATATCTGACCTACAGAGAAGGGCAACTACAGAGCTCTTCAGGGATGATGGAGCTAGTCTCACAAATTTATTCCTTACAGTCCTGGTAAAAGGTGTGTCCTCTGGACATTCCAGGGCTGTGTGAGCAGGTCTTCCATAATAAATCCACTCTAACATTCCAATCTCTCTAAGCCTTTGAATTCCCTCCTCCACATTATACCAGGGCAGTTCTGGCATTTCAACCTCTGGTAATGCCGGCCACCTTTTGATCCATGTTTCAGCCAGCCACCCAAACAAACTGTTAACACCCTTTCTAACCCCTCCAGCTACAACATTGAATGCAGAATCTCTGCTTAGTGGGCCCATATTAGTAAATTCAGCCTGATCCAACCTTATATTCCTTCCACCATTATCCCACACTCTCAATATCCATTCCCACCCATATTCCCCTGGTTTCTGTCTGTATAAGTTGGAAAACTCATACAGTTCTTCTGGAGTATAGCGTACCTCCTCATGGGTCACACCTTATACCTCACCCTTTGGGGCTTGTTGCAACTTGAGCCTAGTTATAGGTCTTGAAGCAAAAACTGGTGGTGGGGGTGGGTCATGAAAAGAGTTAGAATTATCTCTCAAGACATTTTCATCTCTTAAAACAGGATTAATCTCTCCAGACAAAGGAGTGAGGGCTGCTTCCTCAGGGGAGGTGATTACAGGATTAGCAGGCACTGAAGGGTTAATCTCTTTAGGTATGGGTTGGATGGCAGGCTCCTTAGGACAGACTGGAGGTAGAGAAGCTGTTCCCCAGGACAGCCCTCTACAGGTAAATCTAACAATGACCCAGCAGAATCCAGGGTTCCAGTGTCCTCACTGTCATTATTATCAATCCATATGTCCCCATCCCAAGTTTCCGGATCCCATTCTTTTCCGATCAATGCCTTTACTTTAACAGCAGACACCCTGAGAGGTTGAGATTTTAGTTTACGTTGTAAATGTGCTACTCGCACAATGAGAGACTGCGTCCGATTTTCCAATGGGAAACATGGAGTTCAAGGATGAAGGAATGGTAAATATCTGGGTAAATATAACAGTCTATTTTTACCTCTTAAATTCTCTAAATATGTATGACTGTTGGAAAAAATTATACTGCTATCTAGGTGATTTCCAATGTATGTAGGTGATATACCTATGACCAAATAAAATAATGGGTCAGGGGAGAGACCTACAGTGTTATAATATTTTAGTGTTATAAGTTTAATGTTATAAACTATGATGTGTATTATAATATTTAATCTAAGTACAATAAAATGTGTGCATACACAAACCTATATATATTTACATATATATAAATTATAATCTCCAGAGTGATTAGGAAAAATTATAGCAAAAATCCAATAGGTAGATTAAAATGGAATAATAAAATGTAATCAAATAATCCATATAAAGGCAGTGAAGAAAGACTAGTGGGAGTAAAAAATACAAACAGAAAACAAATAGTAAAATGGTAGGCCTAAGTCCTACCACGTAAATAATTACATTAAATTTAAATGGTCTAGGCATACTAATTCAAAGACAAATATTCTCAGACTGGATTTGAAAATTACACCCAACTTTATACTAACAAGATACCCACTTTAAATATGATAATATAGATAGTTTAAAAATAAATGATAGAGAACATTTACCATGTAAGCACTGATGAAAGAAAGTTGCAGAGGCTATATTAAAACCAAAGGGAATAGTACACTTCAGAAATAAGAATACTACCAGGGATAAATCTAGTAGTTGCATAATTATAGAGGGTTCAACCAATTAAGAATGTATAACAATCACAAATGTGTGTTCAACTAATAACATTCAAAATATGAAAAGTAAATCTGAGAGAACCACAAGGAGAAAAATGTACATATATTTTGCACACTATGACAGAAGCTTCAAGCACAAAATGGATTTTATCAAACTCCCTAACTTACATGAATGGAAACAATAACATTATTTTTAAAGCTAAAAATCTGTTGCAAATGCTAAAGTCACTGGAATTCAGGACTATCCTGGACATAATGATATGAGATGCCTGGACATCCAGCCCATGCTTCATTCCTGCTCCTCCCCTAGTCTCTTCCCTTAATAAATGTCTCACCATTTACCTAGTGGTTCATACTGAAAACCTTGCAGTCAACTCTGACCTCTTTTTCTCTCATACCCTATACCCGATCTATCAGCGAATTCTAATAGTGCTAATGTCGGAATGTAATGAAGGTATCCAAGTGTTTCTTATCACCTCCACATCTCCTGTTACAAGTTGCCATCATTTGTCTCCTTCATTACTAAGACAGACTTTGAATGACTCTAGTAGTTTCTATTATTGTAGCCTCTTCACATTCTATTTTCCCAAAATAGCTAGATCAGTCTGTATAAAAGTTAAATTGGATTGTCACCCTTCTGTTTTTCCACAATAAAACAGAATGTAAGAAAAACTTCATGAATCATCTACATGGCCTTGCATGATTCAGCCTCTTTCAGTCTATGAAATAGGCTTTTCATATCTACTTTATGTAAAATAACTTTCGTTTCCCCATCTAATCACTCTGTATACTCACCCAGAATATTTTTGATTTTTTCTTCATTTATAGTATACCAAAAATGTATTATATATTTACTTATTAGTTCACTGTCCCTTTATGAAGATGTATCTGTCTTGTACATTTGTGTATCCACAGCACTCAGCATTGACAGCACTAGAAAATATGTGTTGAATAAATGACTGAGCTAAAATTGATTAATCACCTACTGTGTTCCAGGAATTGTGCAAAGAACTTGACATACATAACTCTAGTCCTCAGAAAGATAATGCTAAAAAAATACTGTTGTCTTGTATTTTAAAGGAAGTAACTGAGAATGCACAAATTTTAGAAGTTTCTTTAAATTCACAAGGCTGGACAATGTTGGAAACAGGATTGTGGTAGATTCCCTTGCTGTACCCTAGAAAAGGCATGTTCTTAATTTTGTTCCCCATTCCTGTGGGTGTGAACTCATTATAAATAGGACCTTCTAAAGACATTATTTTTAGTTAAGGTGTGGCCAAACTGAATGAGGGTGAGTCTTAATCTAGAGGCTTTATAAATAGAAAACATTAGAAAGGAGCCAGAAGCAAAGGTCAGCAGGGACCTGGAAGAGAAAGGAGAGGACACTGCCATGTGATGTGAGGCAGGGGTACAAGTCTAGGAACCCCAAGAATCCTTGGCAGCCAACACCAGAATATTACAAATTTGGGGTAGAAAGCAAGCCTTGTTGCTATCTTTGATGTTGTACTTCAGGCCTCTGAAACTGTGAGCCGATAAATGTTTTTTAAGCCAACTCATTGTGTGGTATTTGTGAGTGAAGCTTCCACAAACTAAAACTAGGATTAAGACCAGAATGCTTTGTATTGCTTCTACATTTCCTCAAATATGTTTCAAGTATCTCTGGGGATTGTAGAGGATTTTAGGGAACACATAGGCATAAGCTTTTATAATTTAATGTTTATTTTTTTTCTTAAGGTATATTTTATGATAATATATTTTCAGAGTACCCAAAAGTGAGTTAACATATAGTATTGCTTAGGGATGAACTAACTGAAGAGTAAGCTGAATCTTTGGTGCCCGGAAGTGATAGTAAAATGTAAATACAGAGAAGTTTACAAGCAATTGCACTTGGGCATCTATTGATCCCTGATAGCCAAGTCTTTGGGTTTTAATGAGGGAAAAATGACCAAGCAGACTTGGAAAACAAAAACAAAAACAAATTATTTCTAGAAATTAAGAAATCAGAATTAAAATTGGATTATCAAATGATGGGTTAAATATTAGACTAGGCAAAGATGAAGAGAAAATAGACCTAAAGAAATAACCCAGAAAGAAACAAAGTGGCTCAATAATATTAGGAAAGGGAAGGGAACATTAAGTCTCTGGAAGGACAGAGTTAGAAGAAATAACTGATTCAAAAGGACTAGCTAGTTACAGAAGGGACAAAGAGAATTGGGAAAAGGCAACAGTCAGTGATATTTAGGTTGAGAGTTTCTTATAAATAGCTAGATTGGAAAAGACAAACAGATTCAAAGCAGGGTAACTAAAAAGCAATCCACTCAAACAACCAATACTAAAAAAAAATTTTAAAAACAAGTAAGAGAAAATAAAGGACAGATCCATAACAAAAAAATTAAACGTAGGATGAACAAAAGACTCTTCAAAAGCCACAGAAAAGACAGAAAAAAGGGCAAGTTCTTCAATAGATTAAGCAATCTTAAATGTTAATTATAGTTCAATACAGTTTCCAAGCAAAATTAAATGTTAACTATAGTTGAATATAGTTTCCAAAATTCCGTTTAAAATGCTTCTAAACACTATATTTAAGGAAAAAGGAAAATTATCCCAGAAGGTTGTTCTTAAATACAAGTAGAAATGTTGAGAAAAGAAAAGAAAATGCAAGTGTGTACGTAAATTGAAAACATTTTTAAAATGTGCTATATTTGAATACATTTGAAAGATGATACATAATATCACAGGTGATATATGTACATGGCTCATAACATAACAGTGTAATAATGACTGATGTGTTGGACTTCTTCCTGCTCTGTTCTATGGAAAACATCAAGGACTTGCCCTACAGTGGTGGAATAACCTGCCCACATGATACTAAGTGCTGATTCAAATATCCTAAACTTCACGGCATTAAAATTAACTGACTTCCATAAACAATTAACTAGTATATTACAATATAGAATAAAATTTCAAGAAATGTTTGCTGAATGGTAGAAAGTATCAATTAATGCATAGGAAGTACATCAATTTTCAGTATACTTTTTCTTCTTTTGACTATGAAGGTAAGATTATGTTGATAATAATTCCTTACATTATATTTGTATGAGTGTGAAACATTGGGTAGGTTAAGTAATACATACAGTAGTACATATATACATAGTATCCTTGTGTGAAAAATATCAGCTGTATTCAACATTTAAAGTTTAATAGGCTGAAAACACATAGTTAGTTATGCTTTCCCAAGTTTACATGGTGTGACAGAGACTGAGTCATATTCATGATTTACAACTCAAATTAAAGAAGGAATTCTGCCTCAAACAAAAAGATCTGGCATCTATAGAACGTTTTTTTTTTTCCAACAATAATACCATTATTACACTATAATTCCCATAGGTGAACAAGGTGTAATAATAAATTAACTGTATTTACATACATGTTTGTAAATGAAGCCAATCTAATTAGTTCAACTTTAATCATCTTTAGAGGGAAGGAGTTATTATTGATTTGCTTGTGAAAGAACAGTAAGATAATTATTTAAATTTGTTTTCTTATTTGCTAAAAAGGCTTAAAGCATAAGTTCTGTTAGAACTAAATACTACTTCTATGAAGATGTTAGAAATATTCCTTTTCTTCCTGTATTTCCCAAGTTAGAGGTGGTTTCCTTAAAATGTATTTGCTTTTACTTTGAAGAGATTTATAAATTGCCATGCCCTATTTTGACCTCAATGCAGAATTTGGATGTGGGTGAACCACATATAAACTTCAAATCTTAAATAGAATTTGGCATTCAATACCATAACCAGTTAGCAAGTTCAACAGCAGATGAAGTCAGTGTGGTTATTTTTGACCATGGTGGCCTGCTATTAGCAGACAATATGAATAGCTGTGGTCAAATATAGGCGCCCCATTTACTGTTGTATTTTTATAAATGCTTTAAATTATGATAGATTCTTTATACATCACTAACTTGATTTTATGTGGTTCAATGTTAGTGTGTTCAGTACAATCTGAAATAAAAGGAAATCTATCATAGAGTTACCTCTATCTGGTTTCTTTTGGGTCTCAGAGCTAACATCCCATCTACATCTGCTTTGGCTGATGATTCATCATGCCTTCCCCTTTACTCTTTCATTACGTGAATATAGAGGACAAAAAAGAACTATAGATGAAAAGTGTGATTTTGTTTTAGGGAAAGAAACATGAGTAAGCTAAAGGGTCATCAGAGTATCATCAATGTTCAGTCAACAATTTCTCTATGGATTCTGATAGTTTATTTGCCCGTTCAGAATAATATTTGAAATATTGTTTATTCTCAAATGCATAAGAATTTGTGAAGGAGATTTATGTATCAGCTGATGAAGGAGACAGGGTGGTATTTATTACTTTTTGTAGTTGGGGGATTTTTTTTTTCCTTTGGTGATGATGATGACACTTCAGTGTCAAAGTAAATGTTAATTTGGCCTAAGAAAAATACCTTCAGAGTGAATCCACCAATATAATTATTGAATCCACAAATTTTATCCTGAGAACTTTGGACTCCTTTTCAGAGTTATAAAGGATTTTGCCATAAAGTTAAAAAAGGTATTTTTTTTTAAATATGAATACTATGGATTTATACATCCAGATAAAAATGAGATCATAGCAATGTGACATATTTGGAATTTATGTTTAAAAATCTTCACATTTTTTACCTTTACAATAAGTTTTATAGCTGAATATTAGCCCACTGAACTTAAGCAGACTCATTTATGGACTACTATATTTTTAATCATACCTAATGATCTTTTATGTCATAATGAGTAATTTTATTTTCCCATTCCAATATCCTTTTTTAGATGTTCCTTTCATAATCACAATCTTGGTTTGTCAGGCTGCTATGGCAAATACCACACAATGAGTTGGCATAAACAACAATAATTTATTGGCTCATGGTTTTAGAGGCCAAAAGTCAAAAATCAAGCCTTCTGAAAGGACATGATTTCTCCAAGGGTCAGGAAAGTTTTAGTGCTGGCTTGCCTTAATTCAGGGGGTTATTTGGCTTACATCTCTGCCTCCCATCACATGGCAATCTCTCTTTCCTTGTTTCTGATCTTCCTATTTCCACTGAACTTTGGCTTCTGTCTCCTCTCTGACTGAGTCCAAATTTCTTCTGCTTATAAAGGACTCCAATAATATGAATTAAAGCCTACCCTGATTCAGTTGGGTCATGTCTAAAAAGGAAATTAGAAGATCCTATTTACAAAGGAGTCCATCTTAACTGATAATACATTTACAGCCAAGACATGTACACAAATGAGTTCATACCCACAGGAATATGTGATCAGATTATGAGTATGTCTGTTGATGAGTATATAATTCAATCCATCCTAATCTGCCTCCTGAACTCCCAAAACACATGTTCTTCCCACATACAAAATTCATTCACTTCATCCCGATATCTCAAAGGTCATTTCAGTAGCAACTCTAAGTACAAAGTCTTATCAAAGTCAATTGTGGGTATGGTCCACCCTGGGTCAAACTTTCTCTCCATCTGTGACATGCAAAACCTAAAATCCAAGTCATAAGCTTCCAAACTGCAATTGTTGGGCATTCTTAGGATAGGCATCCCATTACAGAAAGGAGAAGTTGGGAGGGAAACAGGTCATAAGCAAGTCCTAAGCCCAGAAGGACAAACTCCTTAGCTTTCAAGGTCTGAGAGCCCTCTGTGGATTGATGCTTTGTTCTCTGGGTCTGATGGAACGGCAGCCCCGCACTTCCCAAAGACTGGGACAGTGGGCATGCTGTCCTCAAATATTGGATTCTAGGCCCAACAATCTCCAAGAATTAGGGTTGTGGCCATACTCTCTCTCTGAAAATTAGAGTGGAAGACCCACCCTCTCCAAGCAAAAGGGCAGAAACCCCATCCTATCAAAAGGCAACAGCAGAAGACTCTGTCTCTTGGCCTGAGGAGATCTCCTGGGTCCAAAACTCTTTCATGGTTGTACTCTTGAAACAATTCTTCCTTCAGTTTGTCCTTTCTCTGCCCTTTTCAGTTCAGGCTGGTAGTGCTTCTGCACATACAAAATTCTCAAAACCTTGCTTAGTTTTGCATGCAGTTCAAGGGATTCCAAGCCACCAGACAAAATGATTTTCTGCAGATCCTTCCTAGCTGTTCCAGTTTGCCAGAGCTGCTGTTATGCAAAATACCAGAAAAGGATTGGTTTTTATAAAGGGGATTTATTAGGTTACAAATTTATTAGGTTACAAATTTACAAATAAGACCATAAAAGTGTCCAAACTAAGGCATCAACACTTCCTTCCTTCATGGAAGGAAGGCCACTGGCATCTGGAACACCTGTCCACTGGGAAGGCATGTGGCTGGTGTCTTCTGGTATCTTGCTCCTGGGTTGCATTCCCAAAATGGCTTTCATCAAAATGTCTCTGGGCTTCTGTCTCTCTTAGTTTCTCTCAGCTCTCTGCTTGGTCTTCCTGGGGCATTTCTCTCTAAGCATCTGGGAGTCCCTTCTTAGCTTATCTGGTGAAAACTCTGGGCTTCATCTCTTAGCTTAGCATCTCCAAACATCCTTCTGTCTGCATCTCCCAGTGTCTCCAAGCATCTGGACTTGTGTTGGCTCTAAGCTTCTCCCAGAGGCAAAATCTGGATTACATATTTTAACTTCTCTCCAAAAATGTCTCTCAGCTTCTCTGAGGTCCTTGTTTCCATGAGCTCTCTTAAAGGACTCCAGTGATCTAATGAAGACCCTCCCTGAATGAGCAGGGTCACACCTCCATGGAAATGATCCAATCAAAAGCCTCACCCACAGTTGGGTGGGTCATTTCTCCATGGAAACAACCTAATCAAATGCCCCACCCTAATCAAAAGGCTAATAAGTCTGCCCCCACAAGATTGCATTAAAGAACATGGCTTTTGTGGGTGACATAATAGATTCACACTAGCTAAATACATTTCTAATTCTGTCACTTTATAACAAGGATTACCTTTCCTCCAGTTTCCTATAATGCGACCATCACATCCTTCTAAGAATTAATTGGAAGTAACTTTAATGTTCATATGTCTGCCAACATTGAGCATATGATGAATTATGTATTCTATAAGTAGACAGAAACTTTTTCTACAGCTCTCTCTTATTTCTGAACCTTCACCAGAAATACCTTTAATATCAATATCTCTACCGATAGCTTTTTCAAAACAATATAGCCTCTTTCTGGTCAATGGCTCAAAATTCTTCTAGCCCCTAACTATCACCCAATTCCAAAGCAATTTCCACATTTGTTGGTACTTATTATAGTAGCACCCCATGTTCCAATACCCAAATCTCTATTAATCAGGATCTATAGAGAAACAGAGCATATATATTTCATTCATGAGGATGGAGGCTGGCAAATCTGAATTACATAGGGCAGTCTTCATTCTGTAAATGCCAAAAAGGCAAAGTTGAATTCTCCAGGGGAAGCTGGATGACTGAAGAAGAGGCAGAAAATCTCTTTGACTTCCCAAATCCTCTCTTTTGGCTTTAAGACCTCCAACTGATTAGTTATAGATATTCTTCAAGAGTGTTCTCTATTGTTGATGTTAGATGCAATCATCTGTAGGTGCAATTAGCTGATCATAGATTCAAATCTATCTACAAAATACCCTCACAGTAACATTCAGGTCAATGGTTGCTTGACCAAACAACTTGACATCATAACTTATCTAGTTTGTCACATGAAATTTACCATTACAATCACCATGATAAAATAAAGGATGACATTACTACACTAACCGCCAAATTATTCGATTTCTCATGGACTCTGTGTGCTGACAGAGGTATCTAAGGTTTGTAGCTCCACTAACATCAAAGACAAATTCATGTCATAATCAAATCTCTAGAAATGAGAAGAAAAAATGTGAAACCACTCTGCAACATTATTTTCACAGATTGTTTTTTCACAACATATAAACACTGATGGTTCTAGTTCATATTTTTGTTTTGATGTTGTCACATTTTTAATAATTTTTTTACTTTAAACTTCCCCATTGTTTTTCCGCATGGCATGATTAGCAATAATTCATTTTGTGTAATCCATTTTCTAATACACATTTTAAATATTTTAATAGATTTACACATATTATCATACAGTAAAATTCAATAAGGAATGAATAATTATACACAACATGTTTGCAACATAAAATCGATGTCTACAAATTTTATTTCAGTGGAAATATAAGAAGTACTTAGAAAACTCCTTTCTTTGCAAAGATATACAATGACTGATACTATTTCATATGTCAGTATTTTACTAATATGAGAGAGCACAAAGGAATTGCAGTAAACAATTTCATGTATTTACTTTATACCTGCACTAAAAATTGGGCTGTAAAGTTATTCTACAATTTTTATCTGTGCTGACAATGTTGATTTTTATGATTGAAATGGAAGAGATACAGAAAAAAATCCCTTTCTGAGAGATATTTTTAATGAAATACAGTTAAATAGGCTTTGAACATTGAGTATGTTAACAAAAATATATCAGGTTTTGATAAATGACAAAGAAAAAACTTAAACCAAAGTACCTCTCCTCTACTTCATTACAACAGTGGAAAAGTATAACGCAATATCTGATAGTTCACAGTCAGACAGACTTGGGTTTGATTTCTGACTATGTTATTTATTGTGTTAACTTTGGCAATTTATATAACCTCTCAGAACTTCTGTTCCCTCACTGTGAAATGAAGAATGTTAAGTTTTTTTTTTTTTTTTTGATTGAGAATTAAGTGAGATAATGTATGCAAAGAACTTAGCATAGTCTCTGAAGGAAAAAAAAATATTCTCCCATTTTAATAAAATCAGCTGTAATTGTAAAAAAAAATAAAATAGAGACAAGGAAAGAGAATTTTTAGAACTTTTTGAAAAATAGGAATTGAAAATGCTAGCCACCCTCATTCCATTTCTCAGAGAAACCATCATGGAGACTGGAAATCAAACCATTTGCTGATCTGAGTTTATTTTTTTAACAAAAGTGAAAATATTACTTGATCTGAATCACTTCCCTAACATTGTTACTATAATGGGTAAATGGAACAGTATTCAGAAGAATATTACCAGCTCCAAATTGAATTAAGGTTATGAAACTTGTTTCTAGTGAGAAATTGCTTCCATGAAGGGCTGGATATATTGGTGTTGGGGAAGAGGAGATATATTCCAGATTGCAGGAGGGTAGCCTCAGACATTGATTGGCTTGAAAAAGAATCAGAAACAATTAACTTTCCTCAGCATAATCCATTTCCAATGATCAAACACAAAACAGTTACAGTGTTTTTATATTAATAACAATACTTCCAATGATGAACAAATCAGTTGTGAGGAAATATGTGGGAAAGTAAATATATCAGCATTTTAAAGTAAAATATTTATGATGGAAAAGAGTATCATTAAACCTGCTGGTTATTAATGGAAGAGGATCAACAGGAATTTTTAATTTTCCATCCTCATATCCCAAGAAAATATTATAAAAGAAAAAGGAAAATGAAATAAACAAACAAAGAAAATAAACAAAATTCCCCAGGAACTTTTTCTAGTGATAGTAATAGAAAGAATGTTAATGAGTATGAGCAGAGTAAAACAAAAATAAATATTGAATTAATACTTTATTAAAAGTATAATTCTCAACTGATAACATTGCAATAAACAGATGTATGATTACATACAAAAGCAGTAATCTATTTTAAAAATAATTAACAATACACATGAGATACTGTTGTAGAAGTATTTAAAACAGATCAGGAATGAATACAAATATTAAGGAAGGACTTTACATTTTATGTTTCACTAGAAATATCTGGAATATTAGTTGATAGAAACACAGTCACAAAGGAAAGCGCAATGAATGAAAACGAACACATTTAGATAATGAAGGGCAGGTCAATGGGAATGATAAATAAAAGAGATTTCAAAGAGGGTAAAATACTTTAACAGCCACAAAAGAATTACAAATTGCTGCCTTTAGATTAGATCAGGTGTCCTGAAACTCTTTCTTTCATGGGTCAGGTTACAAATATTTTGAGCTTTGTAGACTATATAACAGACTCAATTCTGCACAGCTTTTTCCCGACTTTGTCCCAACTCTGCTATTGCAGCATGGGAACAACTGAAAACAATATGCAAACAAATGAATGTGACAGTGTTACAATAAAACTTATTGATGGACTCTGAAATTTGAATTTCATATAATTTTACATGACATGAAATATTCTTCTTTTCATTTTATAACCATATTAAGATGTGTAAACCATTCTTGTTTTACAGCTTGTGGGCTGTATAAAAACAGGCTGTGAGCTGGATTTGGCTCACATGGTATAATAAACACATTGATTTGATAAACACATTGGTTTGATAAACACATTGATCAGATTATATAAAATATTGATGAAATATTTTCGGTTAATAAAAAAGGTAGACATAAATTAACTTTGAATGCACATTAAATATTTATGTCATGAAATTGTAATTCAGTGACTAAAATTGAGAACTCTTTTATGGTAATATCTGAACAATCATGTCGGAAGCTCTCATCTGCTTGAATAAATGGTAATCCTGTCTTCCTGGAGATTGCTCTACACAAATATTTCTCAGAATACTTATTGATGTTTGAATGTGTAATCTAATGTTCCTTAAATATCCCCAGGCTCTGACTGTAGGAGAGTTTGGATATGGTCAATGACTACTGTGGAATAGGTACAGGAGGCACTGCCTTCAACTATGGAGAACATTTCCTCTGTTTTGTTTTGTTTTTCTCTAGCTCAATTAGCTCATATCTCCATTGGACTGTCCTAAGTTTCTGTAGTTAGTGTCAGGGTCCTCGTTATTTCTGACAAGGTACCTGATCTCTTTTAGATCCCCAGCACTCAGTTCTCTTTGAAGAGAAACAACAAACATTTTTTTAGCTCAGTTCCTTCAGAAATTAGGCATTTGAAAATAATTTTGGGATTATAATGGCTAAATTATAGAGGACCATTTGTAATACAAATTAAAAACCTTAAACATTTGTGAATCTTTGGCCTGCCACTTACATTTAATATCCTAAGTCAATGCAGTAAGAATGACAAATTCAGCAAGAGGTGAGAATTTAAACTATAGGTATATTTTTAGAAAAATAGAATTTCCATGCATTGCTAATAATGGTATTAATTGGTGAATTCACTGTGGAGAATAAGGATTAATTGGAACAGACTGAATAATTAAGTCATGACCAAAAAATGTAAGATTTGTCTGTGTAGCTTAAAACGGTTTACATCAGTCCAGACAAATTTAAGAAAGACTCTTCTGTAGATGCCATACATGGTGCCTGCCAATTACAATAACTTTGCTTGGGAAAATTCAGAATACCTGCCACACTTAATCTCTCATTTGAAGGTTTCTGTTCACAAATTTTATCATGCTTTGTAGCCATGTTCCTATTAACTGTACACGTATAATTGGATTAAAAAAATGAACAACAACCTAGTCAATAGTGTGATGGGATGCTGAAGTTTTGTTCAACAGTGTCATTACATATTGGATGATGACAAACTGAACCAATCAGATCTACCATGTTGGGCATTTATACTGAAAATCTCTAGCAAGGCAATCAGAATAATAGAAACAATTACAGAGAATAGCTGAAATCCCGTCATCAAGGAGGCCTAAATTAAGGAGCAATGGAAGTCATAGAGGGCAAAAATATATTGGGTCACTAGAGATAGACTATATTCTAAATGATGTTCCATCTCTAGGTGGCTAGGATTTGCAACTGTCAAGAATATAAAAATAAATAAATAAATATTTAAAACTTCCATTTTAAAAACATAAAATAAAGAAGGTAAAAACTTGGAGAAATTATAAGCAGATATACTTGAACAAAGAAAATAAATAGATCTTCCACAGAATCCACAAACTCCTTTGGCAAATAGCAATAAACATACACTAGAAAGAGGTCTTTCCCAGTTCCATAATACATAATGGAAAATAGGAAATAATAAGTTAACAGACGGGAAAAATTAACCTCACTGCTATACAAAGAATTGCAAATGAAAAAAAAAATCACCATATTTATTTGAAGAGCAAAAATTAGGTATAAAAATACTTACATGAATCAATATTTTGGTTCCAAGTGATGGAAATATAGCTCAATATAGGTTAAGAGCAACAGAAATTTAATGGCGCCTGTAATTGAAAATTCCAGATAGTAAAATCTATGGATATAATTGGATCCAGCTGCTTGAATTAAGTACTCAGAGCCACATTTGGCTCTGTATTTTTAGAAATCTATTCCCCATATGTTGGGTAGCATGGTTACCAAGGTCTTATACATCCCACAATGTGCAATGAAAACAGAGCTTTCCCTTGCTGATTCTGGCATTGAAAGCATTCATGGGTCTCATATCCGTCAACTGCTCACGCTTAAATAAATCTCTCTGGCTACAGAGATAGAATATACTGATTGCCTTGTCCTGGTAAGATCAACTACATTCAAATCACAATAAATATGTTTCTCATAAGAAAAAAATATTATCTTAATAACAATGAATATGAGGATGCTAAGGAAACAGGCATCAACTTCGTTTCTTTAAAAACCAGAATGATAATATAAAAACTACTCAAGACATCATACTCCAATATTGAAAACTAATCTTACTCTTCCCCACAAAAGAACATCAAATATCCATTATACTAGTCAGTAAGTCAATGATTTTATACTTTGCAGCTGGCACTGTCTGTATATTAATATGTTCTTTTAGAAAACACTTGAAAAGCAAGTCATCTCAATATACCAATGTTCATAAAATTTTAATAATCATTGATCCAGGAATCTCAATTCTCATAAGGAAAACAATCCTAAATAAGGAAAAGACTTCTTGCATGGTGTGACACATCAGATAATTTGGGGGCATAATTTAATTGCATTGGAATCCATATACAGAGTGAAAAATATATTTCTTGTAAAATGTAGAGAGATTACAAATATAATCTAAGTGAAAAGGCTCTCACTGAGTTCAGTGCACATTGTTTACACCCTGCAAATTTCTGAAATGCTTCAGTATATCTACTGACGGACTATTATTGACAGTGAAAAACAAACAAAAATAATGTCTTCTTCTGAGATTTTTGACATATACTATGTCTTAAGTCAAAGGGAGTGAACAGCAGAAATATAGAGATTTCATTTGTTTCTTCTGCCATAACTATGCCTCCCAATTACCCTTATTTCTTGTAAATTCCCTAGAAATATTGCAATAAAATGTCAAATCTTTGTTATTTTAGTACACCATTCAAAATGGTGGGATAATCTTCAAGTGATCTTTTCTAATGTTCAAATTTTCCTTCAAAAAATGTCTATTTCCTTAGCCAACTCTAATCCTTCAAGCAAAATTCCCAATCATTTGAATAACTAGAACTCTATTTTTATGTCTTGAACTTATCCAGGATTCATTTTCCTCAGTATAACTTTCCTCATCTTCAAAATGTGAAGGGTAGGAAGAAATACATTTTAGGAAATATTTACAATGATACTGTGATTTTCATGAGTTATTGCATGACCAGTTGCATACATTGTGAAACGTAAGAAATTTTGAACCTTGCCCTTATGCCAATTCGAGTTTCCTTAATATTAAATGCAACTCTTTGCAAAGTAGCTTAATATGACACATCTTTTATAACTAATGTTTATCTTAAAACAATAAACATTTATGTGAAAATTAAACAATGTTTACTTACATAAACTTTAAACAAGAATTATTGCTAGATCTAAATAATACACATACTGCTAAGACATATCACTCCCTGTTCCTCTTAAAAGAATTTCATTTATACTTTTTTCTGCCACATAATTATCTCAGAATATGACAATTTATGTTGTTAATTGTTTCAGTGTAGTTTTTCATTAACTCCCAGAAGATACATGTGTAGAGATGATAATTTTCTGTTGAGTCTCATGTGCTCACACCTCATGAACACTGAGTATTACCAATGTATAATATTTGTCACTTTCATACATAAGAAAATCTCATTTTAAAATTTTGCCTTTTGTTAATTTGCATGAGATTGTACATCATCAATGTAGTACCTGGCAATTGGAATATCTATTGGTGTCAAATGTCCTTTTATATACATTTTTCTTTTGAGTTAATGTTTCATATTACCTCTTAAAGATTGCTTTATGTATTATAGGAAATATTGGTAAGGTTTATCTTTTACATTGCAAATATTTTTATTACTTTTTCATATATTATTTTACTTCACTGGTAAATTTTTGTTTCTTTGGAAGGTTCTTATTTTTAAAATTTTATTCCATTAAATGTGTTACTCTTTTCCTTGAATGTTCTAGTATTTTTTATTGCAGGCTTAAAGGGATATCCCTATATATAGTGTATTAAAGAAAATGATGTAAAGATATCTTTCTAACATTTAATTTTTAAATTATTAAATAGAAATCTTCATTAAAATTTACCTTGGTTTATTTACATGTTTATTTTTATACAAAATATCAATTACTGAATAACCTGTATTTCCTCACAAATTTATAAAGCTTCCTTTATATTACAATATAATATATCAAGTTTTATTTTTTTAATAAGATTATAAAAGGTTTTAAGAGTTTAATTCAGATTTAAAAAATTTTTAAATCAAAATTCGTGTTGAATTTGTCACTTTTATTCTCCTGTAAACTTTCTCCATGAAGGGGTCTGCTGGGGATTATATTATGTCCCCCAAAAAGTCACGCTCTGTTATTAATCTGCGTCTTGTGGGTGTGAACCCATTTGTAAATAGAACCTTTTGAAGATGTTATTATTAAATTGTGATCAAATTAAATAAGGGTGGGTCTTAATCCATATTATTGTAGTCCTTATAAAGAAAGGAAATTCAGATGCCTTCAGAAGCCAGAAGATGTAGAAGCCAGAAGTCAGAAAGCCACAGGAGGAGACCAAGGACGTTGCCATGTAATGGAGGATGGTCATCACCAGAACACAGCCATCAACAGGAGAAAGCAGGATCTTGCTGAATCTTGATTTTGCACTTCTACCCTCCAAAATGAGCCAATAAATACCTATTGTTTAAGTCAACCCATTGCGTGATATTCATCATAGCAGCCCTGGAAAACTAAGAATGAATCTTATCCTATAATATGCAATATTCATAAATAAGATTAGTTTTCAATATTGGAGTGTGGCGTCTTGAATAGTTTTTATATTATCATGTTAGTTTTTAAAGAAATGAACTGAAAGCTATTCATCTCTCCACCCACTAGAAAAAAATTAAATAGAATGATAGTATCTATTCCTTGTTATAAGGGGCATTTTATCCATAAAAACATTTTTTGGGGAGGAGAGATGAGAAAGATAGGCTTTTGCACAGTTACTTAATATTTTCCAAGCCTATTGTTACACTCAAGTGTTGGTAATCCATAATTTCTTTTTTTTAATTCAATTTTATTGAGATATATTCACATACAATGCAGTCATACAAAGCATACATTCAATTGTATACAGTACCATAATATAGTTGTGCATTCATCACCAAAATTAATTTTTGAACATTTTCATTACCACACACACAAAAATAATAAGAATAAAAATTAAAGTGAAAAAGAACAATTAAAGTAAAAAAAGAACACTAGGTGTGTGTTGTTTTTTTTTCCCACCATTTTTCTACTCATCCATCCATACACTGGGAAAAGGGTAGTGTGGTCCATATGACTTTCCCAATCACATTATCACCCCTCATAAGCTACATTTTTATACAATTGTCTTCAAGATTCAAGGGTTCTGGGTTGTAGTTTGGTAGTTTCAGGTACTTACTGCTAGCTATTTCAATTCACTAGAACCTAAAAAGGGTTATCTATATTGTGCATAAGAGTGCCCATCAGAGTGACCTCTCAGCTCCTTTTGGAATCTCTCTGCCACTGAAACTTATTTCATTTCCTTTTACATACCCCTTTTGGTCAAGAAGATGTTCTCCATCCTAAGATGCCGGGTTTGGTTCCTCCCCGGGAGTCATATTCCACATTGCCAAGGAGATTTACTCCCCTGGGTGTCAGGTTCCATGTTGGGGGGAGGGCAGACCTAGCCTCTCCTTTGCAGCAACAGTCTTCCCAAGGGCAAGTCCTGTGGTAGAGAGTTCAGCCCATCAAACGACCAGTCCCCTATGACTGTGAGCACATCAGCAACCATCAAGGTGGGGAAGCCCAAGATCCCTGCATTCTCCACCAGCTACTCACAGGGGCTCTGTGTATTTTTTTCTTGTTTTCCAAGAAGCACAGCATACTCCAAACAGAAGAGATCTGAATAGGCCTACACCAAGACACTTAATAAACAGATTATCAAATCTCAAAGACAAAGAGAGAATCCTGAAAGCAGCAAGAGAAAAGCGATCCATTATATACAAAGGAAGCTTAATAAGACTATGTGTGGATCTCTCAGCAGAAACCATGGAGGCAAGAAGGAAGTGGTGTGATATATTTCAGATACTGAAAGAGAAAAACCGCCAACCAAGAATCCTATATCCAGCAAAGCTGTCCTTCAAATATGAGGGAGAGCTCAAAATATTTTCTGACAAACAGACAATGAGAGACTTTGGGAACAAGACATCTGCCCTACAGGAAATACTAAAGGGAGCACTGTAGAGTGATAGAAGACAAGAGTGCATGGTTTGTGACACAATTTTGGGAGATGGTAGCACAACAATGTAAGTACACTGAACAAAGATAACTATGAATATGGTTGAGAGAGGAAGGTGGGGAGCATGTGAGACACCACAAGAAAGGAGGAAAGATAAAGACTGGGACTGTGTAATTGGTGAAATCTGAAGTACTCAACAATTCTGATAAAATGTACAAATATGTTCTTTTACGAAGGAGAACAAGCAAATGTCAACCTTGCAAGGGGTTAAAAATGGGGAGGCATTGGGGGAGGGATGCAATCAGCATAAACTAGAGACTGTAACTAACAGAATCATTGTATTATGCTTTCTTTAATGTAACAAAGGTGATATACCAAGGTAAATGCAGATGGGGGGATAGGGGAGGCATGTTAGACACTTGACATTGGTGGTATTGTCTGATTCTTTATTCTACTTTGATTTAAGGTTATTTTTCCTTTTGCTGCTTCCTAGCTGCCTTTTTTTTCCTCTTTCTTTTACCTCTCTACCTTCTTTGACTCTCCCTCATGCCTTGTGGAAGAAATGTAGATGCCCTTATAGAGATAGTGATGAAGGTGGTGAACACATAAATGTATGACCATGCAGAGAACCATCGATTATTTACTTGGGATGGAATGTATGGTGAGTGAACAAAACCATATTAAAAAAAAAATGGGTTGATGACAAAACCTCAAGGGCAATATACTGAGTGAAATAAGCCAGACACATTAGGACAATTATTGCAGGGTCTCACTGATAGGAACTAATTATAATATGTAAACTCATAGACATGAAATATAAGGTACCAAGATATAGGACAAGGTTTAAGAATGGGGAGTGGGTGCTTAGTATGAGCAGAATGTTCAACTAGAATGAACTTAAATGTTTGGAAATGAACAGGGGTGTTGGTAGCAAGATGTGGGAATAACTAACAGTGCCGAATGGTATGTGAATGAGGTGGAAAGGGGATCAGAGTCATATATGTCACCAGAGGGAAAGTTGGAGGTCAAAAGATGGGAATGTATAAAACTGAATCCTATGGTGGGCAATGTCCATGATCAACTGTACAAATACTAGAAATTGCTTCCACGAACCAGAACAAATGTATGCAATATAATTAGAAGTTAATAATAGAGGGCCATATAGGGAAGAAATATATACCTATTGCAAACTATATACTACAGTTTGTAGTATTTCAACATTTTTTCATAAACAGTAACAAATGTACTATACCAACACTACGAGTCAACAATTGAGGGGGGTTGGTTCGGGATAGGGGAGGATTATCGTTTCCTTTTCTTTTTTTCTTTTTTCATCTTTCACTTTATTTTTTGTCTGGAGTAATGAAAAGTTTCTAAAAATTAAACAAAAATTAAGTGTGGTGATGTATGAGGGTACCCAGGGGCAAGTGATTGTACACTTTGGATCTTTGGATAATTGTATGGTATCTGAACAACCTCAATAAAAATGAAAAAAAAAATACAATAAAAAACATTTCAAACAAACCATAAGAAGGGAGTAAGAAAAAGACAACTAATCTAGAATAACTACCTTCCTTCCAACATGTTCCTACTGTACCACAAGAAAATAACTTAATATAGCAACATTTCTGTGAACTCGTTCCTACCATACCCACCAGAAATTAGTGATAGTCATTCCTGGGCATTTCCAGAATGTTAAATTTACCCACAATAGCTTATCTGTTCTTATTGGGTTATCGTTCCCCCTTCATTAATTGCTTTCTATCACTAGTTCCCCTACATTCTATATTATAAACCATTTATTTTACATTTTAAAATTTCACATTAGTGGCAGTATGTAATATTTCTCTTTTTGTGCCTGGCTTATTTCACTTAGAATTATGTCTTTAAGGTTCATCCATGTTGTCATATGTTTCATGACTGTTCCTTCTTACTGCCACATGGTATTCCATTGTGTGTATATACCGCATTTTATTTATCCACTAATCTGTTGAAGGACATTTGGGTTGTTTCCATCTCTTGGCAATTGTGAATAATGCTGCTATGAAAATTGGCATGCAGATAACTGTTTGTGTCACTGCTTTCAGATCTTCCAGGTATATACCGAGAAGTGCAATTGCTGGATCGAAGGGTAACTCTACATCTAGTTTTCTAAGGAACTGCCTCACTGACTTCCAGGGTAGCTGAACCATTATACAGTCCCACCAACAATGAATAAGAGTTCCAATTTCTACACATCCCCTCCAGCATTTGTAGTTTCCTGTTTGTTTAATGGCAGCCATTCTAATTGGTGTGAGATGGTATCTTATTGTGGACTTAATTTGCATCCCTCTAATAGCTAGTGAAGCTGAACATTTTTTCATGTGTTTCTTGGCCATTTGTATTTCCTCTTCAGAGAACTGTCTTTTTAGATCTTTTGCCCATTTTATAATTGGGCTGTCTGTACTATTGTCACTGAGTTGTAGGATTTTTTTATATATGCAAGATATCAGTCTTTTGTCAGATACATGGTTTCCAAAAATTTTTCCCATTGAGTTGGCTGCCTCTTCACTTTTTGACAAATTCCTTTGAGGTACAGAAACTTCTAAGCTTGAGGAGTTTCCATTTATCTATTTATTTATTTATTTATTTTTTTGCTTGTGCTTTGGGTGTAAGGTCTAGGAAGTGGCCGCCTAATACAAGGTCTTAAAGATGTTCCTTACATTACCTTCTAGGAGTTTTATTGTACCGTCTTTTGTATTGATATCTTTGACCCACTTTGAGTTAATTTTTGTGTAGTGTGTGAGGTAGGGGTCCTCTTTCATTCTTTTGGATATGGATATCCAACTCTCCCAGCCCCATTTGTTGAAAAGACTATTATGTCTCAATTCAGTGGTTTTAGGGACCTTATCAAAGATCAGTTGGTCATAGATCTGGGGGTCTATCTCCAAATTCTCAATTTGATTCCATTGATCAATATGTCTATCTTTGTGCCAATACCACAGTTTTGACTACTGTGGCTTTATAATAAGCTTCAAAGTCAGGGACTGCAAATCCTCTCACTTCATTTTTCTTTTTTAGCGTGGTTTTAGCAATTTGAGGCATCTTCCCTTACCAAATAAATTTGATTACTAGTTTTTCCAAGTCTGCGAAGTAGGTTGCTGGAATTTTGATTGGGATTACATTGAATCTGTAGATTAGTTTGGGTAGAATTGACATCTTAATGACATTTAGCCTTCTTATCCATGAATGTGGAATATTTTTCCATCTTTTAAGGTCTATTTCTTTTAGTAGAGTTATGTAGTTTTCTTTGTGCAGGTCTTTTACATCTTTGTTTAAATTTATTCCTAGGTACTTGATTTTTTAATTGCTATTGAAAATGGTGTCTTTTTCTTGAGTGTCTCTTCACTTTGTTCATTTCTAGCATATAGAAACATTATGACTTATGTGCATTAATCTTTTATCCCACTACATTGCTAAATTTCTTTATTAGCTCTAGTAGCTATATCAGGGTTTCTCAGGGTTTTCCAAATATAAGATCATATCATCTGCAGATAATGACAGTTTACTTCTTCCTTTACAATTTGGACGCCTTCTATTTCTTTGTCTTGCCAGATTGCCCTGGCTAGCGCTTCTAGCACAATGTTGAATAACACTGGTGACAGCAGGCATCCTTGTCTCATCCCTGATCTTAGAGGAAAGGCTTTCAGTCTCTCGCCATTGAGTATTATGCTGGCTGTGGGTTTTTCATATATGCTCTTTATCATATTGAGCAAGTTTCCTTCAATTCCTACCTTTTGAAGTGTTTTTATCAAAAAAGGATGTCGGATTTTGTCAAATGCTTTTTCAGCATCTATTGAGATGATCATTTGATTTTTCTCTTTTGATTTTTTAATGTGTTGTAATACATTGATTGATTTTCTTACGTTGAACCATCTTTGCATGCCTTGAATGAACCCCACTTGATCAAAGTGTATGACTTTTTTAATGTGCCTTTGGATTTGATTTCCAAGTATTTTGTTGAGAATTTTTGCATCTATATTCATTAGGAAGATCAGCCTGTAGTTTTCCTTTTTTGTAGCATCTTTGCCTGGTTTTGGCATTAGATTGATTTTAGCTTCATAAAATGTGTTAGGTAGTATTCCATTTTCTTCAATGTTTTGAAAGAGTTTAAGTAAGATTGGTGTCAGTTCTTTCTGGAAAGTTTGGAAGAATTCCCCTGGAAAACCATCTGGCCCTGGGCATTTATCTGTGGAAAGCTTTTTGATGACTGATTGGATCTCTTTGTTTGTGATTTGTTGGTTGAGGTCTTCTATTTCTTCTCTGGTCAGTCTAGATTGTTCATATGTTTCCAGGAAATTGTTCATTTCCCCTACATTACCCAGTTTGTTGGCATACAGTTTTTCATAATATCCTCTTATAATTTTTTTTAATTTCTTTGGAATCTGCAGTAATGTCATCTTTCTCATTGATTATTTTGTTTATATGGGTCTTCTCTCTTTTTGATTTTGTCATCCTGCTAGGGGCTTCTCAATCTTGCTGATCTTCTCAAAGAACCAACTTTTGGTGTTATTTATTCTCTCTCTCTCTCTCTTTTTTTTTTTTTTTTTTTTTTTGGTTCTCTATATCATTTATTTCTGCTTTTAATCCTTGTTATTTCTTTTCTTCTACTTGGTTTAGGATTGGTTTGCTGTGCCTTCTCTAGCTTCTTCATCTGATGCTCCATTAGTTCTTTGATTTTAGCTCTTTCTTCCTTTTTGTTGTATGCATTTAGTGCTATAAATTTTCCCCTCAGTACTGCTTTTGCTGCATCCTATAGGTTTTGATATGTTGTGTTCTCATTTTCATTCATCTCTATATATTTAGCAATTTCTCTTGCAATTTCTTCTTTCATCCACTGATTGCTTAGGAGTGTGTTGTTTAACCTCCAGGTATTTGTGAATTTTCTAAGTCTCTGATGGTTATTGACTTCTAATTGTATTCCATTTTGGTCAGAGAATGTGCTTTGAATAATTTCAATTTTTTTTAAATTTATTGAGGCTTGTTTTATGGCCCAGCATATCATCTATTTTGGAGAAAGTTCTGTGAGCACTAGAGAAGGATGTGTATCCTGGTGACTTAGGATGCAATGTTTGTTTAGGTTTTCAATTTCCTTATTGTTCTTCTGTCTGGTTGATCTATTTACAAGAGAGAGTGATGTGTTGAAGTCTCCCACAATTACTGTGAAAGCATCAATTGCTCCCTTTAGTTTTGCCAGTGTTTGTCTCATGTATTTTTGTGGCACCTTGATTGGTGCCATAAACTAACATTTATGGTTGTTATTTCTTCTTGTTGAGTTGCTCCTTTTATTAGTCTGTAGTGGCCTTTGTCTCTCATAATATCCTTGCATTTAAAGTCTATTTTATCTGAGATTAATATTACTACACCTGCTTTCTTTTGGCTGTAGCTTGCATGAAATATTTTTTTCAGTCTTTTCACTTTCAGTTTCTTTGTGTCCCTGTGTCTAAGATGAGTCTCTTGTGTGCAGCATATTGATGTTTCATATTTTTTTGATCCATTCCACCAATCTGTATCTTTTAATTGAGGAGTTTAATCCATTTACATTCAATGTTATTACTGTGAAGGCATTTCTTAAATCAGCCATCCTATCCTTTGGTTTATGTTTTTCATATATACTTTTTTCCCTCTCTCTCCTAATGTCCTTTAACATACCCATACTGAATCTCTTTGGTACTGAACCTTTCTCCATCTCTCTGTCTCCTTTCTTTATTTCTCTGTCAGTAGGGCTTCCTTTAGTATCTCAAGTAGGGCAGGTCTCTTGTTAGCAAATTCTCTCAGCATTTGTTGTCTGTGAAAATTTAAGCTCTCCCTCAAATTTGAAGGAGAGCTTTTCTGGATAAAGAGTTCTTGGTTTGCAATTTTTCTCTCTCAGAATTTTAAATATGTCATTCCACTGCCTTCTTGCCTCCATAGTGGCCACTGAGTAGTCACTACTTAGTCTTATGCTGTTTCCTTTGTATGTGGTGAATTGCTTTTCTCCTGCTACTTTTAGAACTTGCTCCTTATCTTCAGTATTTGACAGTCTGATCAGAATATGTCTTGGAGTGGGTTTATTTGGATTTATTCTACTTGGAGTTCACTGGGTATTTATGATTAGTGTATTTATGGTGTTTTAAAGATTTGGGAAATCTTCCCCAACAATTTCTTTGAATACTCTTCCTAGACCTTTACCCTTCTCTTCCCCTTCTGCAACACCAATGAGTGTTATATTTGGATATTTTATATTATCTTTCATATCCTTGAGGTCCATTTTGTTTTTTTCAATTTTTTCCCCATTCTTTCTTTTGTTCTTTCACTTTCCATTCTGCCATCCTTGAGGTCACTGATTCACTGTTCAGCTTCCTCTAGTCTTGTACTATGAATATCAAGAAACTTTAATTTGGTCCACCGTTTCTTTTATTTCCATAAGATCATCTATTTCTTTATTTACTCTTACAATTTCTTCTTTATGTTCTTCTACGTCTTCTTATGTCCTTTATATCCTATGTCATGCTCTTGTTGTTTGTCTTTAGTTCTTTGATTAATTGCTCCAATTACTGTGTCTCCTCTGATCTTTTGATTTGGGTGTTTGGCTTATACATACTGTCTGGTTTTTTCATGTGCTTTAAAATTTTCTGTTGTTTTTGGCCTCTTGGCATTTGCTTAACTTGAGAAGGTTCTTTTAGGATATGTATGCTGATTCAAATACTTATCTCTATTTTGTCAGCTGTACAGCTTGGTGGAGTACATTTTCTCTTACTAACCAGGAGGTGGTGTCTGCAAGCCACCTACTCCCCTCAAGCCAGTTCTCCCCAACTTTGTCTTCATGGTGAGTGGGGTGTGAGTCTTGTGGGGGCCCAATTGGTGCACCAACTTTGTGTGTGTAGTTGGTGCTGCCCGCCTGAATGTGGGGCTTGTGTCTGAGTGATTAGGGAAGGAGGGCAGCTTTAATAATCAAATCTCCCAGGTTTTCCTGGAGACTTAATGCTGTTGCAATAGTCTAATCCTTCAGTTCAGTTTTGCCACAGTTTGTTTGTGCCACTGACCCACAAGTCCTTGGTATTGGTGTATGGTTCCTGGGACTTGCAAGTGCGTCCCCCTTCCAAGCTGTTCCCTCCTCCAAGCTGTTCCCTCCTAGGGCCTCTGCTGAGGGAAGACTGTGCTATGTCACAGGTGAGCACCATCCCCCAAGGGAAGTTCTGGACTGCAGGGCTGTGTAGGGGTGTTCCCAGCCTGCTGAGGGGATTGCTGAATAGGGCGTGTTAATTACCCCCTTTATGGGACAGTTAGCTGTGTATGGGCAAAAGGCTATTGCCCACACCAGATATAGTGGCATGTATGTATGTTGTTGGAAACACTTCCCATCACACTGGTTATTTGGAGCAGCTCTGTGCTGTGGTGCTGGCACCAGGCAGGAGCATTCCCAGTCCGCTGGGAAGATGGCTATAATGGGACACCTCCCTTTTCTTGGGAAGTTGTGGTGTTTAGTGAATTTTCTCAGCCATTAGACTTATTGATTTGTCTCTCAGAGCTATCTTAGCTCTGCTCTTGCCTGGGCCCAAATTGCAAGTCTTTGAGGCTTTCCGTAATGGGTTTCTTAGAGTAATTGTTTTAGAAAAAAAAAAAGATAAAGATAAAAAGAAAAAAGAAAAAGAAAAGAAGACCCTCCTTGCAGATCTAATGAGCTATTGAAATGCTAAGAGACAAGAAGATTACAGCCAGTAGGGAACAACCAAGAAAGCACAGAAACTGGCTTTTTAGACAAGGGTCTTCGCCCTCTGGATTTGCATGTGCACCTGTTTCTGTTTGAGCCCTGCCCTTCTCCATTTTGTGCTCACTGGAACTCCAAAAAGTCTCTGCTTTTATTTTTGTTTTTTTGTTTCTTTGTTTTTTTGCTGTTTTTGCTAGCCCTATCTCCTCTCTGCCGGGCTGACTGCTCCCAGATTCTCTGGTGTCTAGCCTCAGTCTATCTATGTTTGGAGTTTTGATCAGCAGTCTAAGTTTTCAATCAGATCCACAACTGCAATTCTCCCTCCTGGCTCCCAGCACCTACTGCCCCTCTTTCCATGAGACTTAGCCTGGCATGGAGGGGCAAGGGTCCTCTGGCTGTGAAAATGTACAGATTCTGCTAATCTCAGCTGTTCCACACATTCATGAGTGTTGTATGACGTATGCCCAAAGTCAAATTGCTCTGTGGTGTCTGATCCACACAGTTCCTGGCTTTCTACCTACTGCCCTGGAGGAGTAACTAAAACCCATACCTCACCACTCTGCCATCTTGCCCCACCTCCCATAATTTCTTAGAAACATATCCTTTTTATTTGAGTTTTCAACTTTGTGTTTTATTTATTTTCAACTGTCTTTTTTGGTAAATAATTTGATAATTCTTCCCTACAACTCTGGTAATCTGTATCTGTAGTTATTGCATCATTTTTACACTTTCTTTTGCACTTTTCTAATTTTTAATATATTAAAATATATTAACTATATTTTAATATATTTAGTTTAGTCAGTTTTTAAAATGATTGCATATTATTTAGTAATCTTTTGGGATTTTTTTTCAGTAACTTAATTCATTTCTTTTTTGATGAAAACTTAATTTATTTATTTTCTTTGGAAACTATTTTAGCCATATCAAACTGTTGTTCTGTGGAGTCTACTTTGTATTAGTCCATAAGTATTTTAGAATTTTGCTTTTGATTTCCTTTTTTCCCTAAAACTTGTTTAATAAAAATGTCCTCTTCCTTTTTAAAATTAGCTTCCAATAATTAAGCTTCATTTTTATTTCTTTGTTTCTCTGTTATTGATAATTTAATTTTCAGTATAATTTAAGAATGTGGACTAGGCAAATTTTTTGGCATTTATTAAGATTTTAGTTATTTTATAATTTTTTTCACTTGAGAATATTGTACAGGTGACTTATTAGCACTGTATTCCCTTACAAAGTATATAGAGTTCTATATGTATATGCACATATGTATGTAATTATAGCATTCAGATCGGATCATTGTAGTAATCAACTCAGCTAGTATAATTAAATCATTTTATCTTTTTGGAGCTGACAGAGGTAAGTTATTATCTTTTGACAGGCTGTGTTTCTTTCTATTTACCATGGATTTCTGGCATTGTTTGTTTATAAAATTTGAAGCTGTGTGTTTTTCTTTTGTTTTTTTCTGCATAACACTTGACATTCATAACCTCCTGTGGACAGTACCTAATTCATTTTAAAGTGTCTTTACTTTTCTTAGAAGTCAATTTAACATTGATTTTCTCCTCTTAGGTGTCTAGTCTTTTTTCTCCATTTTTTTTTTTTTCATTTTGAATCCCTGATATATTTATTTTAGCTGTGTTTATTTTGTAAAGCATACAGTTATAGATTTTTGATAATTTTTCTGACTACTTTTTCTAGGTATATTTATATAATTTAAATTTGCTGAAAAAATTAGTTTAATTGTGTTTTCCTATTTTATCTATTAAAACATATCCTTATTATAGCATATAATTTGGTTCATGATCTGGGCCCCTGCATTTTTTTCTCCCTCTGTATCTGCCAATTTGCAAGTTAATATTCCATTTAATTCTTTGCCAGTTTGTCAGTTCTTTTACAAGTTAAATTATGCCCTTAAGACTCAATTTCCTTATGTACTGACTTCTCAAAAGAAATTCTTTGTATCAGTGCCTACTAGGAGACTTGCAATAGATAACACAAGTATTTGTCTTCCTCTGTTTACCACACTTATCTTCATCTCAAGATTTCTGCCAGTATGTTCTGGTATCTTTATCCCAGTGCATTCATTAGATTTATATTTTTATATTTTCTATATTCTATTCATGATTAATACTATTTATATCCTTTATGGTTCTATAAGTAGATTCAGTGTTTCATAACATACACTCACAACATTATTTTCCCTATTCCTGAGTTGATGATTTCCTTTTCTTTCTTTTTCCTTTTAGTTTAAGTCTTGAAATGGCTGAATTAATTCAGGCATTTTATTTTCAAGACCAGCTGTCATCTTCTACATGTTCTGAGTCTACATTTTTCAAACACTGTATTATTGTAATACTGTAACTACAGAAAATGAAATTCTTAATCCATACAATTTTTCATTTATATGACATCTATAGTCATAGCTTCATGGTAAGCAGGAAATGAAAATTGTTTAAAAATAGTTTGATAGCAATAATTTATCCCCCTGGTAAAGGAGATATTTTTTTCTCATTAAATGCCAGAAGAATTCCTTTCTTGTTTTCAAATTTCAATGATTTTTCAAAATATGTCTTGGTGTTGAACATTAATTATCAAATTTTCCTTGGACTGTGATTGGTCTTAAATATTTTAAGGACTTCTTCCTCCCTTTAATAGCTTTAACTATGTTATTGTATATTGTTATTTTGAGTTTCTACTTTATGTTCAATATTTGAATTTTCTCACTAATAGCTTTGATCTTTTTTGTTATTTCACTCGGCAGCAATAGCCAGCCTTTATTCAGTTGACTGATTTTTGAGATTTTATATTCTTTTTCTAAATATTTTAATTTTTATATTTTGCTTGTGTATAAATATTTTGGCTACACAGTGTCTCCTTATTTCTGCTATCTCATCATTTTTTATTTTGTGATTTTTATTAATCTATATAATGCTGTTTTTAATTTACTTTACAGTATACAGCATTTGTTAGAGAAAATATTTTCTTTGCTTTTCTTTGTTCTGTAGTTTATGCAATCAATAATTTTTCTCTCAAACTTTACAGTTGTTTGTTTTCTTTTTTGTCATACATGTATAGTCTTAACATACACTGTTTTCTATAAAGGTATTACATATCCTAAATTAGAATGAATCCAAGTTACATTCTGGGTTTTGTCTCTTTCATTAAAAATTTTTATTTCATTATACTTCAGATGTGTTATTGATATGAAAAAGGAACAGAATTGATTTCTATATATTGATCTATTATCCAGCAAACTAATAGAAAATGCCAAGTTTTCAAAAGAGGTAGTACCAATTTACATCCCTAGAAGCAATATAAAATTTCTGTTGTCCACACTTGACAACTTGGCAACATTTGCTATTGTCATTTTTTCCTTTTTTTTCCTTTTATTTTTGCCATTCTTGTTGGTATATAGTCTACCTCTTTGTAATTTTTATTTACAACTCTCATATAAATAATTTTAAGTTATCATATATGATTTCTGATGTGAGGGTGAAATTTATGTATTCTGTATGAGCTCTTTGGTTTCCTGTTTTATAAATATTATCTCCCTTTTGTAGCCTGATTTTTTCTTCTAATTATGTTGTTGATAAAAATAAATTCTTACTTTAATGTAGTCAAATACCATTACTTTACTTTATGATAAAAGTTTTGTGATTACAGATTAAAATATGTTCCCAGTCACCAAATCTTAAGAGATATTTTTCTCAATCATTTTCTGATTTTATTTATTTACCATTTCTATTTACATCTATAATCCATCTAGAATATAATGAGATGTAGGGATCAAGTCACATTTTATTCCATACATGTTTTCAAATTGATTTAACAGCATTTACTGAAAAAATAAAGTATTTTCCTAATTCTCTACAATGGCATTTTGCAACAAATCACTTTTCTGTTTTTGCCTGTTTTCATGTAGGTCCGTTTCTAGGAACTATATTCTGTTCCATTGTTCTAATTGCATATCATTTTATGCAATTACAATAAGCTTATACTACTAGTCCTGATAATAGGCATAACAAGTCATCCTATTTTTTTCCACATATTTAGGACTGTTTTGGCTACATATGAATTTCCAAATAAATTTTAGTGTCAGCCTATTAACCAAAATGTCATTTGGGAGAGAACTGACATATGTATAATATCAATTTTTCCATCCTGATATTATAATCCATCACTCCAATTATTTCATATCTTCAATTTGCCTCAATAATATTTTTTTCCCTGTATAGGCATCTTGAACATTTTTATTGGAATTATTTCTATTAATTTATTATCATTTTTGTGGTATGAGGAATTCATATTTTAAAAAATCATTTTTTAAAATGTGCTGATACACAGAAATATTGATCTTCATTATAGTGACCTTGCATTCAGAAAAACTTGCCAAATTTAATTATTAATGTGAAAGATTTATCTCTAGGGTCTTTGGGTATTACTACTTATACATATCTGTGAAAAATGGACATTTATTTCTTCAAGTTTTAACTTTATCTCTTTTTTTTCTCATTATTTTGACAGGATACATCTATTCCAATATTGAACAGAATGGATAAAGAACAGAATTCTTGTCTTATACTCAATCTCAGAGGAAAATGTTTCAACATTTAACCATTAGGTTAAATTTTGATATTTCTTTCATAGATACCCATTTCAGATTAAGGCAGTTACATTCTAATCATAGTTTTCTATGAGTTTTTGTCATAAAACATGTTGAATTTAATCAAATGCTTTGCCTGTGTCCACCGAGATGCACAAATGCTTTCACCTTTATTGTTTTAATGTGCTGGATAACACTGATTGATTTTCAAGTATTAATCCAACATGCATTCCTACAATAAAACCAAGTTGGTTATTATATTTTCATATGCTAGAATAATCTTGCTAACACATTGTTGTGATTTTTGCATTTTTATTAGTCAGATTGACCATTAATGCTACAACATTTTAATGGCAGGTTTTGTTATTATCATTACTTTGGTCCTACTAAGGGTTCTAGGGAATCTTGCCTTTTTATAATTTCTGGTGGAATTTCTATTTATTTGTCATTATACTTTCATTAGATATGTTGAAGAATTTACCAATAAAGCTATCTGAGTCTGATGCATTTTTGTGAAAGGATTGTAATTACAGATTCATGTATTGTAATAGTTGTAGGACAATTTCTTCTTTTGTTTTTTTTTTTCTTCCTGTGTTGGTTGTTTGAAAATGAAACAAAATATTTTAGAGTTATTTTTGATACAGAATTTCTTAATTCTATTAATTACCTGTGTCAATTATTCTTTTATATTTATTGCTTTTTTATGAACTTGAAGTAATCATTGCTTATTACAAAGGTAATGAACTTATTCTCCAATATTGTCTCCTAAAATCATTGTTGTGAACCTTTCACATTTAGTTCAATCATCCATCTGGAATTTATTTTTGTGTATCATGTGAAGTAGGCTCACTTTTTTTGTTTAATTTGTATTCATTTTACCCTGGCCAATTTATTAAAATGTCTTTATTTTTCCATTACTCTGAGGTACCATCTTGGTCATAAATCAAGGCATAGTCATATTCATATTCATATTCAGTATCATACTTTTCACTGATTTTATTAAAATTGACAATATTGTCTCTTTCATATTTTTCATTATTTCAATTCTGAATGGTTCACAAATTACACAAAATATCTCTCTGCATATATTGAGATAATCCTTTTCCTCCTTAACTTGTGAATTACATTGATTTCTGTATTTTCAGATTTTGTATACATGTTCTATTTTTTTTTTCCAAGAAGAACATTAGTTTGCCACAAGTTATGCCATCCTACTTGGAAATGGAATTCCTTCAGATAATATTTTAATAAATTTGGATCTGTGTTTATCATTTTCATTTTGATATGTTGTTTATTCCATCTCTCACTTCTTATTAGATCTTCCAAATATTGAGCGATTTTATTACTATTTTCATCAAAATAACTTTTGACATTGTAAATCATATTATGCACTCCCTGTCTTTTCCCCTTAACTGTTTTTTTTCTATCCTTATACTTCCTTTTGGGTTTAATTTGCTACATTTTTTTCTATTTTATTGGGACGGATTTTTTTTTTGCTTTTCTTATTTCCTATTATATATATTTATTTACATAAAACTCCCTTTAGTTGTGGCATATGAATTGTGATATGCCCATATTCGTTCTCATTTAATTCTAAATATGTTTTTACATTTATTTTGTTTTTATGTTTACTGTGATTTTATCTTTATTCCAAAGATTATTTATGAATATGTTCATTGATTTCAAATACATAAAAATATCCTATATTTTTTGATATTGATTTCAATTTAATCCCATTGTAAAGAAATAACATGCATGTTTTTAGTATTTTGAACTTTATTGAGACTTGTCTGGTGGACTAAGATATGACCATTTTCTACAGTTTTTCTGTACATGTTTATCTCATGATTCAAACCTTCTATATATCTTTCTGATTTTGTCTCTTCTACCTTTTTTCTTTCATTTTGTGCTACCAAAAAAATCCTGCTGCAAATGTCTATGAGATTGCATTGAAACAATGAACCATTTTGAGGAGAATGGTCATCCTAGCAATATGATTTTTCCAATTCAAGAACATTGATCTGTTTGTTTAGGTCTTCTTTAACTTTTTCTAGCAATTTGTTGTGCACTTCAGCATACAGGTCTCACATATTTTAAATCATACCTAAGTATGTTAATATTTTGATGCTATTTTAATGCCTTATTATATTTTATCTTTCAAGTATTTTTACTTGTATATAGAAATTAAAAATGACTTCTGTGTTTTCACCTTGAATCCTATGACTAGCTCAATCAACTTAAAATTTCTAGCAGTTTGGGAATAATATCCTTAGGATTTCTCAATGGATAAACACATTTTCCTGGAGAAATATGTTTTTATATTTTCCTTTCCAAACTTTTATCTCATTATTTTTTAACCTGCCTCATTGTACTGGCTCAGACTTCTGCTATAATACTGGAAGGAAATACTGAGGGCAGGCACCTTTGAATTTGTCTTGATCTGGGGAAAATAGTGGCATTTAATGCATTATCATATATTATCATGTTTTCTGTCTATTGCAGCTTTTTTTTTTTTTTCTGTGTATCAGTGTTTTCCAGTGGGACTGTGATATTTCCCTCTGGAACTTCTTACTTTACCTGTAAGACTGATGGAAGTATCAGTGATATTTTTCAATTGTTTCACAAATTCTTGCCTTTCCAGCACTGCTTTAAGAATTGCCTGTTGAACATTATGGAAAACTTCTCTCTTATTTGCATGGAAAACTTGTATAAGTTTAAGCTATGGTAATATTTCCTTTCCTTGTTCGGAGATTACCTAATATTTTCTTTGATTCATTTTTATTTTCTATAATCATATTTTAATTATATTAGATTTTGGTATGAAGGACATTATTACAAACTGGCTTTACTTCTCCATTTGAATCTAGAGCTTTCCAGTCTGATTTATAAACAACTTATTACATAATCTGTTACATAATCTATGTAATTTTATCTCCTCTGTAGAAAGTTAACTAAACCAATATGCTGAAAACAAATAATCAATTTCATTATACACATCACTTTTTCTCACATTTCTCTGACTACAGCAAGCCAGATGTTGTTATTTTTTTTCATAGGGAAGTTTAATTATCCCATAAGGCAAGTAGCAATTTTTTGAAACAGTGATTACAGACCTTTTAGGCAACTAGCAATGGACAGTATATCACCTGTGGAGTGAGTTGGTATCCCATGTGCCGTAAAAACACAACAGGCTCAAGCACAGCCAGCAGAAGACCACTGTATTACTTACACAGTATCAAGGGTCTAAAAGAGCAGAGGAAGAGATCACATTATGGCCAGTCCCCTGGGGAGGACTTCTTGGGTCAGGCTTGGCAGCTCTGCACACACTGCTTCATATCAGAGATAAGGGACATTGGTACTGCTGAATTGGTAGGTTTTTATACACCCTAAGGGGAAGGGAGCTGCACCAATGAGCAAAAAGCATCTATCAAACAATCCCTATGCCCTGGCAAGCATCTGGGGTTGGTTAAAATTTAACCTCACTCCCCCCACCCCCCACACACAGGCTGCCCGTGGTCTTTTGTGAAATAAAAACATACTGAACAATCGCATGCAAACAAGCAAAAATAGACATATAACAAACAATTGCACACAAAAAGCAAGAGGGGAAAAGGAGAGAGTAGCCGAGCATTAGGAGATGGCCACTGAGTGTTTCCATTACCAGGCCAATATATATTCTCCACATTGGCTTTCACAACATAAGCCCACCTCCCACCTTGGACACAAAGCCAAAGACTGGTCAGGCCAATTAGCCAGTAGCTCAACAATGCAGACAGTAAAGGTTTGGGAACACCAGAAGCTACAGTAGATTAGGAGGGCTTTGATTGTTTCTATGCATACCATTTTTCCAAGCAGGGTGATCTGGCCTGTCTGGTGTAATGACTGCATTTATGTCCTCCAAACCCCCAGGAGCCAGCTGAAGAGGTCCACATAGAATCCGTTTGTACACTTTGCAACCAGTGGGCTTGCTGTTGGGTTTCAGTCACCTCCTGTTCCATCTTCCCTGACATATCAACCCATGTATAGTAGGAGGTGTTAGCAATAGCACACAGTTCACTTGTGGGGCTTGGAAGCATTGTCCTGTCACTGTCTAATGATCTATGCAGCGAATGGCCCAACCAGTGGTGCTTTTGCTTCTTCCACAAAGGAAGATAAATCCTGGAGGTGTACAACCAACCCCTGAGAAGTCATTGCTCATCCTGGGGATGCTGGCAGAAAGAAGACTATCACTGTTCAGTTGCATATTTCTAACTCAGAGTAACTGTCTTCCACCATGCTATGTCAAAATTCCTTTCCCAGTCATTTGTTCATTTGTGTATAATGTAAGCAGATCTCATAGCTTTGGAGGAAGAAAAATATCTAACTGTTTTAAAAGTCCTTACTAGAGGCCAATAATACTTCAAAGCATGGATTAGCTCACTTAGTTATCACAGTAACCTTAAGAAGTTGTTTTCCACATAAGATGTATAAAAATACATTCTTAATTTTGCAAATGAAAAAATTGAAGCACAAAATATTAAAATGGAAGCTTTAGCTGAGAAACCTAGGTGATATATAGCAAATACCAAAGTAAAATGTAAGAAAACCCACCATGGAATATTTTCAAAATAAAGCCAAGACCTAGTCTGATGACTGATTACTGTTAAGGAGAGAAGTATGTAGAAAGTGTTCATTAAAGATGTTTATTTGTGGGGAATTGTATTGGCGAAAGCTGCTGGTGGCCTGGGAGTCTCACCCTCCCCTTACTCCCCCACTTCAACCAGGGAACTTCCTGGTTGTAAGAGGTGTACAGAGAAGCTGGTATATATACGTCCCCTGAAGTAAGTTACAAAATTGGACTGTGGTCTGACTCATGCATGGAAAACCCAAAGGCCGAGTGTGGGTTAGTGGGTCACATTTACCGAAAAATAAGAGAATTGTTGCTGACTTGGGAATCAGACTTGGAATATCCAGGTCAAGATCAAGGACCACTTGAACAGTAGCTATTATTGACTGAAGGCCCAAAGCAATTATTTTACCTGTGTTTTTCTGGATTCCGTATCTCCCAGAATTTCCAAGTAACCTCATCAAATGGGAAAAGTCCATGGAAAATCTGTCAGATTTAACTTCCCAGCAACCTTTGCAGGATAAAAATTGTGTCATTTTACTTAAGAAAATAAAAAAAAAAATGTGAAAAAAATTTAGCTGTAGTTATTCTAAACATTCTTTATATAAAAATATGAAATGGTATTAGGAAATCATGAAAGCTATCATCCTCTCACCAAGTTTGATCTTGTATTTTTCAACAATTTGTTACTATGATATATACCGGTTAAGCAAAAACATAAAAAAATAAAATGTGTAGTTTCCAAATGCTAATAAAGTTGTGCAAAGTATTGAGAACTTTCATAAGAGAAATCAATAATGGAAGAATATGCAACTCTAATTTACCTAGAAAGCTTTGTCAGAAATACAAGTTGTGAAATCGGCATATTTTAAAAATTATTTTAAATTTCTGAGCTGCAAATAGTATTTGTACTAGGAGTTGAAACATAGGTGATTGACATGACACTGTACTGGAAATATCTATAAAAATTGAATAATTCAGAAAGATCAACTAATCACTAAACTGGAGTTCCAAAGTAGAACGCATTTTCAGCTAAACAAATAAGTGGGCTCTAAATAGTTAAGTATACATATATTTATAAGGTGTTAATTCCTCTATATTATCTTCTCATTAAGTTTATGAATTATTTGCCTTGATGATTATTCTAAATCATCAACTCAACCATATGGTCTTGGCAAATGGCTACAATTGTAATAACCAAAATGAGCTACCAGATTTGTCAGCAGTACTATCTTTGAATGGCTGAAGATAAATATAGCATTAAATTGTCTTGTTTTCATCATGCTATCCATCAAACCATTTGATGACTCAAACATATTATTGCTCTGTCTGCACAGCACAGCATGAAGTGGATATATGGCAACTTTTCAATTAACTTGGAAAATGCAGTAAACCAAACCAGATAATTCAGGTTGGGGGAAAAAAACATGGAATTACCTGATCTGGCCGTCTACATCAGGGACTAATTGAAAGCAGAAAAGAACTGCTTGTCAAACACAGTCACTTAAAATTATTACAACTGATTAAACAGATCCCTCATTGCCTAAATTACAAGACAAGTTAAATTTTAATAGCTATAAAGGGAACCTAAGGCAGAGTCCTTATAATAAAATGGATTGACTATTTAATCTCAAACACTAAATACTCAATCTTATTTATAATCAGTTGTGTCAAGCTAGTAGTTCTAATATTTTAATGACTAAAATAACCAGACTCTTACTGGGGACAGTAACATGATAAAATCTGATTAAAATATATCTTTATAAATTTCAATATTGAACTGTTTTTAGTATGTAGAAATGCTTTGTGATTTTATTAGAAAGAATAGTAGGAGGTTATTGATTGATCTTATTGGAGCTCATGAATGAATTTTAATACAAATTATGTGCCCTCATGTTCATCATTCAGTAAAGAAAACTGGCTCATCACTTGCCTGAAATAGTAAATATAAGATTCACATCAATTGAAGGACAAGGCTACACCTCAGTTGTCAATAGATTTCTAGAATGGTTATGCTCTTCCACTGATACTGAAAACTATCTAGAAATCCCATGGACTCCTCTTCAATGCATTAAAATGGTTTGAAACGACAATAATCTCCTTTTCTTGACTAATATGTTAACAAATAAATTCAAATGAGGAAAATGAGATCCTTCCTCCTAAAACAAAGATTTTTTGAAAACAATATATTATGGATTTTGATAAACATTTAGTAAGTAATATATTCAATATGATTTAACACAAAAGTGGATACTTTTATATTTAAAAATATGGACCTATTCTTTGAGGCAACAATGAAATTCATGAAATAGTTACTAAAATGGTACTTTGATATGAAAGTAAATTTTGAAAGTAGTGCAATGAACCAAGTTATCTACAAATGCATCGGAAGGGAATATATGTACAATATCACTTACATCTCTTCTTTTTCTATAATTTCTTTATGTATTCATTTAAACTAATTATTATAAAGAAAACATGGCATTTATTCAACTTAACACTGTATTACCATCTATTCGTCAAAAGTTGAGTTATCCAGTACAATATGTAATCATTTTTATATTAGACAATTATATAACAATAGAGGCAATAAAGTGTTTTAGAATTTTAATTTTAAAAGCTTAATTTTAGAGGAAAAGTATGCGACTTTACTTCTTCACACTGTAAGATCATTTTAAACCCATTATGTGATTTAAAAAGATAAATAACCTATTTTAATTGCTTCTTATCTTATTAGACACTGTAGTCAAATTTCTTATACCACGTAATTGTAAAGAAAGCATCAGCAGCTGGCTTAGTGTCTTTGCTGTGTCCTCAGGGACATCTGCGGATGGAATCTTTGTCAATTCTCCTTGTAACATTAAATCCAAGGCTTGTTAGGAATTCACCAGACCCAAGATGAATAAAAATCCCACCAAAGACCATGCACAGGACCAAGTTCATGTATTTCACTGTAGATATAAATTATTATGTAATAAGTGACCAATATGAAAAATGTACAGCTACATTGGAAATGGGAGTTAGCACTCCCTCTAGGGGACTAAATGACCAGACAGGTTGAGAGCTGGGGGATTCCCCCTGAGCTGAAGACCTGCCTGAAATAAGCCAGTGCACTTGGACATCAGAAATGTGCCCGGAAGTCACAAGATATTTATTATGCTGCTGATATCCAGGCTTTGTTGTTTCCTGTGTTGTATTCTTTCTTAATTTAAAATAAACCTGAGCTGGCTGAAGCCCACTGTGTTTGATTGTCAATTTGAAATTAAAATCACTGCTTCTAATAGAGCAAAGTGGGCACTGCAAAGACTTAACTCCCATGACATGAAAATAATATTGTCCATAATATCTCAAGTTTCTATCCAACACCAGAAAGAAACAGTCCAAGATAACAAAGACATTATGGGCCTAAACAATCAATTGAAATAATAATATTCTCTTATACCCCTGAATGTACATTTTTAGATTATACTTAATTTATTAATAAAACCAGATTAATTACCCTTTTGGATGCTATTTCATTCATTAATTTCCTTTTTTCAGGTAGGTGAGATTTGACAAAAAAATACGTTTATTAATTACTATAAAAAGTGTTCAAATTAATTCCAAAGTTGCATACCTATGTTTAGATATTGTGCTGGTTTCTGAGGATATGTAATTCATGTTCTCAAAGAGCTTAGCCTCAATGTAATGTCAATTTTTGAGTGTGTGTGTGTGTGTGTGTGTGTGTGTGTGTGTGTGATTTCTGGTAACTATAGCTCATAGCTAGAAAACTTGCATGTGCTGAGTATAAAATCTATCAGGCCATGGGAAAATATAAAGGCAGATGGCTAAATGTATTGTCATGGTTCAACTCTTAATTCAATTGAAAGAAAAATCATAACTATTACTTTTACACAATTTGCTTTCAAACACAATCATTCACTCATTTCCCTGTGCATGTTATAGGCACCTAGACCCCTCCCCCACCAAATAAAGAAGCAAATTTACATGAAAATGAATGTTCAGTTAATCCTAGCAAACACGTAGTAGGTTAAACATTTCATTGTTGGTGTGTTCATTTATCAACAATTTTACAGGGTTCAAACTAATCATGTTTCTTGATATTGTTTGAATCCTAGCAGTTTAGATTTAGTTTATATTTAAACAAGTGCATCTTAATACAGCTGCGTATTTGGATAGCATTCAGAGACTTTTTCAGTAGACAAAAATTAATGAAAATTAAAATTTATGTTTTATAAATAAATGAAATTATTTTACCATTTCTTGGCTAATTAAAAAATAATAGCTCATTAACTGACACTGTTCTCTATGAAAATTGTCCCACCAGCCAAGTTTTATTTTATGAAGTCCCATGCTCTGTCCTTGCAACACAAATCTTAGTATATTGAAAGTTTTAAGAACGCCAAAGGCACAGTGTAAGGAGTACCATCTATGAGTCTTATATGTCAGTTACCTCAAAACAGGTATTATACTGTTGTTAGAACAGTAGAAAATCTCTATTTTTAGAACACACATTTATTATTAAGCTATGCACTTGACCTCTATGTATCTCTTTGAGGTGATCTCATATATATTAATTGTCTATAGGTATTGGAAATTTTATAGGAAAAAGAGTAGTCCAAGATGTGAAATTTATAATCTAACATTGCATTTTTATACATTATCTTTGAGATTTAATTTATTTATCAGATCATACTAATCTCAGGGTCTGTTTTTCCAGAAGGTGTAGATTCCATTATGCAGTTATAATTTTGACAGTAAAGAAAGAATTATCTCTAAATAATTAATGTCAATTTTTGCCTCCTTTCTTTCTTTATCTGAAAAGAATGCTCAAGTCATGTTCCCTGAAGGTTTCTCTGTCCCATGGAGACAAAGTTGACAGGTGATGGCTAGATATTTTTAATTAGGAGAAACCCCAAAGTAAAGAGCGTTCCAGAAGGAGTAGCAGTTAGCCCCAGTAAACAATATTTGACACCTGTTTTGTTAAATTAGAATGAACACCTGCTATCACCATCCAAAACAATAACTGATTACAATTTAAAGTAAAACATGAGAGTTAGACAAAAGACTTTATGTTAGTTGTGGATTTAAAATTAAAAATCTATGGTCTTACATTTTGTTTGTTTTAATTAAATTTTATTACACAGGTAACCTATGAATCCATTCTCCTTACAGAGAAAGTTTTTCCTTAAGGCTAAGATCTCATTTGACCACCAAGCTCAATCTCGTTTTTGAATATTAAGTAAAAGGCGAGAAGTCAAATTTCTGTCATTTGGTGAGAATGATGTTTTCAACACATATGGGTAGTTTTTAAAAGCTCCATAAATGAGCAGTCACTGAGAACCTCACAGAAATCGATTTTACCATTTTATATCTAGAACTATCTGATAAGGAAAATTCACAAATAATTTATCCTACATCTCTGTATACCTTTGTTTCTGGATATAAATTCATTCATTCTCTCAATAAATATTTTTGAAACAGACAATACACAGATTAATTAAGCAAAATGCCTAATATATTAGAAGGTGATAAGTACAATAACATTTCTGAGAAAGAAGAATTGAGAGTAGCCTTGGTGAGGAAGATTACACTTTTAATAGACTTGACAGGGAAATGTGTAATAGGAAAATTTTATTGGAGAAATAATGTGATGGAAGTGAGGAAGTCTGCCAGATGGATATCTGGGAAGACAGAAAGCAATGGTAAAGGCCTTGAAATAGGGGACATTGTGATATGCAAAGGCAAAGGCAAGGGAGAAAGGATGGGTGGGTAAGACTGAATCCGTTGGAAAGAAATAGGCAGGGTGAGCTACGTAATTTGTGCAACACGATAATGTGGGGGACCTTGTTCAAAGAGCAGAAAAAAGGTGATGTTAAAGGTATTAAAGTATAAAGATTTTTTCTTTCTTCTACAGTCTCTCTTTTGATTTGCCATGGTGTTCTTTATTTGCTTTTTAATAGTGCCATAAGTAAAGAAAAATTAAACTTTTAAATTATTAGCATTAATTTTATTGTTCTTTATATGGTGCAATATCAGTTTTAAATGCACCTTTGATTCATATTCAGAATCAGAGGAATGAAACAATTTGTATCTTGTAGCTCATATATTCATATGTATTTTGTTATTATGAAAACAGTGAAAACACTGCACAAAATGGACTCATTTTTCTTATTTCACTACTTGAAATGTTCCCCTTCTCCCAACCTTCTGTATGAGCAAAAGAAGACTGAAAAGAAAAGGACAATTGGTTGCCCTATCTTTCTGATTTCTTTGAAGCCATCATTTTCAATATAAATGGTTGGCTAACAGTGGAATGTTAACATGAATATTAACTTGAGTAAGAAAGCATATGATAGGTTTCCTTGATCATTTGTGTTTTTTAGAACACTCTTCTTTCTGAATTGGAAGCAAATTCTTACTCAAACCACAGCAAGCCTCTTGGGGCTCTCACCAGCCCACTGCTTATTCAGTCACAGACACAGGATTACCTGGTTCTCCCTTTGAATCATGCCGAAGTTCCATGCACTATGTGTCCACTGGAATTATTTGCTCATGGGTCATTGTAAATGCTATGTGCAAATGGGATGGCAAGAAGCAGCATGCATATTATGTGACTCTCTTGTCAGGCACAATGCCGCACTTTCCCATCATATTTCACTTACAAATCACAAGGTCAAGGACAACATTATTAAGAATTTCAAGAAGCGAAAGCAGAGCATCTAACTAAGCACAGGCCCTGTGCAATCGCACAGGTTAATCTCTGGAAGGAGGAGCTAACAACAGAAAAGTCGTGAGGCCAGCTGAGGTAGGCCTAATGTAGGCCATTGTAAGAATTTTGAATTTACCCCAATTAAGACTAAAAGCTCCTGTAGGGTGTAGGTAGGCAGGGCTATCACATTGGCATTTTATGTCCACCTTTACTTATTTAGAGCTCTCCATTTTCTAAACTTTAGCACTTTAATCTTCTACAAAATTCCCCAGTTATTTTGGGAGTCCACAGGGCATGTCTCCCATATTTCTGTGCTTGTGGAAATTTGTAGTGCTCCACAGGCCATACTGACAGTTCTGATTTTTCCCTGGGCGGTGCAATTCTTAAGTACCATCTCAAGCTGTGCAATGTTCTATAACTGAGAATTCCCAATACAATGACAGTAGTACCCCAATGTACTTCAAATTTTCATAAAAACACTTTTATATATATTCTGTCTCTCATGGGACAAAAATCTTCATCCTGGAGGCAAAGTAAGGGATGGATTCTAATAGCTGCTATTGCCCTGTACTCAGAACCCCACTCCATCAATGAGTTAAGCTCATCCTATGGAATAGATAAACTCTAAAGAGCTTCTTCTCAAAATCTCAACATAAATTTTTGTCATTCTCTGAAGGGACGACGCCTTCTATTTCCATTAGTTTAATTAATTATTATTCACTTTTTTTTTTTTTCAGAGTAAGAAAGGTTTATCAAAGAGAAGTTGTGCAGTTTGGTCTCAAATTCTTGATTTCTGACTCCTGGTGTAAAACAGTTACTGCTCTCAGCCTTAAAGTGATTGGATTTTACTGACTTCCAAAAACTTGCTTCTCTCCATCCTTGCAGATAGTTTTATGAACAAAATGTCCTTAAGCTGTGTCTTTGCAGATCCAATTAAGAAGATTCCTAGGAGTTATCCTAAAAGATGACTTTTAGTCTATTCAATTTCTATAATTGTTGCTTCCTCAAGTTTCATACAATCTTTACAACCCCTACCCCCATAGTACTGATGAGTAAATTTCTTACAGAATTCTCCATACAGGGAGCACTTACTCAGGAAGTTCCTGCTGGCAATAACCTTGGCCTGAGTCTCAGCCAAGTAAATATTAATGATGTTAAACCTTGGGTTCTAGGGACCATGTGGTTTATATGTAATTGTCTCAACATGAATCACCAAGAAGGCTTCAGTCCTGGCAGGAAACAAGGGACGGTCAACTTTACTAGGCTAGTCGCGCCCCAACTTTCTTTATTAAACACCCTCTTCTCCCAAACAAACTTATCTAGTTTCCTCACTCCAATTTCTCCTTGATTCTGGCACCATATGATTATAGTTTTCATGCTGCTCCATGGGCAGGCCCACTTCTGCCTTCTGGCTTTATCTCTCACTTTGATTTATCACAAATATACAGATGGTCAGCACTGCCCAAATCTTCTCCTATGCTATTCTCACATGGTGTGCCCAAGTGGAATGACTTTACCCATTGATTCTGCAGTTGAAATTATATTTTCAAAAAGGCTTAGCCCAGAATAAAATTTTTGATAAAGCCTTTCTCAAATTTCTCATTTTTCAGTTATACAATAAACACCATTTGAATGTTTGCTATGTTCTAGTCATTGTTCCAAACACTTGATAAATATCAGTGATTCTCTTAATCTTCATACCAACCTAATGTCATAGATACTATCATCCCCCTATCCACATTTTATAGATAAAGAAACTGAAGCACAGAAAGGTTAAATAACTTGTTAGAGATGATGCAATTAATAATGAGTTGGAACAGCAGTTCAAACCCAGACTTTATTGGTTCAAATTCAAGCTGTAATAACTATTTTATGTTGCTCCTCAGAATGAAACTTCCTGTAACTTCTACTCTTTTATTATTTTGGTCCTGAAGAGTACGTACTGAAATCTCCCTTGAATTATAGGAAGTCATGAAACTCCTATTCAATGATATTTTAAGCACCGTGAAGTCAGAAACTCTATTTTGTACTCTGTAGTGTTTCCCACAGCATCATGGAAAAAGTTTTCTGTGTAGTGCATTATGGGAATACAGGCTCAGGCACAACTTGCTGACTTTGCCAGCAAGCATTTAATAATATTTTGCTTAATGAAAATGAATAAGCAAGTCAATGGAAAGTTCTAAGTGCTGCACATTTATTTTTTACTATGGTCTACAGTAGAAGTTTTTGAAGTATAATGGTGTTTGGGGCATTTTTTTGGTTTTCCTTTATGTTGTTAATTCTTCATTTATTTGTCAGGGAAGGGGGTATTCAACTATCTATCAGACATTTTGTCAATGAGCTTTCTATTTATTATCCAATACTTCCATTTTTGTTATTATTATTTTATGTAAAAAGAAACTGAAGTTGGAAAAATTAATTTGCCCACAGTAAATGTATAAGTGTGTATCTAAAATAATATATTATTGTGTGATAGTAATAGTGATTGTAATAAATAAAATGTTTTAAAAAGAAACACACTAGCCTAGTATTATATACACTATAAATAAAAGTAGTTAAATTATTTCTATATAAATAGAAAATGTTCCATGTTGTACTGCAAGAAAATGAACTGCAAGAGGTAAGGATTTTCCTTTATTTTTGTTAACATGAATTTAAAATGACAATTTCTTTATGACTATTATTAATGGTCAATTAACAAACCACTTAGATTATCATACTCTATAAAAAACATTTTCAACCCCAGTTTCTTATTTGATGCTAAGGACATATTAAAACCATTTTTGAAAAATGTACTTTGACAGCCAGAAAGAGGCACAGAGTTTCTGATAGTGCTAAGACTAAAATAAATGAGGACTCTTGCCTGTCCCAAATTCTTTCCAAGTAATTCTCTATCCACAAAAATAATTTACCTAAATTTCCAGGCAAATAATTTATTTTTCCTTTATTCTGAAGAAAGCAACATTCATGCTGGGTAGTTGAACAGCAGGTGTTAATTTTGCATGTACTAAATTAACTTAGCAGGTGTCAAATACACCGGGTATTAACTGCATAGTTGCTACAAAGTGATGACAATTACTAAATGAGCTCTGATCAGGTGGCCACTGGCACTCACAAGCCTTCTGCTCGAATTTATTACTCACGTGAGCTGTATCCGTTGGGGCAACATCCCATGGAAGCCTGCTGCTCAGGAATTTATAGAGCATCTACCCCACTGATCTAAACTCCAGGGATATGGGCATTTTCTCCATCTCCATCATTTCCTCTCTTCAGTTACATATGATATGACATATCAGGGTAATTATAATCATTTTAATTTTTTAAAAAGATGAATAATACTGTAAGAAAATTGCCAGCAGCTGCTTCAAAATTTATTCCTTTCCAAAAATATTGCCAACCACCTGCTCACACTCCACAGCCCCCCACCATCCATATAAGTAATCTGGAAAAACACATGCACACATATACTCACCTAAAACTTGGTACAATTTATAAAAATATAATTTCAAAAAATAGAAATTTAATTAATATTTGTGGCCCTTGTGATCTGTTCTTTTTTCCTAACCTGTTCCTGTGTCTTTATATATATGTAACTTCTAGATGTTTCCACAATCCATGACATTTTTATATATTTTATGTATTTGTTATGTTGTCTATATTTCACATTTTGTTTAATTTTGAAGCTGTGTTTTCACAAGAATTTGACTTCCCTGCCTCATGTTCAAGCTGTGGTTATTCCTTCTCAGTAATATCTCTGGAGTTAATAAATTATTTCATCTGTGTTCTTTATTTATACTACACCATTAAGTCTCTCATTTTCATGCCCCATTTTTGCCCTTAATTTTACTATTCTCTATCCTTTTCTTTGAAAATGCTAGAATCTGAGGAAGCAGGGACTACTGCTGTTTGTAAAAGCATATGTCTGATGCTACCGAGTTCTGGAGGAGGCCAACACATGACTGGGATGTATCATTTTCCACTGAACTTTATTTTAATACAAACATATCCTATTGTTCGGGTTGACTTGACCTAGCCCTAAATTTCGCCATCCTTTGATTATTAGACTGGCTGATATGATAATAATATATGAAGTAAATTCATTGAGTTTTAGTTAAAATCATCAGCCTCATATTCTTTGAGAATGATCTTGTTGCAGATAAAATCTATGCAAAGGCTGTCAGCTGTCAGCTTTTTACTATTCTTGTCTAGTTGGTTAACACTGTGTTCAGAGGCTGAGTAAAAGCAGTACTTGTCAGGCTTTTGTAAAACAAAGAACTCAAATTCACAAGCCTTGCTATGAGAATAAAGCCACCCACAGGGCTGTTTTATATCAGTTTGATCTAAAAGAAATGAGGCAGGGTGCTGAGAAAGGTGCCACAGACAGGTAAGGGTAAAAGTTGGTGGTGAGAATACCAGCTTCAAGGGGAGTGAATCACAATGTTACCTTTTATTTTCCTCTAATTAACCAATATGCAGTTTATGACCCGTTGTGTGACAGCCGATTTGTGATGTTCTTTAGAGAGGTCTTACTTCATGAGAGGAAAGTAGGCACGATGTCTTTGAAATGGAGACCTAAAAATGTAATGAGGATGTACTCTTCAGATCATTAATGTATTTTATGTAAGATCCTCTTTCATCATGGAGAGCTTATTGTATGGACAAAAGGACTGCTACGGAACCCCTACTTTAAAGGACTTCTAAATTCTAAACATACCTCTTTTCCCCACCTCCCTAACCTTGGAAATGAGATAAATTAGCTGCTAAGGTTCCTTTAAGAATGGTTATCATATTTATGGAATCATAAATTCTAACAAGCTTTTCGTATCACACAAAGGGAAGCTGAGCCTTGATCACAATGTTGGTAAATGGGAAATGTGGACCAAGAAAAGCTTCTAGCTACGCTGACCAAGGTTGAAACACTTAGCACTCTGCTTCCTTTTTTCTGTATGAATATAGTCATAAAAACAATGTATTTCCTGAGTTTGTAATTAGCTTATCCTGAAATAGAGATGGAACCATAATGCCAAAGGTCAACTAAATAAGGGTTCGACCATTAATTGAGTTTATCAATATCTAGCTGCTATTTGGGATAGAAAGAGAGGGGGCGTGCCTCATGTGACTGATTTGATTTTCAGTAAAATATACTTTTTGAAATTATATTGAAATTAAATGATATGGAACAAATGACAGTCTTGTGAAAAATGTGTGCTTCTTCTAAAAATATGAGTCTTAAAAGTGGAAAAGTACAAAAACTCCATCTAATGCATATAAGATCCAAACAAAATTGCTTAATGAGAAACCACTTAATCATTTCTATCTTCCTCTAAAATATTTAATTATGACTCAGTCTCTTATTTTCAAAAGCATGCTTTTATTTTATTTGCCTTTTTGCTGTTTTTACTTATTTCACATGGATGCATCAATCCGTATGATAAATTCTGATCAAATCTTGGATAAAATTCCAGAGTCCAGTCAAGTCAAAGTTCATTCCCAAACAGATACAGACATCAGATGCATAGAAGCACACACAGACACACAAAGACACACATACCCACACCAAATCCTGACCTTGTCAATATGCATACAGATTTCCCTGTAGGATGTGTTCTTCTTAATCTAACATGAAAAACCAAAGACATAAAAAAGATTCCCATGTACACAATTCACAGGCAAGTGAACAATTAAATAGTACTGGACAGATTGTTATTGTTATTTTGCCTCTTCCAGGAAAAAGTCACTTCTTTGGGTAGGTTTTTGTTGTTGTTGTTGTTGTTGCTTGTTTTTTTTGTTTGTTTTTTTAAATGTCTCATCATTCTTACAGTGGATTTTTTCTGATTATCAGGATGGGTGAAATAGAGTATGATAAGGGTTTGTAATTGATATTAACAATGATATATCTCTTGCCTAATTCTGGAAAATATCTAAATTAGCTTTCACAGAGAGAATAAAATAATTAAAGGGAAAACATTTTTAAAGGAGATAGATACATGCTTCTAAGTGTTAACTGTTATAATTAATTCTCCCTGGTTGAAAGTAGTCTCTCCTGAACCTCACTAAAGTAATTACCGCTTTACTTCTTGCTCTATAGTTGTTTACACATAAGTTTACTACTTCCCTGCAAGCTTTGTGAACATAGGATCAGTGTTCAATTTAACTTTCTTCTCTCACAGAATTTTATATAGTACAAGTTTTCAATAAATATTCAATATAGCCTTGAGCTTCATGGAAAACAGGCAGAAGGAAAGGGCTGCGCTTATATTGTTTTCCTTAAAAAAAGACAAAGCCAAGAAATTAATTTGTAAAGCAAATGTTTTCCCTGTTCTGAGTTCTGATCCTCATATAAAGGGGGATGAATTACTTGATGAAGAATATATTTGACTATAATTTTCCAAGGCAAAATACACTTTTCTGAGAGATGTTTCTTATAAATATCTCATGATAAAAGTGCAGGGCAAAGCCTAAATCTTCATTCAGGAATGCCATTTTGGTGAATTAACTCTTGACAGGGATAGAATTTTGAGAATATAGAAAGCCTACATGTCAGTCTTGAGAAAACTTTTGACAAATGATCAATCAAAGTCAACATATGGTTCAATTCTCTGATGATTTCACCTGGCATGGTATTCTATTTTGTTTATAAATACACTGTTTCAGATATTTGATTCATTCATTTTTTCAATGTATTTTTTTATTTCAATGAACGTGTTGACTACTTAGTTGAGGAATCTGAGCCTATGATGAGATGAACTTGCAAATTCCAAGAGCTATTAAGTTAATCCAGGAGCTTGCAGTAAGAGTAAAGAGTTAAGAATAAAGAATTTCAAGAAGTGAGTAACACACAGTCAAATGAAACAGCTAATATTAATAAGATGAGCATCCAACCATCTATCAACATTTATTTCCCCAAGGCAATGAATTAAAAAATTATTAGAGCAGTTTTACATTTACAGAAAAATCATGCAGATAGTACAGATTTCCCATATAATCCCAGGCAGAAGGAAAGGGCTGGACTTACATTGTCTTCCTTAAGTTTTCCCCATTAATAATAATTTGCATTAGTGTGGTCCCTTTGTTACAATTGATGAAACAATATTATAATTATACTATTAATTATAGTCCATAGTTTATATCAGAGTTCACGCTTTGTGACGTACAATTCTATGTTGTTGGTGTTTCAAAAATTTTTATTCTGGTAACATATATACAACTTAAAATTTCCTATTTTATCCACTTTCCATAATACAATTTAGTGATGCTAATTACATTCACAATGTTGTGCCATTGTCACCAACATCCATTTTCAAAACTTTCCCATCACTCCAAACAGAAACACCATGACCATTAAGCATTAACTGCATCCATCACCATCTGGACCTGGTAGCATATATTCTAGTTTTTGACTTTGTGAATTTGCACTTTCTAATTATTTCATATAAATGAGATCAAACAATATTTGTCCTTTTGTGTCAGGCATATTTCACTCAGCATGATGTATTTAAGGTTAATCAGAACTACATTCTTGATTATGGCCAAATAATATTCCATTGTGTATATGTACCACATTTTGTTTATCCACTCATCTACTGATTGGCACTTGAGTTGCTTCCACCTTTTGGCAATTGTGAATAATGACGCTATGAACATCAGTGTTTGAATTCCTGCTTTCAATTGTCTGGGGTCTATATCTAGAACTAGGATTGCTGAGTTATATGGTAATTCTACACTCAACTTCATGAGGAATGACCAAACCATTTTCCAAGGTGGCTACACCATTTTGCATTCCCACTACCAATGTACAAGAGTTCCTATTCCTTTACATCCTCTCCAACACTTGCTATTTTCTGTGAGTGTGTGTGTGTGTGTGTGTGTGTGTTTTAATAGTAGCCATACTGGTGTGTATGAAATGGTATCTCATTGTGGTTTTGATTTACATTTCCCTAATGGCTAATGGTGTTAAGCATCTTTTCCCTGTACTATGCTTATTGGCCATTAATATATCTCTTCTGGGGAAATGTCACATTGCCTTTTGCCCATTTCTTAATTGGGTTGTTTTTGTTGTTGACTTGTAGGAATTCTTTGCATATTGTGGATTTTGAAACCTTATCAGATATTTATTTTCCAAATACTTTCTCCCATTATGTAAGTTGTCTTTTGGCTTTCTTGATAAATTCCTTTAATGCAAAAATGTTTTTAATGTTGATGAAGTCCCATTTATCTATTATTACTTGTGCTTTAGGTTTAACATCGCTTAAAACAAGGTCCTGAAGATGTTTCCCTATATTTTGTTCCAGGAGTTTTACAGTTCTGGTCCTTATATTTTAGTTCTTTGATCCATTTTGAGTTAATTTTTGTACATAGGGAGAGGTAGGCATCCACCTTCATTCTTTCTTCTGTGGGTGTCTAGTTTTTCCAGCAATATTTGTTGAAAATACTTTTCTTTCCCCATTGAATTGACTGGAAACCCTTACAAAAATCAATTGGCCATAGATATGAAGGTTTATTTCTGAACTCCATTGTTCTATTGTGTGTGTCCTTTTTCCAGTATCACACCCTTTTGATTACTGTAGGATTGCAATAAGTTTAAAAATTGGGAAACGTGAGTACTCTAATTTCATTCTTCCTTTTCAAGATGGTTTTGACTATTCAGGACCCCTAACCCCCCTATATGAGTTTCACAATTAGTTTTCCCACTCCTGCAAAGAAGTATGCTGAAATTTTGATTGGGATTGCACTGACTCTATAAATCACTTTGTGTAGAACTGACACACCTTAACAATATTTAATCTTCAAATCCATGAACATGAAATGTCCTTTCATTTATTTAAATCTTATTTAATTTCTTTCAGTGACATTTGGTAATTTTTTGTGTACAGCTCCATTACATCTTTGGTTAAATTTATTCCTAGTTATTTAATTATTTTTCTTGCTATAGTAAATACAATTGTTTTCTTGATTTCCTCTTCACATTTCTCATTAATAGAATATAGAAACACTGCTGATTTTCACATCTTGATCTTATACACATCACTAACACAAGAAAATGAACTTAACCTTTTGGACTCAGATTTCTTGGAGCATTTTATAAAGTAATGTGCCACTGACTTAGAAAAGAACACTCACACAAAATATTTTGTACATCTCCCTCCTTAACCTTTCCTTGGCTCACTTGGCTCTAGCCACAGTAGTCTCTTTGCTGTTTCTTTCTCTTTTTTTTTTTTTTGCATTAAATACAGTAAAGATTTAATAAGACAATGCACTAGCTAATAAAAGACACAAAAATAGGAGGAGCTAGTGTAACCAGTAAATAAAACCAAAATAATGGGGAAAAAAATCTGAACCAGTTTTTCCCCTAGTTGGAGCACAAAATTTTTTGGTGTCTTTCTATTCATATAATACATAACACTGTACGTTAAGTTTTTAGTGTGACAGAAAAATTTGGTTCTTCTATGAAATTCTTTAAATTCTTGATAAATTTTTCAAATTTGACATTATTATGAATGAAAAACTTCCAACCAATGGGCACCTTCTTTGTGATTTCTTAAACAGCCAGAATCATCTAGTATCTTTTCACTGGTTTTTTCATCTGCCTGGAACACTCTCCCTGAAGATACCTGGCTTGCTCACTCCCTCACTTATTTTCAGTCACTGCACAAGTGTAACCTTCTCATATGGATTATCCCAGTCAATCTACTTAAATCTTCAACAGTCTCACCACCACCTCCCACTTTCTAGATCCTCCTATTTTTCAATATTTTATTGCAATTATCACCTTGTAATATGCTATACGTTTTAATTATTTGTTATTTTTATGTTCTATAGTCTAATTCTTCCTCGAAATCATATTAACAAAGGCAATATTTTTAATATATTTTTTGTTTATTTCTGTATCACAGTTTCCCTATCACAAAATAGGTAACCTTAAATATGTGTTGAGTGAATGAATACAGTTTCAAAGAGACAGTAAAGTACAATACTAAAAATATGCAAATTGAATACTAAAGGATCTAAACAAGTCTTTTCTCAGCCCCTTAGGAAGCTGCTGGGCAAGTTGCTTTATAGCTTTGAACATTTGTTCCTGCTAAGTTATAGAGGGATGATCAGAAAGCATATAGTCATTTAGAATTCAGAAACAGAATGCTATTTCTTTCCATTCAGCCTCTCCCCACTCTTCCGACTTCTGCAAAGAGTTGGTCTTTTGGAATTCTGAGCAGTGTAATCTGAAGACAAGCAGTAAAAGGCAGGAATATAAAGGGTTGAAGGGGAAAAAAATACTAAGATAAGGAGATTAAGCAAATCTAAATTAAGTTTTTTTTTTTTAATTTTATATGCATTTTTATTGAGAAATATTCACATACCATGCAATCATCTGGAGTGTGCAATTAATTTTTTCACAGTATCATCATATAGTTGTGCATTCATCACCACATCAATTTCTGGAACATTTTCATTACTTCAAAAAATAAAAAATAACAATAACAATAAAAGTAAAAAAGAACACCCAAAACATCCCAGACCCCTCTTCCTTCCCCCTATTATTCATTTATTTTTTTGTTCCATTTTTCTACTCATCTATCCATACACTGGAAAAAGAGAGTGTGAGACTCAAGGTTTTCACAATCACACTGTCACAACATATAAGCTATATAATTATACAATGACCTTCAAGAATCTAGTATACTGGATTGCAGTTCAACAGTTTCATTTCTCTACCCCTTTTTTATGAAGAAGGCTTTCACAATTCCATGATGCCTGGTTGAGGCTCATCCTGGGGAGTCATCTCCCAAGTTGTCAGGGAGATTCACATAAGGGGGAGGGCAGTGAGTCCACCTGCTAAATTGGCTTTGGAACAGGGGACCCATCTGAGCAATGAAAGAGGTTCTTTGGGGGTGACCCTTACGCACAATTATAAGTAGGCTTAGCCTCTCCTTTGCAGTAACAAGCTTCCTAAGGGAGAGCCTCAAGATCAAGGGCTCAGTCTTCTAAACTGGTAGTCTCTAATGCTTGCAAGAATATCAAGAATTCCCCAGGTGGGAAAGTTTAATATTTCCACATTTTCCCAAAGTCCCTCAAAGGGACTTTCCAAACACTTTTTATTTTCTGCCCAAATTATTCTGGGATGTATTGGGGCTTCACAGTAACCTGTACAAACCAACCAGATCTCACTCCCTATTCAATGTTCCATGTAATAATGATGTTTGAATAAACTGACCAGACAAGTTAAATTATATAGTATGCTACAGAAAATATAGATTTTGCACCGAATAAATATCTCTTCCTTTAGTCTCACACAGACTTTGAAGTTTTAAAACAGTCAGTGTTATCCTTTACCCTTTAGTCTGACTTATCCCAGTCTTAATAAAGTCCATTTTGTTCATATCTCTAATTGAAGTCTAATCCATTTTCCAGCTGCTTTAGTGGTTACTGTTTGAGGTAATGCTGACTTTCATAGATGCTGAACTCTGGTTCTTGAGTCTCAGGTGTCACACAGATACTTGAAGTTCCAGGGACCAACCAGGTTACACGCAAACAGCTCAGCATCTCAGAATTTAGAAATAACCATTACAACACATGAATTGATGTGACTACTGTAAAAGTTCACAACCTAGGAACCTTTACAATAAGCCTTCCCCTGATAACCTATGCTCTCAGACTCAATTCTTAGAGTTTGCATATTATAGTTAGTCTATATTAGTAAGGAATTATAATGTTTGTCTTTTTGTTTCAGGTTTATTTCACTCAGAATACTGTCCTCAAGGTCCATTCACTTAGTTGCATAGCACACAACTTCATTACTTCTTGCCACTGCTCAATGTTCCATTGCATATATACACCACAGTTCAACATCCCATTTATCAGTCAATATACCCTTAGACCATCTGCATCCACTGAAAATTGTGAATACAACCACCATGAACACCAGTGTGAAAATGCCCATTCATGTAACTGCTCTCATTCTTCCAAGTACATACCCAATAACGGAGGTGCAGAACCATATGGCAACCCCGTTCTTAGCTTCCTGTGGAACCACCACACTGCCCTCCAGCTGGGCTGCACTATTCTACTTCCCAACCAACAATGAATAGGTACATTACTTTTCTTCAGCACTTGTATCACTCTGTTTATTTTTTAAACAGTTTTATTCATGACATACAATCCATCCAAAGTAAACAATCAATGATTCCCAGTATAATCACATACCTATGACTTCTCCATCACAATCTATATGAGGACATTTCCATTTCTTCTACAAAGAGGAAGAGGAGAAAAAAAATGAAGAATAAGAAAATAAAAGATAGGAAAAATAAAAATAAAATAAAATAAAATACAATGAAAGGATCAGATAACAACACCACCACCAAGAATTCCATACGACTCCCTTATATCTTCCTCTTATAGATATTTAGCTTTGGTATATTGCCTTTGTTACAATTAATGGAAGAATATTACAATGTCACTGTTAATTATAGACTCTAGTTTGCATTGATTGTATTTTTCTCCTATACTGTCCAATTTTTAACTACCTGTAATTTTGACATTCATTTGTTCACTGCATGTAAAAACACTCTTATATTTGTACATTTAATCACCATCATTGATTCTAGGATTCTAGGATTTGATAAGGTATACAGTCCCAGTTTTTATCTTCTATCTTTCCTTCTGGTGTCATACATGCACCTAGCCTTCCTCCTTCAACCATACTCACATTAATCTTTGTTCAGTATACTTAAAATACTGTTCCACCATCCCACAATATTGTGCTATCCATTGCTGGTTCAACCATTAATCCTGTTGAACATTCTATACTCCTTCAGCATCAAATTCCCAATCTATACCTTCTTTCTATCTCCCGAGAACCTGTGTTCTCAACTTTAACTCTCAAAGTTCACTCATTAATATTAGTTCATATTAGTGAGACCATACAGTATTTGTCCTTTTGTTTCTAGCTAATTTCACTCAACATAATATCTACTGTCTACCATTTTGTCTTTTGGATTTTATATCTCATATCCTATTTTATTTTTATTTTTTTCTCTTTCTCTTTTTACCCTTACTGATACTCTTCATTTCTATATCCTTCTTCAAACCTCTCTTTCGTGTCTTTTCCTATCTCCCTGCAGTGTTCCCTTTGGTATTTCTTGTAGAGCAGGTATCTTGTTCACAAACTTTTGCAGTGTTGGTTTTTCTGAAAATATTTTAAACTCTCCCTCATTTCTGAAGGACAGTTTTGCCAGATATAGAATTCTTGGTTGGCAGTTTTTCTCTTTCAGTATCTTAAATATATCATATCACTGCCTTCTCACCTCCATAGTTTCTACTAAGAAATCCACACAGTTTTATCAAGCTTCCCTTGTATGTGATGGATCACTTTTCTCTTTCTGCTTTCAGAATTCTCTTTGTCTTTGATATTTGATAATCTGATTATTAAGTGTCTTGGATTAGGTCTATTTAGATCTATTCCTCCTAGGGTTGCTGAGCTTCTTGGATCTGTAACATGTCTTTCATAAGAGGTAGGAAATTTTCAGTGACTATTTTCTCCATTATTGTTTCTACCCCCTTTCTCTTCTCTTCTCCTTCTGGGACACTCATGACACATATTGTTGTCATTCAATTACCTGATACCCTGCTCATATTTTTCCATTCTTTTCCCTATCTGTTGTTTGGTGTTTAGTACTTCAGATGTACTGTCCTTTAGTTCATGAATCCTTTCTTCTGCCTCCTGAAATCTACTGTTGTATGTCTCCAGTGTGGTTTTCATCTCTTCTGTTGTGCCTTTCATTCCCTTAAGTTCTGTCAATTGTTTTTTCAAACTTATGAGTTCTTCCTTATGTTGCCCAATATCCTCTTTATATCCTTGATCACTTTTGCCATATCTTCCTTCAACTCATTGATTTGAGCTTTGAATTGATTTAGCATATTTGTTTAAGCATCTTTAATCAGTTGTTTTAACTCCTTTATCTCATTTGAAGTGTAAATTTGTCCCTTTGACTGGACCGTATCTTAGTTTTTCCTAGTGTGACTTGTAATTTTTTTTGTTTAGGCATCTGGTTTCCTTGATTATCCCAATAAGATTGTCCCAGATCAGAAAGGCCCAGGTCTCATGAGAAGAGTGTAACCAGTATCAAGTTTCCCTGAGGATGAGACCCAGAAGATTGTCAGACTTTCCTGTGTGGCCTCTAGACTCTATTGTTTTTCCAGTGCTCAGCAGGTGGTGCTTATCACTGGCATAAAGAGGTGAGGTGCTTTTAATTCTCAGCAGACCCTGTCCCTGCCATAGGTGTGGTTTAGATGGAGGCTGAGTCACAAGCCAAGCTTAAGCTCTTTCTGTATTTTTCCCCAGGACCTGGGGTCTGAATTCTCTGAGGGAGGGCAGCCCCTTGAGCTGGGCCTTGTTCCCCCTTTTCTTAGGTAAGATATACCCTTTAGGGCAATATCTCGTTCACTTGACTTCTTCCTTTGTCTCTGTGACCTATCTTAACTCCACCCTTGCCTGGATAAATGCTGACAATTGAAAGTACCTGAGACTTTCTCTAATGAACTACTTCAAACGAGAGAAAAAAAAAAAAGAAGAAAGGAATCTCCTTTTCAGAGCCATTTCCCAGCCCCTCCCAGTTTTGCCAGTCAAAAGTCAGAGTTGGTACCCGGTTCCATGTGCTCTTTTTCTTGGGACACAGCCTTTTCCAATATTCAAAGCTGAGCCATCTCCAAAGGCCTGTTTTATTTTTTTTTTCCTTAAGCCCCACCTCCTCTTTGCTGGGAGAGACCTCAGGGCTCCTTCCCTGCTTGATATGTGTTTATCTGTGCTCATAGCTTTAATTCAGTAGTCCAGATTTGTTAATTAAAACTTCAATTGGAGCTTGCTTGAGCTACCTTCCCTTGCTCCTGGTTGAAGTGTTACACCTCAGCCTGCCTTGCCAGTGGTGGAGGGGAGCCATACTTAGCATGAGCTTTTCTTACAATTCTACACTGAGATCTCAGCCATTCCACCAATTCCTGGCTGGTATACAATGTGTGTCCAGCCACAAATGCCCCCCAAATACTTTTTCCAGACTATTTACTAGTTGGTTCTTGCTATTTACTAGCATTTCTAGAGGGCTAACTAAATTCTATACCTCCGTACACTTTCATCTTGCCCCACCCTCTAATTAATAAGTTTTGTGGTAAATAAAAGATGAAAGAGAAATAGAGTGCATAAGGTAGAAGGCAGTTTGGGGGAAAAGGAGTTAGTATGAGAATTGGTTAATAAAATGTATCAAGGAAGTTTTGGACTATGACACTCAAGGTACTGAGAATTTATTGCTGGAGGTTATGAACTTCATTCTTTTTAATGTGTTTTGGGGAATATAATGTAAGTCCTATTATATGGAATGACTGTCTTACTCCTTGTACCTATTGAATTGAGTGGTTTTAATACCACCTAGGGTGGTAATGGACAAATATTGATTCAAGAATTCATGGGAGTTACACATATAAAACCTATGGCCTATTGCATTGCATGGTTCATGGTCAGGGTTCAATAAATTCTAGTTATTAATAGAATATAAAACACTCATCAGAATCTATGGCAACTAGTTCATTGATTTATTCATTTAACATGTATTTATTAAAACCTTACTAGCTTCCAGATATTACACTTGTTGATAAAGATATAATAAAATGAAAATCAGTCATGGTATCTGGATTCATGGAGTTTACCTACTATGTATTTAATTCAAGGGTAATTAATGTCAAGACAATCATGTGATGGGCCTCTGCCAAATTTTGTTTGTGAGTATATATGTGCATTTTTTTTTTCTGGAGTTTGTATCCTAAGTCCTGAATGTCCTCTCGGAGCAATTTGTTATGTTAAAACCTAAAAAAACCTGCTTAGTGAAAGAAGTTTAAAGGAATATTTGGAGTCAGAGAAAAATTATAGTAAATGAGGAGTGAAATGATGGGGAGGTAAGGAAAGGAAGAAGCTAAGGAGGAAGAGTGAACAATAGCTGGGGCAGAGAAGCATGCTTTGCTTTTTGCAGTTAGATTGCTGTTTTAATGGGAGAGAGACTAAGCATGCTTAGAAGCTTAGAGATAGGGCCTGGTATACAGGGACAAGATAAAAATACAGAGAAATAAAGAGAAAATATCTAATGAATAAAGGATTCAAGGAAGGTAGGATAAGACAAAATCATGAATTTAAGTGGTCTGAACTGAAGGAAGAGTCAGGTTTGACATTTTGTAAGGAAAAATTTAGAATCTTTATTTGAATTATTCACTCATGGCTTTCAAGAATTCAGATCTTTGAGATGAGATACTTTCATCATAGAGTGTGAAATGCTCTCTTTAGGTTACTAAAAAGCAAAACAAAACAAAACAGACAGGTAAGCAAAATCAAGCTGTCAGATTTCTATCAAGTAGAAATTGATATTTAAATTGGCCTCCTAAATGGCACTGGCCTTTAATATTGCTGTCCCTATGACCTTTTATATTCTCAAAGAATCAGCAGGATAGGTGGGTAGTAAAGTTGATTGATTTTAAATTATTATCAAATTACACAAGAAATACCTGAATAAATTTCTGAAAAAAGAATGTCATTTCATAAAAATCCTCTTGATCACCACTCCTGATCACCACCCTAGTCTAATTCCCCTGCTTACTCCTGAGATAAAACTTCTTTTATGAATATTGGTTTTCCTTCTCATTATTTTGGTTTGCATGTATGTGGTTCATTAAGTACCCACACTTACAGAATTTTTAGAGGAAATGAGTACATTATTATATATTTTTATGTAAAAAGTGTCATTCTGTAACCATTTAATTTGTTCAGTGTGATATTTTGGAGATTTTCTCATAGATGCACGTCAATATTTTAATAGCTATGCCTTAGTATAGATATACATTGCCATGTTTTATTTAGCCATCTCTCTTCTTTGCTGGATATTTAGGCTATTTTGATATTTATTTCTTTTTTTAGGGATGCAATAAACCTTATTTTGTAGAACTCTTGGACCAGGCATGTTGGAAGCCATTCTTTTAGCCATTTAATGAAACACAGAAAAGAGCTGGCAATCTAAACTTGGGAATAATTAGAGTATCTGGAGACTGTGTAGTATGTTCTGTGGTTCTCATTCTGGACAATGGCCGTGGTGAGATCAGTATTAACAATGGGGTGTTAATGTAGTAGAAACAAAGAGGGTACATTCCACATGGCTGTCTCAGCTGACAGACAGATTAGTGGGCATGCGTTAAATGCCTTTCATGTAACTACTGGTAATTGAGGACATGTTATTGGAGGTTAATTTGTGTCAGTGAAGCTTGTGGAGCTTGGTCCCTTACAGAGTCAGTTTAAACAAGGAATTCACAGAATAGCTGATAAAATGAATGTAGAATAACTGCTAAACCATTGACATGTAATATATGTTACTCTAGGAAAATTGATTAGATATTGACAAGATGTTTTAAGGGTAAAAGCACTAAAATGAAAAAAGTGAGAAATCCCAACAAATCCTGTAGTCCTTTTATGGTCTCATTTTTTTTTTTTTTGTATGAAAAATGAAGGGTTGATAAAAACTATAGCAACATTTTAATTCTATGTCTTGCTAAATGAATTATATCAAAATCACATTGTCTTTATAATAAAAATAAACCTCAAATTTAAATTTGTTATTCAATAATTTTATAATCATTTATGGAGACAAGTAGTTGAGAAATTGGGATGAGAAACTTCAGAGGTTTATACAGTTGTTTGGCAATAAATGACCTAGCTGGGAATAGGATCTCACCTGTCTCTCTGCAGGAAAGGTTTTTCTCACATTCAACTTGCCAAAGGAATTGGAGACCCCTAATGTCTGCAAGTATCAGAATGATGGCATTACTTTGGAATCTGCTCAGAACTGACAACTAGACTCAGTCTGATTGATTCTTGATCCCAAAATCAAAATATTTATTCTCTGAGGATCAGGTTGTTCTTATTCTTGCCCCACCAAAAAAAAAAAAAAAAAGAAAGAAAGAACAATTTAGAGAGAGTCCCATTGCTGAGATATAGTCCCATATAGTATGTCGATATCTACTGCAAATGATGCATTCCTCTTGTTTTAGTTTACTAGGCTGCTCAAAGAAAATGCCATGAAATAGTTCAGCTTAAACAATGGGAATATATTCACTCATATTTTGAGGCCAGGAAAGTATTCAAATCAAGGCCTTGTTGAAGTGATGCTTTCTTCTGGGTGTTCTGGGACTTGTTGCCAGCAATCCTTGGCTCCTCTGTCACATGGCAAGGCACATGGCAGTGAATTCTAGTTTGCTAAGCTGCTGAAAGCAGATCCATAAAATGCATTGTCTTTAACTATGGGAATGTATTAGCTCACGGGCTTATAGCTTTGAGGCTGAGAAAAAATGTCCAAATCAATGCATCATCAGGTGATGCTTTCTCCCTGAGATTGGCTGCTGGTGATCCTGGACTCCTCTGTCACCTGTTAAGACACATGGCAGCATCGGCTGGTCTCTCCCTTCTCTTCCAGGTTTCATTGCTTTCAGCTTCTTGTGTCCATGGTTTTCTCTCTCTTTGCATTCCATTCTCTTATAAAGGACTCCAATAAGAGGATTAAGGCCCACCCTGAATGAGGTGGGTCACATCTTAATTTAAGTTATATCCTACTCACTGAAAGGTCTTACTTACAATGTGTCCACATCTACAGGGATGGGCTAACTTTAAGAACATCCTGTTCAGGTGTATATACAGCTTCAAACCATTACATGGTACCTGCTGGTCCCTCCCTTATCATCTGTGTTTCATTGATTTCAGCTTCTTGCTTCTTTTTCTTTCTATCTCTTTGTCTGAGTTTCATTCTTATAAGGGACTCCAGTAAAAGGATTAAGACATTGTAGGTGTGACCTTGATTGATGTGGGTCACCCTTCAACTGACATAACCTCATCAAAAGATCTTACTTACCATGGGTTCACACCCACAGAAATGGATTAACTTTAAGAGCATGTTTTTCTGGGGAACATACAGTTCAAAACCATCACACTCCACCCTCTGGACCCCAACAAGACATGTTCTTTCCACATACAAAATATGTTCATTCCTTCACAACATCCTGAAAGCCTTACATCATTTCAGAAGTAATGTTTAGTACAAATTCTCATCAAAATTGGTTATTAGTGTGGTCTGTACTGAAGCATAATTCCCTTCCATCTGTAGACCTGTGACACCTAGAGGAAAAGTTATTTGTTTCCCATACACAACGGAAGCATAGGCACAGGATAAACATTTCTATTTCCAGAGGGAGAAATTGGAAGGAAAATGGGTCATGTGCCCTAAACAATTTCAAAACTTTGCATGGCATATTCCATTAGATTTCAAGGTCTATCTTTTATGGAATGATGCTTTGTCCTGCAGGCCTGATTGAGCAGTAGCCCCATCCATTTCAAGCATTTGTGCAGTGGTCATGATTTCTTTGAACACTGAGGTGAAGGCTCCATCCTCTGCAAGCATCAGGATGGTAGCCAGGGTCTGTACTAATGTTAGGGCACAGGCTCCACTCTCCAAGAACACTGGGGTGCCTTCATACTTCCTGAAACTTGGTGGAAGTTCTGCCCTGTCCAAGCACCAGGGTAGACTCAACCTTTCCACAGGGGTGGGCCTTCTCTCTTGGTCCAAGAAGACTTCAGTCCAGTCCCCAGCATCCATGGTTCTGCCCTTGACATCATATTTCCTTCAATCTGTCATTTTCTGTCCCTTTTAGTCCAAGTTGGCAGTGGTTCCATTCACACAGATCTTGCAAAAAAAAAAAAAAAAAAAAAAAATCATTGGTTTTGAAAGTGGTACACAGAGATTGAAACCATCAGACAAAAGAACTTTCCACAAATCCTCCCTGGATGACTGTATTTCAAATCCTTACATCGACAGAAATTGGTGACTGGGTTCTACATTCAGTTAAACCCTCAAATGGATCACTATTCTCTGTGGACTTGCTTTCTGGAAACTCAGAATTTTCCAATCCATCTCCTTCTGGTTTCTTTGTGTCCAGGAGTTCAGTTCTCAGCTTATCCCTTTCCTCTCCCATTTTACTATTAGCTGCAAGGAGAAAGCAAGCTGTGCTTTCCACAACTTAGCTTGGAAATGATCACCGCTAAATATCCAAATTCATCAGTTTCAAGTTCTACCTTCCATCTGACAACAGAATTCAATTTCACCAAATTATCTGCCACTTTAAAAGAAAGGATCCCCTTTCTTTCAGTCTCCAATAACACTTTCATTACTTTATTGTAACACCTCATCGAAAGTAGCTTAGCATCGATGTTTCTACCAATAGTCTCTTCAAGGCAATCTAGGCCTTTTCTATCAAGCACTTCATAATTCTTTCAGCCTCTACCCATGCCCAATTCCAAAACCATTTCTACATTTCGGTATATGCAAAAGCAGCAACCCCCTCTTCTGGTACCAAAATCTATTCTTGTTTCCTAGGCTACTCGAAGAAAATAACATGAAATGATTCAGCTTAAATAATCAGAATTTATTCACTCATGGTTTTCAGGCCGGGGAGATGTCCAAATCAGGACTATTCCAAAGGACTCGACTTGGTGTTCAGAGTAATATGTTAAAGTTGCTCTCAGAAATGATTACTGAAGCTAGCCTCCCATTTACTTTATACTTTTAAGCAGTGTTAATCACTTTTTACTTTCTTAGAACTTTCTAAATTCTAATTTACATCAGAATGTTAAAATGTATTTATGATGCCTTTTATAACTAGTTTTATGTTTTTATAATCAGACTTAACACTTATCAGTTTGTCCATACATTTTTCCCTCTAATGAACTACCAAAAGGAACTTGGAACTTACTTTTGTGGGGATATACTTTAAAGCATTTATCCAACAAGCCAAAAAAGCAAGCACACTGATGATTGCTACATTATGTGGAAGCACTGTCTTCTCAAAGATGAATAGTCTTTGAGCCAGTTTATCAGTTGCATACATTCAAGACAACACCAATTACAAAGGCAGCTGACTATCCTGTCTTTCTCCCCTATGCTGCTCTTACTTAAACAGTCGTTCAGGTGGAAAAATGCCAGCCTTTCTGCCCTGGGTCTTGTTTAGCACACTCACAGATGTCTGGCTCAGATTATGAACATTTGTAATGGCACTGGTGTGAGGCTGAGCTTGGGAATTTCATTGACAGCATTGTAAAGCACAAACATTTGAAAGATCAACTGAAATAGGTCTACGATGGCTTTGGCTAATTTAAAAATAGATCTCTTTACTATCACCTTTCCTAAAATGAACTTGTCTTAAAAGATCTATTCATCACTGTAGCACATTTTGGTAAGGGAAAAAATGTCAAAGGGAAGTGGAAAAATGATTGATAGTGACAATGGGCAGAATACTCTATTAATCTGAAATTGATGGGGAATGAGTTGTACACATGGGATAATTTTACAGATAACTGAAACATAACTGGAAAGATGCAGAAGGAGCCACCCTCAAATAATTTTCACTTTTCTATATTCTCAACCTATTGGTTGTAATCTTTAGTAACCTTTCTGTGCCTAAGTAGCAACTTTCAAGTCCTATTATAATTTGCTTCTTCCAATTTTACTGAATCCTAGGAAACTAGAGAACTAGCTTTATTAGAAATGAAGTGAGTTTTAAGATGATATTGTAACAAAAGTTCAAAATTTCTCTAATGAATTGTCATGGATTATTTATTCATTCATGGATTCATAAAACACATGTTTATTGAGTTCTTCCTACCTTCCAGTTGCCAAAGACACAAATTGTAAAACAGTATGTGTCCTCAAAAATGGGAACCTGGAGTAATATAATTAAAGAGAAGGAAATATAAAACTTCAATTATTGGAGCCCTATTATGGGTCAGGAACTTCAGATAAACTCACAGTAACCTTGAAACAAATTTACAAAACAAGTAGTATTTTTTCTCATTTAACAGATGAAGAAAATAAAATTCAAGTTTAAATAAGTCATAAGAGGTAGAGCCGAGATTTTAAGCCTTGTATTCAAATGTAAAGCCTGTGAGCTTTCATTATACTAGCTTCTCTTCTCAAGTGTTGTCTTCCTTCCTACTTTTTCTCATCTTCCATCTACTACACACAAAGTAGTGTGAATAGAGGTGCCAAAGATACGAGATGATTTGCACAAAGCCACAGTGCTTCTGAGAATGTATCATTACATTTTTTTTTCTTACACTACTAGGCTGACTTCTCTTTACTTGTAAATTAAACTCTCTTTCAATGGCTGCATCTTCGCATATCTGAGGTTGTTCATAGATACATTTTGTAGAATTAAGATTTAACCAGAAAACTTAAATCTGAATAAGTGAGACAGTATTTTCTGATGTGGGGCAATTTTCTTCCCAATTGGTTGGTGATTTATTAGATTTAGGAAGACTGAAAAAAAAAGCATGTATACAATGGCAATGTGATAGAGAACAGGAAAGCAGCATGGTCAACAAATACCAGTGGCAACATGCATGCAGTCAGGAACTGAGTGGAACCATATGTGTTGAGGGGCTAAATCCTAAGCAGCAAGTTCTGTGGAGCTTCCTGTGGGAGTCATTTGGCCCAAGGAATACTTTTCAAAGCAGCTGAGAGGGAGGCTTTTTAATATCAGGGGAAACTACCTGAATATTTTTTTAATGAGTGCTGACTCCAGGGACTACAGATAAATAAAACTCAGGGACCAAGAATGGGTCTTTCTGGGTATGAAACATGCCTCTCTGTGCACTACATATATATATATATATTTTTTTTCAGGTTTAGTTTGCTTACCTGCCTTTTATAGTTAATTTTGTTTTTCTCTTAAAACATTAACTAATAATCACTTTCAAATAACTGGTTTTACAATACTTAATCATAAAACACATCCAAATCAGGGTTCTTCCTAAGTCAATATAAAATATGCTTAAAATAATTTATGGTTCTAAGAGCAATGTAAGTTGTGTGATGTGAAACCATTTAGATTTACCAAATGATTTTGCCTTGAAGATTAGAGGAAGGATTATGTACAATACTCAGCTTAATGTCTGGAGCATAAAGAGTCTTCTAAATTTCCCCTTACTTCTCTTTATGTTTTGCAGAAATGATGGAAAAAAAATTTCCTATTGATCTAACATTCAGACCAAATCAATAGAATCCCAATGTAAAAGCTACCAAATGAGAGAACAATGAGGTAACCAGGGAGCACTCTGAGATTGCTAAGATTTGGCTTGAGTCAAGTCATCTTCAGAGACTCTTCCTCTAATGGCAGGTTATGATGAGATGCCATATATCACCACCATCCATCCTAGCCACAGGCTGAACTAGATGTAATAGCCGTGGTTGTTAGAAGACACTGTGCAAACACAGTAAACAGCAGCAGAATTGATAATTATCTATTGTTCTGTTTGGTTTTACTTGCAAGGCAACAAAGTTCTCTAGATCGGAGCCAATGAACATTACTTACAAAAACAGTAGAAATAAGATATTAATCAAACATATTCTCATGCCTCTAGTGAAAGAATGATATGAATAATAAAGTGATTAATAGGAGACAACAAACTTTTGAATCCCTGTCAGCATTTGTATGCAGCATACTTGAATAATTTAATGAATTAATATATCCTCCATAAAAGCCTGGAAGCCAGAATTATCTTCAGCAGGGTCACACCTTATTTTCAAGAGTTTCTAAGCTCTGTGTTAATTGCCTGACTCGGGATGTGAGCCAGAGTAGTTGATTTAATGTTCATTGCGGAACTGAAGTCTAAACATTAAAACATATCACAACCTAGCGGGCTTTTAGTGAAACACTAGACAGACAACGTCAGTTTTGATTGAGTTCTTCTATCAGAGGCAATTTAGCACATGCCAACTTACTTAAACAACAACAACAAAATCCTTGTCACCTGGGCTGTAATGAAATCTTGGAAGGAAAGCTCTACAAAGAAAACAGGAGATAATACAAAACAAGTTTATCAGAGAAATGTCAAGGAGGAAACCATAATTGTGAAAGGACATTCTTCTTCTTCTACATAATCTCTGAGCCGGCCTGAATTTACTGCCAAAAAAGATAAGTTAATAATAATGAATCAGGTTATTTCCTTGCAAGAGATATGCCAGTATTAAAATAGAGTCTGGCAGCCAAGTACCCAAAACATGGCAGCACATTAAAATCGGCCATAAAAACAGTAAATGGTCCTAGAGACATTTAAGGAGACAAGCAACTGCATCTAAATTGCCACATGTTAAACAAGTATTTGAGTAGGCATGGCAAGGGAGTCTAATTGTCTCCTATGAAGGCAAAAGCTTTGGAATGGGGCCTATGGGGAGGGACTAGTAATAAAGGAAGGCAGACATTTGATAATCCAGGGTCTTTTGCTTCTTCAGCTGTTTGCATTTTAAAACTTTTCATTACTACCATTTATTCAGCTAAGTTTCTATAACTCTGATTGTTTAGAAAAGTTTAAGAGAGTAGGTCTGACTGCTGATCTAATCCACATCTATTTTATCGTGGTCCTTCATGATAATAAATTTTCTCCCCAGTCACAATTTACAGTGATAGAGAAGGACACCCTCTGTGGATGAATCCTGGGAAAGTAAAATTAGAAAAACAAAGGGAAAAAAAAAAAACTTTTCCCCATAGATACCACACCCTGACTCTTTCTGAAACTCTTGATAGGATCCCATTGCTTTGGTAGTTGAAAACCTGGCTTGGCCAGGTTCTGAAAATCTCTGTCAATTTTGAATTCAGTTTTGGAGGAGGACAGTATTGGAAACCTTGAGTGCACTCTATTTCTCGTCTCTCTTTGCACAAACAGGAAGCTGGCTTTCCCCCAAAACAGCTGCACTAACAGCTCTCTGTAAAAGAGACTCTTCTTTCTCTCAGGCAGCCTCCATGTCTCAGGTTACAGGCCTATGTTCCCACTGCCCACTCCAGATCAATAACTGTCCACATTCTCCTACCAAACAAGCAAGCAAACCAAATCTCTCCTTCTGTTGAATCTGCTATGATTTGAAAACATTATACAAAACCTTACTTGTGACATGAACCTTTAGCTGATGCACTCATATTTATTGAGAACATTAACACATGGTTTATAATCTTCCAAGTATCCAACCTCTTTTATTTCTTTAACTTATTTCTATAGACATATCCACCTTCAGTCACAAACCAGCTCAAGTTATCCTATCATAATTATTAAATTTACAATTAGAATTTATTTCTTCTTTTAGGTGAACCACCAAATAATATTTTCCATATTAGCCATATGTCTTCTTTCTCAGCTAGCCACTGCGAGTGTTCTTCCTAAAAGTCCCCAAATACCCCCTTTTTATGATTCTCCAGCCCCAAGCTCTCTACTTCAATCTTTCTGAGCATTTCTTTTCAACTTCTTTTGCTGGTTGACATTATAGCTTGAACAGTGCCCTCCCCTAAAATAAAATTTACCACTTTGAGATGTGATGATTCATTTTACTCTCCTGAATCTCCAACTAGCCTTTGAATAGTGTGTTGTGATATTACATCTATTTTTTTTAATCCCTCATATTTATGCAGTTCTTTTCACTCAGTACTATGGACTTTAAGCCTATCAATGTTTTTAATGAAAAATCCATTGCAGTCCCCTTAAATTTTGAATTGCATCAAGTTGTTTCCAAACACTTTTTTCTCTTTCAGGAGATTATTGAAGTTCCTTAATTTGTATTGTCCTGCTATCCCATTTCTTCTGAGTTTATTCCTTTTAGCAATTTTTTCCATATTTTTCCATATTTTTTCATACAATTATAATATTATGAAGGTGGAATTTCAGTATGAACAAAAGATATATGTGTATATACATATATGCTCAGACAGCATGTGCCTTTTTTTTTAATGTGTGTTAAAATTGTTCAAAATATTGTACCATGTGTTGGGAGAAAGATGAAAAAAAATAATTGAATAGACTTTTACATTCTGGAGTGATGGACTGACCAGTATTGGCCCAGTTGTCCTCCCCCAAAATATAAAGCTGGGTGAAAAATATGAAGTAACTGTTCTCAGATAGTAAACAACTGATAGTGCAGAACTATGGTCCCTGATAAAAGGAAAACATAAAAGAATCCCCAGTTTACCCTAATTTCTCACTGGGAACACTGTTTGGACCATGAAACAAGATGTAGTTAAAGTAGAACACAGTAGAATTGCTGAGGTGAAGAGGCAAGGATCAGAGTTCAGGATAGCCAAAATAACTAGAGATTGTAGGGAAAAGAACTATAGAAAATAAAGCTGTGCAGAAACTAGTACTCCAAAAGTCAGCATAAAATTATCTTTAGTCTTTAGCCAAATACTAAGCTATGCAGAATAAATCTAGGAGATGATAGAGAGCTGCTAATTAAATGAATAGCTCTGAGACACATGGAAGTTCTGATAAGCCACATTAGCAAGACCATTCTGAGAACCTGAAGTGCTCATTTGATACCCTAGAAAAGCATACCTTAGAAAGGTAAACTCTAGATTACGGTCTTCTTAAGACCCATATAATCAAAGCATAAATTCAAGCTTCCAAAACAAATCACACTTTTCATCAGTAATCTAATTGCCTGATATAAGAACACTCTATATACTGTAAAAGAAGACAACAAATTCCAAACACTTAAGAATATATCACCCATATATTCCAACATAGAATTTAAAAAAAAAAATAGTTGTGAAAAGAAGTAACTTTTCCACAATTAGGAGAGGGAGAGGAAAATACATTATTAACTAGCTTGCTGGAATTAAGAGACAAGGACTTTAAGGAAGCTATTATAAAAATGTTTAAGAACTTAAAGGAAAATTTGGTTACAATGGATGAACAGATGAGGAATTTTAGTGGGTGCATTAAAGTTATAAAAGAGAAAACATAAAATAGCAAAACAACATCTGAAATGAAAAATTTACCACATGAGCAGATAAATAGATTGGAATTGGAAAAATAAAGGATCCATAAACTTAGTTAAATAGAAATTATAGAATCTGAAAAGGAGAGATTACAGAAAAAGATTGAAAAGAGAACTAATCTGAGATACTACTATATGAAATAATCAAACCCACTTGAAATTGGAGACCGAGAAAAAGACTAAAGAGAGAATGGGGAAAGAGTAGATATATTTCCCAAATTTGGTAAAAAATCACAAACTTCCAGATCTAAGGAGTTCAGCAATTTCAAGCAAAATAAACAGAAAACACTCTTATCTACATCATAATTGAACTGTTGGAGAAAAATATAAAGAAAAATGCTATAAAAATATTAAAAATATGTATGTTAACTAGAGGGAAAAACAAAAGTTGATGATTCTCTTCTTGTGGTTAGCTTGTGTACCCCAGAATAAAAAGGAAAAAAAGTTCTTAAGAACTTGCAGAAGATGTTATTACTACTTAAGTTGTGGCCAACTGATCCAGAATGGGTCTTAATATTACTGGGAAGCCTATAAAGAGAAAGCTTCAGAAAGAAGCCAGAAGTCAGCAGGAATCTGGAAGTGAAGAAAGCCAAGGAACCCAAGGATTGCCAGCAAGCCTGAAGGCCACCAACACTGTGAAGGAGCAAGCCTTCTAGTGTCCAGAGATAAGACAATAAATTCCTACTCTTCAAGTTAAACATATAATTGAAACTCCTTACAAAGAGTAACAAACAAATAAAATATATGATTTTTAAACTTTTATATAGGGACAAGTTCCAGTTTACTAATGCCACTGTTTTGCAAAACACCAGAAATGGATTGACTTTTAAAAGAGGGTTTATTTGGTTACAAACTTACAGTCTGAAGGCCATTAAGTGTCCAAAGTAAGGCATCAACAATTGGGTACCTTCACAGAGGAATGGCCATTGGCATTTGGTAAACTTCTGTTAGCTCAGAAGTCACATAACTGGCATCTGCTTGCTCCCATGTGGATATCAAAATGGCATTCTCCAAAATATTGCTTTTGGGGTGTTTTGTCCTGTCTTAGCTGCAACTACTCTTCGAAATGTCACTCTCAGTTGCTCTGAGGTCCTTCTCTCTGTGAATTCCTTTACATGACTCCAGAGATCCAATTAACACCCACCCTGAATGGGCAGGGAAACATCTCCATGGAAATTATCCAATCAAACATTTCACTCACAGTTGATTGAGTCACATCTCCATGTAAACACTCAAAGGATTCTAATCTAATCAAAACTAATACATCTGCCCCCCCAAGATTGCATCAAAGAATATGACTTTTTCTGGGGGACATAATATATACAAACCAGTACAGGACATTTTCCATAATTAAAATTAAAAGAATATCTGAATCTGAATCTAAATGTGAGGAGGAACTGTGAGGTGCACAGGAAAGGCAACTTATAATAATTGACTCCATGATATATGCCATTAAAAGTATTAGACTTCAAAGACTAAATAAAATCCACAAGGAATCTATGGAAAACATGTAATCTTGAAAAAGAATTAGACTGGTAGCACATGTCTTATAAACAACATGCAAAATAATGCAAGAATAGAGTGACAATTTAAAAAAAAAAACAATGAATTAAATGTTTCCCAAGATGTTATATCCAGTCAAGCTGTCCTTTTAGTATACAGCCTATAGAAAAACAGCTTGAACATAATAACTCCAGAGAACATTAAGCCTTCTTGAGGAATCCACTCTAGATCAACTTAATCCACCTGAGAGATAATGAGGGAAACATCAGCAAAATGAATACCAGTGAACAGTTTAATAGATATATAAATGATAGATAGATGATAGACAGATAGATTAATGAGGGATGATAGAAAGATGCAGATATAGATAGATAGTTTCTCATTTAAACTAAAACAAAAGATGTGGATGATGGTGCATGATAATATAAAATTGTTTTATGTTATGATGAAGTGTAAATAATACATTTCAACTGAATATTGCTTGATGGGGAATTGTTCAATTGGTTTATACTATAGTAAGCTAATATAAATTCATTAACTGATATATAGGCAATATACATTGTTAAAAAATACCAATAAAAACTGGGAGATCATATATAGTGAAAGGTTAAATAAGAAAACAATAAGGTATTAAAATTTTTCATGTTTAACAAAAATATAAAGATGTAAAAAGTCAAATAAACATCACACAGAAAAAGAAAAATAGCCACTATAATGTTAAAAGCATTTTAATTATAAACTATTATGAGCTTTGATATCAAATGCAGCAGACATATCAATATATGTGAACAGGCTTAACTCACCTACTTATAGAAAGAGATTTTCAGTGTGGCCTCCTTGTACTTAGCTATGTGTTTCATACAAGAAAACACCTGAAGTATTTTTAAACATGCAAAACATAAAAGGATGGACAAATTTATATGAGACAAATGGAAATAAATAAGAAACCATGGAAAGTAATCCTGATAAGAGATTACTAATGTTTTTAAGGCAAAAAAAAAAAAATTAAAAGCAATAATTATGGTACATTTTAATGCTAAAAGCCTTGATTTATAGTAAAGGTATAACATTTCTATGCACCAAATAATGCAGCAAACATATTTATGAAGCAATAACTGCAAAAGATGAAAGGAGATATAGAACCACATCTATATTGTGGGTCCAATACACCACTCTCACTGCAAGAGAGAAGTGGTTAATAAGTAGATAAGATAATCTAGGGGACCTAAACAGCATAATCAAATAAGTAGATATATGGATATAGATTAAACTTCATACACTAATGATAGAGGATGCATATTGTTTTCCAACACACATATAACATTCACAATTGATCCCTTATTAGGTGATAGCAAAATGAGTAATTTCATAAAGTAGAAATTTTACCAAAATATTATTGGATCACTGTGCAATAAAAGTAGGAATAATTAAGAAAATTGAAAATAAAGAAGGTATTTCTACTTGGAAATTTAAATATAGTATATATTTCATATACATATGTGGAATCTTTCCAATCATATGTATGTGGGTGCATATATATGTGTATATATGTGTGTATATATACATTCAAACACACATACATCAACTGATTCCTTTCTAATATAAATAATTAAATTAGTAAATGTATGTGAGAATAAGGAAACACCTCACCAATGATGACATTAAATTATTATTGATAGTGAGTGAAAGTATGATGAGAAACAAGATATTTACATGGTCTCAAAGTATCTTCCCAAGTCACTTACTGTCAGTCAAGAAATATATTTTAGCTATATCTTGAAAAATCTGATGGATATTTAACAAAGTGATCAAAGGCAAAGTGAACAAAGTGATCAAAATTGGGTGGATATTTAACAATGTGGTCAAAGGATATTTAACAAAGTTATAAATATTGGGTCAAACCAACATCATATGCCTCCTGAATAAATACACTGAGGAAACAAAATCACATCAGTAATATTCCTGAAAAATTTACATAACAGGATGGTGAGGAAACATCAGAAAATCCCACCTGGAGGGACATCTTACAAAATAACTGGCCTGTAATCTCCAAAACTATAAATGTCAAGAAAGCAAAATAATACCTGAGGTACTATTCCAATTTAAAAAGACAAATGAGACATGACAACTAAATTCAACATGTAACCCTGGATTATATCATAGAACCAGAAAAAAATAGCTGTAAGAACTAATGGTAAAAATGGTGGAATTTATAGACTGTGGATTTCATAACAATATTGTTTGCATTGTGTTGAACTTTTTATGAAATACACACTAAAGGTAAAACAGTGCTTAAAGATGCCAATCTATTCACAAATAATTCAGATAAAAACAATAATATGAATGTATATATGAAAAATGTAAAACATAAAACTTTTGTATAGAGAATTATATATATATGTTAAACACAATATATTATATAGAAATATAAGCATACCTAGAAATGTGTAACATTCTTTGTGTTTATATATGTATATATGTATTTGTATGTAACAGGACTTAGATGGTATGCTTCCTCAGGGTTGTGAAGGACAGTTGAAAGACTGTATTTGCTGGGACATGTGCTGTGTCAAGAAAGCACAACTCTGGGGAGACATGGGAGAGGATTTTGACACCATTCCTGGCCCCTCTCTCACCCCCTCACTGGGACACTTTGGAGCTGGCCACATTCCCTTTGGGGATCCCTGGCCTGGTTCTGGTGGTGAAAGACTGACTTAGGAAACTTCTCTCCAGATATCCCCTCCTTCCCAGAGTTTGGTTCTCTAGTTAAAAGTAGCATGAGCCTCTTTTGTTGTTCAGATGTGGCCTCTCTAAGCCAACTCAGCAGGTAGATTCACTGCCTCCCTCCGCCCATGTGGTACCTGGCTCTCACATAGGAGAGTAAATCTCCCTGGCAATGTGGGACATGACTCCCAAGTGTGAGTCTGAACCCAGCATCATGGGATTGAGAAAGCCTTCTTGACCAAAAGTGGGAAGAGAAATGAAACAAAGTAAGTTTCAGTGGCTGAGAGATTTCAAATGGAGTCGAGAAGTTATTCTGGAAGTTATTCTCATGCATTATATAGATATCTCTTTTTAGTTGTTAGTGTATTAGAATAGCTATAAGGAAATACCTGAAAGTGTTGAACTGCAATCCAATAGTCTGGATTTTTGAAGATGAGTGTGTAACTAAATAGCTTATATGGTGTGATTCTGTGATTGTGAAAACCTTGTGGCTCACATTTCTTTTATCCAGTGTATGAAGAGATGAGTAGAAAAGTGGGAACAAAAAGTAAATGAATAATGGGGGGGGGGGAGTGGAGGGTAGGGGATGTTTTGGGTGTTCTTTTTTACTTGTATTTTTATTATTATTTTTATTTTGGGAGTGAGTAATGAGAATGTACAGAAATTGTGATGAATGCAAAACTATATGATGATAATGTGATCAATTGATTTGAACTTTTGATGACTTTAGGTTTCATTAAAGTTGCATTAGAAAAGCAGCATGAGACTGTGAAAACAGAGTAAGAAACAACTGAATCCACAGCCTGGGACAAAGTCTTAACTGCTTTAAGTCTTGTAGTGGAACATCCAAAGAGGGAGAAAAGTATAGTTCCTGGAATGTAGAGGGAGCATTCAAATTTCTGTTAACAGGGTAAATGCTAAGGCTGCTAACAAGAACAAGGCCAGAAGGAGACACAGGCCTAGAAAAGATGGGGAAGACCCCACACTTTGCATTCACCTTGGCTGGACCTACATGATAAGAGGGCTGAAATCTGAAGGAGATCACCAGCAATGCCAAGTGGATTTGCAGAGCTTAGAAGGTGATTTTTGCTTAGGTTTGCTTGGTTTTGTTAGTTTCTAAGTGAGGAAAATCTCTGTCATATCACTAACTTCATACAAACTCAAGAAATAGACACCTCAGGGAATAAATCCCACAGTTAACATTTTAAAATATTAAAATATACAGTGTGCAAAAAAAATTATGAAACAAGAAAAGAACTAGGAAATGATGGTCAATACAAAGGAAGAGTATAAAAATCAAGAAAATATCAATGAAGAAGATCAGACTGTGAACATAATGGAGATATATATATATATATATATATCTCCAATATGACCAAGGAGATGAAGAAAAACACAGAGAAATAACTAAATGATAACAAGAAAACAATGAATGAAAAATATAAGTATCTCAATAAATAAATAGAAATTAAAAAAGAAACCAAACAGAGCTACTGGAGTTAAATACCAAGAAGCTTAAATGAAAATTTCCATGAGGCTCCAACAGCAGATTGGAGCTGGCAGAAGAATCAGTGAACTCAAATCAAGACAATTGAAATGGTCATGCTGTGGAGCTGAAAGAAAAAAAGAATTTTAAAGATGAAAATAGTCTAAGACACTTCTGGGACAGCTCGATCATACCAATATATGCATTATGGGAGTCCCAGAAGAAGAAGAAAGGGAAAAGAGGCAGAAGGTATAGTCACAGAAATAATGACAGAAAACTTACCAAACTTAGTGAAACACATGAATGCACATGTTCAAGAAGCACAGAGAACACAAAAGAGGATAAGCACAAAGAGACATACACCCTGAGACATATTGGCCAAATGAATGCAAAGAAGAGGGCTCTGGAAGCTTCAAGAGGAAAGCAACATGTTACGAACAAGGGAATCCCAAATTGATTAAATGCCAATTTCTCATCAGAAACCCTGGAAGCAAGAGGGTAGTGGGTTAAAATACTTAAAGTGCAGAGAGAAAACATTTGCCAACAAAAATGTTATATCTGGTGAGCCTTTCTTTCAAAATGTGAGAGAGATTAAGACATTCCCAGATAAACAAAAACTGAGGGAGTTCATTACAACTAGACATACCCTACAAGCAATGGTAAAGGGAGTTCTTCAGACCAAAACTAAGGACACTAGACAGTTGTTCAAAGTGGCCTTAGGACATAAAGGCCTCTGGTAAAGGTAACCATATATATGGGTAGTTATAAACACCAGTGCTATTGTATTGTATTCTTTGGTATGCAACTACAGTTATTACTTCTTATAGGTGATAAAATGAAAATTAATAAGACTGATAAATCTATGGGTTTTGAACATACAATGTACAAAAATATACACGGTACCAAGTACCAAAAAAGGTCGGGGACAGAGGGCTATAGGAACAGTGTATTTGTATGCTACTGAAGCCAAGTTGTTATCAAATCTATTATGATTGTTACATATTTAGGACATTGAACTTTTTTTATTATTATTATTTTTTTTATTTTTATTAAATTCAGTTTATTGAAATACATTCACACACCATACAATCATCCATGGTATACAATCCACTTTCCATAGTATGATAACATAGTTATGTGTGCATCACCACAATCTATCTCTGAACATATTCCTTACATCAGAACCAGAACAAGAATAAAAAATATAAGTGAAAAAAGAACACCCAAATCATCCCCCCATCCCACCCCATTTGTCCTTTAGTTTTTATCCCCATTTTTCTACTCATCCATGCACTAGATAAAGGGGGTGTGATCCACAAGGTCTTCACAATCACTCTGTCACCCCTTGTAATCTACATTATTATATAATTGTCTTCAGGAGTCCAGACTGCTGGGTTGGAGTTTGGTAGTTTCAGGTATTTACTTCTAGCTATTCCAATACATTAAAACTTAAGAGGTGTTATCTATATAGTGCATAAGAATGTCCACCAGAGTGACCTCTCGACTCCATTTGAAATCTCTCAGCCACTGAAAGTATTTCATCTCATTTTGCATCTCCCTTTTGGTCAAGAAGGTACTCTCAGTCCCATGATGCTGGGTCCACATTCATCCCCGGGAGTCATATTCTGCATTGCCAGGGAGATTTACACCCTGGGAGTCGTGTCCCACGTAGGGGGGAGGCCAGCGAGTTCACTTGTCGAGATGGCTCAGTTAGAGAGAGAGAGGGCCACATCTGAGCAACAAAGAGGTAATCAGGGGAGACTCTTAGGCACCATTACATGCAAGTTTAGACTCTCCTTTGTGATAATGAGCTTCATAAGGGCAAGTCCCATGCTCGAGGGCTCAGCACATCAAACCGCCAGTCCCAATGTTTGTGACAACATCAACACCAGTCCAGGTGAGGATGTCCAACACATTCGCACCTTCCCCCAGATCCTTGGGGCTGGGGAGGGGTAGGCTGTAAATATATTTTTTATTATCTGCCCAAATTACTCTGGGATGTGTCACTATTTCACTCCAGCCTATACTAACCTACCATATCTCACTTCCTATTCAAAGTCCATGCAATTGTGGTGTTTGAACAAATCGACTGCAGAGTTGTACCATTTAGAAAATTTAGATGCTGTACCAAATAGATATCTATTCCCTTGGTCTCATATGGAAGTTGAAGTTTTCAAACACTATCAGTTTCAACCTTTACCCTTTGGCCTGGCTTGCCCTGGTCTTAACCAGACCTGATTCATTCATATCACTAATTGAAGTCTGGGCTCTTTTTCAGCTTTTCTTTTCTTTTTTTTTTTTTTTTGACAGTGGCTGTATGCACTAATACTGACATTCACATCTGCCGAGCTCTAGCTCTGAGTTTCAGGTGTCTCAGAGATATGCATTGTTCCAGAGACCAATCAGGTTATACGCTAGGGGATCAGCATCTCAAAGTTTAGAGATAGGCATTACAATTCAGGGATAGAGTTAACTGCTTTAAGAGCTTACAATCTAGGGACTATTACAATTATTATGTCCACGTTAGGCTATGTTCTAAGATTCAATTCTGAGTTTACACATTGTAGTTAGTCCATATTGGTGAGGTATCATCCCTCTCACCATGTTTTCTCCAACACTTTTACTCCTATATATATATTTCCTACAATTTTATAGAATTATATTCACATACCATACATTTATCCACACTGTACAATCAGTTGTTCATGGTTTCATCATAAAGTTGTACATGTATCACCACAATCAGCACTTGAACATATTGATTACTACAGGAAAAATTGTGGTTTTTTTTAGCAATAAGAAAAAAATGATAAAAAGAAAAGTAACATGTCATACAATATGATATACTAGTAAGGACAGCAAATAACATTGCTACCAAGAATCCCATATTCCTCCCCTGTATCCCCCTCTCATATACATTTAGCATTGGCATATTGCCTTTGTTACATTTAATGGAGGTATATTACAATGTTACTGTTGACCATAGACTCCAGTTTGCTTTGATTTTGTTTTTTCCTGAATACCATCCCCTTTTCAAATTTCTACATGGTTGACATTCATTTGCTTTTTCACATGCAAAAATATTTTTATATTTGTATATTTAGTAACAGTCATTGGCCACTCCAGTTTTTGCCATGTTATACAGTCCCAGTCTTTATCATCTATCTTTATCTCTGGTGTCATACATTCTCCTATCCCACCTCTTTCAGCTTTACTCACAGACATCTTTGTTCAGTGTACTTACAATACCGTGCTACCATCACATAGTATTATGCTATCTATTTCTGAATCTATGCAATCAATCCTAAACATTCTGTAGTCCTTCAGCATCAAATGGCTGACCTCTGCCCTTTTTCTATCTCCTGGTCGCCTGTGTTGTCAGCTTTTAACTCCCAAAGTTTGTTCATTGATGTCTGTTCATATTAGTGAGACCATACGGAATCTGTCATTTTGTTTTTGGCTAACTTCACTCAACATAATGTCCTCAAGGTTCATCCACATTATTACATGATCCATGTCTTTGTTCTGTCTTACAGCTGCATAATATTCCATCATGTGTATATACCACAGTTTGTTTATCCACTCGTCCTTTGATGGACATTTGGGCTGTTTCCATCTCTTGGCAATTGTGAATAATGCTGCAATAAACATTGGTTTACAAATGTCTGTTTGTGTCTTAAGTTTCAGTTCCTCTGAGTATATACCTAGCAATGGAATAGCTGGGTCATATGGCAAATCTATATTTAGCTTCCTGAGGAACCTCCATACCGTCTTCCAGAGTGGTTGCACCATTCTACATTCCCACCAACAAGGAATAAGTGTGCCACTTTCTCCACATCCTCTCCAGCACTTGTCATTTTCTGTTTTTTGGATAATGGCCATTCTGGTAGGTGTGAGATGATATCTCATTGTGGTTTTGAGTTGCATTTCCTTAATAGCCAGTGAAGTTGAGCATTTTTCATATGCTTTTGAGCCATTTGTATTTCCTCTTCCGAAAAATGTCTGTTCATGTCTTTTGCCCATTTTTTAATTGGATTGTTTGTCTTTCTGTTATTGAGATGCAGGATTCCTTTATATATTCGGGATATTAAACCCTTATCTGATATGTGGTTTCCAAATATCATCCCCCATTGTGTAGGTTGCCTTTTTACTTTTCTGACAAAGTCCTTTGATATACAAAAGTGTTTAATTTTGAGGAGATCCCATTTGTCTATTTGTTCTTTGGTTGCTCATGCCTTGGGTGTGAGGTCTAAGAAAGCACCTCCTATCACAAGATCTTCAAGATATTGCCCTACATTTTCTTCTAAGAGTTTTATGGTCTTGGTGCTAATGTTTAGGTCTTTGATCCACTTTGAGTTAATTTTGGTATAAAGTGTGAGATGCACATCCTCTTTCATTCTTTTGAAAATGGATATCCAGTTCTCCAAACACCATTTATTGAACAGGCTGCTCTTTCCCAGTTGCTTCGGATTCACTGCCTTATCAAAGATCAGTTGTCTGTAGATGCGAGGGTCTACTTCTGAACACTCCATTCGATTCCATTGATCAGTATATCTGTCCTTATGCCAGTACCATGCTGTTTTGAGCACTGTAGCTTTGTAATATGCTTCAAAGTCAGGCAGTGTGAGACCTCCCACTTCATTCCTCTTTCTCTAAGATATTTTTGGCTATTTGGGGCACCTTACCCTTCCAAATAAATTTAGTTATTCATTTTTCTATTTCTGTAAAGTAAGATGTTGGGATTTGAATTGGTATTGCATTGACTCTGTAAATCAGTTTAGGTAAAATTGCCATCTTAACTATATTTAGTCTTCCAATCCATGAACATGGTATGTTCTTCCATTTTTTTCAGGTCTTGTTCAATTTCTTTCAGCAGTTTCTTATAGTTTTCTATGTAAAGGTCTTTTGTGTCCTTGGTTAAGGTTATTCCTAAAAAATTGATTCTTTTGGTTGCTATTGTAAATGGGATTTTTTTCTTGATTTCCTCCTCTTGTTGCACATTACTTGTGTATAGGAACACTACAGATTTTTGTGTGTTGATCTTGTAGCCTGCTACTTTGCTGTATTCATTGACAAGTTCTAGTAGCTTTGCTGTAGATTTTTTCTGGATTTCCTACATAAAGAATCATGTCATCTGCAAATAGTGAAAGTTTTACTTCTTCCTCTCCAATTTGGATGCCTTTTATTTCTTTTTCTTGCCTAATTGCTCTAGCTAGAACTTCCAACACAATGTTGAATACCAATGGTGATAGTGGGCATCCCTTTCTTGTTCCTGATCTTAGAGGAAAAGCTTTCACTCTCTCCCCATTGAGCGTGATGTTAGCTGCGGGTTTTTCATATATTGCCTTTATCATATTGAAAAAGTTTCCTTCTATTCCTATACTTTGAAGTGTTTTCATCAGGAAAGGATGTTGAATTTTGTCAAATGCCTTTTCTGCATCAATCGAGATGATCATGTGGTTCTTCTGCTTTGATTTATTGATGTGGTGTATTACATTAATTGATTTTCTTGCGTTGAACCAGCCTTGCATACCTGGAATAAATCCCACCTGGTCGTGGTGTACAATTCTTTTAATGTGCTGCAGGATTCGATTTGTGAGTATTTTGTTGAGGATTTTTGCATCTATATTCATTAAAGAAATTGTTCTATAATTTTCTTTTTTTGTAGTATCTTTGTCTGGTTTTGGTATTAGGGTGATGTTGGCTTCATAGAAAGAATTAGGCAGCTTTCCCTCTTCTTCAATTTTTTTGAAGAGTTTGAGCAGGATTGGTACTAATTCGTTCTTGAATGCTTGGTAGAATTCACATGTGAAACCATCTGGTCCTGGGCTTTTCCTTTTTGGGAGCTTTTTGATGACTGACTCAATCTCTTTACTTGTGATTGGTTTGTTGAGATCATCTATTTCTTCTTGAGTTAATGTTGGTTGTTTATGCTTTTCTAGGAAGTTGTCCATTTCATCTAAGTTGTCTAGTTTATTAGCATATAGTTGCTCATAGTATCTTCTCATTATCTTCTTAATTTCTGCAGGGTCGGTAGTTATATTTCCTTTCCCATTTCTGATTGCATTTATTTGCATCTGCTCTCTCTTTTTTTTTGTTAGCCTAGCCAGTGGTCCATTGATTTTATTGATTTTCTCAAAGAACCAACTTCTGGTTTTATTGATTCTCTCTATTGTTTTCCTGTTCTCAATTGAATTTATTTCTGCTATAATCTTTGTATTTCTTCCCTTCTGCTTGCTTTGGGGTTAGTTTGCTGTTCTTTCTCTAATTCCTCCAGGTGAGCAGTTAACTCTTCAATTTTTGCTCTCTCTTCTCTTTTAATATAGGAATTTAGGGCAATAAATTTCCCTCTCAGCATCGCCTTTGCTGCATCCCATAAGTTTTGATAAGTTGTGTTTTCATTGTCATTTGCCTTGAGGTATTTACTAATTTCTCTTGTAACTTCTTCCTTTACCCACTGGTTTTCTAAGAGGGTGTTGTTTAGCCTCTATATGTTTGTGAATTTTATGACCTTCTGCCTTTTATTTATTTCCAACTTCATTCCATTGTGGTCTGAGAAAGTGTTTTGTATAATATCAATATTTTTAAATTCGTTGAGACTTGCTTTGTGACCCAACATGTGGTCTATCCTAGAGAATGTTCCATGAGCACTTGAGAAAAAAGTGTATCCTGCTGTTGTTGGATGTAGTGTTCTATAAATGTCTGTCAAGTCTAGTTCATTTATCATACAATTCAACATCTCTGTTTCTGTAGTGATCCTCTGTCTAGATGTTCTATCCATTGATGAGAGTGGTGTATTGAAGTCTCCAACTATTATTGTAGAGGTATCTATTTCTCCTTTCAGTGATTGCAGTGTTTCCCTCATGAATTTTGGGGCATTCTGGCTTGGTGCATAAATATTTATGATTGCTATGTTTTCTTGATGAATTGACCCTTTTATTAATATATAGTGTCTTTCTTTGTCTCTTTTAAATGTTTCACTTTTGAAGTCTAACTTGTCTGATATTAATATAGCTATCCCCGCTTTTTTCTGGTTGTTGTTTGCATGAAATATCTTTTACCAACCTTTCACTTTCAGTCTATGTTTGTCCTTGTGCCTAAAGTGAGTTTCTTGTAGACAGCATATAGATGGGTCCTGTTTTTTAATCCATTCTGCCAGTCTGTGTCTTTTTATTGGGGAGTTTAATCTATTTACGTTTAGTGTTATTACTGTAAGGGCAGTACTTTCTACTACCATTTTGTTTTTTGGAATTTATATGTCAGATCTTATTTTTTCCTCTCCTTTTACCTTTCCTGATAATCTTCATTTCTGCACTCTTCTCCAACTCTCTCTCTCCTGTCTTTTCCTATCAGGCTGTAGCACTCCCTTTAATATTTCTTGTAGTGCCGGTCTCTTATTCACAAACTCTCTCAGTGCCTGTTTGTCTGAAAATGTTTTAATCTCTCTCTCATTTTTGAAGGAAAGTTTTGCTGGATATAGAATTCTTGGTTGGCAGTTTTTCTCTTTCATTATCTTAAATATATCATGCCACTGTCTTCTTGCCTCCGTGGTTTCTGCAGAGAAATCTGTACATAGTCTTATTGACTTCCCCTTGTATGTGATGGATCGCTTTTCTCTTGCTGCTTTCAGAATCCTCTCTTTGTCTTTGACATTGGACAATCTGACCAGTAATTGTCTTGGAGTAGGTCTATTGGGATCTATTCTATTTGGGGTACGTTGTACTTCTTGAATGTCTAATTTTCTGTCTTTTATAAGAGTTGGGAAATTTTCAATGAATATGTCTTCTATTACTCTTTCTGCCCCTTTTCCCCTCTCTTCTCCTTCTGGGATACCCATAACACGTATATTTGTGCATTTCATGTTGTCACTCAGCTCCCTATTTTTCCATTTTTTTTCATCATCTGTTCTTCTGTGTGTATGAATTTGAATGACCTGTCTTCCAGTTCACTGATCCTTTCTTCTGCCTGTTCAAATCTACTGTTGTGTCCCTCCATTGTGTTTTTCATCTCCTCCATTGTGGCCTTCATTCCCATGAGTTCTGCCATTTGCTTTTTTAAGTTTATGAATTCTTCTTTATGGTCATCCAGTGTCTTCTTTATTTCCTTCAGCTCTTTTGCTATATCTTCCTTCATTTCATCAAATTTATTTAGCATTAGTTGCCTCCACTCCTGTGTCTCAGCTGAGCTATTAGTTTGTTCCTTTGGCTGGTCCATGTTTTCATGTTTCCTGGTATGGCTTGCTATCTTAAGTTGTCTAGGCATCTGATTTTCTGGATTAGTTTATTTTGGAGCTTGTTTTCTATCTTTACCTAGTGGTTTTCTTGTTGGTTGGCTTTGTTCTCTGGCCTCTGTTATTCAGTTCAACTTATTCTAGACCTCTAAATTAGGTTCTATTTATTTGATCAGAATTGTTCTCCTCTTGTTTTCTCTGTTTCTTGCTCTGCCTCTGTGTAACTTTTTTGTGAGTGGGTCTCCTCAGATATGGTCTACCCTAGTCAGATTTTCCCAGTCTAGTGAGGCCCAGGTCTTATTGGGAGGGTATGGAGTTTTCCTGAGAATGAGACCCTCCTATGAGGCCTTTAGAATTGGTGCTTTTCCTCTCCTGTCCAGCAGGTGGCGCTGGCCAGCCCACAGCTCCCCCACCAGTGTAAGGAGGTATGGAGACTTTAGTTCTCCTGGTGACTCTGATCCTGTCGGGGGCATGGCTGACTGAAGCCGGAATCTGAATTCCAGCCCCTGGGGACTGAGTTCCCAGAAGGAGGACTGCCACTTGAGCTGGACCTCCTCCACTCTCCCAATCCTCAGAACTCCAGTTGTCTCTCAGGGGCACTATTCCTTTCTCCCCTCTCCTCTTTGGGGCCTCTCCAGGTAGATTCCTTGGTCAGCCTGAGTTGCCAATTAAAGACTGGGTGGAGGCCTTCAGTAGTGAATACAGAACTCAAAGACACTGTGGGTACTCTGTCTCCCCCCAAGCCCAGCCTAGTCCCTCAACCTGGGCTTTCCAATAGAAAATAACCACATATATTACTTTTAGATTTAAAAAAAATATATATAAAAGAAAAAGAAAAAAGAGAAAAAAAGAGTCTCTTTTAAAAGTCTTTCCCCAGCCTGGAAGTTTTGTCAGTGTCAGAATAGAGCATTTAAAGATATGCTTTGGGCTATTGTCTGATAATTACTCTCCAACAGCTTCAGTTCCACCCCTGCCGGGGGCTACTGAAATGCAAAAAGGTAAGGGATCAGTGAGAAGCCAGAAGGGACAAAATGTAGGGGAAAAGAAAATGGCTTTTTTGGAGTCTGGGAATGGATGCTCACTTTTACGTGCCCCCACTTCTCGGAGCCCAGCCCTTCTTTAGCACCCCAGCTCCCAAAATTAGTTAATTAATTTGTTAATTAATTCTGCAGTTGAGGCTGGGTTGAGGCTCCCTTCTTGCCCTCAGCAGATTGCTGTTTTTTGTTTTTTTTTTCCCCCCTTTCAGGGAGCCGGCAGCAAGACAGTCTGTGAAGTCTGGGTGGGGAGGGGTGCCAGACCCCTGGTCTGGGGAACTTACAATGTTCACTGTGATCTCAGCTTTTCCTCCAATTCTAAACTTGCGTCCAATGTGTGACTGGTTACTGGAGACCCCAAAAACACTGTTTCATATAGTTCTTGGGTAATTGCCAGCTGCTCTAGGGGAGAGATGAAATTCTGCTCCTCACCACTCTGCCATCTTGCCCCGCCCTCTTAGGAGATTGAATTTTGATCACATAGTAACCACAAATAAAATAATGAAAAATACATCCAGAAAGAAATGAGAAGGGATTCAATACGGTACAATAAAAAAAAATTTAAATAAATATGAAACTAGGCATTAATTGAAGAAATGAGGGAAATAAAGTTATAAAACTCACAAAGATAAAATAGCAAAATGTCATAATAAAGTCCTTCATCATCAGTAGTGACTTTAAATGTGAATGGATTAATCTCTCTAGTCAAAAGGCAGAGATTGGCAGAATCAGAATAGATAAATAAAAAAATACATGACCCAAATATTTGCTGTTTACAAAATACTCATCTCAAATTCAAAGACATAAGTGGGCTAAAGGTGAAAGGAAGAATATATGTATATCACAAGTAGTAAAAAAAAAAAAAAAAGAGCTAGGGTAGCTGTTATGAGTGAAAGGTAGGCATTTATATGTTGATAATTGGTCGATTCAACAAGAAGATGTAATAATTGTGAATGTATATGTACCTAACAACAGAGCTCCAAATTATATGAAGAAAATTTTGATACATTTGAAGGGGGAAATAAGTGATTCTATTGATGGTTTAAAGAGAAAATCACAAGGGAAATTAGGAAATATCTTTAAGTAAATGAAAATGAAAACACAACATATAAAAACTTCTGGGGTGTAGCAAAGTCAATGCTAAAAGGGAAATTTATAGTTCTAAATTCTCACATTAGAAAAAGAAGAAAGAATTCAAATAAGAAAAAAACTGACTTCAAAACTGGAGGAACTAGAAAAGGAAGTGCAAACTAAATCCTAATAGAACAGAAAGGGAAATAACAAAAATTAGAGTGGAGATTAATGAAATATAGAATAAGACAGCAATATTATTAATAAAATAAAAAGTTGGTTATTTGAAAAGATCAATAAAACTAGCAAAATTAGCTGAATGATGAAAAAAAAGGACACAAATAACTAAAATGAGAAATGAAAAGGGGGACAAAGGCACCAACTTCACAGAAATAGAAGGACTATACGAGGATATTATGAACAACAGTACACCAAGAATTTAGATAAACTGATTAAATGGACAATTTCCTTGAAAAAGAAAAACTAACTACACTGATTCATGAAGGAATAACAATCTCAAGAAGCTGATACCGTGTATCCATATTGATACAGTAATCAAAACTTCCTAACAAAGTAAAGCCCAGGAAAAAAAAAAAATGGCTTTACAGGGGGATTTTGCCAAACATCCCAAGAAGAATTAACACAACTCCTGCTCAACTCTACAAAAAAAAAAAAAAATGGAAGAGAAGGGAACACTCTCTAATTCATTCTATGAGGTCAACATACCTCTTATAATGAAGTCAGATACAGATTCCAAAAGGAAAAGGGAATTACAGGCCAGTATTTCTTATGAATATTGATGCAAAAATCCTCAACAAAGTACCAGCAAACTAAGCCCAACTGCATCTTAAGCAAGTCCTACACCATGATACATGGGATTTATTCTAGTATTCATGTGTAGTTCAACAGAAGAAAACCAATTAGCATAACAAACCACATTAACAGAATGAAGGAAAACAAAAACACATGCTCATCTCAATTGATGCAGAAAAAGCATTTGACAAAATCCAGTGCACCTTCTTGATAAAAAGACTTAGAACACTAGAAATCAAAGAAACTTCCTCAATATGATAGAAGGCACGTATGATAAACCCACAGCTAACATCACATTTAGTGGTGAAAGACTGAAAACTTTCTCTCTAAGATCAGGGACAAGACAAGGATGCCCACTGTCACCACTGTTATTTAACATTACACTGGAAGTTCTAGCCAAAGCAATTAGACAAGAAAAAGAAATAAAGGCATCCAAATCAGAAATGAAGAAGCAAAACATCCCCTGCTTATAGATGACATGTATATATCTACATATATCTATATCCTGAAAAATATACAACAATGCTACTAGAACTAATAAATCAATATAGTAAAGTGATGGAGTACAAGATCAATGACCACAAATTGGTAGTGTTCTATACAGTAGTTATGAACAATTGGAAGAAGAAATCAAGAAAAAAAATCCATTTCCAGTGGAAATTTAAAGAAATATCTAGGGCTAAATCTAACCAAGGGTGTAAAGGACTTGTTTACAGAATATTACAAAACTTTGCTAAAAATAAATCAGAGGACCTAAATAAATGGAAAGATTCAATGTACATGGATTGGGTGATTTAATATTAGAAAGATATAAACTCTACCTAAGAGATATACAGAGTCAATGCAATCCCAATCAAAATACCAACAGCCATTTTTGCAGAAATGGAAAATCCAATCACCAACTTTGTATGTATGGGTAAGGGGTCCAAATACCTAAGTCTTTTTGAAAAGGAAGAATGAAGTTGGAACACTCATACTTCCCTTTCTGAAAACTTATTACAAAATCAGTTATCAAACAACCTTGTACTGGGAAAAATTCAGACATATAGACCAATGGTATGAAACTGGGAGTTCAGAAATCAATCCTCAGATTTATGGCCAATGGATTTTTGACAAAGGGTGAAGACCACTCAATTGGAAAAGAATAGCTCCTTCATTAAATTGTACTGGGAAAACTGGATGTCCATTTTCAAAAGAGTGAAGTGGACCCCTACCACACACCATATACAAAAATCAACCCAAAATGGATCAAAGATCTAAATATAATACCAGAGCTATTAAACCCCTAGAATAAAATGTAGGAAAGAATCTTCAGGACCTTGTATTAAGCAATAGTTCTTAGACTTCATACCCAAAGCACAAATAACAAAAGAAAAAATAAATGGGACCTCATAAAAATTTAGAATATTTATGCATCAAATGAATTTATCATGAAAGTAAAATTTCATTGTATCATGAAAGTAAATCATGCAATGTAAGAACATATTTGGAAACTGTATCTCCAATAAGGGTTAAATATCCAAGATATATAAAGAAATCCTACTTCTGAACAACAAAAAATATAAGCAACCCAATTAAAAAATGAAAAGACTTGATTAGATATGTCTCCAAAGAAGAAATACAATGGACAAAAATCACATGAAAAGATGTTCAACATCATTACTCATTAGGAAAATGCAAGTCAAATTCACAATGAGATAGTTCACACCCACTAGAATGGCTACTATTAAAAAACATAAAATTTCAAGTGTTGGAGAGGATGTGGTGAGAAAGGAACTTTCATTCATTGTTGGTGGAAATGAAAACTGGCAGATATCTCCAGTTTTACTTCTACTCATTTGTTTATGTATGTATTTGGTTCCATACTAAAGTTATACAGTCAAGGTACTGAGAAATTACAACAGAATGAGGATCCCTCTTCTCACCTTTCTACAATTATCCTTCTGCCTGTCCCTAATGCCTAACAACCACTCATCTATCTTCTATTTCTAAAATTTTGTCATTTCAAAAATTTGCAGAAATGGAATCATATAGTATACAATCTGTTTAGGACTGGTATTTTTCACTCACCATAGTTCCCTGGAGATTCATCCAGGTTGTTTCATGTAGTTGATTCATTCTATTTTATTGCTGAATAGTACTCCATAGTGTATGCTCCACAGTTTGTTTAATCATTCACCTATTGAAAGACATCTGGGATGATTCCAATTTTTGATTCTTATGAGTAAAATTGCCATGAACATTCATATACAGATTTTTGCATGAGTGTAAGCTTTATTTCTTTGGGATAAAGGTCTACGAGGCTAATTGCTGTGTCATATGGTAGTTCCATTGTTAGTTTTATAAGAAGCTGTCAAACTGTATTACATAGTGGTTGTAGCATTAAATTCCCATTAGCATTTTGTAAGTGGTCTAGTTCCTCCTTATGCTTATCAGCTTTTGGTGTTGCCATTTTTTAAAAAAATCATTTTGATAAGTATGTAGTGATAATTCAAAGAGCTTTTAACTTTTCTTTCCCTGATGGTCAACAGTACTGAATATCCTCTTTGGTGAAATGTTTATTCATGACTTTTATTCATTTCCTAATTGCCTTTTTCATTTATCTGTATTTTGCTGTTGAGTTTTGAGAGTTCTTTGTATATTCTAAATATTAATCCTATGGCAGATATGTGAATTGCAAATATTTTCTCCCAGAATGTAACTCATCCTTCCATCTTCTTTATTTAAAAGAGCAAATGATTTTAATTTCGATGAAGTCCAATTTATAATTTCTCACTTTATGTCCATGTTTTGGTGTCAAGATTAAGAACCCTTTGTCTAACCCTAGATCCTGAAGATTTGCTCCTTTTTATCTAAAATTTCTGTAGCTTGACATTTTACATTTAACACAATGATCCTTTTGAGTTAATTTTTATATAAGATATGAAATTTAAGTTGATGTTCATTTTGTGTCTATGGATGTCCAACTGTCCCAGCATCATTTATCTAATAAGTTATCCTTCCTTATTTTATTGCTTTAACCTTTGTCAAAAATTAGGTGGGCATATTTATGTAAGTGTATATCTGGTTCCATTAATCTATTTGTCTATCATTCTGCCAATCCCAACTCTCTTGACTGCTGTGTCTATATCATAAACCTTCATATCAGATACAGTGATAATTCCCACATTATTCTTTGTCAAAACTGTTTTAGGTAGTCTAGTTCCTTTACCTTTCCATATAGATTTTATAATAATGTTTTTCTGCCTCTACAAAAAACATTGCTTGGATTTTGAAATTAATTGCATTAAACTTCTAGATCAATTTGGGGAGAATTGTAATCTGGGTATGTTCAGTCTTTCAGTCCATGAACATGGTATATGTCCATTTATTTAGATCTTCTTCTGTTTCTGTCATAAGCATTTTGTACTTTAAAGCACACAGATTCTGTTTGTGTTTTGCTAAGTGTATACCTCATGTTTCATATTATTTGGAGGGATTCTAAATTTTTTTTATTTGATTTTTGCTTGTTCATTGTTGAGATATACAAGTGCAATTGATTTGTGTGTGTCTTACATCCTGTTATCTTTTTGTATCACTTATTAATTCTGTAAGTTTCATGTCATTGGCAAATACAAACCATTTTATTTCTTCCTTCCCAGTCCATAGGCCTTTATTTTTATTATTGCTTTAATGCAGTAATGCAGTGGCTAGAACTTCCAGTACAATAATAAATGAGAGTGGTGAGAGTGGACATCTCTATCTTACTCCTAACCTTAGGAGGAAAGCATTCATTCTTTCACCATTAAGTATGGTGTTAGCTGGGTGCTGGGATGGGTTATAATAGGTATTTTCACAAATGCTTTCTGTACATCAATTAATATGTTCATATGATTTTTATTCTTTAGCTTGTCGATATAAATTGCCTTTACAAATGTCAAAAGTTAAATACGTAACATTTCAATTTATTAAAAATATTTTGTTTCCACCCCATTTTTTTCTCAACATCACTTTGATTTCACATTACATCTGATTGGAAAAAACAAACGTTTATTAATGTTGTTATTATTACTATTCTTATTTTTTAATTTTTAAAATCCAACAAAATTTTGTCTCTTTTCTTGGATACAATTAAGATCTTATGTGTGTCTTCAAGATCTCAGTAAAAATCAGAATAATCTCATTTAGATTGTAAAACACACTGTCTATTTGCCTTGTTTCATTTTAGCACATTGAAATTGAGGACTTTTTGTATTAGTCTGCTACTAAAATTTGCATTTGGTAATAATGATGATGATGATGACTACAACTGTTCTCCCAAACCTAAAAGAGGTTATACAGAATAATTCTCAGATTTCTAAGTAAATCTGATGACATGCTGTTTCTCATATAGTTTCATGGTATTGCACTAATAAAATCATTTTTATTTTATAATTTATATATATTTACATATATATATTTACACTTACTAGGAGTTAAGTGAGTAGTGGCTTACTTAGCCTGCTTACTAGTTACAAGCTCCATTTATCTCTTCATATGCAGTCTTTTATCAATGAGCTAAAAACAAGGTTCTTTTGGTCCATTCTCCCTCACTAATTTTACCCATTTAAGGACTGAGTTGCTCAAGGCATAATTTTTTTTATGTTGCAGTCCTTTTTTGACAATGGAAAGTTTGCACTTACACTAAGCATTCTTCTTGTCAGTGGGCAAAAGACAAATCACTGCTAGCTGGGGCAAATATTGTCTGCCTTGTTCCATTTTTGACAAGGACTAAATCTTTGATGAACACTGTATGGGTGTTGGTGTTTGTAATTTTCAACAATGGTGCACATAGGGAAGGAAAACATTCTTCTACTTAATCTAATGAGGAAAAGGGCAAATAAAGCATGGTTCTATATCTTCACCCCCCCCCCATTGTTTTGCACATATTTGCAGATGGTTAAGTTTTATAAATTGCTCCACAGAAGTGTCATATACAATGCCATTAGATGACAAGTGGTCTCCCAAGTATGAAGTGAACATCCTGGAGCATTTCCATGCTAAACAAAACTTTGTGTCAATGTCGGCTGTTGAAGTGTACTTAAATCTTTCCAGGAAGCAGAAAGATGATAATGTGAAATCATGTAAGTGCTCAGGGATCTCCCATAGTCATAAATCATAACTGGAAAACAAAGCAAGTCCTGGGTAAAATTGCAAAATAGAGGAAAGTTTATCTTTGGTACCTCCTTTCTAGAATTGTGTTTCTTCTGTTTCTGGGTTTCTGTGTAAAGCATAATGGTTTTGTTTTTATTTTTAATAGGTCAGAGGGACTCAACTCTAGCACTCCATGAGAATGGTGCTACTGACCAATAAGATCCTTCTCCTTTTTACATATTAATGCTAATTTTCCTACATTTTGTTACAGGAACATGCAGCTTAAATTAAAAAAAAATAGTAATAATCACTAAATAACTAAGTATTATAAACCTAGCCATGCTAAAGCATATTTAATGACTGCTCATGAAAAGTTTAATATATTTAGAAATATAAAATGATTTCTCTGCAAGGCACCAGAATCTGTAATAGTTGTTACCAATTAAACAATCTATTCTTGAGGGACTATAACTGTAACAAAACTTTATCGACTTGTCTGTCAAGGAATCTTCTCCTTTTCTGTTTAAAACATGTGAGAGTAGTTCCTTAATTTTCAAAGTTTCTTGATCACTCCAGCCAATAAATGCAGAAACAATCTGGAGTCATGTGAAGACCACTGAGGTTAATACAAAAAAAAAAAAAAAAAAAAAAAATTTGATTCTGACAAATAACAGGTGGTAGTGATTCTTTTAAAAATATAATTGCTCTTGTTTCCGAATCTTTGTTTAAATACTCTAAAATCTAAAAGTTAAAAGTGGCTAAACTCTGTGTAAGAATTCTAAGAAGGGTTGTTGTGCAGCAATTTAAAATTTGCATTCTCTAACTAGAAGTAAGTACCTGAAACTAGCAAACTCCAACACAGTAGCCTTGACTCTTGAAGACAATTATATAACAATGTAGCTTACAAGGGGTGACAGTGTGATTGTGAAAAAAAAACCCTGTGAATTGCACTCCCTTTATCCAGTATATGGATGGATGAGTAGAAAAATGGGGACAAAGCCTAAATGAAAAATAGGGTGGGATGGGAGGGTGATCCAGGTGTTCTTTTTTATTTTTATTTTTCATTCTGATTCTGATTCTTTCTGGTGTAAGGAAAACGTTCAAAAATAGATTGGGGTGATGAATGCACAACTATAAGATGATACTGTGAATAGATGATTGTATACCATGGATGATTGTATGGTATGTGAATATTTCTCAATAAAACTGAATTAAAAAAAATTACATTCTCACTACTCAGATAATGAGCTGTAAATTTTCTAGAACATAATTCAATTTAGCTATGCAGCACCTAATTCTGCTGATGGCTGAAAACTTTTAATCTTCACCCTTCTCACTCCCTAGAAGTAAGCTCCATGAAAACAGCAACACTGTTTTGTTTCTACAGAATATTGTAGATGTTCAATACATATTTACATAATACATTATTATATGTTGCCATTTTAATAATATTCACTATTCAGGTAAGGATTCAGTTCTGTTTTAAAACAGATCCTTCTATGTATTTTCAGCTAAATGCAAGGTTTAAAACATGGCCACCCTGTTTTGACATCATATGGTCTTCTCTAAGGCCTCCAAATGTGAAGCAGGTAGCAAGACCCCTCTGCTTTTGGGTTTATCCTCAACATATCACAAGTTTATGTTGTTGTGGTCTTCTGCCACAGATTGATCATTCCCTACTTCACAGTTTATTCTCATTAAATTTGTTCTCCAGCAATGTAGACTCCAGAAATCTATAGCCTAGCTTAATACAGCAAGCTAAGTCTTTGGAAATTCAGTACAGCTATGATATATTAAGTGTTCAGCTTGTGAAAGGCAAAAGTGCTTTGATTTTAGATCAAAGTACCTACTGTAAGCTAAACTTCTACTCATCATTTCAACTGACTTTTTCTTAATTCTAGTTTCTATCTACTCCTTCCCCAAGGGGAAAAAAACAAACAAACAAACAAACAAAAAAAACACCACTTGTTGGATGGCAAGAAACATTGGAAGAAAGAAAACCATCTAGGTTAGAAATCTTCAAATATTATCCATAACTTATTTTAATGAAACCTTACATTAGTGATCAAAAATATTATGAAACAAAAATTAAGCCCTCTGATGGAGAGTTTAAACAGAGAAAAAGACAGAATTATGCAGAAAGAAAAGAATGGAATTTTTTTAGAAAGTGAAACTGGGACTCTTCAAACAGATGTATCTGAATCAAATATTCACAAGGTAAAATTAATTTGAAATAATATGATATAACAAACGAAGACAACTGTTAGCATTAGGATATTGTTCTTACACCTCTGACATTCTATTCCATCTAAAACAAATTTGTCTCTCATATTCAAAGGAATCAAATCTTCTAACCTTAGCTTTTTCCATGACCATCTTCAAGCCACTGAGACAGACTTTTGAGAGAATCTGATCTTACTTTCTGCAACATTGACTTCCTCATGGACAGCTGCATTTTTTTTCTCTTAAGGAAGCATAATTAAGTCATTTAATAATGTCTTTAAGAACAATGAGAGTGTTGTTCTCCATATATAGATGTATAATGAAATATGTTCTCCATATATAGTTGCATACTATTTCATTAATAACTACTAGGAACTGTAAGAGTAATGTATCATCAGGATCTACCTACCTGTAGGTTAATGGAAAAGTCACTGAAATTTCAGGCTCCATCATATACAGTTAGTGAAAATATCCTGGTTTGTTAGGAGCTCTTACTGATTCTAAAGCATACATTGTTAAATATCCATTGGGACCCTGAAATTAATTGTAATCACTCTTTTTTATTTCTTACAGAAAAATAATGTTTATATCACTATGTTCTCCTGGTTTCTGTACATGAAATGCTTACTATCCCTATTAACAGGGATAGCTGAATAATATAAAGGATTAGCATTTTGTTCCAACTCATGGCCATGAGTTCCTTTCTAACAGGGTAAAAAAATACAAACTTTTTTCAACAAAAATGTACTGTAACTTGGAAATGTCTGACTAATTTTCCACTGCAATGATAAAAGCAAAGTCACATGGAAGGGACCAACACCAGGATAAGAAACGTCAAATTATGAAATGGCAGCTACTTGACTGATGTCTGCAAAATATTCTCCTGCCAAACATACCCTGGCTGAAAAAACTCAAAGACCTAAAATTCTACTACTGATTCTTGAAAGTATTGTGGCTCTCAAGAACCTCTAATCAAAAGGCAAATGCCCCATGGAAGAGCCATTCCTTAAATAAAACAAGTTCTGAACTAGCAGTAGGAAATACGCATGACAAGTGTGTATGTGTATTAAAGTCCTCTCTTATCTACATCATATCTCTGACTGCTGGATGTGATCAGAAATTTGGGTAATATTTATTCATGGCCATGAGGGAAAAAAAAACAGGTAAATAAATACAAACCAAAATCCAATCCAATAAAAATAAATATGTCTGTTTCTTCTTTGTGACGAATCCACTAATTATGAAAGCTCCTGAAGATTTTCAGGACTAAAAGAGTCAACTATCTGATTTTTCAGGTCTTATTTAACAAGACTGATTTTCTATCTTTTATAGGGTGTACCTCATTATCTCTCACATTTGCATAATCACAGAATGCTTTATTAAGGAATGGAAGCCTTGAGTGTAATGGATATGCATGCATGAATAGCTGTAGGAGGGGATCTGTAATTATGTGGTGTATAAATATATGTCTATATACTTTAAACCTCCACAGTAAACACAACAAAAGTCTTGACATTTATTTTTAAATTCTTCTCATCATAACTTGAAAAAAGTTAAGCAGTAGCATATTTAAAAGAACCACAAAAGATCTTCTCACAGATTAACAGGGTAATTTCAGAATGTGATATCAAATTATGATGAGAGAAAATATTCACTCTCAAAATATTGGTGATTTTTGGAAAGACAGATAGACCCTTTGTTTCGCCAGGTATTTTTCTGCTATGAAGACTTTGTTTAGGGCTCCAGAATATCCCAATTCTTTAAGCATGTAGCGAGAGTACTCACAGGATATGCGTCTTAAATCTCTCTAGTTAACATCAGTTTAACTGCATTTTAAATTGGCACATACTTTATACACATTTCCCCTCTCTCACTCTCAACCTTCCTCACAAAAACCTGTAAACGTATACTTCACCATGATTGTTTCCAAATATCAATGTGAATTTCAAATTTACCATTTAGCAAGGAAAAAAAAGTGTCAACTGGTATAAAGTATAAAATAAGAATGATAAACTTCTATAGATCTATTTCTATAATAGACCTACATGGCAATTAACTAAATTCAACCTAACTTTCAATATCTTAATAATCAGAATTTAACAGGCATAGAAATTTATTTTTACAAGTCAAACTTTTTTTTCCATGTCCTTGAAGATTGACATTTATCAACTTATCCAGATTTCAACCTGTAAAGATATTTTACTATATTTAAATTATTTTGAGAAAGCATATGATTTGGTGTTTATCTTTGTATGTTTTTTCATTACATATGCTGAGAAAGAAAACTGACAGTTACTGATAATGAAAGTCCTCTTTCTCTAAATGATTCTGAAAGATTTCAGCTTTGGTGATTTAGAAATATATTTAAAACAAAGTTATGATTTTAAGGAAATTAACAAAATTATTTCTTACTTTTTTATATAGTTTTCTTTTTAAAGAAACAAGTTACTCTACATATTTAATTAACTCACTCTCTTGCCTCTCTATTATTATGTAGTACATATTACCTGTTTCTCAGTGGTCAAATACTTACTGAAGAAAACAATAAGAAGTCAGTCTCAATATCACCTTTATTTCCCACCTCACTAAAGTGCTCTTTTAATTTTTAAAAGTAACAATGAATTTCTTACTAGGTCCTTGACTTGATTCTCTGAAGTGAGTTGACGACTATAGTTATGAAAAGCCTTAGATACAAGATTAGCCACCAAAATAAAGGATGGCAAGAATGAAACAACTCAAGTTAACAAATGCAATACTAACTGGATCTGTGATCTTATACATTACTATGATGCTTCTCTAATTGAAGTGAAAACAATATAAAATAATGAGCAATGAATCAACATAGTTGTAATTCCATTTGTAGTAACATTTTTCTAATGATACTAACATTAATAATAATTAATAATATTAATAATAATAATAATATGGAGAAAGAAAAAGAGAAGGAGAAAGTAGAAATGAATGAGGACATTATCAACAATCATGATAAAAACAAATACAAAAACAAGAAAAGCTTCAGTTTCCTGGGTATATATTATGATCCTTGTGATGGATGATTCTTCTGTTAGGCACTATACAAAATATTTTTGTAAATGAAGTTGCTTAATCTTCATGCCATCTACATAAGGAACTATTGTTACACCTGTATTATTGGTAAGAAAATTGTGGCTTAGATGAGAAACCCTAGTTACCAGTTAAGTTTATTGAGGAGCTAGAATTAATAACTATCTATCAGACTCAAATTTTGTGCTCTTGACTACATTTTTTGTACATTTTTGGATGGTGTAATTCCATTAAAACTTATTTTAGTAAAATAAATTTTAATTGTTTATGGTGTACATTTTTGTCCATTTCACCCTAAGATAAGACTTTAGAAAAACACTTATGTAATCAGATGTCAAACAGGCATAAAAATAAAATCAGAGAAAGTTAAAAGTGAATCACTGAAATTACAGGAAATTATTTTACTACTATAATTAACAGCAAATATTAGTTTTCTAGAATAATTGTTTTATTTTAAACTGTGTATCAGCATTGGAAAACTTTCTGCTTAAATCAATAAGCTTTTTAAATTTCTTACAGTGTTTTTGTTAATAAAATTTCAGAACATCTAAAATTGATCACTGTAGGAAAAATGTGAAATTACAACTAAAAGTTCTTTCTACTGCTTGGGAATTAATATAAAATTTTCATTCAAAATAAAGATTGTTATCTATGAAGACCATGCTGTTCAAGATATTCCTGTTGATGTCAACAGGAGTTCCAATGAGGATGTGAGCAACATCTGGGCCTGGCATTTTGTTAATTAAAAACAATGTTTTGCTACATTGATATGTGTCCTGAAGAAGGATTCCTAGAGCATAACTCCAAGATGCTGAGTTCACTGCTTTAGGTTTGCTGCTTTACAGTTCAGTTTTAGGTTTGAAACGTGGTGACATAACTTTAATTTTCCCTTTTGACATTGGTGCACAAACATTCTATTTTTTAAAATAATGTTAGAAAAACTTAGCTGAAAAATTTCATTGAACTAGCTGGAATTAGTTCAAGTAATTTCCCAGTCTAATGAACATTGAGTACTAAAAAAAAAGTTAGGATTGACCCCTGAAAGATTATAGGATACACTTTTAAATATTTTTAAGTGTATATAGGGTTCCTTGTTGTAGATTTATTGCAAAAATGGCCCCAATTCTCCATGATCTTCACTACCTCAGTAAGACTTTGCAGATCCTCTTAAAAAAAAAAAAGAGTTTATTTCTCTATGCCATGAATCTGGGATAGATTTTTGACTTGCTTTGGTTATTAGAGTATGGTAAGAGTGATGATGTACAAGTATTGACTGGGTTTCAAAGCCTTCATTGCCTTCTTGCCCTCTGTCTTCTCTTGAACTCCTGCTTGGGCTAAACTGCTGGGGAGGCAAGGTGGGGCAGATCCAGATCAGTCTAGTTCCCCCAGCTGAAGCCCCAGAAATGGGAGGGAGCCTAGTAAGGATCACCAAATTGGCCTTACTAACTTGCAGCTGACCACAGATGAACGGATGAGAGCCATTAAGCCTAGCTGCCACTGGAGGCAAGACCCGGAAAACCTGCAAGCTTGGGAGCAATTATAAATGGTTATGGTTTAAGCCACTGAGTTTTGGAATGGTTTGTTATATTGCATTATCTTGGCAATATATTGCTTCCTCCCCTCAAATACATGGAACATCACTTCTTGAGTTAGCATCAGTTTTCAAAAACGAGAAAACAGCAATGCATGAAGAAAACTAGTCATGTAGAAACCAAAGCTAGGAAAAAATGACCCATCGTGTATACATATACTACTATGAAGGAAGCTGTGAGGCAACAGAGGATAGTTGTAATTTTTGTGTTCAGATACATCTAGGTTCCAATCTTAGTGTCATCATTTACAGAGTAGGCCAAATGGCCCTTCTGTTCCTCTTAGGATGGCCTCTAATTGCTGCTATTGCCGCTGCTTTGACTAAATGGTTGAAAGTTCTTACATTCACATTTTTTTCAAAGAGAAACTTAGTTGAAATACTTCATATTGGATCTTGGATATGGCTAATGTAAAACATTGGTATTTAATCAAAGGACATATTTTCTACTCCTTGTTAATAGTTGGATAGTTTTGCAAGGAAAAAAGATGTGACTTAAGGCAATAAGGCTTGTGTTTGATTTGATAAAATTATAGAAAATATACATTTTTTTAAATTTTTGCACTACCTTTGAATGAGCATTAAAGATAATGTGTAAATATCATTAAAGGTTAGCCTCATTTAAAAAAAAAATGTATCTAATCAGGAAAAGAAAACCAGACAACAGATATTCTAAAAGTGATGGCATATTCTTACAGTAACTCAAAACACTTATTAATGAAGCTACTTCTATTTAGTATAAATACATAAATACCATTCATTTGCCTTGAGACAGCAAGAAGTGCTTCAGAAGATTACACAAATTAAATATACCACTATGTTTTTTCAAAACTATGACTGGAAAACATTTGTGAACCACTCTCCCTTCCATGAAATAAGTTCTAACTGTTCAGCATTTATGGAGATTCACTGACACCTAGATAAAACATCTGTCTGAGAATATGAGAGGTCTGGTTCCAACTGCCTGGCACAGGATGGAAAAGAAATGTGGCCATTTTTGACCCTTAATACTTGTTGTTTGTGACAAGATTCTCAATGCACCAAAATTTGAAAGAATAAGAATGTAAGACAGAGATTTACTAAAATCATGTGTGCCCATAATGTAAGAAGTCAGCAAGGAGAAGAATCAAAGTGAGAATGAAAGGTATTTTAATGGATGGAAAATAATTGGAAGTTAAAGTACAAAAGATGTGTTGGAATGTTGTCAAAATGTGAAATTAGCAGTATATGTCAGGGCACAAAATTTTATACTTATTCTGGACTGATCAGTTGACCTACATGATACTGGTTGTCATTTTTACTTATCTATTTATTTTGGTACAGAAAACACTGATAAGATGACTTACATGGCTGTTACGTGTAGTTGAACTACGAGGGAGCCACTTTCACCCTTATCATGCTGCTTGCTTCCCCCAAATGTTGTTTAGATCAGAGGGGTCATAGAATCAGAAGAACATTCTTCCAAAATATTTGCCAAGATTTAGCCATCTCTAATTTTTCCCTAATTTTAATGGACTATAGCAGTTCTCTGCATGATGAGTTTCTGGACTCCATGCCCTTGTAACAATTCAGCATACAGGAAGCAACTATGCATAAATGTTTGTATCTGGCAAGCATCCAACATACATAAAAAAAAACAGGTCTTCTGGGGATACCCAAATATACTCTCAGAAGAGAGATTTTATTTTGCCTTAGGAAATTTCCAACTTAAAATAGCCTTGTTTATATATCTTTTCTCTTTTGATTTTGTTGAGAACTCGATGTCAGCAAACTTGGGCTATTATGCTTACCTTGTTCTGGGTAAAAAGTGTGTTTTTCAAGAGAGTATGTAAAAGCCATTACTTTCTATTTGTTAACATAGAAAACACACATATGCTTAAATCTTATATTGCAAATCTAACCAAATTTTAGTCTTCTCCTGATACTAATTCTGATCACTGTTTTTTCCCCAGTTATTTGACTAAAATAAAAGGTGGAATATATATTAACACTATTGTCTACTTTTCCTGGGTGCAGATTATATATAGATATATAATAGAACACTTTAACTCTAAAGTAGGAGCAAAAGAAGTGAGTTAAGATACTCATTTGATGATTTCAGACCTATTCCTGTTCTTTGTAGGGGAAAAGTAAATACATACCCTTAAGCATCTAAAAAATCTACCAAAAAAATTTGCCATGGAATCAAGAGTTATTTAACTTACTTTCAGATAATTAATAAGGAAGAATTAATGAGGCAGAACAAACTCTTCTTTCATACAGCTCTATTTAACTTCAACAAATGTGCAAATTTTGATTTGGCCAAAATACAAGGGTTTCCAACTATAAAATCAGTGCCACACTACCAAGTAAATACTTATATCAAACCATTCACTCAATGATGTGAAATTCAGTTCTATATCTTCACCACATTACTTTTTACCTGAAAGAGATAATGGATGTGTTAGAAAGAGCACTAGACATGTAATTTAATTTCTGGCTTCAATTCTCAAAGCTCTGAGAGCTTTAGCAAGTTTCTCAATCACTCTACACCACAGTTATTTAGGGGAAAATCTCATTCTCAAGATGCAAATTATGATAACCCTTAAAGTTGGTTGATGTCTGTGATGGATTGAATCATGTCCCCAAAAAAGACATATTCAAGCCCTAATCCCTGGTTTTGTGAACATGATCCTATTTGGAAATAGGAACTTTGAAGATGTTATCAGTTAAAATGAGGCCATGACTGTGTTCTTAGAAGGAGGAGAAATTTGGACACAGATACAGAGGACAGCCATGTAACAGAGGCAGACATTGAGTTATCCCACAGGCCAAAAAACACCATGGATTGCCAGCAAGACACCAGCAGTATTTACAGACTTCAGAGGAAACCAGTCCACGCTGATACCTTGATTTGGGGCTTGTAGCCTGCAAAACTGTGAGACCATAAATTGCTGTTGTTTTAAGCCATCTGGTTGGTGATATTTTGTTATGGCAGCCCCAGGAAACTAGAACAGTGTCCATTAAGTAATCAATAAATATTAGCCCCCTCCTTCCATCCTAAGTAAATCTATAACAAATCGATTAAATCAATACCATGATCCGGAAATGTAGATGTAGAAAGTAGATATCCAGGACAGAGTTTGATGGCAAAAAAATGAGACATAGATATATGTCACTATTTGCATGTTTATTTTCATAGACCTAGGCAGATCCATAACTCTCTTAAGAAAAAAATGAGCATAAAAATTTCTTTAACACACATCCACAAATATACAGCAATATAGGGATCACAAATTCATTTTATTCTAGAAATTGTAGTAAAATTCAACATGCCTCTTTTTCTGCTTTTTACTTTTTAAAACCCTTTTTCAATTTTGAATGTTAACCTTATGAGTCATTCAAAGCTTATATTAAACTATGTGATTCTTTTCTCTTTAAGATTTTTATAGTATTCTTTTCCAGATGCTTTTGAACAATTACAAGTATGTTAAGAAAAATATATACTAACTAACATCATTTATAAGATGAATTGGCTTTCATATTGTGGATTAATATAGATAAAAAGCATCCAATATATATGTATGTATGATAGCAGTATATTATATCATACATCTGTTATATATTTACTCTTAGATATAATATATGGCAAGTACCTAAAACCAAAATTAAATGTATAAACAATCTAAACTCTTTAAAAAGAGAACATTGTTTTAAATCACAATGAGTAAGAAATGCTCCCAGCAATGTTAGAATTTAAAATATTAATAAAATAAACAAAGGCAGTCCTTTATAACAAAGGACTGTGGTTATAAAAACTTTAACCTCTATTAATGTTTTCAACTCAGAAAACATTTGACCACAGGAGCATGTGACATGTTCTTTAGGTTTCCCACCCTAACTCCTAAAAGCCAATTTAACAGTCCATTTGCAATGAGTAGAAGGTAATGTTATATTAATTAAGGGCTTTTCTGATTGTAAGAAATAGAATCCCATAGAATGGGAGTTATTTTAAAAGTGGCACTTCCAAGACCTTAAGCACAGGAGTAAACAGCAGGAATAAGTTAGAACCAGCACTGAAAGGGCATCAGGCTTGCTCTCCTATAATAGTTTCCTAGGACTGCCATTATAAATTACCATAAACTGAGTGGCTTAAAACAACAGAATTTTATACTCTCATAATTCTGGAAGCTAGAAGTCTGACATCAAGGTGTCCACAGGGGCATTCTCACTTAGAAGACTCCAGGAAATAATGCTTCCTTCCTTGCCTCTTCTAACTTCAGGTAGCCCTAGGCCTTGCTTGGTCTGTGCAGGTATAACTCCAATCTCTGCCACCATCTTCACAGGGCTGTCTTCTCCTAGTGTGTTTCTCCATCTCTCTGTCCAAATTTCCCTTTACTTATAAGGTTTCCAGTCATATTACATGGAAGGCCCATCCTAATCCAGTATAACCTCATCTTACCTTGATTACATCTGCAAAGACCCTATTTCCAAATAAGGTCACATTTACAGGTACAAGAAGTTAGGACTTGAGCATATCATTTTGGGGAACAGAATTCAACCTACAAAACTCACCATTTCAGTCTTCTACAACTTTCTGGGCATGTTTTTCCTCATCTGTCACTGAAGAGCAAAGTTTCATGGCTCCTATTCAGCACAGCAACATACAACTGGCCCCGGTTTCCGGGTTTACGTGCCCTCCATTCTGCATTTAGAATAGCCTGTGGTTTAAATGTCTCTGTGTTCTAATTTCCCAAGGCAAGAAATTGGATGGGCCCTAGATCATGTGTCTATCCTGGACTTGTCAGTCATATCCACAAGAACAGTATCCTATTGTATGGATTTGGATTCTCCTATTTTAATCATGTACTTAGAGATTCCAGAGCTGCTGGTGGATCTGGTGAGAAGGAATTGAGAATTCTCCATGAATAGCTAGCCAAGCAAACCAGAAACAGCCCAGTGGGCAGCGGTGATGAAAAATTTGCAGCCGTGACCCAGTCAAGGAAATGAGAATTCAAGATAGCAGAAATCAGTGGCAGAAGGAAAAGAAAGACAGAGAAAGAGAGGAAAAGGGAGGAGGAGGAAAGGAGGAGAGAGGAGAGGGGGGGGGGGTAGGAGAGAGCTCACCAAGGAAGAAGGATTACAGAATGGCAGCCTCTAACTTGCATTTCAGCTAAATTGTATTCAATGTACTAAATAAAATCTGTGTTACAAAGCACATTTCAGTGAATGCTAGCTTAAAAAATGTCATTCTCATTAAAAAAAAAAATCAAATGATTTCCTGTAGCAAAGTTTCATAGCAGCATGATATTTCCCATCCTGAACATGGTAAAATGGAAGGTGAAATAAAATTAGTTCCCCTTATATTACTTTTGCCGAATTATGAATGCAAGAGACTGGACAAAAATTGGCCACATAGAATTTGTTTTACATGTTTTAGATGTAGATCTCAAACCATGGTAGAATAAAAATCTCAGCATATTATTAGCATAATTTCATTCCCCTGTGGGCTTGCAGTGAAAATAAACTCCAGTCAGTGCTCTTATCACTGTTCCCTTCAGAAGAGCAAAGATAGCTAATTTTTGAGTACAATTAGGTATAGAGAAAAAAAAAAATCAAGCCTTTTACAAAAAGAACCAGATACCTCCTACCAGAAAAATTATTTTTAAGGGTTATCAGGATTTGTCTTAAAGACTATCCATGAATATGAGAATTCGAGGACTCCCAGGATACCTTTGAGGAGACAAAAATGGAGTGTCCTGACAACAGGATAAGTTTTGAAAAGGGGCACGGGTCTCACCACATTATCTTGAATTAAGAAAGATAAATTCAGTGTGTGATCCTCTGTTAAATAACTTGCTTCATTTTCCCACCGAAGACCATTCAGCCTTAATGTAGACTATATCCTAAGGGAATAGCCAAATTGTCCTACATTAGTAGTCCTTAGTTCAATTATCCTAAAGAAGGGTTTCTCATACTTTGGCAAGCTTCAGAATGACTTTGCAGGCTTGTTAAAACAGAGATTGCTGAACCCATTTCTGGTTCTAACAGGTTCCTATGTGCTACTGCTGCTGTTGGTTTTGGATTCACACTTCGAAAATAACTAATCTAAAACCAAACGCTATTGAATGGGTTCAATTCTTTATAGATTCATAGTAGATGCCATCTCCTTCATGTGGATGAAACCAAATACCAACTTCAAGAATAGCAATAATAATGAGTGAGCAATACAGTAAGGATATTCCTTTTTCAGTTGGAAGACTGAGGTGCATTGCTTTTGCACTAAGGGTAGGAATCCATCACTACCTATTGAGTCCAACATTTCTAAAGAAAAATAAGAACTCTAAAAATACAGATATAAGATCTTTGTTAAGGTAAAGGAATACAAAGGATATATAGAACCATGAAATAGTAGGATATATTGTTCCTTAGATATGATATTGCAAATCACAATTCAAACTTTACCACGTTAAATATCACATTCTTGGTGTCCACTACTAGATATTACTTTTACTGGTCACCTCTGAGACCCAGGATGTGTGTGTTTAAAATGCAGCCAAGTTGCTCCACTGTAAGGAGCTTGTGGACCACATTCTTGGATATATTGCACCCAAATAACATGTGCTAGACAAAAAGGGTCAGGTTATTTTTCTATTTTGCTGATGGGGAAATAGGTTCAGAGAGATAATGATTTGTCCCACGGTTGGTAAGTGCTGTTAAGTTTTAATATCGACTCAAAATGAAATCTTTTGATGTTGAGTTTCATGCTTCCATTCATCATGTCACATTACTTTAAAAATATGAGTGATAAGAGCATTCATAATATTCAAGGATATAGAATTCAACATTATTTATTTGTTGGTGCTTTTGTGAATACCATTTATTATTTTGGAAGCTGAGACACCAATGCTTTCCCCACAGAGCTTACAATCAAAGATGGAGGGAGCCCTTGAAGTTTACATAAAGTATAACTGATTTTGCCTATATATATTGAATTAAATCTCACAGGGAAAGCTATGGTTAAACAAAGTCTTAGACATAAAGGAAGAACTTACTAAAATGGCATGATATGTGAACTGTTTTCTATCATCTCTACTTAGACATTTTTTTTAGCTATATTTAATATAAAATGCCAGTGGGGAGTACTGAATTTACTTAATAACTGCATATTACTTTCACAAAACTATTTAAAAAAATAGTTTGCAAACATTTCCAAAGTTTTCATCAGTTCCTGTACATATAATTTGCAATGTATTTCATCATACAAAAATGTTTGGAAAATATAATCTTTTTTTCTATTGTGGCATAAGTGCCACATGAAATTAATTCCAAGTTTTAGTCCACTTGACATCTTGATCATTAGGAAAGAAGTTGCTCTGCATTTAACCTCACCCAGAAATAAACTATTTTCGTTCTAGCAGCTCACAGCTTAAGTCTTGCGTATTTACCGATATATTAGAATCTTTGCCAACAACTGAACCTAAGAGTGCAACGGGAACACTTTTCAGCCCTCACCCAGTATATGGGGTAGATCAAAAAGAGCTGTTAAATGATGATTAAACTCATATCCCTGTAAGCTGCCTCTGACTGGCTAATGGAAAAAAGCTGCTGGTGAGAACACATTTTTCTCTGTTGTCAAGCCAGCATTATGTATTGTGAACATGGTTTCAACTGGACTTCTTAGCAGTTTCATAAAAGAAGGTCAACAGGAATTTTTCTCTATGCCCCAGTTTATATGCTGCTTAATTAGAAAGGAACATTAAGGGTTTCCTTCTGACTTGCTCAATGATTTCCCTCTTCTTGAATTTCTATTTTCCATATGTATTCAATATATCAAAAGGTCATTGGTAAAAACTAAAACTTATATTTGCCACTTGCAAAAAATAATAATGTGCAATCTCCAATCAATATCTTACATTTTGCACACTATGTGTAGATTTTCTGCTCCATGAATCTAATTAGAAAAAACTGAATATACTTCAATCAGCTTTGTTTTCACAGGACTTGAGATCCCCTTTTTAATTAGCATAATGAACAAACAGAATTTCTTCCATCTCTTCCTTGTCTCCTGGAAGAGTTCATTAAACTGATTGCATTTATCTTGTTAAGGAGGAAATTTCATTCCACCCTAACCCTGATTTAGCTTCATAAAGTTTAGCACTTTAGAAAGTAGAAACACTTAAACAATGCCCAGGTTTTGAACTTCTCTGACTAAATCCTTTTGTGAGCTATAAGAATTTTCCTTACTAAGCAAAGCAGTAAGTCTATATAAAAACCCCTATGGAATAAAATGCTGGTTTGTAAATCCTCTGGCTTTCTCATTTATGTGAACCCCGTAGTCTTTCTGTTTCCATACAGCAGTAAGACTGTTACCTCTTGAGGCAGGTTGAATGGAATAAATTACTAGAAAACATTTCCTCAAACAAAACCATGATTTTCTTGTTGTCATTGTTGTTAATTACAGGGTGGTTAAAGTGGTTCATTCCTACTTTTTATTAATGTTAGTTAAAATACTCTCTTGCTTTTACTGCCAACACTGAACACCATTGAGACCCAGTGAATGTACATTTCTTGTTTGTATTGTACATTATAGTCACATGATTCCTCACCCTTGGCACTGACCTTGCTGCTCACTGGCATTTCTTACTTAGCAAAGGGCCTGAAAATCACCCGTATGGCAACTTGTATTTTAACTTTAATTAGGCACAGTTTGTCTTTCTGGCTACTCTGGCAGTGTGAGCTACTTTAAGTTCTCAATCTGATAAAATACATAAAGATATTGTAAATAACAAGACAATTTTCATAACATATTGACTCTTTCCTACCTCTACAGGTAGGAATGAAAGATTAATAACTTACCAAATATTTGTAATGAATGAAATATAGGATTTTTGGGGTTATCGCTAATTTCCTTGTTCTAAAAATTACTTCATACAACTTCATTTTTGAAAATCTGGAAATATATGCAACTAATTGATGTACAAAGTTGACCAACTAAAGTGAAACTTAAGGGATATCGTTTAGTATCTGCATAAATTTGTTTTTCTTGCTGTGAGAGCTCTTTTTTCCTTTGTCATGATAGTTTTTTGAAAACAATTTTGCCAGCTTTTAGCTTCTCCTCTGAGTCATTATAAGATGAGAAATAGATTATTTGCCTTTTTTAGTTAAATAAGTATTATTTTCTTAGGGCTTGAAAATAAAATCATGTTATCCACGTCAGCAGACTTCTATCTTATGCACTCAATTAAAGTAAACAAACATATATCATGATGCTTAATTAGGTAAGGAAGCTCAAGGTATAGAAAGAATGATCCTTGACTCCAGGGATTTATAATCTCCGAAATAATTAGAAACACCTCCCTCTAGCAATAATGATAATGAGTAAGAACAAGAAACAATCAAGAAATTGTCAGTTTGAACATCAAAACCTCCTGAAAACATATTCATCTGTGTCACGATCCATAATCAGAAAGTCATTCCAAAAAGACCTTTACTGAGTTACATGTGACTAGTATAGGCTTACAGATTTACAGGAAGATTACTCCTATGTTGAGGGTGTTTTCCCTTATCTCATTCTAAGTGCCCATACAATGTCCCTTGCAATAATTCTTTTTAAATATGTGAATCTTTTGAAAAATCAATATATGTCTTTAAACTAATGTAGTGACAATTTTGAAATCCAACATACATAACTTTTTTGTTGGGGCATAAATTATTAGAATTAAAGCTATTTTTTAAATTACTTACTTTAGCCTGACTCCACAGTTGTCAAAATATGACATGCAAATGATCATTGAGGCCCGTTAAGATTATGGGTCCAAATTTTTCACACAGTACGACTAAGGTGGTGTTTATTATTTTTTTTCACTGTATCAGTACAAAAGAAATAGTGGTTTAACCAGGCAGGGATTAGGGGTAACACAGGTGAGATATTCCCCTTGGACACAAAATTTAAAAGGGCAACACAAAAAAGAGTTCAGATACGAATGAAATGGATCTGGTTAGGACTAAGGCAAGTCAGACTAAATGTTAAAGGACGATATTGTCTGGGTTTTGAAACTTCAAATTTTGTGTAGGACCAAAGGAAGAGAGGTTTATATGATGTAAAATCTATATTTTCTGTAGCACACCAGGTAATTTAACCTGTAAGGTCAGTTTACTCAAACACCAAAATACATGGAAGCTTGAATAGGGAGTGAGATCTAGTTGGTTTGTATAGGGTAGTGTAAAACCCCCATACATTCCAATGTAATTTGGGCAGAGAATAAAAATGTATTTGCAGAGCCCCTCTCAGAGACTGGTGGAAAATGTGGAAATATTAAACATCCCCACCTGGGGAATTACTGATATTGACACAAGCATCGGGGACTACCAATTTAGAAGGCCAAGCCCTCAATCTTGGAGCTTGTCCTTATGAAACCTGTTACTGCAAAGAAGAGGCTAATAATTGTGCCTAAGAGTCACCACCAGAGAACCTCTTTTGTTGCTCAGATGTGGTCTCTCTTGATGCAGTCTCTCTCTCTAAGCCACGTGGGCAGGAAAATTCACTGCCCTCCTCCCTATGTGGGATATGATTCCCAGGGTTGTAAATCTCCCTGGCAACATGGGACAAGACTCCCAGAATGAACTGGACCTGGCATCATGGGATTGAGAAAGAAACAAAATGAAGTTTTAGTGGCTGAGAGATTTCAAATAGAGTCAAGAGGTCATTCTGGAGGTTACTCTTATGTGTTACATAGATATCCCTTTTTAGTTTTTAGTGTATTGGAATAACTAGAAGGAAATACCTGAGACTGTTGAACTGCAACCCAGTAGCCTTGATTTTTGAAGATGATTGCATATCTATTTAGCTTATACTGTGTGACTGTGTGATTGTGAAAACTTTGTGGCTCATGCTCCCTTTATCCAGTGTATAGACAGATGAGTAGAAAAATGGGAACAAACAGTAAATGAATAATAGGGTGGATGGAGGATGGAATGTTTTGGGTGTTTTGGGTGTTCTTTAGTTGTATTTTTATTCTTGTTTTATATTTTATTATTTTTTATTTTTATTATTTATTTCTTGGAGTAATGAAAATGTTCAAATATTGCATTTGGTGATGAATGCACAACTATATGATGCTACTGTGAGCAATTGATTGTACACTGTGGATGACTGTAAGATATGTGAAAAATCTCAATAAAACTGAATTTTAAAAAAGAGCCCCACAAATTTCAGTAATCACAGCAAATATTTTAGTACAATATTTTAAATATCAAAATTAATGCAAAAAAATTTATTTTGATGAACAACTTATTTAAAATATAAATAAAATATAAATAAGCCATATTGTTGTTGTGGGGGTGTAGAACCATTTCATTGTTTCAATATTTTTTGACAACTTTAATTTCTGGAAATTTAACCATTAAAAATACATAAAAATATCTACAGAGGGGTGCACATTTTTCCTTTTGCCTTTGGCTCCAATATGGCTTGCCAAGTCACTGGTGGTAAAAACTGCAGGGCTCCCCAAAATGAAGAAATGCAATGGCACCAAATTGTATTAGTCATATTCTTCAACACCAGCTACTTGTAGGAGAGAAAAAGGCTTTTTAACTTAAAGATGAATGACCTCAATGAGGCAAATTGAATCTTGATCCTTGTATACACATTTTTAATATTTAATATCTTTTAACAGTGTTACAAAATCAGAAGTCTGTATATAGCACTTCTCTTGCATAACAAAGCATGATTCCTGTTTCTAGGGAAAAAGCAAAACAAACAAAAAACTTGTGTCAATGTTTGAGTTGCAGGCTGAATCAACCACTTTTACATGAAACACCATTTTTACTTGTTGAAAGAGTAGATGACCAAGAAAATAGCATTAGTCAGACATGGGGGTTTGCAGATTTCTTGATGATAAAGGAAGTGAGCCAGTCATTTAAAGAGGAAAAAATTGGCATTACTTGTAACCAGTGATACAATTTGAGCCTTAAAGTGAATATTAGAATTTTGGAAAACATATCTTGCCACCATGAACTTGACAATTTCTCATCACTTAAAGGTTTTCTGATGAGATTGATGGTTGCATTAACAAACATGATTTTGTTTCATATTGTGTAATAATTTATATCTAAATTTGGAAGAACTATACAACTCAGTTAACCAATGTTTTCTGAAGAACCAATGCATAATTTTGGATAAAATATCCATTCAAAGTGTAAGATAGCCCAATGAATTTTAATGTAACAGAGTAATGAGAAGTTCCTGGATATGGTTTCAGATTCTACATTTTAACTTGCCTTTAGGAAATTAGCATTTGTAAAGTTTTGGTGATGTATCAAAGAAAAATCTCCATGTTTATCTGAAAAAGCTATTAAACAATATTCCTTTTCCAAATTACATATCAACATGAGGCCAGACTTTCTTTGTATACTCCAACCAAAATAAAATATCTCAACAGGTGGAATGCAGAAGCAAATAGAAGAATCCAGATGTTCTCTACTATGTGAAAGATGAAAGAGATTTGCAAATATCCATGTCACCTTTCTCATTAAATTATTTTTTTTAAATATGGCTACTATTCATAAAATATGTGTGTCAGTCAGTGTTCCCCAGAGAACAGAACCAACAAGATGTGTGTCTCTGTGTGTGTGTCTTAAGAGACTTATTTTAAGGAATTGCCTCTTGCTATTGTGGGGACTTCTAAGTCTGAAAAACATGGGGTAGACAGGCTGAAAATTCCAGCAAGACCTATGTTGCAGTTTTGAATCCAAAATCTTTAAGAAAGGCTAACAGGCTGAAAACTCAAACAAGGGTTGATGTGGTAGTCTTGAGGCAGAATTTCTTCTTTCTCGGGACACCTCAGACTTTTGCTGTTAAGGCCTTCAACTTATTGGATGAGGCTCACTCACACATCTACAAAATACTTTCATAGCAACAATGCTAGTGTTTGACCAAGCAACTGAACACCACAGCCTAGCCAAGTTGACATATAAAATTACCCATCTAATATGTAATGCAAATTCACTCACATGTAATGGTTTATTATTTTATTTAAAGAACTGATAAATTTTTTTTAATTCTCACTTCTAATTTTCTAATATGGTTAATATTATGTCTGCCTACATGGACAATATCTCTTTGGAGACTATCAATGTTCTTTAAGAATGTAAAGGCATCTTGAGGCCAAAATCTTTGATGGCCACTGGCTTTCAACAATGGTGATGGAAAATTTTCAGCCTGGATATACTTGATATTTGTATGTTAACAGTCACTCACCATAGGCTGATGCTTAGAAAAGATAGTGTATGGGTTACGTGCAGATCTGAGAGGTCTACTAATTCTTTTTCTCCAACTGATCCCTTCACTACAGTGTTCCTTGAAACTATGACTATCATAGATCTGCATAGTCTTCATTTACATGTATGCTCACACACATATTCTATTTTGATCTTTTGTCCTTAGGAATCTCCGATCATTTTTAATCATGTGGGACACAATTAATAAAGTAGTGGGTATTCCAATCCAAATATTTAAGGTCATTGGCTTTTACACAAAATAATCTAAAAAAAAAATAATTATAGCAATGTTCTCACAGTTAGATTGTCCCTAAAGGGCATTTCATTATTTATTCAGCTTAACTTAAGTCAAAGATAATTTAACTCACTATACTTCAATCCTGTTCATTAAGGATAATCAGTTTGGTTGGTTTTAATAGGTATAAGTTAAACACTAAATGTTGCCATGAGCCTTCTATACTGTTCTCTTTTCTAAGATCTCTCTTCTACCTCATCTTCATATGGCAACATCTTAACCATTCTGAAAAATACTACTTGATTATTACTTTCTTTTGGAGCCTGCTCTTATTTCACCACCTAAGCAGAAATATTTTTCTCACTTCTTTCATTCTTTATCACTTCTTTTTTCTATATATTCTTTCTGCATCTTTATAATTCATATTTATTAAAATTACATGTATGCATATGTAATGTCTCTGTTAGTAGACACATCTATTCTTTCATTCATAATTGATCAACATGTTTGTTTTAAATGTCAGTTCCTCAAACAGCTTTCTTGAATGAGTAAATTCTCAGAAATACTTATCATTGTCAAATGTATAGGTTGCTTCAAATTGAGATATTTTGCACTTAACCAATGAAAAATGCAGACCTTTTACTTTCCTTGCAATCAAAATCCACTATGAATTCTACAGTGTTCATCCAATTGAAAATTGGAGTTTTGAAAATTAAAGAGAAGAACTAATATTTAAGTCTATGACTTCACCCAAGTAGTAATGTTATTGACAAAAGTTAGCAGTTCAAGGTAGTCCAGGAGAAATTAGATTACTTAAACATATTAAATTTGAACTTTTAAATGGAAATGAAAATTTCTGAACTTCATATGGTACTGTAGTGAGGGTGAGAAGTAGGTCTAAAGATATGACTGAAGACGAAGAACCTTTATTGAATGCCCAATGTACCAAGATATGACATCACTTGGCTTGTTTAAAAAAATGATTTTTAGAATAACCCATAAATTTATTTTCTCATGAATAATCTAATTGATGCACATTTATTTAAAATAACATTAAATCTAGAAAGAAATGACAGAGATAGCTATGGTAATTATTTTTATTTTATTCTCAAATTAAAATTCTGCCTATCTTTTACATATTTTCACTCCAAAATCTTTGATTTTTCCCTCTAAACTTTTACAAATTTTTTTTTAAAGTAGGAATAATAAATGTTTACTCAGAAATGGATGAGTGACACATAGTCTTCTCCATCACTTAATGCTTCTTCCTCTCCTTTTGAACAAAAAAGACAGAGATTGGTAATGTACAGAGGTGGGAGGAGGAGATGGGAGAGGGAAACAAAGACTGGCCCACTACCCTTTCTTCCCTTTTTACCAAGATGAGATCATGTAGAGTAGAGGAGATAGGCATATTTCACCACCCCATTCTACCCCCACTACCTTCCAAAGCATGGGGTGCAACAGTATCACAAGTTGAAATATGTCCCCATCTATTCTCTGCAAATATAAGTACTCAACAAATATCTTTGAGTGTCAAGAGAAAAAAAAAAAAAACAAATTTTTTATAGCCTTTTGGCTCACCTAGTTGCTTTCAATATAGAAGGTGAAGTCACAAAGAAATAATTATATAGCAGTGCTATAATATTGGCTAAAACAGCAGAATAAACAGAATATAAAGGACAATTATTACCTGGAGGAGACATTTCACAGAGAAAACTTCATGAGAAAAGATCTTGATGAAGGGAAATCTTCCAGGCAAAGAGTGAAGCAAAAGTAACCCAAGCTCTTAAAGGAAAAACTTCTAGGAACAAAAGCATCTCAGCCAGTTGGCAAGAGAGAATTGCATAGCCAAAGCATTGGCATTGTGGTAAAATGATAAAAGATGTAAGTAGAGAAGTTGGTAGATGAGGCTTATAGAGACTATGGCATACTAAGAAATTTGATTTCCTTAATTAAGAAGTAACATATTCAGATTCGTGAACAATGTAACTCTAGTGGCCATTTGGGACATTAAAGGATAGAAACGGGAAACAGGGAAACAAGTAAATGACTGCAATAATCTAGGTGGGAGATAATTGAGGCCTGAACCAAGTCTGTGTCAGTAAGTAAAGAAAGAAGGGCTATATCCAAGGGATATTTATGAAACTAAGTCATCAGGAATGATTTAACACCAGAACATGTAGTGATGAGGAAGAAGGAGCTTTGGAGAAGTTTGGTCAACTACATAGGTGAGATGACTTTATCTGAAACATAAAATATAGGTTAAGGTTAAGCTTGGGTGATAAAAAAAATGGGTTAGCTTTTGTACAGGCTGAGCTTGAAAAGCCTATGATACAATCAGAACAGAAAAGTAGCTAAATATATATGTGTATATCTGATATTCCAAGGAGAAATCTGCATTGGAAGGAAGTAGTTAGAAGTCACTAGAATAAAGTAGCATTTGCAGTCATGGAAGCAATTAAGATCACCAAGGGGAAATTTGTAGCATTAGGAAAGCACTGAGGTCAAAACTCCCCCACATTACTAACATATGTTTTTCATAAAGAAAACAATAATTGATCTCATTCTCAAATGCCAGAGGTGATTGTCACATTGTCCAAAGGGCATGCACTCAAAAAGTTTGCAATAAGAGATAAATTGAGCAAGACAATTGCATTTAGTTCATATTCAAGAAAAAAATTTTAAGAGAGCCAATACAAATTTTACTGCACAAAATTCTACATGATTCTTTGGAAAAATATCAAAAATATTTTTCTTCCTTTAACTCGTCTGGTTTTCTTTTTTTAAAATTTGTTTCCTGTTTTGCTATAACACTAAAGAAGCATAAATAGGCTTTGCTTCTAGTTAATATAATCAGTTCTTCTCAGGAGTCTGAATATTTATTCTCTGCTCAACATCTAAGTTCCTTGGCAAAGCAGATTCCTGGACCCTGCCTCAAACAAACAAACAAACAAACAAAAAAAGAAAAACAAAAACAAAAAAAAACTAACTACAAACCTGAATTTGTTACAAATTCCCAACAGGATTCTTTTGTTCAATGACATCTCAGAACCACTACTTTAGATAGTCACTGTTGTGTTCCTGTTCTCAGATATCCTATTTACATTTTAATAATTTGCGTGTAGGCTGTGTGTAAATTTGAAACTTCAGTTTATATGCTTCTATCTTATTTTTAATCTTTTATTCAGTTTACATATCTTTGGATTTCCTCTATAAAATATGATCCCCAAACTAGCAAGTTTTATTCATTGTCTTAAGTTGGTTTCACCCAGAAAATAAGATCTGAGATGAATATATGCATTTAGGAGGTCTATTAGGAGTACTCTCAGGAGCCATCCCTGAAAGGGAGGGAGAAAACAGGACTGCGCAAAGGCAGACTTTGAAGTAAATGCAATAAAGTTAGAACAAACACCTGAGCCAGTCCCATGAAAAAAATTGGAGTTGGGAGGAACTTGCAGAGTTGTCTCAAATAGAGGCAATGGGAGTGTCCCGTGTACCATGACATCACGAGTGTTTTCATTTGGAAGAGGCTGTAACATTGAGTGAGGCAGCCAGCATCAGCAGAGGTCATTACCTAGGGAGGAAATCAATTATTAACTGTCAATAGCTAAAAATTCCTGCAGTAGCTAAAAATGAGTGCCTCCTTCCTGCTTTGGGGGTCTCAACAGAGAATCACAGCACCCACTGCAGGCATTGACATAAAATTTTGATTCATAAACTGTTCATTTCATAGGCATGCTCACTCATTTCTTATGAACATGTGGTTGAAAGAAACTTCTTCCTAAAATTCTTGGAAAGACCAAAAGAAAAAAAGATATCAGAGTTGTGAAGGGAAATGGTTTAGAAGACAAAGAATATTTTGGACTCAGAGAGCTTTTAATAATTTCTGACAAAAGACTGGTAAATAAAAAATGTTGCAAACATAACTATTCAGGGCCAGGAGATATTTCAAAATCTGATTTTATTCAGTTAAAATATTATGAAAGTAATGTTTCCAACTGAAAATTTTGTCAACCATTTCTAAAAATAGAGGATACTTTTCAGGAGTGTTGAGTTTTATAATATTCCCTGCTTTCAAGAGTTGATATGTTTGCTTCATCTAAGCATTGGTTTCAGAATTTAAGGGAGGTCTATGATATATGGATCTATCCATCAATGTTTTCATTCATTCATTTAAGCAATAGACACACTGTAAGCACAGACCATGAGCAAAGTTCTACGTTGACTTCTGGTGATACAATAGTGCATTGGGCAGGAAAAGCAAGGCTAGGCCATGCTCAATGGCAGTGATTCTCAATCTATTGCTAACTGATACTTTTGTATGACAATAAAAATGAATTACCAGGAAGTGAAATACAAAAACAAGGTCAAATAAAATACTAGGCCACATGCTTTAACATTAGATATATCAGACGTAAGATAACTTTGTCAAATCACTTAAAGAATTCCTAAAGACTTTAAATTTCTTTCCTTATTTCATCTCATATTAGTAACAATTTGTGGACAGCCAATGGGCCATGGATTACTTTTAGAGTAAAACACACCTTATTTGAGCAGAGATGAGGATCCTAACAGATAAACTGACAATTACAATACAGCGGGATTGGTGTGCTGAAATAGACACCTGATCTGGACATTTGCAGCCAGGGGAGCATCCTTGGAAGGAAGTGGTATCTAAACTGAATGCTGAAATTTCAATGGACTTTAGGAGAAGAGAAAAACTGTCTAGGTGGTAGAGGTAGGTGGAATTTTCCAAGAAAGGATACAACTTGTACATATATCCACAAGAGAAGATTAAAGAAATTAGCAGGATTAAATTTATAATAGATCACAATGTTTTGGAGTTTGGATCCTTCATTAACCAAAGGAGGACATCAAGGATGGGATGATATAATATGTTGATGATTCATTGGAAATGTTTGGGCATTTCTAGGAAAGATCTGGGTTTCTGTCTCAGTCAGCAGGATGGATGATAGTACCAATGACTGGAATTCTAAAAAATCAAAAGCAAACAGTTTAGAGACGGAGGAGTATGAGTTTTATTATGGACAGGTTGAGTTTGAGTTTGAATCACCTCTGTGACCTACAAGTTGAGCTCTGTGAAATTCAGTTTAAAAATTATATTTACAACTTAGAAGACATCTTGCTTTGAGTTTTCTGGGGAAGTCAGGGACGCAGAGTTCAGCTGCCATCTCCCAGCCCTCATCTACCCTCCGACCCCAATCCTGCCTCCTTTTCTACTGTGTGCAGATATTTCAGTGCATTTCATTTCACAACCTGGGGGAGCTATTAGTGCTAATGGAAAGTTAGGTCTAATGAAAAGACCTGGCCATGCCTTGAATCTGGAAACTGGGAACAAGGAGCCCTAGCTGCTTATGAGGGCAAGAACACTCAATGGCAGGGCCCCCTCACCCTCCCACTGTAAATACCCAGGCCTTGGGCAGCACAGATTTGCCTCTCGTCTCCAAGGTGAAGTGGGGCCTGCAGAGTGCCCTCCACCGACCCTGACCCATGCAGTTTGGCCTCCCTGCGAAGCCTGGCCCAATGAGACCTCTTCCCCTGCTCTTTTGGACCTTTTGTGCCATGTGAGTAATGAAGCAGTCATGTGATGAAAGTTTATTTTGTCCTTGAGCCTGTGGCCCTATGATGCACAGTGTAGGAGCTCACTCCTCAAGGGCTGGACATAAGCAAAATATAACAAAAGAAATTACTTTCCATTTTAATAATAAAGAAACATTTTGGACACATAATTTTTAATGTCAAAATTTAATAATGTATAGTTTCTGATTTATCAAGAAAATTTAGTCATGTCTTTCTAAGAAGATGTGGTCTCCTCTTATAGGTATTGTCCTAGTTTGCTAATGCTGCCGGAATACAAAACACCAGAGATGGACTGGCTTTTATGAAAGGGGGGTTTTTGGTTACACAGTTAAGTCTTAAGGCCATAAAATGTCCAAGGTAGCACATCAGCAATTGGGTACCTTCACTGGAGGATGGCCAATGGTGTCCAGAAAACCTCTGTTAGCTGGGAAGGCACATGGCTGGCATCTGCTCCAAAGTTCTGGGTTCAAAATGGCTTTCTACCAGGATGTTCCTCTCTAGGCTGCAGTTCCTCAAAAATGTCACTCTTAGTTGCACTTGGAATATTTGTCAAATGGTCTCTCATCTGCAGCTCCTGTGCTTTCTTCAAAGTGTCCCTCTTGGCTGTAGCTCCTCTTCAAAACATCACTCACAGCTGCACTGAGCTCCCTCTGCCCATCAGCTCATTTATATGGCTCCACCGATCAAGGCCCACTCTGAATGGGTGGGACCACACCTTCATGGAAATTATCTCATCAGTGTTATCACCTACAGTTGGGTGGGGCGCATCTCCATGGAAACACTCAAAGAATTTCAATTTAATTAACACTGATAGGTCTGCCCACACAATATTACATCAAAGATAATGGCATTTAGGGGACATAATACATTCAAACTGGCACAGGTATTATTTTACATCTACTCTCTGAGACAACTGATTCATTGAAACTGTCAATTATTTGTTGAAAAATATATTGTGAACAAAGCACTGTGCTGGTAGTTTTACCATCACTGATTGTTTCCAACTTAAGAAAAGAACACCACATATACAGAGATTCCCCCTAACCAAATCCTTAACTAAAAGTTTTAAAAATTGGTACATATGGACCAACAGGGAAATATGTACCTTGTAAATGTATCACCTGGATGGGACACTTTTCTAAGCACATCTTGCATTTAATTTGCAATAGACATATTGACTCAATCATTTTATAAGAAATTTTCTCTTCTGAGCAGGAATTATTATTGTGGGATTGTATTTTATTTATTTACTGAGTTTGATATTGTATTTCAAAATATTTAAGGATATTTGCATGTGTGTGTGCATGTTTGTTCATGTGTGTGCATGAGGAAGAAAGGGAAAAATTAAATTGTGAATTTATATCTTGCTGGTGTGTGTGTGCTCTAAATCTATTTCCTATTTCAGCTAAAACCACTAGAAATTCTTTTGGAATATTCAAAAATTCAATGAATCATTAGCAACTCTTTTCCATTGAAGAAATATGATAACATCTCTTTTATTAATTCTAATTCAAAACAAAGACAGAGTCAAGCCAATTTACAAATACATCAATTTTCTAATGTGGCATGATATTTAAACAAAGGGATTTTGGAATGAGCAGGAAGAAAACATTCAATATTTTAATGTGGAACCTTTTAGAGAGTTTTGCTGTGATTTTTTTTTTTCATGTAATGGTAGAAATAATTACAGCAACAGTACACATAATTAATAATAACAATGACAGAAATTGCTTGAGTCTTTATTATATGCAACATACCCTGTAAAATGTGCATATGAATTATCTCATTTAATCCTAACAACAATTTTAGAAAAAGGACACCATTATTGTTCTGAAAAGTTGAGGAAATTGAGGCTTAGAGAGATTAGGTTTTATTTATTAATCTGAGGACATGGCATTTGAACCTAAGCAATCCAAATCATTTAACCATTATACTAATTGAGCCCTACCTGCATGAAAGTATCTCCATTAATGAAAGATCATCTGGGATCCTTCAGTGTCTACACTTTTCCAATGAAAATTAAAAATAAGTGCCATATAATAATCTCAGCTATCTATCTAACTGCTTTTCTCTCTCAAGAAGGAGAAATGCCCAATAAATAACATTAATATATTGGGATTTGATATAAAGTGTCAACATACACTGACAGTAGGAGTTTTGAGTTCTTTGTTTTGTTTTGTTTTGCTTTTGTCCTTTTGTAGTGATTTTTATGGTCTGATACTTAGCATTGAACAAGTACTTCCAGTGGGAGACATGGAGCTTGCCATTTAAATTCTTTCTTCATTTATTGTGGAAAACATGACAAAAAAAAACATATAATTTTATTTTCATGTAAAAACGCTAGTAACCTACTAAATAAATTATTAAGACCTACAAAAATTTAGAAATCTCATCATGTGAGTACACTTCTATGGTTTACTTTAGATGCAACTAACAAATCTTTGTAGGTCTTGCATTACATAAAAATGTTATCTTGAGTTGGCTATGGTTTTCAGTTGCTGCTATTCTTGATTGTAATTATAAATTAATGTTATTTTGCCCTCACAATCAGCAATTTAATTTGTTGTAGGTTTGGTTAATTATGAAGTGACACATATTTCTATTAACAACCTTTTAGAAGCAAATTTTTAAACAGGCTTTTGTAGTGCATATGCATTGTGGTTCAAATATGGATTCATACCCCTATCGCTTAAAGAAATGTAATTATGATTCCCAAATAGTGCAAATGTATAGTGACAGTAGAAACAGATCTCTTTTAAGAATTCCTCAGTGAAAACTATTTGAGAATAACCTAAAATCAAAAACTGTTTTGATTCCTCATTGTTCTAAAAAAAAATTGAGGACTAAATATTTCAAACTATATTTCATTTTAATTTATGTTCAAATATTTCCCACTTCTTTCCAAAACATGATATGATAAATTATAACAAAGCATACATTCAAAATAAGATTGGTGTAACATAATATAAATATAAAAAGAGCATCAATAAATGAAAGGAAATTTTCAGCCAGAGTTATTACAGCTATTGAAATTAACATCAAGTTTGGCTTGAGAATGCATCTTGAATTTTGAAAAGATACGGATAACCATATATTGTCCAGGAGTCAAGACCTTCCAATGAGTTCATTTCTGCAGTCTAGCAATCTTGAAGACAGCAAAATTTCAAATAATGATTTATATAATCATAACAAGAAGCATTGCTAATACAATTTGAAAAATATGAAACCTCTTGGAAAAATATAAATGTCTTACTGCCAAGAAATATTATATAATTGTGTGTAGAGTATCCCATTGCCACTTGAGAGAAATATTTGAAACATTGCAAATTGGAGGATTTCACTATCTGTGAGATCAGTTATGCTAAATTCTCATTGAAAATTACATATGGTTGTAATAACTTTTATTTCTTGACTAACTTAATTTCCACTATTTTTATTTCTTCCATCATTTGTTGGATTTTTCTATAAACTTCTTACCTATTTATCCAGTATTCTTTTCCCTATTTGGGTATTAATTCACTTTTGCATTTAAAATGAGAATATTACATATTAGTAATTCTTCCGGTTTTTTTTTTTTTTTGCATATTTTCCACTGGGTCATTAATTTTGTATATAAAACATTATTGAAACTTGTAAAACATATCAAACTTTCTCTTTAAAATTTCACAAATTTCTTGGCTTAGTCTGTCCTTGTTTTATCCAAGGAGGAGTTAAATATTCATTTTTTAATGCAATTTTATTGAAATATATTCACATACCATACAATCTTCCAAAGTATAAAACAATTGTTAACATTGTCATCATATAGTTGTGCATTCATCACCACCACAATCAATTTTTGAACATGTTCATTACTCCAAAAAATAAAAATAAGAATAAAAATAAAAGTACAAAACAACACCCAAAACATCCCACACCCCCCCATGATTATTCATTTACTTTTTTCCCCCATTTTTCTACTCATCTGTCCATAAACTGGATAAAGGGTGTGTGAGCCACAAGGTTTTCACAATTACACAGTCACAGCATAGAAGCAATATAGTTATACAATTATCTTCAAGAATTAAGGATACTGGGTTACAGTTCAATAGTTCCATGTATTTCTTTCCAGCTATTCTAATTCACTGAAAACTAAAAAGGGCTATCTATCTAATGCATAAGAGTAATCTCCAGAATGATCTCTTGACTCCATTTGAGATTTCCCAGCCACTGAAACTTTATTTTGTTTAATTTCTCTTCCCCCTTTTGGTTCAGAAGGTGTTTTCAATTCTATAGTGGTGGGTTGAGGCTCATCCCTGGGAGTCAAGTCCCACATTTCCAGGGAGATTTACATCCCTGGTAGTCATGGCGCATGTGGGAGTGGGGGGCAGCAAATCCACCTGCCTAGTTGACTTGGAGAGAGAGGGGGCCACATCTGAGCAATGAAGGGGTTTCTGGGGAAGACTTTTAGGCACAATTATAAGTAAGCTTAGCCTCTCCTTTGCAGTAACAAGCTTCCTAAGGGCAAGCCCCGAGATCGAGGGTTCAGCCTTCTAAATTGGTAGTCCCCAATGCTTGTGGGAGAGTTTAATCTTTCCATGTTTTCCCCTAATCCCTCAAAGGGTCATTGAAAGTGCTTTTTTTTTGTCTCTATCCAAATTATTCTGGGATGTATTGGTGCTTCATAGTAACCTATACAAACCAACCTGATCTTACGCCCTATCCAAGGTTCCATGTAATTATGGTATTTGAATAAACTAACCACACAAGTTAAATTGTACAGTATGCTACAGAAAATACGGATTTTGCACCAAATAAATATCTCTTCCTTTGGTCCCACACAGAAGTCAAAATTTTAAAACACAGTCAGTATCTTCCTCCAACCTTTAGTCTGATCTACCCCAGTCTCAACCAAGTCCATTACGTTCATATCTCCAATTGAAGTCTAATCTTCTTTTCAGCCTCTTTAACAGTTGCTGTGTGGGGCTATGCTGACACAGCTGCTAAACAATGGTTCCGAGTCCCAGGTACCATACCCTGAAGCTCCAGGGACTGACCAGGTCACACACAAAGAGCTCAGCATCTCAGAATTTAGAAATAACCATCATAACTCATGAATAGATGTGACTGCTGTAAGAGCTTACAATCTAGGAACTCTTACATAAGCCTTCCCTTGATAACACGTGCTCCCAGATTCAATTCTCCAAGTTTGCACATTATTGTTAATCCATATTAGAGAGGCTTTATAATGTTTGTGTTTTTGTTTCTGTAGTCAAGAGCTGGAGTTGGTGCCCAGTTTTCTATGCCCCTCTTCTTGGGACAAAGCCATTTTCCAGTATTCTGAGCTCAGCCATCTCCAAAAGCCTCTGTTTTTATTTACTTGTGTATTTTTTTCCCATCAGCCCCACCTCCTCTCTACTGAGAGAAATCTCTGGGTTCCTTTCCTGTTTGCTCTGGGTTTATCTGTGCTTGTAGCTTGTGTTTGTCAGCCCAAATTTGTTAATTCAAACCACAATTGGAGCTTAATTGAGTTACCTTTCCTTGCTCCCAGCAGGGACCATTGTTATTCCCTCAAGGAATTGTTCCAACTCAGCCTGCCACATCAGTGGGGAAGAGGCACTGCCCCCAGAACTTACAGTTCTATGCTGTGGTCTCTGTCCTTTCACCCATTCCAGACTGGTATGGTGCGTCCCAAACAGTTGTTCCAGAATATTTACTAGTTGTTCCTGGTTACTTACTAGTTTCTCTAGAGAACTAACTAAATTCCACACCTCCCTATGCTGCCATCTTGCCATGCCTGCCCTCATTTTTATTTAACTCCCCATTTCACCTGGAAATAATTTGATGTGTGCTTATGCTGCGGGTGAATTTCAAAACAGATGACAACCATTGTACTTGGGTGTGGATCGGTCAGAACAGCTGTAGTCATAAGGCTGGAACAGGGTCTCTGAAAACTCTTCTCCTTTCTTGTTTTCACCTTTTAGTTGCTAGTTAACAGTGGAGATTGTGGAGTGGGGTCACAGGAGAAGGACCAGCAGGGCTGGCTGGGGGAACATCCTGCTTTAGAGGACTCAGAAAGAATTTATATAATATCTGTATGAAGGGATTTAGATATTATTATAACTGAATGGCTATACTGGTGCACACTAGCAGAATATCGCTGTTGGCTGAATGAGGAGGTTCTATGTTGATTTCTGCTTTCTGTATAGTGGAGATTCTTGACATTATAAATCAAACTACCCATTCTTTCTCTATTTTAATTACTAAAAGTAAAAGACCAAACATCCTACTATTAGTTCCTTAGGTAAAACATTTGGAAGTTTTTCTGAGTGCTTGTTTTCATATCTCCAGGAAAACCGGCATATTTTTGTGACTAGATCATCAGAAGAAAGTCCCTGTTACATCAAGGTTTATGGTATAAAACTTGGATGGATTGGGATTCCAAGTTTTAGCCTCTCTAATGTTACTTTCCTTGTTTCAAGAAACATAAAAAAGTAGGAAAATGATAGAAACTGTGAAACCTTAGAGAATTGAGGGAAGCCTAGGCAGCAAGTCCAGCAAAGTCAGATTTTACTTATCTGGGTTGAGTTTCTGCCACTTACATGGCACACAGTTTTAAGCAAGTTACTAAGTTTCCTGAATTTCAGTTTTTTCTTCCGCAAAATGAGGATAATAACTGTTGGAAGTATTGTTGTAAATACATCTACATATGTCTAGATATATAAATGTATCACTATAGAAATAATGCTTAACCTTGTCTTTGAATAGATTATAGCTGACTCTAAATGGTAGTTATTAATTTCATTAAAAATCTTAACTTAATTAAGACTAGAGTTTAGTAAATCCCCAAGATTTCAGTGCAGGCCAGGAGATAGCTTCATGGAGGTAGAACCACAGTTTTTCATAGGAAGCTTACTATATACCCAGGAGTGTATTAATTTCCACCAAGCTCTACTGGCAATTTCTGAAATGAAATTACAGATAATGAAAGGAAAAAAAAAAAAACAAAAAACTGTGCCATTTCTTTGGAAGGGGCCTATAATTGAATCAGCATGGGATCCTCTCCTTGGATTTCCCTTAGAATCCTGAAAATAACACTTCATTAGAAGAGATTGCTTGGATGTATCTATGCATCTTCTCCACATAAACCTAATTAAGGGAGGCTATCAAAGCTTTACAAAAATCAGTGAATTTGGGGATATTGGTTGTTTTAAAATTACAGGGCATTTTCCATAATTCCTTTTGGAAGGAAAGTTTGGTCACAGCATGAATCACTTTTCTAAAACCAGCATATTTTCACGTATCTCTTTATAGAGAGTATCTTTTAGACATTTTAAACTTTAGAATTGATAACATGTGGTATGTTGGTTGCAAAATACCAGTTGCTACATATAGAAATACCTCTCTCTGTAATATTGCTAAAACAAAAAATTCACATTTCTAGTTTCTGGTAATACATGTGTATGTGAAATTGATTCAAAATTATTAAATTGATTTACTATGTTGCCTTCATATTGAAATATTTTCCCTTAATTAGGACTTGTTTTTATTTGCTTCTAAGTATGTATAATAACATGATTTTTGTTTTATTGCTACATTTGTAATTTTATTGGATATGATGTTATTAACACACATCTGCTCCTCAGGAAATGTCCAGGTATTTCAATGGTTTTCATTTCTTGCTTAGGATCATCTAGTCAGCTTTAGGAATATGTTTTCTAGATGAAGCTGAGCTATTTAAGGTATTATCAGTTTTCACTGAAAGATCATTTTGAAACTTGACTGATTATACTTATGGTCATTTTTAAAGTTCTAATTAAATTATTACAGAAGCAGTAACATAATGTCTGAATTTGCTTTAAAATAAGGGAGGAAGGGAAGAAGTGAGGTGAGCATAGATATATGTTTATAATTGCTGAGGTTGGACCATGGATGATGAGTATGTGGAGTGTCATTATATTCTCTACTCTTAAGTATGTTTGAACTTTTGCATCATAAAACAAAAAAACAAGGTAAAAACAGAATTCAACTAAAACTCAGACTTCTAATAAAATACTTACAATAAGTTAAAGTAAATTAATATGAAAAATATCAGGAGGAATTAAAATAATTGTAAACCTTGATACATTGTATCATGCTCCCCAAAAGATATACTGATTGCTTTATAAGTATCTGAAGAGATACTTTTAGAGATGGTTTCAAATATCATATAGACTGCTTGACTAAAATTGCCATCAAAAAACCACATATTTATATTACACAATCCATTTATTGCATCATTCATTCAACAATGTGTATGCCATAAAGTAAAGTAAATCTTTACATTTGTGCATGCTCTGGGAAAGAGAGAGGAGAGAAAGGAGTAAAGATGGAAGGAAAAAGAAAAAAAGAATGACAGGAGAGGAGCACAGCTTAGAAAAGTAAAATTAAGAAGTTAAGATTCATTGATTTTGAAACTAGGAAATATGTGTATATATTGGACATGTGACATTCTTAGCTCAGGGTCTTAGAATAATTCATTATAAATTAAAACTCATAAATTTACTCAAGCTCCTTAAATATGTTCACAGCCTATAAACTTTTATAAGTAACAATTATATACTTCATGTTTGTTTGTTTTGAACATTTACCTGGCTTGGTTAAACAATTTTTTCTCCGACATACTCAAAAGGAAAATGCCTTATGGGAATAAAGAATGAGGAGCCTTATTTTCTTTCAAATGACTCTCCAAACTACAAGACCAAAACAATTATACCCATTAAATTTTTATTTTCTACAAAGAATTATATATTAAATTAAACAGTAAACAACAAACCATTTTAGTAGTAACATTATTTGAGTGTTTTCTTTTTTAAGTATGCTAATGCTCTGGTGCTTGGCTTTTTAAATTTATATTTTGTGGTTCTCTCCTAGTTGAATTCTTTCAAGTAATCTCTGGACCTGTGATCAAACATCTTTTTAAAAGGAGCTGATTGTTTCAGGAGCTTATTTTTCAATTCTCTTAAAGAAATCTCAAGGTTTCAGAAAACCATATGGATTTCAGCCATTTTAAGTAGCCATAAGAAAAGGATTCAAAGGTTATGAAAGATGCTGAGAATGCTCTTCTCTGAGGGTCTCAACAAACGATACTGATTCTCATTTGCTTCAGCGCTGCGCCTCTGCCTCAAGGCAGAAGGCTGAACAAGATGAGTTTGCAAGGTTCACTTTAGCCCTATGGTCATAGAGTATAGAAAACAGCCTTGATTGAGTAGTTCTTGTTCTCTCTCTCTCTCTCTCTCTCTCTCTCTCTCTCTCTCTCTCTCTCTCTGTCTCTCTATCTCTCCCTCCCTCCCTCCCTCCCTCTCTCTCTGTCTAAAAATATTTTATTCAGATTTGAAATATCACCCTTTGGTTATACATCCTTGCACTTTCTGTAGTATAAATGGTGGATTTCAATGCTTTTCAAAAAATAAGGAGCTGGGTGTAAGACTCAAGCAATTCTTAAAAGATTTCCTGAATAAAATGCACGTATGTGATGCTAAACACTGTTCCAAGCTATATTTGTTTTTAACACACTTATTCCAGAAGTTTATCAATTTAGTAGCAAACCTCTTTTGTTTTCCTCTCCTTAATCCTATTCCTGCTTTGAGTAGAGAAAAAAAATATATTTGTGTTCTATTTTATTCTGCATTAATATCAAAGTTCATCCAGCCAACACTCTATTCTTTCAAGCCCCACAACGATTCTTTTACTTCAAGTTCTTTCTTTTTTTACTTCATTGGGAAAGAAAATTAGTTTCCCCATTGAATTATTCTGACAAATAGGCACTCTTAATGCACTTATTTCTGAGTTCTTTTTATGCTTTCTCGTCAATTCGTGCAAACTTTCACCCCCAAATTCTTACATGTCGTCTGGCACACATCTTTCATTGTTGCTGATAAAAGTACTGTGTTTTGACATATTTTCTGAAAAGTTAAAATATAGTTCAGTTTAAATGTAAAAAAGGCAATAAGTAACAAGAAGGGTTTTGAGTATTGCATTAAGAGAAATGAACATTGTGAAGTGGGTAGACAACGTGCTCAATTGGGTGGTGGAAATTAAGACAAATCAGAAATTTTTACAAGGAATCACCTTTTCTTTACCTCTTTGCTGTTGCCACTTGGCTATATAGGAAGTATAAAGCATTTGTAATTTAATACAGAGGTGTACCACCCCTATTGATAGGGTTGGGTGGCATATTAGTCAGGGTTCTCCAGAGAAATAAAACCACCATGATATGTGTGTGTGTGTGGGTGTGTGTGTGTGTGTGTGTGTGTGGAAATATTATGAGATTTATTATAAAAGTTGACTCATACAACCAAGGGGATTGGCAAGTCTGAACTCTGTAAGGCAGGCCACAGATTGGGGACTCCAAAAAAGGTTTCAATGAATTCCCCAGGAGAAGCTGGCTGGCTGAGGTAGAGAAATAAATTCTTCTTTCTGACTGCTGAGAGAAATCATCAGTTTTCCCTTTAAGGCCTGCAGTTGGATGTCCAAATTTAAATAATAGCTCCACCAATTACCATTTGGAACTTTTGACCAACTTTGTTTTTTAAATTCAAAATTCATTCATACGTAATCCAGAGTGGCAGATATCATAATAATTTATTGAATAGTTTTTGTCAACAAAAATTTTTCTTTCGAATACTGTAAAAATGTGATTATTATGTCAGTAAATGTATGAAGTCACTGAAAATTTTCTGCTTTCTTCATTACTGGGAGATATTGATCCAGCCATAGCTGCGGCTCTAGCCAGTTGTTTCAGTGTTTCTTTCCAGTTTAGAATCTGCAAATGGGAGCCAGGTTTCACTTGTCTTTTGACCTGGTCTACAGTGTTTCCTACCCAGGATCACTCAAGCCCAGTTGCTGGGTCAGCTGTAATAAATGTCCACTGTCTCTGCTGTCACTGCACACAGGCTGGTTATAAATGCAACCTACCTTGCGAAAAGTCACAAAGGCAGGAGCGCCAACATTTTGAGGAATAGAAGTACACATAGAGAACATCCAAATCTTCATCCTGAGCTTAAAGGAGATATTTCCAACACTTCTCCATTTAGAGTGATGTTTTTTATAGGGTTTTTCCTGTTTCTTTCTTTCTTTCTTTGTTTTTGGTTAACACCCTTCATTATGTTCATAAGGTTCCCTACAATTCATTTTGCGGTAAGAATTTTTATCATAAATGTTGTCAAATATTTTTCTGTATCTTCCCAGATGTTTATATGGTTACCCTCATTTAATTGACTAGTAAGGGAATATACATTATATATCTGCATTATTAAACTAGTTTACAATCCTTTCATACTCTCAGATTGATCATTATTTATTAATGTAATTACAGAAAATTCGGTTTGATTTATTAATATGTTGTTTAGAATTTTTCTATCTGTATTCATCAGCAAAATGAGGCTATTATTTTTTTTGTATCTCATTTGTCTAATTTTTATAAAAAGTATACTGCTTCATAAAATAAATTGCATATTAACTTTGAAAGAATTTGTAATAATTTTGGAAGTTGCTTGAAAACTGATCGCATTTACCTGTAAAACTATCTGGTTTCTGGCAATGGTTTTATGTGCGTGTGTGTGTAAAGGCTTCAAATAATTGCTTCAATTTTTTAATGATGATTGAAAAATTCATGCTTTCTAATCCTTTCTAAATCAGGTTTTGTCAGTTATATTTCTCTAGCAATTTGTCTATTTCTTCCAAGTTTTCAAGCATTGGGGTCTAAGAAAGCTTTTCAAAACATGTCCATGGCTGAAAAGTTTACCACAGAGCTAACTGCTTCTGGTGAATGCCTAACCATCCATTTGACTCTCCATTGTTCTTCTACTCCATAATGAAGTTTCATTTGTTGTTCATTCTTGTTTTCTTTAAAAATTGTCAGCAATGTTTCTTCAGCAGCTTCCTACCCCCAAACATAAATCCCATGTGACTGTCAAATCAGCTTACTCTCTATAAATTGATTGCTAAGTGGACTGAAAAAGTGACCTTTTTTATCTCAACCTTTTAATCCATTCCATCCATGCAGTTTTCCCTAGAGATCCAGACATCATTCATTCATTCATTCCTCAAATTATAAAGTAGATTTTGAAAATATTTAACCATTCTAAGCTTTAGTTTCTTTATCTTTAAATGGAATTAGCATCACCTGCTTCATTGGACTGCTTTCAGGAATAAACAAAATAATGTATGCAAATCACATTATACTATCCTTGGGTTATGACTAACTTAATTATCTTTTCCCCTCACTAAAAGCAATACATGTGTATTGTATGTTGGAGTGCCACTTCCCTATCCTCTTACCATCCCCTCCAATCCCCAGTGTTCTGGAAGAATAATCAGAAAGAAAACTTTTACAATATGTAAAGCTGGATTGGACAGTGAGGGGCATTTTCCTACTGTCGATATGAAACTGTAGGCTGTGAAAAATATGGAACTCTGTTTACAGCATTGGAGATGGTGCAGAGGAAAACACAGCTCCAATCACGGACAAGCTGGTCAAAGAGATTTGGCAGAACATAAAATGCATGGCTCTACATGGTCATGGACTTGCACCAATTAAGGCTCTAGGACCGCAGACATGAGGCTCTCGCATCACGTCATGCCTCCAATAGGGCAGAAGGAGGAAATGAGGTGTCTGGAAACATGCCCCGTTGTGGAAATGTTAGTACTGCGTACTATACTTTTTCACCTACCAACTTCAAAAGGTTTACTTGAATTAGTAAGTATAAACATTTTGCAACGCCATTATCGTGCATGGCTCCTGGATTTATTTATGTTATAGTTACGGAAATGCTTTGAAATAAAAAAAAAAATGATTTATGAAGCAGTTTTATCTTTTCAATGTGGTCATTATAAAATCAGTTGTCCTAGAGATTTTACTATTTATCCATGATCAGTTCATCGGAAGAGATCCTATTTCAATGTATGTATTTAGTAGTTCTGTGTAAGATGCTTTCTTATCACATTTGCTCAGCAGCCATAATAGCACTCTTCTGCAAAGAATGGGCGATAATTCTGTGATACTTGAAACTACTAAAATTGCCGTAAGTTCATCTAAGATTTCAGAAGCCCACTTTCCATTTTCAATAAATGAAACTGATCAAATTTATATAGAACAATTAGAAAGTTTTCATTTGTGGCTGACAGCAGTATTTAAAAAGTACGCTTAGGAAAACATTTTACAAAAGAATGGAAAGCCACCCTACTAATTTCTCATTTGGAAAAGTGTCTTACAATCAAATTTCTTAAATGACAACTTACAGATATTTCTTTTGAGTACATTCTCACATTTTATTCTTCCAAAGGAAATAAATGATCTTGCCATTTTTATATAATTTGTATGTACTGTCTTGAAATCAGATTGAACATTTAAAATAGATAAATGTATGGCTGTTAAAAAATGTACATGTTATACATCACAAGTTATAAAATGATATTCTTTGATACTTAGAGGAAGCCAATGAGATTCATTAATATTTTTAGCATATCAATATATATCAAATATTCATTTCATTTATACATATTCATAACCCTTTGTATTGAAGAAACACAGGGTTGAAGGATCAAATATAACTTTATCATATGCCACCAATATTCCTCCTCTTCCTTTTCCTTCTCCTTGTTATAGAAAAAGTTTACTTTAAGAGTTTGCCTTAAGAAAGGTCTACATTCTGATTTAAGCATTCCAAGTGAGATGCAAGCGTACTTATATCTCATTATGCAACTCAATTCATATTCATAATGGCATGTACACAGTTACATATTATTCTTCAAGTTACAAGTTTAAATATTTTCACAATTTCCTTGCCATATTTTCTGGTCTTGTTACTTGATATCATGTTTACAATCTAGAATGCCAATTTTTAATAATTTCCATCTTTAAAATTTCTGACTACATCTATGCATACCGTGGTTTCATTGTCTTATTATTATTGCTGCAGCTGCCTTGAAAATCCATGTATTAAAGCGTTTATGGGCTCTCAAAGTTTCATTCTCTATCTAACCTACAATGTAAAATGGTGTCTTTTTTGATTTGTGTTTTTCCAGGGATCTTGATAACATTAGCTTCAAAGTGACGTATCATCAACTGTAATGTGCTTCCTTCATCATTTCAGCTTAAAGTAAAACTAATTTTAAGATGAACTCCCATTTCATATCTCAAATGATTTATTTTACCAATGAATTATAAAGTATAGGTACACTTGTGAATGTACCCTGTTTCAGCAAATTTGGCTAATATTTTGAATATATTGTAATGGAAATGAATTTAAACAGTTTTAGGGGAACATTCCATGTGGATAAGTGGGATTGGTATGAGAAAAAGTTTCAGAGTATTTGAGATAAAATGTATTTTCCAGTGCATCATTAATAATTTAAACATTAATTCCATTTTCTCTGAAAACCTGATAAACATCTTTTATTCATATCTGTATTTTAGAAGAGAAAGAGAGAGACAGAGAAAGAAATGGACAGAGACAGAGAAATGACAAAAGAGAGAATGAAAAACAGAAAATAAAAGAATATTTACTACTAGGGAACCTTTAGATATCTCACTGAATATCTTTATTACTCTCCCTATTGTAAAATGATGTAGAAAGGGGGAAGTTGGCAATCAATATACTCTGTGATGTGGTCCACACACTTCTTTCTCTTTGGACTAGCCCACATAATTCTGTGAAATTGAATGTGAAAAAAATATTAATATTCTTTCAGGGCATTTTCAAAGTGAATAAAACAAAGCCATAATCACCTATAAAAAAAAAAAAACTCATTCATAAACACATAGCCACATAACCCCAACTATATAAAGGTGAATAAGACCTTTTTAAGCCCTTAAAGAATTCATAGTATGGAACAGTTAGCTAGAAAAACTATTCTATAGGAGCATGGTAAAATAATAATGCCCGATGGACTCAACGGTGGACTTGAGAGCACTTTAGTTCCTGATATTCAGTTTCCAGAATTATTGTGGAGTAAAAAATGAAGAGGAGATAATATGTAAAAGCCCATTGTTAACCAAAAAGCACTTCCCATGTATCAAAGTTTATTAGTGGCTCTTTTAGAATATGGCCTAGTTTTAAAGCTGAAATCATGAATCTAATTCAGCTGTACTGAGCCTTCACATGTGCATTCATATTGTAAAAGATTATAACAGAGGGTGAGTCAGACTAGTGAGTTGTAATGCTTCTGACCAAAAATCTGGGATTGACAAGCAAGTAAAGAATTGAAGAACATGGCTATATCAAGAGGCTAGTGTTTCAAAGAGAGGAAATGCATTAAAGTATAATAGAAATTTCTGTAGATACCTGTCTTTTTTCTATATCTGTGTCTCCTCACATAAATTCAGAAAATGTCACTTCTGCTAGCCTTAGGCAAGACTTGCTGTTGTGTCTTCTTAGGTGATGCTGTTTTGAGATGCTGGATTGAATTTGCCAGGCTCCAGAATCACACTTGTTTTGTTTGCCTGGTTGGCAAGGACTGCCTCCAGGTGGAGGGGGTAAATGGAAATCAAATTAATGTCCCTTCTTGTTAGATCTATTGGGGACTCTGATGCAGCTGTCACAGGAGCTTTAGGGAAGCAGGGCAAGAGGGCAAAACACATCTAGTGGAGGGGACAATGAATGTTAACTTTCTTCCACTGACATATAACAAGGTGAAGTCTCAAAGCAGAATAAAATAAAACATAACTTAAGAGTGAAAATAATGTGCACTTTCCAGTGACATTCTACAAGCTCTTAAAATGACAGGATGGTGTGGAATGTTCAAAATGTCCAAATACATTCAAGATAGAATTTAATACACTAGTAGGAAGACCTTTTTCAATAAATTGCATTATTTTTCTTATAAGTCTTCGGCGGAAATGAGCAACTCCCAGGTGAGGGTGGGAATAGTGATAATAAAGTGCTATGGAAGTTGTTATTCGGATTCTAGCATTCTGTGTCATTTAAGCACTTGGGTTGGTATATTGACCTCTCAGGCCACCTGGCTGCCATCAAAACTTAACTACAGGTCAAAGCCAGTATGCGTGTTTAAGTGCAAAGACAGAGGCAAGTTCCTCCTGTTACATCTGGTAATGCATTTATTCCCCAAAATTTATCTGCGCTAGCAGGTAGGATGGAGAGAGGATCAGATTGGTCTGATTGGGAAGAAGAGCAGGGTCCAGCCAATCTGAATTATTGAGCATGCAAATTACTCCTCTCAAGTAACTAATGCCTTTTACTATTGTATATTAATATAGGTGAGGATCTTACTTCATGTGAAATCTTGGAACATATAACATAAAAAAGAACAATTTATAAATCAAGATGTAATAGGGATGCCTGTGACCTTCTCTTTGCCCCACTTGAATAAGTATGAATGCTTATGAAAATTAAAATAATAAGCAATTCAAAGCAGACTTGGATATTTTCAGACTGGCTGGACTAGAAAACAGTGTCAAAAATCATTTGTTAGAAATTAGGCAATGCTTTGAAGGAGTTTCATGAGCTCAGCATTTGTTTCACATACTAATACATTTCCCAGTACAAAGAAAAAAAACAAACAGGAGGTATATTAAAACTGATGATAAATCCAGAAAATACCTTTGAGTAATTTCTAGTTTGACATTCTCAAACTTTTTAAAAAAATCATTTGCATTAAAAATAGGCTCTCACCATTTGTTAACCTACAGTAAGAAGCCAACCCTCTACTTCCATAAAGGATGGAATCTTATGGGAAGAATCATCTGTTCATGAGTTTTCTTTCTTCAACATTGAAATACCATGTCAGGATTGAACATTTTGTACATTGTATTGTGATTATATTTGGTAGACTCGAATATATAGAATTATAGCCAAATACATGGAAGGAGCCATGAAAATTTGAGCTTCTGTATTTCAAGAGGTTTTTAGTGTCATACTTTTTGAAATAGGAATTAGCTTAGGGGACGTAAATAAATTTTTAAACATTTTTGAAGTAAAATTTACATTAATAAATTAATATAAGCTAAGTAGTTTTCACAAACCAAACTTATCAGTTGTAGTCAGCTCATGGCTCAAGAACTTGAACCTTAACAATACCCCAAAAGTTCCTGTCTTCAAGTTCCCTACCCTTCCTCACTACCACCACCAACTAGTCTGATTTCTAACATATATTGGTTTTGCTTGCTTTTGTAGTTCATTTCAAAGGAATAATACTCTTTTGTATCTGGATTATTTGACTAAAAATTATGTTTGTAAAATTTGTCTACTTTTTTTTTTTTTGTAGTTGTAGATCATTTTCTCTCACTGTTGGATAGTCTTCCTTTCTACTCTAGATGGGGTATTTTGGTGGTTTTCAAGTTTTGCTGCTCTGATTAATACTGCCATGAAAATTCCAGTCAATGCCCTTTCATGAACCTTTAAATACGTTTCTGTTGTGTAAATATCTAGAAGTTGAATTGCTGGGGAATAGGGTAGGTATATGTTTAAATGTATAGGAAACTACCAAAAAGTCTTCCCAAGTGGTTTTACCAAGTTGCACTTTCACATTATAACCTGTTCCACATCCTCACTGCTTAATACTTTCTATTTTAATTGTAACCAATCTTAAATGAATTGTCTGTTTTCTTTTTGTAATGATTTGTATATGTCTTTATATATTCTAAATTTACAGACTTTGCCATTTATATATATTGTGAAAATCTTCTCCTACTCATGAGTTGTGTTTTAATTCTCATGATGGAGCAATTTAAAGAATAGAAGCTCTTAAGTTTAATATAGCCCAATTTAGGTATTTTTCATTTATAACTAGAATTTTTTACCTGTTTATGAAATCTTTGCCTACTCTAAGATGATTACATTGATTTCCTCTAAAGGTTTCATTGCTTTAATTTTCATACTTAGATTTGAAATTTTCGTACTTAGATCTGAAAGGAATACTCTTTTTTAAAACAGACAATTCCCCTTCATATATAAAAATGAAGTAGGAGATAGTCTCTTAACAAAATTTTGCATTTAATTAATTACTTTTAATTTTTTCTTTCATAAAACACATACCTTTCTTCCCCATAGATGAGCCTTTAATAATTGTGCAATTTGTGCACTGGAGTACAGAAAAAGAAAATAAGCATGCTTTAAGAAGCATCAGTAACATATTCAGCTAACAAAGGGCTCCTATTTAATATCACCTAACATGAAAAACATCACATTGTCATAATCTCTTAAAATTTTTCAACTTAATTTATTTTAAAATTAGTTAAAACTGTATGTTTTAACTAATTTAGCATATTTTGACATGTTGAAGTGTGTATAAAATACTTAACAAAGGGCAATATTTGTATTTCCTGAAATCAGCAAATATTTTCTTATACAAAGCAAAATAATGTTGACCTTGCCTCAGTATTACATTTTTTAACATTAAAAAAAAAAACCTTCTATTTAGTGTCATTTCAGACATTAAATAATGAAAATAAGGACGGAAGTGAATTTGGGTCAATATAGCAACAGCTGCTTCCCTAAAACAGATATTTTCTACTTTAGTTGTATATGTGTAGGCATCTGTGTGTATGTATAGATATATTCTCAATAAAATTTTAAAAACGAAAGAATAATTTTGCTATGACTACCCATAGGAAGGGAAATAGACAGAGCAATCAAAATGGAATTATTCAGCTTGTATATCAGTGTATTTCCCATAAAAAGAGAAATTAAGAACTAATTTGAGAAACATCATTCTCAGTGCCATTAGCTTTAATGTATTTTCTTTTTTATATCAAGGCAAATGTCAAGAGGCTCTAATTATTTGATGAAATAGAAATTCTTAACAGTGACCACTAGAAATGGTGCTATTGTGTATAACTTTTACAATGGGTCTTACTGCTACAGTTCCCTGTCAAATCAGAGAGAGAAATACAGATTAACAGGGAGAGAGCTACAACAAGAGAGATTGTGATATGTCATTCCGCAAAGATGAGGAGACCTACCATTTTAAAAAATGGAATATCTTATATTGACAAATAATTCAAGGCTTAGTAAGAGGGCAAGAAATAAAGGTATTGCTCTCTTCTTAAAGACAAGTATATTTGCATATGTTTCTTCTTCCATAAAAGACCTTGTGAATTTTGAGTTCCACATTCCAAAGATTTCAGATTTCAGATCACAAAGGATTATACAATTGTTAACAAAGGGTACATCCATTTCCTATTTCTGCTGTAGCAAATTACCATAAACTTGGTGGCTTAAGACAATGCCAATTTATTCTCTAAGAGTTCTGGAGACCAGGAGTCAAATCAGTTTTATTGGCTAAAGGCAAGGTGTTGAGGTTCTGGCAAGGATGAGCTCCCTCAGTAGGTTCAGGGAAGGGTGGGGGGTGGGATCTGATTCCTTGTGTAACAAAATCTTGAAAAATAACATAATATTTGTGAGAATTAACTCCCTTTCACACCATTATCTTTCCCTTGACTCTATATGTTGCTTTGGGAAGTATGCCACCTTAGCAATCTTATCTTCCAATTCATGAACATGGGATGTCTTTCGATTAATTTAAGTCTTCTTTAATTTCTCTTCAGAATGTTTTATAGTCTTCAGTGCACAGCTCTTTTACTCCCTTGGAGAAATTTATTTCTAAGTATTTCATAATTCTTATGTTATTGCAAATGTAATTGTCTCCTTAAATTACATTTTGGATTGTTCATTGCAAGTGCACAGATATACAAAATGAGTTTTGCTTGTTTGATCTTGTTTCTTTCAACTTTGCTGAATTGGTTTTTTTTTTTTTTTTAGCTCTAATGTCTTTTTTTGTTGTTGATTATTTAGGATTTCCTACATATAAGATTATATAATCTGTGGATAGAGATGGTTTACTTCTTCCATTCCAATTTTGATACTAATTGCCTTGGCTAGAACTTGCACCTCATCTTTGTAGAGATGATTTCTGCCTTTTACCAAAAAGTAGAGTGTTAGGAATAGCTTTTTCATAGATGCCATTTATCATTTCCAGGAGTTGTCTTCTATTCCTAGCTTGTTGACAGTTGAGATATTAGGTTTGGTCAATGAGTTTTATACATCAATTGAGATGATAATGTGTTTTTCCCTTTCATTCTTTTAATATAGTGTATTACACTGATTAACTTAATGTGTTGATGTTTTGTGTTTTTTGGGATTTTGTTGAGGATTTTTGCATCTATATTCATAAGGGATATTGGTTTGTGGCTTTTTATTTTTTTTCTTCTGATATCTTTGGCTTTGGTATCTGGGTAATAGTGGACTCAAACAACTTGTTAGGAAATATTACTCCTCTTCTGTTATTTGAAAGAGTTTGAGAAGGATTGACATCAATTATTATTTAAATGTTTGGGTAGAATTCACCAGTGAAGCTATCTGATCCTGGGCTTTTCCATTTTGAAATTTTTTGATTACTGATTCAATTTCTTCACTTGTCATAGTTCTATTCAGATTTTGTATATTTTCCTATCAGTTTTAGTAGCTTGTGTATTTCCAGGAATTTTTCCATTTCACCTAGGTTCTCCAATTTGTTTTGTTGCCATAAAATTGCTTATAGTATTCATAGAATTCTCTTATTATTCCTTAAGGTCAGAAGTAATGTGTACCCTTTCCTGATTTTAGTAATTTGAGACTTCTCTTTTTCTTGGTCAGTCTGGGTAAAGACTTTTTAATGTTGTTGATCTTTTCAAATATTCAAATAATTCCCTTTATTATTTTTCTGTTCTTTGTTTCATTTATTTCAGTTCCTATTTTTATTAGTTCTTTCCTTCTACTTGCTTTGGCTTTAGTTAGGTTATATGATTTGAGATCTTTCTTTTTTAATGTAAGATTTTATAGTTAAAAATTTCCTTCTGAGCACAGTTCTGACTACATTCCATAAGTTTGGGTTTGTTGTGTTTTAGTTTTTGTTCATCTCTAAGTATTGTATAGTTTCTTTTAGATTTATTTTCAATCCATTAGTTGTTTAAGAGTGCATTAGTTTCCAAATATTTGTGGCTTTTCTAAATTTTGATTTCTATTTTATTTTATTGTGTGGATTTGAGTTACTCTCTAGAGTCCTTTAATTTCATCTGATGGATCCTCTTTAGCACTTATTCTGTAAATGCCATAATTTCTCCATTTTTGAAAATTATATTTTCAAGATGAGGAATTCTTGGGTAACTTTTTTTTTGGTACTTTGAATATGTCATCTTATTGCCTCTGCCCTCCATGGTTTCTGATGAGAAATCAGTTGTTATTTTATTGAGGATATATTATGAACTGCCTTTCTTTTTCTCCCTTAAGGATGTCTCTTTGTCTTTGGTTTGACAGTTTGATTATATTGTGTCTTAGTGTGAAATGCTTTCAGTTTGAGAGTTGTTCAGTTTATTTGATGTGTAGAATCTTGTCTTTCATCAAGTTTGGGATTTTTTTCAGTCATTATTTCTTTGAATATTCTTTCTTCCTCTTTCTCTCATCTCTATTGGTACTTCCATTATGAATATGTTGGTAGCTTGATGGTGACCCACAGGTCTCTTATGCTCTATTCATTTTTCTATATACTTTTTTCTTTATACTACTAAGACTGGGTAATCTCAATTGCCCTATCTTCAAGTTTTCTCCTTCTTTTATCTGCTCAAAACTTTTATTAAACCCCTCTAGCTATTTTTCATTTCAGTCAATACATTTCTGTTGTTTAAGCCAACCCATTGTATGGTATTACTTTTAGCAGCTTGGAAACAAGGACAGTCTTATTTAAATGTTTTTGACAAATGTCCCCTGAGTAGCTATGTCAGCCCTTATAGATATTGATGTTAGGTAGAATAGAGGTAAGCTTTTGAGCAGGTCCTTCAGGGAGCCATCACAGAAGTAAAAACCAAAGACCAAAATTCTTTGGGAGTAAGATTTGTTCTGCTCCCTATGATATTAGCAGCCTATGTCTAGATTGTGTGCTGTCGTCTTTAAGACCACTGCCCAGCCTAGGGGCATAGGAAATGCCAGGGTAAGATACAATGTCACAAAGCTCTCTTACCAAGATTAAGCTCTTTTTTCTTGATTAAACTCCTTCTGATTCTTGTAAAGTTATGATTACTTTTCAGAGTTCCAATAAAGTTTGTTCTGGCAACTATTTGCCAATTAATTTGTTGCCTTTGTGGGAGGAAGTATTTTGGAAATCCTTATTCCACCATTTTTGCTGATTTATCACTGCTCCAATTTCTATGTTTATTTTTGGTTTGATAGTTTTTCTTTTAGACAATCCTTAAACAGTTAGATACAGTGAAAATGTTGAATTTGACATGAATCCTGTGATCCTGGAACTTCTTATCTTGACTTTGATAGGCTTCTTGTCTCTAGGCTCCTGAGCTCCCTCACCTTATCCTTATCAAATCCAGATATAACATATTCCACCTGGCTTCAGCAGTAAATTCAGGAGGTAATCATGTAATGGACACATCCCATTGCTTAAGCTCCCTTTCAGTATTCTTCCATTAGCTCATCACCATCCCTAAAACCTCTTTTCCTCTGCTTCAGTGGAGTTGAGCCCTCTCTCTTTCCCCTATTGTGATAGCCTTCCAGTCTTTCTCTGTGTATCATATAGTCCTCTGGTCTCTTTTTGAGAAACTTTTTCAGTCATCTTTGCCTGTTTATCATTGTCTAGTATAGATTTTTTCTTTGAAAACAGAGAGGTCTAGTAACTGCCCCAAGGTCACAGAGCAAGGAAGTGGCTGGGTGGGCTCCAGTCAAATCCACATTCTGGTTACAGTCTGCTAGAGATAATAAAAACCTACTCTGTTCTCAGGCATCATGCCTACGGGTGACAAAAATGCACTAAAGAATCAGAAGCATTTTCAACAGATTGGAAAATCTTATCAGTGATAGCAAGTCTTAAGCTGCATTTCATAACAGGTAAGAAAATAATAGGGAGGCTCTGAAACATAAAATAAAAATATTTTCAAATTGCAATGGGAGCAATAGGCCAGATAAAGGCAAACTACCCCAAATCTAACATTTTTGTGTTTGAATCGGAATTAAATGTTTAAATACCTTTTAGAAAACTTGTCTTCCCTACACCCAGGTTCTTAAAGCTATGTGGTAAAGGTTATGCAATTTTAAAATATTATAGCAGAAAACAAGATTAATATGGATGACTTCATTGGGAAAAATGATTTTTGTAACAAGTGAATAGGATATGAAATGTGAATATTTGCAAAAGTAGCAATACTTTGTCATTCCTTTTTCTCTTTTTGAATTTGTGGTGTGGTAAGGAAAAGTGATAGTTGTTTGCTTGTGGCTTGTGCTTCCCTAGTGATTATCAGGCTCTTTTTTTTTCTCTTTTTGAATCACTCAAGTCCCATTCACTTTGTTCTAACAATACAAAGAGTTTACAATTAATTTGCATTTCAATCTTACAAATATTTGTTAAGTGGAAAATAGCTTCATGATAATAACATTTCATCACATGAGCTAAGTAAAATTTGGAGTTACTATATGAAAAATTTATCAGTTCACTTTATTTCCTCATAAAGTAGGATAAGCAATTATATTAACATATGGATTTATAGTGTTTAACACTGTCCACCAAATATATATTCTGTTACTCATGAAACTGACCAATTTTTACAAGAAAGTGAAATTAGAAATTGACAGTTATTTCTTTGGAAGTGTGATGACTTAAATATGTGTAATGTGGATTAAAATTCAAATTTAATCAATTTAATATGTTTCCCACTATTCTTTATCAGAAAGTCATGCCTTAATTTTACATATATTCAGACAGAGCCATAAAGTATTGCTTGAGTAATGTATTTAATGAAAGTCCATTGTGAACAAATATAAAGGCTTAAAATCTTATTTTTTTAGACATGCTTGTAACAGAATAAAGCCAAGAGAGCAAATTAAATATTTTTCTTTCAAGTTTCTTTAAAATAAGAATTCTATCCCTTAAATGGCTTATAGATTTTGTTTTGCCTTGTTTTTAGAGAATTTGAGTGGTAATGAAGTCTTCAACAGGCACTGCAAAGCAGGGTGCTAAATTGGGTTGCATAAGAGCTTAGATCATTAGTATAATCTAGGTTAAGAATAATGGAATTGTTTTAAGTGTGGAGTGCACAGTTCAAAAACTGAAAAATGAAATATGTGGATGCTAACATGGTGGAAATGTTTACTTTTTGGGAAAATGTTGAATTTCACCACGAATGCTACCTTACAAGCATCTTGCTTTACCTCTTTTCTGTGGAATTTACTTTTAAGATAATGCATAGTAGTCCAGTATAATACAAAACAAGAAAAAGGCATTGTCATTTTGGAAAATTTAATTTTTATGATAATATGACTGTGAATTATTTTCCTATTTGAAATCATATTCAATAACTCGACATCAAAACCTGTCAGTAAGATTTGTTTTATTTTCAAGTTCCCTTTTAATAATAAAGAAAATGCATATTAAATTCCTGTTAATAAACTTCAAATACGCTATCATAGATATGTTTTATATGGCTGCCTTAGCTAACCTGAACTATTTCATGAAAAGAGAAATATGAATTGCTAAAAATTTATAAACAGACCTTTGGTTTAGCTTGCAGAAATAGACTAATTTCTGTTATTAAATATAATATATATAAAACTTCATCAATGACCACAGTTTAAGCCTGAATACACTAAATATTCTATAATAACTTCACATAGGTTTCTAATGAAACCATGCCATATGAATGTTTGCAAAAAATAAAAAAAATTTGTAAAACTACACATTTAGGTAGCAGAAGACAGATTAAATGCAGAAAAATGTTCACAGATACAAAGTACATATAAAATTAATTTTGATCCCTGCATATGCGTGTACTCGAACATGATGATTTCTGTTTTTATGTCTTGAAACTCTCTTTTAGTGAGTGAATTAAGACTGGTTGAAATTTAAGTTAAGGAATAATTGGTCAAGTATAGGAATTATAGAAAACCCCACAGACAACTGAACACATGCCACTGAGATGTTTGCTTTTTATTTTAAATATTTCCATTGTGTTTGTTTCTAACATGATTTGACCTTAGTAGATTTAATGCTTTTATATAAAGTAAATAGACTAAAACTTCTTTCTAGTATTTTGTTTTTATTACAGTTATTTCAAATGTTATATTTCTATGTTCATTTCTAAGGTAAATGTATAATACCTTGATACTTAATAGTCTAGTTCTGAGCCTCTTTCTCATTTTTTCTAAAACATTTTCATGAATATTATTTTAATTAAAACATACCTTATTTGTTTTCTGATACAACATATCCAATGTATCAAACTACTCAAAAATGCATCAAATCAACACAAGTATAAGCAACAAAAAGAACAGAACGCTATTAACTTAAAGGTCAAAAGAAACACACTAACAATGTGAGATAAAATGGAAAGGAAAGATTTTTTTTTTTAATCTTGATTGAGAACCTTTATAGAAGTTAAGTTGAATAGAATAATAGCTTTTAGCTTTCCAGTACACAGAAATCCAGACACCTGAAGCAAAAAGCAAACTCAGCATATGCACAGGCTATTATCTGCTATTAGCCAACGTGTTACTATCAGGAGAAAAAAAATATTTTTTCTCACATTACTTTCTACAAACAAATTGCAGTGTGTGTGTGTGTGTGTGTGTGTCTATCACACATACACACATATAAATACATATATATTCTAAGATATACACAAACACATACTTTCTGTATCACTAAATATATGAGGTTTTTGTATACATTGCATGCATAATAAAGTGTGAATAGCAATGGATATAGTAAGTAAATACAGTTATAAACAATATTCAAGGTCCCATTTCCCTTTAATCCTGAGTTTCAAAAAATCCTACTGCCATCATGTCCAGGTCTTTCCTCAGGCCAGAAAACAATTAATAGTCTGACTAAATCTGTTCAGCTGCATTTGTTCAGATTTATCTGGTATGCATCTTATATGCAGTTACTTTGGTAAATGTTTTTTATAATAGAACATCAATTTCCTTGGTTTGAGTTCTTGTCTTCCAATGAAATTGAACTTGGTATTTATCCCCATAAGAACATGATTATGCTTTCTTGTAGCTCCAATTAATGTTTCATGTTGTTTCAAAAACCATCCTTTAAAAGGGGTACATCCTTTCCACTTATCTATAGTGACATTTGAAAGACAGTCAATCTAAAATTTTGGATGCAATTTGAAAGACAAAATAATTTGATTATGTCGGAACTAGCCTTCAATTTTAAGGAAGTCAAATGTAATCTACCTTTCAAACCAATACACAAATTTAATATGTAGGATAATATTTTCTCTTTAAGTTCATATTATAGTACATTTTGCAATGAGCTTAAAAGCATTCTCAGGAACTGCTTACCTGGGACACAAATAAATTACACACATGTACGTACTCTTGTACCCTTTGTTTGGCTATGATACACTCCTATTATTATATTATTGCTAGCGTATTATTTTATCAATAAAATCTAATATTGTTTTAGATATTTTCACAGGCCTATCATTCTATTGGTTAAGGATTTGTTGCTTGAAGAAGAGATCTGGGAGACCTGACAGCTTGTTCCTCAAGCTGTATCCACTAAAGTGATCTTCAGTATAGATCAAACTCTCCTGAGAGCAAGACAACTTTCTGAATGACTGTCAAAGTATCTAAGATACTAAACTAATCTTAAGATCATGAACATGTATGTTCAGATAGAATGACCTATTGATATAAACCTTAATGTACTTTCTAAACCTCTTAGCTATATCACTTTTTTTGCTGCAGATTAGATAACATTAATTTAATTCAGTAAACATTTATAGAAGATTTACTACATACAGTTTCCTATGAATTTCTCAAAAGACGCCTATTAAAATGTGAGAAATCATTTACTGGATAATTATTTTTCCATTCCCATATACCAGAAGGTACTTTAAGAATGGTTGTCAGAACCTAAGATGGCAGCTAGGTGAGACAGGGCAAGAAAACACCTCTTTGAAAAATACTAGATAAAAACCAGAAGGTGACCCAGAATACTGGTTTCAGCGATGCACCAGCTGGACAAGGACTGCTAGAACCACAGGGGCCATGCACTTGGTGAAACCGGGAGTCTGCATTCTGAAACAAGTGAGTAAGCCAGCTGAAAGACCCACAGCTGTGCTGTGGTATGGGGAAGCCAGGGGTTAGCGTTTGGCGATGGACGGGTTCTTTTTTTTTTAAAAAAAAAGAAAAAACCCAGGGGCAGCTGCAGTTGCAATGGTGGGAACTGCGCAGTGAAGCATGGCAGGAGCAGGCTGAGCCGGCCTCTTGGTGTCTGGTGTGGAGGATAGACTGCTGCAGATTCCCTCAGAGCGAGGGGAGCAGAGGGGGGAGCTGGAAGGAGGAAGAAACCCTGCTACTTGCAGCTGGCTTCCTGGTGGCCTGGAGATACTCCTGCCTGGGGCCGTGCCCACAGCCCAGAGCCACACCAGTTGTCCCGGAGCTGGAAAGGAGGAACTGTGTGAGGAGGGGGGTTGAGATGCCCCATTCAGCCATCTTTGCATCAGGCTGGGAGCACCCCTGCACGGCCAGGCAGCCCGGGGGTTCCCTTGAAGGATGGCATGCACTTGTGATGTAGCACAGCATTCCCTCAGCAGAGGTCCTGGAAGATCACAGATGAGAAGGGGGGCCCGCTCGGAAAACCCAGGGATGCTACGTCAATGCCGGTGGTTTGTGGGTCAGCGACAGAGAGGGTCTGGGGCAGAACTGAAATGAAGGCTTAGACTCTTGCAGTGGCCTTGAGTCTCTGGGAACACCTGGGGGGGTTGAATATTAAAGCTGCCCTGCCTCCCTAGCCACACAGACACATGCCCCACATTCAGGGCAGATTGCTCCAGCAACACACCCAAACTGAGTTCACCAACTGAACCCCACAAGAATCATTTCCCCACACACCACAAGGACAAAGTTGAGGAGAACTGACTTGAGGGGTATAGGTGACTCACAGATGCCATCTGCTGGTTAGTTAGAGAAAGTGTATGCCACCAACTTGTATTTCTGAAAAATTAGATTGGTATATATTTTTTAACAACTTGAAAGAACCCTATCAAGCAAAGCAAACACCAAGAGGCCAAAAACAACAGAAAATCTTAATGCATATGATAAAACCAGATGATATGGAGAACCCAATTCCAAACACCCCAATCAAAATATCAGAAGAGACACAGTACTTGGCACAATTAATCAAAGAACTACAATCAAGGAACAAAAACATGGCAAAGGATATAAAGACATGAAGAAGACCATGGTACAGGATATAAGGGACCTAAAGAAGACCCTAGAAGAGCATAAAGATGACACTGCAAGAGTAAATAAAAAAATAGAAGATCTTATGGAAATAAAAGAAACTGTTGGCCAAATTAAAAAGACTCTGGATACTCATAATACAAGATTAGAGGAAGTTGAACAATGACTCAGTGTCCTCGAGGACCACAGAACAGAAAATGAAAGAACAAAAGAAAGAATGGAGAAAAAAAATAAAAAAAAAATCGAAATGGATCTCAGGGATATGACAGATAAAATAAAATGTCCAAACTTAAAACTGATTGGTGTCCCAGAAGGGGAAGAGAAGGTCTAGAAAGAGTATTCAAAGAAATTGTTGGGGAAAAGTTCCCCAACCTTCTACAAAATATAAATACACAAAGCATAAATGCCCAGCAAACTCCAAATAGAATAAATCCAAATAAACCCACTCCAAGACATATTCTGATCAGACTCTCAAATATTGACGAGAAGAAGCAAGTTCTGAAAGCAGCAAGAGAAAAGCAATTCACCACATACAAAGGAAACAACATAAGAATAATTTGTGACTACTCAGTGGCCACCATGGAGGTGAGAAGGCAGTGGCATGACATATTTAAAATTCTGAGAGAGAAAAATTTCCAACCAAGAATACTTTATCCAGCAAAACTCTCCTTCAAATTTGAGGGAGAGCTTAAATTTTTCACAGACGAACAAATGCTGAGACAGTTTGCCAATAAAAGACCTACCCTACTTCAGATACTAAAGGGAGCCTTACTGACAGAGAGACAAAGAAAGGAGAAAGACATATAGAGAATTTTAACAGACATAATTAGAACCTTACATCCCAAATCACTAGGACACTCATCTTTCTCTAGTGATCACAGACCTTTCTCCAGAATGGGCCATATGCTGGGACATAAAACAAGCCTCAATAAATTAAAAAAAAAATTGAATATATTCAAAGCACATTCTCCAACCACAATGGGATACAAATAGAAGTCAATAATTTTTGAATTGTAACTCCACTATTTACTTCCTACATGATATAAAATACACAAACTCGAATGACAAATCAGTGGTTTTGAATTCAATGTAAAATATGTAAGTTTTGACAAGAACTATATAAAGGTGGGGGAATGGAGGAGTATAGGAACATAGTTTATGTGTCCTATTGAAGTTAAGTTGGTATCAAAGAAAAACAAGATTGTTATGGATTTAAGAGGTTAATTTTAAGCCCCACAGTAAACACAAAGAAATTATCAGAGAATATGACCATAGAGATGATAAGTAGAGTATGGGTTAAGAGAAATGGGGGAAAGGGCAATGGGGAGTTAAGAAATGAGTGTAGGCTTGCTGTTTGAGGTGAAGGGAAATTTCTAGTAATGAATGGTGGGAAAGGGATAGCATTACAACATTCTAAATGTGATTAATCCCACTAAATGAAATGCTAGGGAGGGGGTGGAATGGGAAGATTTAGGCTATATATATGTTTCCACAATTGAGGAAAAACAAAAAAAAAACAGTCTAAATAGATGACAATTGAATGCCAAAGATGACCCTGGATGGGATCTGAGGATGGAGGACAGAAGGCTCAAAGGGACACAGTTGAGACATAAGGAAAAAAAAAAAAAAAAAGAAATACAGAATGTAAGCTTTGTATCAATGTTGAATCTCTTGTACTTCTTAGCTGTGCTTAATGGGATTGCATAAAAGAATGTTCTTGTTCATGGGAATTGTATATGTGAATTATAGTGTTTGTTCAAGGATGTGTGCAGCTAGCTCTCATATGTTCAGAAGACAGAGCAATAGATAATGGATGATTGATAGGGAGGGAGGGAGAGAGGGAGGGAAAGAAATAGTGGTGTGACAGCATGTTAAAGTTGGTGGATTGGGGTATCAGGGGAGGGAGGTCAGGGTATGCTGGAGATCTGTGTATGGGGTTTGTATTGTTTTTGCAACTGTTCCTATAACTTTGAATTTATTTCAAAATAAAAAAAAACATGGTTGTCACCAGTCATTAACATCCAACACTCTATTCCTTATTTTGTTATTGAAGTTGTTTTTAATATGTGTGAATTTCCAGAGGCAATTTTTAGCATTGAGTCACTTATTGGCATTAAAAAAAAGAATACCTCAAAACACTAAAATAATTACAAAATTTCTCATCTCCAGGGAAAACCAAAACTATCTCTCAAATCAAACCAGAAGTTTAGGGAAGATTGCAAATAGTTTGAAATGTTAAATTGAAACCTATAATCTCACAGTAACTTAACTTAAAAATACTCTCTTCAAATTTATGCATCACATGTTGTTGACAGGGATTTTTGCTTCAAATAGATCACCTGATATGATGGAAGAATTGTAAACTTGATATTTTAAATTTAACAATCTGCTCTAATATGCATGAAGCTACAGTAAATAAAATAGCAGGAATTTGTACCATGCATCAATGTTGAGAACTGTAATGATAGTTTCAAATGTCAAATGTAGATTACCGAAAATTAATTTCTTACGAAGAAATTTACTGAGCATTTGTCAAACTATTGAAGCAATGTAAAGTGTACAAATCAGTTACTAAATAACAAAAGGAAAGAAAATGAAATTTTGTTGAAGATTACTGATCTGAGAGGCTTCTATAATCTTGTTATTAAATGCTGTTTTCCTCCTACCTTTTTTATAGCTGTCAGTTTTTCAAACAGATTTTTTAGCAGAAAATATTTGTGTTAAAAGCTTCATTGGCATTTAATATTCTTGTTGAAAATGAATATGACAACTCAGCTAAACTCTGAAAAGAAAAGTCTCCTTTTTTACAATCCATAAGACATTTCATACAAAGAAGATCATGATTAATTACTTCTACCTTGAAAATGCTTTCATATGTACTGTATACTGGGATATTTATATTGAAAGGATCAAGAAGACATGTATTTACAGAGTATGTCTCATGAAATATAGGATCTCAATTCTAGTCAGGAAAGCCGACTGGCTTTGCTTCTTTTTTGTTTGTTTTTAAGATGATCATAAGAAGAGGATGGACATGGATCTCTTTTTCCATCCGAAAAAAAAAACAAAAAAACATAAAAACACCAGGAAACTTTGAATTCAAATAATTCAAATGCCTTTCAAACATACTCCTTTCACTTGGCACTCCTATCACAGACTAAAGAAATAGGAACCAACTGTGATTTTATTGTTAATTCACACTAGTACTATTGTTTTAAATTAACCTCTTCTGAACCTATTATTTAGTATTACAATCACTTAAAATCCTTAAGCGAATAAATGAAAGAACACCTGTAGAAAAATCAGTGATGGCCTTCACAATTCACTTTTGTTGAGACCTTTCAGAAATATATGATTCATACAAACATTTGTTAGGGAGATTAACTATGTAATTACCCTGTGTCAGCTGGGAATTTATTATTCTTACATGACTTATTAAGGGGATTAGCTATATACTTATCCTGGTTTAACTGGTGATTATTTGATACTATTCATTTTTTTTTTATGGGCAGAGTTTAATTTATTGATTGATTTAAAAATCAATAAAAAAATTACACTTGGTGAAAAAATTCATAGAAACAGAAAATGTTAAATAAAAAATAAAAGCCTCCCCTTTTCTCACCTCCAATTCTACCCTACCAATTTCTTTAGTGTCCTCCTAGAATTTATAAAATCGATATAATAGTCTATAGATACATATTCTTTTCTTAAATTTCAAATCAAGTTGCATTGATCATCTTTGTACAAGTATTTTCCTGCAATTTACCTATAGAATATATTTCTAGCAGTGGAATTTTTGGGTCAAAAGGTATGTGCATTTTTTTTTCACTTTGTCGGATACTGCCAATTTCCTTCCACAAAACTATACCAATTGAGATTGTCACCAACAGTGTGCAAATGCCTGCTGCTCCACATCCTCACCAATAGTAGGGATTACCAAACCTTTAGTATTTTCCAACCTGATAGGTTGGAAAGCAACGACTTGTTCTGAGTTTTATCTTTTAAATGTTGAGTGAGATTGTGCGCTGTGCTAGTTTGGATGTATTATGTCTCCCAAAATGCCATGTTCTTTGGTGCAACCTTGTGGGTGCAGATATATCAGTGTTGATTGGATTGTAATCCTTTGATTGAATGTTTCCGTGGAGATGTGACTCAATCAACTGTGAGTGAAATGTTTGATTGGATAATTTCCATGGAGGTGGCATGCTGCCCATTCAGGGTGGGTCTGAGTTAAATCATTGGATCCATATAAAGAGCAGCACCTAAGAGTGAACTTTTGGAGAGCCTGCTAAGAGGGACATTTTGGAGCTGCAGCTGAGAGACACATTTTGAAGACAGTCATGGAAAGCTGACATTTTGGAGAACACCATTTTGAAACACTGTGTGGGGGCCAGCAGATGCCAGCCACATGCCTTCTGAGCTAACAGAGGTTTTCTGGATGCCACTGGCCATCCTTTAACAAAGGTACCCTATTGTTGATGCCTTACCTTGGACACTTTATGGCTTTAAGACTGTAACTTTGTAACCAAATAAACGCTCTTTATAAAAGCCAATGCATTTCTGATATTTTGCAAAATGGCAGGGTTAGCAAACTGGGACAGTGCACCTATTTTTTTTTTTTTAATGAATAGATAGTTAATTTCCTTTGCTCTTTTTTTTTAATTATTGATTTATAAGGGCTCTTTGATGTCAAGAAAGCAGACCTTTGTCAGTCAGATATATTGCAAGGAATTTTCTCCAGTTTTTGCCTTTTGACTTTATTATGCACACTACATTTATCATACAGAAATTGTTTTTTTGTTTGTTTGTTTGTTTTTTTATAGACACATTTGTTGATCTCTTCTTATCATGACCCAAGCTGTGGAGAAGAACTCAAAGAAGACCTTCAATGAAAGGAAGAAATTCAACCCAGCTACCAGTTCACTAAACGATGGCCTGAGATATCTCTATAATCATAAGAAACTGCAATACAAAGAAACTTTTTTTTTCTACTTTGGGATATTGCAGGGAGGGAGGTGAGGGTGGAAGACACTTTAAAAAGGGATAGTAAAGAGCTGATGGAAAAGAAGATCCCCAAATGCAGCCTAGCAGGAAATAGAGGAATAGAGAGGCAAAATTGGAGGTGAAGGAGGCAGCCTCCTCTCATGCTCCCAACTTACATTTGGGTTTGGTAGTGGGTGGGGACAGAGGTGGGTGCAATAAGTAGATAACTGCATGTCTAGGATGACCATCTCCTAAGGTTCCTCTGTCTCTGGTAAGTTGGCTTTTCCTCTCTTTTCCCTCCATCTCTACCCTGTTTTCTTTGTAGTTCAACCCTACCCTAAACAATGAAAAAAAAAACACATCCCATAGAAGGTACTCTGCCGTTGATCTGGGGTGAGCCCAATATTGAGAGCCAACATCCTTAAAGCTCTTGGGGATGGAGGATGATACTGCTTGTGACCCTTCCATGCCGCAGAGTATTGCCAAATGGTCTTTCTCCCTAAAATGCCCCAGAAAAAAAAGGATAAAATTGCAAATGTAGATGCTATCAGAAAGCACAACTTGGAGTCCTGGTGAAATCCTGCATTTGATGTTTTCCTTTACTCTTAAAAGTTGACTTCCACTTTGGACATCAGTAAGTCCCCCTGCTTCTCTTTCCCAGGTATCTGACTCTTGGATATTTTACAGCTTGGGCTCACTTGGTTTCAAAGACTTCCAGGGGGGGGTAAGTATCTTTTGGCTGACTGGCAATCTTTGGCTTTTCCATCACATGTCAATGCACAGGCAGTGTATTTTCCTTTCTCTTCCAGGTTCTGTTGGCTTCCAGCTTCTTGCTGCTCCCAGCGGCTTTGATACTATTCTTACTATAATTTACAAAGATGGATTATGTTCACCTCCTGACTGTGTAATTTAACCAGTTTTGGTCCCAGTTTCCCCATCTGTAAAATGCAAATAATCATAGTAGCTCCCAGTGAGGTTTAAATCCATATATGTAAATTTGTTGGTTCCTCTGTCATTGAACTAGTGAAAAATTCACTTTACCAATTAATTAATATAAGTAAAATGAAACCTAGCAGTTTCCTCTAAAACTTATCTGGGATGATATAACAAAGAAGTTGGATTAAATCACATTACAAATGTGTACCTCTGTTTGTGTGTATGTTTTAAAATAAGCCTGGGAAGTGAAAATATTTGTCATCCCTAAACCTGAAAATGTTCTTAGGAGTAATAAAATACTAATTATTTCAAATGTCATATTGTCTTTGAGAAGATAATTTTCCTATTATTTTTCACAGATGTAAGCCAGATTTATCTTCAACCTCTATATGAAATAGAAATAATATATAGGATGTATGAAATAATATGTAATAACATCAAATTGATTTTGTTGCTCAGCAACTCTTGCCTGAAATTTTACTTTGCTGGTTATATTTTATTCTTAATTCTTCAGGTTATTTTAGGGTTGTCTTCCTAGGATAAGTGGCTTTTAGAGCTAGTGACAGATTGCTGCAGATGGAGAGGCAAATTACTGGCACACTGTTGTTATCTCTTAATTGACCAGTAATAGGGGCTGTATCATCGTGTTCCTAGACACATGGCTTCTTCTGTGACCAGAATACTGCTAGCATTTGCAGCAGTGCTCTTACATAGAAAATATCCAATTAACTTTTTCCATTGGATATTGGTCTTAAATCCTCTCTTCTGTCTAAACTCTTTTGTTTCACCGTTACTCGACAATATCATGGAGGAGGGCAGGGCAGATGAGAAAACAACCGAGAAGACTCTATTGTGTTGAGGTTGAGCTGTGCACTTAGAGGCACCGGATCTGCATGGTAATATTTGCCTTCTACTTTGCCAAATGGCTCAGGTTTCTTCCTAGATTTTCAAAGCAAATAAAATTATTTATGCAGTTGTGAAGCTAAACTTGTAGAAATGATAATCTCACTAAAGCTCAGTCTTCTGCCTTTAGGTGGAGTCTCTTATCAATTTCTAAGATCCTATTCCTTAGGCCCAGAAGAAAGAGCATTTTTATTAAATTAGTTAAAAGGTCCCTCACTGAGGGCTCTAGGAATATGGTTTTAAATTTCACATTCATGAAACTTTTATCTATTTTTTTTAAAGGACGACTGTAGTGATGGAATACTCATGTAGAGACTGTCAAACCTCCACAAGGAAGGTTTGTCAAACATTTACTTACAGTTAGCACAGCTAATGATATTTACCTTGACAATCACAAACTAACAATTAATTTTCTGTAACTACAACATATTTTTTTCCTACAGTTGTAAAAGTTGGTCCACCCATTGATGAGGTGAAAAGCTGGTTCTCATCTGGATAATTCAAAAATGACATGCAAAACAGGGCTCCAGCTGCCTTAAGTCCCCAGCATCAACTCAAGGAAGAGTATTAAAGAATATAATCAACCTTATTCTACAACACAGAAAGCTATTTTACATATGATAGCATTTGTGTTTTTTTTTTTCCTTTCTAGAAACTGATAAAATTTTAGTTAAACAGATAAAATCAATTTCTTTACATGTGTGGTGTCTAAGCTCTAATGCAAAAATAATGATTTCTATTTGATTCTCTATTTCTATTGATTCATTATATCTATATGCTACTTTGAAAAAAAGTTGAGGATTTTATGCCATTTGGGGAAGAATATCATTCCAAAAACTGTTTGAGGCAGTCTTCCCAGTATTTTTCTTTATATTATAAAGAACAGATTTTTTTAGTTTTTTCTAAAAATTTTCTAGATTTTTAATGTGCTTTTTTCTACCAGAAAATACATTAAAATAATATGTTAATTATTAAGAAAGAGAAAAGTGACCTCTGCCACCCAGGAGCTGCTCTGGTAATATCAGCTAAGCTTTAGTGCTACTATGAGCTAGCCTGGGACTCACATCTAGCTGGTACTCAAAGGTAGGTTTAACTGGCACTCACAGCCAGACAACTCTCTGGCCATGATGGATCAAGACAAAAAAAAAAAAAAAAAAAATAGACCACTCCAAAATCCTGTCTGAATCATTGCCCAAGGCAAAGAATAACAAACATCTCTCTCTCCTGTCTAATATTAATGACTACTGCTTCTTTACAAATTGCAGTTTTAGTCTCAGTCTTACCTGCCCTCTCTATAATAAAGATACCCACTAATAGATTTGCCCCCAGTTCTTAATCACATGCAATCTGGAGAACAACCCCACTTCCTTAAACCCTCTGCAAAATCACCTAGCACAAGCCCAAAACCTTTCTTAAGCCACCCTCTTACTGAGACAGCCCAAGTTTCACCATGGTGTGTGTGCTTCCTTGCTGCAACAAATAATAAACCCAACTTGTTCAACTACCACTGTATTCCAGGAGGTCTTTGGAGGTAATTGACATGATATTTAGAAACTCATGTTTTTAACAGATTACTATGGAATTCTACAGCTTTCATCTTCCCAAATAAACCTAAGAATAAAACTATGAAAGCCTAAATTCAGTAAGACATTGATTTGGGGGAAGAAACGCTATTTTTAGTTGACAAATGATTTGATTAATTCACCCTGCTTTTTCAGTTGTGCTTTAAATTGGCTCTATAATTCCTAGGCTACACTGGGTTAGGATCTAAGTACCGTGGTCTTTAGAGAACTTGCCCACATGTCACTTATACTTTAGTATGAAAAACAAAGGTACACAGACCTATGGTTAAAACCAAATTGTGACTACTATATAAAGAAGGTTAAATGAACACAGAGATACTAAGACATGGTATGAGTGAATAAGCCTTTGTTTCAAGGTTTGCTATAATGCAAATTGTGGTAATCACTGCTTACATCCTTTTAATCAAATACAGTACATTAAACACTAAAACAGTTTTGAGCACTATAAAATGGGTAGTTTAAACTGGGTAGTATAAAATGGGTAGAATGCAAATACATGTAGTTAGGAATTGATAGAAGATTAAAAATCAATCTCATGAGTTACGCCTACTGAGGAAGAAACAAAATATTCGGTGTTAAAGCAAAATAGTTTTTTGTTTTTTTTTTTTTTATCTTTTTCACTAACACCATCATTTTCCATTTTGTCAACTAGTAGAGAAACAAATGTGGAAACATGAGTAATTTTTGTGATTTTTCCCAAATGTGTGGGACAAAATGTTTTAACATTTCATACTTTTTTAAATCATTAAATTACCCATGGAATACCTGAGAAAAAATTTGGGGCAAGTATTACTAAACTGTAAGGAGTGGCTAAAATAGCTAATTTACAAGACAGTATAAAGATCTTCAAAGAGTCAAGCAAATTTTAAGAATTTTCTGTTCTTCAAATTACACAGAATTATTGCCTAAGAAAAGTCAACACACTGAAAACCAGTCCGATTTTGTGTGCATTGTAAAAGGTATCTTTTGTGGTCCAGTTTATATTGCACTTCAATTATAGACAACTGTAATTAGTTAATATAAGTAAAATTGAGTGAGAGATGAAGAATAATAATAACTGTCTCTCTAGGACTGGAGAGAAAAGAAGTAAGCATTTTCCCTATTATCTTATTTTTTATATTCAATCTGACATAAATAAAAAAAAAATTCTTTTAATACATGGTAGTTCTGTCACACCTGAAAGCACTTCATGTATAAAAGAATTAAAATGGGAAAAAAAAATGATCCATATATTTAGAAAGACAGCTGATGACATTTAGAGGTTAATTCACTGGATTTTATTTTTGTTTGAGTTTTTGTAAAACTGGCAACAATATTAATTTTATTGTGGGTACTTTATCACCATTCCCTTCTTTAAAGAATATTAGCATCAATTTTCATAGTCTTATTCTTAGGAAGACAATCTATTGATGATGAGGTGTTGTTTCAGAGGAAGTAGGGATTTTGCCATTGCTATTTTGTCAATGAGCAGGAACCACTAAAAGAAAGACCTGAAAATGAAATATGAGAAGCTTCAAATAGATCAGCTGAATAAACTGTATTATTGATTTTTAAAGCTTTTTTTATTATCACTTTAGTCAGTTTATATGGTATTCTGAAACTCTGTTTTTGCTAATACTATAAAAATTCACTTCAAAAGCATGATAGAAAGTCAGTAATACTTTAAGACTTTTATCACATTAGTAACTTTCTTATGATATAAGAAATTCAATAAAGGACAGAAAAGTCACTGATCCTATAGCTAAATTGCTAATATAATGCAGCACTTACCACTGTGACATGAAATATGTATTTTACTCTGCTGTCTTAAAGCTTTCAATCTTTCTTTTCTAGTCCTTTGAGAGACCTTCCCGTGGTGTGTTTTGTAACAATAAATACACAGTAATGTTCAAAAGTTCACAAATAGTAAAACAACAGGACATTGATTCTTCTAAAGAGAAGAAAAAGGTCATCTAAGAACTAATTGTGTTTCTAGGCTCACACAGTAGAGAACTCAAATTGCTGAAGAATACTTAAAATGGCAAAGATTAGCAAAACATTGTAAACTGAAGTTGTGACAAGATCATATTTCAAAGTCAGGAAGGATTTGTTAATTGAAACTTGAATGGGATATTTTTAAAAATAGTTTGAAGGATTAGTATTAGATAGTTAGTGTTATGAACACATAGCCACTAAAGAGATCAAAAATAAAGGTTACTTGCTTAGTTTCACTTCCGTAATATCTGGGACATGTGGGTTTTGTTTATTAGAAAAATGGGTGTCTAATACAGAAAATGCCACCAGGAGTGACAATTGAGGTCCTTTCTGTCTCTATAAAATCAACATTTTATTAAATGCCTCATCTGTGCCAAGGTGTGCACAAGTAATGTGACTTATGCCAATAAATTATGCTTTTATTACATCTTTTCAGCAACCCAAACTCTCAATATACAAGACGTCATATTCATTCACTCATTGTTTCACTCATTAAATATTATGGTGTACTTAACTGTGTACCTTCTGCCAGGCACTTTTCAATATGCTTGGGATATGGTGTTGAACAAGAGAGATAAGAGAAATGGGATGTGTGAAATATAATAAATTAATCAGTTCTAAGTTCTAAGAAGTCAGTGTCTAGTTACAGTGTGTTAGCTAGTGATGGGGTATATGGAGTGGTCAGGGAAGGCTTACCTGAAAACGTAACATTTGAACAAGACCTGAAAAATGAGGGGGAGCCATTTCTGAAAATATCTTAAAAGAAACAATTTAAACTGTTTGCTAGAAAGACAATTGTGGATGAAAGAAGGAGAGAATGGAGAAAGCCTGCATGCAGAGAAACCAGCAGTGGTCCAAACATGCAGGGCTTTGTAGGTCACCTTACATGTTTGGCTTCAGCATAGGAAGAAAAGGATGCTCATTGCAGATATTCAGCAAAGGAGTAACATCTTATCTTTGAACAAAGCAGATTGAAATTGTAGGAGCTGAAAAGGTATAAAGGTTGTGTCAACACGCACGTACACATTACATACCCAGAAAATCTATTTTCATACAGGACTGCCCTGTGAGCCTGAAACATGTCCTGCATAAGAGAGTACTACAGAGAAAGTTTCCATTCTCCGTAGAAATACACTCAAGTTGTCTACTATCAAGCTATCTTGTACTCCAACTAAAACTGCTACAGAGTAAAAGTCAAACAATAAGCCAGGGAAGCATATTGGTGACACACATAACAAAAACAATGGATGCTATTTTTTAAAAACATGTAAAGGTGTAAAATAAATCAGTATGATAAAAAATAAGCCACTACAAAATTAGGTAAATGACATAATCAACAAATTTATAAAAAAAGAAAAAATCCTTAGAAATAAGTGAAAAATGTTAAATCATGCCTATGATTAGTACATGCAAATCAAATATCTAGCAAAATGTCATTTATACCTATAAGGATAATGTCTATGAAGCTAAAAGTTGGAGTTAAAGCATTCTCATATTAGTTTAACTTTATGCAGGGCATCCTGGCAATGTGTTTTAAAATTAAAATGGCATATACCTTTTGAGTCAACCATCCCACTTGTATGAATTTAGTTGATGATTTCAACTAAGAACTCTGAACTAAATAAACAATATCCTTTAGTACCTTATGAAGTTTTTGTGTGCATACCTTTCTTTAAAAAATATCACTATATATAATGTTATTTTCTTAAGAAATGGAGATATTTAAGTGCACAAATAAAGGGCCTAATTAATTTTAGTTTGTGTTAGTAATAATTTTCTTGGCAATTACTATTAAAATATAGAGTTATTAAATTATTCTTATGACCTTATTTTATAAGTTGATTATTTTAGGCTAGTGTTTCTTGAAAGGCTTTATGAAATTTTACCTGTTTGATAATAAAATGTAGTTCTGGTGATGTCATCAACATGGTGATGTAAACAGCTACTAAAAACTTCTCTCCAAAGATTCAATAAAAAAACAATTCTGAATTGTTTGAAACTCTGAAGGAGGATATAGACCAGAGAAGGACCCTGAAAATGCCAAATTGAAGGAAGTGAAGAAATATCAGGTAGGAATCTTCCATCCCAGACCAGTCAGTCCTCTCCCCTCCCCTTCAATTGGGCTCAGTGCAGGAAAGGCACAGAATTAGCAGATGGGACCCTTCCAACCATGGACAGAGACTGTAAAAGTCTCTCACAGCAGTAAGACATACCCACACCATTTGAAGACCCAGGGGACAGGGGAGGACATTTCAAGGCCCAGGTCAGTGAGGGATAAAGAGATTGAGAAAAAATGGACAGAGACTGTGTTTCCATCCCTGGATCTGAAAGCCCTTTGCCCACCCTTGAGGGAAGAAGTAGGCAGCCGCCTCCTTGCCTGTGGGATGGCTGGAATACTGGGTCAGCTGAGGGGGTCCTACACATTGAGCCAGATTTTGGCCAGCAAAGTGAGGGCATAGGAATCCTGCAGTTTCAGCTCACCCATGAAGACACAGCCTGTGCTGAGAAGCAAAGCAGCCTCTCAGGACAATTAAGTTACTGAACAGTGCCATCTGCTGGACAGTCCATGAGGTACAAGGGAATTAAAACACTTTTAAAATGATGCTCTGGACCCTTTTTTAGGACCACAGGAGCTGGTCTACATGCCTTGTATGAAAACTCAGCCCTGTTTTAGCTGAGAAATATGGAAGACCCAACTGTTAAAGCAGAGCTCTAAAACAAACCCAGGTCTTGCTGGCTGGCAGAAAACAGAGCACCACTGGAAGCCAGCAGATTTGTATTTCCATATACAGTGAACTTGCTGGGGTGGCCAGTGTTTACCTCCCATCCCTGTGGCAGGCCACAGTGGGCACCTGATTTTTCAGGGAAGACTGGGGGGGCAGAGCCAATCTGACACCTGGCCAGAGAGAGAAACAAAGAAAAGATAAAGATCAAAGATAACCAACAAGAAAACCCTAGGCAAAAGACAGAAAAACAACCTCCAGAATAAACTAATCAAGAAAATCAGATGCATAAATAGCAAAAAATCATAAGCCACACCAAGAGACATGAAGATATGACCTAGTCAAAGGAACAAACTAACTTCTTAACTGAGATTCAGGAGTTGAATCAACTAATTAAATATGTTCAAACAAATCTTCTAAATCAAATCAGAAGTTGAAGGAAAATGTGATGAAAGAAATGAGGGATATAAAGAAGACACTGGGTGACCATAAGGAAGAATTCATGAGCTTGAAAAAACAAATGGCAGAACTTATGGGAATGAAAGACACAACAGAAGAGATGAAAAACACAAAGGAGACATATAATAGCAGACTTAAGAGAGGCAGAAGAAAGAATCAGGGAACTAGAGGACAGGACATCTGAAATCCTACCCACAAAAGAACATATAGAGAAAAATTTGAGCAGGGTCTCAGAGAACTGAATGACAACATGAAGCATGCAAATATATGTGTTATAGGTGTCCCAGAAGGAGAAGAGAAGGGAAAAGGGGTAGAAAGAATAATAGAGGAAATGATCAATGAAAATTTCCCAACTCTTATGAAAGACATAAAATTACAGGTCCAAGAAGTGCATATCACAAATAGAATTGATCCAAATAGACCTACTCCAAGATACTTACTAATCAGACTGTCCAATGTCAAAGGCAAAGAGAATTCTGAAAGCAGCAAGAGAAAAGCAATCCACCGCATACAAGGGAAGCTTGGTAAGACTAAGTACATATCTCTCAGCAGAAACCATAGAGGTGAGAAGGCAGTGACATGATATATTCAAGACACTGAAAGACATAAACTGCCAACCTAGCATTCTGTATCTGGCAAAACTGTCCTTCAAAAATGAGGGAGAGTTTAAAATATTTACGATAAACAGACACTTAGAGTTCATGAACAGGGAACCTCCTCTACAAGAAATACTAAAAGGAATGCTACAAACAGATAGAAAGACAAGAGAGAAAGGTTTGGAGAATAGTGTAGAATTGAAGATATCAGGAGATAGAAAGAGGGTAGAGATCAGGCATTTGATGCTGAAGGAGTGTAGAATGTTCAAGAGAATTGATTATATAGATCCAGAAATGGATAGCACCATACTGTGTGATAGTAGCACAATATTGTAAGTACACTGAACAAAGATGACTGTGAATACATTTGAAAGAGGAAGATTGGGAGTATGTATGACACCAGAAAGAATGATAAAAGATAAAGACTGGGACTGTATAATTTAGTGAAAACTAGAGTGGTCAATGATTGTGATTAAATGTACAAATATAAGAATGTTTTTACATAAGGGGGAACAAATGAATGTCAACTTTGCAGGGTGTTGAAAATGGGATAGTATTGGGGAACAAATACAATCAATGCAAACTAAAGTCTATAGTTAACAGTAATATTGTAGCACACTTCCATTAATTGTAACAAAGGCAATATGCCAAAGATAAATGTCTGTAAGAGGGGATATAAGGGAAAGGTATGTAATTCTTGATGTCGGTGTTGTTGTCGAACCTTTTTATTGTATTTTATTTTATTCTTATTTTATTTTTTTAGTCATCACTTTTCTTCTTTTTCTTTTTTTTTTCTTTTTTCTCCTCTTCCTCTTTCTTTGTGGAAGAAATGGAAATGTCCTCATAGATTGTGATGGTGAATGCATAACTATGTAATTATACCAGGAACCTTTGATTGTTTACTTAGAAAGGAATGTATGGTGTATGAATAAAAGTGTTTTCAAAAAAGGCAATGGAAATGTTTTGGTAATGTGTAGTGTGAATATAATTAACACCACTGAATTACATATCTGAAAGTGGTTTAAGAGGGGAAATTTAAGGTGGTATCTGTTATGCTGCAGAACAAAAAAATTAAAAAAAAAAACACACACACAAAACAATAGAACTGTACAACACTAACAGTGAACCCTAATGTAAACTGTGGACTATAGTTAATAGTACAATTATAATAATATTATTTCATCAATTATTAAGAAAGTTATCACACCTATGCAAAATGTTAAAAATGGGGCAGGTATACGGGAGCCCTGTATTTTCTGCATGATCTTTCTGTAAATCTTTAATTTCTCTGATATAAAAACAAAGTAGAAAAAAAGTGTATTTCTTCTTGGTAATACGAGATATACCAAAAGAGAATAAATTATAGCAGTTAAAATGTATCTACAGGTATCCATATTGTCTATAGGAATGTGTGAAATAAAATGCATTGGCTGCATCATAAAAACATGATGTTCCATAATCTCCAGAATCATAGACAAATCTAAACCGTAGTTCACATCCCTATCTACAAAAACTTGGGAATTTACTATCAAGTATTATTCTAAAAATTGTAAATGTCTTCAACATAAAATATATTATAATTCTCCTAATTGTAACAATTTACCTAAGAATTCAAAATGCATTTTAAGCTGTGGAGGTATTTTAAAACAGTGTCTGTTACGGGAATGTTTTTGTTACATTGAATTATTAATGTACAAGTGGTCCCATAACTCACAATGGTAATCTCTTCTCTTCCAAACTTCACTAAAACATTTTTCAAATGTTTCTATGTAAATATTGTCCATCTTTCTTAAGTTTCCATGAAAAAAAATTAGAGAACTGTTGACTTTCAAAAGAAGAAGATTAGCCCCATTCAATCTCTAATTCACCAGTGTGAAGTAGCTAAAAGGACCTCTTCAGAAAGGCCCCTGATTCCTGGGAAGTGTCCCTAGCCTGCATTCTTTAGAGTGAAATTCAACCTTCACTGCACCTTAAACCCATCTAAGGAGACTTTTTTTTTTTTTTCCTTTTTCAAGCCTTTGGTCAGCTTTCATTCTAGACTAATTACATCAAAATCTTTAAAGGAAGAGCCAGGCATCAGTATATTTTTAAACTTACTGATTCTGAAGTGCAGTCAAATCTGAGAATGGCAGCTCCAAAAGGCAATCCCGTTTTATACAAACACCTCCTAATCTTCAAAAGCCATTGATCTTCTGAAGATTAGTATTATTTTTTTCAGCATGCAATTTTCTTAGAAATAGAGACTCCCCAATGTGATGGCATAGTATACAATTGTACACATAGAAAATTGATTATTTGAGTGTTTTTTAAAGTCAGTTGTTTCCTGTGGGTCAATAGCTATAGTTACCCTATCGTACTTCAAAGGAACAAAACTGCAACAATAATTTCAGTCTTGGTAATAGTTAAAATTGAGTTGTCTTTCAACCCAAACATGAAAATTATAGGATCAAATTATTAAAAACATGATCAGATGTGCAAAGGAATTAGCTGTTCTATCTTGTGTTCTTTATATGCTTGAATAGCTTCCAAAAGTGCAACTTTTAGCCTCCCCTTTCTCCTCAGAGAATGATCTCTAAGCACAGAATGTTTTTTACACTTGTCTTACCAATTCAAATTGCATTGACTCTAATGGTTAATACATTCATTCTTTTCACTTTCACTCCATTTTTAAGATCATTGTATACCATTAATCCTCCACTAACATGCATAATACTTAATTATCCTCCGTGAATTAAAGCCAGTTATCATCTTCTTGCCTTTCTTTTTTTCTATTAAATACCTAAAATTTACTTTTTCTAGTTCATATCTAATTCCTCTAGTTGTCTCCTTGTCTATTTCTGATTATTCTCCTTTGTCTGTAATAAAGGCCTTTCTGAGCATAATATTATAAGTATCAAGGTGGAATTATTAAAAACTAGTCATTATTATCTTTCTCAGATCATAATTCAGAGTGTCAATGTGTTTGTATTAATTCATAGTTAATAGTGGCTGATATCACTACAAAGCATAGGACTTTTTCTTTTGTATATGTGCTTAGATGGGCTCTAGGCTTCTGGAATTATCCTGCACATAAATTTAAAAAAAAAATGTGGGAAAGAAACATGAGGCCTTAATTAGATGGGAAAAAACGTAATAATGATAGGATGCTCCTACTTAAAAAACGAAACAAAGCAACAACAAAAACATGGTTGCTAAAAGACAAACCTAAGCTGTCAGTAGATATTAAACACCCTGGAAAATATTCTATCCTGTCTGTAAACTCTTTCCTATAATTTAGAGTTTCCCACCAGCCTAGCCAATTCCAGTGTAACTATCTAACAAGCTTCCTGCTTATTTCATCCTGGAGATAAATAGGAATCCTTGTGGAACCACTGACCCATGAAAATAGCATTGTAATCATCTTTGCAAAATAAGAACATAGGCACATATATAGGGGTAACATTCAGGGTGAAATAATTATGATTCTTTGGGTTGTAAATGATGGAGAAACTAAACTTGATGTATTATATGTTAGGTTATTAGCTCCCATAAACAACAAGTTAGGGAGAAAATTATCCATGACTGGATTGAGCAGTTCAAATGACTTCATCTATATTTATCTTCATCTACCTCACACTTCTGTTTCCTTCTGTTTTGTGTACTCTGTTAAGCATATCACCAATTGGTGACTTCTTGAGCTCCAAACTTTTCTCCTCACCTCAACAACTTCAGTGTATATGAGTGCTTGCTTCTGGCCCAGTCACTCAAGCAAAAGTTCTAGGAATTGGCACTCATCAGCTCTGCTGGAGTCATGTTACCATTCCTGAGCTAAAACTCCCTGAGTGGAGGGAAATGATGTCCTTGTTGGCCAGATCTGCATCATACAACTGTACCAGGATTCAGAATTGCAGTTACCACACCTAAATAATGTGGGCTAGTAGTGTGTGGCTAGTTGATCACCAAGGTTTTGCTGCTAAAAGGATAGGAATAGATGCCAGGTAACAGAAAATGCACTTCATTCTAAAAAAGTCTACACTTTGTTATTATTCTGACTATCACATATGCCACTCAATAAAAATGGCATATCTATTATGTACAAAAGATCATATGAGGCAGTAAATGTAGAAGATGACACTGGTTCACAGATGAGAGCATGTACATCTTTTCAGGCTTTGCATTAGGAACACTGACTCACAGGATTATAACTAGGTTTTCCCTATTTTTATAAAAATCATGTTAAGATTAAAAAATGAATAAAATGAAATATTTTATTTGCTAGGTGGTGTTCTGCATTTCTGTGATTCATATTGCTTTTCATTCTTAAACCTAGATTTGAATGGCTATTAGTCTATAATCTTAACTAATTGCTTTCCTAAACTTGAAAAGAAATATTTATAAATGACTAAGAAATCAAATCCACATGACATCTGTTGCTCACAGCCAGAGCATTACTCATTCACTTTTATTGTTCAAAAAGCATTTACATTTGACGTAGGGACAATTAACTACACACATCATGAAAAGCATTCACATAATTAAATATCCTTCACAGCACCAGAACACTTTAAAAATACTACTGCAGGAAATTGGTATCACATTGTGATGGCAATTTTAACAAAATAGCACAAAAGGTGATTTTAATATTTAAAAATGCCTTTTTCACATGTGAGAATATACTGAAAGATTAGGAAAAAAATAATCATATTTCCTTACTTCCAACTTTAATATTTTTATTTAATCTGAGCTCCTGTTTCAGAGAATGATTTTTTAGGGAATGGATTCAGTGAAAGTCCTAGTGTTTGGGGAAGCAAGGATAATATATTAAGTTATGCCTACAAATTATATTCTATAACTTTTTCGTTGTTGGGAATTGAGGTGTTCTGATGGATAACCAGCATTCCAATCGAGTCTACAATCTAGAGGTCTTGACAGACTGTTGGAAAGGAGGTCTTGAGACACTTACTAACATGATTGTGGGTAGGAGTGGGGTGGGAACAGTGGGGATAGTGGCTTAAAGAAAGAGATAATTCACTTTCAAAGCATAAAACTGGAAGAATCAAAAGCATCTTGGTTTGACTCTTGTTTCCACTGAGACTTGTTTTGTCTTTATGCTTTTGTAAATATCTTTGGAGATAGTGACCCCTTAGTATATACAGAATCATGATGACAGTATTCTTAATATAAGCATTTCAATTTATCTTAATATTAAATTTAGGAAAGGACAATGACTACATTGTATTCACTTTTACCTTCACAGAGAAAGAGCAGATGACCAGTGAAGTTCTTCCAATGTTTCTTATGATTCATAAGAACTCCTAAAATTTTATATCATGAGTAAATTTGCTTCATTGCATGCTATTTTAAATCACTCCTTCCCAAACACTTTAATAAACAAAATGCAATAAAAAAAAGTAAAAGAACAATGTAAAGCTGAAAAACACAATTCTAAATTAACTTTATTAGTAATAAAAAATTATATTTATTCTCACTGAAAAATATTAATAATAGGATTTTTTGGTGGTATAATAGAATAAATAAGTTCCTTCATTTAGAAAATCCTGGGTCTTACATTTTTTATAATACCATGGCTCTAATCATACTTAAATTAACTTTATACTAAAATGGAATGTGTCATAACTGAAAGATAAAAATTATTTATGTCATATAAAAAAAGTTAATCACTGGCTTTGCTCACAAAATTTATAGCCTGTTTTCAAACCCATTCAAGAAGAATGCATTGGATTTTTATCTATTTGTTTGTTTTTGAAATTGACTAGTAAATTTCTGATTTCATTGAGAACAATAAATTACTTTTAGAAACTTCAAAAAAAATCTGTTTTTAAATATATCATTCCATGGATTCACAACCTATTGAAAATTATCCTTTGGGAGTTTGTTAAAGAGGCTAGATAAAGGTTTCCAACTTTAAAATCTGCAGATATGGGAGTTTTTATATGTGAAATACATAGCTTTCAGCAACAAAGCAAAATTAATGTTAGTTATATTTATAAACATCCCTTTTAAGTTCTTTCACTTTAGCATCAGGTTACTTTCTTTCTATTTTTAAAACTCAGCTTATAAAAGAGATTTCATGTTTCTTTTTAAGATCTGTCATAATTATCATACTACTAGCATAAATATTCCATCATGGAAAACACTGGTAATTTTGTAACACTCTTCTTTTGGTAGAAGGAAAAAAATCCATTTAATTATATATCTGAACTCTATTCAATACTTTGTCAAATATACCTTTTTTTTAAATTAACATAGTCTCAATTTAAGCCTGTTGTCCCAACATGATGCCAGTCAATGCATCTTTTATGTGTAAAGGTGTTCCACTAAGACAGTAAATTATATGGTCACTGTCAGTATGAAAGATAAAAGAGTGACACATGTCAGACAAATTATCATTGATTTTCATTGAGAAAGTCTTGCCAATGGCTCTGGCTTATGTTTGACCCATGGCACTGTGGCAGCACATTATGTGCCTTAGCACAGAATGTATCCTATTTTTGTCATGGAAATAGTAAATCAAGTATTATAAAAAACCCTGAAAAGAAGCTTAAGTTTTAAAAAAGGAGCAACCTTTGCCAGTTTGTCAACATTTCTTATACCTCTTTCTAGCTCTTAAATGGTTCCCTACCTAGTTGCTTATTCCCTTGAAATGAAATCATATGGGTTCAAACTTGAGACCAGGGAATCTTGTTTCCAAAAATTTGATATGCTATGAAATTATTTAGTCTGCGCACACACACACACACACACACACACACACACACACACACACACACACATATATATATGTATGAAAAATATATTTTTTCTTAGACTTTCCATTTTAATGCTGAGGCACTCTTGAGAGCAATTTACTAATCCAAGTGTACCCAGTAATGCTAGAGATCAAAATTTCTGAGTCACCATGTGAACCACAGCTTTGCTAACACAGTGGAAATTCAGTTTTTAGATGAGTTTTAGATAAGGATCAATAAGCATGTGGGCAATTTAATGCAAACTATTTGGCTATAAACTGCCTGTATAAACATATGTTTTTTAATGCATTCTCTTTAATGTGGTAAAAGTAATTCTATTTACATTCATATGTATTAGTTGCTGCTTTTATTTAGCAACAAATTTTAAGGATTGGGAATACTTTTATTTTGCCCAGGCTTTCCCCCTTTTCCTAAACTTGTATCTACTTATTAATAAACACAAAGGGAAGACAGCAGGTGAACAATGATCCATCCTCAATTGAACATTATACTTCTACATCAAGGATAAAGATGGTCCAGGGAAATTAATCCTTTGCCCTAGGAAGTTTATTAAAAATGCTAAATCAGGAGCTGATGGCAGCTTAAATAGCTTGAAGTAACTCTCTAGGGGAAATCTTCTAAATTCCTTTCTATTAAGGTAGATTTGGTTTAAGAAAAGGCAAAAGATCAAGTAAAGAAAAATAGCATAGTTATAAAATATTGCTGACACTACATATCAAATTTGATAAAGAAAATAGAACTTTTACATAGTATTCATTACATGCCAATAAGAATTCTGTTTATACTAAGAGCCTGAAACCATTTTTTAATTTAAAAATTCCTAAAGATCTGAAACTACCTCTAAACAAAAAAAAAATGAAGTTTTAGGATTGAAATAGTGGTGCTTTGTCAAACACTTACAGACATGCATGGATAGAGCATGGCTCTTGCATATATCCACAATGGAAACTGTGCAGTTGGAAATACTTCTGTGAAGACATGGTCACAGCTTTAGTATCCTTTCATCAGTGTGGTAAGGAGATGGGGACAAGAGCCTTACCCATTAATACTTTAATTCCTTTGGATGTGTGTTAAGTGCCAGAAGTGGACTATAGGCAAAAATACGTGGGATTCTGTGTAGCATATATATTGTTTCAAGATTAATCTTAAATACTAAGGTATTTAAAAGATATTTGATACTAAGTTATTAAAAAGGAGATTAAGAAAAGGAAAATTTTATAATACTAGGTTGTCTTAGTAGCCATTTGGTCTGGGGGGCCCCTGATGAACCAATGCTGATGCTAGCCTCACTTTTAGCCCTCAGGGTAGCAGTAACTTCCAGCCTCCCATCAGCATCCACCAGAATATAAAGAGCCAAGGAACCTTTATTGTTCTACATCTTTTATTTTATGCATGGGTGTTTCTTGGTCTGGAGGATCTCTGAGGACCCAGCAGGGACACTCACCTGGTTTTAGCCCTCTTGGAAGCAGCACCATCTGACTTCACTAAAGCTTCTAACACTCACAAAACAGCCAGCACAACTTTTCTTTTCTTTTCTTTCCTTTTCTTTTCTTTTCTTTCTCTATCTCTCTCTTTTCTCTCTCTCTCTTTCTCTCTCTCTCTCTGTTTGACAGATCCTTGAGGGAACAACACAGATGGTGGCTTCAGTTTTGTCCTCAACAGCAGCAGCTTCCATCATCCACTGCTATCTATCAAGAGACTTGGAGAGGCAGTGTATATATTTGTGTGAGTGTGTTTGTGTGTGAGTGGGGGGGGTTGGTTTGTTAGTAATATTTCTCTCTCTCTCTCTCTCTCATACACACATATACACACACACATACACACTCTTTTCTCTTTTTCATGATCTGTGTACTGAGGTTGGGAGAAGTAGACTTGTAGACTTCTAGTTTGACAACAACATAATTCTCAGAATGTCCAGATATCACCAAAAAATTGCAAAGCATGCAAGGAAAGAGGAACATATAGCTCAGTTATAGGAAAAAAGGGAATGTGGCAGAAGCTACAAAGATGCAGCCCAGTCACTGGAATTACTAATCATGGATCTTATGTCAACTCTCTTAAAAAAATCAATGAATTAAAGGAAAATATGGACAAAGAACTAAAAAGAAATCAGAAAATCAATATATAAACAGAATAAGAATTTCAATAAGAAGATAAAAAGTTGTCATCAATTGTGGCAAATGTTCCACACCAATGCAGAGTGTCAGTGGTGGTTTGGTGTGTGTATTTTATGCATATATCATGTATTTTATGCATGATTGTTCTGTAAACCCATAATATCTCTAATAAAAAAGGTAGAAATTATAAAGAGGAACTAAGTGTACATTTCTAGAGCTGAAAAGTACAATAACTGAAATAAAGAAATTCCATAGAGAGGGTTCAATAGCAGATTGGAGCAGGCAGAAGAAAGGATCAGCAAACTTAAAGATAAGACTATTTAAATTGTCCTGTCTTAAAGGAATAGAGAAAAAGAATGAGAAAAGTTAACAGAACTTCTTTTAGCTTCCTGGGTTTCTCAAGCAAACATCATGAAATGGGTCAGGCTAAATAATAGGAATTTATTTTTCACAGTTTTGAGGCTAAAAGAAAGTCCAAATCAAGATATAATCAAGGTGATGCTTTCTTCCCAAAGACTGGTGTTCTGGAACTGGCTGATAGCAATCTTGGTCATTGGCTCCTCTGTCACATGGGAAGGCACATAGTGTCATCTTGCTTACGCTTGCTAAAACTGCCAGAATGCAATATACCAGAAATGGGTTGGCTTTTACAGTAAGGATTTATTAGCTTACAAATTTTCAGTTCTAAAACCATGAAAATGTCCAAATTAAGACATCAACAAGACAAAATATTCTTTCAAGAAAGGCTGCTGGCATCTGGCACACTTCTATCACATGGGAAGGCACATAGTGTCATCTTGCTTACGCTTGCTAAAACTGCCAGAATGCAATATACCAGAAATGGGTTGGCTTTTACAGTAAGGATTTATTAGCTTACAAATTTTCAGTTCTAAAACCATGAAAATGTCCAAATTAAGACATCAACAAGACAAAATATTCTTTCAAGAAAGGCTGCTGGCATCTGGCACACTTCTATCACATGGGAAGGCACATGGCCAACGTCTGCTTGTCCTTCTCTCATGGGTTTGCTGCTTTCAGCTCCCAATGGTCTCCTTTCTGAGCTTCTGTGGGTCCTCTCTTAGCATCTCCAGGGCTTTAATCTCTAAGCTTTTTCTGTCTTATCCTCTCATAAAGTACTCCAGTAAAAGGATTAAGACCCACCTTGAACTGGGTGAGTCACGTTTTAATTGAAACAACCTAATCAAAAGGTCCCACCCACAATAGATTTCCACCTACAGGAAGGGATTAAAAGAACATGTCATTTTCTGGGGTACATAACATCTTCAAACCTCCACACATCTCCTGATTTCTTCATTCTCTTCATGTACATTGATGTTCAGCTTCTGGTTTTTACCTCTGTGGCTTTCTCTCTGTCTGAATTTCATTACATTTATGAAAGATTCCAGTAACAGGAAAAAGACCCTTCCTGATTGAGCTGGGTCATGCCTTAGTTTAAGTAACCTTATCAAAAGGTCCTACTTATAATCCAACCCACAGGAATGGATTAAATTTAAGAACATGTATTTCTGAGGTATGTACATTTCAAATCACCACACTCCCTCCTCTGGACCCCAGAAAGACATGTTCTTTCAATATGCAAAATACCTTCATTCCTTCACAACGTATCAAAAGTCTGAAGTTATTTCAGAAACAATGCTAAGTACAAAGTCTCATCAAAATCAGGTACAGATGCAGTCTGTCCTGGCATACAATTTCCCTCTGTCTGCTAACCTGCAAAATCTGCCTCTGATATAAAATGGAGATACAGGTATGGGACAAACATTTCATTCCAGAAGGGAGAATTGGAAGAAGACAAGGACTATGGGTCCCAAACAATTCTGAAGATAAGCAGGCTAAATTCTATTAGATTTCAAGGTCTGAGAGTCATCTATAGAGCAATCAATGTTTTGTCCTCCAGGCCTGATGGAACAGCAACCCCACCTCTTCCAAGTGGTTGTGCAGTGGCTGTGCTCTCCCTGAACACTGGGGTGAAGGTTCTACCCTCTCTAAGTATTTGGATGGTGTCCAGGCTCTCCACCAACACTGAAGCATAGACCCCACTAACTCTGAGCAGTGGGGTGGCAGCATACTCCCTAAACAATGGGGCAGAAGGCCTTCCCCCTCCAAGCACAGGGGCAGACCAGCCCTTTCCATGCACATGAATGGACCAACTCTCTTGTCCAGGGAGAGGTCTTCAGTCCAGACCTCAGCTTGGTTTGGCTTTAAAAAAATGTGAATTTGTTGGTTTGGGGTTTGAAGCTAGGAGAACTGTACACTAGGTATATGCTAAAAAAGAACTCTATTGTATTTTTGGTGGGAATGTAAAATGGCACACACTTTGGAAAGCAATATGGTGGAATCTCAAAAAGTTAAATATACAATTACCATATGTACCTAGTATGTACCTAGGAGAAGTGCAAAATGAAGGTGTCATTAAGGCAATGCTTTCTCCCAGCAGACTGTGGCATTCTGGGCCTGGTTGTTACTGATACTTGGTCCTTGCCTCTTCTGTCATATGGCAACGCACATGTTGACCCTCCTGACTTCTTTCTCTTCCAGGTTCCATGGCCTTCCAGATTCTAGCTGCTTCCTCTGGCTTTTTTTCTCTGTATGACTTTCACTCAGTTTATATAGGATTTTACTAATCTAGAATAAAGCCAAGACTGATTCATTTGGGCCATACCTTAGCTGAAATAATATCTTGAAGTGTTCTTATTTATGATGGGTCCATGGTCACAGGAATGGTTTGAGTTTAGGAACATGTTTTTCTGAGGTACATAGCTTCAAGTCACCACTGGGCACCCTGAATTTTATATGACCAACATAAGTAGAAGCAAAAGACCTCGACCCCTGGGAGAAGAGCAGGAAATCCTCCTGTGCCAGCATTCTTTCTTTCTTTTTTTTTTTTTTTTTTAATCTTCATTTTATTGAGATATATTCACATACCACGCAGTCATACAAAACAAATCGTACTTTCGATTGTTTACAGTACCATTACATAGTGGTACATTCATCACCCAAATCAATCCCTGACACCTTCATTAGCACACACACAAAAATAACAAGAATATTAATTAGAGTGAAAAAGAGCAATTGAAGTAAAAAAGAACACTGGGTACCTTTGTCTGTTTGTTTCCTTCCCCTATTTTTCTACTCATCCATCCATAAACTAGACAAAGTGGAGTGTGGTCCTTATGGCTTTCCCAATCCCATTGTCACCCCTCATAAGCTACATTTTTATACAACTGTCTTCGAGATTCATGGGTTCTGGGTTGCAGTTTGATAGTTTCAGGTAACCACCACCACCTACCCTAATTCTTTAGAACCTAAAAAGGGTTGTCTAAAGTGTGCATAAGAGTGCCTACCACAGTAACCTTTCGGCTCCTTTTGGAATCTCTCTGCCACTGAAGCTTATTTCATTTCCTTTCACATCCCCCTTTTGGTCAAGAAGATGTTCTCCGTCCCACGATGCCAGGTCTACAATCCTCCCCGTGAGTCATATTCCACGTTGCCAGGGAGATTCACTCCCCTGGGTGTCTGATCCCACGTAGGGGGGAGGGCAGTGATTTCACCTTTCAAGTTGGCTTAGCTAGAGAGACAGGGCCACATCTGAGCAACAAAGAGGCATTCGGGAGGAGGCTCTTAGGCACAACCATAGGGAGGCCAAGCCTCTCCTTTGCAGCAACCGTCTTCCCAAGGGTAAAACCTGTGGTAGAGGGCTCAACCCATCAAACCACCAGTCCCCTATGTCTGTGGTCATGTTAGCAACCATGGAGGTGGGGTAGGCGAATACCCCTGCGTTCTCCACAGGCTCCTCAAGGGGGCACTACATCTTTTTTTTTTCCTTGTTTTTCTTGTTTTTCTTTCTTTTTTTTTTTTTAACTTTCCCTTCTTTTTTAAATCAACTGTATGAAAAAAAAGTTAAAAAGAAAACAAACATACAATAAAAGAACATTTCAAAGAGACCATAACAAGGGAGTAAGAAAAAGACAACTAACCTAAGATAACTGCTTAACTTCCAACATGTTCCTACTTTGCCCCAAGAAAGTTACCTAATATAGCAACATTTCTGTGAACTTGCTCCTACTATATCCATCAGAAATTAACAGACCATAGTCATTCCTGGGCATCCCCAGAACATTAAATAGCTTATCTGTTCTTCTTGGATTATTGTTCCCCCTTCCTTAATTGCTCTCTATTGCTAGTTCCCCTACATTCTACATTATAAACCATTTGTTTTACATTTTTCAAAGTTCACATTAGTGGTAGCATATAATATTTCTCTTTTTGTGCCTGGCTTATTTCTCTCAGCATTATGTCTTCAAGGTTCATCCATGTTGTCATATGTTTCACGAGATCGTTCCTTCTTACTGCCGCGTAGTATTCCATCGTGTGAATATACCACATTTTATTTATCCACTCATCTGTTGAAGGACATTTGGGTTGTTTCCATCTCTTGGCAATTGTGAATAATGCTGCTATGAACATTGGCCTGCAGATATCTGTTCGTGTCACTGCTTTCCGATCTTCCGGGTATATACCGAGAAGTGCAATCGCTGGATCGAATGGTAACTCTATATCTAGTTTTCTAAGGAGCTGCCAGACTGACTTCCAGAGTGGCTGAACCATTATACAATCCCACCAACAATGAATAAGAGTTCCAATTTCTCCACATCCCCTCCAGCATTTGTAGTTTCCTGTTTGTTTAGTGGCAGCCATTCTAACCGGTGTTAGATGGTATCTCATTGTGGTCTTAATTTGCATCTCTCTGATAGCTAGTGAAGCTGAACATTTTTTCATGTGTTTCTTGGCCATTTGTATTTCCTCTTCAGAGACTGCCTTTTCATATCTTTTGCCCATTTTATAATTGGGCCGACTGTACTATTGTCATTGAGTTGTAGGATTTCTTTATATATGCAAGATATCAGTCTTTTGTCAGATACATGGTTTCCAAAAATTTTTTCCCATTGAGTTGGCTGCCTCTTTACCTTTTTGAGAAATTCCTTTGACATGCAGAAACTTCTAAGCTTGAGGAGTTCCCATTTATCTATTTTCTCTTTTGTTGCTTGTGCTTTGGGTGTAAAGTCTAGGAAGTGGCCGCCTAATACAAGGTCTTGAAGATGTTTTCCTACATTATCTTCTAGGAGTTTTATGGTACTTTCTTTTATATTGAGATCTTTGGTCCATTTTGAGTTAATTTTTGTGTAGGGGGTGAGGTAGGGGTCCTCTTTCATTCTTTTGGATATGGATATCCAACTCTCCCAGCCCCATTTGTTGAAAAGATCATTATGACTCAGTTCAGTGACTTTGGGGGCCTTATCAAAGATCAGTCGGCCATAGATCTGAGGGTCTATCTCCGAATTCTCAATTCGATTCCATTGATCTATATGTCTATCTTTGTGCCAGTACCATGCTGTTTTGGCAACTGTGGCTTTATAATAAGCTTCAAAGTCAGGGAGTGTAAGTCCTCCCACTTCGTTTTTCCTTTTTAGAGTGTCTTTAGCAATTCGAGGCATCTTCCCTTTCCAAATAAATTTGATAACTAGCTTTTCCAAGTCTGCAAAGTAGGTTGTTGGAATTTTGATTGGGATTGCATTGAATCTGTAGATGAGTTTGGGTAGAATTGACATCTTAATGACATTTAGTCTTCCTATCCATGAACATGGAATATTTTTCCATCTTTTAAGGTCCCCTTCTATTTCTTTTAGTAGAGTTATGTAGTTTTCTTTGTATAGGTCTTTGACATCTTTGGTTAAGCTTTTTCCTAGGTACTTGATTTTTTTAGTTGCTATTGAAAATGGTATCTTTTTCTTGAGTGTCTCTTCAGTTTGTTCATTTCTAGCATATAGAAACATTACTGACTTATGTGCATTAACCTTGTATCCCGCTACTTTGCTAAATTTGTTTATTAGCTCTAGTAGCTGTATCATCGATTTCTCAGGGTTTTCTAGATATAAGATCATATCATCTGCAAACAATGACAGTTTTACTTCTTCTTTTCCAATTTGGATGCCTTTTATTTCTTTGCCTTGCCGGATTGCCCTGGCTAGCACTTCCAGCACAATGTTGAATAACAGTGGTGACAGCGGGCATCCTTGTCTTGTTCCTGATCTTAGAGGGAAGGCTTTCAGTCTCTCACCATTGAGTACTATGCTGGCTGTGGGTTTTTCATATATGCTCTTTATCATGTTGAGGAAGTTTCCTTCAATTCCTGCCTTTTGAAGTGTTTTTATCAAAAAGGGATGTTGGATTTTGTCAAATGCTTTTTCAGCATCTATTGAGATGATCAATTGATTTTTCCCTTTTGACTTGTTAATGTGTTGTAATACATTGATTGATTTTCTTATGTTGAACCATCCTTGCATGCCTGGAATGAACCCCACTTGGTCATGGTGTATGATTTTTTTAATGTGTCTTTGGATTCGATTTGCAAGTATTTTGTTGAGGATTTTTGCAGCTATATTCATTAGGGAGATTGGCCGGTAGTTTTCCTTTTTTGTAGCATCTTTGCCTGGTTTTGGTATTAGATTGATGTTAGCTTCATAAAATGAGTTAGGTAGTGTTCCATTTTCTTCAATGTTTTGAAAGAGTTTGAGTAAGATTGGTGTCAGTTCTTTCTGGAAAGTTTGGTAGAATTCCCCTGTGAAGCCATCTGGCCCTGGGCATTTATTTGTGGGAAGATTTTTGATGACTGATTGGATCTCTTTGCTTGTGATGGGTTGGTTGAGGTCTTCTATTTCTTCTCTGGTCAGTCTAGGTTGTTCATATGTTTCCAGGAAATTGTCCATTTCCTCTACATTATCCAGTTTGTTGCCATACAGTTGTTCATAGTATCCTCTTATAATTTTTTTACTTTCTTCAGGATCTGCATTTATGTCACCTTTTTCATTCATTATTTTGTTTATATGGGTCTTCTCTCTTTTTGATTTTGTCAGTCTAGCTAGGGGCTTGTCAATCTTGTTGATCTTCTCAAAGAACCAACTTTTGGTGATATTTATCCTCTCTATTGTTTTTTTGTTCTCTATGTCATTTATTTCTGCTTTAATCCTTGTTATTTCTTTTCTTCTACTTGGTTTAGGATTGGTTTGCTGTTCATTTTCTAGCTTCTTCAGTTGATCCATTAGTTCTTTGATTTTGGCTCTTTCTTCCTTTTTAATATATGCGTTTAGTGCTATAAATTTCCCCCTTAGCACTGCTTTTGCTGCATCCCATAGGTTTTGGTATGTTGTGTTCTCATTTTCATTCGTCTCTATATATTTAGCAATTTCTCTTGCTATTTCTTCTTTAACCCACTGATTGTTTAGGAGTGTGTTGTTTAACCTCCAGGTATTTGTGAATTTTCTAAGTCTCTGATGGTTATTGACTTCTAATTGTATTCCATTGTGGTCAGAGAATGTGCTTTGAATAATTTCAATCTTTTTAAATTTATTCAGGCTTGTTTTATGTCCCAGCATATGATCTATTCTGGAGAAAGTTCCATGAGCACTAGAAAAGTATGTGTATCCTGGTGATTTGGGATGTAATGTCCTGTATATGTCTGTTAAATCTAATTCATTTATCAGATTGTTTAGGTTTTCAGTTTCCTTATTGGTCTTCTGTCTGGTTGATCTATCTATAGGAGAGAGTGATGTGTTGAAGTCTCCCACAATTATTGTGGAAACATCAATTGCTTCCTTTAGTTTTGCCAGTGTTTCTCTCATGTATTTTGTGGCACCTTGATTGGGTGCATAGACATTTACGATTGTTATTTCTTCTTGCTGAATTGCCCCTTTTATTAGTACGTATTGGCCTTCTTTGTCTCTCAAAACATCCCTGCATTTGAAGTCTATTTTATCTGAGATTAATATTGCTACACCTGCTTTCTTTTGGCTGTAGCTTGCATGAAATGTTTTTTTCCATACTTTCCCTTTCAGTTTCTTTGTGTCCCTGTGTCTAAGATGAGTCTCTTGTATGCAACATATTGATGGTTCATTTTTTTTGATCCATTCTGCGAATCTATATCTTTTAATTGGGGAGTTTAATCCATTTACATTCAACGTTATAACCGTGAAGGCATTTCTTGAATCAGCCATCTTATCCTTTGGTTTATGTTTGTCATATTTTTCCCCTCTGTCTATTAATATCCTTTATTGTACCCATACCGAATCTCTTTAGTACTGAACCTTTCTCCAAGTCTCTCTGTCCTTTCTTTGTTTCTCTGTCTGTAGGGCTCTCTTTAGTATCTCCAGTAGGGCAGGTCTCTTGTTAGCAAATTCTCTCAGCATTTGTTTGTTTGTGAAAAATTTAAGCTCTCCCTCAAATTTGAAGGAGAGCTTTGCTGGATAAAGTATTCTTGGCTGGAAATTTTTCTCACTCAGAATTTTAAATATATCATGCCACTGCCTTCTCGCCTCCATGGTGGCTGCTGAGTAGTCACTACTTAGTCTTATGCTGTTTCCTTTGTATGTGGTGAATTGCTTTTCTCTTGCTGCTTTCAGAACTTGCTCCTTCTCTTCTGTGTTTGACAGTGTGATCAGTATATGTCTCGGAGTGAGTTTATTTGGATTTATTCTATTTGGGGTTCGCTGAGCATTTATGATTTGTGTATTTATGTTGTTTAGAAGATTTGGGAAGTTTTCCCCAACAATTTCTTTGAATACTCTTCCTAGACCTTTACCCTTTTCTTCCCCTTCTGGGACACCAATGAGTCTTATATTTGGACATTTCATATTATCTATCATATCCCTGAGGTCCATTTCGATTTTTTCAATTTTTTTCCCCATTCTTTCTTTTATGCTTTCATTTTCCATTCTGTCATCTTCAAGGTCACTGATTCGTTGTTCATCTTCCTCTAATCTTGTACTATGAGTGTCCAGAATCTTTTTAATTTGGTCAACAGTTTCTTTAATTTCCATAAGATCATCCATTTTTTTATTTAGTCTTGCAATGTCTTCTTTATGCTCTTCTAGGGTCTTCTTGATTTCCTTTGTCTCCCATACTATGGTCTCATTGTTCATCTTTAGTTCTTTGAGTAGCTGCTCTAGGTGCTGTGTCTCTTCTGGTCTTTTGATTTGGGTGCTTGGGCTTGGGTTATCCATATCGTCTGGTTTTTTCATATGCTTTATAATTTTCTGTTGTTTTTGGCCTCTTGGCATTTGCTGAACTTGATAGGGTTCTTTTAGGATTTGTAGACCAATTGAAGTCCTTATCTCTAATTTATCAGATCTACAGCTTCGTGGAGCACACTTTCTCTAACTAACCAGGAGGTGGCGTCCACGAGCCACCTGTTGTCCATAAGCCAGTTCTCCCCTGCTTAGCCTTTTTGGTGAGTGGGGGAGTGAGTCTTGTGGGGTCCAATTGGTGTACCAAGCTTGCGTGTGTAGTTGGTGTTGCCCGCCCTGTATATGGGGCGTGTTTCTGGGCAGTCAGGGAGGGGGGGTGGCTCTAACAATCAAATCTCCCTGGTGATCCTAGAGTTTTAAAGCTGCTGCAATAGTCTAATACTTCAGTTCAGTCCTGCCACAGTTTGTCTCTGCCACTGACCCACAAGTCCTTGGTATTGGCGTATGGCTCCTGAGACTTGCAAGTGGGCCCCTCTTCCAGGCCGTGCACCCCAGGTCCTCTGTTGAGGGATGACTGTGCTATGTCACAGGTGAGTGCCGTCCCCCCAGGGCAGTTCTGGGCTGCTGGGCTGTGTAGGGAGGCTCCCAGTCTGCTCAAATGATGGCTCAATGGGGCTTTGTTAATTCACACTGCTCTACCTTCCCAACTCTGGGACAATCAGCTGAGGTTGCCGGGAAGGCTAATGTCCACGCCCAGTTTTGTGGTGTGTGCCTGTTATTTGAAGCACTTCCGTCACACTGGGTTGTCTGGGGCAGTTCTGGGCTATGGGGCTGGCGATGGGCAGGAGTGTTTCCTGTCCACCAGGATGATGGCTGAGTGGACACCCCCCTTTTCTTGGGAAGTTGTGGTGTTTAGTGAATTTTCTCAGCCACTGGATTATTGCGTTTTGTCTCAGAGCTCTCCTAGTTCTGCTCTTGACTTGACCTGCCCAAATTGTAAGTCTTTGAAGCTTTCTGTATTGGGCTTCTTAGAGTAATTGTTTTAGAAAAAGAAAAAAGGATTAAAAAAAAAAAAAAAAGGGGCCCTCCTCAGAGATCTAATGGGTTATTGAAATGCTAAGAGACAAAGCAACCAGGGCCATTAAGGAAAGGTCCACAGGGCAGAGAGATCAGCTTTTCTTCGGGATTTGCATATGCGCCTCAGGGCCTGAGCTCCGGCCTGAGCTCTGCCCTTCCCCTTTCTATGTTCACCAGAACTCCAAAAATCCTCCGCTTTTATTTTGGAGTTTTTCGTGTTGTTTTTTTTCTATGCCTGTCTCCTCTCTGCTGGGCTGGCTGCTCTCAGATTCTCTGGTGTCTGGTCACCATCTATCTATGGTTGGAGTTTGGATCAGCAGAATGAGTTTCCAATAAGGGCTGCCACTGCAGTTCTCCCTTCTCCTTCCCGGAGCTGACAGCCCTTCCTCCCACGGGACTGAGCCTGGCAGGGAGGGGCACGGGTCCCCTGGCCGCAAAAACTTACAGATTTCGCTGATCTCAGCAGTTCCACATTTTCATGAGTGTTGTATGAAGTATGCCCAAAGTCAGATTGCTCTGTGGTGTCCAGTCCACGCAGTTCCTGGCTTTCTACCTACTTTCCTGGAGGAGTAACTAAAACATACAGCTCACCAGTCTGCCATCTTGCTCCGCCTCCCAGCATTCTTTCTTTTTACATTCAAAATACATCCAGAATGTGACAAAAGTTTCAGCTAATCTGCCTCCAATCTGGCACAAGATTTTGTCATTTCTCATTTGGATAGTTGTGATAGTCCTTTAACTGGTGTCACTGCTTTATTCCTTGCTCACATACAGTCAAATCCCAACACAGCAGTCAAACTGTTCCTATTAAAACCTAAGTCATATCATGTTGTTCTCAGTTCAAAACCCTCTAATGTCTTCCAATATCACACAAGTAAACCCCAAAGTTCTTTCAGGCTTGTGAGGCCCTGAAAGATTTAGCTCCTTTCTGGATTCCAGGAACAGGTATCCTTGGTGTTTGTTGAATGCTCCAGATGCATTACTTCACCAGGGCCTTTGTGCTTGCTTATCTCTCTGCCTGGAAGGATCTTTTCCCACATGGCTTTCTCCTACCTTATTTGGGTCTTTTCTTAAACAGCCTCTGCTAAATGAGGTCTTCTGCAATTGTGTGCATCTCACCAATTCTATCCATCACTCCCTACCCCCATCATGCTTTATTTTCCATCACCCAATAAATCATACATTCCACTTATCTATTTCAATTATTTTCTGTCTCCCCTCAGAGGGATTTCTGCTTATTTTATTCATGGGTGTATTACTAGCACCTAGAAGAGTTCCTGAAAACATAACTGAATCTCAATAAGTACATGTAGAATAAATCAATGAATGAATTAAAGCATAAGGGTGAACAAGTATTGCCATCAAAATGAAAATGCAATATTTTTGGAATATACATAATGATACTATATCAGAGATATGACAACATAGTAATTTATATGTTGTTCCTTCAGAAAATGCATTACATGAGATTCTGACTTACTGATTCCTTGGGGTACTGCATTAATCCTACTGTTCACACTAAGTTTCCACATCAATATAAAGTGCTGCCTCATATGGGACACGCTGTAGCCTTTTAATACCAACATCCATCATGCTAAAATATATGCATGGCCTATAACTTCAGTGGAATAGCCTACAATATAGAATAGGAGTGATCCCTAGGCAGAGCTTAAAATAAGCAAATAGTTCAAATGCTCAACTTACCTGTGATATTTTTAATTACCTGGCACATCAGTTTAGATGAATGTTCAGGCTCTATCAAACCATCATGACACTAAACTTTGAATGAGAGGAAGACCAGGAGCCCCATGTGTTTCTTCTTTTTTACTGCTCCAAGTAAAATGAATCTTTTGATTTTTTTTTTTTTAACTTCTAGAATATATCTCTAAAGAGCCAGTGGTTTAAATGCAAAGGTCTTTCCTTAAGGAAAAGGTTCTAGTTTTCATTTTCCAAAAGTAAAATATTGCTTTCTCACATGAAAGTTTTGTCTATTTTATGGCCAGAGTTAAAAAAAAAAAGTCTTGGAACTTCTTTAATGTAGTCCTATTCATCAAACTGATTCTTTCTTGCTCTAGGTTATTTCTCATTGATATTCCCTTTGGTTGCTAGAAATTTCTAAATTAGTGTTTCATACATCTACTTGGCACACATTATTTAGCTAACTATTACCTTTCATTTGCATTCATTGTGTGAGTATGTGACTTTATCATTGCTCAGAATTATAATAACCATAAAGGAGTGATTTATATTGCCATAGATACAGAGATAAAAGTATTACATTTAAAAATCTGTATCTTTTCTTATTGTAATCTGTTGAAGAAAGGAACTTCATTAGATGCAAAATATCACTATTTATTTTAGTACTATATGAGTGTGTTTGTGTGTATTAAAGTGAACAACAGCTTCCAGGTCTTATGTTTGGTTATCTATTTTGATTTCTAAAATCCATGTTTCCTTTACCTTCAATCTAGTGTTTTGTATTGTTGGAAGAGAAATACAGTAATGATGAGAGTAGTACATGTATATTCTAGATAAGGAAAGTCTATATCTTATATAAATTAAGAACAAATAGTGTGGAAAATTATACCCCAGATCTAGAAATTTCTTTTCTTTTTCTTTCTATCTCTCTCCCTCTCTCTCTCTCCCTCCCTCTCTCCTTCTCTCTCCCTCCCTACCCTTCTCCCCCTCCCTCTCCCTCTCCCTATCTCTTTGGTAAATGTACATAATTACTTTAAATTTTATCCAGTTACAAAATGTAACCATATTCTACTCCCACATTTATCTCTATAGGTAAAACATTTTTAATCATTAAAAGTATAAATAATATATACCATTTATTATTAAAAATAACAAGTACTAAATTTAAAAAATGTAATTTGTTCATCTTTCATCTCCCTTTATTTCATTTCTAAAATTTAATTATACAAATGTTCCTATTTGCAATGACATTATTTATCTTAATGGAAGTAATTATACTTATTTAAAACCTAAAACCTCATTTTACAGTCCTGGACATCCCTGTCTTATAATGGTCTCTACTGAAAATGTCCTTGGCTTATTGTTCAATGCCACATCTCTTCTGCCTCTCCTGGCCTTTGCTCCCTCCCACCCTTCCCAGGACACCCTAGTCTAAAGATTTGGCCAGAGAGGATCTTATGAGAAGAAAACAAGACAGACTTTTTGCTGATCTTATAAATTCAGAATTGAAAGAATGGAAAAGACTGGAAAAATCAAGGAACAATAATCATATATTAATCTGAAATCATTAAATCACACTATATTCTTCCCAAAATGCAGCTAAGAAAGCAGCTTTTAATAAATGGGAATTTTGATCATATGGAAGGACAGTGAGTTTTAACTATGAAACACAGAAAGGAAACTGGGTAAGAAGAGGATACTGAAAGTGAGCAAAATTAATAACAAATAATTCCTAAACTTTCTTTAATGTTTACCCTATCCTCAGGAAAATAAGGAATCTTGGTATTTTCCTTTTTATATATCACTGACTTTTCATCCTAGGATTCAGAATTAAGCCCAGCTTGTTACATTGAAGTTGTAGGCAATTCAGGGATAAACTGAGACTAAAGAATTTTAATAATATTATTCCCATTGAAATGTATGTTAAAGTTGTAAATAACCAACTTAATATTGAGCTTTTAAAACACTCTATACTTTTAAATTTGAAGCCTGTCAATATTATTGTGTCATAAGTCATTTTTAAAACAATGTAAAGTTTTAACTGTTTTGGCAAAATTTTTATTTATCTCTGACAGATCTAGATTCATAAAGACTTTCCAAGGTGATTTAATTATTCCAAACCATAAAAAGATCTGCCAATATTTACCAATGGGATTTTAAAGCTAAACAGTATTGTTTCTGCTTTGTGATTTTGAAAGTTTAATTGAATGCTATGGGGACAGATAACTGAAAAGTTAGTTGATTGATACGGGAACTTTCTGAAATAAGATAGTATTGCATATAGACCATGAATTATATAAAATTGCCCCTTTACACAGCCAATAAATTATTTTTTTCAAAATAAGATACATCTGGGAAAAAAGTTTAAAATTTTGAACATATATAATTATATTAAATAAATTGCTATTTACTGACTACTCTAGGGGAGGGAGAGAGAATTGATTAGGCAAAGCAGGTGGACAGTAAAAATAGTACCTTCACTTAAAAGCCAGACATAATATAGAAGAAGAAAGATTTAGGAAATAGAAGCATTTAGGAAATAGTGAGGCCTGAAGAAGCATTTCTCCAAGGTTAATTAAACTGATTATTGATATTATATTTTACCATATCACCTAATAATTGCATTATTATTAAATTAATATTTCTGTTTAAATCTACTAAGACTTATAATCACTAACTAATTTAGTCCTTCCTAGAAAATGTTCTGCTTGAAATCATATTCAACATGTTAGTTTTAATTTTGTATACATATCAACATAATTGGTTTTTTTCTGTACCACCTACAATCACCTCATATGCCTATTATTCTACACATGTCACATATTGGAACACTGTGGGATACTGTCTATAATAGCTTGAGGAGCTAGCATCCAGTAAGTAGGGTGTAGAATTTCATTGCATAGCATAGGAGTTTGTTCCACAGGACAGCTGAAGTTTATAAAGCTCTTCCTTAAACTGAAGTGAAATCTGTTTCCTAATAATGCCAAATGGAAACTCCAGACAATAATTGGATTGACTCTGCCCCTTTTAGAAATGATAACAGCTAGGAGTCTGGTGACTATGAATTCCTAGGGATTAAAGTAAATTTCACTTTAGGCAATTTTTGTTATTGCTTAGTATATAAATGCTAATTTTTATTAAATTCACATTGATTCATAGTGATCATTGCTCTTTCTAGTTTTCTTAAATCATATGCCCATTCATGTATTTTTTGTCTGTATTTTTAATTATGTATATTAAGCCAAGGAAGGAGAATGATCAAGATTCTAAAGTCAGAAAGAGGAAATGGGATCCAAAGATCAAAGAGAGGAATCTTGAATAAAGCAAGTCAGAAAGAAACAGATTAAAAATGAAAGATATAGATATACTGGTAATATAAGCACCACCTCCCAATCCATCAAAGATGTGTATCCTAGCTTACCAGTTCTCCTTCTTATGAAAACAAATTGCCCAACTGCAATTTTCAGGGTTGTTTGCAATTCTATGTAATTTCAAAAAGTCACTGGTTTTATCTTCTACATCTACTACTTCTACAATTTCATCTTTAAGTACTCTTGATATTTTAAGAAATAATTTGTTTGGGTGAGGAGACTAAATTTCATTTGTAGAAGTCTCCTGTCCCACTCCAACCAAACTTGGAGGTTTTGAATCTAGTTTACCAGGCAAATGGAAGAATCACTAGAAGAAATAAGAACAAAAATTATCTAGAGGTAAATAAAATGGAGCTAGTAAGATCTAAATACCATATGTGTTTAAATTCTCTTGACTGAGAACATTTACAGGTTTCAGTAGACAGTTAAACATGCCCACCTTTGCTAGGGTACTCTATGGATTGTAAGGTATAATTAACATCACTCTATCAATATATGCCTGTGTTCATTATATATAATTTTCCATGAAGAGAAATATATATGCATGTGAATTTTTTTCATCTGTGATGAATTATAACTTTTTCACAGTGTAATTTCCTATTCAATCTATATCTATACAACCAATTAGTAGACACAGAAACTAGATTTTAATAAGATGACAGATGTCAGGACAATGTTTTGATCAAACTTTTTGATTATAATGGCTTTTGAGTCAAGTAGAACTACCCTCAAAATTACTTTAATAAAGAAAAATTATATTAATTCATCTAAGGAAATCTCTGAATTTATGAGAGTTAATATGCTCTGCAATCTTGAGAGCCATGTTATATGACTGCTTTTATTACAACAACTTTCAGAAAATACTTCAGGATTCACTAATCTCAATCAAGTTACTTAGTAGTTTTTATCCTAATATATACAAATTTTAATTACCTATTATTACTTGTCAAATAAACACAGGAAAAGTATTACTCGTGCTTAAATATGCTATTCCAATATAAAAGCTTCCCACCAATGCCTGCATTAGAAAGCCCTATTTGTGCATTGACCATCTATATAAGAAGACGTGTTCTCTACATGCGGCCTCATTCACACTACCTTACCTCTTCCTACTTTTCAGAGAAAAAGAGAAATTCAGAGAAAATAGAAGCTCTTAGAGATAAGCTTCTTTTGAGAGGGTCATATTATTAATACATGTATCTCTTTACATCCTAAACGTCTTTGCTTCCGATTTGCTTTTTTCAATACTATTTTCAATATACTTAGGTTCCTACATACTTTTTCTGCCTGTAGAATCATATTCATTCTCCATTTTCCTTGGTATATTCTACATAATTACAAACACAAAAAAGAAAAATAAGGCAAAATGAATATCAAAAACAATTCATTTCTTAATATTTTTTGTTTCCTTCCTTTCATTTTGTTAGGTCATGAGTTTCCCAAGGGCCTAGAAAGTACAGATGATCAATAGTGGTTTATTTAATGAACAAATAAGTAGTTTTCCCACAAGATAATCTATTTATCTTAATCATCTCCAACATGAAAGTTTAGAATGAGTTAATCATACTTACATGACTAAATGTGAGTCTCCACCCCCTCCCCAAAGATATCCTCTTTCCTAGGCATATGCAAAAGACTTACATAAAATGTTGGTACAATGCTTTTAGAAATAGTAACACAAATACAACTGAATGGGAACAAAACTCTCCTATGTATGTTCAATTACTCATGTCCCTTCTGTTCCTTGCAGCAATTGAGAATATAAAAAATAAGTTAATTTAAAATATTAATACAACCATGGGACTTAGAGAAAAATCTCTTTTCTGACTGAAATAAAATTGTTTATACAGGGAAAATCACATAATTGGACATAGTTTATGAACTATATTTAATACATTGTATGCTTTAGCATGATATATTTGCAACTGTAATTTTCTTTTTTTACTGATGTATCATTAACATAAAAAAATAAGACAAATGTAAGTTCATTTTGAAGAATTTCAACAAGTGTATATACCTGCAGAACTATCACCACTCAAATCAGAATACAGAAATTTCCATCACCCAAGAAAATTTTCTCATGAACTTTTCCAATCAATCCCCTCCCCCACAACCCCCAAATAAGACCTTTTCTTATTTCTAATGTTATAAATGGGTTTTGACTGTTCTTATAGTTCATATAAATGAAATTATATATTATGTATTCTTTTGTGTCCGGCTGCCTCCACTCAACATGCTTTTTAGATTCAATCAATCTGCTACTTCATGTCTCAGTAGTTGTTTTGTTGCTGAGTTGTATTCCATGTTATGAATATACCACAGTATTTTTATATATTCTGTTGTTGATAGACAGACAAGTTTGTTCCAAGTTTGTGCTATTATGAACAAAGTTGATATTAAGATCCTTCTATGGATCTTCGGGAGGACTTACATTTTTCGTGATGGTGGCAGTGGTAAGTATCTCAGAATGGAATTGCTTGGTCACAGGGCAGATGCACTCTTAATTTCATTGGAAACTGCAAAAAACTATTCCAAGGAGATTATAACACTTTTATGCTCACAGTTCCAATCATTGCACATACATATCAACATTTGGTGTTGTTAATATTATATTTTTAGCCAGTAAATTTTGATATTTTAATTTGGATTTCCCTAAAGAAAAATAATGTTGAGCACCTTTAATATGAAATTTCAATTTTGTCTACTTTTAATTAGATTGTCTTTTTATTATTTTTTTGTAGGAGCTCTTTATATAGTCTAGGTCCATGTCTTTTGTAAGCTGCAATCTTTCCTTCCTACAGTTGTCTATTTGTTTCCTTAAGTGTCGAATTTTACAATAGACAACTTTTATTTTAGTAAAGTTCAATTTATCATTTTCCCTTTTTATAGAGATGCATTTTGTGTCCTGTTCAAAAACTTTTGCCTATGCTAAATTACCATAAATTTATTTTAATCTACCATTCTAGAAATTTATTGCTCTATGTGTTATTTTCTGTCTACAATCTATCTCAAATTAATTTTGTGCATGGAGAGATGAAGTGGTTAAAGATTTTCCATGTAGAGAGCTAGTTTTTCCAGTGATTTTTGTTAAAGAGACTTTGTTTTCCCTATCAGATTGACTTGGCTTGTTGATTGAAAATCAGTTGACTGTACAAGTGTGAGTCTTTTTTTAGATACTTCTCTCTTCAATTGGTTGATTTGTCTATCTTTATGCAAATAATTTTGATTACTGTAGCTTTATGTAGTAAGTCATGATATCTGATAATACATGTTCTTCCACTTTGTTCTTTTCTGACACTGTTTGGACTACTCTAGATCCCTTATATTTCCATATAAATTTTACAATCGGCTTATCCATTTATTCAATGAAGCCTGCTGGAATTTTTATGGGGATCACATTTAATCTAGAGGTCAATTTAGGAAAAATTGGCATTCTAATATTGAATGTTTTAATTCATGATATGCTCTCTCTCTCCATTTATTTGGATATTCTTAGCTTTTACTAGCAATTGTTTGGAGATCTTAAAGTCATTTGAAGCTATTGTAAACTGTAACCTTTTCATTTCCAATGTTTTTAATTTTAACTATTTTAAGCAAGAGATTTTTTTTTTCTTTCAGCACACTAATGTTGTCATTTCATTATCTTCCTTCTCACATTGTTTCTGATGAACCATCATCTGTAGTCATATCTTTGTTCCCCTGATATGATTTCTTTTGATCATTTTAAGATCTCCTTTTCTTTAGTTTGATGATACAACTAGGTATATATTTTTATTAATCTTTCTTGAAATTCATTATATTTATTGGGTCATTTTTTTGCCCTTCACTGATTTTAGAAAGTTCTCAGCCATTTTCTTTTCAAATATTTATTATTCCTCATATTTTCTATTTTTTCCACCTGGGAAATTGTTAAACTATTTGATATTATCCCATAAAACTCAGACTATATTTTTATAGCTAGTTTTCCTGTTTTTCTTTCTATTTGGATATTTTCTATCAACCAATTAAGGTCATTCATCTTTTCTTCAGATAGGTCTAGTTTGTCCATCAAATGACTTCTTCTCTTCCAATATCATAGTTTTCTTTTTTAGCATTCCTTTTGATTCACTTTCATAGTGTCCATATCTCTCATAAAAGTTCCCATCTCTTCATAAATGTCCAAATTTTCAAATATATTGCAATATTAATTTAAAATTATTTTAAAGTCCTTGTCTGATAATTCTAGCATCTAGGCCACTTCCTGGACTGCTTCTATTGACTGTTTCCCTGCGTCATATTTCTCCAGAATTTTTTCATGTATCTTGTAGCTGTTTATTTTCTACTTAAAGTTTATATAACATAATAGTTGGGACATAAGTAAATAATATTAAACTCAAGATGGGGGCAGGTGTCTTTTTTTGTTAGACAAAAACAGTGGGGCTGAGTAAATTTTATCTGTACTTAACCTGGATTTGAGCTTTGTGGAGTTTGGTATGATACAGATCACCACTGTTTTAAAATATTCTAAGAGTAGAACTGGGGTCAGGGTTCTGAACACTGGAGATATTCCAAAGATTTTCCTTGCTTCGGAGTGAAACCTCAAATATGTTGGAGATCTGATTCTGCTTCACCACTGCATTGCCAGATTTGTGGCTTTCGATGGGCTTTTATTGATCTCTACTCTCCCTTCTGCTTTCTGTGCCTGAATAAATCTCTCTCAGTCTAGTTATTCTTTTCCTAGCTTTATAGGGCCAGAGTACTATGTGGAGGTTTCTCTGAGTGCTGAGGTTTCTCTCTGATCTCTTCTCCTGAGGAAAGCCTTTATATCCTAAGACTTAGGAGTCCTCCCAGCACTCCTACCTGCTTCGACTACTGCACTTAATAAAGAAAGATGAGTAATGACTCTACATAGGTGGAATTTTTTCTTTAGTGTATTGCTTGGGATGCTAATCTGCCACACCATCCACATGTAACTATTACATTTGCTAAAATCTAACTAGTTTCTCCTCATCCATCTCTCAGCATTCCTCTTCCTTGCACAATTCTGCCAGAGATAAGAATAGGTGTGAGTTTGTCTGGCACTTTCTGGAATGTATTGGTTTTTAGTTTTTGTTGTTTTGTTTTGTTTTGTTTGCATGCCATCAATGCTCTAATGAGTTTTTCTAAATTATGGTTTTATAGCTCATCTAGACTATTTTTAGTTATTTATGTGGGAGTGAAAAATATCATGTGAAATAGTCATCTGAACCAAAAATGGAAAAAATTTCTCTCTCAAAGTTAATTGTTGAAAAATTATTTTATCTAAAAGGTGACCGTTACTATTACAAAGTAAGTAACATAGAAATTACGTATCTCTAATTTAGGTAGAAAGAATGGGAAAATGTTGAAATCAAAGAATTTTAGCAATGAAATTTATTTCACTTATCAGCTCACGGGTCTCTATTTTTATCCATATATCTATGAAAATATTTATCTATACAAAATCTAAAACATACTACTAAGGATACTAAGACGATATTGTCTAATCAAACGTTAACACATACACCCCATACTGATATATGTTATTTGTATGGATTATCATATTTAAACCTTGCAGAACTCTATAAGGTAAGTACAATTGTTATTTTGTTATTTTGATTTTATAGTTAAAAAAGCAGAGGCAATTGGAAAGAGAGGATTTAAACACATCAGATGTTACGACTGAGCTTCGTCTTAACTAGAATGCAGTATTGTCTCCAAATTAAGAAATATTTCTATAAGGAATAATCAAGATAATTTAAGATGCATATATTTGCAGAATAATAAATAGACACGTTTCACTGTAAAGCAGGCATAAATGAAATTACCTTGAGTATTACTTTCTGGGAAAGTATACATTGGGTTTAGTTAAATAAGTATGGCTATTGTTGTATGATATAATTTAGTAAACCTATCATAGTAAATAATAATACATCTGCTCTTTCTCTCTTTTCCAAAGGTTTGTGGTCTACATCAAACCATTATGTTGAAACACTAAAGTGTTTTCTCCTAGCAGCATACTTACACCATTGTGAATTGATAATGTCCGATAAAATTCCTTTATACTTTAAACAAAATTGTACTTTTTAAAGTAACAGGCAAAGAATACAAATTCTTGGAAACTCTATATCTTAGTCATGTTGTGAGTTATGTTCCTATCAAACTACCAAAAGCCTGTTATATTGTTCTTTTTATATGTGTAGGCATTTAACAGCTAGACTTGAAGTAGAAAATAACCTCAGTGATAAAACCGAATGAAATGGCCGTAGGAGGGAAAATATATTAATCAGAAATATTCCACTTTTAATATACTGTGCTCTACCACAGATTTGTGTCTTCTTTTTCCCCTTTTGCAACTGAGACCAACTCAATGTTCTTCAACACAGAATTGAAGCCCACTCCAATTCCAGGTAAATTGTAATATTAGAGAATTTTTTTTAATAAAAAGGATTAAATTATTTGTGTTTAAGAGGTAATAGTAATGAAACTAACAGTTTCATATCTTTTGGGGGGATTGTAGGGTTTACCAAATGAACACAAAGGGATCTTTATGGCATTGGCGACTGACAGGTTGAACTTTAGTTCTGTTGTTTTATCCATTTAATTTCTTTCTTACTCTATTTATAATTATTTTAAAAACCCAACTTACAATGCTTGGGAATGGCAGCAAATGCTTGGGGGTTTCATCAGACAAGTGTGAATACTGGGCATGCACCTAGAAATTTAGGAGATATTTCTCCTGAAAAACCTTTAGCATTTAACAATGTTATGTTTTATATGCTAACACAATGTGTATATTAGATCTAAAATTTTAAATGTTGAATATTTCAGTTCACATCTTTATTTATATTTAAACAATAGAGTTTCCTCATTCCTGTGACATATCAAGATCTGTTTTACTTATGTATAACCATAATACATCATCAATTTATTCTCTATCTAGGGAAGAATGAGGCAAGCTCTTAGTTTCCAATACCATAGTTTGTGCTTTAAAAAAATCTGAATATTTTATGTTTGACACTAAAAAGAATGATTTTTCTGGTAAATTATAGGTTCTGACTATACAAAATATTAAATGCACCCCAAACCACACAACTTAGCAAGTCACATAAAAAGACTGAAATTTGTTTGGCATTATCAGTGCTGTGAATGTGTATGTATTTATGCCATCCCTTATTACCAAAATCCATGTGCAAACTTTTCCCTTGGCAGACAGAGCGTCTTGGTGCTGTTGAAATAAGTCTATTATTAAATAAATCTTTTCTTCAGTAGCTTTTTTTTTTTTTTCCTAGCAAAGTTTGCCTTACTTACTAAGCTGAATTATGCTTCTTTCCTTGCCATTAGTGTCAATTTTGTACTGGAAAACATTTCATGATTGTTCTATAATACATGAATAAAAACAATAATCTTAACAGTGATCCCTGTGCTTTGTTCTACAATGATGTAAAACCTTAGAGCACTGATAACATTATGCAACATACAGAAAAATCAGAACGAAGTTGTGAATGCATAGTTGGTCTAGTCCATACAACTTTTTAGATATCTGTTGTTTTCCTTCTTTTTACAAAATTTTTAGGTTGTTTATGTGGAAATCTTTGCCTTATAATTTCTTCATTCCAACAATAGAGATTCATATTCTGTTTTTGCTATAGCCAGCTTACTATTTGTATCTGTATTATTTTCTAATGTAATATTTTTATAAATATTATTTTAGTAATATTATTTCACCACATTTTTTACTTCAATGCAAATTTTTAAGTGATTCATTCATTCCTTTGGTGGATTTGAACTATAACAATATTAAAAATACAACCCACACAATCATGAAATGTAAATAACAGGCAAATGATAAATGTCACCTGAAATAACTAATAGTGTTTTAACTGAATGGTAATCAAGATAATATGACCAATATGATATTATAATCATATAAAATGTCTATAAATGAATAACTAAGTAGGTAGAATAATTTATACAAAAAATCATCATTTATCAACATTTCAAATTTGTGGAACAAATTTGGACAAGCATGTTTTTTCCCTAACTGAAGTGTATGTAAGGCATAGGTCCAACAGTGATCCAGAGATAACATATTTAAAGTCATTGTTAGTTAATAAAGAAAACCAAATAATGAGGATATATTGGAGGTACAGGATGTTGGTTTTGCAGTATTTCAAGTCACTGGGATAAAGTACTGAAATATAAAAATAAAATTTTATTTCTAAATCATATCCTCTAAAATAGTTATTAGTTTTACTAAATCATGAATTTTAGTGATACATTTTAAAAATAATATATGTAGAATATATGGTAAAATATGTGTTATATACCAACTTATTGATTTATTACTGTATATAAATACGTTAAGTTTCTCGTGTTATTCAGCTGTGTTCTACAAAATTAGACATTTAAAGTTTTTCTTTTCAGTAGGTTCTAAAATATCTTAATTTCTATCATGCTTTCCTTCTTAAAACAAGGGTTATTCATGCCACTTTATTCCTAAATGTTTTTTAACTATTCTTACATATTTTATTTCTAATTATAGTTTATAACAGTCACAGATGACAATATGTATGATATTGAGACCCTGTAATTTATTCATGTTTCTTCTTCAGTGTAGGAAGTTGTATTTTACAAACATTTTGTTTAAACTCAAAAGGAATGTGGGATTTTATGTTTGTATATGTTTATGTGTGTGTGTGCATGTGTGTGTGTTGTTATTGATTTTATTGATTAATTCTTTGATATCTCCACTTATTTTTTGGCTGCTTGTTCTACCATTTTCAGAAAAGGTTGTATTAAAATTTCCAGCAGCGCCTAGAATTTGTTATCTCTTTGTGCAATCTGTCAATGTTTCTTGATGAATTTTGAAGCTGTATTATTAACTACATATGCATTTACGATGAATATTTTTTTAATTTTCTTTTTGCATTTAAAAAGCATATCTTTTATCTTTGTTATTTGCTTATACCTATAGTCTACTTTGTCTTATGTTAGATCACTAGTTCAGTTTTCTTTTGAGCCATATTTAGCTGGTGCATTACCTTGTCTCATTTTATTTTCACATTATGACTGTTTTTTGTGTTATTACTTGTCCATTGTAGACAATGTCTTTGTGGATCTTGTAATTTTGTTTTTATCCAATTTGAGAGTCTCTTTTAATTGGTGGGTGAATCCATATACATTTATTTTAGCTACAGTCCTTTTAGGACTTAAGTCTGCTGTCTTGTGATTCATATTTTCCATTTATTGTACTTTGTTTATGTTTTTCACATCTACTTTCTGTTAGATCAATCAGGTTTTTACTTCTAATTTAAAAGTTACACATTCTTTGTCCTTGTGATGATCTTGTTGGTATTTGCATTTATTTCTTTTTGTCTTTGTCCTAATCACAGTTTATTTTGCTTTTTAGATCTGTGAATTTACAATTTTCATAAAATGTAAAAATTCTTGACCACTCTTTTTTCTATTGTACATGTATGTTCTTCCCTGTCCCTTTTGCTCCCTGTATGAATCTCTGATTATGTATGTTAGACCACTTGACTTTGTTCTACAATTCACTGATCTTATTACTGTTGTTTTAATCTTTCTTTCCTCTGCACTTCATTATTGATAAATTCTATTAGTACTTTTTCCAGTTCACCAGTTTTCTGCAGTATTGAATCTGCTATTAATCCCAACTAGGTGACATTTTTTTAAGACATTTTATTTTTCATCCTTAGAAATCATGGTGGGCTTTTTTTTATTGTTTGATTTCTCTCTTCACTGAGGTCATATTTTATGTAAATATGTATATAAATGCTGTTTTAACCAGGCATTTTTGGTTCTTTTTTCTTTGACTGATTTTAGTCCTGATTATGGATAACATTTTCTCCCTTCTTTGTTAACCCAGTAACTTTCTATTTTATTATATACTGGTTATTTTGATTTTTATGTCATTGATTATTGGGATTTTGTTGTCTTACTTTTAATATCATTAAGCTTTGTTTTGACAGGAGTGAAGTTAGTTGCAACTCACTTTGATATATATTAAGCCTGCTTTTAAGTATTGCTAGGATACAACAAAAACATCCTTCACTCCAGGGGTAGTTTGGCCCTACTACTAAAGCTCAACCCCTTTGGGGTTTCCATTGAATGCTCTGGGTGATCACTACATGCTCTCTACTATGGATTGTTACAGCTAAAATATCCCCCTCTTTTTGTGATCTCTTCGTTCAGCTTACTACTACCAGCCATATTTTTGCTTTGTCTTTTATAAAATTTTACTTAAACCTACTTTGTGTATTCCACTATATGTAATAAGGGGACCCTGTACGTAAGACTAGAATTTTTTTCTGCATAGACTTGTCCTTCCATGTTCTGACCCATAAGATCCAGTCACATTAGGCTCCTGAAACTGATGTACATTCTCTCAACTTGGCAGGATTCTTGACTTTGCTGAGTCCCTATTTTCTATATTCATGGTCTAAAGCTTCTCTCCAAAGGGGAATCTTCCTACAGAGATTACAGTCATGATCTATGTATATAATGTTTTATCTGCATTGTGTCCAGTTTTCTTGTGTTTTAAGGTCACAGGCAGTACTTTCCATTGAATCATAGAAAGATGTAAAGTCTCTAATCACCGTAACATTTAATTATAAATTTTATATCCTGATGAATTAATCTTCAATATTTGAAAATTTGGGAGATAGCTAAAAAAACAATGCAGTTTCTCCCTTACTCAATATTTACTGTCAGCTTCAAGAACTGTGAAATAAGTGAGTTTGCCATCCTTGGTTTTATTTTTGCCTTCTTATTCATTTTCACAATTTAGTAAATTTAGGTTAATATGTTCCTTTAAAGGCAAGTGTATTTTCATAATTAAATTTATCTTTAGTAAGTTTTAAGGATACTTAGGGGTATGTTTGTTGTAGGGAGAATGATTTGGGGGGAGGTGGATGTCAGCAACTGTAAATTCAAACGGAACCTGCAAAACACTATTTAAAAAAAGATTTATGCTATTTTAACCTTTTAAATATATGTTTCCTCTGCCCTGCATGAAAGCAGATATTATTATCTTCCTCTTATCCTGCTGTTTCTGTGGTTCCCAGAATAGTGTCTTGTGCAGTAGATACTCAAGGAAAAATATTTTGAGTGAATAAATAAAATATTAATCTAGTCTTTCTTTAGACATCTAAAGAAACACTTAAAATATGATCTTTTAGGGATCATATAACTTGCAGCACATTTTGGAGAAAATATGGTATGTTTTTATCAAATAGCTATCAGTAGTTTTACCTCAAGGCATACATTTAACTTTTTTTCTTTTTTTCTAAGCTTGCCAATACCAATTACTTCAAAGGGTTATTTTAAAGATTAAAGAAGATTGAATATATATAGCATGAATTAATAGGAAAAACACATACATTATCCATTATACCTTGCTGTAAGAGGTGAAAATGAATGACACAAAAACCAACTTTCATATTGCAATGCCTGGATCAAGGCTTTGGTTATATTAACTCCTTTTTACCAACATTTGATATGGAGAAAACAGATAAAAAACTTTCATTAACTGCAATAAAAATAATTTTTGCCAATCTTACCCAAACTCAAGGACACATGGTGATATACAAATAAATACACACATCCACACAAACGCATTACATATGCACACACAAACACACATGCAGCATATGCACCATAAATATCAAATTTAAAAGTCTTTTAGAGGTTTAAGTCTGGGGAAAAAATAAGTAGAGGATTGGTCTAAAATGTTCTATCTCTGAATTATGGCAGAGAAGAATAAAAAAAGAAAGGAAGGGATTAAAAACAAACAAACAAAAACAAAACCATTCAAGAATTGAAGGCCATGAGTTTCCAGAAGGAAAAGGAGTGATGTATTCTCAAAACAATAGGGGAAATTAAAACTATACCAAAGTACAGCACCATAAAATTGTAGTACCCTAGACACAAAGTAGAACTTCAATAAATTAAAAAATGTTTTATATATGAGGCATCAGGAGGAAGGTAATTTCGGTTATTCCTAGTACAGCAATGAATGCTAGAAGAGAGAGGATAAATAAATGCTTCTCAAATTTGGAGGATATTATTTCTAACTCACATTTCTATACCCAATTAATTGACCTATGTAAAACAAAAAACATTTTCTACACTCAATTTCTCAAAAAAATATTATTTCCCATTCATCTTCTGTAAGAAGTTGAAGAATATCCTCCATCAAAGTGAAGGAGTGATCAAAAAAATAATCAAAGAAATACATGGAAACAGGAAAAACAATACAGAAGAAAATACAAGAGAATAATGAAGATGTTAATGATAGCGAATGGTTGCAGAATAAGGCTATGCACTGGACTTGAAGACGTTGAATCAACATAGGAGTCATAGGAGTATGTAAGAAAATTACAGGTGGAATGTTTGCAAGAATATTCATCCAATAGAAGATCTGATATAATTAGACATTTTGGGAAGGGATGTGGACAATGAACATGCAGTTTTGACTTTAAATAAGGGATATGTGTATAGGAAAACTGAAGGGCAACATTTATTTCCATCAAAATAAAAAAGATTGGTAGGAAAATATCACTTCTAGTTCATATTTTATTTGTTTTAATGGCATTTCACATATGATGCCTGGTGTCAGGATGACCTATGCTTTAATTTTCTATGGTCAAATGTTCTATCCCTCAAGGATGAAGAAGAAGTTAAGATATTTCCAGATCAACGCAAGCAAAGGGAGCTCATTACCAATAAATATGAATCACAAGAAATGTTAAAAGAAGTTCTTCCGGTTGAAATGAAAGGAAACTACACAGTAACTTGAAGCTATAAGAGTAAGGAACACTAGAAATGGTAACTTATTGAGTAAATATAAAAGCCAGTATTACTGGGATTTTTGTTTGTTTGTTTTGTAATGTCTCTCTTTGTCTTATTTATTTAAAAGGCAAATGCATAATCTTATAATGATAAATCCATGTTAACAGATATAAAATGTATAAAAATATAATCTGTGGAAATAATATGAAGGGAGAGGTATGAAGATGTGTAAAGCAGAGGGTTTGTAACTATTCAAACTAACATGGTATTATTAAAATTAAATGTTATAAATTTTATTTGATGTTTGCTCTCCCTAAGGTGACCACTAAGAAATTAATGAAAAAATACATACAAAAGGAAAGAAGTGAAATAAAATGGTACATCAAAACATCAGCCAAACCCCAAAAATAGCAGCAAAGGAGGAATTGAGTAACAAAATCATTTAAGAAATACATATAACAAATAGCTAAATAGCAGAATAAAGTCCTTATTTATCAGCAACCACATTAAATACAGGTGCCTATTAAAAGGCAGAGATTGGAAGAACAGGAAAAACAAAACAAAACAAAACATGATCCACCTATATGTCCCATCTATATGCTGTCTACAAGAGACTAACTTTACATATAAGGACACAAAAAAGTTTTTAAGGTAAAAGTACAGAAACAAATATTGCATGAAAATTGTAACCAAAAGAAAGCAGATGAGACTATAAAATAGAATTTAGAGTAAAAAAGTTTAGAAAAATCAAAGGACATTATATATTGATAAAAGGTACAATACAGCAAGAAGATATAACAATTATAAAAATGTATGCACCTAACAAAAAAACCTCCAAAAATATGAAGCAAACATCAACAAAATTGAAGGGAGAAAAAGACATTTCTATATAACTACTTGGAGACTTGATACACAAATTTCAATAATATATAGAATATCTAGACAAAAGATCAATAGGAAATAGAGGACCTAAGTAACATAACTCAATTAGACCAAACTGACTTATATAGAATGCTTCATCCAACATCAGCAAAATTTGGTCCTTTCAAATGCATATGGACTATTTAATATTGCTAAGATATCAATACTACTCTAGTGATCAGCAACTTCAACACAATCCCTATCAAAACTCCAGATGGATTTTTTTTTGCAGAAATGAGAAAGGTAAACCCCAATTGTAATGTGCACTGAATAGCCAAAAACATATTGAAAAAGAACAAAGTTGGAGGAATCACACAGATTTCAAAACTTACTACAAATCTTCAGTAACAAAATTGAATTATTGATACAAGGATAGACTTATAGAACAATGGAATAGAATTTAGATTTCAGACATAAACCCATATATCTAGGTCCAACTGACTTTCTACACAGATGCCAAGTCCAGTCATGGGAAAAGAATAATCTCTAACAAATGCTGGAACAACTGGAAATCCACAGACAAGAGAATGAGGGTGGCCCTTACCTCTTGCCATATACAAAAACTAACTCAAAATGTATCAATGACCTAAATATAAGATCTAAACTTATGAAACGCTTGAAAGAAAACAAAGGAGTTAATCTTCATGACCTTGTATTTTGCAAAGGATTCTTAGATATGACACCAAAAGCATGAGCAACAATGGAAAACATAGATAAATTCAACTTCATCAAAATTATAAACTTTTGTGAATTTAAGCATTATCAGGAAAGTGAAAAGATAACCTACAAAATGGGAGAAAATATTTGGAAATCATATATCTGATAAGTGTCTAATATGCAAAATATATAAAGAACTCCTACAAGGCAACAATAAAATGGCAAAAAAAAAAATTGAAAATGTTCAAAGGACTTGATGGACATGTATCCAAAGAATATACTAAAATGGCCAATAAGTAAATGAAAAATACTCACCATCAATAGCCATTAGAGAAATGAAAACTAAAATCATGAGAAACCACTTCACATACACTAAAATGGCTATTAAAAAGGAAAAAAAAAAAGATAAAGAAAGGAAGTGTTGGCAAAGATACGAAGAAAGTAGAACTCTCACCAATTGGTGGGAATTAAAATGGTGCAGGCTTTGTCAAAAACAGTTCAGTTGTTCCCCAAAAGCTAAACATAGAATTACCTTATGACCTAACAATTTTGCTAAGTATATACTCAAAATAATTGAAAATAAGGACTCAAGCAAATACTTATTTGCCTATGTTGACAGCAACATATTCACTGTAGCCAAAAGGTGAAAACAATCCATATTTCCATCAACAGAAGAATGAATAAACCAAATATGCTACACACATACAATGGAATAGTATTCAGCCATAAAAAGGAATGAAGATCTGATACATGCTCTAGAATTGAAAACCTTGGAAACATTATGCAAACTGATATAAGCTAGACATAAAGGGCCAAATGTTGTAGGAATTACTTTATAAGAGGTACCTAGAAGAGGAAAATTAATAGGGACTGAAAATACACTAGTGGTTGCAAGGGACTGGAGAGAGGCCAAAATGTGATCTTTCGCTTCACACATATAAAATTTCTGTTTGGGATCGTGAATCAAGTCCATCTGCCATCAAACTCCATGCTAAACTCTCCAAGTAGCTCTCTGACTTTTACCACTTTTGCCTGGGAGTGGAAGAGGTGGAATTCACAGCACACAGACAGCTCTGACCAAAGAAAGTGGCCTCACTACATGCCTCACAATTGATCTCCTGGCCTTCATTTGTACTTTCTGGAGGTAGGTGATGAGCTTAATTATTTGTTATTTTTTGATTTCTTGGTTACAATTTCTCCCTTTCTGTTTTGTCCATTCCCAATCTTGAAGGATATCTGGGTGACAACTGTTCTGACTTCATGCTGAAAGGGTGCATCGACTTTATGGGGTAGAGGAATGAAACTGGTTATTGCTCCTGGAGTGACTGGTGCCTCCGGATTTCAGGGATTAACTGGAATAGGAACAATCCAGAGGCTTTAATTCTTTTACATTCTGATTCACCTTAGTCTTTAGTTAGATTTGCCCCATTCACCTCTTCAACTGGAGTTTGATTCTTTCTTTAGCTTCTTTAGCACTTGTATGGAGTAATCTTTTTAGATTTAATGCTGCTTCTTTAGCATTGGCACTGATGCTCCTGGTGGGAGTGTGAGAGACATAGTGGTTTTTTTCTAATATAGCCCCAAGAAGTGCTGTTTGCTTTGTGAAGTACCAGTCTTTTTTAACTTGGCCCTATTATAAACTTTGAAGTTGGTTTCAACCAGCCTAGAGATAGGCAATCCTAGTTCACCATCAGTTTTCTGTAGCTTTCCCCCAATATCAGGAAAACTCCAAACAGATGTCCATACCTGGAACCCGGGAACTGTTTCTCTCTTTGAAAAGGTGCCGATGAGCCTGGGGCACCATGGAAAACCATAGTCATCAAGTATCTACACTAACAGGGTCTAGGCGCCCACAGAATACTCAATGACCATGCTTCCCTGTTGTGTCGGGGCCCCAGATCTTTGGGCAGTTGGACTCTTTATTTCTTAGATCCCACCAGAGTCATTTGATATTGCTCAAACACAGGGTTCTCTGCCTGATGCACATAACAGCCAATCTATGACACCAGAGTTTCAAGAGGGAGAAAAAGTTTATTGCCACATGAAGTAGATCAGATGATCTATCAGCTCAAAATCTCTCTCCAGGTATAATGTTTTAAAACTTGGAAACCTGCAATGAACATCTAAAATGTGGGCTAAAGGTCATTTATTATACTAGAGTTATTCTGTAAAGTTGATAAAGAAAATATGCCCCTACAGATAAAAAGAAAGTCAGAATCATTAAATTTTATAATAGTCACATGCACATTTAAACTGAGGGATAGTTGTATTTAATCAGCTATAATTATTTCGAGTTAACTAGTTTATAGTTCATATGTTTAGCATAGTTCGTAGCAACATTTCTAATTTCTCTCTTAAATTTAAACTTCAAAAAAAAAGCAGATATTTTTATCTCCATTTTAGAAAATTTTGGATTTAGTTCCCTGTGTACAATAATACCATTTAATACCAAGAACAAAAGTAAAAACTAATTTTTCTTTAGCTACCTGTTGAGACAGTTGACCTAAAACCTGATGGGCATTTAAACCCTATGTGTTTAAGGATCTTGAGACTACTTCTGATAATACTGCCTTTCCCTTGGTTACAAGGTGAATTTGAAGTTAAACACATCACAACTATGATTATTATAGGCAAAATAACATTGATAAACCCTGCCCCTGCCAATATAAAAGGAATATAGGACCAGTTCTCTTTCCTTCCTATTATTTCAATTCTAGCTAGATTCTCTTTGTAAGGGTTAACATTACTGTATTCCTATTTTAAATTATGGAGCTCAACATTTGGTTTCAAAATTTAAATGCTTCTTTTTTTCTGTTTTTAATTTAACTCATTATTTTTTTCTTTTTTGCATATATAATACTCTATCAGGAGCATTAAATTAAAAGTATGAAAATTAAAAGCATTAAAAAGGCCTTTGGCGTTTTCTGCTCTATTCGATTAGCTCAAAACAGCTGATTTTCCATCCATTCCCCTATTCTATAAGTGACTCAGTGGATGTTACTCAGATTGAGAACATTCATACCTTCTAGTGGCAATTTCTCCCTTTATATAGTAACAGTATATGTGTGTAAGTGCTGTTATCCATGTAAATCTATCAAATAGACCCCTTTAAAGATTGTTTTCTACTACAATTGATGTTTCAGAAAGCATAATGAGTGGAACTTCGAGGCAATTAAAGCATTTGAAGTAGAAATGTTTTTTCTGTTATGAAAAGCAAGGCTCTAGTATTGCCTACATAAAATGTCCTAGGAATAAGTCAGTGTTCAATTGACACGTTTGTTTTACACACACACACACACTAAAATGGAGTCTTTCTTTTTTTTCCTACCAAAAAAGGGGAGGAAAATAAAATGATTTGACAAGCTGACAAAACTATCTCAGCATTCGGTTTTAAGTTGGCTCCATTGTCAGACAATTGCAGCAGGGAAGGAAGGTCCAAAATTGTAACAAAATTAAAAACCGTGTTGTTGCTTGAAGCACTGCGATGTTAATTTACTACTTAAATAAATGCAACAAGCTTCCACTGAGGCTGGCTGGCCTTGAGAGAGAAGCAACTGAAGGTATCTAAGTGAATAGTTGATTAGCTAATTATTAACAGTGGCCGATTAGAGATGTGCAAGGCAACCCTTCTACTAAAGTGTTATTCCCTACACCTGTACCTCTGATGCCAAATGTTGTCCATGGTGTAAAAATCCATTGATTTACAAGATAACTTCTGAATATATAATACTTTCAAAATATAATTAGTGCCTGTTAAAATTATAAAAATATTCTAATTTGACAGATGGGATTTTAATAAGATGGGTTCTCATAAGATTTCTGATATTCTGCTGTTTCTAGCTATGGATAGCATAGTTATGGCACACTCTTAAAACTCTCCAGTGGCTTCCCCATTGCAGCCACAACAGATACAACAACTTGCCATGTTGTACAAGGTCCTACACATTCTGACTGATGCCTATCCCTCCGATCTCTTGCCCTTCTCTCTCCCACTCAGTCATTACTCTCCGTGCTCACGAGCCTTTGTTGTATTCCCAAGCTTGCTCTTTTTATCCTTGTGACTTCTTCATGGTGGATTGACCTTCTGTTAGATCTTCATCAAGCTGGCTTCTTCTCATGTTTCAGGTCTCTCGAGAGGCTTTTCTGACAGCCAGGTGTAAAGCAACTCTGCCACACGCCTCCCTAGTTCCTGTTATTCTTTATTACCTTGCCCAGCTCTATTACTTTATAGCACGTATCAGGATCTAAAACTTTGCAAATATTTTTACCCTTTGTATCCCTCACACCAGAATGTAAGCCATAAAACCTAGGGGTCTATCTTGTTTACATAGTAGGCATGCTGGCAAAAATTGTTCACATTTGATGGAAATAAAGTACTACAAATAAGTGTTTTAATTTATGAAATCGTGAAAGGTTTAATTTACTCTTATTTGAAAATTTTCATCATTAAAATGATTATCAGGTTGGAGGTTGGGAGCACAGAAAGGAATAATGATACCATACATTCATATGGGATTTTATGGTTTATTAAAGTACTTCCAATCCCATATTTAATCTACTAGATGAATTAAAAATGCAATTTGAAAATGCTAGATATAATAGTTTCTATTCTTAAACATATTTTTTACTGTTTTTCTGGTTTTTAAATTGTGTTCTATATGACAAAAATGAAATGCGTTTTTTTTGACAATTGTGGCAAAAACTGGAGATTTTCCTCTCAAAAGCAAATGTATTTAAATTTGAAAGAAATGCTTTTGATGACTTTAAAAAGAAAAAAAGACCCAGAACATGGGTAATTAGAGGCAATAATAATAAATGTAAATGCAAGAGCCAGACAATATGCCAGTTGCTCTATATGTGACACTCCATACTGATTTAATTCAGGTAATCATCACAGCACCTCCAAGAGGTTAGAATTTTTCCGTTTTGCAGATGGTGAAACTGAGTATAGAAAGTTAAATAACTTTCTCATGTTTACACTGGTAGTTTGTGTTAGAGCTGATATTTGGAACTACCTAGGATGGCTCCTGAAGATAACAGACTGATTTGAGAAAGCGAAAACAAAAAGAAAGCATTTCCAGTTTCCTTCAAGGAGAAAATAATAACAACAACAACAATTTAAAAATTGGATATATAGGCATTTAAATTCTGAAATCTCTGCTATCTCTTACTCAAAATTCGTAGGATAATTACTGCAATTAACAAATAAAAAAAGCATGTCTCTTTTTGAAAAGCAGAATTTAAATGAATCGTACACCATCCCTCTTCTATTAATTAAGTTTTTTGTTGAACAGATAGCTTCCTTTTTTATGTCTTTTGAGTTTTTTTTACTTGTTGCACTAAGATGTCTATTTGGATAAAACTGTTAAATTCAAAGGTCTCACATATGAGCAAATAATATATCAATTTGTATACATAATAAAATGCTGATATGTAAACCAGTTTTGCTAAAGTCCAAATAAATTTTCATGAGTTCTATATTATACACAAATGAATATTTATTATGAATTTTATCCTAGATATGGAATTGTGAGCTATGTTTAGCAACATAATTTTTTGTGTAAAATATTTTATTTTACAACAAGTATTTCTTAATTCATAAATTACATGGCCACATAACTACATAAAACAGAGTTTTGTGCTGGTGTGTGTTTCCTGTTCCTTTAGAGTTGTGAAAGCCAAGAGTATGTACATCACTGGATATGAATGTAGCAATATCACAAGCAATTCCTTCCCTCCTATAATACACAAAGCCTTACGTTTATTAAATTTACTTAATCTAAGTCTCTTACTGATCTCTCAAAATGATTCCCTCTACTTTCCTTAAGCAGCCTCCTGCTTGAAAACAAGAACAAGAGAACCCATTTCCATGCCTTTTTCTTTAAATCAAGCATACATTATCTGTTAAATGAAGACTGGTGAATTTACCTCTGCCAAAAATGTAACATAATAAAACAAATTACAGAAAAAATATGTAAATATTTGAAAATCAGAAATAGGAAAATATAGAAATTTGCCAAAAGGACATCATTTGGGAAGAAATTATAATATTGATAGGCTAATATAATACAGACACATTTTCTTTTCCATATTTATTACTCTATATATTTATATTTTTAGAGTTATAGCCAGGAGAGATAATCACAGCAAGCGTACACAGAGTTATTCTCTAGATCCTAGCTTCACTAAGGCAAGATGACTATGTTTAAAAATATGAACTTGAGCTTGTTTCACCTGTAAGGTTAGTCAATAGATCTTCTCTTTCTGCTCAGCCCTAGGTGGGGAGAGAATGGGGGAGGTTAGGGAAGTAGCAATGGCCAAGAACAGAGTTCTCTTTCAGCTCAATGGTTAACCAGTTGTGAGTATTCCTAATCCAAGACCTCAGCGCTAATCCCAAACCAACTGTAGGTTTTTGTTCCAGCCTCAGTTTAACAAATCTGACAAATCAGGGTACAAATACTAATATGGCATTAAGAGAATTAATGTTAATAGAAATGATTTAAGTTCTTTGTAGAAAAATAATTATGTTTGTGTTAGGCTGTTTCATAGAAACAAAGCCTGAGACGGGTATTCCAGATCATGTGATTTTTTGGGGGTGGGGGTGTGGTGGAGGATGTTTCAGGAAAGCCTTTTAAGAGAGAAGAACAATATAGTCAAGGGGAAAGAGCTGAGCAAGACTGTGGACCCAGAAACGGCCAATTCTTGGTTTGACGTACAATGGGGAAGGCTTTTTGAGCAAAAATCACACCCAAAAATTGTTTTAAGTTTTTCTTACCCCTTTGGCCATTCCTACATGGGAAAATACACCATCCCAGGCAAGGCAAATCACTTGAACAGCAGCTTCAGTAACACCTGGGTACTTGTTAGAATTATCAATTGTCATGCTGTATGGGAGTGAAACCCAGGAATCTGTGCATTCACATTCCTTCCAGAATGTGAGGATGTCCCTGGCCTAGGGCAATTCTCTGGGCATTTTTTTTCAGGAAAAGAAAAGCTATACTGAGCCAGGAGCAGCTAAACTCACAGGAGCTGTGGGGTAGATCAACCAGTTGGGTTAAAGAAGAATTTGAGTGGGGCACCATTAGCATCTACAATACGTTCTTCCAAATGTCACTTACTTTAGAAATTATACAGAAAAAAAAAGAAATAAACATTTGGGGGAAGTTTGGAAGAAGGCAAGAGACTGGAGCTTTAACAATAACATTATGACCTTGACATCAATATCAGCCACAATATCTGTCATGCTATTGTCTTTCTGAAGGAATTTGAAATCTTTAGCTGTTGAATTAGCCACTGGAGGGAATACAGACCGTACCCAGTGATTACAGCTGTAACATTTTGAAATTGTGAAAGAATAAATAATTAAAAACCAATTGTAAAGATAGCTAAAATATCAACTAAAGGGCAATTTCTAGCCAGACCTAGTTTTATACTCAAATATCCGCAAAAGCATTCTCATAAAATTGTAACAATTTGTGACCTCATATGACTTGTCTGAAGAAAATAAGTTTTATACAGGCTAATGTTCTCCTTGACACTAATGCAAAGCTTGTTTTCTGCACTAGCTGAGGAAAACCAAAAAAGGACCAAATTAGTTTATCCAGGCAGTATTTTTTCTCACATAGTAAACAGCATGGACCTTACTACCTTGGCAATCTTCTTCGGTGCCACAACAAAATTAATGACTTAATGGCCAGTAAGAAAACTTTAAAAACTGTATATTCTGGAAGATTTAAGCTCCAGAAGCAATTATGATTATTTTTGTCTTCCAATGGGCTTTGTATGTGTTCTTCTTCTGTTTGTCTCAAATAATTACCCCCTCCCCCATGTCACTCTCATTTGTTCCTTAGGAGTGGTATCTAATTCATCTTTATCTCAACCAGTAATTCCACTTGGAAGAGATACCTCACCTTCCAGATAAGAACAAGTCCCTTAATGCATGTGCTCAAAGCACTGTGGACCACTCCTTTGTTGTGTTTATTTTAGCTAAGGTTTTAAATCAATTTATGTGAATATTTTTATTAATATCAATCTTGTCTATTAGACTCTAAGCTCCAGGACTATTTTTGGCTCATCGTTGCATCTCCAACAAGATCAGATCAGATTTTGAGAGTCTAAAGTTAAATAAAAAGTTATGAGCAAAAATGAATACAAACATTTTGAATTTTAAAAAGGTACAAATACTAAAACATCACAAAGTACAAAATAACAATGATGATGATAGTAATAATAATCCAGGCGAGCTTCTGACAACATGTATTTAAAATTTTGATTCTCTGCCACTGCCCACATGAATTCAGTACAGAGCACCACTGTACTGATACCTCATGATAGCACCTCCGGCACTTCATTTTCACATCATGACACAGGTTGAGAGAAGTGATCCAGTAAACTATTTCTACACAGGGACAACTAACAATAACTTAACTCTACATGGGAGTGAAAGTGAAATATGTATAACCCATTACAACCAACATTAATGTAGCTGTATATACCTAGATCTACTTCAACTTATCCATTTGTTGGACCCCCAAAATATCTCCAGCCACTCAAGAGCCACTTGTCAGGAGAAGTATGATGGACAGAATGTGTCCAGGCAGTGGAAAAAGACAGTGGTCTTTATTGAGGTTAAAATATCTTACTTTTACCTTTATTAAGGTAAATACATTGCTGGTCCATTCTCAGGGCTTTGGGTGAGGTTCTGGGTAGATGACAGCCCCCAGGCAAGTGAAATTTAGTTTCATTAGCTTCTCAGTACATCTGCCTCTCTTCACCAGCATGTTGTACTGTGCCCACTGCAAAGCAGGTTCTCAATAAATCTGCTAAATAAAAGTCGACTGATAGCAATGTGTTCTTGCCTCACTCCCTTTCTAATACGCCTAATTAACTCATATACATATATGGTTAAACACTAAAGTCAATCTCACTTTTTTGTATGTTATTTTGTTCACCAGTAGGGGGTTCATGCTTCCCAGTTTATGTTTTCCTATATGTGGTTTTGTGGTCTAATGACACATGCCGTCATAAAGGTAAGTTAGTAAAATTTGTATGAAATAAAGCTTCAGTGGCTGAGAGATTCCAAATGGAGTCGAGAGGTCACTCTGGTGGACATTCTTACGCACTACTAGATAACACTTTTTAGGTTTTAATGTCTTGGAATAGCTAGAAGTAAATACCTGAAACTATCAAACTCCAACCCCATAGCCTTGACTCTTGAAGATGATTGTATAACATACTAGCTTACAAGGGGTGACAGTGTGATGGTGGAAACCTTGTGGATTGCATTCCCTTTATCCAGTGTATGGATGGATGACTAGAAAAATGGGGACAAAAACTAAATGAAAAATAGGGTGGGATGGGGGGGTGATTTGGGTGTTCTTTTTACTTTTCTTATTCTGATTCTGATTCTTTCTGGTGTAAGGAAAATATTCAAAAATAGATTGGGGTAATGAATGCACAGCTGTATGATCGTAGTGTGAACAGTTGATTGTACACTATAGATGATTGTATGGTATGTGACTATATCTCAATAAAACTGAATTTAATTAAAAAATAGTCTGTACTTTTTGAATCACTACTCCATTTAGGGATTTTCAGGAGAAAACACTTTGTACCATGTGAACAATTTATCTAAACTTCGAAATTTGTTTGCTAATAGTGTATGCTAGAATTATGTACTATTAGTAAGATTTGCAACCAAAAAATATTTTATTTACTTTTAAGAATTATGGTGTATATTTATCTGAAAAGAACTAAGTCTGATTTTGCTCTATGCTGGAAAACAAGAGAAGAGAATTCTGCCCTCCCCCCACTCCCCTACTCCCGTGCTGAATTCAGAGTCCATCTTGCCTAATGTGTTTAAAGAACATAACAAGTGGGTGTTTATTTCTAATCCTACAAGTTACCTTCACTTTGTTTTTCTTACTAAGTAAAACAAAACAAACAAAACAATTTATGAAATCCATGAAAACTATTGACAAAACCTGAGCTTAATTTAATCTGTGCATGCATTAACTTAAAAAAAAAAAATGGATGGGACAATTTGACAAATAAAAGAAGAAGTTTGCAAATCAATGTCCTAGGAAAATAATTGAAGAACATTTGCTAAGTACTGGAACTGAAAAAATAGATATATATGTACCTTTCTCCCACAGGATTATTCAAGAATTCCAAAAATGTTGATGCTCTTTTGGAGAAACAAGAATATAATACAATAATTATTTTTAAAAACAAAGCCCCCTTGCCTCATGGAACTTATATTCCAATCATGATAAAATGCCATGTTCTACCATATTTCATAGTCTTACACATTCCATATACTACCAGTCTGAACATCACTCTGATATAGTTACCTGTCTTATTAACAAAGACCTGAATCCATCATCCTATATAATGCATTTTAAATACGGACACTCAAGAACTTTTGATTGAGGCTTTATTTTCAGAGTTTCCAAATAAGAAACTCATTCACTCAAACTATGTTTCTAATAGCAAAACAAAGTACATTTTGGGAATGAGTCTCATAGGTATCTCCTTCTTTGGCATCTATTGTGAGTGATACTGTCTTTTCAAGAATGATTGTACAGCAAACTTGGAGGATAGATAGTGGCTCCAACAAAGCAAAGGGATGCATGTTCATTGTCTGTTATAAAAGATAAAGCTTCTCTAAGCTCAGCGCTCCTCACTGTGTATGGAGTTGTCATTTAGCCCTTTCCATAGCATCCTGCAAGAATTGGGTCTCTGACCCAGATGTCTTGTTACTTCTACCAAGATCCATGAAACTGTGGCTGGCTAACTTGTTCAGACCCTTCATAGTTTTTGACCATAAAACAAAAGCAAATTTGAAACAAGATGGTAGACAAATGTGCATATGCATCATTAACATACCTGTTTTATGGAATATGATTATCACTGAATATAAAGAGTAGAACTGAATGGAGGATTATATTGAACAAGAAAATGATGAAACCCTAAATGTATGAATCTAGTGTTTCTAGAGCATAAGGCCATATAAACTGTATACCAGGTTAAGACATTTGCTAAGTCAACTAATAGGGCTAATGATTTTGAAAATATAATTCATAAAAATGCTGTTGGGAACCATTCATTGATTCATTTGAAGAGCTGAATAAAAAAACTTGTTATTTATGATCCCCATTATGTATATCCTCCACATGATCAGAGAAACCTCTAATATTTCATTATTTTCATGTATCATTATGACATCAAGGGAAAGGGAAAGAAAAAGGCAAGAACTTTTTACTTGGAGCATTTCATAAGCCATGCCAAAAACTCAATACATGACAATGCATACAAATTCACATGCAAAAACACAAATATGGACATGTATAAACATGTAAATAAATGCAAAGAGAAGTTTGGAATCACCATTATAAACTCCTGAGTAGCTTGTTCATCTTCCCTTGTTAATCAAGATAATACTCTATATTTTCAAACTGAAGGTAAAGAACAAACATATAAATCCTCTAAACCCATGAGTATCCTTTCTATCTTTCTTTTTTAATTCTGCCTTGCTACCTCCATAATAACCAATGTTCAACCAATCCAAGACTTTTCTTCTTTCCAAAGTTCACATCACAGCTGATAATATATCAGATATTTGTTTGCTATCTTTTGGAAGCAATATTATTATATGTTTAAATTTAGCCACAAGTAGTTGTGTCCATTTTTTATGTGAGCCTTCCAGTTACACAAAAATTGTTACACAATCTTAAAGAATTGTCTTGGGTAATGTGCACTCAACAGTCTTGTCAGTTCACCAACAGTTCCCCAGACATTTCTTGGCTCCATTCTAGCACAGAATTGCCAGTTCACTAAAGATGAGTCCCTCAGTCGGAAGAGGTAAGTGCAAAGTGAGACGGTGTCTACCGATGATGTCCATATGCTGGGTCCGATCATTATAACAAGTGTAATGTTCTTCTTTGAAAGGTATTCTTCTCGAAAAGTTATCACTATACCTCTTTTTTTAGTATAGTTGTTTGGGATCATTACTGTTGCACTTCTACAAACTATCAGAGGAAACTGGAAGGAAGGATGCATGTAAAATATTAAGAGCTAGACCTAGTCATTCAGCAAGCAGACTAGATAAGACAACCATTCTAGGAAAAAAAAAATGTAAGTGACTTCATTGAGAATTGGTTTACAAAACAAAACCATAATAATAAAGATAGTTTGCTTGCTCTTGATGTGTATGCATACATTGCTAATCAAAAGTATATAGAAGTGATAAATGTCTCTGTTCTTATTCAGTTATCTATATCCAGGCTTTTTCATTGCTAATCTTCCAACCTCAGTGACAATAAATGAAATTAGCACAAGGAAAAGACATGAGAGTCAAATAAGCAAATGTGAATAAGTTACCAAGTAATTTTTCTTACCATCTTGATTTTCTATTGATTTCCTTCAGAAAGCAAGCAGATGTTTCATTAGATTTCTGACTTTCCCCTTTATTATTTACAGTTGATGCTTATGCCCACCCCTTTCCCCTAAGAAATTCCATAGAACCCCTAAAGACTAAACCACTCCCAACTGAGATGTTCTCCTTTAGTGTAAATGATTCCATCACTACATTTACTAACAATTTGTCACCTGAACTAGAAGAGACCGAAAATCACTTTCAAATCCGAAGGTTGAATAAATTCATACACACCCTTTAAGAAATAGCAGATTACCTGTGACTTAGAACAAGATGCATTCCCATACCATTATATGCAATTAGATGTCAATTATTAATGATAAAAAGAGAAGGAAAAATAGGATAGATAATTAAAAGCAGAAAATAATCAAAATGCCTTGGTTGTTTAAGAGTAGATGCTATTTTTTTGTCATTGTTGTCATACTTTTTAGTACCATACTTATTTTCCAATTTATGGTTTCCTTAGACCAAAAGTAAAATCAATTATATTTACTGAACACATTTTAAAAGGTAGCCAGAAATATTCCAAGTGGAATAGATAAAACAGCCTTGTAATTTAAAGTGGGTGGGTAGAATTCAGTATCTGGTATTTCTCATAAAATGTTTCATGATACCTGTGCATTTAAATCATCTGGGGTGCTTATTGAAAATAGGTCAGAATTTCCTTGCCACATTTTTCTGAGACTAAGGATCAGGTATTTTCATTTTAACAAACTACCCAGGTGATTCTTAAGCCCACTAAACTTCAGCAACCTATGTATTAGCATGACCCAGAATCCACATCATTCAATTCTAATAAATTGATAGTGTCATTGTTAGTCTAATAGTTTGGTTAATAAATTTCCTAATTAATTCCTAAATATGCTCCAACTAAATTAATTTACTCATTATTTTATTCTTTCTGCAATTATTTATTGTCTCCTATATTCTAGAAACTGTGCTAAACATTGGAAATAAGACAGTGAGAAAAGTGAGAAAAGGTCACTGTATTTCTCAAGCTAACATTCTTCTAGAAAAGACAGCTATTAATCAAAGAAATGTCATATCACAACCTGAATAGCTTCTACAAGGACAGGTACCTGATGCTAGAAGAAATAGTAAGATTTGACTTTGTTAGAGAGGTCATGATAATCTTTCATGATTGAACTGAAGGGTACAAAATGACTAAGTGTTCACAAAAGAAGAATTAGACTGTGCAAATGCCATGTGCAAGTAGAGAACATGAAGCTTTCATGAGAGAAGAAGGAAGTTTTTGTGATTTATATAGAGATCAACAGACAGGATAAGAAGAGATTAAATTGGGGATGTTGGTGGAAGCTAGAATACGCTGGGCTTTTTTAGTGCATATTATATAAATGTAATTGATAGCTTTCAGAGGGTTAAGCAGGGCTGACATGATCTGACTGCTTTGCAAATGGTATATGTAGATATTTGGTAATATCCCACTAATTAAATCAAATAACACAGCTGAACTCAATGTCAGAATGGGAATGCTCAAAATTATATGGCAAGGAGGTGAGAATAGAGGGAAGAAGATAAATTGTGACCATGTTTTCAATCTACCACAGTAGTATACACTGGACATCATTTATGATTTGTATGAGGAGGGCCCACTGGTTTTCCTCCTGGACTTGAGAAATATGTAGGAGATAAAGTAGAGAAGATAAACTTGTTGATGGATTGGGTATCAGAGTGAGGTGAACAAGTAATGAGAGTAAAGCCTATGTTTATCTTATTCATGACTAGATACATAGCTGTGCCATTCACTGAGAGAGAAAACTAGACCATATTTGAAGTAAGTTGGCATTGAGATACTTCAAGATAACAAACACATCAGGCAGGCCTCATAATATTTAGGGCTGCAGCTCCTATTAAAGTTCAGGCTTTTTTCGATAAAAATTTTGTACTCCATCAGTACATATGCTGTAACTGAAGCTTTATCACAAACTTGATGTCAACTACGTTGATAATACATATACAGACTGGGAAAATAACAGTGCTGTTTTAATTTCCTGCCTGCTAAAACACAAACCATACAATGACTGGGCTTGAACATTGGGACTTTATTGGCTAGTGGTTTTGAAGCTAGAAAAAGTCCAAAATCAAAGCATCAATAAGGCATTGCTTTCTTCTCAAAGACTGTTGCATTCTAGGGCTGGCTGCCAGGAATCCTTATTCCTTGGCTTTTCTGGCACATGGCAATGCATATGATAGCAACTCTTGGTATCTCTCTGACTTCCACTCTGTGTATAAGGGACTCTAGTAAAACAAATTAAACCCAACATGATTTAGTAGGACCACTCCTTCTCTGAAGTACCATCTTGAAGAAATCTTATTTAAAATTGGTCTACACCCACCACAATGCAAACCAAGACCAAGAGCATGTCCAAACTGGGGTACCCAATTTAATCCATCACAAGTGCCTAGGCTTCCACTTTGAAAAATTTAATGACAGGTAGAAAAATGAATCCAAGATGAAGTTAAATAGAAAAGAGGAAATCTAGGTAATGTTGAGTCTTGAGAACATACTAAATAGAATATTCCAGAAGGAGAAGGGATTGACAACTAGAATGCTCTCAAAGAGATAAAATAAGATTAGGAAGGGAAATTTCCTATTGGATTTAAGACATGGAATTCCATGGTGATTTTAGCAAGGGCTGCTTTCAATGAGTTTATGTGACAGAAGTAAGATTGGCAAAGACTAAGAATGAGTGAGAGGGAAGAAGTAGACATAGTAACTTCTAGGAAAATTCAGTATACACACAATGTGGGCTTTTAGGAACTTACAGAATCTCTATAATGGGAAGGGTTAGAGAGTCAGGAAGAGTAGATTGAAAGTAGGTAATGAAGGAAGGGACTTAAATGGAGAATACATTAATAAAGTGTTTACCATTTACCATGGACTTTTTTAGATATAATTTAATTTGTTCTTCCCTACAAACCTTTACAAAGTTGAGCAGGTAATATCCACCTTTATTTAAAGCTGAAGAAGCAGACTGTTTGCTTTTGACCGATATCACAAAGCAGATAGATTGCGCAAATGGCCCCCTTTCTTCAGATTTCTTTTCATTGTGTCATCTTTTCTTCTAGTGAAAGTTGAGAAATTCAGATAATGAGTATTGCAGAGAGGCATTCACATACCTAAACGGAAACAAAAACAATAGTAGTAGGATTGCTACTTGTTTAGCGGGAGCAGAAACACAGTAATAAAAGCAAAGACTCTGAATTCAGACTGCATGCATTCAAACCATGGCTCTGCCACTTACTAGCTGCGTGACCTCAGGAAAGTTACTTAATCTTGCTGTGCTTAAGTTTCTTATTTTAAGATGGAGAAATAATTGGGTTTTTACGAGAATTAAATAAGTTACTGTCTGATATACTGCAAGCATTATATGTTTTTCCCTCATAAAAGAAATTTTTATCCCAAGTGCTAAGAAAAACATAGAAACATCAAATTTTTGTATTGAAGAAAAACAAAATCCATTTATCTCTTGCCATTCTCAAAGAGCTAAAAAGGTGTGTGATTTTTCTTTATTTCTTAATTTTATCAAGAAAGTTAAAAAGGAAAATCCAAAAATCCATCTAAAAATTTAAAAGAAACACTTTCTCTTCAAAGTTCAGAGTTTACAGAGAATAAAATAAGGAAAGTTTGGTAAATGGCTGAGAATATATCAGAAAGAATGACAGTATAAACTGCTGAAAACATTTGTACAAACAAAATGCAAAGAGGTTTCTATTTGGGGATCTGAAAGTATAAATCCACCTCCCAAACTGCACATGAGAAGAACTAGCTAACAAGAAAGTATTATAAAAAGTGTAAGTCATGAATAATAGAAATATCTAAACAAATGCAGTAAGATAAAAATAAAGCAGTACCTAACGTTTATTTAAAGGTGGAAAAATTAAACCTGGATTTCTGGGTAAATATAAGCAAATGTCAATGATATCCAACACTGAGCATATTTTGAAATGTCTGCCTTCTAATCCCAAATTAGTTTGATCTCTAATCTAGCTTTAGGTCAAACAAATAGAACCATTCAATACTGTTAAAATAAACCAGTTTAAAAATCCTTCAAACTGTTGGATTTAAAAAAAAAATATTTTGAGGATGAAGATGGGTAACTAAAGAAAACAATCAACTGGAAAGAGCTCTATAAAAATACATTCAGTATTGCATACATAAACATATGCCCTAAATTAGCATAGCACTTAAAATTTCATAATTATAAATGCTTATCTCATTTGGATCACACAGACTTTCTGGAAGATTTTAGGAATTTTATTCTCATTTTCAGATGGGGAAACTGAAGATCATCCAGGTTATGATCTGCTTACTTAAGCACAGATAAGAAGAGTCTAAATTTTGGTAGGACCATCTGGATCTGAATCTGGGTCCTTTCCCTATTTCTTTCCACATAATTTTATAATTATGTTTTGGTATGTTTATGCACTTTCATGTGTTTTGTTTGGTTTCTTTTTCTAATGCACCATGTTGTGGTAGTTTGTCCTTGGGGGCAGGCATGGTTTCTTCTCTACTTTGCCTCTGCCACCTGCCAGCTAGGTGTTGGGAGGGAGTATCTGTTCACTCATCTACAAAAAAAAAAAAAAAAAAAAAAAATCACCTGTATGCTACAGCACTCAGATGTTGCTAGTATACTGAGAATTTAAGTCAGTAAAATAGCAACAACAACAAAACTAAGGAATAACTTGTTTTAGCCATGAACTTTCTGTTCAGATCAAAGTAATATGTAATAGCTTGTGACTAGGTAGTTATTTTAAACTGTAAAGATAAAATCTCAAATTTCCTCAAACATCTTTGTCATAGATGTTAATGCTTTTATCATAGTAACACTGACTAGAAAGTGCACTTGCACATAGGTGGCTTCAAAGGCCCAGAGCAACACACACGTCCTCTAACCAGTGCCAAACCACTATTGAATTGTCTCCTGCCCCCACCATATTACCCGTTCAGTATATAATCAGCTTGAGCCCCCAAAGAGGAATGGGGACCCAAAACTCTGACCTGTGTTTGCTGGGTCAACCTTTCTCAGTAGAGTGCATCATGGAATGAAGAGCATATCTCTAAGACATATCTCTAAGACATATCTAAGATATATCTTAGACTCTGATATTCATGAACCAATCTGAGGTCAGACTTTTCACATAATCTTGCTGATCTCTAACTAGCCAGATTCCTTATCTGCAAGATGAACCTTGCTCACTGGAAACTGACATGGGGATAAGAGAGGAAAGGAAAGAAATGGTTGCATTAGTCACTTGTTAAGTAAAGAACAATGGGGTTAACCTTAGATGCCATAGTTTATGGACTCTGGAAAGCAGCAATTGTTCTTTGGTTGCAAACATCCCTAGTTTCTGTATATAAGTAGCCAAATTGAAGTAATCGTAGGAAAGAAGTTCTATCTCAGCTTGATTTCCCAGTGTTGAAATTTAAAGAAATGACCTGTCTTTGAGTTTGTTTTCCTGTAGTCAAAAATGATTTTTTCTTTCAACTCTTCTGTTTTTGCTATCCTCACTACTGCTTTAATGTTTGTCTTTCTCTTTTTCACTTTTTCACATATCCAGTCTTCTCTCCCCCTCCCTTCTTAATCCATAACTCAGTTTATTTAAAGGTGGCATTGTGCTTTGAATCTCTAAGAGAGATGCCATATACATGGGAACCATAGAAAAAAATGTGTTTCTCCCTGGGACTCCCAATTGTAATGTAAGGTGGCAGGTTTCCACGATGAGCTACAAAGACTCTCAAATAATTTTAAGTATTCAATGGAAAGCCACAAGACCTTGGGAATAGGAAAGATTTCATTTGATTGTCTGCATTCAATGCACTACTTCCTTATAGAGGAAAAGAGAGGTGGGAAAGAAAAAAAAAATCCATAAAACCAGCCTTAAGGTCAACATATTAGCAAGTCAATTGTATTTTAGAAGATAGCCACATATTATACGATTAGGAGCATTTTAAAAGGTATCCCAAATCAGGAAGGGCCTAGGATAAAAGTCCTCGAAGATTCAGTGAATGGATTCCAAATGTCAAGGAGTCCTCTTGGGTAGCTGATGAGCTGGTGAGTCTAGTCACCCAAATTACTCCCTTTGAGATTAAAAACTAGGGAGAAAACATTTGTTCTGGGGCCACATTTTAAGGAAAGGAAGAAAGGAAAATTCTTTTTTTTAAACACAGAACCAATAAGGAGACTGTTATATGTTATTGTATTTGTATGGTTATAAATACATCCAAAGGAGATTTAGCACCAGGGAGAATATTGGGGAATGTGTGGAGACATTGATTTTTGTTACAATTGGAAGGGGTCCTGCCAGCATCCAGTGAAGAGGTCAGGGATGGTCCGAGAACATCCTGCCATATGCAGGGCAGCCCCCAGAACAAATAATTATCTGGCTCAAAATGTCAATAATCCAAGATTGAGAAACACTGGCTTAGAGAATTTACAGCCAAGAATTTACAGTTATATGTTTAATAATTTGTTATAATGTCCTTAGGGTTAAAAGGTTACCATAATGATAGACGAACATAAACATGATTATAAAATAAGGGAAGGTTGGGTTGGAGCTTGGCAATACCAATTGGGGAAAAGAGTATATTATAGGGAATTGAATAGAGTTAGAATTCCAGAGTTCAGTGTGACCTTAAGAAGGCATCTAATATAACCTCTACCTTTTACAGATAATGAAACTGAGACTCAAAAAACTGAATATGTAATATCACAAACTTAATAAGTAGTGGAGACAGTATAAATTATAAGCCTCCTAACTATTTGTCTAGTTCACTTTTCAGTAGCCCAAGCATTGAATTCATATCAGTTTCCAGAAAGATGTACTAAACTCTTCTTGAATTAAATTATATTAAAGTAAGAGGCAGAGATATTAAAAAAGAAAAAAAAATTATATCTTGTCATTTGGATGCATTTTAAGCATGTGACTTTGAATAAGGTATTTAACATCCCTGACACTTAGGGTCTTATCTAAAAATGAATATAAAATGCCCTGTTTGGAATATTTTAAAAACACATACTTGCCATATAAGGTCCAGGCTATGGGAAATAGAACATATTTCATTTACGTCCTTTACTAGTCTATAATTTATAACTTTCATGTTATCTTAACTGCAAAACTCCATAAGAAATCCCCAAATTCTCATCTATGTACATACTTTACATTTAAATGCTAGTATTCACACCTGCTTGGTATAACTCCAGGCAAGTTCATTAGCCTCTGACAAAATAAAAAAATAATCAAATGTCCAGTACTGACATGAAAATTGAATATCATGTGGAGTAAATTAGAGACATAAATACTGCATACTGGGATGGTTACCAAATAGCATTTAGGGATTAGAAACAATCTGCAAGAGGACATCAGTGTAAATGTAAATGCAACGATAATCCTAAAAGCAGTAACTTTTTCTTGGAATAGGAAATGATTAAAATGAGTGGGTGAAGAATTGGTGCAAAAATGTAAACAAGATCACCAAAACCCCACATATGTACCTGGAAAAAGAATACCTGGAAAAAGATTAGACCAAGTTATCAGAAAAAGTTTATGGTGAGACAGAAAATTCTGATTCTATAATGTGCTCTTCTCTAACCCTAATAAACTGTTCAGTGAGGCAGGAAAGATACCATTTCCACCTGTCAGTAACTGAGACACAGATTGATTCTCAGTATCTGCAGTGGTACCATCAGTGGTCAGGGAAAAGTTAAGTTCAGCAGAGATGAAACATCCATGCTATAACCAGAAAGTAACAACCACAAATCATTTACATCGGTTTTGGCCAAAGAGGTACTGAATCTGCAAAAACAAATTCAAATTAAGAAAGAGGACAAGAAGGCCAATCTAAATATATCCATATATATATATATTTGTGTGTGTGTATATATATGTGTGTGTGTGTATTTATATATATATGTGTATATATGTGTGTGTGTGTCTATTTCAAAAACAATATACAATATGAGTTTCTGTAACAGAAACATAATCATACATACACCAATTCTTCATATGTATGGAAGATCATGAGTAAATATTAATTTTGTTTTCATTCACTCCTGCATGTATTTAGATTTCTAAAAGCAAGTATTTGTTTACCAAAGTTTTAAGGAAAGATGGCAAGTTAGTTTTGGGGGCAACAACTTCCATGCTTCCTTTGCTTCTAGGAAAAATTGAAAAATACCAAAATAACACCTTAATTCACAAGCCACAGAACAAATATTTGTGTGTTGTTAGCTTCCTCAAATCAAGCCTTAATATAAATATGCAGGGTATGAGGAGCGAAATGATTCTCTGCATAGGCAAAAACAAAAAACAAAACAAAAACAAAACAAAACAAAAAACAAACCTTTGTATTTGATAGCACATAGACTGATAGAGAATGCCAAAGGAAACCAAGGAAGGGCAGTGATTTCAACCGTTCCTTCAGTGTTTGTTGCACACCTGTTACCTCCCAGATCCTATGCTGGGATCAGTGTTTTAGAACTGCAGTTTAGGTGTGAGTATATAAAATATTATTTTCAAGAAATAATAAATATTTCAAGTTTTAAAAAGGATAAGAATTGGTTAGGGAAACTTTCAGTTCTTCCTATTAGATAAAAATACAATTTTAATGTAATTCCTAGTGTTAGGAAGATGAATAGATGAATTTATATCTATTGCTTAATATAGGGGCACTTTGGTAAGCTATTTACTTAATGAAATAGTTTATGGAGTTCTCTTTGAAAATAATAGTATTAGCATTCTGCATTTTCAGAAGGGAAAATTGTAGCACAGAGAGTTTGAGCAAATTATCCACAATGACATCATTTGTAAAAAGTGGTAATCAAACCCAGATTACATTGTCTCTATGATTCTACCATATTTCTTTTTCTATGTCTCATGAGGAATCCACTCTGACATCATATGTCAAACCTCTGACCTAGAAGAGATGGAAGTCAAACTAAAACTGATTTTGCTGTTATCATTACATATTTTCAACCACAATTCATATAGTAATTATCATTCTAGAGAAATCATCATAATTTAGTGATTTCATTGTGAAGTACAAGAGATAGCCTTTGTTAGACATGCAAAAGTTAACCAGGAGGTTATCAGAATGTGAGCTCAAAAATGCGAATTAACACTACACATTTATTATCTTACCTCTCAAAATTGTGATTCCAGAAAATAAAAGATTAATATATTTTCTCATCTTTCCAAGCTATTAATCCACCTTTCAATTCCATTAGTCAATCTTGAAGGGTTTTGTGTTCTCCATCTTAAATGTTAATCTCTGGTATACAATTTTGTCAAGAAAATGACAAAATTTAAAGAAAATGCAGAATGAGTATTTTTATTCAATTCAATGAATTTATGTCTTAGTAGAATTTCAGCATTGCTATGTGTTTATGCACTAAACTCTTCACTTAACTCCAAGGAAATAGTTGGTGAAAAACAGCCAGCAAATAGTGTTTTAAATTATATTGCCACCTTCTCCTATAAATTCTCTAAATAATACATTTAGATTTTCCTCAAAAAGAAAAGAAATAAAAGCAAATGAAAACATTGCCTATGCTAAATAAAGAACTAAACAGCAGATAAGATTCTCCTGTATCTTCTATGTTACAGAGCTATAAAAAGTTTAACATTTTCTAGATAAATGTAAACTTGTAAAGTGGTGATCTTTTTATCTGGAATATTCTTTCCCTTTGGTCTATTAGGATCTTGCATCTTTCTTCAAGTCTCGATTTAAATAACCCCCCTCACGAGTCACCCTCACTACATCTAATCTCTGGGCTAACATTATTCCTTATATAATTTATTACTTTTTATTTTAATTATCTGTTTGCATGTCTCTTCCCTATTATATGTTGCATTCCTGAAGGTATAAACTGTTCATCATTGTTAATCGTCTTGCTATCCACTCCACCTAATAGAGTGTCTATTATTTAGTAGCTGTTTAGTGATTTTTTTAATAAATGAATCACCACACACCTTATGTAAAAGAGAAATAAATTGTAAAATCAGCTAATTAAGAGATTTCCGGGGCTGTGAAGAACTCCCCACCCTTTTTTACCAAGGTAAATTCAGCTGCAAGAATGAGAACATGTCCAGAGACTGGAAAAGGTAGTGCTGAGGCCAAGAGCAGGTTGAGTAACTTTCTTCCTTTTCTAGTATGTGCCAGAAAAAACTGAACATAAAGTAAGAGATTCCAGAAGAGAGGCTTCAAAATCTACAGAAGAACTTGAACACACTTTTCTTTGAAAAGTATTTTAATAAAAATTAATTTTGGAATAATTTTAGATGTACAAAAATTTTCATGGATAAAATAATAACCCATATAACCCTTGCCCAGTTTCTTCTAATGTTACCCACACCTTTATCGTACATATTTTACTTTTGAAAATATTATTTTCTGAAATCTTTTGGCTACATTAAAATCTGTGTTTTCTTCCATGAACACCGCTTTAAGTGACTGTTTCATGTGAAGAGTATATCAGTAATTCAGCAGTGAAACTTGTAATATATGAAAAATTATCCTAATTTATATGAAATCCCGCTTTCTAGTGAATGATAATATAATGTAGTTCCTATTTATTTCTACCTGACTCTACTATCTCTATCTATACTGCTTCCTAATATCTTTTATTCACCTTTGTCTATGATGAACAAAAACACTTAGTATGGATGGAAGTTATACATTGGGAAATCTCAGATTCCAATATTTATGATAGCTTAATACTTCAATTAAATAATACTAGCTGGAAAGGAGATACTTTTATTCCTTAAGGAAAATTAACTCTCTGGGGAAAATGAACTGTGCAGCCATGATATTTATATAGACACAAGCTGCAATTTCTGCCACTCATCAAACCTCCACCCCCATTATAAAAGCATTACTCACTGACTGGAGATACAACTATTGTTGACTCAGAACTCAAAGAATCCTAATTGAAGGGCATATAACATGGATGGAATAAAGAACAAGTACAAAAGTTAGAACTGAGGGCAGAACATTGTAGCATCAAATTGCTAGACTTTGGGGGGGTATGATTTCTGGAAAAGCAAATGAAAAATGAAAGCATAATTTTTTTGTGAACAACACTTTTGCTCCACATACATAGATATAGATGCAGATACAGATATAGATATAGTTATAGATGCAGATGAAGATGTTGATAGATACAAGAGAAATATTCACAAAAAGACATATACAAGGATGTTCATTAAAGCAACATTTTTAATAAACTTAAAGCAACCTTTATGTTTATCTCAGGGACATTGTTAGATAAACCATATTGTGGCCAAAATATGCAACACTGTGCAATTAAAAAAGAATGCAATAAATATGCGTATACACAAACATATTTCTATACGTTCATGCATAAATGTGAAATTCCTAGAAAAATTTCTAAGGCTATTTACTCAAATGAAATTAAGGGAATAAATTAGGTGAAGTGAACTAGGATATTATTGTTTGATTGTTTTGTAAGAATGCATTTATTAATGATATATATCTAAAAATAAAATTTATAACAAAACCTTAAAAATAATCCTTTCATAAAGTGAGATTTGAGCAATCTCAGGTAAGAAGATTAATGACTTTGAAATAAGCACTCTGATGTCATGACTGAGACATTGGAAAAGATATTTTCTTAGACAAACTGTGTTAAGTTTTTCATAAGTTAGTGAAGAATAATTAGAGACTGATACCAGAATCTACTGCATGTATTTATTGTCCTCAAACAGGTTGTACTAAAATGAGAATTATAGACAGGTTCTCAGGTACAAAGTATAATACAATCTGTAAAATATACTATACCATAAATGTCCAGTTCTTCTTCCCCAATTTCAATGTTTCTTATTTTTTTAAGGTCACACTCCCTCCCACAGCATTTAGAGTATATTATGTAAGAGGTTTGTAATTGCTACATGTGATTGGAATAGGGTGAATGTGTGAACATAAATGAATAAAATCACTGAATGGATCAGGCCATTTGAGCTTGAGACTCAGACATAAAATTAAGGGAAATTAGTGTGAATATCCAGGAAGTTCTCCAGCAAATATCCTTGGACTTGACATAGGTCTAAAGTTTTTTTCACCTTCAAAATTCTTTTGATTCTCGGAGAAATGCATATTCTTATAAAGAACACCTTCCATCCTTTTCTAATTTGTTTCTTGAATCCAAAATTATGGTAAATCACATTCTGATGAAATATTTTGAGAGTTCATCTGAAGTTAGTGGCATTTAAATTGAGGAATCTAACATGTGACACTCAAAAATGAAAATAATCAGTCTATTAGTTCTCTTTTTTACTTCAATACACAAAGGAAGATGGAATCTTATTTTTGATAGCCAACTAATTGTAGTTCTAACATTTTAAAGTAGTGAAAATATCTTTGTGGTAGAGGACTATTAGCTTAGAATATTTAATTTTGATTTCATACCCCTCATTTTTATCATTTTGTCCAAGTCATAGAATGCATTTTCCTTCTTTCTAGTTGTTGCCTATATCAGAATTAGTTCATAAGATCTTTGAAACCATGATTTTTAAAATTATACATTTTCATTGTGTTTAGCATATTGCTATATTGAAAATTAATATTCCTTCTGTTTCTGTAGCCCCTGCCTGGTATAGAAAAGCTGCATGACTGCATGCTGTTTTTGTTTCTCTCACATATAAAAAACAAGTGAAAATTAAGGAAAGTCTTTTTGTGTTTTGTGGGCATCATTCACACAACCAATGGATTAATATTAACTTTGAAGTCACAAGATGAGCAAAAGAGATTTCTCACTATGATATGCATTAGCATTTCTTTTGACATGGAAGAAACATACATATAGCCCTAAGTTTGATGCTAACCTCAAACTGTCTTGAGTGATAGTTTTCTAACCAAGATAAACTCATTTGCCTTTCTTTTGACTGGCAAAGAGGGTGCAAAGGTGATGGTCATTTCCTTTCTTTCTTATGCTGTGTCTTCTTGCCAGACAGTCAGAAATAGAATATTTGATTAGTTTTTACCTAGAACTTGGCAATATGTTTTTTTTTAGACTGGCTTAATAAACCAAACCTGGATTTATGGATGACATTGTCCCTCAATGGAAATGCAAAAGAGCAGCCTTTGTCGGGCTACTGTACATAATTATAAGACATTTCCAAGATAACACATTTCTTCTTTTTCTCACCTCTCCTCATTGTTCTCTTTTCTTCTTAGGTAAAATAATGTAGAAATACATGTTTCCAATTTGCCTCCCCTATGCCTACCACAAATTGATGAGTTGATTATTTCTTGCATCTGATATGATAGCTTTCAAGGAAAATCCAAAAGGAACAACAAAAATCTGTTCAGATAAAGTGACAGAATACAGTATTAGTTGTTAGGCAGTCCAATAAACATGTAAAAAATCAGCAAACTCAATCTATAACTCATATCAAGATAGAAAATACAATGCAAAAAGTTACAGCAGCAACAAAAATGATTACAATAAATTTAACAGTTAAAGTGCAGGGACCAGCTTATATCTTGAGATAGTTGACTGAGTGTAGGGTGATCATGAAGGTGGTTTGCTCAAGACAGAAACAGTTTATGCCTCTTGTAACAGAATCCAGAGGTTTTTTTTTTTTTTAACTTCAAATAATGTTTATTCAAAATAGTATTAAAATAAGATGGAATCAGCTGGGAAGAACTTGACATTGTATTTCCAACTTTCGCCATGTTCAAGAAATAGGTGTGGCACATGTGAGGTGAGCAGAGTTCTCACTTTAATATATAGTGAAATCTGAAAGAGGACCAGGGATAATCCATCTCAATTTTTCTCACAGCCAATACCTTCCATTCCCAGGTGGTGGTAGAATAAGAATTTGGCATTGTTTCTACCAGTCACTTGGTATAAACACTGGCTACGCTCTGGCATCATGAGAGATACACAAAGCAGCCAGTCTCTAGTTAAGAGATTCAGGGGAAAATGTGAGCATTTATAGGTTAGGTGTATGTGAAACATGTATGGCACAAAATTCTTGTCAAGAAACTTATCAAGAAAAATGAACAAATTATTAGCATATGCTATAATATGGACGAACCTAAAATATTATTGTCAGTGAAAGAAACTAGACATGCTAGACCACATACTGTATGATTTTATTTAAATGAAATCTTCAAAAAAAAAGGGAAATCTATGGAGGCAGAGAATAGATTAGTCATTGACTGGGCTGGGAGTGGGAACCAGGAGTTGACTGCAAATAGTCAGGGGGTTTCTTTATGGAATGATGAAAATGTTCTAAAATTATTTTGTAGTGATTATTGCACATTTATTCAATTTAATTCAATTTAATTCTGTTTAATAAAAATCAAAACATTTAAAATGAGTGAATTTTATTGTATGTAAATTATACTTCAATAAAGCTATTTAAAGAACAGTCTTGAATATTTTGCTAAATTGTTTTTGTCATTTATTGTGTGTGATAATTTTGCAGCTATTTATTTAATTTACTATTTAGCAACTCCATTTTATTCTGTAATAATTCCTTTTTAGCAGTAATGAGATAAAATATGGGGTAGGAGTAAGTGCATGTTTAATGAAAAGGTAATAATGAATTTCTATATTTCAAGAAAGTTGAAAATGAAAGTCTAACTTTCATTAAATATTTGTCAATAATTACCATCAATAATGATATTATGTAGTGATAACATGGAATATGCCAAAATGGAAGAACACAAATCTAAGGGACAATTGAATCTACTTCAAAAATTTGTAATTATTTTGAGAAGAATGTATTTGAAGAGGACATTTTAATACATACATATGCAGAGAGTTTATACGTGTCTTTCTGTAAAGCATGATTTTTCAGTTAGACTATTCTAAATTAATTTCCTTTAGTTTGAGTCCACATTTTCTTGTCCAGGAAACAAAAGTGAAGTTATAGCTATTCATACATTGACACTTCACAAGCAACTAAATGGTGTCAGTTTTTCATTGCTGTCATCAGATTCTGCAAATTGAAAATCAGTTCAATTCAAGGTGCTTTTCTTTGTTCATCCAATTCATGGAATCAGAGTAAAGCTTCTGAAAGTTCATTCTATATGAGGTGAAACATCTGACACTACTGTAAATGCTGTTCTATATTTCTTTAAAAGAAGTTACACTTAGAAGATAAAATTATTTTTTTAATGATAATACAATACAGTGAATGCTAAATCACAGTAGTGTGGTGAAGAACTTTATTACTAAATTAGAAACTAATGAAACAGAAATATGCTAAGAATTTTCTGTTGCATACAAGATTTATAATTGTATCCAAAGAAGCTCTGCTAATCCAAAATAAAACTTGAAAATAGTTTATAGTTAGTTAAGTAACTATGTAATAACTATATGGCTAAATACAGTGAGAGAAATAGAGTTACACATTTTTGTGACAAAGCTAATGCTGAATACAGAAGTAATTAATTCATTATGGTAGTATGCAGTTCCTTTCTTTGCTGTCAGTAATTTGATTTTAGAAATGTTTGAGCCTTTGAAGAATGGCATTGAGAGTTGAAAAGAGAATAAACCTACACTGTTGATAACAGGAGATTGGAGACTCCATAGACCAGATGTTTTGGAAGATTTCTGGGAGACAGAAAGTGAATGAGGTCATTTTGACAGTAAAACCAAAACCAAGGATGCTTTTTTACGGAAGGCAAAGGAGAGAATGTCAAAGCAGAGAAAGGAGCAGTTCTTTCCAATAAAGAGAAATTGTAGAGAAATTGCTAGGCATATATACAAGAAGTTGGAGCAGCTGGTAGTGAAGGACAATGAATACTTAATCGAAGGAGTGTCTTTGGAAAACCTATCCCAGTTAGTCACCTTTGCTGCCCTCGAATCCATGCAGAGTACTTGGCCACCCAATATCCATACACAGGCATAAAAGAGAGTGCTTCCCAAAAAGAATTAAATAATCTTCCTGGGGGTACTTGTGTTTTCTAATATGGTAGTGACATCTGTATTGGGTCCCTCTTTGTATCCCTGTACCTCATATGTAGGAAATGTCCACCCAGGGCAACATATACAATGAAATAGGCTGCTTGCACATACATTGAGAAAAAAGACAAAGGAAACATACATCAACTATTCATTTTAATTAAACTAGGCCTTCATTCTTAAACACGGTTGGAAAACATTTGAGGAAAAATCACTCATAAAAGAGAAAGACCAAGAAAAACAAACTCAGCAACTGAACTTAGAGAAAGAGATTTTAAGTGATAAGAAGAAAATTAAAAACATTAAGGTAGTATCTTCAAAAAAACACAAATTAAGAATATCACATATAAATCAGTAGCTAAGAAGTTCTTGAAAATGTAAAACAACAGTCAAAATTTATATTAGATATTAAAGCAAAATTAAAGGACCTTACCTTGAATTTGGAGCACATAGACCAAGGGCAACATATGTGAATGAAAAGATAAGAGCATTAAGTGTCAAGCTGGGGTATTCAGTATCTGACTAATTAGGGTATAAGAAAAAGAAGAGGGAGAACAGGGGAAGAAGAAATAATGCAAGTAAAATCAGGAAGAAAATTCTCAGAGATAAAATTAGTATTTTCAAATTAAAAAGATCCACCTAGTTACATACATAAAATGGAATACTCAGCAATAAAATAATACTACTGAAACAGACAACAACATAGATGGATCTCAAACACATTCTGTTGCATGAAAGAAATAAGTATCAAAAGACTATATATTATTTGGTTTTATTTTTATGTCATTCTGGAGAAAAGTAAATCTATAGGGACAAATAATGGATCAGTGGTCACCAAGAATTGGGGGTGAAGGGATGGCATGAATAGAAATGGGCACAAAGGAAAGGCTAAATAGACCATGGGTGATGCAAGGAACTCTCTCGAAGGTAGGAATTAGTTTAACAAGATAGCAGGTCTTTTCCAATGTTGTGGGTAAAAACCAAGCCTTGGTACTGGAAGTCCAGAACCAGTCATTAGGGGTCACCCAGTGACCTGTCTTTAGCCACGATACAGGCTATGAGTTATGGGTGTTAAATGCTTTGCTGCCATTTATCAAGTGTGATTTGGTACCAGTGTTCCTTTTTTTTTTTCCCTAAAAAGATCATCAGGTAGATCTAAGCTATATTAACTTGGGCATGTGCCTATGTAAAACACCATTATTGTAAAATCAGTAAAAGTAAGACAGACTCTGAATATATACCTTCAGTTTCCAAGGACTTTTACAAGTTCTATTTCTGTGAAAGTCCGGGTATAAAAGCTAGACGTCATGGCAGGTTCTGGAGGGTCATTTCAGTGAAAATACTGTATGAAATGATAGGAAGTTTTAGAATTCTAGTTGTCTGACTTATTGAGATATTTGCCACATAAAATGTATCTTACTAGCTGAATATAAATACCCAGGAAGTCAATTGATCTATTACAAGGAATTGGTACCAAAAATTTTGCGGTACCCAAAGTAAAACCCTGTATTAAATTTGATTCCATGTTTTAACTAAATAATGAGCAATTTGAAGGTGGCTGTTTGACTCATAGTAGGGAGTGACTAATGATGGAAAAAGAAATACTAACAGTTGAGGTCTGGTAAGTAACATAGTTAAAAGGAAACTTAAACCAACAAAAGAAGAAAGAAGATAGCTGGAAGACTAAAGAAAAAAAAATTAAGGTTAAATCATGACAATCTGTGATCTTATTCCTTGAATTTTCAGGGGAAATTGACAATATCTCAAGCAGTCATCTTCTTTATTCAACGTTCTTGGGTGGGGTTTTCTCCTTACAAACATTTATGGGGAGGTGGGAGAGTTAAGAACCCTCAACTTGAGGTCTCTGATAGGGAGTGTATATGGGAATAGTGATTTGAGGTTGTTTTATGTTTCTTTAATTGAGAGACATGAATCCAAGGATGAACCCCTTGTCAGCAGTACCTGAAAAGCTCCTTTCCATCAAGGTTTAAGAGCAGTCTTTTTCTTTCTTTTTTTTTAAGGCAATTTTATTGAGATATAATCACATAATGTATAGTCATTCAAAGTGTACAATCAGCTGTTCATGGTATCATCATATAGTTGTGCATTCATCACCACAATCAAACTTTGAACATTTTCATTACTCAAAAAACAAAATAAAAATTAAAACAGAAAAGAACATCCAAAACATCCCATTACTCTTCTCTCCCCATTGTTCATTTACTTTTTTAAAAAAATACAGTTTTATTGAGATATATTCACACACCCTACAGTCATCCACAGTGTGCAATCAATTGTTCACAGCACCATTATACATTTGTGCGTTTATCACCAAAATCAATTTTTGAACCTTTTCCTTACTCCAAAATAAAAATAAAAGCAAAAACAGAGCACCTAAATATTTCTATCCACTCCATCCTACCCTATACTTCATCTAATTGGTATCCCCATTTTTCCACTCATCTATCTATACACTGGGTAAAGGAAGTGCGAGCCACAAGGTTTTCACAATCACACAGTCACACCATGCAAGCTGTATAGTTATACAATTGTCCTCAAGAATCAAGGTCACTGGGTTGCAGTTTGACAGCTTCAGGTATTTTCCTCTAGCCATTCCAACACACTAAAAACTAAAAAGTGACATCTATATATAGTGTGTAAAAATACCCTTCAGAGTGACCTCTTGACTCCATTTGAAATCTCTCAGCCACTGGAGCCTTATTTTGTTTCATCTCTCTTCCCCTCTTTGGTCAAGAAGATCTTCTCAAACCCACAGTGCTGGGTCCAGGCTCATCCCCAGGGATCATTTCCCATGTTGCCAGGGGGATTCACACTCCTGTGGGTCATGTACCACTTAGTGGGGAGAGTAGTGAGTTTACCTGCCAAGTGGGCTTAGAGAGAGAGGGGGCCACATCTGAGCAACAAAGAGGCTCTCTGGGGGGGACTCACAGACACAATTTTAAGTAGGTTTAGTCTCTCCCTTGAAGCAACTAGCTTCACAAGGGAAAGCCCCCAGATCAAGGGCTTGGCCCACTAAATTGGCAGTCCTCAATGATTGCTGGAAAATCAGCATTCAGGTGGGGAAGTTCAACATTTCTGCATTTTCCCCAGTTCTTCTAGGGGCCCCTCAAATACACTTTTAGTCTCTGCCCATATCACTCTGGGATGTATCAGGATTTCACCCCAGCTTGTACAAACTCACCAAATCTCAGTTCCCATTCACAGCTCCATGCACCTATGGTGATCAAACAAACTGACCATACAAGTTAAAATATCTAGTGTGCTACGGAAAATATAGATCCTGCACCAAATAAACATCTCTTCCCTTGGTCTCACACAAAAGTTGTAGTTTTAAAACCCAGTCATTATCATCTTTTACCCTTGAGTCTGATTTGCCTTAGTCCTAACCAGATCTGCTTTGTTCATATCTCTAATTGAAGTCTGAACTCTTCTTCAGCTCTTTCAACAGTTGCCGTATGGGGTAATACTGGCATTCATGGCTGCCAAGCTCTAGCTCTAAGTGGTGGATATCACACAGATACCCAAAGTTCCAGAGACTGACCAGGTTATACACAAGGAGCTCAGCATCTCAGGATTTAGAGATAACCATTACAACTCAGGAATAGATGTGACTTCTGTAAGAGCTTGCAATCTAGGGACAATTACAATAAGCATTCCCTTGATAAGCTGTAAAAGCAGCCTTTTTCTGATGTTTCCTCCAGAGTACATGTCTTCAGTTTTCAGGTCATGCAAACTTTGTGTAAGAGGATGTTTAGGAAAAGTACCTCATAGCTATTCAGAATGAAACTGTGTATTGGGTGAGTCCTTTGCAATATTTAATTATCTCAGCTTATAATAAGGCAGAGTCTGTGATTAGGGGAGATATTTCTAGGCACATTCGACATTCAATCATCAGTTCATAGGAAGAGCTACTGTAGGCTCCTAAAGGAATTGAACTCATTGCCATTAAAGCCAGTGTATAAACAAACTGTGGCATATCCATATAATGCTCTATTATTTGGAAATAAAAGGGAATAAACAATAGATACCCACTATCACACGGATTAATCTCAACACAGTTATGTTGAGTGAAAAAATCCAGACAAAGCAGATTCAAATTGTATAATTTAATTTGTATAAAGTTCTAGGAAATGCAAACTCATCTATGTCAGAAAGTACACTACACCAGTGATTTCCTGAAGAGAGGGATGGATGTAGAGTAGCAGAAGGAAGGAATTACCATGGGTATAAAAAAAAAAAAAACTTGGAGGTGATGAATATATTCTTAATCTTGATCGTGTAATGGTTTTGCTAATGTATACATATGGACAACCATATCAAATTATATACTTTGTGCAGTTTATTGTATGTCAATTATACTTGAATATACTTTTTAATAAAAAAACATTTAAAAAGATGCCCATCATTTTATTATCATTTAGATAACATCATTTTCTAGTTTGTAATTATATTTAGATGAATGATAACTTATTTGACCTATAAGAACAATACAGAAAATTTAGAAATTTTAAATCATGAAAAATTTAAATTTAGTCTCATTTAAATTAGAAGATTTGATTTCTTCATATAATAAGATCATAGAGAGGCGTAAGTTATTATTAAATTAAGATTACCAATTCATTTCAGTTCATCTAAAAGTTCATTGATTTGTCAGAAATATTTAAAATATCAGACTTTTAAAATATGTGATTAACAAATCTGATATTTATGATTCAAATTGCAAAAAAAGTTTTAAGCATTTTTGAAAGCTCCTTTTATCTTGAATTAGGTCTTTTCCTCTTTCCTTATAACTATAGTAACAAAGGCTATTATTTAAATTTATTTTTTTCATATTTCTTAAAATGAAAGGAACACAGTTAATTAACTTTTATTTATTATTAACTCTTTATCTGAACTAAATATTCCTATAGTGTATGAGTGTGCACATAATGACAAACTAATTTTTTTGTGATCAATTTACCTTTGTAATTTCTTGAGTACTGGTAAAGAGAAAGAGAGAGAGAGAGAGAGAGAGAGAGAGAGAGAAAGGTTTTGGCTTTACACAAATATAAAATACACTGAGATTGCTTGTTTTCTTTCAAGTGTAGGTGAAGGCAGGAAAGACAAAGGGTCTATGGGGACTGGGCATAGCTCTGAGGATGGGGCAGATGAGGGAAGAAATGAAGAGTCAGGCCAAGAAAGAGCTAGAAAAAGGCAAAAGGAGGAGTAGGATTTGAAAGGATCCACAAGAGAATCAGTTTCAAGGTTTACACATTTTCTATTTACGTTTGCTAGGAGTTTTTTAGGGAGACAGTCTTATAGTCCTAAAGGCCTTTAGAAGCCTTATCATACCAATTAAAGAAAGCAGACAAATTTTTAATTGTAATTTTTCTTTCTTTCTATCTTAAGCTACCCTATAAATGAACAATCTTGTCCATATAAATTAATTCCAAGTTGCCCTTGGTTGAATTGTGCCATTTAGAGAGAAAAAATAAATTAGCAATTAGCATGTTTATGTAACAAATGTCGGCTTGTGAGAGCAGGGGATGGGTGTTCTGAGACAGAGATGACCCTATCAGAACTGCACAGCTGGTAAGAACTATACTTGTTCAATGACTTCTGTTTCAGTATTCAGACTGCTAAAACAAATGCTGTACAATGGGTTGGCTTAAACAATGGGAATTTATTGGCTCGTGGTTTTGAGGATAGAAGACCAAAATGGAGATGTTGTCAAAGTGATGCTTTCTCCCAGATGAGTGCGGTGTTCTGGGGCTGGCTGGCAGCAATCTTTGGTCCTTGGCTTTTATGCCACATGATAATGCACATGGTGGTGTCATCTCCTTTCTCTTCTAGGTTCTGTTGACTTCTAGCTTCTGGCTGCTCCTGTTGCTTTCTCTGTCTCTGTGGCCCTCCCTATAAGGCCTTTAGTAATAGGATTAAGACCCACTCACCCCTAATAAAACTGCCAACCACTCCGTATAGACTCCATCTAATAGAAAAACAACACTAAAAATGCAGGACAGTCAACAAACAGAGACTATTTTGGAAGCCAGAATTCACAGAAGGACACCAAAATGTGGTCAAAACCCCAAATCCTAAGAAACAAAATAATAAATCTGACATTGAAAATCTCTGTGGAACAATCAGTGCTCCAGCACAGTGTGAAAATTAATCATAACAGAGAGCCAGACTGTCTTAATTGATGGAGACACAAAGGGTCTCATATATGTACCCTGCTACCTAGTGCAGGGTCTCCAAACTATGAAATCCTAATAAGCCAAAGACTGCCAGGAGAAAGCCAGATATCAGACGAGATCAGATTTAATTTCAGTGAGAAATGTGGTATGCCACTTAACTGGAGCGAGAAGGAAACAATGGAATGCTACCCAAATGTTTTGAGGAGGAAAGCATCTTTCATAAGATTAGATTTCTGCTGAGGGATCCTGAAGAGGATCTAAAGGAAGCAATCCTCTGCTCTGAATTAGATACTCTTTCAGAGGTGAAATTAGAAGAAACAAGAATGAACTAGGAATTGATTGTTGTCATGAGATGAGAGCAGTTTAGCAAATGAGTATTCCCAGTAATAAATGAAAATATCAAGGAGCCTTTTGGTCACTGTTGGTAAGAAAGCACTACTCACTCAGTAAGGGGTTGCTATGGCATTTTACATCTCCTGCTTGAAAAAGAGAGAAACAATGTTCTTTTAATTTTGTAGCAACTGTCTGTCTCCCATCTTCATTATTGGTAGGATATTCTCTCTTTCAGTCCTGGATGGATTTTAGTTCCTTCAAAACATAGCATTATCAATACTCCTTAACAGGATTTTCTTCCATTTTTAGAATCAATATCTAAATTACAAGAGATTTAATAATGTTTGCAAAATAGAATGAACATGTAACAAATCTGATGAAAAAATATGTTGTACAGCTGACAAGAACATAAAGGCAGCAGATGAGGAAGGAAGCACAGGGAGATTAATTTCCTCATTAAGAGAAAATAATTAAAAATAAATAAAGTTTTAACACTATTATTAAAAGTTATAGTTTATTAAGACCTGATCTAAAGATAATAATATAAATGGGAAATGGGAAAGTAGATAATATATTTTACTTACTCTAATCTGTCATCTTTCATATGTGGGAGAAGAAATATTAAAAGTTTGGTAACTTCATGCATTGAGAAATGCAGGCATATTGTGGAGGTAACAACCAAAACACTGAAGAAGAAACTCATCTAAGTATTTAGAAGTGTTTATTTTCGGAGACAGAAATTGTTCATGAGTCTGGAGACCTGTCTTTCTAAAGTTAACAGACTGCTATTGCTGTTTTTATACTCAATTAGTGTATGTAAATTTTCGAGATTATAAACTAATGTGAAGGAAATATATATCAATATTTACCATAGTACTGAAGTACATAAATGGAGACTTGCACAAATGAAAAAACATCAACTGTTTTTGGACTTAAAGCATCAATATTTTAAAGATGTCAATTCTCCTGATACACTTATTTGTATGTGCAGATAGAATTTCCAATAAAATAGAATATTTTTGTTTGTAAATGTGCATTTGTAATTTTTAAAGAAAAATAAATATGCAAAATTTCCAGGAAAAAATATGATAAGGGAAGATTTTTTGAATTCATTTTTATTGAGATACATTCACATACCATGCAGTAATACAAAGCGTACATTCAGTTGTTCACAGTACCATTATATAGTTGTGTGTTCATCACCAAAATCAATTTTTGGACATTTTCATTACCACACACACAAAAATAATAAGAATAAAAATTAAAGTGAAAAAGAACAATTAAAGTAAAAAGGAACACTTTTTTTTTTGGCCCCCATTTTTCTACTCATTCATCCATACACTAGACAAAGGGGAGTGTGGTCCATACAGCTTTCCCAAACACATTGTCACCCCTCATAAGCTACATTTTTATGCAATCGTCTTCAAGATTCATGGGTTCTGGGTTGTAGTTTGATAGTTTCAGGTATTTACTGCTAGCTATTCCAATTCATTAGAACCTAAAAAGGGTTGTCTATATTGTGCATAAGAAGGCCCACCAGAGTGACCTCTTGGTTCCTTTTGGAATCTCTCAGCCACTGAAACTTATTTCCTTTCACATCCGCCTTTTGGTCAAGGAGATGTTCTCCATCCCATGATGGTGGGTCTAGATTCCTCCCTGGGAGTCATATTCCACATTGCCTGGGAGATTCAATCCCCTGGGTGTCAGATCCCACATAGTGGGGAGGGGAGTGATTTCACCTACCAAGTTGGCTCAGCTAGAGAGAGAGGGCCACATTTGAACAGCAAAGAGGCATTCGGGAGGAGTCTCTTATGCAAAATTATAGGCAGGCCTAGCCTCTCCTTTGCAGCAACAGTCTTGCCAAGGGCAAGTCCTGTGATAAAGGGCTCAGCCCATCGAACTGTCAGTCCCCTATGTCTGTGAGCACATCAGCAACCATCGAGGTGGGGAAACTAAACACCCCCAATGTTCTCCACCAGCTCCTCAAGGGGACTCTGAATATTTTTTTCATTTTTTTTTCTTTTTAATTAACTCTTTTTTTTAATTAACAATATCAAAAAATAAAAATAAAAAAAAACATACAATAAAAAAACATTTCAAACAAACCATAACATAACAAGGGAGTGAGAAAAAGACAACTAACCTAAAATAACTACTCTACTTCCAACATGTCCTCACTCTACCCCAAGAAAATAACCTAATATAGCAACATTTTTGCGAACTTGTTCCTACCATACCCATCAGAAATTAACAAAACATAGTCATTTTGGGGCATTACCAGAATGTTAAATTTACCTATGATAGCTTATTTGTTCTTATTGGGTTATCGTTCCCCCTTCATTAATTGCTATCTATCGCTAGTTCCCCTACATTCTACATTACAAACCATTTATTTTACATTTTTCAATGTTCACATTAGTTGTACCATATAATAGTTCTCTTTTTGTGCCTGGCTTATTTCGCTCAGCATAGTGTCTTCAAGGTTCATCTGTGTTGTCATATGTTTCATGACATTGTTCCTTCTTACTGCCACGTAGTATTCCATCATGGGTATGTACCACATTTTATTTATCCATTCATCTGTTGAAGGACATTTGGGTTGTTTCCATCTCTTGGCAATTGTGAATAATGCTGCTATGAACATTGGCGTGCAGATATGTGTTCATGTGACTGTTTTCAGATCTTCCGGGTATATACCGAGAAGAGCAATTGCTAGATCAAAGGGTAACTCTATATCTAGTTTTCTAAGGAACTGCCAGACTGACTTCCAGAGTGACTGAACCATTATACAGTCCCACCAACAATGAATAAGAATTCCAATTTCTCCATATCCTCTCCAGCATTTGTAGTTTCCTGTTTGTTTAATGGCAGCTATTCTAATTGGTGTGAGATGGTATCTCATTGTGGTCTTAATTTGCATCTCTCTAATAGCTAGTGAAGCTGAACATTTTTTCATGTGTTTCTTGGCCATTTGTATTTCCTCTTCAGAGAACTGTCTTTTCATATCTTTTGCCCATTTTATAATTGGGCTGCCTGTACTATTGTCATTGAGTTGTAGGATTTCTTTATATATGCAAGATATCAGTCTTTTGTCAAATACATGGTTTCCAAAAATTTTTTCCCATTGAGTTGGCTGCCTCTTCACCTTGGCAAACTTCTAAGCTTGAAGAATTACCATTTATCTATTTTTTCTTTTGTTGGGTATAAAGTCTAAGAAGTGGCCGCCTAATATAAGGTCTTGAAGATGTTTCCCTACATTATCTTCTAGGAGTTTTATGGTACTTTCTTTTATATTGAGGTCTTTGGTCTATTTTGTGTTAATTTTTGTGTAGGGTGTGAGGTAGGGGTCCTCTTTCATTCTTTTGAATATGGATATCCAATTCTCCCAGCCCCATTTGTTGAAAAGACTGTTATGTCCCAGCTCAGTGGCTTTGGGGGCCTTATCAAAGATCTGTCAGCCATAGATCTGGGGGTCTATCTCCAAATTCTTAATTCAATTCCATTGATCAATAGGTCTATCTTTGTGCCAGTACCATGTTGTTTTGACTACTGTGGCTTTATAATAAACTTCAAAGTCAGGGAGTGTGAGTTCTCCCACTTTGTTTTTCTTTTTAAGTGTTTTTAGCAATTCAAAGCATCTTCCCTTTCCAAATAAATTTGATAACTAGCTTATCCAAGTCTGCAAAGTAGGTTGTTGGAATTTTGATTGGGATTGCATTGAATCTGTACATAAGTTTGGGTAGAATTGACATCTTAATGACATTTAGCCTTCCTATTCATGAACATGGTATATTTTTCCATCTTTTAAGGTCCCCTTCTGTTTCTTTTAGTAGAGTTATGTAATTTTCTTTGTATAGGTCTTTTACATCTTTGGTTAAGTTTATTCCTAGGTACTTGATTTTTTCAGTTGCTATTGAAAATGGCATCATTTTCTTGAGTGTCTCTTCAGTTTGTTCATTTCTAGCATATAGAAACATTACTGACTTATGTGCATTAATCTTGTATCCTGCTACTTTGCTAAATTTGTTTATTAGCTCTAGTAGCTGTATCATTGATTTCTCAGGGTTATCCAGTTATTAGATCATGTCATCTGCAGATAATGACAGTTTTACTTCTTCCTTTCCAATTTGGATGCCTTTTATTTCCTTGTCTTGCCAGATTGCCCTGGCTAGCACTTCTAGCACAATGTTGAATAACAGTGGTGACAGTGGGCATCCTTGTCTCATTCCTGATCTTAGAGGGAAGGCTTTCAGTCTCTCACCATTGAGTACTATGCTGGCTGTGGGTTTTTCATATATGCTCTTTAGCATATTGAGGAAGTTTCCTTCAATTCTTACCTGTTGAAGTGTTTTATCAAAAAGGGATGTTGGATTTTGTCAAATGCTTTTTCAGTATCTATTGAGATGATTACTTGGTTTTTCTCTTTTGATTTATTAATGTGCTGTAATACATTGATTTTCTTATGGATCCAAGTGGAATGAACCCCACTTGGTCATGGTGTATGACTTTTTTAATGTGCCTTTGGATTTGATTTGCAAGTATTTTGTTGAGAATTTTTGCATCTATATTCATTAGGGAGATTGGCTGGTAGTTTTCCTTTTTTGTAGCATCTTTGCCTGGTTTTGGCATTAGATTGATGTTAGCTTCATAAAATGCATTAGGTAGTATTCCATTTTCTTTGATGTTTTGAAAGAATTTAAGTAAGATTGGTGTCAGTTCTTTTTGGAAAGTTTGGAAGTATTCCCCTGTGAAGCCATCTAGCCCTGGACATTTATTTGTGGGAAGCTTTTTGATGACTGATTGGATATCTTTGCTTGTGACTGGTTGGTTGAGGTCTTCTATTTCTGCTCTGGTCAGTCTAGGTTGTTCATATGTTTCCAGGAAATTGTCCATTTCCTCTACATTATCCTGTTTGTTGGCACACAGTTGTTCTTAGTCTCCTCATATAATTGTTTTAATTTTTTCAGGATCCACAGTAATGTCACCTTTCTCACTCATTATTTTGTTTATATGGGTCTTCTCTCTTTTTGATTTTGTCAGTCTAGCTAGGGGCTTGTCAATCTTGTTGCTCTTCTCAAAGAAACAACTTTTGGTGTAATTTATTCTCTCTATTATTTTTTTGTTCTCTATGTCATTTATTTCTGCTTTAATCCTTGCTATTTCTTTTCTTCTACTTGGTTTAGGATTGTTTTGCTGTTCATTTTCTAGCTTCTTCAGTTGCTCCATTAGTTCTTTGATTTTAGCTCTTTCTTCCTTTTTGATGTATGCATATAGCACTATAAATTTCCCCCTCAGCACTGCTTTTGCTGCATCCCATAGGTTTTGGTATGTTGTGTTCTCATTTTCATTTGTCTCTATATAATTGGCAATTTCTCTTGCTATTTCTTCTTTTACCCACTGATTGTTTAGGTGCATGTTGTTTAACCTCCAGGTATTTGTGAATTTTCTAAGTCTCTGATGGTTATTGACTTCTAATTATATTTCATTGTGGTCAGAGAATGTGCCTTGAATAATTTCATTTTTTTAAAATTTATTAAGGCTTGTTTTATGCCCCAGCATATGGTCTGTTCTGGAGACGGTCCCATGAGCCCTAGAGAAGAATGTGTATCCTGGTGATTTGGGATGTAATGTTCTATATATCTCTGTTAAATCCAGTTCATTTATCAGATTGTTTAGGTTTTCAATTTCCTTATTGGTTTTCTGTTTGGTTGATCTATCTATAGGAGAGAGTGATGTGTTGAAGTCTCCCACAATTATTGTGGAAACATCAATTGCTTCCTTTAGTTTTGCTACTCTTTGTCTCATGTATTTTGTAGCACTTTGATTGGGTGCATAAACATTTATGATTGTTATTTCTTCTTGTTGAATTGCTCCTTTTATTAGTATGTAGTGGCCTTCTTTGTCTCTCATAACATCCTTGCATTTAAAGTCTATTTTATCTGAGGTTAATATTGCTGCTCCTGCTTTCTTTTGGCTGTAGCTTGCATGAAATATTTTTTCCATCCTTTCATTTTCAATTTCTTTGTGTCCCTGTGTCTAAGATGAGTCTCTTGTATGCAACATATTGATGGTTCTTTTTTCTTTTTTTTATCCATTCTGCCAACCTGTATCTTTTAATTGGGGCATTCAATCCATTTTCATTCAATGTTATTACAGTGGAGGCAATTCTTCCGTCAGTCATCCTATCCTTTGGTTTATGTTTGTCAGATATATTTTTTCCCTCACTCTCTTATTGTCCTTTAATGAACCAATACTGAATCTCTTTAGTACGGAACCTTTCTCTATCTCTCTCTCTCCTTTCTTTGTTTCTCTGTCTGTAGGGCTCCCTTTAGTATCTCAAGTAGGGCAGGTCTTTATTAGCAAAATCTCTCCACATTTGTTTGCTTGTGAAAAATTTAAGCTCTTCCTCAAACTTGAAGGAGAGCTTTGCTGGATAAAGTATTCTTGGTTGGCAATTTTTCTCTCTCAGAATTTTAAATGTCATGCCCCTGCCTTCTCGCCTCCATGGTGGCTGCTGAGTAGTCATTACTTAGTGTTATGCTGTTTCCTTTGTAAGTGGTGAATTGTTTTTTTCTTGCTGCTTTCAGAACTTGCTCCTTCTCTTCAGTATTTGACAACCTGATCAGAATATGTCACAGAGTGGGTTTATTTGGATTTATTCTATTTGGAGTTTGCTGGGCATTTATGATTTGTGTTTATGGTGTTCAGAAGATTTGGGAAGTTTTCCCCAACAATTTCTTTGAATACTCTTTCTAGACCTTTATCCTTTTCTTCTCCTTCTGGAACACCAATGAGTCTTATATTTGGATGTTTTATATTATCTATAATATCCCTGAGGTCCATTTCAATTTCTTCAATTTTTTTCCCCATTCTTTCTTTTGTTCTTTCATTTTTCCATTCTGTCATCCTTGAGGTCACTGATTCACTGTTCAGCTTCCCCTAGTCTTGTACTATGAGTATCCAGAATCTTTTTAATTTGGCCAACAGTTTATTTCCATGAGATCATCTATTTTTTTATTTACTCTTTCAATTTCTTCTTTATGCTCTTATAGGGTCTTCTTCATGTCCTTTATATCCTGAGCCATGTTCTTGCTGTTTGTCCTTAGTTCTTTGGTTAATTGCTCCAAGTACTGTGTCTCCTCTGATCTTTTGATTTGGGTGTTTGGATTTGGGTTATCCATATCATCTTGTTTTTTCATATGCTTTAAAATTTTCTGTTGTTTTTGGCCTCTTGGCATTTGCTTAACTTGATAGGGTTCTTTTAGGATATGTAGACTGATTCAAACACATCTCCAATTTGTCAGACCTACAGCTTCATGGAGTACACTTTAACAAACCAGCAGGTGGCATCTGTGAGCCACCTATTCTCCTCAAGCTAATTCTCCCCAACTTTGTCTTTGTGGTGAGTGTGGGTGTGAGTCTTGTGGGGCCCAATTGGTATACCAAGTTTGCATGTGTAGTTGGTTCCTCCTGCCTGAATGTGGGATGTGTGTCTGAGCAGTTAGGGAGGGAGGGTCATTTTAATAATCAAATCTCCCAGGTGTTCCTGGAGATTTAAAGCTTTTGCGACAGTCTAATACTTCAATTCAGTCTCACCACAGTTTGTCTCTGCCACTGACCCACAGTCCTCAATATTGGCATATAGTCCCTGGGACTTGTGAGTGGGTCCTTCTTCCAAACCATGCCCTCCTAGATCCCCTGCTGAGGGGAGACTGTGCTGCATCAAGGGTGAGCACTGTCCCCCAAGGGAAGTTCTGGGCTGTAGGGCTCTGTAGGGGTTTTCGCAGTCTGCTGAAAGGATGGCTGAATGGGGCTTGTTAATTACCCCCTTTTGACACAGCTCCACCTTCCAGGCTCCAGGACAATTAGCCGCAGGTGTGCGAAAGGCTACTGTCCACACCCTATGTTGTGGTGGGGGGGCATGTTGTTGGAAACACTTCCCATCACACTGGGTTGTTTGGGGAACCGCTGGGCTGTGGCACTGGTGCTGGGCAGGAGCATTACCAGCCCTCTGGGGAGATGGCTGTAAGGGGACACCCCCCTTTTCTTGAGGAGTTGTGGTGTTTAATGAATTTTCTCCACCAGTAGACTTATTGCGTTGTCTCTCAGAGCTATCTTAGCTCTGCTCTTGCCTGGGCCCAAATTGCAAGTCTTTGAGGCTTTCTGTAATGGGCTTCTTAGAGTAATTGTTTTGGAAAAAGATAAAAAGATTAAAAAAAAAAAGCAAAAAACGGAAGGGCCATCCTTGCAGATTTAATGGGTATTGAAATGCTGAGAGACAAGGAGATTAGGACCATTAAGGAACAATCAAGAAAGCAGAGAAACTGACTCTTGAGACCAAGGACCTTGCTCTCTGGATTTGAAGATGAGCCTGACTCTGCCTGAGCCCTGCCCTTCTCCTTTTTATGTTCACCAGAACTCCAAAAAGTCTCTGGTTTTATTTTTTTTATTTTATTTATTTATTTATTTATTTTTGCTGTTTTTGCTAGCTTTATCTCCTCCCCACTGGGATGACTGCTCCCGGATTCTCTGGTGTCTGGTCTCAGTCTGTCTGTGTTTGGAGTTTTGATCAGCAGCCTGAGTTCTCAATCAAATCCGCAACTGCAGTTCTCCCTCCTCATTCCCAGCACAGATGGCCTGTCCTCCCATGGGACTGAGCCTGGAAGGGAGGGTCACAGTTCCCCTGGCCATGGGAACTTACAGATTTCACTGATCTCAGCCGTTCCACATGTTCATGAGTGTTGTGTAAAGTATGCCCAAAGTCAAATTGCTCTGTGGTGTCTGGTCCACAGTTCCTGGCTTTCTACCTATTGCCCTGGAGGAGTAACTAAAACCCACACCTCACCACTCAGCCATCTTGCCCCACATCTATAAGGGAAGATTTTAATAGGTAATTTTCCAAAATCAAAATCAAAATAAACTAACAATAATTGAATTGATTTCTTATTATCACAGGGTTAGACAAAAAGATCAGATGATTACAGTAGAGAATTGGGGGGAAGGGCTAATAGGCATGTATATGTTCAATTTCATTACAAATCATTGTAGAAAAAATATATTATTTACTAAAAGGCATTGTGATACCATTTTAGCTTTTATGAAATAAATGAAATTATATCATTATATTATCCATTATACTAACAACAAACTTTCAAAAGGATCACTAGTCTAAAATTTAAAAAACTAACCTAGAAAACACTGGAGGAATCTGATTTTTACATAAGCACATATGCATACAGACACACAACATACACATACTTGATTTTAGAGGGCAAAAAGTTTTTCTAAACCTGAAATAAAACTTAAGATTAACCATTTTGTTTACAACAGTTTTTAACAATTTGTGTAATGAAAATCTCAACTATGAACAAAGCGAAAACCATAGTCCAGGAAAAAATCGTAATATTTATGACAGAAACAATTTGTGTAACTTGTTTCTATAGCATAAAAATGAGCAAACTAATGAAAGAAAGGGAAACAGTTCAACAGAAATATACTTAAAGGATATGATCAGATATAGAGAAAAATATTGGGAATATAAGTTCATACATTTTTACCATGAAAAAGCATAAATCAATTTACTTTGAATTTCAGCAAAGATTAAAGTATTCTAGTAATGATACAAATCTTATGAATAGTCAATATTTAACCTTTTTTTTAAAATTGAGTCTGAAGTTTAGGAATGGCTTGGAAATAGTTTCACTCTTTTTAGTACATCTGTTTAAACATTTTAAACAAAATTTTGATGATATTTATCAAAATTAAAATTGATGTAATCCATCAGTTGGCAATGAAAGTTCTGTCAATAGATTTGCTGATTTATTTATCCACTGACACTAATTATAGCATTACTTTTTATAGCAAAATTAAAACCTATTTCAAGAACATTTAATAAATGTCTTTTTAAAGCAGTATTATCATGTTGTTTAAAAGAATGAGGTAAATTTATACGAGTTGGTATATAAAATCTTCAAAGCTGTTGTTAATATAAAATGATGATACAAAAACATTCGCATGATATATACACAAATAAACATTTGCTTGGAGAGGATTTGAAATGATATATACTGTTAATTCTTGTCTCTGGGAAGCAGGACTTAGGGTTTGTTTTCTAAGTGAGACCTACTTTTAAAATTATTTTTATTATACATTTTAATAGACTTTGTTTTTAGAGCAGTTCTGAACTTATAAACAAATTGTGTAGAAAGTACAAAGAGCTCCTATATACACCCTCCTTTCCCCTAACCCACCCCCCGCACAATTTCTCCACTATTAATAGTTTGCATTAATGTGCTTCATTTTTTTATGATTGGTCAACCAATATTGATACATTATTATTGACAAACGTCTCCATAGTTTACATTAGGGTTCATTCTTTGTGTTACACACTTGTATGGGTTTTCACAAATGGATAATGTCACGTATCCACCATTAAGTTATCATACAGAATAGTTTCAGGGCCCTAAGAATGCCCTGAGCTCCACCTATTACTCTACCCTCTCTGCCTCCTGGACCCTTAGCAACCATGTTTTTTTTTTACTTTTTCTATAGTTTTGGGTTCCAGATTGTCATATAGTTGGAATCATAACACTATGTAACTGTTCTGCTTTTCTAATGCTGTCTTTTTGCAAAATACCAGAAATGGATTGGCTTTTATAAAGGGAGTTTATTTGGTTACAAAGTTACAGTCTTAAGGCCATAAAATGTCCAAGGCGTCAACAAAGGGTACCTTCACCGGAGAAGGCCATTAGCATCCAGAAAACCTCTGTTATTTGGGAAGGCATGTGGCTGGCATCTGCTTGCTCCCAGGTTGTGTTTCAAACTGGCGTTCTCCCAAGAGTTGCTTTTGGGGCATTTTGTCCTCTCTTAGCTGCAGCTGCTCTTCAAAATGTCACTCTCAGTTGCTTTGCTCCTTCTGTTTGTCAGCTCATTTATATGGCTCCAGTGATTTAATTCAGATCCACCTTGAATGGGTGGGGTAACACCTCCATGGAAATTATCCAATCAGAGTCATCACCCAGGTAGGTGGGTCATACCTCCATGGAAATATCCAATCAAAAGGTTCCAACCCAATCAACGCTAATACATTGGCCCCCACAAGATTGCACCAAACATAATGGCATTTTGGGAGGACATAATACATCCAAACTGGCACAGTAACCTTTTCAGACTAGTCTCTCTCACTTAGTTGCATGTCTTTTCATGACTTGATAGCTCATTGATGAATACTATTCCATTTTCTGGCTGTATCAGAAGGAGACTTACTGCTCATTCTAAATTATTTTGCACTATTTAAATTTTTTAAACACATATATTATTTTCACATTTTTTAAAACAAAGTTTTAAAACAATATTCTTATCAAAATTGAACTATCTGCAATGCTTTAAACATCCATGTTATCATTTTAAGCTTTTGCCATGCTGCATACCCTAATTTGAGAGTTCCTACTTGGCTCAACATTCATGTTACTTATTCTAGGGAGGCTATCGTGACCCTTAAGACTTGGTGGATGGCCCCTACATCAAAGCACTCAATACTTTTGAATCTATGGCACTGACAATATTTCAAAATTGAATATTTTTTGCTTTCCTGTGTCATTGCCAAAATATCCTTGAAGTAAACCTCATTGTCATATTCATAATTGCAACTCTAGAAGCTAAAATAGATTTTAGGATATCATTTATGCTGAATAAAAGATGTGATAAGGTTAAAGCAAATCTCAATGTAATGCCAATAAGATATAATAGGTAAGAAGATAAAATAAGAGGCAGAAGTAAAAAAAAAAAAAAAAAAAAAAATTCATTTGTCAAATTCACAATTGGCTAGGACTGGATTTTGTTGTTGATGGCCAAAGCAATCCTACATAGAAATAATAGTAATAATACCAATGTGAGAGTGTGTTCAAGGATACGCCCAAAGTGATATTGCATCAAGTGAGGCAATATAACATATCAATTAGCTGCCATAGCAGTCGCATAAGGAGACAGATTTGGTAAAATTCTAGTTTACTTTTAGAAACAGGCCAAAAGGAAAGAAATACACAACATGGAAAGGTGGGAAGTGGCCTTTAGTGTGTAACTTCAATGTCTTCAACTATAATTTATGTCATTTCAGCTAGGCCATTATTCCTTAATCAAAAATTCCTCCTTTTTGTTTTACAGGAAGATTGAAATTGAAATTAATACCTTAATGTAGAAGCATGATGAACTACCTGTCGGTGAGCTCAGTGCTTGTACTTTTACAAAGTTCAATATCTAGCTCTTCTTGGGTACTGTGACTCATCTTCATTGAAATCGTTTGTGGCATTATAGAAAAAAAAAGGGAAATGGTATACTCTTAGCAGTGTGTGAAACTTCCAGGTTTGCAGGATAGCTGGCAAAACTTTACAGTCTAAGAAAATGTTATGTTCACACTCATATCTTTTATTATCCACTAATAAGAAGACTAAATGAAAAGAAATGGATGCAACAAGCAAGTAAAGAACAGTTTTGAGACTGGAAGAAAGTTCGTTACTGAACTTAGATACAGGTACTTTGATGCTGCAAACCTATATCTCTTTTGGTATTATTAATACCAATATTAATATCTCATCACCATTTTCTTTCTTAATTTATTATAGCTTTCCATAGACCTAAAGATAAAACTTCTACTATTATATTTATCTGGCTATGTTAAACTAAATACTCTTGCAATATTTACTTTATATATGTTATATCTCAGTCTCTTGGACAAACGTATGTGAAAACAGTGATTTCACAATGCTTTAGCTGTTCTATCCTTAATACAGGGATATAATCCCAGTATTTTTCTTTATGAATTTCTAGCTATGATGTTTTATGACTGGGAAGGTGGACAGGGGAAATAATTTAGGATTTATATTTTATTAATAAAATGAAGAGGCAACTCCTGACAAACCTGTCTCGTGAAGGATTTGTGAAGACAAAATGAGATGGAATATTTGAAAGTACGGTATAAATAATAAGTACATATAAATAGTCACATGCATATAAATTTTAAACTTGTTAAGATTTATTATTTTCATTTAGGTACTGGATTTTAAAAATGATGTCTTGTCGGGGATTGATTTGGGTGGTGGGTATGCAGCTGTGTGGTGGTGCTGTGGACAGTCGAGGGTGCGATTTGTTTTGTGTGACTGCGTGGTGTGTGAATATATCTCAATAAAATGATGATTAAAAAAAATGATGTCTTACCTTTATTTGCTTTCTTCTCTCCTTCTATCTTTTATTCAATCATATTACAATATCCTTTCCCATATTCCTTCTAAAGTAAAGAAAGATCTCAATAAAGTATCCACTCACCTTTTCCTTAGAGTACCAACACTGCTCAACATTTCATTAATCCTTTCCAATAGTTGTGAACTTTTTTTGGGAGATGGGTTTCAAAGAGGTGCCTTGCCTTTCTGTTTTCTACTTGATCCAAATCATAGACTAAGAATCATCCTTAATTTCCCAAAGACTAGCTAAAATCAGGCTCCCCTCCAAGATTTTCCTGAACTAATTACAACAAGGTACAATGTAGACATTATGATGACACTGCAATGAGATGTGCCTGCTGAGAACTGCCATGGACACACACATCTGATTACTGCATCTCTTGCAAGGCTCCTGGCCTGCGTCTTTATGCCCGTTATGTACACTTGGCCTGTCACTGGAGGGGTTCATGTGTTTACTCCTCATAGGTGCAAAAGAAGAAAATACATTTTCCCTTCAACTTATTTCAACATTTCTTAAGATTGGTTCATTCACCACCTACATCAGATAATCTCACATGTTGATTTCCCAGTCTGTATGAGATAGTTATAGAAACAGGGACTTTGAAGAAGGGCATTCAATTAGCAATAATTAAACTATTTTAGTTAATTAAAGTAGTACCAGGTAGTTATTAAAAATCTGGCTCCCAGTCTCATTCCAGATATGTCTTCCTACAGAATCATTAGGATGATGATGATGACATGATGATGATGCTTCTACAATAATGTATTTGTCATTAAAGATAAAAATATTAACAACTAACATTTTTGAGCATTATTATATATTGGTGATGCTAGATTTTGCAATTTATATTATCTAATTTTTCCTCTTTACTGTAAAAAATTTGCAAGCTCTGCCCTTCCCTGGATCCACTGACAGGAACTTTATCATACCAGCATAGGTGTGACCTTGCACTTGTATCCAATGGGACCATAGTTAGGTCAGAGCAATCCAACATCAGTGCATTTCCCCACTTAAAGCTTATTTAGGATCATGAACCATATTCCATGTTGAACTTCACCCTTTTCACTGGTTCTGTTGAATTGAGGCAAAGTTTATGCCTGTGCTGTCACTGGCTTATCAAAATGAGGAAAATACCTCAAGAAAAACAAGAGTTTACAAATCGCAAATATAGAGAAAGGAAAAACTCCCTCAGCGTCTGGCTACTCTGCATGCCAATCATTTGTGAGATCCTCCTCCTAAGCAATGATACACATAATTTACAATAACAGAGTGCTTAAGCTTCTAAGTCTAAAGCACATATATCTTCATTAATAGATTCTTCAGAGTTTTGTCCAGTTACTAGTGTTTAGGCATTTTATTTTCATTTGTAAAAATGCAGGCAACATGCGGTCATCTGGTTTTCCCAAAGACATGGAGGCTAACTATGACGTTTATAACATTTCAATCCATCTGTCTGTCTATCTATCTATCCATCTATGTGTCTATCTTCCTATTTTTAATATTACAATATTTAGCCCTAGCATTCAGTTATAGATAATATATGTAAAAGCAAGCAATAAATTAACAAATCAAACATTAGAATAAAAACCAATGGTGGAAAATAGATTTTAATTAATTATAAAAGGGTGGTGTTGTGGCAGGAATAGACAACTCCTTTTTTATTCCAGGAGCTTGAAGACATAACAGTGACATTTATAGCTGACATTACAACAGACTGCCCCAAGTATGAAATTAGTATGCGATGTAAAAAGTGGATGCCAGATGAAGAATAGAGATTATTAAAATGCAGCCTGGGAAGTCCTATCTGATGGATTCTATGTTAAAATATTAACCGCCAGACTCAAACTCAAGGCCATGGAGGCAAGTCTTTGACCTTATACATTAATCTTAAGCACCTCAGTATTTGCTTGATAAAGGAAATGTTTCAACTAAAATAAAAGCCTGCATTATGGCAACTCATGAAATTATACTTTCTGTTTTTATGTGCATATCATATTCCTCTAGCATCTTTAAGAGTCTTACTAATTTTTTTGCTTTAAATATATCCTTGGTAGTTAATTACAAATTATTAGCATTCAATGGTATCTAATGTGGAAGACTCATGAGAAATATCCTAAGAGAAAACTGCCTAATTTTTTGATAGTGGTTATGAGTGCCATGAGATCCATAGGTAGTCAGATTTTAAACTGAATATACATACATATAATCAGACGGAACAGAGCAAACCCTAATCTTTCTCAGTACACTGCATTATTTGACATTTTTACTATTCTTACATTATAGGACTAGGTGTCCAGGTCATTTCTGTCTTCAACAAAATGAAAACCTCTCAAATTTACCCCACAAAAACTCTTGCTTATTTTTTTTTTTCTGCCTTTAATAGATGTATTGTTTTTGTCTAGGCACTATGCACTTTGAAAAGACTAAGTAAAACTCAATATAGTCTGAGAAAAGACCATTGTTCAGACTATACTATATGCACGGATACATATATATACAAATATATTATTATTTATGTATTACATAAATTAACTTTTGTAAAAACATTATATAAACACAGTTTATATAAAATAATAACATTAATTATATGTCATTATACTGAAATAAACTATTATGCAAGATCTCATAAATTTCTGCATTCACTGTACTATTTACTAACCAAATTTAATAACACCTTTCTACTTAGCATCTGCAAATTTTGAATTTTCATGGAGACTGGACTATGAATAACTCTTTCTAAATGTTATTCAATCAGAATACCCCCAAAACTGCTAAATTTTTTAGAGAACTTGGATGCTTTTCCCCCATTTTCTTACATTATGGGTGCATAATATATTTTCAGATAATGGATTAAAATTAATTGAATATTAAATAGCAATTACATCTTTGTGATAATATTCTTTTAATTATTGAGACTTTTGATATTAAAATGTGGATATTAATTATAAAATACAGTGATTTTATGCCATAAATCACAAAAACGGTAAAACTACATCTATGACTATGGTATACAGTTATACTGAGAATATTTAATACATATTTTGGAGGAGATATAGAAGGGAACAATCAAGTGACTTATTATTTAGCAATAACTCTCAAATATTTTCTCTATCTCTTCTGAATAAAAAATTGAGTAAGATTAGCATAACATGTTATCATTTTTACCAAAAATGCCTGCTTTCTAAGCACATCAACCGACCATATTCCTTTTAATAAAGGGAGGAATAAGCTCAGGCTGATCCTTAGAAAGCAGTCATTTGTTTTAATGACTGTTCCAGGAAAAGTGCCCCTGTAGATTTGAACATTTTAATAATAAAGGCTGTCCCCATTAATAACTCAGAAGACTCTTCTGCTATATGATATAATCATTCAAGCCAAAACTTTAGTATGGTATATAGATTTAAGGAATAAACTCTGCCTCACAGAAGCATATGTGCATTTTATTAGTATTCTGTGCCAACTAAAAAAATCCTAGGATCGTTTGTGATTGCTTTCCTCCCTATTTTACCACAACATCATAGAAAACATGTCCAGGACAGTCTAGCGATGAAGGCATGGATTATACGTGTATGGGGGTAGAAATCGTGCAATTGAACTGTGGTGCCACACAGAGAGGAAAACCAACACAATAAATGCTAGGAAGCATGTACACAGCAGGGGGTCACATGTACAGTGCCAGTGAGGAGATCCAGAGGAAATCAAAGTAAGTAGACACAAGCAGACATTGGCCTATGCATTTTAAACAGATGCCAGGAGAAAAACCTCAGTAGGAATGATAAATCTGCAGCTATTTTATGGCACACAGGGATCTCTGCATTCTGTTAGGTCAATGTTCATATTAACTGTGGTGGAAATCATTGAGCATCCACCTTTCATCTTGGAAAATGAATCAGCATTTAAGAAAGTGAATTAACTTACTAGGTAGCATGTATTCACTCGAACAAAATAGAGATGGTAAATAACGGAAAGAATATCAGAATTTAATCACTTCATATTTTTGAGAGTTATTTAAATTCTATTCAGATTTGATAAGAATTTTAGTGTCTTTGGTAAAACAAAAGTAAAAACTCATGTTACTGATCTACACTGCATTTTAAGGCTGTAGGAGGAACCTGCATTCCATACAGGGTGTTCAGTGCCAAGTTGAAATTTCATAGCTAGAGATTTATTAGAGAATTCTCCCCAGGAAAGAGTGTCAGTTAAAACTTGTTTGAACCTCACTTCTTTCTTTTCCTCCATGAAAAAAAAAAAAAAGTACAAACTATCTGTTTATTTGAAGGGATAAACAAAATAACCTCCCATCAATATATGAGGTAAAAATTATTTTCCTCCAAAATCAATTGTTTTCAAGTTTCTGTGACTTCTATTATACCTGAGATCTGTTACACTAACATGTCTCTCCTTTGATATGAAGTTACTTTAATCTGTGGTGTAAAACTGAAAACTGTAGTTTAAATTAGGTTCTGTTAGATCAGATAATTCAATGAGCTTTAAAACAATATTGATCATTTATTTGTTAATTTTCTTTTTTAAAAATTGGTTTCTCAAAACGAAAAGACAGGAAAAAAGATTAGGAAAGGGAAAAAATAAACACTGCACAACACTAATTTTGTAATCTCTTCCATAGAGAAAATTACACAGATTGAGTCAACAAATTATACTGGGTCCACAAAGTAAATGAAATTTAGGTTACTTTTTCTGGCAAGAATATAATTTGTCTACTGGTTCAGGACCTAAGGTCTACATGTTGATCAACATGTGAAAATCTTACCTTAGCCTATATACTTTAGCTCAGAAGACATAGGTCCAATTAGATCATTTTATTTATATTTATGCTACCAAATTCTGGCCAGAAACTTAGCCCATTCACCACCATTTTAACTTGTTGACTAATCAGTGAAAATAGAGATACAAACATTATTTTTTTTGTTTGCCATGTAACCAATCTGTACATATGGTTGGAGATAATTTAAGAAATTTTTGACATTATCTATTGAGCTAAACTGTCAACTTGAACAGTTAATAATATGTTAAATGATTAGAAAACTGGCAAGTGCTTTTGCCAATTTGCAATGGTAATTGAACCCAGTAAACAGCAGTTCTACTGCTATTAATAAAAGTCTCTGGAAAGTCAAACTCTGCAAATAAACTCACTACCCTCCCCCCACATAGGACCACTCCCAGGGTGTAAATCTCCCTGGCAACATGGAACATGACTCCCAGGAATGAGCCTGGCCCTGGCATTGTGGGATTAACAATGCCTTCTTGACCAAAAGGGAGAAAAGAAATGTAACAAAATAAGATTTAAGTGGCTAAAAGATTTCAAATGCAGTTGAGAAGTCATTCGAGAGGTTACTCTTAGGCAAGCTTCAGCCAGGTATTGCAAATTGCCACAGCATGCCAAACCGCAACCAACCGTATTCCTGAAAACCCGAAAGAAAACCCAGGGCTTTATCTAAGACTCTAGGAAAGTTTTACTTATTAAGTATATTTTTCAGAAACTTAAAACCTCCAAACTGTTCCTATGCCAGATAAGCCGTACTCCATGATGTCGACATCCTTTTTCAACATGAAGAAGTTAGAACAGTCATTGCCCAAATATCCCTGAAGATTGAGAGAATAATCTAATGAGAGGGAGGAGTTGTAACAGAGAAGATAGGATTTAACAAATGCTTATGATCACTGAATCATTATATAGATATTACTTTTTAGTTTCTAGTGTATTAGAACAGCCAGGAGGAAACATCTGAAATTGTGGAACTGTAACCCATAATATACTTTGAAGTTTGTTCTATAACTACTTGTTAAACTATACTTTAAAATTTATCACTTTTCTGTATATATTTTATATTTCACAATAAAAAATATTTTTTAAAAAGTGTCTGAAAGTTGTTTTATAGATGCTCTCTTTTACCAACTGTCTATTTTGTTTAATCACTACTTTTACTTCCTTCTTTAGTATATGATATCAGACCCCCAAGGATACAGAATGCTTAAGGAAAACAGGTTACTCTCTAGCAACCCCGCAAAAGTTGCTGTAATGAAATTGTAGTAACTTTTATATACAGCCTTACTGTTTAATTTTCTTTCAAAGTCATTTAATGTTTTATCAAACCTAAATATAATATAATTCTTGTTTCTATTAATCATATTCACAAATTTACCTCAAATACATATCTGATCTTCTGAATTAGATGTTGAACTCTTTTAATTATTTCATATTCCAGATACTGAGCAAAGTACAAGATACACACCAATCAATAAACAAATAGTGCATATATATATATAGTATTTATATTGTTCCTTTCTGTTTTCCTTTCAATCCTTTTTTTGAAGACCATCATCCAACTGCTATTTTCTGACCTTTATCTATAACATATTCACACTCCATCCAACTTGACTTACTCTTGCTCTTAGAATGTGCCACACACAGTTCCATCATAGGCACTTTTCAAAAATGTTGTTCTCTCTCCCTTTCTTCCCATGGTTAACTCCCATTTACCTTCAAGACCTCAGATCACCAGCATAGCCTCAGGAAGTTTTGTCACACTCTGAAATCTAGTTCACTTCTTTTTTTCTTTTTGTGCTCTAAGCTGTCCTTCAAAACTATTCTTTTATTTATAATTATATCTTTATTAGTGTAGTCATTTTTAAATACCCCCATGAGATACTGAGTCTATTTTTAATCATTATTGTGTATCTAGTGGCTAGCAAAATGAGTACCAGAAAATAAGTGCTCAAAAATAATTGCTGAATGTAACACATTAATGAAAGCCTGACATAATAAGTGACTAGATTCTTGGGAAACTTGCAGTGTATCTATATCTTGCCCAAAAGGATGACCATCAACAAAGTGCACACCTAATTCAAAAACTTCCCTGTGGCATCACTTGTTTGATGCATCCACTTCCCTGTGAAGCACCTTTTCTTTTCTCATGATCTGGTTGGTGAATACGTTGCTCTATTGAAGAGGCAAGATTATGTATGGCAGTGTTTTCAAATCCAGTCATGCATGACAATTACCTGAGCCAAAAAAAAAAAGCAAAACAAAAAAAAACAAAAAAACAAAAAAACAAAAGCAAAGTTTTCTGGCACTTATTCTTTGCCTGCTAAAAGAGAATTTCCTCTAATGGGCACAGAAAAAAATGCGTGTTTGTGTGTATATATACACATACATACAAACACATACATATATATGTGTGTGCATATATATATACAGACATTTTAACATGAACTATGTATACATATGGTGCTTTGAAGCAGGTTCTTAAACCTAATCCATTCCTGTAGGTATAAAACCATTGTAAGTAGGATCTTTTGATGGGGCTACTTCAGTTAAGGAGTGACCTACTACATTCAGGATGAGACTTAATCCTGTTACTGAAGTCCTCTATAAAGGGAATGAATACAGAGAGAAAGAAAGCCACAGAAGCAAGAAGCTCAAATCAATGAAACATGGAAGAGAACAGAGAGGCCAGGAGACACTACCATGTGCCTTGCCATGTAGCAGAGGATCCAAGGATCACTTGCAGCCAGTCTTCAGGAAGAAAGCATCACCTTGATGTTGTGTTGATTTTCACATTTTCTCAGCCTCAAAACTGTAAGCTAATAAATTCCCATTGTTCAAGTCAAACCATTTTATGGTATACCATTTTGCTTTAAGTAACCTGGGAAACTGAAACAATACACATATATATTTATTTTAAAAAACTTGTGACAATTCTGATACTTTTGATACATAATTATAAACCACTCCCAGTATTAGATGTCCTGTTAAATATTCTTGGGATGAAACTATCATTCTCTATACCTCAATTTCTTCACTCTTAAATGAAGAAATTATGAAGCACTGTCTATAATCCTAAAAAGAATATTTTAATCCTAAAACTCGATAACAGATGGTTTAGTCATTTTTTAAACAATTGCATAGCATAACATTTTCCCACAAATCAATAAGCTAAGAAATGATTATCTGAATCATTACTTTATTATTTTGAAAAGCATCTATGGCAATGTTGATGGTACCATTTGGTCTATTTCCCCATACAAATCTAGGCATATACTTGCAACTTCCTGTACAATGGATGGACACATTTTAGTTTCTTAACAGTAGTATTGTCCTCTGTGATACATGTTTATTTTAAATAATATTCCAAGGCTTAAAACTTTATTAAAATATATAAGAAAACTATCACAATTTATAACAAAATAATTAATTCAAATTAGAATACAAATCAGTTATTTGCCAGGTATTACCACCCAAGACTAGCTATCAGAGTTTTTTGTTTACTAGCTCCCATTAGAGGAAGGTACTGACTTGTAGGAATTTTCCACCCATCTGTAATTATTAAATGGAAGTAATAAACATGAATATGCACCAAAGCACATATCAGAATAAGCGATCAAATTAGTGCTATTTGCATTTAAAGCAGAATATTCTAAGCCTTTAATTCTATTAGAAAAGTAAAGAACATTTCACACTGGGATGAATGTCTCTTCAGGATGTATAAAGCTGGAATGAAGTCCTGTGATTATAATGGACAATTTGACTAGATTTGTAGAGATGAGATAAACCATATTGAAATGGAGTTGACCTGTAGCTCCTCATACTCAAATGCTCCTTCTGAGAAACTGAATCCTAGCATTGGGTGGTAATGTACTTTTGGCCCCAAAAGTTTTGAGATCAAAGGAAGACAGAAAAAAAAAGAATTAAGAATGAATATTGAGATTTCACGCAGTGAATACTGAAGAGCCACAGTGTGATTAATTTTTTTGTGAAACAATGATTTTTAAATATAACTTTTAGCATCATTGACTGAAAATCTTTTTCTTAAAGTGAGCATTGTCTTAAATTCAGAGGTTATTTATCCTCAGATGTTTTAAATCCCCCTAAAGGAAATTAAACAAGATCACTTTCAATGATTCCCAAGAGTGAGGTCTAATACATTCCTGTGGGTATAACTCCATTATAAGAAGGACATTTGATGAGGATACCTCAGTTAAGATATGACCCACCTCATTCAGGATGGGACTTAATCCTCTAACTGGAGTCCTTTATAAAAGAATGAATACAGAGAGAGCGGGAGAGAGAGAGAGAGAGAGCGAGAGAGAGACAAGGGTAAAGCCACAGAAGCAAGAAGTTGAAATCAACAAAACCCAGAAGAGAAGGGAGAGACCAGTAGACACCACCATGTACCTAATCAAGTGGCAGAGGAGCCCAGCATTGCTGGCAGCCAGTCTTCAGGAAGAAAGAATTACTTTGATGATGCCTTGATTTGGACATTTTCCTGGACTTTAACCATAAGCTAATACATTCCCATTGTTCAAGCCAAACCATTTAATAGTATTTTCTTTGAGCAACCTAGGAAACTAAAACACCATCAATAATGACCATAATTTCACAATTGAAAGAACAATTTTATCCCAAAAAGGGAGGATGGACATAATTTTCAATATGTAATCCTTATTTTGACATACATACATAATTTCTCCTCAGTTTTCTCTTCTTGTTTCGCAATACTGCTCTCAGGAGAGTCTTTGGAAATGATTTTATCAAGGTAGCTAAACACATTTTATCATTTTAGTTAAAAAACATTTCATACTTAATTATATTAATGAGAAATCAAGCACTTCTGCATAGAGTGAAATTAACCAAGCAAATTGGAGCAGAAAGTTTACTATTTCCAAACTTAACAATTAAATAGCTTTATTTTAGCATATGAAGTTAGTCATAGTAAATTAAAGTCTCATGTACATTTGTGTATATGTTTAGTATTCTAGTTATAATGGTCTAAATCAGTTTAGTCCAGATAGGACTAAATAAATACAAAGTATGCAGTGTAATTAAAAATAACTGTAATTTCCCCAGATGCATTTGTTTTAGGATTTGCCTATTGACTATGCATGTTGTCAGAAAACTATATTCTACATGTTGCTCTTCCTCTTGGATTATGTATGAGTTCTGATTAAATTTAGAGAGAATTGGGAAGGACACACACACACACACACACACACACACACACACACACACCCATCAAGCTAATATGATTTGTTGTTAAACAGAATTGACCAAAACTAGAAACAAACCACAAAAATATTGGACACAACTGAACCCCAAAATATATGACATCAATCTGCTTTCAGTTTATTTTACATCCTTACATCTTGTCTTCCTTTAATGCACACTAATATAAAAAATGTAAACCAATTGAAACCTTCCTGTTCTCCGGGGGGGGGGGGGGGGGATCTTTTAGAACAAAACAAAGGTCTAAATGTGTAGATGTTTTGAAAGTAAAAGATGCATCCACTATAATTGAGTATATGTCTAGCTCTTTTGAGGCAACTAAGTGATGCTATAAAAAGTTGGTTCACGTCATAAGCCAAATGCACGAAAGAATTGTTTCCCTCCCTTTCCACATTTATGTGGTCTCAAGGCAAGTCAAGGATATTAATACTCGGACCATCTTCTCTTTTCTGAGCAGAAGTAAGGCAGCATCCCCCATCCCCATATTGTGTGACAACCTGATATGATTGGATGCAAGGTCCTGAAACCTATACAAACTAGGTCTGGCCAAGAAGGAGATGGGAAACAGCTAGTGAGGTGGGGAGAGTGGAGGGAATGCAAAGTAGAGAACGGGGTCAAGGCGGTTCGTAAGCCACGCTGGAACTTGGAGCAGATCCCCTTCCCAGACAACCGCCAAACCCTCCTGCTTGGTCCAGCCCTAGAGCTGTTCCATCAACGTCGCTGGGCAGCAGACAGACTCTGGGCCCTAGTGGCAGAAGCTGCTGAACCAGCAGAAGGAGCCGCTCCAAAGGCGTGAACAGGAACAGGCAGAAGCTCAGCACTTCAGGAGGCTGTAAACATGGATCCCAGGGTGAGGCGCTGCACCAGCCGGCGAGAGTACAAGGTGCTGCAGAGGCGGCAGGTGCCAAGAACCCAGAGCCTCCCCACACACCTCTGCGACCAGCCTGTCACCCATTTGCTGAGTCCTTGGAAGACCGACTCCCCAGCGATGGTCCTTCAGTTTATCTCTGTGCTGCAGACCATGCGCCTTGCTAACAAAGGGGCTTGGCTGCTAGAGAAGTCTGGGGATGTGGATATCAGCTTCTATGTTTACCAGTCTGATGCCCCAGCCACTTTCTGAAAGAATAACCTAGGCCACCCCTGTGCCCGGATGTGCATCAGTGACACGCAAATAAGGTATTCTGTGGGAAATAAATGCAAGATACATAGAGAAGCCTTGTAAGAAATTAGGAAAGGGTGAGTGAGGGGGTAAAGAGAGGCGAGTTATATTACTTTGATGGATGTAACTTGGACCTAAAATTTGAAACAAGGGCAATGGATGTTTACTTTTGCCAAGAACTGTGCAGGGTCCAGGATTTTACCTGACTTGCAAGCTAACAAGTCAACCCGTGGTATTGTCATTTCATGAACACTGGAAGAAGACATGAGACATTTGTGTCAGAGACAAGGAATGGTTTATTACTCATAGTAATTGCAATAGACAATTATCAGCATTTTCTTGCTGATGCAAAGAAGGACAGATGATATTTGTATATGCAGTGGGTTTTTAATGGGCAGTAAGCACACCTACCTTTTGCTCTGGAGAGTACTGGAGCAAACTATCTGGAGAGTGAAACTATGTTTAAGTTTTAAGACTTAAGAAATCCTAAACTTTGCTCCAAACGGCTCCAATATCTCTGTCTTCCAAGGCCATTTACTATACAAACATCCTTAAAAAGATATTCCCGAACGAACACAGTGCCTCAGCTCCAGGACATGAAGAAATGTGAGAAATTCATGGAGACTTGTTTCTAATCACCTCTGAATCTACATCTCATACTCTGCAACCTAGAGCCAGGGAGGATAGATATGTAGGCTCTGATCAGTTAACTGTTGGCAAGAACACAAGCATTCTGAAAGCCAGTAAGGGTAGGGAAGGAAAATCATCCACAGGTGGCAAGGTGTCCTTCAGATATTAGCTTACCATATTTTCTCTTCACAGTTCTCTTCTACAAGGCTTAGATACAATACCCCATGAGTCTATCTATGGCTAGGGACTTAGAATTCAACATAAACAACAAGCTATCCTTCCCCTACAGGGTTGAGGGTATAAGCATGTTATAAAAAAAAAAAAAAGACAGAAACATGTCAGATCAATTTCTGTCCACTCCTCCAGCCAGTTTATCAGATATATTTGAATTAAAGTGCAGCCTATTTTGCATAAAAATGAACAAACCATGGCCTCTTTAAAAATATAATAATCTGATTGATTTAGTAACAAGTTTACAAGTCCCAAATATGGCTCAACACATTCAGTATGTTTAATATTATTGTTAGCAGCAAATAGTGTTAGGTACATTCTTTCCTGTACCTAACTATGAGTACGACAGCAGTGTTAGGTAAATTCTTTTCTATAACTATGAGCAGCTGGTTGAATATGAGAGTTTTAGTTGAATGATTCAAGTAAGAACTATCCAAAAACATGTTTAATACTATAAGTAGTCTTGATAATCATGGAGTGATAACAACTGAAAAATGATTCCCAATTGTGTCATGAGAAATCTACTGTGGAGTTCTGAGCCATAGGATTTAATTTTTTATGCTGCCAGAAATTCCACTATTAGCACACACAGGGTTACTAAAACCTATCATGTTGCATAGGATGATACTAAAACTGACCATGCTAAAAACCTTGGAAAATGCTCACCAATTATCATGATGTAATTATGCTGTGAAGCAGTCATTAGAGTCTATCCAGAATCTTGGTTTTGAAATAAAAGACCATTGTTTTGAATTCTTTCTACAGATTCCTTGGGCTCAAAATAAGTAGAAAGCGAGGAAAGAGGAAGTCCCCATTTCTCTTGGGCATTTTAAGCCAAATATGTTTCTTCTAATCAAATTGTGTGCTTGTTTTATTAGTAAAACCTGTGAATATTCATTGCATTCAGAATATTTCAGTAATAATTTATGATGTCTCATAGTTGCACACATTTCAGTAATGCAGTGAAGACAAGATTGTAAATTTTACAGGTGCATTTTATCATTTTTCAAAACAGGTCTGGTGTAAAACATATTGCCTGCATGTGCTACAGGGAAGCTGTTAAACTCTGATTTATTAGACAGTGGCAAATATTGCTTATTGTGTTCCTGTGTTTATTCAATACTAATATCATCAGCTGTATTTTAATGTGAATATATACTACCTAATATTTTAAACTTTAAAAAAGACCTAATTCACTTCACAAGCAAATTGCCAAATACGTATATTTAAAATCAGCTTTGTAAATTGCCAAATGCTATAAATTTTAAGCACAACTGTTTCAGTTACCTTTCTTTTCCACAATCAGCCTAAAGCATAGAACACATAATGAAAATGTAACAGCACTTGGCAAATATGAGAATGTCATTTTATAAAGTATCTGTCTGTGTATATATAATAAGGAAGATTGACACATTGCATTTATTTTCACTCCTTCCTGATACCTCACTGAAGTAAGAGCAAAGCAATTAAAAAGTTATAAAACCATGAAGACAATGAAACGGTAGTGTTAAACAACCATTGACTAAAAGTTGTACAAACGAAGGAGACATGGTAACATGCATTCAAGCTGAAGAAAACTGAAATCTAACTGTCTGCAGCTGGGTAAGGATACAGGAATTCTAATAACAAACAAGACAATTAATGTCATAGAACCTCAAAATCCTCAGGAATTGGAGGCCCTTGGTATTGCTGAAGGCCAGGTTACAAGGTTTGATTGAACGTATGAAGGTTATTTAACACTATGTGTAAGAGGGAATTAGAGGGGAAGATACGTCCTTTCTCTAAGACCATGCAGGCTATCTGTGGGTTTATAATATATGTATTTCATTTATTACTCCAAAACTAAAGAAGACATTGTTTCTTATAATAAGAAATAGATATTATGCAAAAAGAACATTCTGAGAACAAGAAAGCACTCCTGGAAATTAAATACTTTGCTAGAAATAAAAAGTTTAGTAAACAAATTGTGAAATAGAATTGAGCAATTCTCCCTAAAAATGTAAAATATGAAAATAAAACAGCAGAAAAAAAAAATGCCTAGTGTTAGATTTCAGAAAACATATAGCTAAAACAAAGGAGAGGGAAGTATGAAAGAAAAAAATAAAATGATATTCCCCATATCTAAAAGATATGAATATAAAGACTGAGGAACCTACAAATAACTAACCAACCAACACTCCCCTCTCCACACACACAAAAGAGACAAATCACACTAAAGTAAAAGAAGAGTAATATGATAATATCTAAAAGATAAAGGGAAGAAGCTGAAGGTTTTAGGGGTGGTGACAGATTTTATATACCAAAAAATTAGAACCTATCTGTACCTTTAAGAACAGTACTGGAAGCTGGAAGACAGTAAAGCAAAATTTAAAAATTATGAGGGAATTCTTTCTCCACTCTATGGTTCTGTACATAGCCTAGCTAGCCATGAAGAAACAAAGACATTTTCAGTCAAATGAGTTCTCAAAAGATATTATCTCTCTTGAACATTTCTCAGAAAGCTACCAGATGTTGTACCAAAGCAAAGCCAGGCAAGATACACAAAGGGCAGAATATAAAAGATCAGGAAACAGGGGACCCAACCCAGTGGAAAGATGAAGAGTATTCAAGATAGTGATTTTTAGAAGTCCCTCAAAATCTCTCTAAATCAGTCCCTGAGAGAAAAAAACAAAAAACGAAACAAAACAACAAAAGCAGAGCAGTTTGGAGCAGTTAAATCAAAAGGAGATGTCTCCAGGAACTAAAAAAGAAAAAGAAAAAGAAAGAAACCAACCTTTTACCCTGTGTATTTGATGATATTAGAAGGAATTTTGTAGTTTGGATGGAGATATTAGGACTGCATTTGGCTGAACTCAGCTTTGATGGGCACATATTAAAACACAGGCTATTATTTACTCTGGAGAGGGGAGGTGAGGTGAGGCTGGAAAGAAAACAGAAATTCAGGCTGTGAAAATTATTTTAATAATGTAAAAAAATACATATTGATGTAACTAAAAATGTGATATACAATAGAGATGATGTGGGGAGGAAAATTATTTTTGAATCTATATTTGGGGGTAGGGGAAGTAGAGAGAGAGTGGCTTAAGAGGACAATCTCTCTCCATAGTAGGATATCAACAGATAGTTTCTTAACCAAACAGTAACAACATAATAAACATGCTACTTAAAAATAATGATATATATATATATATATATATATATATATATATATATATATGTAGTTAAAGAAACTGCTATAAGTTGAAAGTGGTAGTATGGATAGTCCATCTTGACCTCACAAATGTGGTAGGAATTGAATTTAGCATATGCTTTTCATTTTTGAAAAGAACTTTCTAACAATAAGAGGTTTTCACCTTACCACGACAGCCAAAGATTCAACCAAAATCAAATCATCCCAAGTGTTTAATCTAAAAGATACTAAACACAAAACCAACAATTTGGCTGAAGTTGTACTTATATGATAATATATACATCATTTCAGATACAGAAGAATAAATACAAATGAGATGGTGAAGATGGTGCAGTGATTTCAGTCTTTGGAATATACTCTCTGTCCCAAACACCGTCAATGAGAGATAAATTGTAAAATGATAAGAGACTTAGCCATAATCATAAAAAAGTATATAAACATTTCAGTAAACCAGAACTCAAACATATGGTCAGGTTGGGCTGTGATTAAAGCTTCTGCCTCCTGTATCTGGTTCTGGAAAATAGGCAACTGGCAGTAGCCTAAAGGTCAGTGTGAGGAAAAGTAAGCCCGTCAGTCAGTGGACAAGAACTAGGATCTCTGTAAAAGGGATTCATAGTGGTAAAAGCTGCGCTGGTCTGAATCTGTTATGTACCCCAGAAAAGACTGTGCTCTTTTAATCCATTCTTATGGGGACACACCTATTATGGGTGAGACCTTTTGGTTAGACTATTCCAATTGAGATGCGACCCAGCCCATTCAAGGTGGGTCTTAATCCTTCACTGGAGTCCTTTATAAGAGGATAAATGGCAGAAACATTTTGGAGAGAGTTTAAAAAGAAAATACCCAGAGAAGCAAGAAGGACCCACAGAAACTGAGAGAGCCATTTTTTGAAACCGAGGCCCAGAGAAAAGGACCAGCAGACATTGCCATGTGCCTTCCCATGTGACAGAGGACCACTTTATGACAGCAGCCTGTCTTCAGTGAAGGTATCCTCTTGTTGATGCATTAATTTGGACATTTTCATGGCCTTAGAATTGTAACTTGTAACTCAATAAACCCCCATTGTTAAAAGCCAACCCATTTCTGGAGTACTGCACACTGACAGCTTTAGCAAACCAAAATAAAAGTCAGTTCTCCAACTGGCATATAAACCCAAATTCCAAAACACATAATTAAATCTAATGCTAAGAAAGAGGGGCAAAAATTGACATTAAAGGATAAGTTAAGTCCATGGGAATTAATTTTATAATATTCTTATCTATGTTTTTAATTAAGGAGGCAGAAAAGAAAAATGAAGGATTTCCCTTTATAATAAAATAACAAGAAGAACATTCTGTTTGAATGATTTTAAAAATAACCAGTTGGTGGCATGAGTATTTACTTTATAATAAATTATTAAAGTATACATGAAATAATTTATATATGAATGCTATATTCACAAATACTGTGAAAAATACATTGAAGCAAGAAAAAAATCAATGAATAAAAGTTCTTGGAAATAAAATGTAGTGATTTAAAACTTAAAAACTCAGTAGGTTGTAAATTCTGGTGGCCCTAATTAAAGAAAAAATGAAATAAAAGTGAACAAAATTAAGGATGTATAAAAGAACACAGCAGAAAAAGACAAAAGGATACAGCCTATGAAATATAGCATTTACATAAAAAAGAAAGTTGAGAGTCTAATATATGTCAAATAAGAATTCAAGAATAATTTAATGAAAGAGTATAATGCAATATTAATATAGATTTCACGTACAAAGAAATATGCATAAACAAGCACTATTTGTTGTAATAAAAAGGCAAAACAATTTTATTTTAACCAGAATACCATGAACTATGAACATCCTTATGCCAATAAATTTGAAAACTCAATGAAATGGATAAATTTTTAAAAATACACCACTATTACTGAAATTAAAAAGAATAGTAAACCACAGTAAAAACAATGCATATTCATAAAATCAAGCCCCATTGAGACTGCTAAATGAATCAAGAACGAATTGCTAACAAGTTAGCAAACATGTTTTTTGTTCAATATATTTTTTAAATATATCCATTTTGGTTAAGTGATAGTTATTCAGCATATTAATATATTGAAATCTCATATTTGAAATTCCAAATAAACAATTTTATTGTTGGTGGATATTTAGTGACATGATTTCATTCATTTCCTTGTAAAAACTATTGTCATGAAGTTCTTCCACTTGTTTCCTGTGCATTTTGTACAAGAGTTTCTCTTGGTGATATAAGTTGAAGTGAAATTGCTAAGACAAATTTTAAGAGTTCAATATTGCCATATTGTTATCCAAAGATGTTGAAATAATTTACACTCCCTTATTGGTAAAAAGTGAGCAGCCATTTGATAACTTCTTCTGTAATATTTGTTTCAGACTTAATGTTCACGACAGTCCAGTGTGTGATGGAGTTTTGTTTTACTTTGCATTTTATTTGAGAGGCTTAGTAATGGTTCATAAGTGTATTAGTCAAATGGGTTTTCTCTCTTGTGAGTTTTGTTTCATAGTAATAGGGTGGTTGTCTTTCATTTTTTGATTTGCAAAAGTTTATTATAAAGTATGATTTAATCTGAAGAGAATTAAACTTGTCTCAGTTTTTGTTTGCAGTGTCATTATTGTGCCAAGTTTTTATTTTTTTAATTAGTGAAATATTACTGTAACAAAAAGTTTGTGGTCATTTGTTATCACAGCATAATTTAGCCTAAGCAGACTGGTATAATCTGAGAATGATAAAGAGGAAATTCAGAATAATAGTGGCATCAATAAAGGGGGAATGAGAAGGAGATAAGGGAGGAGTGCATGTGGTGTTTTGACCTCACCAGTGTTGGTCTATTACATTAAACAAAATTGGAAGCTAGTATAACACAATGTTAATATCTAATAAAATCATGTGCTCAGTTTCTGAGCATTTATTATGCTATTGTCTATATGCCTGAGAGTTTTAGATATTCTATAATAAAACAATTCTTAAAAGAAACAGAGAGACCCGGGAAACTCTAAAGCTAGAACATGCTTTTTAGATAATATTTTGGCCATTAATTCTTTATTGCAGTGTAATGCAATATTGACAACTAATAAATCATCTCCTTTGATCTGTCTTAGTGAAAGAAATTATATTTTTGTTCATTAACCAATTACAATATTGACTTAAAAATCAAGTTATTTATTATTTAAGCAGGAGATTAAATAATAAAACTCATAGGTGAGATACAAATATCATTTCAACTCAAAATAAAAAGAGATGAGAGCTCCTCATCTCATGACAACAATTGAAAAAAATACTGCTGTCTAAAAAATACACAATGTAAGTGGATTAAAGCAGACATAACTCACAAACTTCCATTTAAGTACTAGGCCTTTAGATAAATCACTGAGATTAAAACATTGTTTTGGTTGTTATTATTGATGCCATTATTGTTGTTTTAATATTTAGCACATATCCATAGCAAGAGAAAGCACAGCCTGAATTATATTTTATTTGGGTAACATTCCTATTCCCAGCAATTTATAAAAGAAAAAGAATGATTATTTAGTGTCTCAGTCTTTCAGTTGATTCTTCTATAACCACTTTTTAGTTTGGGAAACAATCAAAGGTGAACAATCAGATAAGGCAATATTCTGTTTTACAAATAGAGATTTTTATCACTCTATGCAGTTAATAAGATAGGTGTGGAGAGCCGTCTCCCGGGACGGGCATAGCGCATGCGCTGTAAACCTGCTCCAAAGTCCCCCCGCCCATCGAGTGGTGCCAAGATGGCGCCCACATCCTGCTTCCGGCTTCTGATGTATGTAACCACCCGCTGTATTCACCAATCATGCTTGTGTGCGTGGCGTTAGCCCATTGGATACACGCAAGGTTTATAAGAAAGTTCCCGGGCAAAGCTCGGGGAGACAGCCCACAAGGAGCCGTACCTGACGGCCGCATCGAGGTTGTTCTCCCCCGAGGTGTCTCGCCCCGGGTGGAACCTGTAAAGATGATGATTGCCTAGTCCCATTAAAAGTTTATCTGCTTTACCACCGCGAGTCCTGAGTGATCACAAGTGCTCCGGGTAAGACGTTGTCCGCACCCTCTCTCCCCTTATCTCTCTGGTCCCCATCGCCGGCCGACCGAGGACTCGAGGCGGGGCGGAGAGAGCGCCGGACAAGTGGTGGCCCGTACGGGGAACCTCATTCGCGTTCCCCTCGACCCGACGGAGACGTGCTCCCGGGATCCGTGGTTTGACCTCCGCGACTGATCACCGCGAGAAGGTAAGCACCCCCTTTCCATACGAGGACTAGGGCCCGTGGGCGTTCAGGTAGCCCCGGGGACTCGGAAGAGCTCTCCGAGTGATTAAGAGATAGTGCCGACTGCAAGCATGGGGCAGTCTGGGAGTTCACCCCTATTAACCCCCTTAAAGACCCTTTTGAAACAGCGGGGTATCTCAATTATGGGAGACTGTTAAGGGCCATATCGCTCCCTCCACGTCACAGTGGAAAGGCCCTGACCCGGTGCTCGGCTGGGCCGGAGGCTCTGTTTGTGTTTTTCCCCAGGAACCAGGACGTCAACCAGTGTGGGTTCCGGAAAGACTGGTGGGAACCGTGGCATCACCTGGGGAGGCCGGGGAGCAGCTGTCAGAAACGCCAACGAATATACGGCCTGGGCCATTGGACCAAGCCTCCGGCCTTCAGGGACTTGAGAACATTAGGAAATTGAAGCCTGTTAGTTTCGACCTTTCCACACTGGGCGAGACTGTAAAAAATCTGTGGGACCAAGTCACCTCTTGGTTCTCTTGGCCCAATTTGACTAATTGGATTCTCTTGATGGTGGGACTATTGGTGGGATTAGTCATTGTTAAATCTTTGCTAGAACGCCTGTTTCAAGCGCGGCAGTACCGTGTTACCACTATGATGGCTATGTCCTCCACCTTTGATACCCCCAACAGCGACCATTCTGATGGCCATACCCCATCCTGGCCGCCTCGGGCGGGGCACTCGGGAGCGAGGTTTGTAGCTAAGCGCGCAGCTGTGTCCCGGGTATAACGGGCGACGCCAGCAGTCATAATTTTTGTCTCAGGTAGGTCCCTAAGGCAGAGTCATAGTTGTGGCCAGACTTGACTCTAGCCAATGCATAGGGACGCCTAGTGACGCCTCCGACTCTGGTTAATGCTATCCCTGCCCCCGCCTTTGTCCCCCAGTTGCAAGGCAAAGCACTGCAGGGAGAGTCATGTTGTTTCCAGCTCACGGACTCTCCTGTCTCCATATGAGGTGAGCATTCTGGTCGGTGCTAGAGGCTCCGCCGCTAAATGGCTGAGACCTAGTCCAGACTCCCCAAAGCGCCAAAACAAATTGTGAGCCATCTGGGTTCACGGGAGCACACTCATCACTGGGGACACTGGGTCGATATAAATAATAAAGGGGGAGATGTGGAGAGCCGTCTCCCGGGACGGGCATAGCGCATGCGCTGTAAACCTGCTCCAAAGTCCCCCCGCCCATCGAGTGGTGCCAAGATGGCGCCCACATCCTGCTTCCGGCTTCTGATGTATGTAACCACCCGCTGTATTCACCAATCATGCTTGTGTGCGTGGCGTTAGCCCATTGGATACACGCAAGGTTTATAAGAAAGTTCCCGGGCAAAGCTCGGGGAGACAGCCCACAAGGAGCCGTACCTGACGGCCGCATCGAGGTTGTTCTCCCCCGAGGTGTCTCGCCCCGGGTGGAACCTGTAAAGATGATGATTGCCTAGTCCCATTAAAAGTTTATCTGCTTTACCACCGCGAGTCCTGAGTGATCACAAGTGCTCCGGGTAAGACGTTGTCCGCACCCTCTCTCCCCTTATCTCTCTGGTCCCCATCGCCGGCCGACCGAGGACTCGAGGCGGGGCGGAGAAAGCGCCGGACAGATAGGGAGAAGAAGTATTTGGAGGAATTACAAAGATAGGTCTATAAATTATTAGTATTATGAGAAGAGTATTGCACTGAATGCTTTTTTGAGTTCTGATTCATTTGCACTCCACCTTAATAATGAAACTATTATTTCATTGATTGAAAGCAGACTAAAAAATTCTGCAATTACTTGTCATTACTTGAATTCCCTCAAACAGTGTCTTTGTAGATGCTCTATCAAGATATTAAGTGTCACTGAATATACTGTAATGTTCTGGTATTTAATGTTGAAGTCTTAAATTACCTTGTCAGTTGAATACTGGTAGTTGGTGAATGATTTATTTAGGATTTCACACTTTGTATAACTAGAAAAATAGATTAAGAAAGAAACACTGTAATTAAATTGAATTAATTATGGTTTGCTGTCAAACCAATTTTGTCACAATTTCTCAGTAAATAGGTAACAATATACATAAGTTACAGTGACTTTGGTTGCAAGCAACAGAAAAATCTGGCCTATATTAGCTAAAACGTATGGAAATGTAAAATATCCCAAAAGGTTTGTTTAATATGGGCCAAGTCCCCTCATAGTTGAACAGTGGTTTCAACAGTTCCAGGAATTTCACCTGGACATTGCAATAGGTAGTGACTGAGAAATCTATCTTCCTGTATCTCTCTTTTAGGAGATAATTAATATTCCCGGTAGCACCTCCAGTAACCCTTCCCTAAGAATCATTGCTTGGAAATTAGTCACAGGTTCAACCCTAAATCAATTCCTGGAAAGAGAAGTAGAATTAACATGATTGGCTCAGATTTATGAGATTTACCCCCTCAACTGGGGGATAGGGTCCCTTTCTCTGTGGGATGCATACCTGAAAAAACTGTGGTTAGGTTTGCAGAGAAATGAGGGATGGATATTGTTGGCAACCGAAAGTTGTCTACAAAGAAAAAGCCATAGAAGAAATACAAGCCCAAAAGCAGTAAACACAATCCCCAAACACACAGAAGCAAGTGCATGTGTAAATGTACACACAAATACACATGCAAAAAATATTTAAATTAACCCAAATTAAAGTAATAGAATATTTAAGAATATAATTAGGAATTAATTGACATAGAATAATGATTTAAAATTTTATCAGTCAGTTATTTAGAGAAATAGAACCAGTAGGAGATATATCTCTATCTCTATCTCTATCTATCTATCTATCGACCCATAAAAAATCTGCTTTTTTAGATGTGGGAATTAACAAGTCTGGAATTTGTACAGTAGGCGGAGAGTTTGGAAACTCTGGCAGGAACTGATGTTGCATCTTGAGGCAGAATATCTTCTTTCTCAGGAAAATCTTGGTTTTGCTCTTAGGACCTCCTTAGGATTATATGATTCCCACTCACATTATTGAAGGTAGTCTTCTTAATTCAAAGTCAACTGATTGTAGATGTTAACCATATCTTCCAAATACCTCCACAGCAACACCTAGATTAGTGTGTGAATAACTAGATACTGCAGACTAGCCAAGTTGACACATAAAACTAACCATCATAACAATATTTCAAGAATGATGCTAATTTCAGGTTCAGTTGAAGACAGAATGACAATTAGGTAATTATAAGGAAATGACAACACTTTTAAAAATCATTTTGGAAAGAGATAAGTCTATTTTCTGTTGAAAAATTGGTGCTAGTCAGTCAACTATACTTTAAAATGATTTTAATTATGAAATTTTTCACATATACAGAAGATGATATATTAGGTACCTGTAAAGTTTTAAGAAATCAATACTTTGTTTCAATTTTCTTTATCTTTTCATCGTTAAGTATACAAAAAAGTATAGATTAAAAGACTTACCCCACCCATCCCATTTCCCTACTCCCATCTCAGATGAAACCACTATATTTAGGCAAATATGTTTCATTCATTTTGCATGATTTTACATATTATGTAAATAGTCACATACACATAACTGCATATAGGATAGTAGGATGTGGTTTAATTTAACATGCTGTCATAGTATAAATATTTTCATGCAATATTTTCTCAAGTAATCTTAATTTTTCCAAATGCATTTGTATTGATATAATTAATTTGGTTCATTTATTTTGGTAGCTAAACAGTATTCAGATGTGTGACTGCAGAGGTCTTTATTTCCCTAATCCATTTCTCTATGAAGGTTCCAATTTATCAATTACCAACAGTAATTACAGGCCTCCTTTTGAGATTCTTAGGCATTGCTAGACAAAGTGTGCTTCTCAGACCAGCGGGAATTACATCATCTTGTAATTTATTAGTAATGAAAAATCTCAGGCCCCACCCTAGACCAACTGAATCTGAACCATCTGTTTAACAAGATCTCCACGTGGTTTATCTGCCATGAATGTTTGAGGAAATATACCTAATAGTGGGTCTGATGGATCATAGGGTATATGATTCTCTCAATTTGCCATATTTCTCAAAATGGTCCTTTGAATGAATGTAATAGTATCTGATTTCTGTTTAAATTTACATTTCATAAATAAAGGATTATCTCTTCATATATTTGTCATCCATATTCCTCTCTTTTCATATTCATTCCCAGCTTTCAATTAGATTGTTTATCTCCTTTTTACTCAATATGAGGAGACGGGTATCATAATTTAAGCACTAACAGTAGGCTAGGTACTCTTATATTGTATTCTAAAAGTTTTAAAGTTTTCTTTTCACAGCTATTTCATTATTTCATGTGGTATTTGTTTTGGAGTACTGTGTAAAATAAGAACTGTTCTTTCGTATGTGTACACAAAGTACTGACAACATTATTCACTAGATTACCTCTTCCATTCCTCACAGAATCACAGTGAATCTTCAATACGATTTGGATCTTCTTCTGAGCTCTCAGTTATATTCAATTCTTTAACACCTGTAATAAACACCATTTGACTGCAGTTATTAAATCATTACACAAAGTCTAACTATGTGGCAGGCCAATTGAGCCTTTCTGTCCTACCCACACAAGCACACTTTTATTCTTCAAAATTGTTTTGTCTGTATTTGGCTTTTTTATTCATCATGTGAATTCCTGAATTAGCTTCTCTAGTTCAGGGAATTTGATTAGAATTTCAAAGAATCCATGGGTTAATTTGGGCAAATTGAAATCATTACTATAATCAGCCTTCCCATATATGGGTGTATAAAAGTAGCATATACATCCATTTTTCTTTTTTGAAATAAATTCAAACTTACAGGACAGTTGCAAAAATAATACAAACCCCATACACAGAACTCCAGCATACCCCGACCCTCCTCCACTGATACCCAGATCTACCAACTTTAATATTTTGTCACTTTACCATTTCTTTCTTTCCTTCCCTCCCTCCCTCTCTGTCTATCATCCATCATCTATTGCTCTGTATTCTGAACATATGAGAGCAAGTTGCACACATCCTTGAACAAACAATATAATTCACATATATTTTCCCATGAACAAGGACATTCTTTTATGCATTCCCATTAAGCACAGCTAAGAAGTTCAAGAAATTCAACATTGATACAAAGCTTACATTCTATATGCCCTTTTTTTCCTTTCTTATGTCCCAACTGTGTCCCTTTGAGCCTCCTCTCCTCCATCCTCAGATCCGATCCAGGATCATCTATCCCCTCATTTTTAACCTCCAGGTGTTTGTGAATTTTCTAAGTCTCTGATGGTTATTGACTTCTAATTGTATTCCACTGTGATCAGAGAATGTGCTTTGAATAATTTCAATTTTTTTTTTAATTTATTGAGGCTTGTTTTATGTCTCAGCATGTGGTCTATTCTGGAGAAAGATCTGTGATCACTAGAGAAGAATGTGTATCCTGGTGCTCTGGGATGTAATGTTCTATATATTTGTGCTAAATCCAATTCATTTATCAGATTGTTTAGGTTATCATTTTCCTTACTGGTCTTCTGTCTGGTTGATCTATCTATAGGAGAGAGTGATGTGTTGAAGTCTCCCACAATTATTGTGGAACCATCCATTGCTTCCTTTAGTTTTTCCAGTGTTTGTCTCATGTATTTTGTGGCACCTTGATTGGGTGCATAAACATTTATGATTATTATTTCATCTTGTTAAAATGCCCCTTTATTAGTATGTAGTGGCCTTCTTTGACTCTCATAACATCCTTGTATTTAAAGTCTATTTTATCTGAGGTTAATATCGCTACTCCTGCTTTCTTTTGGCTGTAGCTTGCATGAAATACTGTTTCCATCCTTTCACTTTCAATTTATTTTTGTCCCTGTGTCTAAGATGAGTCTCCTGCATCCAACATATTGATGGTTCATATTTTTTGATCCATTCTGCCAATCTGTATCTTTCAATTGGGGAGTTCAATCCATTTACATTCAACGTTATTACTGTGAAGGCATTTCTTGGATCAGCCATCCTATCCTTTAGTTTATGTTTGTCAGATACATTTTTTCCCTCTCTCTCTTATTGTCCTTTAATGAACCAATATTGAATCTCTTTAGTACTGAAGCTTTCTCTATCTTTCTCTCTCCTTTCTTTGTTTCTTTGTCAGTAGGGCCCCCTTTAGTATCTCAAGTAGGGCAGGCCTTTTATTAGCAAAATCTCTCAGCATTTGTTTGTCTGTGAAAAATTTAAGCTCTCCCTCAAATTTGAAGGAGAGTTTTGCTGGATAAAGTATTCTTGATTGGAAATTTTTCTCTCTCAGAATTTTAAATACGTCATGCCACTGCCTTCTCGCCTCCATGGTGGCCGCTGAGTAGTCACAATTTAGTCTTATGTTATTTCCTTTGTAAGTGGTGAATTGCTTTTCTCTTGCTGCTTTCAAAACTTGCTCCTTCTCTTCAGTATTTGACAGTCTGATCAGAATATGTCTTGGAGTGTGTTTATTTGAATTTATTCTATTTGGAGTTCACTGGGTATTTATGCTTTGTGTATTTATATTGTGCAGAAGGTTTGGGAAGTTTTCCCCAACAATTTCTTTGAATACTCTTTCTAGACCTTTACCCTTCTCTTCCCCTTCTGGGACATCAATGAGTCTTAAATTTGGACATTTTATTTTATCTATCATATCCCTGAGGTCCATTCTGATTTTTTCAATTTTTTTCCCCATTCTTTCTTTTGTTCTTTCATTTTCCATTCTGTGGTCCTCAAGGCCGCTGATTCAGCTCCCTCTAGTCTTGTTTAGGTTATCAGTTTCCTTATCAGTCTTTTGTCTGGTTGATCTATCTGTAAGAGAGAGTGATGTGTTGAAGTCTCCCACAATTATTGTGGAACCATCCATTGCTTCCTTTAGTTTTTCCAGTGTTTGTCTCATGTATTTTGTGGCACCTTGATTAGGTGCATAAACATTTATGATTGTTATTTCTTCTTGTTAAATTGCCCCTTTTATTAGTATGTAGTGGCCTTCTTTGACTCTCATAACATCCTTGCATTTAAAGTCTATTTTATCTGAGGTTACTATTGCTACTCCTGTTCAGTGTCCTCTAGTCTTGTACTATGAATATCCAGAATCTTTTTAATTTCGTTAACAGTTTCTTTTATTTCCATAAGATCATCTATTTTTTTTTTATTTACTCTTGCAAGTTCTTCTTTATGCTCTTCTATGGTCTTTTTCACGTCCTTTATATCCTGTGCCATGCTCTTCTTCATGTCCTTTATGTCCTGTGCCATGTTTTCATTGTTTGTCTTTAGTTCTTTGATTAATTGCTCCAAGTACTGTGTCTCCTCTGATCTTTTGATTTGGGTATTTGGGTTTGGGTTATCCTTGTCATCTGGTTTTTTCATATGCTTTAAAATTTTCTGTGGTTTTTGGCCTCTTGGCATTTGCTTTACTTGATAGGATTCTTTTAGGATATGTAGAATTGTTCAAAGACTAACCTCTAATCTGTTAGATCTACAGCTTGGTGGCATACACTTTCTCTAATTAACCAGAAGATGGTGTCTGCGAGTCACCTATTCCTCTCAAGTCTGTTCTCCCCAACTTTGTCTTTGTGGTGTGTGGGGGTCTGATTCTTGTGAGGTCCAATTGGTGCATCAAGTTTGGGTGTGTTGTTGGTACTGTCCACCCTGAATGTGGGGCATGTGTCTAAGCAGTTAGGGAGGGATTGCAGCTTTAATAATCAAACCTTCCAGGTGTTCCTGTAGATTTAAGGCTGTTGCAAGAGTCTAAAACTTCATTTCAGTCTCACCACAGATTGTCTCTGCCACTGACCCACAAGTCCTTGGTATTGGCGTATGGTCCCTGGGATTTCCAGGTGGGTCCCTCTTCCAAGCTGTGCCCTTGTAGGGCCTCTGCTGAGGGAAGGTTGTGCTACGTCACAAGTGCACGCCATCCCTCAAGGGAAGTTCTGGGCCACCGGGCCACGTAGGGGCGTTCCCAGCCTGCTGTAAGGATGGGTGAATGGGGCGTGTTAATTTCCCCCTTTTTGCATAGCTCTGCCTTCCCAGCTCTGGGACCATTAGCTGTGGGTGCACAAACAGCTATTGTCTGCACCCAATATTGTGCCATGTGCATTGTGTTGCTGGAAACATTTCCTGTCACACTGGCTTTTTTGGCATGGCTCTCGGCTATGGCCCCAGCGCTGGGCAGGAGTGTTCCCAGCCCACCAGGAAGATGGCTTCAAGGGGCATGGTTTTATTCCCCTTTTGGCTCACCTGTGCCTTCCTCGATCTGAGACAATTGGCAGTGGGTGTGCGAAAGGCTATCTTCCATGCCAGATATTGAGGCATTTCCACAGCCAGTTCCTGCTGCCCTTCACTGTGTAGTTCTCGCTGCCATATCTGCAGCCACTTTTGGGGTTTTTAAAAAAGAACTAGTCTACCTCCAAACATCAACCCATGGTTTCCCCACAGCACAGCATGGCTGTCGGATATTCAGCAAACTTATTCACTCATTTCAGAATGCAGACTCCCAGTTTCACCAAGTGCACAGTCCCTGTGGATTTAGCAGACCATGTCCAGGTGGTGCATCACTGGAATTGGTGTTCTGGGTCACTTTCTGGCTTTTATCTAGTATTTTTCATGGAGGTGTTTCTTTGCCCTGTCTCTCCTAGCTACCATCTTAGGTTCTCCCAGCATATACATCAGTTTTATTCCATTTTTACTGTTCCTACTATACATTTGCCATTTTTTCAATCTAATGACTAATATCTTATTCAATTCTGGAAAATTCTCAAGAAAATATCATTTTACATATCCTCCAATTCTTAGATACATAAAAGTAAAGAGAAAACATTTATTGTTTTATTTTTAGAAATCAGCTATAACTGCTAGACACTGCTGGTTGTTGGTTCAATAAACAATATCCTTTCCCTCATTCTTTATCAACAGCATATACTTTCATAGTAATATCATGTCCAATTAAAAATGCTCCACTTCACAGGTTATCTTCCTGTAGAGAGTTGCCATGTAACATGGTTCTGACAAAAGTATAGTAAGTGTATATTGTTGACTGCAACTTCCAAAAATGCTTATTAAGAGGGACAAAGAACTGGAATACTCATTTTTTTCTATTGACCCTTCCCTGTTTCTACCTTCACTGGAAAAGAAAAATGTAATTCTAGGTGTTGAAGAAAAAGGAATATATGTAGTAAGAAAGAAGTAATAGAAAATAAGAGGGAACCTATTTCCTTAATGAGTTACTTGAACAACTCTACTTGTCCTTTATTTTGTACCTCCAGATTTCTTGTTTAGTGAAAATAAATAAATAAATAAATAAATAAACTCCAATTTGTTTAAACCAATGACATTTCTGTGTGTGCATGTGTGTATGTGTGTGTGTGTGTAAGTTTATTTGGGAGGTAAATTCAATCAAAATGTAATTGTATCAAGACATCTAATTAATAGAAGGTATTCAAGTTTTTTGTTTGTTTGTTTAAAAATGAAGGGAATCATAAATATTTGAATGAGAAGCAAGTAGTGGCAAACAGTTGTGAGAATAGCAGATGACCATCATTTCATAGGTCAGAAATGGTAGAAAAGAAAATTGATAGAAGTTTTTTAAAGTAGAAAAGATGAGAGTAACTTCACGTTATCAACATTTTTCCATGTCCACAATCAATCTCCAATCGTGTAATTGTGGTTTGCAAAATCAATAATTATCTTTATTTATATAATAATTATAATTTCTACCTAACTAGTCCAAAAATTTTAAATCTGTCTTACTTTCCTCCAATTATTTACCAACCTCAGTACTTAAATTGGTAATCATCCATCGTGGTTGCGATAATTTAGGGAGTAAATCAGTGATATTCTATCCGAGCCCATAATAAGTAGATTAGTTTCCATTTATCGAATTTATAGTATTTTTCTGATGTAAGTTTAGAAGAATATTGAATGTATCTCTGTAAAATTCAAATAGGTACAATTCTCATTCCTTTAGAGTCTATGCAAGAAAGTTTCTGTAGTTAAGTTTCAAGCTTCTGTCCTAAAACTGAAGCCTTAATCCTGAGTGATTCTTTGGTTTGGTGTTGAAAATGGAGATGGAAAGTGCCAAGTTTAATGTGGATAGTTTTTGAAACCCTGAACCATTTAGTGAACCCATAAACTTAACTTTTTTTCTCTCTCTTGATAGCCAAGGCTGTTTTGAGACCAATTTTTGTGGTTTCATTTGGGTTCAGCGTCTAATTCTTATGCCAGTTGGTAGGAATGAAGAAAAAAAAAAAATAACTAAAGCCTAGAGAAGTTTCCAAACCCACAGAGCTGAGGAAAGGATAGGGATTTGACTTTAAGTTTCAGGTTTCCTAGGGTTTTAAATGAAAGGAAACCAAAGGCAAAATGCAGTGGACATGACATTTGTGAACAAAAACCAATATAAAGTTTGTTTTAATGAACCAATATGGTTGAACTTTCCTTCCTCCTTTCTTCAGGAGAGCCTGACTTTCTTCTCCTTTATCCACTAGAATCAAAGGAAATGATGCTATATTTAGCCACTCTTAAGACCCAGCTTTTAAACCAGATTCATTTAGCCCACTCATATGTTTACACATCAATTTTCTTAAACATTTTAAAAGTGTTTTCTAAACTAAAGTAGGAAAGTACTGCAAAATGAAAGATAGATACAATATTTATTTAAGGCAAATAAAGAAGCAAATTTATATAGTTTGGGCATGTAAATTTCACACTTGTTTATTTTTAGAAGATATTCTTATGAATTCTTTTGTCTTCAACTTATGGGTGGTCTTTCATGATCCTTATTTTAATTAAAACTAGGAGAGAGGAAAACACTCTGAAAGCATAATACAAGATTTAAAAAGCAAATTCATATAGATGGAAAAGAGACTAGAGGTTACTAGGAGCTGTAGGGAGGGTGGAAATGAGTTTTTGGCTTAATGGATACAGATAGTCTTTTGGGGGAGATCAAAGTTTTGATAATGGATTGTGGTGATGGCAACACAATGTTGTGATGTAATTAATGATATTGTATATTTAAAAATGATTAAAAAGGCAAATTCCATGTAATATATATGTTACCATAATAAAATTTTTGAAATATGCCCCCCTCAAGAAAAAGAAATATATATATATATAATACAAGATTAAATATTCTTAGTGCAGTGGAATTATGATGCTTATGATTCTTAAATATGGCATAGAAAATTTTATTCTCATTCCATCCAATTGGATGAAAAAGATCACCTGTTAGTGGGTCTCTTATGAATTGCATGGAATTTATTTTCTTCTAAAGAAAAGAAAGAGGCTTTCAGAAGTTGACCTATTATCAACTAGGAAATTTTTATTTAAATCAGCAATTCATTAAGGAATTATTCCAGATAATGTTAGCTTCTATGAGAATCTAAGAAAACTGAGAGGATGAGGTACAATAATCTGCATCATCTAGCAATGAACACTCTCTTCCTAAGTCATTTTTAACTTTATAGTTTGTGGTTATAGTCTATACATACTCTTCTCTAAAAATATCTGCCCAGATGATCACTGGACAGTGATACCATATTGAAAAAAATTTCTCAGGTAAAATATTTTCATATTATACTGGCATATAGTAGGCATGGAATAAGGATCTTTTGAATAATATGCTTCCACTCAGATAACATTCGACAGAAACCTCACGTTAAAACTACTGCAAACTAGAGTTATGGAAAAAAATCTCTGTCTGAAATTCTCTGTCAACAAAGTCTTTTTTACTAGGCTCCTCGTAACCTCTCAATAAAGATTTTTTTTTCAGTAGAACTTTTTTGTAATTGTTATCATTTGTTGTCACCATTGATTCACTGTTTTCAGAAATAGGAGCTATGAATTCTAAGTGGAAACTTTGTTATTCTGACTTTCAGAGAGACAACATTTTCTTCAGAAAAGATTATAATTATAAGCCACTACCTCACTTTGTTTTTCCCTCTAGCTGTCAACTGGAAGTTTAACTTGTCTTTGAGGTCTGTCAAATTAAAAACACTAGCAGTTTGCTTTTTCTTAATTTTTTTTTTTTTTTTAATTTAAAGGTCAGCTTGACTGTTCAAACCATGTCTTATTGAAAATTCCCAACTGAAAAAAATAAGCTGACGATAAGATCAAATGACATTTTTACACTTTGCAAAATACACAGGTAATTTACACAAAATGCACAAGTTCCAAATGCTAAAAATGAAATACTGAAATTAAAAAAAAAAAGCTGTTTCAAAGAATCTACACAATATTTATATCCTTTATGTTTCATTCCTCCTCACTCCCTTTCAGAGATTTTCAAAGAAGACTGAATTAAGCTTAATTTCTAAATTAGCACAATTAGCATACTTCATAATTAAGGTCTTGTTTATATTTTAAATAATTAAGCTGATGTATCAGGCTTAAAAAAACTAATTATATAAATATATTGAAAATATTTCTGTGTCCATTTTAAAACACTTGTTAAAAGCCAAGCAAAATTTGAAAGATTCAAATGCATTATTATACAACAGGCATTGATAACTTTATAAAGTATAGCCATGATTATTTTACAGATGAAAAATTTATAATTAACAACAGAAGTGTACCAGACTGTTCCAATTGATTAATGTCCATTTCCAGTCATCAACAGAGCTGAAGGGTAAACAAAAGTTGCTGAACTCACTAGCATTTTCAAAGAAGTGTCATTTTTGCCCAATTTCTGGCCACAGCTTTAAAGCACAGAAGCACAAGGCTTAGCATATGTGCATACGGTTGACTTAAAATATCGTGGCTGAAAGTGATGTCACCTGCAAAATGAGTCTGATTTGCTATAGCAACAGATTCCTGAGTTCCTGTCCTCCTTTCTTTTCATTACATTCCTAGCCTCTGATTCTTTAATTACATTTTCCACTACGGTGTCACAACCTGCTCCTTGACACTCTTTGAAGGTAGTACTCTGGCCCTGACTTTTTTCTTCTTAACTTTTTATTTTGACATAATTTCAGACTTGCAGAAAAGTTGCAAAAATAAGACACAATCTTCATCACCCAGATTCCTCAAATTTTAACTTAATATATTATATGCATATATAATATATACACATGTACTTATATACATACATGTATATATGAATACATACATGGCAGTTGATATTTATTTTATGTTGATATTTTATAATTTATATTCTCTCTATATGTGTGTGTATGTATATACATATATATATGCCATAATTTTTCACACAACCATTGGACAGTTAGTTGCAGATATCATACCCCTTTACCCCAAACACTTGAATTTGCATTTTCTAAGGGTCAAATGCAATTATACAACTCAGGTAATTAAAATCACTACAATACAATTATCTAACGGATAGCCATAATTCAGATTTCATCTATCTAGATAGCTACCCTTTATAACAAAAGAAAATCCCATGCCATATGTTGCATCCAGTTTTCCTTGAATCTGAAATAGATTTGGAATCTTTGGGCCTTAATATATTGATACTTTTGACAAGTACAGGGCAATTATTTTGTACAATGTCCCTCAATTTGGGTTCCACTGTTGTTTCCTCAGGATTTGATTCAGGTTATGTATTTTGGATTGGGATAATACTGGGGTGATGTTATGATCTTCTGAGTGAGAGTGTGAGGTCAATATATCACATTATTAGTGATATTAACATGGATACCTCAGGTAGGATGGTTTTCTCCAGAGTTTGTTCACTATAAAGTTATTATTTTTCTCTTTGCAATTAACAAAGATCATTTGTGGATAAACTTTGAGATCATATAAATATCTCACAACTTCTCAGACTTTACCTACTCCTGTTACCATCCATTGATAATCCCTGCCTGAGTTAATTATGATGATTGTTGCCATCATCATTTGAACATTTGTTCTACATTTATTGCTTGGTTTCTCCTGTCATAAAGAGCTTCCCTATTCCCTATATGTATTGTTCTTTTAGTTTATTAATCATTTACTAATTTATCAATATACCTATTTATTTATATTGCCATTTGGGATTATGTTTTATTTTCCCTGTAGTGTGATAATATATTTGTTTGAAAGATGGTTTATTTCATTTATTTTTATTGTTATTCCATTTTAGTTTTTCCCCTATGCTTGTTGAAATCTTTTTAATATATGAAACGTTAATAACATGGATACTCAGAGAGACATCACCTCCCTCCTGTTTCTTTTATCCTTTTCCTTACATTCCCAATCATCCTTTAAAAGTAACTAATTTCAATCATTTCTAATTTATGTTTCATGTGTTTCTTTTTGTACAAATGAGGGTCTACATCTGTATTTTCTTATGTCCCGTTCTTTCTCAGTCAAAAGTAGAATACTAAATAACACAGATACTATTTGGCACCTTGCTTTTTTCCCTTAAATATATATCTTGGAAATCACTCAGAATCTATTTATACAACGCTCTATCATTTTTTTTGATAGTTATATGGCTCTCCCTTGTGAGGATGCTCTATAATTCATTTGAGCACTCTTGTTTGTATATATGTATTGGTTGTTTCCAATATTTTGTAGTTGCAAACAATGCTGGATTAAATAATATTATGCATTTGCTTATTGTAAATAAAAATGATAAATTTGTATTTGGCAAATTTGTGTTGACAAACTTGTATCATCACAGGTGTATCTGCAGGGTCAATTCCTAGAAGTGAGACAGTTAAGTCAAAAGGTAAATCTATGTGTGGTTGTGTTATATATTGCCAAAGTTCCTTCATAAGGATTATACTGATTTGCATTCCAGCCAGCATTATATAAAATTATCTCACTACACAGCCTCATCAATATTGTTATAATTTTTAGTTTTCCCATTATGATAGATAAGAAAATGTATCATAATGTAGATTTAACTGGCAATTTTGTTTTGATTGGTGTTGAAAGTTTTTTTATAAATCATATACAGCATGGAAGTCTCTGTTTACACTTATAAACAAAAAGTTGAATCTCAAAAACTTATTTTTGAGTGTAAGAAATCAGGCATAAAATAATAGATTCTGCATTATCACATTTATATACATTACAAAATGTGGCAAAATTAATCTGTGCTGTAGCAAATCCAGATAACAGTTTCCCTTGTCAGACTGTGGTGCTCATAAGGGATGATTATGGGGGTTTCTAGAGTACTGGTTACATCCTGTTAATTGACCTGTTTCGATTTTGAAAAATTCTTGAGCTGCGAAATTATCGTTTGTGCAATTTTTTATGTGTTTACTGTACTTGAATTATTTTTTATAAAACAGTGGACTTATGATTGACATTACTACATATGGAGTTTAATTTATCAAATGTGAAAGAGAAAAAGACAGGCCTTTCTTTTATTAGAATATAGATTGATTTGCAACAGTTGACTACTATTCTAATGTGTTTCTGCCTCACCATATCATAGAGTATTGCCTTGTGGGTTATACTCATAGAGTTTCCAGACCAGAAAGCTTTTAGGTGACATAGAGGCATGTGCATATTACATTGCTTCCTGCAATCCAATGCTATTGTCATCAACCACTATGGATACCACTGACATTCTAAAATTGGATCTCTTATGTGTGTAAGTTAATTCAAAGAAGTTACAAACAAAAAGTAGGCAGACTCACTTTTTTTTTGTGGTTGTTTCTCCTGTTGAATAATCCAAATTTTAAGTTATTGTTTCATTTCAAATGCTTCATTGGACGAGAAGAGAATAGAAGTTGAAGGCAGATTCCCCTCTACCCACCTCCTGCAATACAGTCTATTTATTCTTTTTCTTTTAATATTCTCAGTCTTATATGAAAAAAAGACACAGCTTCTAATTTATATGGAAACCTAGTATACTTGTAAGCATAAGTGCATGTGTATTTTCTTACTACTCAAAACAATATTTCACAAATGTCTGTCATCTGAGTGCCATCTTCAGGACTTTTGCCATATCTAATTACCTGCTCTACTACATTAAAACTATTATTTACTTAACATATCTCTTCAAATAATTTAGTCTAAATATGCCAAGAGTGAAATGCATACCCCTAAAATGGAAAATATCACTTTCCACAAATAGGAGGTGCTCTAAAAATACATGTGCTGAAAAACACCACATTTTCAAAGCCTCTGAACAAAGACTAGTTCTCTTCCTAATAAAAATAGAAAATTAATATAGAGTTATGAAACATATAGCTCTAAATTGAGACTTTTTCCTTGAAAGAGTTTGAAAGAGACTTGGAAAAAAATGAAATAATCAGAAATTAATTTGATTGTATTGAATATTGGCTTTGCGCAAAGCCCCAAATCTTCTCTCCTCACTTCACTGTGTTGGTCTCATGCTTTGGGAGCTCTGTTTCAATATGACCCCCAAAATCCATGTACACTGGGACTTCTGCCTATCAGTATGGCTTTCAAGCTGTTATTTCACTGAGATCTTCAATTTTTATTTTCCCCTGGTTACCAGGTTTTCTGCCTATTGTGGATTCACTGCTTTTCCTCGGAGCTCAGTTTCAGTGAATCGTTGGCTCTTCTAGTCCTAGCTTTTTCTGCTTCGGTGCCCAGTAGCTGCTGCCCAAAGTCCTTAAGCTGAAGATTTGGCCTGATATCCTGATATCCGACAGCTACTTTCTGGAACTAAATTCCCAAAAGGAACAAAAGATAGGCTTCTTAAATGTATGCATAAGTTATGCTCATCATGATGAGATTTTGTTTTGACATAGTCTTTAGCCTTGAACGTTTTGCAGGCTTTACTTTTGCTTCTCTCTCCCTATTCCATTGGCCTCAGGAGCAAGGGGAATTTTATACAGAGCAAAGATGAAAGAAGGGTCATGCATAATTCTTAGAATCACACCAGAGTAACAGTAGGTAGCTATCACTTCATGCTTCGCTTTGACTTACTCTATGGAGAAGATCAGGATATTCTCCTTTGGTGTGCAGCGCCGAGTCCAGCAGAGCAGGGTAACCAGCCATAAGCAGTGAACACTCTCTCTTTGGCAACATGCCTGCCAGTGTTCCTGAGAGGAATTCAGTCACAGCAAATTATTACTTATGGGGAAACGAAGAAAACAGAGTTTTCATTCCCAATCTCAAACTGCTGAGAGTGAATGAAAGGAAGAAAAGTATTAGAAGATCAAGTAACATGGACAGTATCACAGCCTGAATAGAGCCAACATTTTCTAAAGCTCAATCAACTTAAGAATTTGCTCAGAAGGGATATCAACATGCACAAACCCTTTTCATAACCCAAGTGCATTTATGGATGAATGATATATTTTAGAAATGGCAAAAAATATGGAATATGTCTTTTCCCATATAAAATTTCCCTCCTCTGATTTATTAGACCCTATTCTCTGTAATTGGAGACCTTTTCAAAATATATCCAAAAATTATGTAAATGCAGAGAAGGACAGAGTTCATTGAAGAAAAAAATATGGTATTATTCTGCGCATAGCACATACAATATGACTGTTTAGGAAAGAAAAATACTGAAAGGAGAGTGCATAATTAATGTAGTGTATCCCCAAGGCAACAGTTGCATAAAGCTTGAAGAACCAAACACAGAACAGGCATTTCTTATACCCATATTCCTTGCCATGCAGAAGCTGAGGCTGTTAGTGGATGCTGTGGTGTATCAGCTCTAGGCATTGCTCTACATTTAAAAGGAAAACTCCTTATGTTTCCACAAGATTGAAGTTATTTTTTCTTTTCCAGTATTTCCACATAGTTTTATTTATTATATAATATATATTGTGTAAGATATTTCAAAAATCATCTAAAAAATGAGTCAAGCAAAGCAAAGCAAATAAAAAAATTCCTACACTACCCCACTACACAGAGAGTATCTATCTTTTTATTTCTATCTATCTTTCTATCTATCTATCCTTCATGACTTTTTCATATATTTGATATATATGACCACAAGTTTCTTGAGATACTACTTTTTTAATGCTAAAATTTCCCCAAAGGTAGCATGCTCTGTGCTTTCATGCTTCAGGGAAGTTTATTGTGACACTTACCATCTTTTGTTTCCTAAAGCCCAAATCCGTGAGAAGAATGAAGATGAAGAGAGGGTGTCTCACTAGCTAAAAAATGCTGAGATATGAATGATGGGCATGTATCATAAACCAGTGAAACTTCTGCTAGTTCTCTGCCAGTGCCCTAAGTGGGTGTCCAAACATCTTCTGGGGACAGTGCTGTGCTGTGCACCAGGGATAAAACCCTGGGCCCTAGGTCAATGGCCCAAGATTCTCAGTGCCAAAATGAGGCAAAAATAAAAAAACTGGAATGGACAGTGGAGAAAATAGCACCATGAACCTGTAGATAAACCTCACTCATGAGCAGAGGTGCCTCCCTAGAACTCTGGTAAACTGCTGGAAGAATTAGAACATAGGTGGAGGCTGAGACAGATTTTCTGTCATCTCCCATGAAATGGAGATTTGGAGTCATATTAAGCCAACTTTTAAAAAAAATGAAGAAATAATATCAATACTCCAGCATTGCTCTGTTTGTGGAGTAGGATTTCTACTCTAAATAGTGTATTTCTCCATTTATATAGTTATTTAGTCAGTTTTATTAACTACCCGTGCTATGGATTGAATCATGTACTCCAAAAAGACATGTTCAAGCCCTAATCCCTGGTCCTATGGATGTGAACCCATTTGTAAACAGGATCTTTGCTTATGTTATTGTTTAAGGTTAGGTCAAACTGAATTACTGTGGGCATCAATCCAATATAACTGAAGTTCTTATAAGCAGAGGAAATTCGGACACAGTGGTGGGAGACAGATGAGGAGAGAGACAGTTATGTGATGGAGGCAGAGATCTAGTTATAGATTTCCGTCAAGTTACCAGATTGCAACAGACTTCAGAGAAACCGTGATCCTGCTGACAAGCTGATTGTGGAAGTCTAGCCTCCAAAACTGAGAGATAATAAATGCCTGCTGTTTAAGCCCATGAGTCTGTGTTATTTGTTATAGTAGCCCTGGAGAACTAAGACAACCAACCCATTATATTCAAAACCATTTGTTAAGCAGAAGGCACAAACTGGGAATCATAGACAATTCCAATACTGTGAAGGTATTTCCAGGTCAGTAAGTAAATATCTAGATCATTATAAAGGCCAAATTGTAATTAATTTCCTATTTGTACTATAATTTTTTTAACCACTTTCATTTTGGCTGACATTTAGGCAATTTATAACTTACCCCTAGTATAAAAAATCTAAATTCAGTGAACATTATACAAATATCCTGTTACAATAGAGAATGTACATTTATATGACATAGTGGAGCCCATAAATGCTAATTTCCTAAGAAATCTCATTATCAGTATTTCTTCCCTTTTCATCTCTACTTGGTCATTTTCATCAAGATTGTTTCTTGATGCTCATATTTTTCCCATCTTAAAACAAAACAAATGAAAACCAAACAACTTCTTCCTCGACTTCAGTCCTCAGTTTCCCTTTCAACTACAGACCTACCTTTGTTTCCTTTCTCGTGGCATTTCCATCATTGGTGCCTACATCTTCTCACCTCCCACTCATTCCTCTACTTACTCGAACATGGCTTTCCTCTACTTGATGTCATCAAAAGCTCTGTCACTGTTAGAATAGACTGTACGTGTCTTCATCTTACTTGGACTCAATTGAAAACATTGATCACTTTTTCTCTTTGAAATGCTCTCTATCCACATTTGGCTTCTCCATCACCAGCATTTTCTGGATTTCCTTCTTAGTTTCCCTGGAAGAACCATCCTCTGCTATTTACACTGGAGTGCCTCAAATAACTCAGGATCCTAGGCTTTTTTCTTTCATTTTTTTCCCCTCGTTCTATACTGTTTGTAGGCAATCTGTTCATATTCATAACTGCAATACTCATCCCCAAACCCAGAAAACATATACTTTTATCTCCACTGCCAATATTTCCTCTGACCTCTAGCCCTGCTATCCATGGGGCCTTGTGATATGGCAACTCAGAAGTCTCAGAAGCAACTCCTGCTAAAGATGCACAAAGTTGAACTTTTGAACTTCCTTCCCCTAAAGTCTACAAAAATTGAGCCTTCAACCATGATTCCCTTATCTTTCTGATTTTGCCCATTGTCCTTTCTGTCAATTCAGCAAGCCAGAAACCTTTGAGTTACTCTTAAAGAATCCCCCCCTCCTCCTTCCCCATATCCAATCCAGTGTGTCCTAAAGATTTTACAACTTAGAATTTTCATGTCTTTCTTTGTACTGCACCACCTTAATATAAGCTGGAGTCATCTCTAACTCACAGAACAGTATTTACGTCCTAACTAGTTTCCTACCATCACTGTTGACCTTTTCTAATCTATTCTTCACACTGAAGCTGAATCATTAAGAGACAAAATTCTATTACTCCCTACTTAAAACTTCTGACTTCCTACTACAAAAAAAGTTAAAACATATAAAGCAAAGTAAATTTTAAAAATAATCTGGCACATTAAAGAAATAAAAATCCATAAAATAGCTTGCCGGTTTTCCATCCTGCTTACCACACCAGCCTTGTCTTGTTCTCCTTTCCCCCTGTCTCCATATAGGCCATGTTTCAACTTCTTGAACAGAGAGTGTCTTTTGCAATCCTAAATCATGCATGTGCTATTCCTTCTCCTAAACTCTCTTTGCTTAATTCACTAATTTGTTCTTTAAATCTCAGTGTAAATGTTACTTTATCCAGATAATCCAGAGGAGAGGTGAAGTATCTGATAACTCCATGTCCCTTAACCTCATAGAATTTTATCCTGTTGGTAGTAAGTTTTAAGAATGGGAACCATATGTCCTACAATTTCATTCTTCCTTTTCCAGATGGCTTTGGCTATTTTGGGCCCCTTACCATTCCATATAAATTTGATGATTACCTTTTCCATTTCTGCAAAGAAGGCTGTTGGAATTTTTATTGGGAATGCACTGAATCTGTAAATCGTTTTGGGTAGAATTGATATCTTAACAATATTTAGACTTCCAATCCATGAACCTGGAATGCCCTTCAATTTATTTGTCTTCTTTGATTTCTTTTAGCAATGATTTGTAGTTTTCTGTGTAAAATCCTTTATATCATTGGTTAGATTTATTCTTGGACATTTGATTCCTTTAGTTGCTGTTATAAATGGGATTTGATTTTTTTCTTGATTTCTCCTTGTGAGTGTTCATTACTTAAGTGTATTGAAACATTACTGATTTTTAGGTGTCAATCTTGTACCTACCACTTTGCTTAATTCATTTACTATCTTTGGTAGTGGTGAATTTTTCAGGATTTTTGTACATAGGATCATGACATCTGCAATAGGGAAAGTTTTACTTCTTCCTTTCCAATTTAGATGCCTTTTATTTCTTTTTCTTGCCTAATTTTTCTAGCTACAACTTCCAATACAATGTTAAATAACAGTGGGCATCCTTTTCTTGTTCCTGATCTTAGAGGGAACACTTTCAGTCTTTCACCATCAAGTATGACATTCATTGTGGATTTTTTATTTATGCTCTTTGTCATGTTGAGGAAGTTTCCTTCTATTCCTAGCTTTCTAAGTGTTTTTACCGAGAAGGGGTGCTGGATTTTGTCAAATGCATTTTCTGCATCAATTGAAATGACCATGTGCTTTTTGTTCCTTCATTCTTTTTAATGTAATCTGTTATATTAATTGATTTTCTTATGTTGAACCTCCCCTTGCATCCCTAGAATAAAGTCCTCTAGACTATGGTATGTAATTCATTTAATGTGCTATTGGATTTGGTTTGCTTGTGTTTGGTGACAGTATTTGTATCTACATTCTTAAGAGATACTAGTCTGTAGTTTTCCTTTTTTGTGATATCTTAGCTTCGGTATAAAGGTGATGTTGGTCTCAAGGACTGAATTAGGGACTGTACCCTCGTCTTCAATTTTTTTGAAGAGTTTGAGCAGGATTGGAGTCAGTTCTTCCTGGGAAGTTTGGTAAAATTCACCTGTGAAGACTTCTGGTCCTGGGCTTGACTTTTTGGGGTGGCTTTTTATTTCTAATTCATGTTCTTTAATAGTTATTGATTTGTTGAAGCCTTGTATTTCTTTTTGAGTCAGAGAAAATAGTATTTGTATTTCTAGGAATTTGTCCATTTCATCTAGGTCGTCTAATTTGTTGGCATACAATTGTTCATAGTATCCATAGTACTTTTTATTTCAATGGGGTAGGTAGTTACTGTCTACATTTTTATTTTTGTCTTTAGTTATATGTATCTTCTCTTTTTTTCTTCATCAATCTAACTAAAGATTTTCAATTGTACTGATCTTTTTGAAGCACTAACTTTTGGTTTTGATGACTCTCTTTGTTGTTGTTTTATTCTGTATTTCATTTATATTTGCTCTAATCTTTGTTATTTCCTTATTTCTGCTCAATTTGGGTTTAGTTTGCCCTGCTTTTCCTAATTCCTCCAGTTTAGGAGTTAGGTGTCTGATTTGACATCTTTCTTCCTTTTTAATGTAAGCACTTAGAGCTGTAAATTTCCCTCTCAGTTCTTCCTTTGCTACATCCCATAAGTTATGGTAGGTTGTGTTTTCATTTTCATTTACCTCAAGATATTTCCAAATTCCCCCCTGCAATTTCTTCCATAAATCATTGGTTATTTAAGTCTATATTGCTTAATTTCCTCATATTTGGGAATTTTACATTTCTGTCTCTATTAATGATTTCCACTTTCATTTCATTGTGGTTGGAGAAGGTACGTTGTATAATTGCAACGTTTTTTAACTTACTGGGACTTGTTTTGTTACCTAAGATATGATCTATCCTGGAGAATTATTCATATGTGCTAGAAAAGAATGTGTATTCTGTTGCTGTTAGATGAAGTGTTCTATTCAGCTTTTATGTCTAGTTGGTTTAGAGTATTGTTCTATTTTCATATTGATCTTCTGTCTAAGTGTTTTATCCACTATTGAAAGTGGTGTATTAAATTCTCCTACTATTAATGTAGAGCTGTCTGTTTCTCCCTTTAAATCTGTAATATTTCCTTCATATATTTGGGGCTCTGCTATTGGATGTGTACATTTGTATAACTGTTATGACTTCTGGTTGAATTGACCCCTTTATCAGTATATAATGACCATCTTTGTCCCTTGTAACAGTTGTTGACTTAAAGTTTATTTTATCTGATATTAGTGTAGCTACCCAAGCTCTCTTTCAGTTATTATTTTGCATGGTATATTTTTTCCATCTTTTCACTTCCATCCTTCTTATGTCTGAATTTTAAGGTGAGTCTCTCATAAACAGCATATAGTTGGGTCATGCTTTTTGATCCATGCTGCCATGGATCAAAAAGCCATGGACTGGGGACTTATTCCATTTACCTTTAAAGTCACTGCTAATAATGCAAATCTTCCTTTCTGTCATTTTTGCTATTTAGTCTTTTTTTTATTCCTCAATTCTTCTGTTGATGCCTATTTTCATATTTATTTGACTTTTTTTTTCTTTTTGTGTATTGTATTAGTCCTTTCTCATTTCTTTCTGGACATATTTCTTTTATATTTTCTCTGTGGTTATCATGGGGTTAAAATATAACATCTGTGATGGTTAGGTTCATGTGTCAACTTGGCCAGGTCATGGTACCCAGGTGTCTGGTCAAGCAAGCACTGGCCTAACCATTACTGCAAGGGCACTTGTGGCTGGTTAATAAACGAGAAGGCTGGTTTATTAAATCATCAGTCAATTGGCTGTAGCTGTGACTGATTACATCAACAAAAGGTGTGTCTTCCACAATGAGAGAAAGCAATCAGCTAGATTTAAGTCAATCAGTTGAAGACTTTTAAGTGAGACAGATAGAGGACCTTCACTTCTTTTTCGAATGACCAGCCAAGCGTTTCCTAAGGAGCTCATCGAAGTTGCCAGTTCATTGCTTGAGGAGCTCACTGAACACATTCATTGGAGCTGCCTGCCCTATGGAATTTGGACTTGTGAATACCCACAGTTGCATGAGACGCTTTTATAAATCTTATATTTATAGATTTCTCTTGTTGATTCTATTTCCCTAGAGAACCCTAACTAGTATATCCTAAATATAAAAATATATATATATTTCATTTGATAACAACCGAACTTCAGTAACACGCAAATACACTGCTCCTATATGCCTCCATCCACCTACCTTTTTCTATACTTGTTGCATATTATATATTTTGTACAGGGTAGGTCCAAAATCACAGATTTATTGTTATTTTTATGCATTTGCATTTTAGCAAGTAAGAAGTGAAGTTATACACCAAAAAATACAGTACAATAGTATTGGTATTTATAATTACCCATATGGTTACCTTTACCAGATATCTTTATTTCTTTATACTGCCTTGAGCCCTTGTCTAATGTCCTTTCCTTTCAGTCTCAAGAATAGCCTTTAGCACTGATTTAGGGTAGGTCTAGTGGACATGAACTCCCTTCACTTTTATTTACCTGAGAATGTCTTAGTATCTCCCTCATTTTGAAAGATAGTCTCACCAAATAGAAAATTCTTGGTTGGTAATTGTTTTCTTTTAGTGCTTTAAGTATTTCAACCCACTGCCCTCATTGTTTTTGGTGAGAAATTAGAACTTAATCTAATTGGGACTCCCTTGTATATAACACGTTACTTTTCTCTTGCAACTTTCAGAAACTTTTCCTTGTCCTTTGCATTTGACAACTTGACCAGTATATGTTGAGACATACTTCTCTTCAAGATTATCATTTTTAGTGTTTTCTAGGCTTCTTGGATGTGCATATTCTTGTGTTTTTCAAACTTTGGGGAATTTTCTGCCATTATTTTTATGAAAATTCCTTTGGCCACTTTCTGTCTTTCTTCTCCTTCTGGAACTCCCATAATGTGTATTTTGTTGTGTTTGACAGTGTCCCAGAGGTGTCTAGTTTTAAAATCATTGTCTAGTATGTCCAGAGTCTGGTTTTCTTTGTTGACATTTTCTGGATTTGTAACCTCTTCATTTGGAAGGTGGAAGGGCCATCAATTCTTGCTTATTTTATTTGTCTTGTTCTTTTGTTGTATACTGTGCTTTTAATATTTTAAAATGTTAACTATGGAATTTCTTCCCTGAATAAGAAATTCCTTTCTTGAATACATATCCAAATAGTTATATAGCAGAGATTTTTTTGAGGGTCAGGAACTAACAAAATCAAGCAAACCTCAGTCAAAAAAAAAAAAAAAAAAAAAATCTTAACACAGTTTTTGCAAATTGGCCTGACTTTGGCTGATGCTCTCCTTCAGAGTTCAACTTTCTTATCCAGAAGGTCTGCCCAAGGCGAGCACAAAGTACAGTGCCCGCAATGTCTTTTCTGGGCTGTGTCTTGTTATGTGCTTGTGCTTGCTAGTGGCCTTAGAGTTCTGTTCATAGGAATTTGAATGCCCCCTCCACTTCCTAGGAACAGACCTTGTCCCACCAGGTTTTGCACTGCAAGACTTAAAGCATGTAAGCCTTTGCCTCAGGCTACCTGACTCAATTGCTTCTTTTTCTGCTCTCCCTTTCTCAAGCTGCTTTTGCCTGGAAGACAACTCTCAGGGATCCACAATGGGAGTGCTGGCTGGCTCTAATTCTCCTGGGGAGAGAATGAGATAGTGGCCAGGAAGAGTGCCTGGAACTTCACCCACAGCTTCACAAAAGCTGTGCTTTCCTGACTTGTCCCCCGCCCAGCAAATGCAGCCCTTCAACTGTCCTCTGCAGCTCTTTAAGTCTTCTCTGCTGCTTTTTATCGAGGCACGGTGGAATAATGGTCAACCTTAGAGCCAGACTCCCATTGATCTGAAGGAGCTATAATCATATGCAGTGAGCAGTGATTGGACCATTCACCCCCATATCCTGGGGAACTAGGTCTTTATGTCTCACCCTGGCACCAGAATGTTGCACCAGGAGCTAGACTTGAATACCTCACTGCTGGGATATTACAGACACGAGGTGGCCATCTCCCAGCCCTCCCTCCCTCCTTTACTATTGTGCATAGATGTTACAGTCTGTTTTCATTCCACAACCCCAGGGAAATATAGCCACACTCAAACAGCTTAGGGTCTCTTGAATTTGATGCAATGTAGGGCATGCAGAGCTGCCATGCACCGACCCTGACCAGAGTAGTTGTCCTCCTCAGGAGACTGGCCACAATGAGATCTCTGCCACTGCTCTTTTGGACTCTTTGTACTGTATGAGTGATAAAGTGGTCTTTTGCTAAAAGTTTCTGTGGTGCCTGAGACTCTGTATCCATGATACACCATGTAGCAACTCACTACACACTCACTGCTGCCAGTTGCAAGACTGAGGGTTGAGCCATGTAGCCGCCACATGGAGAGTACAGTTTAATGGTATTTACTACAATTTACCAGCTCCTTCCTCCCATTTTTCCCTGGATGCTGCCCAGTGTTCTTCTGGTCTCTAGAGTTTAGAAATAGTTGATTCAGGCAGTTTCTGCCTGTTTAATAGTTTTTTCTGGAGGAGGAACTGCTTCTTGGAGATTCTTATTCCACCATCTTCCCACAATCCTCTTGTTCCAGACTTGCCTTGTCTACACCTCAATGATAATTCTGGAATTATTATTAATTTTTTAAAAATGAAAAATTATAGGTGAAAAGAAATTATTTTATATGTTAGCCTACTTTTAATCTTGAATATAAAATTATTCATTTTACAACTGTGTTGTCTTGTGGATTATCAGTATATGTGATTCTAACTGTGCTATTGGTGTCTTGGTCTTCTTTTTTCTCTCCTTTTTAAAAATTTATTTGTGACACTTGATGAATGGAGAGAAACATGAGATGGTCTACATATATGACTTTAAAGATGTTCCATTCATTTTCTTAAAAATAAGAAAATGACATGTTTATAAATGACATATTTAGCCAAAAATCTACTGAGATATTTTATCTGCATTATTTCCCGGGGTCCCTCCACGGACCCCACTTAAGTGTGTATAATTATTAATCATTTCCTATGAGTAGAAGCTAGAATCAAAAATGAAAAAGTTGTTGTTATTAAATTATAGGGTTAAATTTCCAAAAGTAAGTCAATTTATCTTTCTACTACCTATTAGTTCCACTGCATTAAAAAAAAAAAAAAAAAAAAAAAAACTAACCCTTAGGAAGAGTATTCTGCAACCTCCCTTAGTAAATGTACTTCCGATTGTAACCACTTCTTGTAAACCTGTCAGGTTCTGGTTTTCAATCCTAGCTCACCTCACAAATGAAAATCGGTTAAAAGGGTTTCGGTAGCTTGTCCTACTTTTCATCAGTATGTGAGGCAAAACCAATTCCTATTTTGACATTCATGGTTCCTATGAGGTGTAGACTGGTGAAAACCAAATGATACAAAGACGTATGCTTTTGGTTCACATGAGTCAAATGCTGAATTTAGAGTAAAAAACAAAAAAACAAAAACCATTTCTGGTCTGAAAGTTAGGAGATCTGAATTCTTAACACCAGTCTGACATTAACTCGTTTCAGCTTCCTTTCAGTTTAAAGCATCTTGCAATTCATTTCTTTTACTATGCTGTTTCATTTTTTTTTTTTTTTTCAGCCACAAAGAAATAGCGTGTAAGAATTCTTAAAGTTGCTACATCGGTAGAATCACCTGAGAATTTTATCAAAGATAGAAATTCACAGGACACGCTCCAAGCCCATTTGAATCAGAATCACCAGGAAGAGGTTTCCAAGTGATTCTTATGCTCTGGTAAATTTGGAAATCACTGAATTTGTTGACCTCTGTAGTTTCTCCTAATTCAAATTCTAAGATTCTAGTTATTGGTCAATAGCAGAGAAAGATCTGCTGATATATTGAGATGAGCATTTACTTTGGAAATTTTTCAGTTGCTGGAATAGCAGGGCAGACCCAGAAAATACATGGAGAATCTAGTACAGTCCTACACCCTTTCTGCATCTTCACCACTCCAATTTCTCAGAAGTCTTTTGAGAGCAGCTCACCACCTGTCTTGTGGCCTTAGCTTTCCCCCACAAATGACCTTTATTTAAATACCCTCTTGCTCTGGTATCATTTATTATGCTAAAAACCTTAATCCTTCTTTATGTGCATGAATCTTCCTTTGGTCCATTTTTTTCTCTGAAAACAAACTTTCAATGAACAGTGAGTCTTTGCCTATGTGATGTAAGTAAAACATCACATTTGTTTTTCTTTTTCTGTAAATTTACTTCTTATATCTACCACTTTTATCCCCTTTTCAATCAGTTGTTACTGTATCATTTCCAGCAGCAATAAACCTAAAAAAAAAAAAAAAAAACTGAGCAAAGGTATTATCGTAATGGACTGTTCTTGCTTACAAATGAAATTTGGGTGAATATTTTAAGACTGATATGATAATTAAGAGACAATTTGATCACATGTGCCATGATAGTACAAAGGAAAATAGATATGTCTATTCCTATAGTCTCTATGAGGAAAGTAAAAGGTTTTCTGAGAAACTGTTTCTGGACCAAAAGATAATCCTGATTCTTACTCGTAGTAGTAAAAAATAAATAAATAAATAAATAAAACAATAGAGCATTGCATTTCTATGGTGCTTTGTAGTTAAACATACTTTTTACAATCATCATTTAAACATCCTATCTCCCATGCTTTTTCTCTGGATATCATTAGGCATTTTCCAATGAAATAATGGAATCAAAGCTTACAGAGAATTATTCATGCATCAGGAGTCAGGTCTGTTTATCCTGGCTCTAACTTCATTGCTCTTTCTTAAATTCCTAATTTCCCTGTTTTCAGCCAAATTTTACTGCCTCCTAAACACCCATATCCCCATAGGCCTATGCCTGAAGGAAGCTCCTGCGGTAAGTCTAATCTGCAGTTTTCCAGCTCATGAAGAAAAGGCAAAACGCTGACTTCACCATAAAGGTGAAGTCATGCTTATTGAATTCCAAATCCTGTGCCAAGACTTGACAGGTCTGGTCCTATTTTGTTCTTACATTCAGCCTAAAATAAATAAATATATATATAATAGCATTGCCTATATCCATAGATAAGTAAACTATCTCAAGTAGGTTGCCTAAGGTCAAAAAATTGACTTCACCTACTGCCTTTTCTCTTGTGGAAAGGTATTATCTTACACACAGTTGAACTCTAAATGTCTTTCTCGATGAAAGCATTGATTTCCTTTATGTTTTCTACTATTATTCCCTCAATGACTCAATTATGTTATGGGTTAAATAATGCATTATTAGAGGCTCCAGGGACTTATCCATCATTCTAAAATTGTTTTTGTGGAAGGACTCGTTCTCTGAGTTTCAACTTTACTAACGGAGGTAAGAGTATGTGCAATTGATCCTGATAGCTATGCTTATTACACATTTTTATAAGCGACTTGGGTTTGGAAAGGAATTGAGATCAAACTAGTCTTTGATATCCAGATACAGTCTCAACAAATAGTGTTATTACATTTGCAAATATTAGAAGGGAAGGAAATATAAATAAAATGGTAAGAACAAGAGTAGTAAAGAGGATAGAATGAATAAAAAAAATCTATCACTATATAAGTATAGGCAAACAAGATTTTCTAAATGTCAATGGCATGCTATTCTGTCACTGCTCAATTCACTGCAACATAGTGAGACAAGACAAAAAAGATTAAAGAAGAGATCATTACAGATTGAATTTGTTATTTATAATAGAAACAAAACAAAAACAAAAATGCTGAGTAGGTGCCTTTGTTTTCTATATTTCTGTCTCCTTATTTCTGGAACATTTGGTTAATTTCATATGAACACAACTCACTGAAAATTAACATTGATTTTCTCCTCATCTGCCACACCTATTCAGTAGTAAAGGGACAGACTGCCTCTATCAAGACAAATTTGCTCAGGATTAACATCTATCACATAATCCACAGTGGAAATGGTGAGGTGTCAAAAAGACACACTTGGAAGAACAGATCTAGAATCTCCTGCTTCCACTGGTATAAAAATATTTAATGAACTTATAAAAGATTTAACTGTTGGTCAATTATTCTAGAGAAAATAATACCTATTCACAACAACTAGAGGTGGTTGCTGTAAATTAATATCTCACACCTGTTACCAGAACTGCAAATTTTAAAATATTAGGTGAGTAGGACAGTGAAATATTATATTTACAATTGATGGGTTATGCTTTAATTTATATTCAGAGCTCTTTACAGTACAGATTGTACAAATACCCTTTGTGTCTTGGGGTCATAAAAAGAAAACATATACTCTTTCTTGGTTAGGCCAAGAAGAAACAGAGAATCATTTTCTGGAAGCTGGAGCCCTGCAAAAACTCCACATGTCAAAAACTCTAAATCTTGCTAGCCACTGTACCCCTTGCACCAGGCTGGATTGTCTAGGATACAAGTCTCTGAAAGCCATGTAGGGATATGACCAAGCCAGTATCCCTGGCAAAGCAGAACCAGTAGAAGAAACACATGAAGGGAAAAGAGGGGATTGATTCAGATTTTAGACTTGTCAAATATTTGACAATAAAATCTATTTTGATTTTAGCATATCTATAATTATTAGGTATGATGATTTAATATTTTTTACTGTATATCGTGGGGAAGCAGCTTTCCAAAATCTATTCTGTTCTGAAGACATCTGAATGCATTATTCCAACCATTTACAACATTTAAAAAATTGTAGGTGCTCTCTATGTAAATGTGCTGAGGTAATCAATATTGCACCATTGCCAAGTTGAAAATATCTGAAAGTCTCAGATATGACCTATAGAGAATTGAGAATCTAGCATTCTACTCAATGAAGAGAACTCTTGCATTATGGACCAGTGATGTGGATTATCAAATACTTACTCTATCACTGAAGAGAAAAGGGGGGGGGGAGGTGGAGTGCATCCTTAAATGCATACACTGTATCCTTAAATGCATTCTCTACATGTATGTAAAGCAGCTTACTCTTCCTTAAACATACTGTTTATCATTGAAAGCCATTGAAAGCCAATGGAAACTTTAAGTTTTCCATTTTGTGTAGGTTATTGGGCTAGTGTCTCTCAACTCCAAACTCACCCGTCCACACTTTTATGATATTGGGGATGAGACGATGTGCAAATTATGTTTCTTCTTTTGCTAGCTGACTCCCTGTTAGGTCCTGACAACAGGGGTCCCTTTGGGTGACTGGAAGGCTGCAGGCAGACAAAGGGCTCTTCCCTTCTGGTTTATTTGTTGTTCCAGTCATTATCACTCAGGCAATGTCTCTTAATTCTTGCAGAAGCAGTTGGTTCCAGCCACCACTGCTATTTTCTACACTCCCACAACCAGTATTATCATAGTCCCTCAAAGGAACCAGCAATAGCTGGGCAGTAGCCCCTGCTTGGTTTTCTGTTCCAGCTGGTAGGGACCCTCATTCAAGCTATAGTTTCCCTTTGCCCCCTCTTGGGGATGGTAGCTGCTTCCCGCTATTTGCTCTGTGTTACATTTCTGTTCCTTTATGCTTACTGCTGTTCTCTAACACCTGTATAACCAAGACAGGTGTTAAATTATCCCTGTTAAATAACTAGCTTAGACTCTGTTTTATTGAATGGACTCTTAGTAATACGCATGCAATTCTGATTTAAACTGGCAGGCATATCTGATTCCTCAACTGAAATGTTCTACAGTAAACAAAGAGTTAGACCGCAAGTTAGGACATACCGATTTTATTTATTTTTGCCTAATTTTGAGCAATAAGAAAATGTGTATTTTAGTTTTATATATAAACTGAAACACAAAGAACATATATATATGTATGCATAAGCACATATATGATCAAGACAATATTTGTCCTCATAAGACTACTGTGAAGGCAACATGTTATAATGTATGCAAAAGGCCTTTGAAAAATCATACATGTAGTCAAATGCTAGTTAACATTACAATATAAATCTTTTAAATTGACCTAAAATGATGTGTTCACATTACTTGAAAATTTCAGAATTTTTATGTGTGTGTATTCCAAGAAAATGCATCCCATTTATTGATATGCATAACTTAAGTGAAAACTGAATAGAATGTATACAACTAATCAAATTAAAATGAATGCAAGTAGAATTAATAAAATAGCTACAAGTTATATCTGACTAGCTAGCATGATCAGACTGGAACACATTTATTTACTTTTCCTTTAGTCCGTGAATGCTCTGGGAACTTCATATTTAAAAAATAAATAAAGTGAAAAGAGTAGATAGCATTGCCTTTCTTTGCTTTAACAGGCAAATATTATGAATATTAGGAGGGATTCTATTTTTCATAAAGCTAGTATGAACTATATACCAATAGTAGTCAAAGTCATTTAAGCCCATTTTTGCTATTATTTAAAAATTGACTCACTTTGAATGAGGTCCCATAAACAAAAGACTCGAGAACCTGTTCAAATTACAATATAATAGGCACCATTCCTCCATCCTCCCCAGAAATTCCTTCACTAGAAAGGCTTTGAAGTGCCTCTCCTTGGAGTCTGGACAATCCATGGGGGCCAAAAAATTGCCCATGGACTTCTGGTGCAAGAAACTGCCTTCCTAGGTATCAGGCTACACATGATTAGAATGGCAATTGTGGCTGCATACTGAGTTCTCCTGCAAACAGAAGCTCTCATGGACCCTGAGTCCATGACTCACTGCACTCAGTTTCCCATTATTCCCTGGGTTATAGAGGTAGCCCCCTGAGAGCTTGGCATGGTTACCAAGGTCTCCTTGCCACAGGAAATAGTCAAGCCTGGGCCTTCTGTCACAGCCATACTGCATTGTTGCCATATGCCATGGTGCTAGATGAGGAGAACATCACTTTCCTCGCCTCCTGAGTGAACAGCAAAGTCAGTTGCTACACTTTACAAACTGTATCACCACCCTTACATGTGATGGAACTCCCAAGCAGAGCTGCTGCTTTTCTTTTCAACCCTTAAACAACATATGTCTGATCTAAGGGTTAGCACAACTGGCTGAAGTTCAGACAGTCATCTTAGCACTGGATACCCCAACCAAAAATCAATCCCATGTGTATGTGTATATTTTTTTCAGGCCCTTGGGCCATTACCAATGGTTTGACCATCTAATATGGCCAATAGCAGCAATAATGATTCCTCATCCAAGGTTGCCCTCTTGGGGTAAAGGACTCTAGAATATCTTCCCTCATAGATAGCCAAAATATAGACTAAGGTCATACAAACCCCAAGTCACAATACAAGGTCTCACCAAGACAGTCCTTAACTCCTTCAGAGTTGCAGATGTTATTGACAGTGATACTAATGTCACCACTCAAAACACAAAATTTTTGCCTCTTGAAGAGGACATTCAATGGAACTTGTTCAACAGAACTCTCATTTCACTCAGTGGTCTTAAGATACAGGCCTCATTGTGAATAATAATGACTTCCTTAAACAAGTCCAATTCAATTCAACTAAATATAGCACATTTCACTCGTTAGCTAGACATCAGTGGTGAACTGTAATATCTGACTCTATTTTTTATTTTTTCCCTCCCTTTTCTGCCCCAGATCTGAGCAAGCTGATAAGAAAGTGCAGATGCTCCTTCCTTTGGCACTGGCAGAAAATCCAAACCATGAAAGCCCAGACTACACACAGGAAACCTCACCATCCTCCTACCATAGTCATGATAAAACCCCAAGTCTGTCTCCATTCCCTGGTCTCTCCTTCATTCTCGGACCTGCTTGGGACTTCACCTTGCTCCCCAGAAAAATTCATTATGTTAGTAGTAAACCTATCGTACCCTCTTAGTGCATGTGTGGTGCCATCAGTCATGACATCTGAAGTAAATTTTGAATTGGGGAGAGGTTCATCATACCTCTGTCAGACCCTTTGGGACAATACTCTTTCTCCTGTTTTAAACCTACCCATCCACCCTCCACCTCCCACCCCCCATTTCTAGATATCCCTCTGGCACCACAGCTAATGTATTTTCCTTAAGACATTAGTGTTTCATAAAAATCCCCCAACACTTTCCATCTTTATTTTGCTGCTCACAAAAATATTTAAAGTCAGTTTTATCTTCTCTAATGTCAAACTAAACGAAGAAGACCCAACTTCTGCTCATTCACTACTGTGCCTGGCACAAACTACATGCTCATCTCTAAATATTTCTTGACTTTTCTGACATGATTGTCTGAGTCAAGTGGTCTTTACTGTTTACCCTGCTGGAGGCAGAGTCTCCACAAAGAAATTTCTAAAATCACTTGAGGTTAATTAGTGTCATTTCCTTTTCTTGGTAACATTCTTATTATTGGGCCCAAATGGAGAAAATTAATGTTGTGATAGGGCAAATATTAACTTAGCACTTACTATTTTCCCAGACCTATGCTAAGTAATTTATTGTCAGTGATTCTATGGGAAAGCTACTATATCATATCTATATTTCAGTTGAGAAATTAAGCTTAGAGAAGGCTAGCAGTTTGTCCAAGAGCACACAGCTAGTGTGTAATAGAGTTGTGAATTGTGCCAGACAATCTGACTGCAGAGTCCAGTTGTATTTTAAAGGAGGAAATTATATGGGCCAAAAGCAATCTATGTTCTCCCTGCACAGTGCTATTATTCCAGAGCTGACAGAGAGCAAGTGAGCTCAACGTTTGTAAAACACTTAAGGGCCAGAATTATAAGCTTCCCTGGAAGCATAACAGAGCATTATAAGTTTTATACATCTCTTTTAAACTTAAACTGAACACATGCATTGTTTCTCCATTAACCCAGCCATTGAACAGGAATATATAAATTAATGTTCTCAAGGGGTACTTCTTAAACCACATGTGCAATACTTTTTTGTCAGTTTATGAATTAAAATAATCTGCTGTCCTTTGCTTACATTAAATTCAGTGGTTCTGAGGTGAACTGTGGCTCTTTCTACAGTTTACTAACTTTTTTTTTTCAATGCAGTAAGAAAAATATACTCAATTATTCAAATGCTAATTCTTCAAAATAGAGAAAGTAAAGAATCTATAGTTCAGAGGTCAGATTTGGCTCATTGCTTGATTTCATCAAGTCCTAAATACCTTTAACCTTTTTAATTAGTGCATTTTGTATGTGCTGTTGCTATTTATTCAAATTTGTTGATGGACTGAGTTTGAGGTAATGGATATTTGTTAATTAATTCACCCATTTACTTGTTCATTCATCTATGATTTATGCAGATAATAGTTCCCAAATTAGTTTGAAGTCACGTAAAATGTTAAAACACATATATGAAGCAGGCCAATTGAAATACAAATTGTGTTCAAATTCCAATTTGAAAAATGAAGGGCAGAAACATACTATACATGTACATGGAATGGATTATTTACTCTAATTGACCACAAAATTTATGTTTTTACAGGTAGCCATGTTAAAAGCGGAAACATTTTGTGCCCTAATAAAATCAGTGACTGATAGAAGAAAGCAAACAGGCTCTTACGAAGAGATTTTTTCTCTGGCAATGAAAGCTAGGGAATTTAACACCTTGATTTGTACTTAAGGGACAGTATCTTATTTGAATAGTTAGCAAAAGAGGATTCATGATTTCTGTGTGTGTAAAAATAGACACACACTCACCAAATCTGTTTCTCCTACAGTATTCTCTAGACTAATGTTTCTATTGTTTAATAAGACTTTTGAGTAAAAATCTATTTTTTATTCTTCTCATCCACTTTATATAATTCATAAGTATAACCTGTCAGTGCTATATCTGTAATATATCCTATATCTACTACCTCCACTACTAAAACTGGCTCAAGCCAACAATATGTCTAGTTAGGATTATGACTTTAGGTTACTGTCTGTGCTTCTCTCCTCACCCCACCCCCATCATAAATGCTGACATACACACCAAAATGCATATATACCCACACATGCATCTATGAACATACACATAGATACAGAGATTTTCATTAGCCAAAGAGGAGCAAGTTATGTTTTTAACTTTGAATCAGGCAATATCATTCCTCTTCTTAATAGCCCTCACTTTTTTCCCATTGCAGGACTAGCTATTTCACTTCCTACAGTTTTATGTTCAAATTTAATCTCCTGAAAGGAATATTTTATCACTTTTCTAACTGAAGTGCACTTCACCTTAGTGTTAGTATTTCTCTATTAATTAACCTGTTGCCTCATAGCATCACTATCTACCTAAAATGATTCTACTGATATATATGTTAAAATATCTATTTACTAGGAGAAGACTAGCCTAATAATAGAATACAGTCACCACTATTATTATTAAAAGCTATCAATTATTAAGTGCTTACTCTGTACCAGGTACTCTTCTAAGCACTTTATTGTATTAACTTACTTAATCCTTCATAATTTCAGGGGGGTTGACTCCTTGACTGTTGCATTCCAAATGCCTCGAACAGTGACTGGCACATGCTAAGAAGAGAATAAAAATTTCTTTAGTGAATGAATAAATATAATGCATAATATTCTGAATTGTTTTTTTTTTTCCTGGAAATTTGAATGGAAACAATTTCTACCACCTTAATATGAAAAAAATATAAAATAAAAATATGCTGAAAGTGAGAAAATTATATATAAAGGACTCAAAACAAAAAATCCCCAAATTTTGAGATACTGTGGATTTAGACACACTTAATTCTTTGTGTTATACTTTGCATGGTAAATGTGTTTCTTTATTGAGGATAAACAGTTTTTCTGAGATGTACTAAAAGTCTGACTGACTATGAGTCTAAACGTATACTTTAATACAGCTAAACCATGATTAATTTTTAGCACACATAATGTATTCTGGTAAACATAGGGATGTTCATTATCAATGAAAATCTTATGACTAAAAAATGTAACTACATAATGTGAAATTTAGTTTTCATAATGGAATGAATTAAGCCAACTAATACTATGTGCCTTTTCTTAGCATCTATTACCTTTCAAGATTAACCATAAGTATCCATTTATCAAAAGGTATTTCCCCTTAATTGATACATTAAAATCCTTATCTTAAATCAATCTAGGTACACAATCTTTAAGTCCCACACCTAAAGAGCTCATAATCAAATTCTTTTTTCTTTGTAATTTTGACAACAAAACTCATTTTGTGCCCAAACATTATTTGAACAGATATGACACATCCCTTGGGATTCAGAATTCCTAGCAGTCACACACTTCTGTTCATTGATATTTGTTACATATATTTTGTAACATTGGGTTAAAGCAAATAATGAAACTTTGAAAAGTGTTACTTCTGTGGGTAATATCAAGGAGAAAATAAAACAGCAAATTTTACTATAAATATCTCAGCAAGGAAGATATTCCATGAGCTTAATCATGAAGTGTCTGTGAGGTATCTGGCTAGTGAATGTGATGTAGAAAGTCCCATATTACTTTAAATCTTTAATGTATGACTCAAGGAAACAGAAACATACGTTCTGGAAGTTTTTACACTGGCACACTGGCAGTGGTGACAAGATGACAAGAACTAATGTAAAACAGGCAAACACTATAATGCCAAAAAAAGAGAGAGAGAGATCTTGACTGGTACTGATTAAGTATATTTGAAAAAGAAGAAGTAAACCTATATTGCTGACTGCATTGTCAGTTATGAAGAAAGAAAATATCCTAAAGAACCAAACATTGAAGGCGAATGTGAATATTCAGAAATGTAAGAAGCATCATGGTATGAAGTATCTGAAAATCTATAGTGAGAAAAGTTTCTGCATATCGTGAGAGGTCTTAAGTTAGTAGAGTAACTATTTTCTTGCAGTAAAAACCTTGACACCAATGACATTCTTGGGCTAAATATAAAACCTACTCTGAAGTTGATTTAATGTTACATAATAATGTTGCCCATGTCTGTGCATGTTCTGATCCATTACATGGATGGTTACTGAGAAATAGTACACCACTTGGAACGGTAAACAGAGAAACCTTAGAATCAGAGCTGAACAAAAACCTATCATTTCTTTGAACTCGCAGAGTATAATGTTTGAGGAATGCATTAATATAAACACATATTTGTTTATAATATTCTTTATTATACCTAGGATATTTGAAAGATTTTGTATTCATGTCTATGTTTGGAGGCCCCTTGAAATAGACCCCGAGCTTCACAACTTTCTCCTATCCCAGTTAGAGTCTATTCCTTACAGGCATCCATTAAATATTTGCACCCTGATAGCAAGAAAATCATGAAAGGAGAAAAAGCAGTAAAGTATCATAAATTAAAGAATGCCTGGATTATATAATGTGTTCCAACAGAAGAGTTGAGAGAGAATCCCTATTTGTATTATATCTTCTTATTCTTGCCTCAATTCTTCAACATCAACCCATATTCTTGGTCAATGAAATCTCTAGATACAAAAGAAACCAAATTATTTGGTAGCATGCTGCATCTCCTCTTTAGATTCAATCCCATTAAACAAGCAACTTCTAGACATATGAGTCTTGCTAATTCCATGGCTAAGGCTGACCTAAGCAAAAGACAGCAGTCTATAAGGCTGAACTTCAGAAAACTATGAAACAAATTGTCTCCCATGCCTTTCATTCCTTCTTTCAGTGACCATCTCCTTTCTATTTTCATCATTTCTTGATTATGACCGTAATGCCCTAATGTTATTCAGGTAGGATAAAAATATTTTTGAATTTTTGAAACATTGCTAAATTACATTCCAAAGTGGTTGTAGAAATCTGTACACATTCCAGCAATATGTTAGGTTTCCCATTTCACTTTTAATTCTGGGCAATCTGATGGATAGAAAAGAATATGAGATTTAAAATTTCATTTCTATACTTACTAATGAGCCTAAAATGACTTTTTATATGCTTATTGAACATTTGAGGCTGTTTTACTCAATGTTCTGTATGTTGTTTTGCTTCCTCATTTTTTAAATGTTGATTTCTAGATGTTTCCAAGTATTTTGGATATGAATCCTTTTTTAGTTACATGCTTTGCCAATATCTTGTTCTAACTGGTGGCTTCTAATTTTTTATTTGCGTGGTCTCCTTTTGTCATACACCTTTTGTTTTAATTTAGACAATTTAATGTCTTTCTATTTATGGTTGCATTTATTTCAATGGTAAAAATTATTCCTTCCACAGAGTGTCATATTATGCAAGCTGCATATGAAAACTACATATTTTAATTTAAAAAAGTGAAAAGAAAACAGGTGAAATTAACTTTAATAATGTATTTATTTAACCCAATATATCCAAAATACTGTTATTTCAACATTTAATCAATAAAAAAATTATTGATGAGATATTTGGCACTTTTTACTTTTATTCTAAGTTTTTGAAATATATTGTACAATTTACATTTTCAGCATATCTCAGTTTGGATTAGCAAAGTTTCAGATGCTCAATAACCACATGAGCTACTGGTTAACTTACTTGAATAGATTTTCTGTTTTGTTTGTTTGTTTGTTTGTTTTGTTTTGTTTTGCTTTCCATTTTAACACTATTGTTTATTAAGGGAAATTGCAATTATATACATTTAGCCCATTGTTGGCTCCCACTTTGAAAACATTATGGACTTTCCTCACCATCTCTTCATAAACATTTTATTCCCAGGGGATAAATTAGGGCTAGTTTAATATCTTTGAGTGTTTTTTCTTCCCCACAAGATGCTTGCACCCATTTATCAGGTGCAATGTTGTTACATTTGGTTATGCTCATACCTGAGCAATAATAAGTACATCAGATTGCCATGTGGTTGTGTGTTTTGGGGAAACAGGTTTCTTAGATTAATGAAAGATGGAATTTGCATGACTCTTCCTGTTCTCTCATTTGTTTTTGATAATTTTCATCAGAAAATAGAAATACGATTTGTACTCTTACATTTTAAAATTTTAGTGTCATGATTATTTAAAATGTAATTATGTCCTTTTTTATCTTTATTTTTTTTGCACACATTTTCCCCCTTGACCAAGACTGCTAAAAATCTGTCTGTTACATTTATTTTTAATAAGACCCAATATTTGGTTTTGATGACATTCTCTATTTTCATTTTTCTATTTCATTAATTTCTTTTCTTATTTTACTATCTTTACTTCTACTATATGGGTTTTATTATTTTGTTCTTTTTCTAACATCCTCAGTAGGATGTTTATCAAATGTATTTTCTATCCTTCTTCTTTCCAATATAAGCCATTTAATAGTATAAACTTCTTGTTTGTATTGTCATAATAACAGTGAATAACAACCAAATGCAAAACATCAGTGGTATATAGACATACATAAATATTTAGTTCTTGAATCTGTAGGTTTCAGCTGACTTCCTGAGCATTGCTGCTCTAATTGGTGCACTCCTGCATCTGGGTCAGCTGTGGGTCACGCAGCTGACTCTGCTGTTTAAGTCTGGGCTCACCCTTGGATGGCCATGGCTGGGACTATCTTTGGTCCACATCTCACCCTTTCACTGAGACCAGTGGGCTAACCTATGTATGTTCTTCTCATGGCCACAGAAGAGGGCAAAAACACATATAAAAACAAGCAGACACTTTGTATAATCTCCCCTTGCATTACTTCTGGTATCTTCTCATTGGCCAAATCAAGGCATATGGCCAAGTCCAGAGCTAGAGCATGAAGGTAAAACAAATGTTACATTACAAATAGCCTGGGTACAGGGATGGATAAAAATCGAGACTGTTAATGCAATCTACCACAATTTTTCTGTTACTTTTTTTTTTTTGTCTTTACTTCTCCTTTAAAAATTATTCACTGATACGAAGATTTTATCCTGCCACTTGATACCTAGCAGTATCCCACATGTTTTATATTAATCTACCATTATGAATGTTTTTAAGCCCAAATATATGTATTAACATTAACACGATTAACCTTCCAAACCACAAGAGTGTTTTTCCTTCCTTTTTCTTTTTTTGCTTATTTGTGTTGAAGGAAAGGTGAAAGCTCAGAAAGTTTCTTCCTTGGCTTGTGACAAAGTGTAGTAAGCCTGTTTTGCATTTCTAGACAAAGCCAATGCTTAAAACTGCATGTTTCTCATTGGGAGATTTTGTGGATCCTTTGAAATTTCCTGGCATTTGAAATCTCCACTGTATCTTTTTTGGTTGCCTGCAACTCTTTCAGCCTCTGGAATTTTCCCTGTTGTCTGCTTCACCCAGAATCTCACTGTTGGACTCTCATTCCTTGGCCAGACTGACTTTCTGCCAGAAACTTATCTTGGCTGTTGGCACATTCTCTCTCCTGCATGATCCACACCTACATCCATTGGAAAACGTCATATATCCAGTGAGTCAGTAAATTCTGGGGCTGCTCTTAACAGCCATTTCGACTTTGCTGCCACAAATGACTTCAGTTTTCTCAAGCATGTTGTCTATTCTAAGATTTTCTTTGTAACAAAACTGTAGGAAACAAATGTAAAGCTCTCCTAGTACACCTATAAAGACTCTCCGCTTAGGCTTGAGACAAAGAAGTATCCTTTCCTTCATTCCTTTAGTGGGTGGGGTTTGGGTCTTGGTAAAAGATCACCATAAAGACCCCTTATCAAACTCTGCACGGTCCCTGAGTCTTAAACAGTTTTCCTTTTTTCTTTTTTTAATTTTTATTTTTGTAATTCTGCATATGGGCCCTGTCTTTGATCTTCACTTTGGTATGTGATATCAATTGTATTGATGAAAATGGTACCATTTTAGCATTCTGGCACATTTACATCTTCACAAACACACACGCACACACACATAACAGCATTTACTTTGTGCTTTTCATTTATCCTATTATCCTCTTAATCTTACCTCTTGGTTTCTATAGGACTCATATCATTGTGTTTATTATTTTTTACTTTTGAATTCTTTTTGTTATTATATTCAAATTTTTAACATGTCTATGATATCAGACAAGGATATTTTTTGCCCAATGAGCTCAAATGACAATTCCTGAGACACCAAGGTTTCAAAGAGAGAAAGAGGTTATTTCTAGATGCAAAGCAGGAGATCTGATGGCCTATCGGCCTAAAACTCTTGTCTCCCGGAACTGCAGTAATTCTGATGGTTTCCTAGTATCAAAAGGTAGGCAGGTTTTAGGATAATAAGCATAACAGCTCCAGATGATGCAATTAGTGGTGATCTAATTATTGAGCATCTCCAGACTGATTACATGCTTAGTCACAGAACATATATAAGAAAATGGTGGCCTTAATATGATGATGGGTGTGATTTTTAATATTTTAGAGATGTCAGTCACTTATTGGTTAAAGTCTAAACTACTGCACATATCGGGGGGTGGGTGCATTTTAGTTAGATCCTGTCCTAGTTTGCTAATGCTGCAGAATGCAAAACACCAGAGATGGATTGGCTTTTATAAAAAGGGGGTTTATTTGGCTACATAGTTACAGTCTTAAGGCCATAAAGTGTCCAAGGTCCATCAGTAATCGGGTACCTTCACTGGAGGATGGCCAATGGCGTCCGGAAAACCTCTGTTAGCTGGGAAGGCACGTGGCTGGCGTCTGCTCCAAAGTTCTGGTTTCAAAATGGCTTCCTCCCAGGACATTCCTCTCTAGCAAGCTTGCTCCTCTTCAAAACGTCACTCACAGCTGCACTGAGTTCCATCTCTGAGTCAGCATATTTATATGGCTCCACTGATCAAGGCCCACCCTGAATGGGTGGGGCCACACCTCCATGGGAGTATCCCACCAGAGTCACCACCCACAGCTGGGTGGGGCACATCTCCATGCAAACAACCTAATCCAAACATTCCAACTTAATCCCCACTATCATGTCTGCCCCACAAGATTGCATCAAAGAATATGACTTTTTCTGGGGGACATAATACATTCAAACCGGCACAGATCCAGTTTCTATTATCAAGATAACTTTGGAATTGGGGTAGGTTAGTTCTGGGGCTGACCCAAGGCCCTTTATTAATAAACATTAGGAGCTGACTTAGTGATCATAAGACTCTGAAGTTGAAAAACCAAATAAAATTGGTACAAGTAAAGGTCAGTCACAAGGTTTTTACAATCACAAGGGCGCAAGATAAAGGCTATACAATCATTATCAGAGATCAAGGTGGCTGAATTACATTTCAGAGATTTCAGGTATTTACCTCTGTCTGCTCTAATATACCAGAAAGTAAAAAGGAATACCTGTATAATGATTCAGTAATCATAATCATCACCTGAATCCTAAATTCTTGGTTACATACACTTGATTTAAGAGGTTAGGAAAATGATCAGTAGCTGATTAACACAAGACATTAGGATGATTTAGCTTTGATTTTCTGCTTATCTTCTATATAATTTTTGTCTGTTATCTTACTTTCACATAGAATAATACTGCCTCCCTATTTGTCATGGTCAAATTTATTGTATCACTGTTTTATATATATATATAGTGTATGTATATACACATATATTTGCTCAAAGTACTAGATTTTGTGTTCACTGTGACATCTTTCATGCCACAACTTTAAGTTTAATTTCTTTCTTTTTAAAATATATCCTTTATAGCAAGGATATAAGTAACAAACTTTTCAGTCTTCTCAGAATAAAATTGTTTAACTTTTAGTTTAGAGTGATACTTCAGGTAGGTATAGTTATAAATGTTAGTTTTGTTTCTTTTTCCCCAAGGATTTTGAAAATATAATCACATTGTCTTCTGGCTTCTATAATTGCTGTATCGGTGAGTCTGATGTCTTCTTAACTATTTCTTCATACGTAATCGGTCCTTTCTTTTGGTTAGTTTTAAGATTCTTTTCTGTCCATCACTGGTATTCTGCAGTTTTCCTAGGATTTTAGATATAAATTTATTTTAATTTGTAATGACTGGAACTTGAAGTGAAACTTCACTTGAAATAGTAACACATTTCCTAATTTCAAAAAAATTGTCAACCATTTGCCTGTTGCAAATTCTCTCCATTCTCTCCTTCATGGAATTTATAATTTATGTATTTAGACATTTATAATTTATGTATATATGTATGTTTGCCAGTTTGATAAATTATGTCCCCCAAAATGCCATTATCTTTGATGCAATTTTCTGTGGACAGACATATTAGTGTTGATTAGATTTTGAAATCCTTTGGGTGTTTCCATGGAGATGTGATTCAATCAACTGTTTGCAAGACTTATGGTTGGATAATTCCATGGAGGTGTTGCCCCACCCATTCAGGGTGGGTCTGCATTAAATTACTGGAGCACTATATAAGCTCAAACAGAAGGAGCAAGTTTGCTACAGCCAAGAGGGACACTTTGAAGAATGCACCAGAACTGAGAGAGGAGCTTCAGCTTACAGAGACATTTTGAGATGACCTTTGAAAGCAGACTTTTGCTCCGGGAGAAGCTAAGAGAGGACAAATTCCCCAAGAGTAACTAAGAGTGACATTTTGGAGAGAAACTGAAGCCTAGAGAGGAACATCCTGGGAGAAAGCCATTTTGAAACCAGAACTTGGAGCAGACGCTGGCCACTTTCCTTCCCAGCTAACAGAGATTTTTGCAGATGCCATTGCCCATCCTCCAGTGAAGGTACCTAATTGTTGATGGACACTTTATAGCCTTAAGACTGTAACTTTATAACCAAATAAACCCCCTTTTATAAAAGCCAATCCATTTCTGGTGTTTTGCATTCCAGCAGCATTAGCAAACTAGAACAGCATGTATGTATGCTATCTCGTGTGTCTCAACTTATTTACTTTTAACCATTTTTAATTCTTTTTTAACAGTTTCAATTGTTTTCACTCTCTTTGTTGAATTCTGGATAACTTCCTCAAATCTAGGGGACCATTTGCACAACTCTCTTTCTAGTTACATCTAATTAAATGTTTAACACGGCCCTTAAATTCTCATTTCTAGAAATTATATTCAGCACTTTTTCAATCTTCCTGGTCTTTTTTATGGCATCATATTTTTTTCACTTAGTTTTCTAGTCCCTATTTTATATTTTTAATTATTTCAAATATATTTATGTTTCAATCTTCTCAAGTTTTTAGAGGACTAATCTCTTTGCCTGTTTGCTGGCTCTTGGATATAGTGAATTGTATTCTCATGTGATTCATTTGCATTATGAGTTCATCTTCACTGGTTATTGTTTATTTGCGGAAATCCAATGCCACCAGGGCAGTGAATCTATCCTACCATCATGGTTTTGCATTTGCATGTACATCTGATACAGAACCATTTCAATGCTAATTTTCATGTATAGGATTCCGTCACTTTGTGGGCAGTATAAATTCTGACTCCAAGCTCATGTTTGCACTAAGCTTTTGTCATTGATGCCACAGACTCTTCCCTGTCTTAGGGATGCTCCCCTGCCTTCTCATGGAGCAATTAGTTATTTAATTAGCTGTCTAGTCCCTTTTTCACTATTTGTATTAGTCATGGTTCTCAAAGGAAACAGAAATTACAGAATATACATAAATAAATAAATAAATATATATATATATATATATATATATATATATATATATATATATATAAAATTATTATGAGGTTATTCTAGGACTTCATTCATGTGACTGTGGAGATGGGCAGGTCCAAATTCCATAGTACAGGCCGAAGCCAGGAACCCTGATGAAGGTTTTCAATGAATTCCCCAGGAGAAGCTGGCTGGCTGAAGTAGAGATAGAAATTCCCTCTTCTGACTGCTGAAATCATCACTTCTTGTAAAGCCGTCAACTGATTGGATGAGACTCCTCTCATTGTTGAAAGCAATCTCCTCAGTCAATTGTAGATGTAATCAGCCACAGACATAATCAACTTATTGATGATTTACATCCAAGAAATATCCTCACGATAACAATCAAGCCAGTGCTTGCTTGACCAAATAACTGGACACCATAACCTAGACACTTTGACACATGAACTTTATCATCACACTGTTTATGCAACATTCCCATGGTCTTGACATCTAATCCCTCATGTCATACAGGCTCATAACCTTATTTCCCCTCTTTATTGGGGCAATAAAGTCTTAGCCCTTAGGTGTTTATCCTATTTCTGTGTCCCCAAAACATCTCCCTAAACTGGACTGCTGTAATAGCAAATTGCATTTAAGCTTATCTGCTTTCTACTCTAGGACTGACAATAGCTATGGGCACCCTGTTTGATTCTGGAAGGGTGTGTCTGAAGTTTGGGAATGGCTGGTTCAGTCTGGAAAAATGCTGCATTCTGAAGTAAATTAAATCAATGGTAAATATAGAATGGGCTCCTAAGTCAGTATATTTCTCAGTTCAATCTTCTCTTATTTAGTAAATACTAAATTTTCAGTTCATTTGGCCGAATTGGAATTAAAGAAAAAAAAAGAAAAAAAGTTAAGGCTAAACCCTGCTTTCAAGGAACATATAATCAAATTACAATCTGGCATAAAACATGATAAAACTTGATTAAAAGTAAATGTAACACAAAGAAAATTTAAGAAGGCAAGACTGTTATTTGACAAGGTGCACATATCAATGCCAAGTAAATGTACGTGGTCAGATGACTTGCAACAACAACTTCTTTCCCTTTATATTACCTTAGATACAGAATCCAAACTACTTGAACAGAGGTGATATCACCAGCACTCTAATATTCCAGATGTAACAGATCATTATTCTTCCAGATACAAAACATAATAAGTTGACAGATAATATGTTCCTGCTTTTAATACATATGTGCCTCAAGCAAAACAAGAGAGAGCCCAAAATGCTTGGCAAAATAATGTGAGACAGAATAGAAAATGGGGGAGTGAGGTCTTTTTTTCCAAAGGGACAGCACAAAATTGTGAAGTTCCTTCTTGTGAAATTATATTCTCTTGTTTCCTGGGAATATGTATGCTTAATTGTGTGAGATATGCTTGGCCAGTCCCTAACAAACACTGCAATGAGAGGATTCCATACAACCATGCTTGTCCACCCCCCACCAAAGACTGTGTACAGAACAAGAAATTAATATGCATCTGCAATAGTTTGAGAAAATTATTTCAGATTACCAGAAGTCAAGGATTCACCTAACTATGAAGAGGGGTAGATATTTGCCCAGGAAAGAATTTAGGGAGACATTGAACCCACAGGTTTGAAAAGAGGGATTGCTTAGGGCAAGGGGAGAATAGGGGAAAAATAGATATGGTATGGTGTGCAGGGAGGAATCCCCATTTTGAGGAATACTAGGCTTAAAAGGAAACAGTTAACTTATCTAGAATTTCAACCTTTGTTCTTCATACATCAAATAATCAAATATCTTCATTTATCTGCATCAGAACTCAGATGAGACAGTGCGAGTTAGTGTAGAGAAGTCTGATTTGTCCCTTTTCCTCATACGCTGTTTATGAGCAGAAAAGGGACAGGAGCACATAGAGTCCTTTTGTGCGCTAAGATACAAAGCCACCTGGGTAGCAACAGAGACTACAAATGCCAACAGTAAGATCCAGGTCTTGTGAAGTATGAAGCTTATACAATTTTCAGACTTCATTTTAAGAAAGAGAATAGACATTTATAAATGCAAAATTGCCATAAAATGAAAAAAAGTATGAAAAATTACAAATTTGGAATGCTAACAAATACACAAATAGCAAAATTTTCAAATAACATAATATTTTAACTATCTGCCTAACATACTATTTTGGTTTGCTAAAGCTTCTGATGCAATATACCAGAAATGGACTGGCTTTTAACAATGGGGATTTATTAGGTTGCAAGTTACCTAATAAATTTATGCATTTTATCAAAATTCACATAAAGATTCAATAATGTCCAAATTAAGTCATCAGCAAGAGGATACCTTCTCTGAAGAAAGCCAGCAGTCATCCAGGGTTCCTCTGTCACATGGAAAGGCATATGGCTGGTGTCTGCCGACCCTTCTCTCCTTTTGTTGCTTTTAGGTTCTGACTCTTTCAGTTTTTGTCAGTTCTTTCTTAGAATCTCCAGGACATTTCTCTAAACTCTCTTCTTTCTATGTTTCTGCTTTTCATCCTCTCATAAAGAACTCGAGTAAAGGATTAAGAGTCATCTTGAATTGGGTAGGACACATCTCAATTGAAACAACTTAACCAAAAGTTCCCACCCACAATAGGTCTTCACCCACAAGATGTATTTAAAGAACATGGCCTTTTATGGAGTACATAACAGCTCTGTTCTGGTTTGCTAATGCTGCCATTATGCAAATTACCAGAAATGGATTGACTTTTATAAAGGCGGTTTAGAATTATTAATTTCTCATTCCACTAAATTTCCTTGTGATTAGTCAAATTGATCAAATTAGTTTTATATGATGACAAAACTGAAAGATAGCAACATAATATCCAGTTATGATTATTGGATCTGGAAAAACAAATTTCTCTCAGGTGAGCAATGTAGTTTAAGAAACACAATAAAGTTTACTACGTGTAACGAATGCAGGCTGAAATATTACCTTATTGTTATTTTGAAACAAGAAGGGAGTTTGAAGTTTATGACATTGCCAGAAATTCCAGATAAAATTAGATTTTATTTTTATCCAGATATTGTTAAGCTCTCCCCAGTCCCACTTTCTAGCCAATATTTTCATTTTTACTCTGGAGTCCTTCCTAATAATAACTATTTTTCCCCAAATTGCTAACAAAATAGTTTTTGTTTGATGAGATAAGTCTAAAAAGTGATAAGGCCACAAAAGAATTAAATGAATAATTTAATGAATAAATACAGCCATTTTTCACATGGTTCTTTTACAAAAGTTTAACTACTATGCTGGCAGCAGACAATCCAAAGAGCTGAGAAGGTCCTAAAATGAGTTTTTAATTCATTCTTAAACAGATCCCTAAATACATTGAAATATACAACTAATACAGTCAGTTTTACTGTTAACATATTTTCAGACAACTGGGGACTCTTGAAAAGTGTTATTGATTACATTGGGACATTCCTTCTAACCCGGGGAACCTTACGAGTGCATTCCAATTTCCTCTGTTTTTGAGAGACTTCCCAAAAGATGGATAATTATGAGAACATGAAACCTAAGTTACCAAAAGAACAAATCTTTTTCTGAGATGTATTTAACATGAGAAAATACCAAGCAATGCACTAAAATCCCTTCTTGGTTGTATCACTTAATCCTTGATTCTTGAATCAGAATGAAGTAATATTCAACATTCTATGCATTGACTATATTATTCCCATAATATACATGAGCTTATAATCAAATTTTTGTTATACACTAAAGTAAGAAGTATTTGAAAGGGAGCCATTTACTTATGGTTTATTTGGAAAACTCTGGATAGATGTATTTGACACATGATTTTCTAACGATGCCAGTGTTGAGACCAAACAACTTTCCTGCTCTCTATTCCCTGCCCTCATTTTTTGGAGTCATTTTAATTATTTAATTTAGAATTATTAATTTCTCATTCCACTAAATTTCCTTGTGATTAGTCAAATCTATCAAATTAGTTTTATATGATGACAAAACTGAAAGATAGCAACATAATATCAGTCAGAATTTGCATTGTCAGAAACGGCACACAAAATAGGGCTGATTCATGATAGATTTCTGAAGTGGAATGAATTCACATGAAATATTAACCTCCACATTTGAATTTGGATGAGCTACTGCACTATTCTTTAACAAATGGTAGCACAGGGGATTCATACATACAGAAATCTCCCAAGAGCCAAACTGAGAAATGAGAGACAGATGTATAAAGGTCTGGGAGAGAATGGCAGAGTTAGAGGTGGCTGTCAGGAAACATTGGTTAAAACATTTCATCAGCTGTGGAAACAGACATTGGTGGAGAGTATGATAAGTAATTGAATGTTTGCCCTTTGATTTTTTTATTTTTTAATGCTAAGTTATCCTTGGGTTGCCTGAAATGTTTTATCTACACTGATAAATAAGCTATAGTTAACATTCCTGCTATTTTTCTCCAAAATGAGCAAAGGCATACAAATAAATTGTTGAGCTGGATATTTGGGCATATTCTATTTTATTTGATTAAAAATGTTGAACTTTTGGAGGCAGAAAGGAAACCTGACTTCACAAAACATTCAAATTTTATTTCCAAAATAGTCCCTTTCACCTCAAGATCAGCTGCTTTGCCATTATGTCTGTATTTTCTTGACACCTCAAAAACACAGTTATATCTGAAAATATAACTGTTTTAAAGATGGAGAAAAATTCAATGTAATATTAATTCTAGAATTATATATCCAATTTGAACAACCTGACTTTAGCAATATAATTTCATAAAATTTGTTTTTGTTTTTGTTTTGTTTTTCTAATAAGGCCTTCACTTGGGCTATTTAGGATCTCTCAGTCCTATTACCATCATCTCTAGCAGGTCCCACTGCCCCTGGCATAGAAACACACATGCACACACAAATACACACACAGAATCCAGTCCAGTTCAGATAAACTGAAAATTTCACTCCCATTTCTGGTCTCCACTTTGACATAAATTTTGGAAAAAAATAGACCTGACCCTAATGTATGTAGAGCACAGGGCAAAAATATAAATGTATCCTGTGCCAGTTTGGATACTATTATGTCCCCCAAAAAGCCATGTTCTGTAATGCAATCTTGTGGGGGCAGATTTATCAGTCTTTTGATTAGGGTGGGACCTTTTGATTGAGTGTTTCCATGGCAATGTGACTCTCACAACTGTGGGTGATACTTTTGATTAATTATTTCCATGGAGGTGTGGTCCCCGTCCATTCAAGATGGGTCTTGATTAGTTCACTGGAGTGTTTAAGAGAGAAGCTAAGAGCCAACACAGACCCAGACACTTGCTGATGCTGAGAGATGCTTGGAGTTGCAGCTTGGAGATGCTAAGCTAAGAGATGAAACTCAGAGTTTGCCCTGGAGAAGCTAAGAGAGGACCCACCCACTTCCAGATGCTTAGAGAGAGACACGCTGGTAGAAAGAAGGACGTACACACAGGAGCTGAGAGAGAGGAGCTAAGACAAAAGCCAAGAGACATTTTGGAGAAAGCCATTCTGAAACACAACCCAAGAGCAAAGGACCAGCAGACGCCAGCCATGTGCCTTCCCAGCTGACAGAGGTGTTCCGGACCCCGTCGGCGGTTCTTCAGTGAAGGTATCCCCTTCTTGATACCTTAGTTTGGACACTTTTATGGCCTTAGGACTGTAAATTTGTAATCAAATAAACCCCCTTTATAACAACGAATCCATTTCTGATATTTTGCGTAAAGGCAGAATTAGCAAACTGGAACAGATCCGTATGTTTATGTATCTATATATTGAGAAGTTATAATTCAAGCTAACTGTTAAATAAAATATGTACATTGATCAATATCATTTGTCTATGACAAAATAGAAAAATACATGCAAATTTATGTTTTTCTATGAAAGTAAGCAAAATATCAGACAACTGGTTTTTTATTGCATGGCTATGGCATTATGCTTATAGACTGATGATGTTTGGATAAGCAATAAATAAAACATGCAATATGTAAATTAGCATATTGTTATTTATTCCATATCAAGTTGACTAATTATATGGTTATAATCAAGATTTTCATATAATTGGTAGTCTATTGACATGGGTGATCTAAATAATTAAACAACTATAGTTGTAGTCATTGTATTCACAAATTGAATATGATTTTATATAAATGTAAATTAATATAATATAAAGACATCATTTATATGTATTTTCAAAACAGTTATATTCTTTTCAGAGTTTACTTTTACCTATTAAAATTAATAGATAAAGATAAATTATAATTAATATATATTGAAATTTTAAATCAAAATTCATTATACAACTGAAAATTTTCTCTAAGTGTTAATATGTTTTTCAATTTAATTTTTTTCATGAAACATGAAATTTTACTCTCTGCAGTCAATGTCCATTTAATTGCTATTGTAAAAATCTGGTGTCATATTTCATAAATTTACAACTGAATCCATACATATACAAATGTGTATGTGTACATATACTGCAAAATGTCCATAGCCAACAAGTATAATTTTACAAAAATTGTACTAGTACATGACTAAATTTGGCAAATAAATTAGTACTTGGGGGAAAAAACAAAAAAATTGATGCTTGACATTAATGAAGAAAGTTGAAAATAATACTTGTTTATGCAATAATCTATTAGCATTTATGCTACATAAGGGAAAGGAATCAAAAAATTAATTACTCTTATTTTTCCCTTCCGTAAGCATTCTGTCACTCATATTTGTCCCTGAGTCCAAAGCAATGCCTGTTTTCAATGACATAAGCAGTGGCAGAACTCATGAAACTGTTGCTTTGAAAACAAAATGCAAGAAATATGAACAAATGTTTCCTCAGGGCTTTAAAGGCTTTAGTCATCAAAACAGTTAAATTTTGCTATGCCAGCTTTGAGCCCTGGAACCTGAGTAAAAAGACACTCATGTGTCTTTGAATAAATTTCTGTAATATGTTAAGTAATATTGCTATGTTGGGATATGTGGTGAGCTCAAAAGCATGGAGCCCAGGACAGGGTTCTCTCTTGTCCAAATCTAAAAGTCTCATCCATTCTGCTACTACATGCTTCTATTTGTCCTGAAGAATTTCATACTAACCAATATCTATGATTTTTTTTTATTAAAAAAAAATGACACAAATTATAATTGTGAATGATTCCAAAAAGACTGGAAATTTGTATTCAACTCCTACTTTTAAGTTCCAGAACATCTGTCTACATTAGGAGTATCTCTGCAGTACTTTTTTGTGTCAGGTGGAAGAGTGGTTCCCCTTTGACTGTCAGCGTTCATTAGTCTGTTATGCTTAGTTTGTCCTGTTTCAAGATTGCATGTCTGGTACCAAAATAGAACACGTGATTACAAACGTAAAGGCTGAAATGTGTAGTCTTTTAGCAAAATGTGCCTGGTGCCAAATGCTCTATTTTAGTGGTGTATAATTTGTGAATATGATAGGCTCTAGTTTGTCAATGAAGTTAATCAGTATTGAATAATAGATCTATTACCTTAAACAATTAGAGTCTAACTAGACCATATCCACTCTGGACATTTATTTCTTCATTCACATATTGTACATAGATTTACTGCTAGGTGCCGTTGTCTTTCATTGAGAATTTCTCATGGGTCAGATGCTCTGCTAAGAATTTCCATATGGTATTTATTTTAACTCTCAGAATACTAACTAATGCAAGAAAAAAATTCACATTTTGCATGTAGGAAAAATAAAGCGCTGAGTAGTGAGCAACATGCTCTATATAGCATTGCTTGTGAGCAGCAGATGGGCATCTAAACTCTCTGGTTAGTTCTCAAGCTGAAATACCATGGCTTCAGAGAAAGGACAGTTATGGTAATGGATGACAAGAGCCCCCAAACCACCAAATGAGTGACTGAAGAATAATAACGTCGAGGGTCATTCTCTTAACTATGGAATGTTGTGGCATCACAGAAAGATGAGGATCAGTTTCAAAGTCTATAGGGACACTATTTCCTCTGTGAAGAACCTGACTTTACCTAAGGTCAGGGGAAGGAAGAACTTTCAGAGTAATTCAAGCCATTGTTAAGGTGGATTGCATAATAGAAGGAGGGGCATAGAATTTAAGATGGAGAAAATGGATAAGAAATGGGGATTTTTGAGCCATTAGGTAATGAGAGAACAGGGCATGTTCTGGAAAGCTAGAAATGGCTCAACTTGGTGATAGAACCCAAGACTGGTTAAAATCCATGCCATTATCTAGTATGATATATAGTGTACTTGGAATAATGCATTTGTGGTTGTACACCAAGAATAAAAGAGGTGTGGCATGTGCATTCATGAGATACAAATTATATAACAATTATATAAATGCAGAGTGTGTGTCATGGACATTTAAATGGTTTTGAACTGATTCCTGATCAGCGTTATATCTAGATATGTTAGTTGATCATTATGGTGCATTTAGAAGGAAAGCACCCTCCTACCTGCATAAATGTATTTCTTCTATCTCTGATACCCATAATTTTGTGTTGTTTATGCCGTAATTTAAGGTAGTGTTTCTCATACGTTGTGTACTTCAGAATTACCTAGGAAGTTTGAATTTTAAAAATCTCTGGATGTTATCTGAAAATTATATTTCAATGGGACCACACTTCAAGAAACACTGATTTAAATAATTACTTCCCCAAAAACTTCCCTTGATAAAGAGAATGTATTCAACTGGCATCAACACTGTGGGATATACTGCATCTGAAATTTGGTCCCTTAGGGAAGGAATTTTTATTGAAAAGCATTAAGATCAGAAATGGTTCAAGCAGTATCAGGATAAAGGGATTCTGATTTGTGAAGGGGTAGCCTTACATGTACAAGTTCAAGCCTAGTAGAGCAAGCCAGTAGGATGATGAATTCACACTTTAGCTGCTTTAAGAAGTCTTTCCCATTATTTCTTTGAATGATCTTTTTGTTAACTAGAGATATACAGTAAGTAGCACACATTCTGTATTTTGCCAAACTTTTCTATAAGTGTTATGCTACTCCATAGCAAATATAATATTCAGCCTAGTCATATGTTTCTAATCTGTGGGCTAGCATGCATTCAGGAACAATTCACCATGCACGTCTGTAATAGTGCTACAATTCAAAATAAGCAGCTTAAATTATTAATGAAAAAAATCATGGCTCTTAGAAGATACCTTTGCCTTAAAAATATCTTTGATTATGAAATTAAATTCATATTGCATTTGCCATTTTTCTCAATTTGTATTTTATAGCAGAGTAAACTGGGATAGAATAAAAGATACTAACTAGATTTGGGGTAGGGAAAAAGCAAGCAACAATAACAAAAAGAAAGAAGAAAAAAATGATATAGTTATTGCTTAATGCCTAGTACAATCAGCTTTCAATTCAATTATGTAGTAAGTAAAAAGAGTGACATCCAATCTCACTCAGTGAAGATGAGTTTATCAGTTCTGAGCCAAAATGAACAAGAAAATGAACTCTAAAAAGATAAAATGAAACAGATGCAGTTGCTGTCAAAATAGTACACTAGCTCAGGCTGCTGATTCCTTGCCGTGGCCCAACTTTAGAGATGCCACAGAAGGAAAACGATATTCAATGGATATAAAAAATCAAAATAAGTATTATGAGAAATCCTTGGAGAGAGAGAAGACAGTCTGGGGACAGGATGGGTAAGAAGTCATTATCGGGGAATAGTCTAGGAACAGACTTTCTAGGTGGGCTCTTGTCCCTGGCACCTTGATGTTGAGGAATTGCCTGCCCTTATCTGTGAGATATGGTAAAAGAGCATACTTGGGTGTGCCCAGCACTATGGGGTGAGTGAATAACATCAGAACTGACCCAGATCACTGCCGGGGAAAAAGTTCCACCAAACAGAAGAAGGAGCATCCCCTTTCCTTTCCCTCTTGCCATGCCTTACATACCCAAAGATATGAACAACTGCAGAAAAGGGAGAGAAATCTCTCAAAACATGATGATACTGAGGGCAAAGGAGTATAGTCTTTCCCCTGAAGGACAGGCTCATCTGATAAAGAGGAAATAGGCAGCAGGAAAAGGGATCAAGGATGGCAGTTGGACTTTAAAACAGAAAGCATTGTTAGGAATAGAAATAATCACAACTTAATGATTGAAAAGTTCATTCAACAGAAGAATCAAATAAATTTATTATTATTTGCACCAACCAGGCAAATTAGGCAGAAATAGAATAAAGACAAAACTGATAGTATACTGTTCTGGTTTGCTAAAGCTGCCATCGTACAAAATACCAGAAATGGATTGTCTTTTATAAAGGAGATTTATCAGGCTACAAATTTACAGTTCTGAGGCCATAAAAGTATCCACATTAAGGCATCAACAGGAGGATGCCTTCACTGAATGAAGGCCAATGGTGTCCCAAACACCTCTGTCAGCTGAGAAGGCATGTGGCTGTCATCTGCTGGTCCTTTGCTCCTGGGTTGCATTTCAAAATGGCTTTCTCCAATGTCTCTGGTGTTCTGTCTCTCTTAGCTTCTCTTAGCTTCTGCTTGATTCTCCTGGGGCATTTCTCTCTAAGTATCTGGGGATCCTCTCTTAGCTTCTCCTGGGCAAACTGTGGGCTTCATCTCTTAGCTTAGCATCTGCAAATGGCCTTCTGTCTGCATCTCCCAGCATCTCCAAGCATTAAGTGTCTGTCTTGGCTCTTAGTTTCTGTCCAAATGTTTCTCTCAGTTTATCTGAGCTTCTCCTCTCTGTGAGCTCTCTTAAAGTACTCCAGTGAACTAATTGTTGGATAGGTGGGGTTAAACCTCCATGCAAATGATCTAATCAAAAAGTCTCACCTACAGTTGGGTGGGTCACATCTCCATGGAAACAACCTAGTCAAACTTCCCACCCTAATAAAAAAATTAATATGTCTGTCCCTTGCATTAAAGAACATGGCTTTTGTGGGGGACATAATAGATTCAAATCAGCACAGATACAGATAGAATATAGATAAAAATCATTTTTATAGGGTATTTTAATAGGCTTCTCTTAGTGTTCAATAGGACAAAGAAAAAATATAATAAATATGTTGAAGGTTGAACCATGTAGCTAACTATCTTGATTTCATGGATATAAATAAAGCCCTGTTCCTAACAACAGTGACTTTCTGTCCTGAATTATGTGTCCTTAATCGTGCCTCCAAAATAGATCAGCTTGGGTCTGGGTCAGGAGCTCTCCAACCTGCTCACCTGTTCACTTTAGCCACTAAGATAGTTGATGGCCAAGGGAAAAACAAACTGATAGCTAAATCAAAAGCAAACAAACACAAACAATACACACATACAGAGCAATATATTGATATATGCGTATGTGTGTGTGTGTATATACACACACATGCATACATACACATACACATATAAGATAAATACATATGCTTAGAGGGAGTGCAATCTTAATAAACTGGAGGTACACACTGACCAACCTATAGTAGATAATAGATTAAATTTTTTTAAATGTTTTCAAATAAATGAAATATGACAATACATAACAGAAAAGAATTCTTATATAAAATAAAGGGAAAAAACATTTAAGAAAAATATAATAGTTGACATTTAGAAACAAAAGCTTGAGAAACTGGAAAAACATGTTGAAACATTCTCTCAGAAGACATTGCAGAGAAATGAAGAGATGGAACATAAAAAAAGAAAAATTAAGAGGTACAGAGAAGTACATTTTCTTTTTGCTGACATTTTTAAAATTTTCAACTTAATTTATGATTTCTTTTTGACCCATGGATTATTTAGGAACATATTTAATTTCTTAATATTTTAAATTATCTTTCTGGTACAGATTTGTATTGCCTATTGATTATGATTAGATAGTTTGATCAAGATTATAATCACTATTTGAAATTTGTTGAAATTTGTTTTATGGTTTATTACATGGTAATTTTTTGTAAATATTCAATGTCTTGGGAAGAATGTCACTATTTTTAGGAACAAGGCTTTATTTATTTCCATCAAATCAAGATAGTTAGCTGCATTGTTCATTTATCAACATCTTTACTATTTTTTTCCTTTGTCCAGTCAAACACTAAGAGAAGCCTATTAAAACACCTTACAAAAATGGTTTTTATCTATATTCTATCTTTGTTCTAACATTTTTTGTCTTTATTTGATTCCTGCCTAATTTGGCTGGAACAAATAATAATAGATTTATTTTTCTGCTGTTGAATGAACTTGTCAGTCATTACGTTGTGATTATTCCCATTCCTAACAATTCTTTCTGTTTTAAAGTATTTTCTGAATGAAATTAATATAGAAACCTGACATTTCTCTTAAGTTTCCTAGCATAGATTTTTCCATTATTTCACTGTCCATCTCTCTGTCTTTGTTTTAGGCATCTCTTTTATAAATAACATCTTCATGAGACCTGGAAGTCTCTACATGTTTGCATGTGTGTTTGGCCCTCGTATTACAAGGAGGGTCAAATCTCAGACCACTTACTTTTCTTAACAGTTCTAGTGATGAAGATGGGATGGTACACAGACATAGCTTTCTGTAAGAGAAGTGATGGGGTGCATGGGCCAACTAATGGGCTTGAGGAAAGTCTATGGAAATTGGTAGAAAACATGATGACTAAATTTTATGTGCAACCAGGCAGTGAATGTTCCTCCACTTTACTGCCTATCAGTGAGCAGAAAAATGAGAGGTAGTTGCAGGCCAAGTAGTGGGAAGTAGGATAAAAGACAGCTACACAGTCAGGGCCCTGTTGTTGCAAACTCACCACCTGGTGGGAATCCTTCTCACCAATTGGTAGCCAGCCTCAGATCCACCCAAATGAAACACGTACCAGTTTTATTTTTCCTGTGGGCAGGAGGTTGTGCCTCCTATTAGCAAAGTTTATAGCGATTACATCTACACTGTGTTTGAAAGGAGGGAAATTTTTGTCTGCTGTGGGGGAAAAAAAAAAAAAACAGATGAATTGTTAGTATTTTAGCTGGATCACTTGGGAGATGGTTGGGCAGATCATATAATTCTTACTCATGAAGAATGGCCAACAGCTGTGCTCTCTTACCACTCAACCTCTACTGCACTCTATCATGCCAAACTTAGATCTGTTTAGAAATAACACTAGAAGCACTCAGAGTTTTTTTGCAGTAGGTCCTAGTATACTATAAGAGAGTTTTGACTCTTTTTGGGTATTTCCTTGTGACACAAAATCTCCCATGGGAAGCCATAGATAATGTATTAACTGTCATTTGGGATATTACTTCCCTAGATTGGGTTTACAATTCTGATGAAAATGATCCACTGGAGAATGAGAAACTGGTCCAAAGAAATCTAGATAAATTCTTGTTACCATCTCTGTCACCTTGGAGAATTCCCTTAGCCCTTATGTTGAAACTGGGTGAGAAAGTAAACAGATGTCACCATATTCATGTGTACTTCTTAAAGTACCTTTATGTAAGTGAAACTCAAATCAGTCAGAACGTAAATACTTTGGAAAGCAATATAGCTGTAGCTGTTGAATCAAGTTGTACCCAAAGCTGATAAAGATGATGTCAGTACTGAAGGCCTTACTTCCCAATGTAGAATCTGTGGTGAACTGAAGATACTGTAGATTCACTTGATTGAGCAACTTGCAATTGCTGTACTGCTTAAAACTAAAAGTAAATGTGTATTGCTTCCTGGAATGGAACTGCTTTCACACTTCATGCCCATAGTCATTTCCACCCTCTTCACCCCAACCTAAACTGCTATAAGACAAGATGATTAGGTAGGGATGAAGTCTTCCTGTCCCTAACAGGTAGTGAGGGCCATATGTACTAATCCAATTAGGCTGGGAAAATTAGTGGAAGGAAGGGACTCAAATGTTTATGGCACTTTTGGATACATGCACATAAGCCACCTTCCTCCCTAGTCCCTTTCAGAAAGGAGGCACCCATATTAAACTGATGAGATTTGGGAACTTTTCATGGTAGAGAAGGAAAGATAGCATGGCCTTTAGGTGAGGACCTTTGGTTTAATTCAAAGTACTGGAATCATGGCTCTGTTACTGAATTTATAATCAGGGTTAGTGTTTCACACTTTGTACTTCCCTATCCAATAAGTGTAAGAGAGGATTATCCTGATTGGGAAGAGATTCTGTAGTGAAGTGCTATTATCTTTGGGACCTCACAACCCTAAGGACCCCTTAGAGCTAGAGGTCTAAGTGACTGATGATCTTAATGATTGGAAACTCTGGCAAAAGAAGACAATTCCACCCATGTGCCATTTTGAAGTTGGGGACTTGTGTCCCTGACATGACCACAAGGTAGACGGTTTGGAAAGAAGCTATTTTCTTGTTGCTGAACTATTGTTAAAATTCAACAGGTAACCCACAGAGGTCTCTTGAAACTACTGATATCCCCATTCTGAAGTGGACCAACTCAAAGTTAATGACTAATATGTTGGGAAGAGGGATCTACAACTGTGGTTCTTTTCTTAAAATGCAAAACTGCATGTGGGCATGCATCAAATGACCATCTTCATGTTACTCTGTGAGAATGTGGGGTTGGGGAATTGGTACAAATCCTACTCTGGGTACTGATACTGCTGTGAATGATAGTCATTTGTCTCTAAATCAGGAATCTTATATCTTCCTCCAGAACCCAAGAAACTGTGGCAGGCTAATATGTTAGCTTTCAACTTGGGTTCAATGGTTCAATCTGCCACTCTTTATGGAACTTAGTTGCTACTCTTTTCAAATGTGCACTCTATTTAACCCACTTTTCTGCTTTTTTGCCGTTTTTTAAATGATATAGATTTTTCTTTCAGATTACTAAATCAATTATCTCTGTTTTACTAAATCTAATGGTCAATTTTTGGTTCTCTTCTAATTTACTTATCAATAGCATTTGACATTTTCAATCACTTCTGCCTGAAACATTTTGACTTCCACTAAATCACACTGTCTTGGTTGGGCTCCTCCCTCCTTGGTTACTTATTCTTGTATTTCTTTTCCGTTATCTACTTTTGTTCCTAACTTCATATATGATATAATAGCTCTGGGTCATTTTGGTCCTCTTTTTTTTTTTTTTTTCTTCCTTAACTACACTTACTTCTTACTGACTTAATTTAATCTTATTGTTTTAAATATCATCTATACAACAACATTCCTAAATTTATGTATCCAAATTTATTTCCCTAAATTTATATTTGAAGTCTTCCTAACTCCAGTCTCATGTGACTGCCTATTCAATGTATGCCTTTTGATGTCAAATAGACACTGGGAATTTTATATGCACAGAACCGGAAGCCTAATCTTTCCCTAAAAATCTGCTCCATCAGTAACCATTTCCATATCAACTGATGGCAAATCTATCCTTCTAGCTGTTTAAGGCCAAGAACTTGCAGTTGTTGATTGACCCTGCTCTTTCTCTCACATTCTATATCCAGTACAATGGTTTTATTTCTGTTGCTAACCTGTAGCCTCAATTACTATAGTTTCTTGCCTGGGTTATTGAAATAAGTTTTACTGCATTCACTTTTTATAGTAAGCCTAATAAAAATAATTCAGTTCACATCACTTCTCAACTCAAAATCCTGCAAGCATTCTGATTTTATTCAGATTCCTAGTAAAAGCCAAAGTACTTAAAATGGCCCACAAATCCCCACATGATCTGGTCCTTGATAACTTCTCTGACCTCATATCACACTCTTCTCTTCCTTCTCACAACACTAGTCACACTGTGCTTATTCTTAATTCCCTAAACACAAGACATAGTCCTTCTTTGGGGCCTCTGTTTAAACTGCTACAAGTCTAGAATACTATTCCTTACAAGTCTGCATGGCTAATTTTATCATTTCTGTAAAGCTTTTGCTTGAATCTCACCTTCTCTACGAGATATGCCCAACTGACGAACAATTATGAAATAATACAACAATTTGCTAGCCCACCACAGCACCACTGATCCTTTCCTACCTAGATTACTTTCTCTCTTTTTTTTTCTTTTCATATCATATATCACCTTGTAACACATTATGCATGCTTATTTATTATTCATGGCTTATTTTCTAAATGCTGGCATCTGTAAGGGTAAAAAAGTATGCTTTGTGCTCTTATGAATTCCAAGTGCATATCAAAATACCTAGCAAAAATAATAGGTATCTGATAAATATCTTTGACTTAATAATTCATTTGAATCCTTCCACTGACTGGTTTGGAATTCATGTACTTTACTTCTAATCTCTTACTGATAACTTTGAAATCTTACCATACATACTTAATTTAACAACATCCCACATATTTTGGTTAGTATCTTTTCTACCCTATGAACAATAAAATATCTTCTGAATAACCTAATTCAAATAATTCCCATCATCAAGACTTACTTACTTTTTCACTTGTATTTTTTATTTTATTCACATAACTAGAATGCTTATTATAATGTTTACAGAATATGTTTGCTTAAATTTACCTATAATGTTTAACAAATTATTTGTTTACCATCACTTCCTATACCTAGACTTTCCTCATTTGACCATTTTTTTTATTTCTGAAGTGAATGTTTTAGATGTGTATTTAATAAAGATAACTTTGCTGCACACATTATTAGTTTTGTTGTACTGAAAGTATTTTTGATTTTGTCATCTTTTAAGAAAATTTTTGGTTTCACAAATCTAGGATATTTTCATTCAGCACATTGAGGATTTTATTCCACTAGCTTTTGATTGTTGCTATTCACTCAAATATTTAAGGAAGAAATTATACCTGCATTATGCAAGTTCTTACACTTCATATATAAGAAGGGATGCTTGCTTTTTCTTTGAAGCCAACATAACTTGATTCCAAAACAGTGACAAGGTAATTAAAAACCAGGAAAATCTAAAGTTAGATTTATTCCCTGAATGCTTCATCGGATTAACTCTCAAAAGCACTTAATGGATGGAATTCAATTGCTTTTAAATTCTTATATCAGAAAATAAGTTTGAGTTAAGTCAATGATATAAGTTTCCAGCTTAAGAAGCTAGGAAAATGAAAGTATGTATAAAAAATCAAAATAATTAATATAAGCACAAAAATCAATGGAATCAAAATAAAAGGTCAAAAGTTGATTCTTTTAAAAGATTAATGATACTGTAAACCCCTAACAAAAGTGAACAAGAAAAAGAGACAAAATAAGAAAAGAAAGAGGGAACATCACTATAGGTCCAAAAGACATTTAGAAAATGATGAACAAGAAATTGAAAATTTCTTTGAAAAACAGAGGTCACTGAAATGGGTATGAGATCAAATAGAAAATCCAATTAGTCTTATATCTATTAAAGACATTGAATTTATTATAAAAAACTGGCTTTATCTAGAAAACCTCAGGCCCAAGTGATTTTAATGGTGAACTTTAACAAACAATTAATAAAGGAAAATATCAATCTTATAAAACTCTTTGAGAAAATAGGAGAAGGAAACACTTTTCAACTCACCTTACGAAGTAAGCATAATTCTGATCCCCAAAACTGGAAGAATAATATACATAAAGAGAATTACAGCCATTATCTCTTATTAACATATATGTAAAAATCATTAACAATATCTTAGCAAATCATATTCTGTCATATTTAGAAAGGACCATATATCATGAGCAAGTGGAATTTATCCTAAGAATTTAAATTTGGATTAACATTCAAAAAATTTTACCACATAAACTGAATAAAGAAAAATCATATGATATTCATAACAGATACGGAAAAGTCATTTGAAAGATTCAATGCCACTGCGTGATTTAAAAAAAAAAAAAGAGAAACTCAAACTTGTCACCAACTAGTAATAGAAGGAATTCTCCTCAATCTGATTAAGGGCATTAAAAAAAAAAAAAAAAGAGCTACAATTTATGTTTGACATAATCTGTGTTTTCCGAAGTTTGGAAATAAGACAAGTACATTCACACTTACCATTTCTATTTTACACTGTACTGAGGTACTGGCCACTTTTAAAAAGGTATGAAAACAATGAATGAAATAGAAGCAAAACACTTTGTGCACTTGTGTATATAAAAGATCTTATTTTAGAATTTTTAAGAGAAAAATAATAAAACCAATAAGTGAATTTAGCATATTTGTAAGATATGCAGTTAATATGCACAACTCTAAATAATTGTAGCAATATATCATGCTCATGAATTAGACAATTCATTATTGTTAAGATGCTAATTTTTCCCAAATTGATCTGTAGTTTCAAACATATCTCAATCCAAATCACAGTAGGCTTTTTGTAAAAATATGTCAAACTGATTCTATTTTTAATAAATACATAGAAATTAGAATCCCCTCAAAAATCTGAGTCTGAGACTCACTATAAAGCAATAGGAATCAAGACAGAATGGTAGATAGAAAGTTTAGAATAGATTAACAAAGTCACGAAAGTTAGTACAACTGGTCATCTGAATGGCAAATATAATTTGAGAAAGATCAAAGATCTAAATGTGAACCATAAAATTTCTGAGGGAACACACATGCACAATATCTTTGAGATCTTTGGGTAAACATATATTTCTTTGGCAGGACACAAACTGTACTAATCAAGAATTGAATGAAATGATTAACCTCTTCAAAAAAAAAGGATACTCCTCAAAAGACAATAAAAAAAGTGAATAGGCAAGGCAAAATTTGGGGAAAACTTTCAATAGATGATATCAAAAAAGAGATTTATAGGTAGAGAAAGAGAGCTAGATAGGACAAAAGACATACGAAGTATAAATCATAATAATCAATATAAAAGTATATAATGACTAATAACATTATCAAGACAGAATTGGCAAAAAATTAAACAGAATCTTATCAAAAGAAGATAAACACCTATAAAAATTCTCAATATCATTAGCCACTAGGCAAATGCAAAATAAAATGCAAATTAAGGTACAAATGAAAATGAAAGTGCAATTTAAAATTTTACCACTTTATCTAAAATGCTTAAAATTAAAAGACTGACATTACCAAGTGTTGAAGAGGTGTAACAACTTGAACTTTCATATTCTGTGAGATTATTAATAGCAAAATCATTTTAATAAGCTGTTTGGGAAATTTTTTAAATAAATCCAATATACAACTACCATACAATCCAGCAAGTCAATACTTAGGTATTCAATCAAAAGAAATGGCAAGGTTCTGCCACAAAAAGGCAATAATAATAGCAAAAGGAGAAAGTTAAAGTAAGTTTTAGGGAAGAAGATGGCAGCATAGAGAGGAGTGGAAGCTAGTTTGCTCCCCTGGAACAATTAATAAACAACCAGGAACAGCTAGTAAATAATCTGCAGTAACTGCGGAGGGGGGGGGGGGAATGTGACTGTCCACTCATCACACACCAACCCGAATTTGGAGGATTGCCTGAGATTGTAGCATAAAATCTGTAAGTAAAAACTGTGAATCCAAGCTGGGAGCCTCCTCCTACCGTGGCCCGAACTGCAAAGCCTTGTGGTGCAAAAGAGCAGCACTCTCCGAGCAAGTAAATATACTTCAGCTGAGCTCCATCTTGGGTTTTAATTAACAAATGTGGACTGCTCAATATAAGATATGAATCCCCAACAAGCAGACAGAGGGTTTTGGTGACAGCTGACCTTGGGGAGCCAGAGGGTGGCCATGGACTGGCTCTAAAGGGGGCTTTCTGTCCCTTTTTCAGCTCAGTGGAGAAAGTCTCAGCCATATTCAGTTCCCAGTGCTCTGACCAGACAAGGGGGAGATAGCACAGGCAGAGTCTATTCAAATGCTAATGACCTTGCACTAGGAGGTGTATTTTCCCTAAGAGGAAGAAGATGGTGGCAAGCTCTACTACCCGCCTTCCATTCAGAACCAGACCCCAGAGTCCGGGGGGAAACAGCCATGGGCCACACCTCCTTACACCAGTCTGGAGCTACAGGCTGAAAGGTGCTACCTGCTGGGGAGAAAAGCACAGTGACTTGAGGTCTCACAGGGTGTACCAATCTTCTAAGACAAACCCTCATGGAGGCATGATACTATTGCCTCCTGCTGAGACCTGAGCTCATTCTGGTCTGGGAAAAACCTGATTGGGGTAATCAAGGAAATCAGATGCATACACAACAGAAAACTACAACCTACACTAAGAAAAACAAAGTTATGGCCCAATCAAAGGAACAAACTTACACTTAACTGAGATACAGGAATTTAAACAACTAATGCTAGATCAATTTAAATAGTTTAGGGAAGATATGGCAAATGAGATGAAGGATATAATGAAAACACTGGGCATACATGAGGAAGAAATCATGTATTTCAAAAAAAAAAGAACTGGCAGAGTCTGTGGAAATGAAAGGCACAACACACGAGAAAAAAGACATGATGGAAACATACAACAGCAGACCTCAAGAGGCAGAAGAAAACACTCAGGATTCAGAGAACAAAGCACCTGAAAGCCTACACACAAAAGAACAGATACAGAAAAGAATGGAAAAATATGAGCAACATCTCTGGGAACTTAAGGACAAAATGAAATGCAGGAATGTATGTGTCATTGGTGTCCCAGAAGGAGAAGAGAAGGGAAAAGGGGCAGAAGCAGTAATAGAGGAAATAATCAATGAAAATTTCCCATGTCTTATGAAAGACATAAAATTATGGAACCAAGAAGCACAGTGCACCCCAAACAGAATAGATCTAATTAGGCCTATGCCAAGACCCTTAATAATCAGATTATCAAACATCAAAGATGAAGAGAGAATCCTGAAAGCAGCAAGAGAAAAGCGATCCATCACATAAAAAGGAAGCTTAATAAGACTATGTGCGGATTTCTCAATAGAAACCATGGAGGCAAGAAGGAAGTGGGTTGATATATTTAAGATACTGAAAGGGAAAAACCACCAACCAAGAATCCTATGTCTGGCAAAATGTCCTTCAAATATGAGGGTGAGCTTAAAATATTCTCTGACAGACAATGACAGAGTTTGTGAACAAGATACCTGCTCTACAAGAAGCACGAATGGAAGCACTACAGACAGAAAGGAAAAGACTGGAGTTAGAGGTTTGGAAAACAATTTTGGGAGATGGTAGCATAGCAATGTAAGTACACGGAACAAAGATGACTGTGAGTATGGTTGAAAGAGGAAGGTTAGGAGCATGTGAGACACCAGAATGAAAGATGAAAGATAAAGACTGGGACTGTATAACTCAGGGAAACCTAGGGTGCTCAATGATTGTAATAAAAGGTACAAATATGTTTTTACATGAGGTAGAACAAATGAATGTCAACATCGCAAGGTGTTAAAGAAAGGGTGGGATTGGGGGGAAAATACAATCATTGCAAACTAGAGACTATAATTAACAGGAACATTGTATTATGCTTCCTTTAATATAACAAAGGCAATATACCAAAGCTAAATTGTGTATGGAGGTGGGGGGCATAGGGGAAGTGTATGGGACTCCTGGCATTGGTGATGATGTCTGACTCTTTACTCTACTTTAATTTAATACTATCTTTCCTTTTGTTTCTTTCTAGCTATCATGTTTTTTTCCTCTCTCTCTCTTTTTCTTTTTCTTTTGTCTCCCTACCTTCTTTGACTCTTCCTCCATCTTTGTGGAAGAAATGGAGATGTCCTTATATAGATAGTGGTGATGGTGCTAAATACATAAATATGTGACTATACAGGGAACCAACAATTGTTTACTTAGGATGGAATGTATGGGGTGTGAACAAAACTGTCTTAAAAAACTGGGTTGATGAAGAAACCTTTAAGGCACTATATTGAGTGAAATAAGACAGACACATAAGGACAAATATTGCAGGGTATCACTGATATGAACTAATTATAATATGTAAACTCATAGACATGAAATATAAGTTACTAGGATTTAGTATGAGGCTAAAGAATAGGGAGCAGTTCCTTATGAGCAGAATGTTCAAGTAGGGTGAACTTAAACTTTTGAAAATGGTCAGGGGTGATGTTGGCATGCTGTGAGAATAACCAACAGTGCTGAATGGTGTGTGAAGGTGGTGGAAAGGATAAGCTCAGAGTCACGTACATCACCAGAAGGAAAGTTGGAGGTTAAAAGATGGGAATGTATAAAACAGTGAATCTTGTGGTGGACAATATGTCCATGATTAACTGCACAAATCTTAGAAATCCCTCTCACGAACTAGAACAAATGTATGACACTATAACTAGAAGTTAATAACAGCGGAGCATATAGGAAAAAACATATACCTATTGCAAACTATATACCACAGTTAGTAGTATTGTAACATTCTTTCATCAACAGTAACAAATGTACTATACAAAAACTATGAATCAATAATGGAGGGGGAGTGGTTAGGGGTATGGGAGGATTGGAGTTTCCTTTTTTTGTCTTTATGTCTTTTCTGGAGTAATGAAAATGCTCTAAAAATTGAAAAAAAAATGAATTGTGATGATGGAAGCATAGCTGTTTGATGGTACCATGGGCAATTGATTGTACACTTTGGATCTTTGGATAGTTGTATGGTATGTGAACAATCTCAATAAAAACTAAAAAAAAAATAAGTTTTAAAAAATAAGGATGGCAATTACTACTAAAAAGTCAATTAAGAACTTAAAATTTTTGTTAAAGCATATAGCATTTAATATTATCTACACACAGCAACAGAACCTCAAAATATTTAAAGCAACCTGTGAAAAAATCACCAAAACACTTGTGCAGTCATCACCAAAATCAACCTTTAAACATTTTCATTACTCCAAAAAAAAAAATAATAAAAATTAAAACAAGAATAATAATACAATAACACACAAAAATCCTGTCCCCCTCATCCCCTCTATTTTTCATTTAATTTTGTTCCCATTTTTCTACTCGTCTGTCCATACACTGGATAAAGAGAGTGTGAGCCACAAGGTTTTCATCATCACACTGTCACACCATGTAAGCTATATACTTATGCAACCATCTTCAAGAATGAAAGCTATTGGGCTGCATTTCAACAGTTTCAGGTATTTCCTTCTAGATATTCCAATACACTAAAAATGAAAAAGGTCTACCTGTTTAACGCATAAGACTAACTTCCAGAATGACCTCTCGGCACTATCTGAAATCACTCAGCCACTGAAACTTTATTTTTTTTTCATATCTTTTCCCCTTTTTATTCAAGGAGACTTTTGAAATTCCACAATGCCAGGTGCAAGTTCATTCCCAGGAGTCATGTCCTGTGTCGCCAGGCAGATTACACCCCTGGGAGTCATGTCCCACAAAGGAGGGAGGGCAGTGAGTTTACCTGCGGAGCTGGCTTAGAGAGGCCACATCTGAGCACAAAAGAGGTTCTCTGGGGGTGACTCTTAGGCACAATTTTAAGTAGGCTCAGCCTCTCCTTTGCAGTTACAGGCTTCATAAGGGCAAGTCCCAAGATTGAAGGCTTGGCCTGCTAAATTGGTAGTCACCAATGCTTGTGAGAATCTCAGTAATTCCCCATGAAGAGAAGTTTAATATTATCGCATTTTGCCATAGTCCCTTGGGGGGCTTTGCAAATGCATTTTTATTCTCTGCCCAAATTACTCCGGGATGGATTAGAGTTTCACCCTAACCTGTATAAACCAATGAGATCTCACTCCCTATTCAAAGTTTGATGTATCATTCCAGCTTTTAAAAACATGTTTCTTCAAATGCTGCTCTGTTGGGGCCCCATGAGGTGTGGCTCTTTGACTTCCTGAAGTTTTTTAGACATGCTGATGTTGGCTTCTGAGAAATCTCAGAAGAGGCTCCCTGAGTAAGCTGCAGCTGGGCATGAAATTTTCTTTTCTTTTTTTTTTTTTTTTTTTCCAGTGGGGGAATTACCTGCAGATGCGGTAGAAATAACAATAGAATTAGAATTAGAAGTGGAGCCTGTGACTTATAAATTTCTGCAATCTCATGATAATCCTTTTTTTTAAATTTTATTTTATTTTGAAATAAATTCAAAGTTATAGGAACACTTGCAAAAACAATACAAACTCCATACACACAACTCCAGCATACCCTGACCCCCCTCCCCTGATACCCCAATCCACCAACTTTAACATGTTGTCACACTGCTATTTCTTTCCCTCCCTCCCTCCCTATCATCCATCATCTATTGCTCTGTCTTCTGAACATATGAGAGCTAGCTGCACAAATCCTTCCCATGAACAAGAACATTCTTTTATGCAATCCCATTAAATGCAGCTAAGAAATATTAGAGATTCAACATTGATACAAAGCATACATTCTATATTTCCTTTTATTTTCCCCCCTATGTCTCAACTGTGTCCCTTTGAGCCTTCTGTCCGCCATCCTCAGATCCCATCCAGGGTCATCCTTGGCATTCAATTGTCATCTATTTCGACTGTCCTTTTTTTTTTTTTTTTCTCAATTGTTGAAACATATATACAGTCTAAATCTTCCCATTCCACCCCCTCCCTAGCCTTCCATTCATGGGATTAATCACATTTAGAATGTTGTAATGCTATCTATTTCCCACCATCCATTACTAGAAATTTCCCTTCACCTCAAACAGCAACCCTACACTCATTTCTTAACTCCCCATTGCCCCTTCCCCAGTTTCTCTTAACCCATACTCTACTTTTCATCTCTATGGTCATATTCTCTGATAATTTCTTTACGTTTACTGTGGGGCTTAAAATTAATCTCTTAAATCCATAACAATCTTGTTTTTCTTTGATACTAACTTAACTTCAATAGGACACATAAACTATGTTCCTATACTCCTCCATTCCCCCACCTTTATATAGTTCTTGTCAAAACTTACATATTTTACATTGAGTTCAAAACCACTGATTTGTCATTAGAGTCTGTCTATTTTATATCATGTAGGAAGTAAATAGTGGAGTTACAATTCACAAATTATTGACTTCTATTTGTATTCCATTGTGGTCAGAGAATGTGCTTTGAGTATATCCAATTTTTTTTTTTTTAATTTATTGAGGCTTGTTTTATGTCCCAGCATACTAGTCCATTCTGGAGAAAGATCCATGGTCACTAGAGAAAAATGAGTGTCTTGGTAATTTGGGATGTAAGGTTCTATATATGTCTGTTAAAATTCTCTGTATCTCTTTCTCCTTTCTTTGTTTCTCTGTCAGTAGGGCTCCCTTTAGTATCTGAAGTAGGGTAGGACTTTTATTAGCAAAATCTCTCAGCATTTGTTTGTCTGTGAAAAATTTAAGCTCTCTCTCAAATTTGAAGGAGAGTTTTGCTGGATAAAGTATTCTTGGTTGGAAATTTTTCTCTCTCAGTATTTTAAATATGTCATGCCACTGCCTTCTTGCCTCCATGGTGGCCAGTGAGTAGTCACAACGTAGTCTTATGTTGTTTCCTTTGTATGTGGTGAATTGCTTTTCTCTCGCTGCATTCAGAACTTGCTCCTTCTCTTCAGTATTTGAGAGTCTGATCAGAATATGTCTTGGAGTGGGTTTATTTGGATTTATTCTATTTGGGGTTTGCTGGGCATTTATGCTTTGTGTATTTATATTATGTAGAAGGTTTGGGAAGTTTTCCCCAACAATTTCTTTGAATACTCTTTCTAGACCTTTACCGTTCTCTTCCCCTTCTGGGACACCAATGAGTCTTCAGTTTGGATGTTTCATTTTATCTACTGTATCCCTGAGAACCATTTCAATTTTTTCAATTTTTTTCTCCATTCTTTCTTTTGTTCTTTCATTTTCTGTTCTGTGGACTTCTAGGACACTGAGTCATTGTTCAACTTCCTCTAATCTTGTATTATGAGTATCCAGAGTCTTCTCAATTTGGCCAGCAGTTTCTTTTATTTCCATAAGATCTTCCGTATTTTATTTACTCTTGTAATGTCGTCTTTATGCTCTTCTAGGGTCTTCTTTATGTCCCTTGTATCCTGTTCCATGGTCTTCTTCATGTCCTTTATATCCTTTGCCATGTTTTCATTCCTCAATTGTAGTTCTTTGATTAATTGTGCCAAGTACTGTGTCTCTTCTAATATTTTGATTTGGGTCTTTGGAATTGCGTTCTCCATATCATCTGGTTTTATCACATGCATTAAGATTTTGAATGCACAAGTCTTTCAGAAAATGATAAATCAAGCAGGCATAAATATAAACAAAGTTTAAGTGATTTGAATAATAGAATGAATCACTTTGTGTTAATCAAAAAGAGTAAAAGATGACATACAACATGCAGGGAAGATACTTTATTTCAAGAACACATGGAAGATTTAGAATACTGATCATACACTAGGACAAAAAGTGAAGACTCAACAGCACATGGTCATTCTACAAAGCAACCTGACAATATTGCACAAATATGTTCATAGCCTATGATCCAGTGTTTCCATTCATAAGTATTCTTCAGAGGTCCATAAGAAAAAATCACAAGAGTTTTGATAATGACGTTGCTAAAATAACAACTGTTGAAACTACCCCAGGTTTACCTTGCCAGAGAATGGAAGTGAAAAATATAGAGGATATACATAGTGGAATATAATGTGCAAGTAAGATGCAACAACCACACTGGTAAACAGCAATATGAATAGATCTCTACAAAGAGGGCCAACTTAGAAACAGTAAAGATATAATGACATGTATAACATAATATCGTGCATGCAAAATTTTATACAAAAAACTTTACATGTAATATATCAAAGACATTATTAACAACATTGTGGTAGTTGTCCAGTGGTCCATGGGAAATAAAAACAGTGAACTGAGAAGACAAGAGGAAATAAAATAAAATAAAGGGACAGGGAATGTAAACACAGAGTAATGGTAATGATGTGTTATGAATGGAATTATGGATGAAGCTGTTATGAATGGAATTATAGATTAAGCAGCTCTCTAGATTTGAAGTCCATTCATTTCTTTCTATCTTCCATCTACAGAGAACTCACTCAACTTCAGCTCTGGAACACTGGACGAAGTGAAAACTCTTACAGTGGGGATCAACTGGTATACCATATACTTGGGGTGGGGAATAAAATTATATACTTTTTGGGAGAGCTGTGATAAATATAATAGTTGTAATACTGTAACAGGTACATAAACCATGTAAGAACAGAGATCAGCATGTATATTTTGAGTGTTTTTCCATAGTGATTTTAACATCAAATTAATTCTTATTGCCTATTTATGTCAAAGTACTTTAATGCAAATGAAATATGTATATATATTTATACATATATGTAGATAATATATGTATATATGTAAGTACATACCTGCATATGTGTATATACATATATACTCACCTATATATTATATTTTGTTTCCCTGTCATTGTCACTTCTTAGTGGAAATGTCTCAATTGCTGCTTCCTGCAATCATATTCACCTTTGGAACCAGAAGAGATGCCAATTCCTGCAGTAATGGACAAAAATTTAACCAATATAATTAAAGGCAAATAATAAAAATGTGTGGCAAGTGGTATGTAACCTTGGTATTCAAATTGTGTTCTGAGAACCATGAGCCACTAGCTTGAAACTTGATGGAAATGCTGAATCTCTGCCCCACTCCAGTCCTCCTAAATCAAAATCTGTATTTTGATAAGATCCCTGAATTAACTGTATGAACATTTAACTCTGAGAAGCCCAGGCTTATGAGGCAATAGTTGTCCATGGGACTATCGTGAATAGGACAAAGTGGCTCTGTTGGAAGCTCAAGATCCTCAACTGTTAGGTCCAGGACTGTCAACATTTTGTAAATTTTAAAGACATTTCTGTAATCTAACTTTTAAAGAAAGATGTCCAAAGTGTAAATATGTATTTTAGTTTAAAGAAAAAAACAAAAGAAATATCTTCTGTGACTCAAAAGGAAAGTTATCACTTCTTGTATATATGTTATATTCTACAATAAAAAATAATTTAGAAAAAGAAATAAAGCATACAACTACAGCTAAAAAAAAAAATGGGTATTCATTAGATTCTGGCCGAGGCAAAATGTTTTCCTATTGTCCTGTAGGTTTTCCACATTTAGCCTAATTTTGGAGAGATGGTGACAACCTCCCTGAGTCAAGGCACATGGCACCTTTGGGTCAGGATGGACAGGAAAAAGCCAAGGCTACTTCTATTATTGCAACACAGAGGCAGAAATTAAGTAGTTAATGACGCTTAAGAGTACAGGCTTTGATGTGCTATATCCCTAGTTTTAGTCCTTGCTTCAATTTTTTCTAAGCTGTGTGATTATTGAAATTACTTATTTAATTTTTCTGCTTGTTCAATGCAAAATGAGGAGGTACTTTTTACACTGTTGGCTTCCTGAGGGGGTTAAATGAGATAATGCAGGTGAAGAGCTTACCACCGTGCCTCGCATGAAGTAAACTAGTAGTATAACCATTTCTTCTATCTAATACACCAATTTCCAACCCTTTAGGCACATTATAATCACCAGGGGTACTTCTAAAATAATACTAATTTGTTGCCCTCTTTCCCACATAGGCTTGGGTATTTAGCAAACCTAGGAGTTTCTAATGTGCAGTCAGATTTAAATATTTAAAAACCTAGGAAATTCTAATATGCAGTTATATTTAAATATTATTCATCCAATGGAATGAAGAATATGGACATATAATTGACTTTTGACTAGAAAGGAAGAGGACTTTTCTTTCTCTGAGCCTATGGCTGCCTTGGCTGTTTCTGCATGACTCTTAAAATTCTGCCCAAAAAGAGGCATATCTTTTATTTTTGCATTTTTCTTGGGGTTCCATTGAATGAAAAGTGGTTCTGACTTACTCCCTCTTTGTGACTCAGGTACTTTCCCAATTCATAGACAGGATTTAATCATTTTTTCTTTATATTAGTAATTACAGAATTATAAAATTATGGAATTACAACTCATATTTCTCAGTCTTTATAGTAGATGATGTGCAGAAATAACTGATTTTCTCCTCTAGGCTTAGACACTGAAGGTTTCCAAGCATGAAAGAAGTAGATTTTGTTTATTTTACTTGGGTTGAGCTTGTGTTTTGTTCTTTCTTTGTCAATTTTATCAGTGACACTTTGTATTTGCAGAGTTTTTGCAAGCCTTTCACTGTTAATTGCTTTTTTCAACAACTCAAAGGTAACATTAAAAAAAATCTCTAAATTCTCTTAAAACAATGAACTAAAATTTATGGAATATATTGAAATTTTTTTAAATGTGGGAAAAGTGTTTTCTTTGTATAAGATCTGAATCATAGCTATAAAGGTTTATAATAACTCAATAAGGGTTCTACAGAATACCCAATAGTAAAATCCACTCGACAGATCTAAAGAAGTTAAGACACATTGAAAATGGAACGGCAAGAGCTTGTAAGATGTTAGGACAAAAGTACTTAAAAAATCATATGCCAGGAGGAGTCATCTCTCCTAGCTCACCATCAATACCAGTTTGGTGCAGGGCAGTAGAGCACACACAGAGACAGTGGGCTATGATTGCACTTGGAGCCTCTTCATTCTTACCGCGTTGTTTTTTATATTACCAAAAGATATGATTAAGCAACTGATATGCTTTAAATTTTTCCTCTTCCTGAGTTTCAAAAACATTAAAATAGCCTACTATCTTTACTTAAGAGATAATTAGAAGGAAACTGAAGAAAATATAGTCAGGGCTTGGAGACAAGCAATGAATCATGTTAACCACAAACCCCAAAATGCAGTCTTTGATGAAATTTCCAGATAGAGATAATTAGCAACACTTCTCTTTTGTTTGGCTCTTCTTTTGCTTTAGAAGAGAACTTATCTTCACATCACTTGCTTTCTTTGGAGAGAGCAATTTGCAGTTTCTTAGAGTATTTTGTGGTATTTATTTTTCTCTGGATTTCATGCACTGAATGCAACTATCACTACAATCTCATTTTTATTTGTGGCACTCCACAATATGAGATCTCAAAGCACCAAAGCAACTATTTAATTCAGGTTATGTCAACACAGATTGGTTTTGATAGACTGGACGCTGGCATTGAAAATGAACTTCCCCTCGTCTTCACTTTGGCTCCTTTCTTCTATCCTCTTTGTTTAAGCTGTTGATCACATTTCTTTTTCTTGCCCATTACTGATTTATGCAACCTAACTTCCAAACCTTTTGCCCATTGTCGAATTCCGATATATCAAAACTGTTTGATCATTTAGACTTTTCTTTTACACCTAGAAAGATACTTATTTGTTAACTCTGCCCCTTTGCAGCAATTATAGCACCATTCTCAGCCATATGCTGATTTCAATATTTTAGCTTTGAATAAAACAACTAATAAAAAACTATCCTACTTTTCTCTACACCTCTCCAAATCCTCTAATGGTGAGCAGTGAAAATATAAATAGACAAATAAGTTAAATTCTGTTATCTAAGCATATCTTTTTGTCCCCACTACTCAAATCTTCTCCACGTATAGAAATTTTGTGAATTCACGCTGTCCGAAAAGAGAGTGATATTTGTGCATGAGAAAGAAATATTTCTCTAATTCATATCTGTGGAATTGTAGAACAATTTGAGCTCAATTTATTAGTACTTTCTCTTCATGAGCACTGAGGGTGAATAAGAACAATGTGGTCTCTTACCTCTACATTACATTTAAACCCTTATGTGTGCAGATGACATAAATCATCCTGAATCACAAATCTTTTTCTTCACCCCAAATATTCCCTGCTCAACCATCTTCAGTGATTCTCCTTGTCTCTTGTTCTCTCTAGCTTGGCTTTAAGTGATACCTAATGTTATTTCTAAATATTTCTCTTCATATTTACCACATGAGTGACTTCTTGATTCTCCTGTATACCACATATTTTCCACACTTTCCCCCACTCCCTTATGTACCCTGTCTTTTCAAAGACATTCTTTTAGCCTGAAGTGTCAACTCCATAAATGGACACCCAGACCATCAACTTCCATTTTAAATGACTATATGTCTATGAAATATTTCCATAGATATTACCTGCCATCAAATGGAGGTAATTTTTCCTTCCTCTGAACTCCCATAAAACTTTTTTTTGGAATCTCTTTCTGCCAGCTTAACTTGCCCTTTATTGCATCATCTTACTACTCATCTAAATCATCTCAATTAATTAAGTGCTATATCTCTATCTATTCTCCTTTTATGCATATGTTTATGAATTTTAAAAGCCAAATAAGACTAAAAGTTTTATAGTAAAAATGGTAATTATTAACTTGGCCCTTATCTAACCAGTAATTCTGCTGCACAGATGAAACAAATTCAAGTGTTGGTACATAACTCTTTACCTTTAAATAATGCAATTACACTATTTTTCTTAAATTTTCAATTATCATCTTCCTATTTTATGGATTTTGAGTTTTGCTTCTTGCATTGCCATAATGATTTTTCCTCATGCCACCGTAGTCCTTGTCAAAAATTTTGGTTGAATTGGTATTTAATATTCTGTTAGTTAAATTAATGCTAGATAGTCTAACTAAAAAATTCCCAAATACCAGTGAATTGCAATATATGCTTCTTTCACATGGATTCTGTTTCTAGTCAGGGTATAGAAAATTGCAGTAATACTTCACTCCTAACAAAAGAATTAGAATGGAAAGGAAGTAAATTGTAACATCTTATTTTTAAAAGACAATTTTTAAAAGTCTCTGTGTGCATGTATGTCTAAATAACAGGAAAGAGCCACTCATAAGTGGGAGGAATTCTGCAGTCATTTTTCTTCCTTTGGTGTAAGATAAAGCTTATCATAAGCAGAGAGACTCTTCCGGGAAAAAGAGAAATTCCTAGAGCTTTTAACACTCACATGGGCTGGTGTGTAGGACTAAACTCTGGAGGAGCCCTGGGTGTATAGCAAATGTTCCTTGTCTTATTTCTTCTCTGCAAGAGTTAAACTAAGTGATGGATTGGTGCAGTAGACTGGTGGCTGAGCGAGAACAGGAGTAAGTCATTGGTAATCTTTTGTTGCTGCTCTCGTTTGCTAATGCTGCCCTTTTCACGAAACACCAGACATGGATTGGCTTTTATAAAAGGGGGTTTATTTGGTTACACAGTTCCAGTCTTAAGGCCATAAAGTGTCCATCAACAAAGAGCACATTCTCTGGAGAAAGACCATTGGCATCAGGAAAACCTCTGTTAGCTGGGAAAGCACATGGCTGGCATCTGCTCCAAGTTCTGGTTTCAACTGGCTTTCTCCCAGGACATTCCTCTCTAGGCTGCAGCTCCTCTTCAAAATGTTGCTCTCAGTTGCTCTTGGGGCATTTGTCCTCTCTTAGCTTCTCCAGAGCAAGAGTCTGCTTTCAATGGCTGACTTCAAACTGTCTCTCATCTGCACTCTTCTCTCAGCTCCTGTGCTTTGTTTGAAGTGTCCTTCTTGGCTGTAGCAAGCTCGCTCCTTCTGTCTGAGCTTATATAGTGCTCTAGTAAACTAATCAAGGCCCATGCTGAATGGGCAGGCCACCCCTCCATGGAAATCGTCTAATCAGAGTTATCATCTGCAGTTGGGCAGGTCACATCTCCATGGAAACACTCAAAGAATTACAATCTAATCAACACTAATACGTCTTCCCACACAAGATTGCATCAAAGATAATGGCATTTGGGGGACACAATACATTCAAACTGGCACAGGGCTTAAGCCCCAAAGAACTGCAGGACATAGGAGCCTATAACCACCCAGTACATTTGAAACAAGAGTGAACTGAAACTATGTATAGCCACAGTTCAGCCCCAAATCAGTCCATATACTGCTTGTAATGAAGCAATCAGTCCTTCACCAAAAAATATCAACTTCAGTCTCTAGAGTTATTTTACATACAACAAAAGTTGTAAGACATGTGAAGAAGCAAGAAAAAGAGAACAACAATAGAAAAAACAATAGCCCCATGGTTGGACTTGGAAGATGTGAGTTTTTAAATAATTATTAAAATATATTAAAGAAAATAATATGAAACCTAAACAGAATGAATGGAAAGACAAAGACTGTCAACAGAGAAACAGAATCTATTGGGAGGGTGAGGTGGGTACAGTTGTTCCTAATAGGCTGCTCTGATTCAAGTGGTGATTCGTGAAACCAGAGTCTTCCTGTTTTTGATGTTGTGCCTCTTTCCAGAGCACTTCAGAGGGGATCTGGACATGAAAGTCTAGTTTCTGAGTTATTCAAAGATGAGGACTCAAGATGCTGTAGGAGTTATTCATGGATCAAGACTCAAAACAGTGGACATCATTTCAATTCATTTTTCATTGGCTGAAACTCAATCCAATGGCCATACCTAGTTTGAGGAAAGACAGGGAATTGTACGCTAGCCATATATGCAACAGGAATAAGCAAATGCGTTTAGAAATAGCTGGTCAAGTTCTGCTATAAGTCTTTGTTATGACTATACATTCTTCATAGCCTCCCATTTAATAGTTATAATTACATTTACTTATTTCACAACATATTTTTTATCCTGGGGGTAAAAATTGCTGTTTTCAAAATGCTTTTGTTTTCTCCAGAACTCCAACAACTCTATGAAATGCAAATCAGTACAACAGTCTACATAAAAACTCCTGGAGCCCTATCCTCCTATTGCAAATTAGGGAAGTTAGTTTTTAAAACTAATGCATAAGAAGGGCTAAATGCCCATGTATAGAGTGGGAATGTAAAAAAAAAAAAAAGATATGATCAATTAAAAAATATATCAAAATACATGATACAAGTTGCTCAAATCTTGATTTCCTCTTTCCAGATAAAGACCCAAAAGAGTAGGACAACATAGACTACAACAGGGAAATATTTGCTATAGAGAGAGCTCTTGCATATATCAGTAAGAAATGCAATAGGTATTTCCTGAGGGCTTTGTATTAGGTATTAGCTATTTCTTACAACAGCCCTTATTTTGCAGATGAGGAAATGAAGGCATTGGATCATGGTTTACTGGAGATCATATAGGTAAAAGTGGTGAGGTAAGACTTTGAACTCAGGGAGTAGGAATCCAGAAACCTTCTGTGGAGCCACTTCTCTATACTGTCTCTCCATGAAAGAGTCTCAGTAAAAAAAAATATATTTCAATAGGCCCAAATCAAAAAAAAGAATAAATGCCAATAGACATTAAGTAGATGTCCAACCTCACTAGGATTAACATATATGAAAACAATAATTGAGATGGCACTTTTTTTCCCTCATAATAATGACAAATTTTCAGGGAAATGGGGACTTTGATGCTGTTGGTGAGACGTGAATAGATGCTATCTCTGGCAATCAATACCAGAAGCCTTAAGCCTTGCCTTTTGACTTTGAAATTCTATCTGGAAATGTATGCTTCAGAAATCATCGTGAATGTATAAGAAAAGTTAAGAGCAGTTAAAAGCGTTATTGATTAATATTTAAAATGATAAAGCATTCATGATAAGTAAAAAATATTGCAAAACAAAATGTACAATATGATCCCATGTAAAAAATATATTTATTCATTAGAAGTACTAGAAATACATTTTTTAAAAAAAGGTGCATAGCTTTTGTTGGAACTTCCTTTCCACACTCTCCTCTATTGTGTGTTCATTTTGAGGGCCCTGGGTTTTTCTCTCTTGGTTTACTTCATTTAGTTGGAAAGCGTGCTTTAAGAGTCCCCTGAGAAAAACTGTATAGAAAAAAGTGTTTTGTGTTCTTGAATATATAATAATGTGCTATTAAACTTTTATACTTGATTGAATGTTGGGGATTATAAAATTCCAGTTTAAAAACATGTCTTCTCAAAAGTTGAAGGCATTGTTTTTATTGCTTATACATTCCAGTGTTGTTTCTGCATTCTATAGTTGTTCTAAGTTTCATTTCTTATAACTTACTTGCTATTGTTGTCACTGTTTCCCATCTTTGGAAAAACTAATGACTTTATTTTATCCTGTTTCCTGGCAATTTTCTCCTGGTATGTTTTGATGAGGCTTATTATTATTATCAATAATTATCATTATGACTTTTCAGTCTAAAGAAGTGTGTCCTTTGTTTCCAGTATTCTTTTTTACATTCCCCCTTACTTTTCCTTTCTAGAATTTTTTTAGAGGTGTTGGAGCACTGGGACTTATCTATTCATATTGTTATGTGTCTTTGTTCTACTTTTAGGACTTATAAAATACATCATCTAACCTTCCTATTAATTTCTAAAAGTTTAAAAAAAATCTTTCTCTTAATTTTCATTTTTTCTATTTTAATTTTGATATATAGATACGATATCTTTTATCTCTCTTAAAGTATTAGAGATTTATTTTTAAAGGTTTCTTCTGGTTGTACTTTCTGTGTTCCAACCATGTTCCCCATTTTTGTTTATGTTTGTTAAGATCTGTTTTTCATTTTTGGAGTTTTCCTCAAATTTTGGGTGTTGAGTGGCTGTTCATTTTTAGAGTGACTCACTAAAATGTTAACTGAAAGCATCCTGTATACTGTCACATTTTTTCAAATGGTGATCTTCATTGCTGAAGGGTATTTTAATTAGGAAAAGTTTTCATCGAGGACCACTAAAGATTTATATTGACTGATCTTTTCACTAGAAAAGATTCATTTTCTAATACCTCCTACTGCTAATGTTTGTCAGCTATACAGAGAACATGAATGTAGCTCTCACTTATTAAGTATGATGACATGCATCTGGTTACCTTGTATTTTATTCCAATCTTCAATCTGATTTCTGTCTGGGCCCTTTGTTACCAAGTCCGGGTTCCCTCTTTCAATTTCTTTAAAGATTAGACAATAGTACTTACTTATGTGAAGAGAGGGTGGAGGAAGGGGCTTCTGGGATATTGATGCAGTGATATTGGTGCCAAGTAGGATAGAGGGTCTGGGGATTCTAAACATTAAGAATGTCATCTTTCCACTGACTCGTGAATTTTAATCCCCTTGATTCAACTGTACTTTCTGAAGTGCTTGCTGTGTTCAACTCCTAAGTACTTCTTGGTTCCTGCTTGATCAGTGGACTTGCTTCTCATCATTGCTTTCTGCAGGCACTTAGGGTTCCAGTTCCCTCATCTGCATGTTGGTTACTACTCCTCTATCTAATTTCCAATTTTCAAAATTCTGTTAATATCCCTATCTTGTTTCTGTCTTCTCCCTCGTTGCTTCATTCTATATTGTTTACTGTCATCATCCTAGGATGTCAGGAGTGAGAGGATCTACACATATCTTGTCAACAGAGCATGTTTAATAGCAAGTATATTATATTAATATTAATTTCTATTATATAGAATTACATTCTAATAGATCACTTGAGGTTGAGTCTGAGTCTCAATTCTCATTTATATTAATTAAATTACCAGGGAGATTTTTCACAGTATGTAATCTCTCACCCCCAGAAACACACACTTCTGTATATGCATACACATAATAATCAAAATAATTTAACAACTAGAAAGACAAAGGCACAAAGTTATCAGAATGAATGCAAAACTGACCAAAAGTGATATGGTCCTGTTGCCCTGCGTTGGAATGTGACTGAACATCCTGTGTGTGTGTGTGGGAGGGGGGTCAAATTATTTATAGATATGATTGGCAGAAATTAAGCCAGGGTTGCATTTCTTAGATAGATGTCCTTCATTGTAGAATTTTTAATCTCCCTTTGAAGTTAGAGTACTCTGAGTACTTACATGCCAACTCAAAGTTGTCATGGATTTATTTTCTTTTAGTTAGGATAATGAACCTTGTACTCCATAACTGATCTCTTGTCCTTGACAGAAAATATCATTTGGTCTAGGGTTAATGCAATTAATCTATACTGAGGTAAAGATAATTTATTTTTATTAGACTGCAGACATAAAATCTTTTTTAGAAAACTTTGTTGGCTTTTTATACTACTTTACTTTAAAAAAGGTTATGAAAATGTTAAAATATAACTTCTTAAAAATGAACTATAATACCAAAATTATCATATCTTTAAATATGTCAGTGATATTACCCCACTAGAATGCTGTGGAATAATTTCCTCAGTTAATTGTACTACCATTATGATCTTTTCGTAATCTAGATAAGCATTTTGCTAATAAGACATTAACACATAAGGATGCAATTCAAAGTAAATAACTACAAACTTCATAAGCTTGATGCAAAGGCAAACCTTGATTGCAATGCAGGTTATCTAATTTATTAGACAATTACAGTGCAAAAAAATTGAGGCAAGGAGCAAACAATTTTAGTTGCAGTCAGAGCGTAAAGCTATCAACATCCTTTTCGGTATCCTTTCTACTCTTATGAATGTCAGTAGTAAACAGTAGATTTCTAATGGTGAAAATCCAGGCTCTATGTCAGCCTATTAGGAAATAAATTTTGAGAAATGGGAAATGGAGCCTAGTACAATACTTGAATCACACTTCATGTTCTGCTTAAATGAATGTTTAACTTTACCCAGTGATTATTCATCAATGAAAAGGATGTGGCATTTCAAGTAATATAAACTAAAAGACAATTCGCATAAAAAGCACCTTTTTTATTAAATAAGCATTGGTGTTACTTTTAGGGAATTAAGAGGTTTTAGCTGTAAAATTGGTATGACATTCAGTTTAGCTATTTATTAAGATGATATTTTTCCAATTATCTCTTGAAATGCTGTCAATTTTTGTTTGTAGACTGAAAGGACAATCTTATTCACATAAACACATTATGTTTTTCTGGTCATAGACTGTTTCCATATGCAGCCACAATAAATATTTTAAGAAAGAAAGAAAAAGCAAATAAAGAAAACCCCTGAGGATATTGTTTTGTGTTGAAAAAGAGATATTTGATAATGAATTGGGATTTTCTTTTCCATGAAAGGACTGTAATTGTCTGGAATAAACAAATATCCTTTGTTTCCGTTTGGTACATATCATCTACACATAAGGTGTTTTAATTATGGATTATATTTATTATATTCTGATTCTGCTTAAAGGAGTGTCTTAAAATATTTCTTAAGATTGAGAAATTGAATAGATTGTGCTAATTAAATTTATGTTTTTGTGCACTGTTCTTTTATTAGTTGTTATAGTTTTATATCCCAACTTTTTGACCATTCTTCAAACAATTGAATCAAGAGACGCTCTATCTCACTTTATAACTATTATGTGAAATAGTCTCATTAGTAGTGAAATGTAAGAAAAAACTTGCAAATTTGAAGAATAATTATTCATTGTCACAACTGCAATTAAGAATAATGGAGATAGTGCACTTAAAGGAAAGTACCATCAAACAGAAGTCTTCAGACAGAACGAATTAGAGAATAATAGATCCAGAAAAAATATTGGCAGCCAACAAAAAGCTAAAAAGTAGATTAGACATATTTTAATTAAAATACATATGCCAGGAATTTTTATTAGAACTTTGTCATTCCTTCTATCTATTAATTAGGAGACCCAGTTTTGTGCTTAAAGTACAATTTTTCTTACAAGTTTTGCATGCCATTGGAACACTCAAATAATGAACAAATGAGGAATAATTCAAATTAATGTTAAAAATCATCCATATTTAAATCTGAAATTGGAGACTTTTAAAGATGATTCTTGCACATGGTAATAAAATTATAAGCTCTAAAATCTCTGTAAAAATACTGTTTTTGGAATCCAATAGTTCAAAGAGGATAAAAATTTAGATCCAAATGTTGTTGACATTTGCAAACTTATAAATAAATAGAACGAAGCTCTTAACACAGTGAATGTACAAAAATTATTTTTGACTTAGTAGTGGACCTCACTTATGTGACATTCAATAGAAATTTTGTTGAATGGGTTCATATCAAGGTGTTTATATACCTATAAGTGAGTAATTTTTGAGCCTAATTAATAATGCTAATAATAGTAATAATAACAATAATTCCTGTTACTCATTGAGTGCTAACAAATTTGACTGAGGCTATAATCCCTAAATCTGATTAACCCCATTTTACAGATTAGGAAATGAGATAGTGTAAATAACTTGACCAAGATCACAAAATCAGAGATAGATCCAAATATAGAACCTAGGACTCTCTGACCCCAAAGTTGGTTTCCTTCATGTTATTCTTCAGTCCCTCAGATTTTGTATAATGTTGGAACAAAAGAATAAATTTGCATAAATTTGCTGTAGTTATTACTGTATGTTGCACATCCACTCTCCAAATCCTTTTTTTTTTTTTTCTTTTGCTTTTGTTCTTTTATTTCAGTTGTGCCATCAAAAAATAAAAAGCAAGAGCACTACGAAAGGAGAGAAAGAAGGGCTTCCTGGTAGCTGACCCACCCTGTCTCCCTCCTCTTGACCTTCCAAGTTCAGATCATTCCTTCTGTACGTGAACACAGGAAGGTGGTCATGTTTATTTCTTTGTTTTTTTAAATGAAACTAGATCACTGCTTGCAAAACCCTGCCATGCCCTCGTGCCCGTCCCTACACAGTTCCCTTGGCTCAGCTTCTCCCCATCTTTCAGGAAAGAAAACAAAGTGCATGTGGAATGGTCAACCCCAGCAACTCAAGACCAGCAGGCGGGGAGAGGCCCCGGGCTCTGACCCTGAGCCTTCCAAGCAGGTGCTAATTCTTCCCTCCACCTCTGGTCTCTGTGGGACCTGGAGGAAGCATGACGCTCAGGCCACCATTCAGACCAGAGTGAAATGATGTGAATGTCCCACCCCATGGAACCCCCTCTCTAATCTCTTGCCCCTCCCTCCCCACCCACCTATCCCCAGACCTAACTCTACCCCACTACTGACATGAGGCCCAGCTTCCATCAGAAGGGGCAGGGCCTACAGGCTGTAGAACTTGAAGCTTCTGTCCATGCGGGTTAAAGTGATGAATTTGATGTGGTACCCAGAGGCCACCCCCATGGTCAGGCACTATGCTCTGTAAAGTGAAGAATCTCCTTCTACTGTTTGCAGATGTAGAGTTGGACATCTGTGCGTCCAAGGGCCAGGTAGGTATTGCTCTGGTCAAAGGTCAGTGACTTCACCTTTAAGTTGGTATCCAGCTTTAATGTCTTAAAATTCTTAAGCTTGTGCAGATCCCAGAGTTTGAGAGGAGTCATCTGCTGCTGTAGACAGGTAGCAGCCATTCTCAGAGACGGCAATGCTAGTGATGTGGTCAGCACACTGTCTTAGGCACTAGGACATGAGGAAAGTATTATCTTTTTCCCTGATGAGCTAGCATGATAACCTGCTCAGGAAGACATTACCTTGTATTATGTTATTTATATGTATAGAACCAGAAAATGCTGGACACAGGATGCCTTCCCCAGAAGGTAACTTTTAGGCTGTTTCACTTATGATTAGTAAATGTTTCCCTGGAAGAGATGTTAAGGGATTGAAGAAAAGAGAGGCAATGTGGGACCTTGCAGTGTAGGACCAGGAGAGAGATCCAAAAGCCTTGGAGATATAAAATATATATTATGTGTATGACAGTGACTACAATTTGGACTTTTGCCTAAGGAGTTGGGAAGACATTAAAGTTTTAAAGCAAAGGCTTAACCTATTAAAATTGGTGTTTTAACAACACAGCTTTGGAACTGTGTGGGAGGTGTGGAGCAGAATGAGGATAAGCCAGAGTTGGATGGAAAGACAGAATTAGGAGGCTATTGCAGTGGTTTGGACTAAGAATAATGAAGTCCTGATAGGACAGCTACAGTGCGGATGAGCAGGACAAAATGTTCTGAACAATATATAAGAGCTACCATTAAGAGGAGAGAGAAAATTTTAAGAGCTGACCTGAAGTGTTATAACTTGAATGGTAATTAGAATTAAAAGTATCCATACTCAAAAGAAGAAGAAAGCACTCTGGGGAAATTGATGATTTTTCCATCAAATTATTCCAGAAACCTATCATTTTTATTTTCAAAAAAAAATGAAAATATATATGGATATGTGACTTTAGCTAGAGAGAAATATACAAATAATAATGATCCTGTAAATATAAATGAAAATAAGATGTTAAATTAAGACAAAATAGAGGTTGAATTTACTATTTTTTTCACTTGTTTAATACCTAATTTTATGAACCTTCTTGATTCAGAAGCCCTCAGTGTTTTATTCTCTTTGCAGCCAGGAAATAATTTTACTCAAGAAAATATCAAACTTCTTGAGTAATAAAGCCTTGGAAACTACCGCATTTCTATGTTTGCTACAACTTTGCTATACATCTCCTATTTGTCCACTGTCTTTGCGAAAGCATCATATCTGAGTGGGTGACTCCTAATTCTTTGATGAATTCTTTTGTAAGCCAATTACGAAAGATAATGTAGAGGAAAAGAAGTCTAATCTGACACTATGATATTTCCTCATGAAGAAAGATCAGTTTTATGGGTGACTATATTATGGAGGTTTTTCTTTGTTTTCTGTTCTTTCTTTTCTCCTGTTTTTGAAGGTTTTATGTATTCTGGCTATTTCCCAACACCTTAACTGAATAGCTTCACTTACTGAACATTAATATATAGTGAGACTGGCCTAAAGGCTTTTTTTTTCTATCATATATACATATATACATAAAAGGGATAGATTTCCAAAAGGTTTTGACTTTATGTGGTCTGTTTTTGTTTTTGTTTTTTTCTTTGACAAATCCTTTGCAACAAGAGGACTTCGGATAGCACCAAATTTCAAACATACTGAATCCGAGTTTGTGACTGCTCAACACTACATTCTAATATTGTGGCAGAACAGAGTGGAACCCGATTTTCCAGAGCTATTTGAACATATAGGACAAAGAACCTGATGAAGGAGAACAGCTAAATTAGTGGTTGGAAGACATTGCTGCCTTTACTAGGTTAATATTTGAAATTGTTTCAATATCACACTTTTGAAGTAGACTACCTTTCTGTTTTAGGACTGAGTTATTTCTACCAGCAAATTAAATTGACCAGGGAGTTAAGAAATAAGTTATGTCAGCAATGGTAAATAAAAATTCAGACATTTTTCTGGAGAATATAATCACTGAGAGGAAAAAGTACCCGGTATGATTATAAAGAAACAAATGTGCTGTTATATTTGGAAAAGAATTACATTCTACAATATATTGATATTACTAAAAATACAAACTAAAAGTTTAGGGAATAAAAGCAAAGAAAGGAAAAAGGAGGAAGGAGGGAGGCAGAATGAAAGTAGGAAAATAATGTTGTATAATGGCTACAATTTTTGACTCAAATATATTCTAAGCCATAGGTAAAATATCACATAGATTTATAAAAATTCTTCTAGCTTGTATGCATTCAATCTGTCTTTAAAGAAATATACAGCATTAACAAAGAAAGGTCACTTGTTAAACAAATGTTGTTGCTCCCTGTGCATTAATGTGTGGGCACCATATATTACCTAACCATTCCATTGTCTACAAGCTAGTTAATGATCTAGGTTCAAGTATTGGCAAACTGTTTCCTGGGCCAAGTAAAGCCCCTTGCTTGTTTTTGCAAACAAAGTTTTATTAGAACAATAAAGCTAAACTCATTTGCCTACAATTGTGTCTGGCTACATTTATGCTCCAGCTGCAGATTGAGTAGTTAGAACAGAAACTGGATAACTCACATAGTCTAAAATATTTACTACCTGGCCCATTCCAGAAATAGTTTGCTGAACTCTAATCTTTTTAGTGATCACTGATACATGTTTTGCATCTTATTACGTAATTTCTATATAAATGTATTACATTTTCTAATATGCCACTTAATAAAATGAAGAGATATTCTCTAATTTGCCTTTTGTTATGTAATAAAAAGCAAACAAGACATTTTTAAAAATAATTCCAGCAGTTAGTTTATTGACAGCAACATATTTTGCTACCTATTTAATCTTAGTCTGTGTTGTATCTAACAAACTTCTGTTGCTGTTTCAAACTATCACAATATTAAAACTTCCATGGTCAAAGAAGTTTGGGAAACACTGATCTACGTTGGTCTGCCTTCATTTTAGATTCATTGATTACATGGTTCAATAACCCTTGCTAGAAATAAATGGTGCTTCATAGGCTGAAAAGTACCTTGAGAACAATTTAGTATACTCTGAAAAGAACCATCTTCTAGACAATTTCATTCTTTCTATTTGTACTTCCTTCTAGTTATGAATTTTTGTTGTTAGGATTGCTACATTGTTATTATGCAACAATTACAGGAGACTGATATTTGAACAAACAAAATGCAGCATATGGGTTTTTAAACAACAGCCTTGCTTTGCATCCTCTAAAGGTTTGGAAATAGAACTCAAACTGAAAAGGTGTGGTGCAAAACTCAACATTAAAATGAAATATTTTCCTGGCCAATTAACTTTTCAAATGCTTCTTACATTGTGGATTATAATCTTTGCATGCTTATGATTTAACAATATTTATTCTCTACTTAGTAATAGTTAGGACTCTCCAAATGAGAAGTTAACTTCTTTTTTATGTAAAATTATGAATGGTTTGTGTGATTTTTAGACTATAACTCTCTATTCATATAACTTGAGACATTTAAAAATATCTAAGTTGGAGGCTATATTATTACAATTACAAGGATTCCTTCTACTCTGTTGAGGATTATTTGAACAATAAGGTAGTGAAGAATCAGCCAAGGAAATCACTGGTGGGAAAAAAATTAAATGGAAGGAAATAAGTAGTTTTAATCTCTTGATATTATAGAGTTCATAAAATGTATTTACACATGGTATTAACATTAAGTGTTATTTATCTAAATTAATAAATCAAGATATTTAAATTTATGAAAAACTAAAATGGAATGAATTTGAAGTATAGCTTTGATGACATCATCTCTTGGTAGCTTTGTTTGTTCTTAGTTGTGCTACTTTGAATACAACACTTAGCTTCCCTGACATCATTTCAGGGTCAGTTTGGTGTTTAGCATGTAAATAAAATCACTACAGTCCCAGAGTAAACATTTGATAAATAGCCACTATTATCTCCCATCTATATAAAATACTCAGACATATCTTTTCATGTTTCAACTAGGTATGGCTTTCCCTTGTTGCTAAATGATTTTGCATTAGCTGAATATTGGGGACACACAAAGAAGAACCTGCTAAGCTGAACTTTTGGTAAACAGTGACAACTATACCTTCTTGCCTTGAAAGGAGGGTCAGTTCTACCAACAGAAACCATTTTTTTGGTACATGCCTGTGTGACTACCAACTATTAAACACAGCCTTGAGTTGCACAAATATCAACACCAGTCCAATTTATTAAAATGCATTAATTTTTTTTAGTCTCTGTGGATATATGATGAGCCAGAAACTATCTAATGGGTTGAGGATATGTCAGTTACAATATTCCATGTGAAAAAATATTACCTGGAAACAAGGGCAATCACTGCTTTTCTATTTATAATTGTAAGGCCAGTGGAAAAACATGTCAAAATGTAAGAATTCACTACACTAATTTACAGTCCTATTAACAATAGGGAAGAAGAAGTTGCCGGATATGAATCTTACTTTCATGACTTCGGAGAGCCAGGAAGAAAGTGGTACTGACATAACAGAGTGCTGCTCTGGGTGTGGGGTGTGCCCTCTAGTGACATGTCTTCGCAACAGAACTGTGAAGCTCTGGATGAAGGATAGTGTCTCTTCATCAAGAATTAGGGCCAGGGTGGGATTATAGAGGAATTAATTTTCCAGGCATTATACAAAATTTATTAGAGAAAGAAGGCAGTGATTACAAGAGATTACATTTTTCCCAATATTCAAGTGAGAGATGAGTCAGAAATTTCCCTTAGTCACTGTTGGGAGATAAGTTATCTTTAAAATAGGAAAGACAATGGTTAAATCATAGTGGATGCTTGTGTTATTATTATAAAGTTAGGCATGCAACTGCTCATTTGAGATGTTTGAAGGATTTAATTGGGAAAAAAAATAACCCTGTGGCGGCAAGGAAAATGGACAACTTTGGATTTTCTGCCTGTGACATGATGGATACCTGAGCCAACCCTGAACTGTTGCTCCAGGGCTAATATATGGTCTGGGAATTGGGAGACCTGGGAGGTCTTTGAACAGGGAAAAGGGCTGTGTGAATAGACAACAACTCAGTGCCATGGTGGCAGCTGGAATAGTCAACACAGTCTGGCATCTGACCTCCACATGAGCTGCCATTTTACCAACTCTACAACCTTGTGGATCACTGCTGGAATCCAGTGCCCTAATTTACTCTGTCAGTGCATAATCGGGGCAACTTAGCCCTAATTCTGTGCATCACATTTGAACTGTCTATGCCAGGTGCTACTCTGCTACCAGCCATCCCATTCCTAGTTGTTACAGGAAGTGAACATTCCTCATTTTCCAGTTTTCTACCAGAGTCAGTAACTGGGAATCTCAAAAAAACAAAAAACAACAACAACAAAAAAAAAAACACATGGTATTGAGTGGGGTTCATAATTTGGGGAAAGAAGAATGGACTACCAGTGTATGCATGTGTGTATCCATATATGTATGTCTGTATGCATACATGTATGTATGTATCTATCTGAATCAGCATGTGGAAGTCATAATAAGTTTGAAAATGTAATGCTCTCTAGAAATTAACTATAAAATCAATCAGTAGTCATGTAGCTTCACCTCCATTAGCCCCCATAAAATTATTCCAAATGAACATGGAATCCAAGGGAAATTGAGAAAATGAAACTTTAAGAAAAATCTCTTTATCCTCTCAACTATTACCTTATCCTTATATTCTTCCTTTATAGTAATCCAGGAGAAGTCAATGAAATCAATATAGAAAAATACAAATCCAACATTTACTCGGATTTACTTTTAGGAGACAGACTGACATCTAAGCCTTTAAGATTTGACTAAAGCTGTATGAATACATGAAAATATACAAAGGAAATGTATGAGTCTCTCAGAAGGGGAAATTCAGTCAACCATGAAAGCCTAGAAAGTGGAGAGCTTTGCCTTCCTTCTCTTTTACCTATTGGGTTTCCATATAAGATCTTAATTTCAAGGGTGGCATTCATTGCTTTTAAAATGCAGTTTCAAAGATGTTTTCAATCTGCTTTAAGGAAAGACATGGACTTTTGAATTGGATCCACATGAATTAAATACAATTTCTATCATTAACTCTTACGTCATTGGGCTTGCCCTTATTACCTCTGGGTCTCAGTTTCAGTATCTGATAACCAGGATTAAAATAATTTTAAAAATCCAGAGTTATTTTTCTGATTCAATGAGAATGTATACAATGTTCGATGGTATTAACTTTTGTGATGGTTGCGTTCATGTGTCAACTTGGCTAGGTGGCCTAGCTGTCTGGTCAAGCGGGCACTGGCCTGACGATTCCTGTGAGGCTATTTGAGGCTGGTTGGTTTGTCGGATCATCAGTCAATTGACTGCAGCTGACTGATGACTCATCAAGGGGCGTGCTTCCACAGTGAGAGAATGCAATTGGCTGGATTTAGTCCGGGTGATCAGTTGGAGGCTTATAAGCCGGACGGTTAGAGAACCTTCACTTGTTCTTCAGCTGCTCAGTGAAGCTTTTCCTGGGGAGCTCGTCGAAGTTGCCAGTTCGTTTCCTGAGGAGTTCATCAAAGTTGTCGGTTTGTTTTCTGAGGAGTTCGTCAAAGTTGTCGGTTCGTTTCCCAAGGAGTTCGTCGGACGTCTTCCTTGGAGTTGACAGCTTGTTGATGGCTCTGCAGAATTTGGACTCGTGCGCTCCCGCAGTTGCGTGAGTCACTTTTACAATTTGATAATAAGAGACATCTCTCATTGATTCTGTTTCCAAGGAGAACCCTAACTAATACAACTTGGTACCAAGAGTGGTTCTTGAGAAACGGAATCTTAAAATGGTGCTGGAAGTGTCAGTGGCAAATAGAGATGCTGTTTGGAGCCTTTGACAGGCTCCTATAGGAGAATCACAACGCAGGCCCTTAGGATTTTGGAGTAAAGCTTTACCATCCTCTGCAGATAACTACTCTCCATTTGAGAAACAACTGTTGGCCTGCTACTGGGCCTTAGTAGAGACAGAACGCTTAACCATGGGCCACCAAGTTACCATGAGACCTGAGTTACCTATCATGAGCTGGGTGTTATCTGACCCACCAAGCCATAAAGTTGGGCGTGCACAGCAGCACTCCATCATAAAATGGAAATGGTATATACGAGATAGAGCTCGAGCAGGTCCTGAAGGTACAAGTAAGTTACATGAGGAAGTGGCCCAAATGCCCATGGCCCCCACTCCTTCCACCTTATCTTCTCTTGCCCAGCCCACAGCTATGGCATCTTGGGGAGTTCCTTACAGTCAGTTGACTGAGGAATAGAAGACTCGGGCCTGGTTTACAGATGGTTCTGCACGATATGCAGGTACCACCCGAAAGTGGACAGCTGCAGCACTGCAGCCCCTTTCTGGGATATCCCTGAAGGACAGTGGTGAGGGGAAATCCTCCCAGTGGGCAGAACTTCGAGCAGTGCACCTGGTTGTTCACTTTGCTTGGAAGGAGAACTGGCCAGAGGTGCGTCTGTATACTGATTCCTGGGCTGTTGCTAATGGTTTGGCTGGATGGTCAGGGACTTGGAAGGAACATGATTGGAAGATTGGTGACAAAGAAGTCTGGGGAAGGGGTATGTGGATAGACCTTTCTGAGTGGGCAAACAACATGAAGATATTTGTGTCCCATGTGAATGCTCACCAGAGGGTGACTTCAGCAGAAGAAGGTTTTAATAACCAAGTGGATAAAATGACCCGTTTGGTGGATACCAATCAGCCTCTTTCCCCAGCAACTCCTGTCATTGCCCAATGGGCTCATGAACAAAGTGGTCATGGTGGTAGGGATGGAGGTTATGCATGGGCTCAGCAACATGGACTTCCACTCACCAAGGTTGACCTGGCCACAGCCACTGCTGAGTGTCCAATTTGCCAGCAGCAGAGACCCACACTCAGTCCCCAATATGGCACCATTCCTCGGGGTGATCAGCCTGCTACCTGGTGGCAGGTTGATTACATCGGACCACTTCCATCATGGAAAGGGCAGCGATTTGTTCTTACTGGAATAGACACATACTCCGGATACGGGTTTGCCTTCCCTGCACGACATGCTTCTGCCAAAACTACAATACATGGACTTACAGAATGCCTCATCCACCATCATGGTATTCCACACAGCATTGCTTTGGACCAAGGAACCCACTTCACAGCAAATGAAGTGAGGGGATGGGCACATGCTCATGGAATTCTGTGGTCTTACCATGTTCCCCATCATCCAGAAGCAGCTGGGTTGATAGAACGGTGGAATGGCCTATTGAAGACTCAATTACGGCGCCAACTAGGTGGCAATACCTTGCAGGGCTGGGGCAGTGTTCTCCAGGAGGCTGTGTATGCTCTGAATCAGCGTCCACTCTATGGTGCTGTTTCTCCCATAGCCAGGATTCATGGATCCAGGAATCAAAGGGTGGAAACAGGAGTAGCACCACTCACTATCACTCCTAGTGATCCACTAGGGAAATTTTTGCTTCCTGTCCCTGCAAGTTTAAGCTCTGCTGGTCTACAGGTCTTGGTTCCAAAAGGAGGAGTGCTTCCACCAGGAAACACAACAATAATCCCATTGAACTGGAAGTTAAGGCTGCCACCTGGCCACTTTGGGCTTCTTATGCCTCTGAATCAACAGGCAAGTAAGGGGATTACTGTACTGGCTGGGGTGATTGATCCTGACTATCAAGGGGAAATAGCACTGCAACTACACAATGGAAGTAAAGAAGAGTTTTCCTGGCATACAGGAGATCCCCTGGGGCGTCTCTTAGTACTACCATGCCCCGTGATTCAAGTCAATGGAAAACTGCAACAACCCAATCCAGGCAGGACTACCAATGGCCAAGAAACTTCAGGAATGAAGGTTTGGGTCACCCCACCAGGCAAAGAACCACGGCCAGCTGAAGTGCTTGCTGAGGGTAAAGGGAACATGGAATGGGTAGTGGAAGAAGGTTGTGATAAATATGAACTACGGCCACGTGACCAGTTACAGAAACGAGGACTATGATGATATGAATATTTCCTCCTTGTTTTGTGATGATTATGTTTGTATTTGTCTGTGAAGAAAATATTTTTGCTTTCTTCTCTGTCTTATCCCCTTATCATATGGCATAAGCTGTAACGTTCATTTTGAAGATATGGTTTTAGGTGATGTGTACGACTGCCAAGTTGACAAGGGGTGGACTGTGATGGTTGGGTTCATGTGTCAACTTGGTTAGGTGGCCTAGCTGTCTGGTCAAGCGGGCACTGGCCTGACGATTCCTGTGAGGCTATTTGAGGCTGGTTGGTTTGTCGGATCATCAGTCAATTGACTGCAGCTGACTGATGACTCATCAAGGGGCGTGCTTCCACAGTGAGAGAATGCAATTGGCTGGATTTGGTCCGGGTGATCAGTTGGAGGCTTATAAGCCGGATGGTTAGAGAACCTTCACTTCTTCTTCAGCTGCTCAGTGAAGCTTTTCCTGGGGAGCTCGCTGAAGTTGCCAGTTCGTTTCTTGAGGAGTTCGTCAAAGTTGTCGGTTCGTTTCCTGAGGAGTTCTTCAAAGTTGCCAGTTCGTTTCCTGAGGAGTTCGTCAAAGTTGTCGGCTCCTTTCCCGAGGAGTTCGTCGGACGTCTTCCTTGGAGTTGACAGCTTGTTGACGGCTCTGCAGAATTTGGACTCGTGCGCTCCCGCAGTTGCGTGAGTCACTTTTACAATTTGATAATAAGAGACATCTCTCATTGATTCTGTTTCCAAGGAGAACCCTAACTAATACACCTTTTATTCTCCTTTGCTTTTCTGTTTCTAGACTTATCTCCTTCTAAGATGAAATGTCCTTCTATTAATGTTTTTCAGACAAAAGCCTTATCTCACCAAGTCTTGGTGATAATTGTGAGAAAATATTTCTTCAGTTGAAAATCTTAGATATCCATTGCTTATTTCACATGTTCTAAGTGCCTGTAATACTGATCTTAATCTATAGGTACTGTTTCTGAACCTCTTTTCTATTACTTTGGACTGGGTATACATTGACAACTGACTTTTTAATGTCACCAATTTATTTATTTACCATTTTCAACTAATAAATAAATGTGTGTGTGTGTGTGTGTGTGTGTGTGTGTGTAGAGAGAGAGAGAGAGAGAGAGAGAGAGAGAACTTACTATGTACCAGGCAATGTTCTAGGCATGAATAATACAGTGATTGAATGAAAGAGGCAGACTTCACAGTTTCACATGCCCAGGATGTGGCTGGGGAGCTACTTCAGATTGGGTGGTCAGCAGAAGCTTTCTGAGGATAAGAATGGGCTCTCTGCCAAAAAGTCACAGGAAGGAATATTCTACTCACCCCAGGTAGCTGGTATAAAAGCCTTGAGCTTGGACTGACTTGAGGTATTTGAAAAACAGACAAAAGTACATGGGTCAAGACTGGTAGATGGCGGGGGACAGTGGTTAGAGAGTGAACATTGCCTATATGTGGAGTGATTTGTAATATAGCTTGACATTGGAGGAGCAGGACATACCGAAGGGGCACGCAGTAGCAGTAAGACATAATCTGTTTGCTTTTAATGAAGGCATCGTTGCTATGTGTACGTGACTAGAATAGGGTTGAGTGGAAGCATGGCGGCCAGTTAGAAGGGCAATCTTAACCCTCTAGGGCAGACTATGGCCTAGGGTAGCAGTAATGGAGATGGACAGATTAGAGAAAGGCATAGGTTCTCCTCCAGGGCATCTGGTTTTATAGATTTACTAGGTGCCCACAGCCTCCTATATACACTAGTATTGTTTTAAATTTCTTTCATTACATTAATGAATCTTTTGCCAAACTTTATTTTCAATCTATTTTAAGTTAATTCTGCCCCCTCCTGAGAGCCCATTATTTTGATATTATAAATAATGGTCCAGGAAAGAAAATTTGACTTTTCAGTACTATTTGTTTCTCCAGTTATTCATTTCCCATGCCATCCTTAATAAATACACATTGAATGAATCACTGAATAAATAAGTAAATGAATCAGATGCAATGAAACATCTACATCTTTCTTACAGACTTCAAATCCTAGCTTTAAATATCCAGGTCCCAAGGTCCTCCTTTTGGATGCATCTGTCACCTCTCCATGAATCAACAGGACTCTGTTGATCAGTGGCTTTGGTGAATATTTGATTGCACTTCTTAATGCTTTTCTTGGTTTGTAGTTACTCCTGGGAAAATCTGCTTTATTATTTTGATTATTCCAATCCTTCTTCTGACTGCTAATATCTTTAATAATACACTTACTTAATAAACTGTCTACTACTCTCTTAGATGTAGTAAAATAGCTTAATTAATTTCACCTACTTCATTTGGGGTTTTTCAATCTAAGAACTTGATTTTTCCCATAAGTAGCAGTACAAGAAATTGTACCATGTTTGCTTTCATCTATAGATCTCATTGCACATATTGCAGGCAAGCATTTCTAGGGTTCAATAGTTATTTGTTTATTGTTCTGTTATTTATTCTGACCCTTACTAATTCACCATCCTTTAATATCTTTACTAAGATTGAAATAATTTAGAAGAGGTCCTTAGAGAACATGTAGCTAGTGGCTTTTAAGCTTGTTTTGTAATGATGAAATCTTTTGTACAAATGAAAGATTATTCATAGAAATAAGAAAACAAAGGAGACAACAGAGGAACTGTACTTTTTGAAATTCCAGGAGAAGTAGAACTCTCTAGTCTGCCTCAATGGCCATTAAAGTTGTTCCTGAGAAGGTTAGAGGAATCCATAGGCCTCAACTGAATCCAGATTACAAAGAATTGATTCAATTTAGCTCTCTTATTTGTACAGATGCAGACATGGAAAACCAAAAATCGTATGGAATGTAGCTTCTTGGAAGCACAACTTGGGAGCCTAGGTGTTAAAATAGCAGCATGGAAGAACAGGAAGAGACTTTGACAGCCAAAACTTGGGATTGAATCCTGCCTTTTACCTCTTCCCACCTGTGTTATCTCGTTCAATTTATTTACCATCTCTGATAACACATATTTTGTAAGGGCGGTTGTGATAATTATGTTCAAATTAAATGATAGAGTATGAAATGTCCCCTATATTTTAATAAATCCATTCAAACATCCTATAGTTTATATAGATAATATTATTTCATTATATAAATGAAAAAAAATTGAACCCTGTTCTAAAGATGACCAGTTAGTAACTGACTGATGTAGGAATTAAGCATATTTAAATCTGACCTAAATTCCATATTCTTTCCACTGACTACAGGTCTTAATTAAAAAAGAAAGGAAGGTTGGGAACTAACCATATTATATTTATTTGATACTTTGCAATGAGCTTCCAAAATAACAATCTCATTTAAACTCCACAACAAACTTACAAAGTGAGTTTATTGCCCTTCTTTTACAGAAAAGTTTAACTGGAATTGAGGGGTTAAATAATTTTCTTTGCTAGGAAGCAAGAGAACTAAATTTGATCTCAGATTTTTTTAAGGTTTTTAAGTCCAGGACTATTTGAATACATGGTGGTTTCTCAGTCAAATATACCGTATTACTGCAGCCTGATCAAATCTGTTTTGTTACTTGGGACAAGAAAAAAAAAAAAAATATATATATATATATATATATATATATACACATATATAAATATATGTATATATATATATATATACACACACACACACACACACACACACCACTCTTTGATTCCTGTCTTTTCCTGTTCTCTTACTTTTGTTAAATCTCAAAATTATACTATAAAACCTGGATATAATTTAAGAATACAGCAGCCTAAGTCCTTTCGGGAGTTTACGGAAACAAACAAGGCTTATTTTTCTTTCTCGTCTGAACCCCTTGGTAGTTACATAAGGTTTTGATAGAATAGCTAGTAAGATGCTCATCAAAATTCAGTACGTACCCCGAGTGTCTAATCTGTGAATTTGGCATCTTGGAGCATGCAACAGGCCAGGGAGCCTGCTGGCTCTTAAGACTCATGACAGTACTTAACAGAAAAACTCTCTGGCAAGCCACAACGTAAACACAGCACATGGAAATTACTCAGGGTAACTTCCTTCAGGCTATTCTTTCAGCCACAAGACTATACAATACCAGTGCTCATCTAGTCCTGCTGGCATTCCAATGGCTTCTGAGTAGCTTCCAGCATCCTCATTCCTAAATTATGAATCTCTCTTCCCACCACAGAATCTTGCTTAGTGTGTGTATTCTAGTAGTTAAGACATTCACATATCCACAGGGAACTAACTACGTTTTCCGTTTCCCTATTTCTTCTTTCCTTCCTCCAAAATTATATGCCAGACTAAATGAGAAAATCTCCTACCACTTTTCTAATAAGCATTACTATAAAACCTAGTACAGAGATTTATAACCAGTCCACATTTTCATACCATTTATCTTTTTCTCTGATTGTAATAGTAATATAATATCATTGTGGAATATTAAAAAATATAAAAAAGCATAAAGGAAAGAAAAATCTTACTGTAAGTACCCCTATATTAATGCACTTACTTCTGATACTATTCTGTTAATATATAAAATTAATGTGGGCCTAAATATGTGCCTGTGTATGAGTCAATATTGATATTATCATGCACATAGTGTTTGTATTTATTTATTAATAATATTATATTATTAGCATGCCCACATTTCATAAAAATTAATCTCAAATATGATTTCACTGGTTGCATAATATTCCATTTATAATTATTTCAAGCACTACTTAAGCATTTTCCAATTATTTACATTTAGATTCTTTCCAACTGTTTGTAATAAATGTCAATATTAATTCACTCATGTGAATAGCCTTTGAATATGTCTCTAACTGATTCCAAAGGAAGGCATGTAAAATCATCTAAGTACTCACAGAACATTATACTGCTTTAAGTCTCTTGAGGTATTTTGGCATTGATAGCTTTCTAGAAAGGCTAGGGAAATTTGTGCTCAAACCTGCTACTTCTTTTATGATAATTATAGAATTATAGAACTATCAAAATTTAGAAAACAGAAAAAATAAAGACAAAAAGAACTACCCAAAATTATACCTCCCAGAAATTACCATAAACCTATATGTAAATTTATTTCTTTACATGCAGATAGATTGAGGGATAGATATATGGTTGGATAGCTAAGTGATTGTTATAGGAAGTTACAGAAAGAAAACAAAAATAAAAAATTAGACCTTACTGAAGAATTGAGTGTCATTTGTTCATATTATACTATAATATTCATTTTCTTTATTGATTTGTAAATGTTTTTATATATGAAGAGCAAAAGAGTTAACACATATTTTTCCAGTTGAGCTTTCAATATGTTTTTTCATATATTTTCAATTTTTTTACATTCAGTACTCTCAATTGTCTCCTTTATGGTTTTCTTCATTACGTTCATGCTTATAAATTCATACTAGGATTGTGTAGCTATTTACCAATATTTTAATCCATTTCATAGTTTCATTTTTTTACATTAAACTCTAATTTTTTGTGAATGATGAAAGATATTACTTGATTTTTTATGTTCATATTCTTTTGACAAGTATTCTGCTGTGACTGTATAGATATAGAAGTAGTCAATGCTAATTTATATTATGCTCAGAAATACAGAACTCTTTTAATGCTATTTTTCTGTTTCATAGAATTTTCTATCAATTCATATGTCTCCATTGAATTAATGCTCTTGATCAGAGAGAAGTAAATTATTTTAAGTTTTTTTTTTCTTTTCTTTTTTTCAAGCTATCACAGCTGTACTTGGGATGTGTGTGAGTGTGTGTATGTGTGTGTATAAGTGTGTGTTTAGGGGAATCACCTCTCATACATTACAACCCACTCTGAGCCTGACTGTGTCTGAAGTTTCTCTATAAAGAAGAATAAAAAACGGGGCATCATGAAGAAAAAACTACAAACAACAAGTGGAGTTACCAAGAAGTTCAGCTTCCCATTAATCTCATTTTTAGAGTAAGTGAAACAGCATCACTCATTCTTTTCTAGATCTGCAAAATACGTTTTGTGTATCATAAAAGTATTAACTCTTTATCTAAATTAAAAGGCACTTAGAAACGAGATCTATGTTTATAACTCTTTACATCCCCAAGGATCTGGAATAGTACTCCGCACATAATAGATTTTCAACAAAATTCTTATTGAGTACCATAATGAAGTGCATGGTTATTTTTCAGTCTCCCTAAATTTCTCCATAGGTAAAAGAGAAGGAAAAGCTGTATTTTTGCCCATGCACACTGCCCATGCTTTATAGATTCCAGTCACAATTCTTCTCAGCCTCTGCCTTTTTTTACACTGTATAACTCAACAAACACACATTTATTGAGCATCTCTGTACACTGTGCTATATGACCTTTATATCTGGGCTCAGTATTTCTTAGTCTTTTTAAGAAAAGACATGGAATAGAAAACTGCAATAACTCTGGTGTGGGAGGATTATAATAAGGTTATTTGTTTTAAAGAAGAGAAATATACTATATTAGGAACACACTTGGCCTGGAGAATAGATGAAAATGGAATAGAAAGAAACTTGTAGTGTACTACAAAATAGCAAAAAAGGCAAGTGATACAATGATATTGTCTTAAGAGTCAAGGAACGAAAATTTAAAGTTGTCAAATAAAAAAAAAGACAATGATTCAAATGCTAGAAGATTGCTTGAAGCATATTTATAGTATAGGGAACCTGAAATTGAGAAAATAAATTTTACAGAGTAGATCAAAAGCTTAGAAGAACACAGACACTGATCTTTGAAGACTGTATTTAAATTAAGTTAAAAAAAGAAAATGGGGGAAATTTATTTTTAAAAATATAAAAAGACAAAAAATGCTGTTTTGCATTTAGAAAATTCTAAAACCAAGAAGCAAAGATAATAAATGAGAAGGAAAAAATCTTTTCTTAAAATAAGTACCTACCTATCGCTACTTCACTTTGTTATATAAGTAAGCGTATTGATGTAAAGATACAATAACAATCAGGCTTTAGTCAGCATAACTTTCAGGGATTACAAACCTCCATGCAACTTCTGAAAATATTAATATTAATGTCACTTCTTTTCATATCTGAGAATTCCATACACCCAAAATAGAAATTGAGGGTGGAGTTGGTGGTATGTTTTTAAGCATTTTAAACTGATTAATTTTCATAAAACTTTCTTCTTAAATGATAGTAAAAACATACCCTACATATCCTAGTAAATGAATAACTACTTTTAGCTTCAGGTTTGCTTTAATCAAAGGAGTTTAATCTTGAAAAAACTGATATTTAAACAGAATTAACATGTATATAAAATAAAATTAATGTCATTAAAATCTACCCTTTCTGTGCAGTATGAAGATCATGGTTTATGCATGAAGTGTGTGGAATGTAAGTGAAAGTGTGGTGCACATGCACTCAGTGATACATGAGATAAAGCAGTTAATCTGTTTTGCGTTACTAGTAGAATCAATGACAATGTTTTTCTAAATTCAATCCATTGCCATCATATACAAGTGCCAACTTTTTCCTTGTACATGTGAAAACCTCACCATAGACACCAATTGCCAAGCACCAAAGCTTTTATAAGTGCCATCTGTCTGTCCAGCACTGTAAAACAGGCTGCAATGGGCACAAAATTAGTAACTCTGGACTATCTCTTAAGGTGCTGTCACCACTGCACTACCACTACCTCAGTTTGGATCTTCAGCGTTTCTCCCCTGAACTATTTTCCCTCCTGAGTAATTTTAGGAAAACAATCTGTTTATGCAATCACCCTGCTAAATATCTTTATGTAATTGCCACAACTTTCAGAATAAAGCTTAAATTTATTACTATATTTCCTTCATTTTGATCTCAATTTTCATTCAAATTCCCTGACTGCCATTTCTACCATGCACCCTGTGAGACAATTATAATTCATGAATTACTGTTCACCAAATGCCAATGCTTTCCACAGTACTGAGTCTTTGCAAATACTTTTTGTATGCCTGGATCACCATTGCTCATCTTATCCACCAATTTAATCTACAGTTCTTCCCAACTAAGTTCAAATCAACTTCTCTATAAAGCCTTTCGTGACCTCTCAATTGTTCCTTATCCCCAACAGACATACCTAAAATTCATTGGCTGTCTTCTATATCACAGCAACAACATCTGCATGCAAGTTGTTAATTTTTTTTCTTTGGAGGGAGGTTAAAACACAATTTGTTTTAATTAAACACCAGAAATGGATTGGCTTTTATAAAAGGGGGTTTATTTGGTTACACAGTTAGTCTTAAGGCCATAAAGTGTCCAAGGTAATGCATCAACAATTGGGTGCCTTCACTGAAGGATGGCCAATGTCGTCTGGAAAACCTGTTAGCTGAGAAGGCACGTGGTTGGCATCTGCTCCAAAGTTCTGGTTTCACAATGGCTTTCTCCCAGGATGTTCCTCTCTATGGACTATGCCAATCCTTTGACAACTTTTGAAATCTATGAGTCCAATTTTCCCCATCTGTTAAATAGGACCAATCTCATCAGTTGCTATGATAATGAAACAGAATGAGGTCTGAAAGGTGTGTTCTTCATATATGAGCAATCCCCCTTCTTTTACCTTTTCTGTCATTTCTACCAGAACATTAGCTCCAGTAGGAGCATACTTTATCTACTTATTTCCAAGACATGGAAAATTCCATACCAGGATCCCCAAACAGTATTGATGAGGAAAAAAGAAAGAAAAAGATTTAAAAAGGAAGGAAGAATAGGAAGAACAAAAGAGGGCTAGAAAAAGAACTGTAGGTTGTATATAGTAGATATAGCCTAGCCCACACTCACATGTAGGAGGCCAGTTCCCAGATTTCATAATTCACTTTCTCTCTTGCAGGAGGCCTGGTTATCATTACAAGGAAGGAGAGCACGTGTCCTTTCATTCTCTCCTTCTGGTATCACTTGCTCATTTTAACTTTATTTTTCTTTTAATTCAATTATATTGAGATATATTCACATACCATACTATCATCCAAAGTGTACAATCAATTGTTCACAGAACCATTATATAGTTGTTCATTCATCACCAGAATCAATTTTTGAACATTTTTGTGACTGCAACAATAACAACAAAAAAAATAAGAATAAGAATAAAAAAATTAAAGTAAAAAAGAAGACCCAAAACATCCCATCTTTCCATCCCTCCCTATTATTCATTTGTTTTTTGTCCCCATTTTTCTACTCATCTATCCATACACTAGATAAAGTGAGTGTGAGCCAGGTTTCCACAATCACCTGGTCACAGAGTACCATTTTAACTTTTAAACAGTGTTTTCTCAGAGGTCTAAGGATTTGGAAAGTAAATCTCTTTCTCTTAAATTGGGCAATTTTATACCTTGCTATGAATTGAGTTGTGTCCCCCAAAAAAGGTATATTAAAGTTCTATTCCTCAGTAGCTCAGAATAAGTAACCTTATTTGGAAGTAGGGTGGCTAAAGATGGAATTAGGCAAGTCAAAATTTCCTATAAGGAGAAGAAATTTGGACACAGACAGACAGAGAGGAGAATGCCATGAATTGCCAGCAAGCCACTGCAGAACCAGGAAAGAAGCATGGAACATATTCTTCCCTACAGCCCTAGAGGAAGTGTGGCCCAGCCAACAACTTCATTTTGGATGCCCAGCCTTCAAAACTGAGACAATAAATTTCTGCTGTTTAAGCCACTTAGTTTGTCACATTTTGCTACAGAAGCCCTAGGAATCTAGGTCATATTATAACAAAATTAAGGAATAAAAAAGTATCAGACCATAATATCCTTTTCTTTAGTTCTTACATGCCATTTTTCAAAAGTTGAATTCTGATTTGTATATGTTATAAGAAACATATCAGTGTCCCTTCTTATAGGAATGAAAATCCTATCAGATTTTACTTTTTCTGTTTTACTTCTGTCGTAGAGAGGTTCCCTGTCATGGAACATACCATTTTAACACTCACTGCTCGAGTCAGCAGAAGGAAGAAATGCAATGAGGTGAGACTGTTGATGCTTGTTCTAGTTTGCTAATGCTGCCAGGATGCAAAACACCAGAAATGGATTGGCTTTTATAAAAGGGGGTTTATTTGGTTACACAGTTAGTCTTAAGGCCATAAAGTGTCCAAGGTAATGCATCAACAATTGGGTGCCTTCCCTGAAGGATGGCCAATGTCGTCTGGAAAACCTGTTAGCTGAGAAGGCACGTGGTTGGCATCTGCTCCAAAGTTCTGGTTTCACAATGGCTTTCTCCCAGGATGTTCCTCTCTATGCCACAGCTGTTCTTCAAAATGTCACTCTCAGTTGCTCTCGGGGCATTTGTATTTCTTAGCTTCTCTGGAGCAAGAGTCTGCTTTCAACAGCCGTCTCCAAAATACCTCTGTAAGCTGCAGCTCCTCTCTCAGCTTCTGTGTGTTCTTCAAAGTGTCCCTCTGTCTGAGCTTATATAGTGCTCCAGTAATTTAATGCAGACCTACCCTGAATGGGCAGGGTAACACTTCCATGGAAATTATCCAATCAGAGTCATCACCCACAGTTGGGTGGGGCACATCTCCATGGAAACAGTCAAAGAATTACAATCTAATCAACACTGATACCTCTGCCCACACAAGATTACATCAAAGATAATGGAGTTTTGGGGGACATAATACGTTCAAACCAGCACAATGCTCATTGGTTATATCTGCTATAATATCTGGTGATGGAAGTCCTCCATGGATGGAAAGATTCCTTGTGTTATTGCCACACTTATTGCCACATTTCATTTTTTAACTGTTTTAGCAACAGTCACTGGAAAATTTCTTTCTCATCAAAAAAGGATTTATTATAAACATATACATTGCCCCTTTATGTTCATCGTTGTATATATGGGGAAGAAAAACCTTAATTATTGTTTTTATACATCATCATATATTAATGTTACTATAAGCAAGACTCATTCTCCCCCTTGTTTTATTTAAGGCTTTGTTTTTATAGAGGATGCCCTACTTGTTTTACCATGTACAGTCCTAATATTAGTACAAGTCTTTCTTTTATTTTTCAGTTTGATATGGTCTCCAAGATCAAGAAGGTGCCCAACTATTAAATATTCTGGATCTTAAAGCAAGATAAATGTCATAGTTTTTTCATTAATAAATTCTTAATACTTCCCTCTTTCATTAAATTTCTGAGGCTTTTAATTTCTCAAGCTTTGTAGCAGCAGAAAATATTAAAGAGAAGATAGTTGCAGCCACTTTGAGAAACAACCTTTGTCACCAATTTAACACATGCCTAATTTTTTAAGGTCTTTGTGGTCTTAAACATACCTCTCATTGCTCAACTTGATCTGAGCCTGGAAACAAGCAAATCTACCAATCAATTTAAATAATTCCATAGAGGAAAGGAAAAATCAAGATATGCACACATTAATTAATTGTTCAAAAACTAAGTAAAAGGATTCTGACTGGTAAAATGCAAATATTCTAATTATAAAGAAAAGGAAGAAATGCATGTAGTTTAGATTACTTCTCCATTGAGGCAATGTTAAAGGACATACACAGAAAACTCCTTGTTTGTAACATTGAAATATAATATTCCTTCCTCATACCTCTTATAACACTGTGCTTACTACACATGGACTACAGTATACTTATGCTGCTGGTTTTATTGTTTGTGTGTATATCCAAGTGAATTTTAGGGTACAATAAAGAAGTAGTCACACTATTTGAATCTCTGTAATCTCAAGAGTTTAAAAATTGATAAGCAAAGGAAGCAACACCATTATGTTACTACATATTAACTGGTTATATGAGACAGTGAGTAAGATATTTGACATTCTGAAATATGCTGGAAGATTGGCAATATTTCAGTGACTAGTAAGTTATCATGAAGGCATTTTTGGAAGAAGATGTCTCCTCAAATTGAGTAACTGCTAATTCTCATCTACTGAAACTTTATTTCTTGGAAGCTATAAGAAGCAGTGAGAACTACTTCTATGGATTTACTTCTGATCAAAAAAAAAAAAAAAACAAAAAAACAAAAAAAGAGAGAGAAGAAATTAGGAGTCCTAAAATAATTTGTCAACCCAGAATCAGATAATAGTGATTGGAGATATTTTTAGGCCCAATGCTGTACCTTAAACTTTAGGAATGTGCTTTCAATGCCATCAAGAAAAAGTAAGTCTTTGATGAGTTATTCTGAAAGAATTATAATTCAAGAGAGAAGAATGATTCTAAAAAATATACATCTTTCAAGAGAGTTGTTTACTCTTTTATTATAACTTCACTGTTTTTTAAAAAAAATGTGTAAGTTTTTACTCCAAAGAGGAGTATAGGGTGAAAACAGTATGCCTTCCAAAGAGATAATAATTTGAATACAAATTCAAAAGATGGAAGAAGTATCCTTCTCCAAGTTTGAAAAGAATGGTACCACAAAAAAATAATAGTTGCAGGAATCTGGAGTTGAGAATGAGGTGATGCTTATCCAAAATGCAGAGATGCAACAGATTGCATAATGATAAGAATTGCTAGCATAATGCTGACATACAACCGGAGATAAAATGCCCTTCAAAGTATAATGGGTGAAACAAATGTGAATTTAAAGGAAATTGAAGCTCAAGTCAGGACAGAGATGATGAGAGAATGCCTAGAAATTTTGATGGCAATATATGTTGTTTCAAGAAATTTTTATCTCACTTGTCAAAAGAACTCATATATCATATCAGGGAAATGTTACATTAAAGATGATTAATTGTAAGGGGTTTCTTATAATATGCCACAAAAACTAGTCATTGATTTTGTTCTTATCAAAGTTATATTTTATTGATGACTTGCATGAAGACTCAGAAACTATTTTTAAAAAACAGGGAAAATGTGAAATGTTGCTTCATGTTTCTGGTTAAATAACAATTTTTATAGAATAAAATGAAATAAACCACAAGGTCTGTTTTGAGGTATGAAAAAAATACTGTTTAAACAATAATAAAAATACTGCTTTTAATGGAATGGTAGCATTCAGAAAATTGGAAATCCAATAATTCACCCTGAAATCTACACTTGAAACTCCTGATTTTATTCCTTTGCCCCTGTTTTGAGAGTATTCTGAAAAATCGGCATGTACCCAAAACACTGAGCAACATTCTTGAGGGTGCTGGAGAACATGGAATAGAAGCAAAGATAAGATTAGAGGTAATGGAACGTTGACACAAGGGAGACAGAAAGATGTTAGCAGCTACAGTAGTTAATCTTAGAGCTACAAAAATCGTATTTAAAAAAACAATGGGTAGATATTAAAATGGCCAGAGGAATATTTAGGAAATTGGTCTATTCAACAGTGGAATGACCTGAATCAAAGAGCAAGAAGTCTCTTGTCACTTGTTGTATATGGAATATAGAATGGTGGCCATTTGTCAGAGATGCTGACATTAATAATTTCTACTTCAGGCAGATGGTTAGGCAAGGTTATATCTTAGGTCAGTTCCAACTCAAAATTTCTGAGATTATTTCAAGTGGAGGTGAAAATTCTTTTAGATTTGATGAACTCATACTGACATGTTTAAGTATCACCGATTAATAGATGCCTGCTGGCCAGCTGGGGCCAAATATAAACTCTTCTTTCCTTATTTTATGCACAGTGACTATTTAAAAACTTATTTGAGGATCTCATGCAGTTTATCTTCTCAAAGCAGTAATTCTTGGATTAACATGGTATTTCGAGAAGGTCTTATTTTGAAAAAAAAATTGTGTCTGTGCATGTGCCTCCATTCTTCTCAGAGTAATGTAATAAACTGCAGTATTTCTCTGTCACCAGGATGGTGGTGCCAATAAGAACTTGCCCCTCTAGTGCTAATCCAATAACAGATATTTTTGTTTTATTTCAAATTCACATATGAACAAAATAATGGGAATTCACATATACAAGCAGGTCTGAAATACATCAAGCAATTCCATAAATCTAAGTCAGGTTTTCTACATGACAAATAACCATTATCAATCTATGGTAAGTGCATGTTTAAGTTTTTAGAAATCAAAACAATTGAAAAAAAATCCATCATCATAAAAATCAGAGCTATAGTTCATCAGTCATAAGATTGCAGAAGGTCCTGTATTTCCATAACTCCAATCTGAAATAATCAGAGTCAGAGAAAATAAGTTATAAAATACATAAATGTCACTTTCACTTCCCTAGTGTTTTGAACCTGGCAAAATTCCACTTCACAGAGACTCCACTCAAACACTTTATCTAAAAGTCAGTCTACCTCTGCACCACAAGATACACTGCAAAGGTGGGGTAAAATTCTAAGGCAGGACACACAATCTGTTTTATTTCGTAAGGATCCAATTAATCCAATGACCATGTCATGCTCTGGTTTCTAGCAGCAAAATTAATACTCTGATAGCCATTCATGCATGTGAATGAACCTAATCTTTTTCTTTCTTTTATGTATTTAATATATAGATCTTGGGGACAAATCTATAAATATTTGCATTAAAATTATAGTTAAACAATTATTTATTCCCAACCTTGGAATCTCATTTTATTTACTATGTCTCCTTCATCTACTTCATGCAAATTCATGAATGAATATTTTTTTTACAGAATTCAGGCTTTCCATGTGAAATTACTCTCTCTGTGGCTTGCATTTCTGCTGCTGACAATTGAGTACCAGAGAGAGTTCAATCTGATGCCAACTTTGGGAGCACTGAACTTAAGCAGTTTTCCAATACATTTGACTTTTTTGACTTTTTTCCTCTGTTTATTTATGTCCTGAAAGAACACAATTATAGGTAGCAGCAAAAGGGGGGTTTAGTTTTCTCTTTTCTTTGAGTCCTCAGTTACCTTTACCACAGCAGGAATTAATTGCATCTCCAACCATATTCCATAGTTCCATCTTTTTTCTTGGATTCCGCATTAAAATACTTTAAAGTTATTGCTAGTGCACAATGACCTTCTGCTCCTAGAGTATGATCTGCAGGAAATGTGAACAGAACTGCTTTGTATTGGCACAAAATGTGCTATTTGAAATATTGCCCAATAACCAGAAACAGAGGTATTAAAGCAGATGATGTGTAAGCAGGTGCCTTTCAGGCCTCAGTGACAGTATTAGGAGCTCTGGTTGGAACCAATCTTTGTTCTGCCAGTCCCCCCACAGTGCACAGCGAAGCATATTATTTTGCATTCCAACAGCAATGTACTGGTGGAGGCATACTTCATATTTTACACATTGGAATAAGTTTGAAATTCCTTACCCAGCTTTGTACAAAACTGCTGAACACTTGTTCTGGTGCCCAATCCTTGCCAATTCATTTTGAGTTGTTCACTATAAGAGCATACCTATTCTGCTGCTTGGAAATATAAATCAACACAGTTGTATTACTTTTCTATTGCTGTTGTAACAAATTACCATAAATGTAGTGGATTAAAACAATGCAAATTTATTATTTTACATTTCTGTAGTTAGAAATCTAACACAGGTCCCATTGGGCTTAAATTAAGGTTAGAAGGGCTGCTTTCCCTTCTTTACACTGTAGGAGAGAATCCCTTTCTTTGCCTTTTCCAGCTTTTGGAGGCCACCAGATCCTCTTCCTCCATCTTCAAAGCCAATAGCTGCAGGTCAAGTTCATCTCAAATCACATCACTCCAGCCTTGCTTCAGTCATCGCATATACTTCTCTGAAATTCTTCTTCTGCCTCCCTCTTTCACTTTTAAGGATCTTTGTGATTACATTGGGCACATCAAGATAATACAGTTAGTTCCCCTATCTGGTGATGAGCAACTTTAATTCCATCTGCAAGTTAATTCCTCTTGCTATGTAATAACAACATATTCACAGGTTCCAGAGATCTGGAGATAAACATTTTTGGAGAGCCCTTATTCTGATTACCACCACTGTGTTTATGAATATGTTTTCTCTATCCTTGTAAGAATTGCTTCATCTCTTGCTATGGCCCTCCCTCATTAATGTCTCTTAAAAATAATCATAATAATGATAATAGCATTGAAATAACATATCATCTATTTATTTCATATTTCCAGGGGCCATAAAGACAGTCTTTGGCTAACACAGTTTATGAGGAACATAAGAAGGGAAAGACAGAGTTTACGAGACTATGGTATTATCCTTTCTTTAACAAATATCTTTTTGTGTCTTTTTGCAATCAGATAGCTTTTCAAATTCATAGAAACTAATTCCCAAGAATTGTCATAGGATTTCTGATGAGAACAGAAATCTTTGGGAAAGTAAAACCTTGGTGATTTTCAAAGTTGTGTTGAATTAAAGTATACTGCATGCATGCATACAAAGTATTTGGAAGCTATACCCAATTATTGGAAGGTCCTTTCTTTCTCCTTAATTTTATTGTTTTATCTACAAAGATATATCTATATAGTAAATGTGTATATATTAAGGGTGAATTTTTTATGATCACCATTAATTTTCAAGGAACAAATTTAAAACATTAAGAAGCAAATAGTATTTTATCCAGGATGAGGAAATTTAAAACGTTATTCTGAAGGAAAACATAAGATAGCAACTAGGTGAGACAGGGCAAAAAAAACACCTTGTGAAAAATACTAGATAAAAGCCAGAAAGTAGCCCAGAACACCAGTTCCAGCAATGCACCAGCTGAACAAGTCCTACTAAATCCACAGGGACTGTGCATTTGATGAAACTGGGAGTCTGCGTTCTGAAACGAGTGAGTAAGCCAGCTGAAAGTCCGGCAGCTGTGCTGTGATGTGGGTAAACCATGGGTTGGTATTTGGAGATGGACTAGCTCTTTAAACAAAAAAAAACAAAACCTGGGAGAGGCTGCAGATATGGTGGCGAAAACCATGCAGGGAAGTGTATCAGGAATGGGCTGTCCCAATGCCTCAATAGCTAGTGTGGAAGATAGCCCTTCCCACACTCGCTGCTAATTGTTTCAGAGCCAGTGGGGCAGAGGGGAGCCAAAAGGAGAAAGAAACTGCGCCCCTTGCAGCCACCTTCCTGGTGGGCTGGGGACATTCCTGCCTGGGGCCAGACTCACAGCCCAGAGCTGTGCCAGGGGTCCCACAGCACCGCGCACATGCCACATCGGCTGCGGACTGTGGCCTTTAGTGCATCCACAGCTAATTGTCCTGGAGCTGGGAAGGTGGAGCTGTGCAAAGAAGGGGAAACTAACATGCCCCATTCAGCCATCTTAACAACAGGCTGGGAATGCCCCTGCATTGCCTGGTGGCCCAGGGCTTGCCTGGAGGGCCAGAGCGCACTTGTGACATGGCACAGCCTTCCCTCAGCAGAGGTCCTGGAAGAGCACGGCTGAGAAGGGGGACCAGATCAGAAATCCCAGGGACCCTATGCCAATACCAAGGACTTGTGGGTCAGTGGCAGAGACAATCTGTGGCAAGACTGAAATGAAGATTTAGACTCTTGCAACAGCCTTAAATCTCTGAGAACACCTGGGAGGTTTGATTATTAAAGCTGTCTTTCCTCCCTAACCACTCAGACACACACCCCTCATTCAGGGTGGACAGCACCAACAACAGACCCAAATTTGGTGCACCAATTGAACCCCACAAGAATCAGACCCCCACACACCACAAAGACAAAGTTGGGGAGAACTGATTTGAGGGGAATAGGTGACTCGCAGATGCCATCTGCTGGTTAGTTAGAGAAAGTGTACGCCACCAAGCTGTAGATCTGATAAATTAGAGATTGGTATTTTTCATATTCTGAAAGAACCCTATCAAGTAAAGCAAATGCCAAGAGGCCAAAAACAACAGAAAATTTTAAAGCATATGATAAAACCAGATGATATGGAGAACCCAAACCCAAACACCCAAATCAAAAGATCAGAGGAGACACAGTACTTGGAGCAATTAATCAAAGAACTAAAGACAAACAATGAGAGCATGGCACAGGATATAAAGGACAGGAAGTGGACCCTAGAGGAGCATAAAAAAGAACTTGCAAGAGTAAATAAAAAAATAGATGATCTTATGGAAATAAAAGAAACTGTTTACCAAATTAAAAAGATTCTGGATATTCATACTACAAGACTAGAGGAAGCTGAACAATGACTCAGTGTCCTTGAGGACCACAGAATGGAAAATGAAAGAATAAAAGAAAGAATGGGAAAAAAATCAAAAAAATCAAAATGGATCTCAGGGATATGATAGATAAAATAAAACATCCAAATTTAAGACTCATTGGTGTCCCAGAAGGGGAAGAGAAGGGTAAAGGTCTAGAAAGAGTATTCAAAGAAATTGTTGGGGAAAACTTCCCAAACCTTCTACACAGTATAAATGCACAAAGCATAAATGCCCAGTGAACTCCAAATAGAATAAATCCAAATAAACACACTCCAAGACATATTCTGATCAGACTGTCAAATACTGAAAAGAAGGAGCAAGTTCTGAAAGCAGCAAGAGAAAAGCCATTCACTACATACAAAGGAAACAATATCAGACTAAGTACTGACTACTCAGCAGCCACCATGGAGGCGAGAAGGCAGTGAGTGGCATGACATATTTAAAATTCTGAGAGAGAAAAATTTCCAACCGAGAATACTTTATCCAGCAAAACTCTCCTTCAAATTTGAGAGAGAGCTTAAATTTTTCACAGACAAACAAATGCTGAGAGATTTTGCTAATAAAAGACCTGCCTTACTTCAGATATTAAAGGGAGCCCTACTGACAGAGAAACAAAGAAAGGAGAGAGAGAGAGAGTGAAATTTAACAGACATATATAGAACATTACATCCCATATCACCAGGACACGCATTCTTCTCTAGTGATCAGGGATCTTTCTCCGGAATAGCCCATATGCTGGGTCATAAAACAAGCCTCAATAAATTAAAAAAAAATGAATTTATTCAAAGCACATTCTCTGACCACAATGGAACACAAATAGAAGTCAATAACCATCAGAGACATAGAAAATTCACAAACACCTGGATGTTAAAAATGTGGGGGAGATGAAAACATTCCCAGATAATCAAAAGCTGAGGGACTTCTTCACCAGTAGATCAGTCCTATAAGAAATGCTAAAGGGAATTGTGCAGGCTGAAAGGAAGGGACACTAAACAATTGACTGAAACCACATGAAGAAATAAAGATTTCCAGTAAAGATCACATGGCAAATATAAATACCAATACTGCTGTATTTTTGGTTTGTAACTCCACTATTTATTTCCTACAGGATCTAAAATACATAAACTGTAATGATAAATCAGTGGTTTTGGACTCAATGTACAATATGCAATTTTTGACAAGAACTACATAAAGGTGGGGGAATGGAGGAATATAGGTACATAGTTTATGTGTCCTATTGAGTTGGTATCAAAGAAAAAAAAGATTGTTATAGATTTAAGATGCTAAATCTAAGCCCTACAGTAAACACAAAGAAAGTATCAGAGAACATGACCATAGAGATTAAAAGTAGAGTATGGGTTACAAGAAGTGGGGGAAGGGGCAATGGGGAGTTAAGAAATGAGTGTAGGGTTTCTGTTTGGGGTGAAGGGAAATTTCTAGCAATGGATGGTGGTAAGGTGGCATTGCAATATTCTAAATGTGATTAATCCCACTAATGGAATGCTAGGGAGGGGTTGGAATGGGAAGATTTAGGCTGTATATATGTTTTCACAATTGAAAAAAAAAAAAAAAGTCTAAATAGATAATGACAATTAGATGCCAAGGATGACCCTGGATGGGATCTGAGGATGGAGGAGAGGAGACTCAAAGGGACACAGTTGTGACGTAAGAAAAAAAAAAGAAATATAGAATGTAAGATTTGTATCAATGTTGCATTTCTTGAACTTCTTAGCTGCGCTTAATGGGATTGCATAAAAGAATGTTCTTGTTCATGAGAAATGTATATGTGAATTACATTTTTTGTTCAAGGATGTGTGCAGCTTGCTCTCATATGTTCAGAAGACAGAGCAATAGACGATGGATGATACATAAGGAGGGAGGGAGTGAGGGAAAGAAAGAAATGGTGGTGCGACAGGATGCTAAAGTTGGTGGATTGGGGTATTGGGGGAAGGGGGTCAGGGTATGCTGGAGTTCTGTGTATGGGGTTTGTATTGTTTTTGCAACTGTTCCTGTAAGTTTGAATTTGTTTCAAAATAAAATTTTAAAAAATGTTCTTCTGAAAGAAAAGCAAACAAATGTTATTAAAGAAAAATGGCTTTTTATAGGACATTGCCATGAAGATGAGGTCAGAAATTTCTTCAATTTTAGTAACAGCACTTGAAGGAAATGAATGGTATTTGCTTTACACATTGAAGTCTAAAAATTTGTTTGCTTCTCTCACAATTAGATGGATGCAATTTTTGAAATAAAACATTTTATTTTAAATTATACAGATCCATAATTTCAAAAATAGTTTTAGAACTAATGGTTATGCTGATATGTGAGGTTAATTTCTTAATTTCTTTCTTAATCCCTAGTGCTAATATAGGAGTTCTTAAATCAAATAGTATAAACAAAAGACTGAATTTATGTATATACTGACAATCTCCTATTGTCTCCTATTGATAGTATTTTTAGAAAAATGCAATATCCTTTTAAATATCCTTTTATGTTTTGCCACACTTGGGGAATGAGTTCCACTATATCTAACTCCATATGTAAAATTTTCATTTTTTGGAAATTGATTGAAATAAAAAATACATATAAGTACACAGTTCATAAGTAGACAACTTAATGACTTCACAAATTTAACAGAGTTGTATAACCATCACATATAGCAAAAAAAAAAATCTTTATAGCACCCTAGAATCTATGCTCATGCCTATTTGCATCATTATGTTCCCGCTAACAAAAAAACCATTATCCTGACTTATAACACTATAGATTAGTGTTTAACCTTATTTAAATTTTATGTAAATGGAATCATGTAGCATAAACTTTGTTTCTGACTTCTTTCATTTAATATTATATTTATGAGATTCTTCCACATTGATTCATGTACTTGGAAATTGTTCTCTCTCACTGTTATATAGAATTCCATTGTATGATTATGCCATAGTTTATTTATCTACACTAATGCAGATGGACATTTGGGTTATTTCCAATTTGGACTGTCAAAAGGTTTTGCTATACTTATAGGCGAGTTTTTGGTAAAAGAAAGAAACACACATCTGTCGATTATATACTTAAGAGTAGATTTGCAATTTCTTGGTGACTGTCAAAGTTGAATGGATTTTCAGATTTTTATTGGGCATTTGGAAATCCTTTGTTTGGAGTGCTTGTATGAATATTTTGGCCAGTTTTTATTTGTTCTTTTAACGGTGCCTGTAGGCAATGCCACATAGATATTGACTTATTATATTCTATTAAAATATAATATATCTATTAATAAATAATATTGTTTACTACTTTTATTAATCTCAATTTAATTAGAACCTTAGAACACTTTAATTCTAATTGCTCCCTACTATTTTTGGCATTATTTTTGCAATGTATTTTAAATGTACCTAATTTCAAAAGTAAATTCTGACATTATCTGGATATCCCTCTTCTGAGTTCACTTAGAACATTCTGCCTCCTTCAACTATAGCTTTACCATATTTTATTGAAATTCTCAGATTACAGATTTGTCTTTTGCACCCCAATTAAATGGGAATATGTGACATAATGATTAAATGTGCTACTCTGACCCCAAATTGTCCAAGTTCCAAGCCTGGATCTGCCTTTTACTAATTCGCTGGCCTTGGATTTTTATTAGCTTCAATATTCACATCTATAAGAATGAGGAAATATTAGCACATCCTGTATTGTGCTATTATGAGTATTAAATGATTTAATATATCTAAAGCTCTAAAACTCTTACAACTATGACTGGCCCATAGAAAATGCCTAAGTAAGATGGATAAACAATAGTCATTTTGTTATATATATATATATCCATGGTAGGGGAGCTGTCCAGGCTAGAAAGCATATCTCTTATGTCACCATCACTACAAGCCATTAAAACTTTATTTTTTTCTTTCTACATTAAGACTTGTGTATATTTTTCCTTTAAGTTTATCTTATCTAATCATCAAGGACTCCATTACCAGGGAGTTGTTGCTACACTCCAGTTCAAATCTGGGAATCCTAAAAATGTTAATATTTGTTCTTTCCTTTCTTTTCAAATTCCCAGGTACCCTGAGATTAATCAAAGCATATTAGCTCATTTCCATGGGCCCTTTTTTGTTTTCCTATAATGTGCTCCTTAGCCTGTGCCATCAAGTACGATACCATTTCAAAGACTCTCCTCTGTTCTTTTTATTGTCGAAGCTATGGTTTGCTCTCATCAATCTGCTTCACTAGTCAGGTGCTGATAACCTTGTTTGAAAATACAAAACAGGTAGCTTACCAGAAATTTGGCTTAAAATATTATGGATGCTGATAAGGTAGGAGACAATTTGCCACCGGGGTCTTAAACAAGATTCATCAATAGATTATTGAGAGTTACATCTTATTCCTGAAATAAGTTTCAGGAAGTGAGGAAGAGATGACTATAAGATAAAATGAAATGTGCCTGAAACCTAGTTGAGAAAGATGGATCTGATGTAGAAAGTTGGACTTGGGAATGCTTTTCTTGGATAGATGTTATGGATGCCAAACACCATTTATATACTTCTTCCACTTGGAAAATGTGGGCACTGTTTATGAGGATTCAAGAACATCTAAGTGTTCTGCATTTGTTTTCCAGAAAAATTGCATTGTTTAGTGGAATAGATAGAGATAACTTAACCTCATCAAACTAATGAGAAAAAAATGAATTTAATAACAATTTAAAAATTAATCATTGTATTCTAGAATGGTCTCAGAGTAAGCACTGACCAAGCACAGAACTTTAAATTTTATTTATTTAAGACATTTTACAATTTCCGTTTTTATTTCTTCATAACTTACAGGCATAAAAATATAAGTTCCTTGTCAATGACAATTTTACAGATGATTCAGTTATTTGCTTGCAAGCTATGCACTTGTTTCCCCTGAGAAGACTAATAATAAACATCATTATTCTTAAAATGAAAGATCGATTAAACATGACATAGTTGCTGATAAAAAATATTATTCCTCTTTGACAGAAGCATATAACTGAAAATAGAACATCATATTTTCCATCATATGGCCATGAGCAAGGGACATATAACTAGACTGAGTTGCCCTCTCATTTCAATAGAAAATGATCGGTAATTCTTTCCCACAAGGAATCATGGAATATTATATGTGTTACAATAAAGAGTTGGTATAAAAACTTGAGAGAGTACTGACAGGAAAATTTAATGTACATCTTTGTGTACCAAATGTGACTACAAGTTACTGAAGCTAACTTTCCATATTATAGCAGAAATGACAATTGTAAATCATCTTCAAAGTTGTCACCAATAGATGTATGCTTACTTCATCAAACTGCATATATTCAAAATATTTGAAAATCCGCCTTTGTAATTTTATAATCAGTTTTACAAGCTTTATAAGATCCAGAATGAAAACCAGTTCCATTATTTTATAAGCACACATTTTTTTTTTCTGGCCAAAAACTCATTATGACCAAAACAAAATACTCCCACCCTACTTCAAATTATCTCTACATCATGCTCATAACCTCAGTTCAGAGTTCAATAGAGGTTTATTGGATATGTTGGCTTCAATCGCTGAGAGCTGTAATGATGAAATTTCATCAGTTTTTGTAAATATTCTCTCAGGCCAGCTAAAACCCAGGCTGTCTTGAGGGTTGCACTAGATTCTAGACAAACTTGCAATAAGAATCTCTTTTTGTATCTTTGTCTCAGAAAAAAATATATAGGTTTAAGAGCTGTAGTACTTTGGTAATTCTGCATATCTGTAAAGTACTTATAGAGGACAATTACTTCATGCCTACAATAACTAATAGGTACATATTTTAGAAAATAATAGGTGAAATCTAATAGTTTTGCTGTTGTCATTAGAAATGTTGAAACAATAAACTTGAAGAAAACTGATTGCTAAAAAGAAATATGTGACATCAAATGTCACTGCCAATCAACATGTTTTTGGTAGTTTTATTCTGTTTTTGTAGTTTTTAACTAATATATTTTTAAAATGCTTTATTTTAGAAATATATATATTTTGTATCCTCTGGCATTTGAGAGATCTTGTTTTCCTTAAGTGACCATCTTTGTATTCTATTTTGAATATTTGTTTAATTACATGAAATTCTAGTTTCAGGCTTAGTTTTGTGGACAATTAGACACACCAAAAAGTCACCACCACAGAATTACTGTTCAGTGAGAGGCCTTGAGCATGGAAATTGTTAAAATAAACTTTTCTGACCACAATGGTGAATGGGTTATTCACAGTGGCAAGAGAACTATTTGGGCCACTTAAAGAAAACAAATTATAGTTACATTTCTGCAGTTGCAGTACATCATTCTTTCATTAAACCTCTGCCTTATTTTTCCACTTGCTCCTTTGTGCCACCACTATCCCCCAATTAGGGCTTTCTAAACTAGTCAAAAGTTGACAAGTTTACATTTTACTCTGAGACACAGAAAAAATTCAGAATTAATATTCTAGTATTATTGCTTAAATTTGAATAACAAAGAAAATTTCTGCCTTCCTTACTTGTTGATATTCAAGTATCATTGAAAACCATGAAATAATATATCTGTAGTGTGGCAAATTTTTTGAAAACAAATATATTGCAATGTTTTCAAAGCAATATTGCCAATCACGTATTGAGTGTTTATTTGCCATTCACTGTTTTTGCATGAGCTGATCTCCCCCCAGAATGATGATTAATGCACTTATTATACCCATTTTGGTGATAAAATGTTGTCTTCCTCAAAATGGTTTCCAATTCAAAGGATTGTTGTACAAGTTAAAGGCTCATTTTGGAGAACTATCCACTCCTAAGTCTACAAAAGGCTCGATCAATTTAAACCCGTCCTTACAGAATTTCAAGGGTGGAAAGTAACTTAGAATATAGTATGAAAGTTAAGATTTATAATTACCAAAAAATATTTAAGTAGAGACAGATTAATGCGCAGTTCACATTTGTGTCAGGTTTATCCAAAAAGGCCAAATTTTTAGGAATATTAAATGAGGTGGTATCAAACAGTGGTAAAGGGGGTGAACTTTCCAGAAAAAAATAATTCTTATGATGGACTAAGATTGGATAAAATACAGATTCCTATGAAAAGTTATATGCAATAGAAGAAGCACACACAGAAAAAGAATTTATTTCATGCTTTGTAGTCTTTTATTTTCTTTCTCAGTTTCAGCTATTTGGGTTCAATGTTATTTTAGTGACCAGGTGTAATCATATGTATCCATACCACACCCCCCTCACCCCTCTCAAAAAAAAAAATTACAGGTGTGTGTACATACAAACACACACCCACACTTATAGTTTCAATAAGCATGATCATACTTGGCATTAAATAATTGTATTCAAAGTAGTTATAGTAGCATTCTTAATAACTACAATTAGGCATACATCATGGTATATCTTGTACACATCCTGGGACTGTTTAGTTAAACTATCTTGGTAGCTTTGATTATCAGATGCTGAGAACAGCTGTGATGCTCAAAGCTAATAGTTTGAAAACAATCATCTAGTGAAAAATATGATAGTATATATTGACCATATAAATGATGTGAAAATTGAAAGCATATGTATTTGTATGTGTGTATATGTGTGTAAGCACATGTGTGTGTGTCTGTGTGTGTGTGCATGTGTGTTTGTACGTGGAGAGAGGGTAGAGAAAGGGGTGGGAGAAACAGAAAAGACAGACAGATACAGGGAACAACATGTAATAATACCTCAGGTTTATTTTTAATGTAGTTTCCATGTTTATTTCTTCATAGTAGTGCTGACATCTTTTAGCACATTCAGGAGTTTCTAGTTTTCAAAGAACTTTGAAGTTTTGCTAATACCAACCAAAGCACTTTATATGCTAACATACCTGTAGGTCAGGAGAAGCACTAAGGTGTTTTGAGGCGTTGAGTCAAAACCAACCTTGTCTCTTCTGCCATAAATATAGAATGTAAGCAAAATTAGCATGCTTACTAGGCAATTCCTGATTTAAGGTGAGTTTCTGTGACAGTTTGGATATATTATGTCCCCCAAAAAGACGTGTTCTTTAATGCAATCTTGTAGGGGCAGAGTTACCAATCATTTTGATTATGGTTTGACCTCTTGATTGTTTCCATGGAAATTTGACCCCACCTTTCAGGGTAAGTCTTGATTAGTTTACTGGAGTCCTGTAAAGGGAGCTGGCACAGAGAGCAGAGAGATGAAAATGCCCTGGGGTATGCTAAGCCAGGACACACAGACAATTGCTTATGCTTGGAGATGCTTGGAGATGCTTGGAGATGCAGACAGGACATTTGGAGATGCTAAACTAAGAGACTAAGCCCAGAGACATTTTGCAGAAAGCCGTTTTGAAACACAACCCAGAAGCAAAGGAAGAGCAGATGCCAGCCACATGCCTTCCCAGCTGACAGAGTTGCTGCAGAGGCCACTGGCCATTCTTCAGTGAAGGCATCATCTTGTTGATACCTTAGTTTGGATACTTTTATGGCCTTAAAACTCTAAATTTGTAACAGAATAAACCCATTTATAAAAGCCAATCGATTTCTGGTATTTTGCGTAACGGCAGCATTAGCAAACTGGAAAGTTCCCCAGACTAATTCTTTAATAAGAAAACACACACATGCATATTCACACATATACACTCTCTACACTGATATTTCTGACTGGGAGGTATTCACTAACTTTCACCCATATAGAAGTTCTAGATCCAAAACAATGTAGGAAAAGTTGAATCTGAATTGTAAACATTAAGTTTCCTTAACGTGTATGTGGCATGTGAGTGTCTGTGTGTGAAATAATTTTATGTTGACTCTCCTCAATTGATTATAATGCTATTGCATAATCAATTTTAGTTTACATTAGAGATCAGAAACATTTTTATGTATGCCTATTTCTTACAGTCATTTAATATTTTTTATAATAATGAGAAATGAATTTTTCAATATTTTGAATATCTTGTCCAATTTTCACACATGACATTCTCATTTAATCCATAGATATTTGTGGATACTCAGGGGGCAGAGATAATTCAAATCTGACTTCATCAAAAGTGTGTTTAAAATTCATCCTCCTTATGTTTTTTCTGAAACAATACAGACTATAGAAATAAAATTTAATGGTGAAATTGAAAACTCTGAAAATGGATCAATCTAAAAACCATTTCTTTATAAAATCATTTTATTTATTAAATCATAATGCACATTCCCTAATTATTGAGTTACTCCACATATTTCATAATCCTGTTTTTTAAATACATTTTTGATAGTTACTATAAATGGTGATATTTTCAGTATTATGCAAACTGATGAAAGTTGCCCTTTGCCTTGTGGAATTAGCCAATTTTAAATACAAAAGTAATGACTGTATATATAGGTAGCCCCAAAATATTCAGAATCAGTTATTTCGAAATGCAGATTTCAAACCATTATTTTGAAACAGCAACACATAAAGGAATATATACACTTTGATTGTATTTAATTATTTTGTTAATACAGTCACAAAATAAACAATTACTAAGGAATTTACATGTGGGAAAAAAGGCAAAAGACAAGCAATTAAATAACTGACATTAAAGGGTAGTGTTTACCTACAGGGTAGAGAGAGATGGTTGCAGTCTGTAGGTTGGACTTTGGGAATAAGGAAATGTTCTATTTCTTAACACGAGTAGTATTTACACAGGAGTCCACTTCATACCTACTCTTTACACTCTACATTTATTTCTATGTATTTGTCTGCATTTTATGTACTCTTCTGTATAAGACTTTACCAATAGTAATAATCCCCCACACACAAAAGAAATAAATAAAGCATACACATAAACAGAATTACTGGAAAGTTAGATAGAGAGAACTTTCTGAAGAAGGCTGCCTGCCTATGGATGAGAACAGAGCCATGGGGTGGTCAGAGGAAGATGGGGAGTAAAGTGGTGTTCTTTAAGCATGGATGATGCTTGAGCATCTTAAATACAAAATACCAGCCTTAATGATAATCTTTGCAAATCTCCCAAACTTGCTTGTTTTCTTTACTTCTTTATTGGATATGCTCCCAATCTCTTCTATACTCTGAAGTAACAGTTTGCCTTTAAAAGCTCTCTCCTTTTCTATTTGAAGTGATGAGAACATTTTGGTGGGGAATGGTGGTGATGGTAGCAAAAATTGTGAATGTAACTAATGCCACTGATTATACACTTAAAAATTTCTAAAATGGCAAATTTTGTGTTCTGTATATGTTAACATAATAAAAAAGCAAGCCTCCTCTCTTCCAAACTAATATTGTAATGATAGATAGATAGGTAGATAGATAGATAGATAGATAGATAGATAGATAGATAAGATAGGTAGATAGATAAATAGATAGATGGAAAGATATGTTTATGGCAACTAAGTACTTATTGAAGAAGACAAGTTTATCATTCAGAGTTTCATGAAAAACAAAATTGCTATATACACAATGTTTACATGATTGTACTTAAGCTTGAAAAGCAATAAAAGAGAATATTTAATACTGCATTATCAATTTTGCAGGTGATGCATATACATATTCTGCAATAATAGCTTAATTAAATGCCATTTCTTACTGGAATTCCTTTGCCAATAAATATAGTTTGAAAAATAAAGGAAAAGGAAATTGTATAAAATAAAACAAAATGTGTCCTAACATCAGCAAGTGTCACGTTGAATTAACCATACTTTTATATCTTTAAGAAGAAGAGAGCATTGGACTACATTTATGATCTAAATTAAATAGATGATTCAAACATAGAGATAAAATAGAAATACACTCTTTGGTTCTAAAGCATTATTTTTAAAATTCAGATCTCTGAAATTTTGGAGATGCTAAGTATTTTTGCTGTCCTTTGTGACTGCTTTATTATGCAAAAAAATATGTGACATAGAATGACTAAAATATGAATGATTAGCCTAAATATATGCCAATATATGTATGTATGTATGTATGTATGTATGTGTGTGTGTGTGTGTGTAGATAATTGTAGCCTCTAATAGCAAACCAATATTATCAGATTACAGCATCTTGAGGCAAAGTAAACTCAGGTCTCTTTGCTTCTCTGTTTCTGTTCCAGGACAATAGTATTTTTACCTTGTGATTATTTGTATTTTGTATCTTTCTGTTATGCCATGATCCAAGAAATTTATCTACATGGAAAGGGATAAAGAAGACCAGGTCAGTGTCTTTACTTTGTGCCCATATTCTACAGCTAAATCACTGCTGATCCTGACAAAATAAGAATCTACTTCATTGATTTACAGTATGAATGGCCTCTGTCCATTAGTATAAACACACAATGCAGAGAATCCTTCAGGACTTTGAAATAAAATGTCCTGCATGTGAGATGAATGACCTACAAAAGATCAGGAAATCTACCCCTTCCTTCACCACAGTGATGTATGTTATTTGGGTAGACAGATGATTTCTGTTCAAGGAATATAAAACTGCCATCTTCAGTTTCATCAAAATTCTTAATGGTATTAGATGGCCCAAATGAATTAAATTTTGGTGGATCTCCCTATAAAGGAAGGCTATCTTCATAAAGACCCAACATTTAACTAGGTGTGTGTACATGTATGTGTGTGTGTTTGTATGTATGCACCAAGTTAAACTAATTTCTTTTACTGTGATACCTCCTTATGCTTCAATAAATTCTGTTTCTTATTACTTTCCTCATATTACAGGCAAGATCATACAAGTTCTGATTTTTATTTCTAAATGTTATTATATTCATTGCAATAGAGTGATTTTTGAGCTCTAAAGTTTACTCTTCTACTTTTTAATATTACAACCTAATTTAGTCTAAGATGTCCTCAAAGTCCCTAAACATTTTTAAAAAGGATGTTTGATCTGCATTTATCTGACAAGGTAATGCACCTTTTGAAGTTTTGTCTTCCATCATATCATGATGTCCCGTCACTCATGTGACAAGAGGTTTAAGATAAATGGAGTTAAGGAGAAAGGTCAAATAAAATGCACTGCCAGTTTCCAGCATGACACAATCCATCAAATGAAAGAGCACAACCTCTTTAGCCTATAAGCATTCAATTACAAATTGTCAAATGTTTGTGATAATCTCAAATACTGGGATGAACTTAAAGTGGACATTGGCTTTAAAGATAGAAAATGGCAGTATTTTAGTGACAATAAAATTGAACAGCAAACCTTTTTACCTCCAAATATTTCTTTTTGTTTAGATGGACATCATGCTAGCTTACATCTTCAGAATTTAGTTTTACATGAATGTTTGATTTTATTTCTGTTTATAGTTTAATGTTTTTAAGTTAGTAAAATCCTTTCATTGTGCCAACAAGAGAGCACCAAATCTAACTAAATGATTTTAGCAGATATGCAGTGAACTCATACACCCAGTCTCTAGCAAGTGGTGTTTTGTATTTCACTATTTTAAAGTTGACAAGTTGGTGAGAAGATCAAGGAAGGCATAAATTTGGAAATTCTCAGGGGAAAAGCAGCTGCATTCTGGTAACAAAAAAAATAGATTTGGATGATCAAAGGGACAAATGTGATTGTAATCAAATGAATAGTTTGAATTATTACAAAATCTGAAGCTGTAAAATTACATGTTAAAGTTGTCTTACAGTTTATTCACCTTCTAATTGTACAATTTGGAGTTAATAGTCATATAAAATGCAAAAAAATAAATATTATTATCAGAACTCTAAGCAGTTGACAATCATAACATACTGGCACCTTGTGACAGAAGTCACAACATGCATAACTTTTGGAATTAATTTATAACAGTAAGAACTCAAGGAAAAGAGCAATTAGCAGGATATAAAGTTCATTTGGAAAAATGGAAAACTTCCTGCTGTTTTTACTTTGAAAGAGGTTGTCTCGCTATTTCCAAAAGAACTATATTCAAATTCCATTATTAATTGGCTCTTTAAGGAAATCACTTGAAAATTAACTTTTTAATTTGCTTAATTAAATTTCTTTCTCATGTCTGAATTAGTGATCTTGACCTTCTTGATTATGAAATTTACAACTTCATTTCACTCATAAGACTCCATAAGCATAACAATTTAATATATTCAGATGGATCTCAATTGTACTTCCTATGAAAACGTCTTTACATTTTAAGTTTGGACTAGTTGACTAATGCTACAAAAAATTGAAGCTGATTTCTTAAGAGTGATTATTCATACTGTAAATTAATTCATTATAAACATTATTTAATACAACCTTTATAAATTGCTTCCTTTGTGCTATATAAAATTTCCTACTTGTATCAGACATTTCCTAATATACCTAAAATGAAGAAAACACATGTAGGCATTTTATTTGTATAGCCTTTATAATAGCTTCCTAAATATTGTTGTGCATATCATAGTTGTTTTCCCCCTAGAACTGTGTTTTAGTTGCATATAGTGATTCTCATATTTTCTCAATTCAATTTATTTTGTGACTTCATATTCAGCATCTCAGAGTGAAACTCCAGATCAGGTCCCAAGAAATGCAAACCCAATATTACTCTAAATTTTGTTATGAAATTCTATCATACATAAGAATTGAGCATTTTGATAAATTTCTACTGTCCCAATCTTTATGACATGATCCCTTTTTGGGAGGAAAGCAATTCATTAGATATGTAGTGGAAATTTGCTACTAGTTGAGCAAATAGACTCTTTTTTTCTAAATAAAAATATTAAAGAATTATTTGGGACTTTAAAATTGTTTTTATTTTCAAAAAGATAGCTCTAAGTATCAAATAATAAAACCACAAATGAAACTTCCAATCTTATTACATCACTAAGTACCTGATATCAAAGCAGAACAATTTCATGAAAAAATTTGAATTTTTTCCCTATAATCTCACAGCTTTCATATATCATTAAGGAAGTTTTTAGTAAAATCTAACCCAGTGTAGACATTTCAACTAGTATAAGATTATTAATGAGCTGATTAGAAAGTGCCTAACAAACCTTCCATATATATTGATTGTCTGAAACCATTTCTGCAGTTCCCTGGGATACGTTAGTATCTTTGAGCGGCAAAAAATAGACTGCCTGAGTGCACAGCAATATCAATAAGCTGCTTTAGTTGTGACTGAAATCATATTGCATTTGAATCACCATATCATGTAAATGATGTCCTTATAAATGGATTACCATTTAAGAATTCTTCATTTCAAACTGACAAAAAAGATATATACTTGCTGATGAGCCACCAAGCTCATTCTGCTTATTTCAAATCAGAGGAAGCATTAGAAGGTGGGGTAGCCACTGTCCAATCATACCAAATCTGACCATATTGAGAAGGAAAGAGGATCTCAGGCCCAAAGAATAAAAAATAATTGAATTTAGAAGCACATATAATAATGATTCAAAATATCCTATTTCAAGATCTGGCTTTTGCTTTTTACCAAAAGTCTACAAAAGTTGCATAGATGAACTTTTTAAAATAATACTATGGCATATTGCCCAAGATTAGCCTTCAAGGAATGAAAGAATGTTAAATCAGAGCCAACCACTTTGTTGTAAGATTAACCACTTTGCTGTAAGAAAATCATTGTTTCCATTGCACAAAACAGTGTGAAAGTATCCAGATGTATACAGAAATGTGTTTAAGAATAAAATTCCTAACAAATAATCCATTACTCCAATAAATTTATGAAAATCCAGTAGATTGACCAAGAGCACATTGTGAAATATTTTACCCTTGAAAACACTTCTCAAGTGCTATAGGAATTTTCGGAACTTTATTTATTTTAAGAATGTTATAACTATCTTTTGCAAAGCACAGTGAATGGACCAGAGTGTAATTTTACAGAAGAATGTTCAGTACCATGTCTCATTATGATATTGTGTTATGGTCAGATAGAGCACTGAGACAGACACAATAGCCAATATGAAATGTGACATGACAAGCAAAAAAAACATTATGGTGTTATTTTCTGGAATGGAAAAATACAGATTTAGCATGGTGTGAATTAATATTTAAATTAGAGAGCCATATTTAGATATGCAGTGTTAGCAACTAAAGATACACAGAAAAACCATACCAAAAGAAAGAAAAAGAAAGAAAGAAAGAAAGAAAGAAAGAGAGAGAGAGAGAAAGAGAGAGAGAAAGAGAGAAAAGAAAGAAAGAAAGAAAGAAAGAAAGAAAGAAAGAAAGAAAGAAAGAGAAGGAAAGAAAGAAAGAAAGACAGACCCAAGCAAACAAACAAACAAAAATTAAGCTCTTTGGGATCTCTGCTGATATATACCATGAAATGTATTGTTATTCCTCAGGCCTCCAACATTTCACTTTCCTATTGAGAATCAGACAGACTTTTAGACATGGGACAGAAAATAGCTTACCACATGAATAAGAAGTTTGTCAGAATGTTAGTAATAATTAACCACCATCTCCTAGGAGATTGAGTTTGAAGCTTAAAATGGCTATGTAGTTCCCTTTCTTATAATATTAGGCGGACGATGTAATCAGTCATCTCCTTGATTTATTAAAATATCATCAAGTTCAGTAATAGTTGATGTCAAGCCTAGACATTAAACTTAAATGCCCTAGTCTTTACAGTCAGTGATCAAGGACTATATCATAGATCAGCAATTAATTTGCATGAGCATATTCATAACAGTAGACATTTCTCAAAAGTTCTTTTGATGGACCATGGAAGAGCTGACTAATTCTACACTGTAGTTTTTTTTTTTTTTTTTTAAACATCACATAGTTCTATGTACGTAGCTGCCTTTATTGCTGATTGGCCAGGGTACAGCCTGCCAAACATCAGTGAGAGAGATGTTGAGTTGAATTACCTGTCCATAGGACAAATCACCTCAGATTTTTGACTATCTTAGTGACCCGTGACAAAATCATATGAAACAATAGCAAAAAATGCACATACCTTTGATCACTAAATATGAGGGTAAAAATCTAAGCATAGCCCAGTAGCTGAAATGTGGACCTTTCAGAGCATTTAAGGAAATGCTGGTGCATAGAGCAATTGGTAAGGAGTATCTGGAATGAACATGTGGTAGACCACATTCATCATTTGAGCCAAGACAACAGAATACCTTCACTGTGAGGGAAGCTAAAATGTCCTTTGAGCCCATTTGGAAGAGAATTCTCTGCTGAAGGCAGCTTATTTAAGGATGAATCCTCCACTGCAATATTGGCATTCTAGGCACATTAACCAAGCATATGGAAGAAACTAATGTTATAAGCATTAGGTTAAACCATACGAGAAGTGGTATATATGGTAACAATTTTTTTTTTTAAAAATCCATGGAACTACACTACACAGTCAATCCTAAATTAAACCATGGATATAGTTAACAGTACAATTATAAAAATATGCTATGTCAAGTGTAGCAAATATTCCACACCAATGCAAGGTGTTAATAGGGTGGTTTGGGGGAATCCTGTATTTTATTCATAAATTTCTCTAATAAAGAAAAATAGGTTAATATAGAATTTAGCTTATCCATTGGGTCAGATAATTGATAACCAATTCTTCTGGTATGGTCTTATCCTCTTATTAGGGGCTATGTGTCACATCTGGAGTTAGACGAACTTGTGAGAAATCACACTTTTTGGATTTCATTAGAAGACAGATATATGAAACAGATATGACAGATATTCTCAGTTTCTGTTCTTAAATACTACATGCAAGGAGGGAAGTGTACATAGAAGGATATTTCATAGCAGGTACATGAACTTTCTTAAAGACCAGAGAAAATATTTAATTCTTACAATGAATGTTTACTACATAAGGGACTTACAAAATTTCTTGCACATGGCTCTGAGTGAATGTATTTGTGCCCTGAGATACCTTAGTTATAGATTTAAGAGGTTATCTGTGTGTTTGAAAAAAAGTTGCATTTTATCATAAACAGAGAGTTGTATGTTTAATATTTGATACAGTCTCCTAGTCATGGTTAAAGAGGCCATTAGTTAAATTTTAAAGAATATTTAAAATAATTTTATTGTAATTTTCATTATTGTTCTCTTTTTGAAATGTTGGAATAGATACGTATGATAATCCCACCATTTAGTAGTTGTTAAGATTTTATATTTTATAAAATTCAACCAGATAAAAAAAACCACAAACATTTTTAAAAAGTCATGTGTATGTGTGTTTGTGTATGTGTGTGTGTGTGAGAGAGAGAGAGAGAGAGAAAGAGAGATAAATAAAATATTTTCAGATAATAAAAGGTGAGATTATTTCTCACCTGATTACCTGCCCACACAATGGTCAAAGATGGAGACTTGGATCTACAGAAAGCAGTAAAGAGTATCAAAAAGGTAAATATGTGAGAAATATAAAAGATTATTTTTTCAAATTCATCTAATATAACTTTTAAAAGCCAAAATAACATAATTTCGGGTTTATTTCATATGTGGAATTAAAATATATGACGATGATAGCTCAAAGAAAGGGGAATGGAGATTTGAACATCATCAATGAATCCCACCCAATTTGTGTTAATAAGCATTTAAGCAAAATACACATTCTTTCAAGAGAAGATGGAAAGGTTACCAAGATATTGCTTATGTTGCACCATAAAATAAATTTTAATATATTGAAATATTTCTCAGAGTATTTTTGACAGCAGCATACTTAAATTAGAAATTAATCACCAGAAAATATCTAGAAAATGCTAAACATTTAGAAATTTAAAAATACACCTGTGCCAGTTTGAATATATTATGTACCCCAAAACACCATTATCTTTGATGTAATCTTGTGCGGGCAGATGTATCAGTGTTGACTAGATTGTAATTCTTTGAGTGTTTCTGTGGAGATGTGCCCCACCCAGCTGTGGGTGATGACTCTGATTGGATAATTTCCATGGAGGTGTTACTCCACCCATTCAGGTGGGTCTAAATTAAATCACTGGAGCTATATAAATGAGCTGACAAACAGAAGGAGCTCAGTGCAGTGCAGCTGTGAGTGACATTTTGAAGAGGAGCTACAGCCAAGAGGGACACTTTGAAGAATGCACAGAAGCTGAGAGAGTAGCTGCAGATGAGAGGCAGTTTGACGATGGCTGTTGAAAGCAGACGTTTGCTCCAGAGAAGCTAAGAAAGGACAAATGCCCCAAGAGCAACTGAGAGTGACATTTTTGAGAAATTGCAGCCTAGAGAGGAATGTCCTGGGAAAAAGCCCAGAACTTTGGAGCAGACACCAGCCACGTGCCTTCCCAGCTAACAGAGGTTTTCCAGATGCCATTGACTCCGATTGTTGATGCATTACCTTGGACCCTTTATGGCCTTAAGACTGTAAGTGTGTCACCAAATAAACCCCCTTTTATAAAAGCCAATCCGTTTCTGGTATTTTGCATTCTGGCAGCATTAGCAAACTAGAACACCACCTGTAAATAGCCTGTAATTTGAAGAAGAAATCAGAAAGGGAGTTAGAAAATATTTCACTTGAAAACAAGAAAATACAAGTTTGTGGAATGCAATGAAAGCAGAGTTGGAAGGAACTGAGTAGCTTAAATGCCTATATTAGAATAGAAGGAAGGTTTAAAAATCAATAAGCTAATAGTCCTCCTTAAGAAGGTAGAAAAAATAAACAAACTAAAACCAGCGTAAACAGAAATAAGGAATAAAGGTAATACAAAAATCAATGAAATAGAAAACAGACAATACAGAAAATTAACAGTCACAGCTAATATTTTGAAGAGATTAATAAAATATATAAAGCCTTAAAATGCTGATTAAGGAAATACAAAGGAAATACAAATCACTGATACAAAAAATAAGAAGAGACACCCCCTGCATATTCCACAGATAATACAAGTGTATTACTGCAATATTAAAAAAAGAAAACTTTATGCTAATTAATACAACTTAGATGAAATGTACAAATAGTTTGAAAAACCAAATTACCAAACCTTTAACAAAAAGAAATAGAGAAACTGCATATCAATATACAATTTCAAGCATTAAATCCTAATGAAAATTTTCCCATGAAGTAAAATTTAGGCACAGATTACTTCTTTAGTAAATTTTACTGAATGTGTAAGGAAGGAATAATACCACTCAATCAAATTCTTTCAGAAACTGGAAGAGGACTGTACTCTCCAAATTCCTGTTATAGCACTATCTAAACCATGAAACTATAATCTGACAAATAATTACAAGAAAGAAAATTACTAACCAAGATTCCTCATGAACACAGACACAAATATTCTTAACAAAATGTTATAATGATACATAAAATTTATTATGTCATATGATCAAGTGAATCTTATTCTAAAAATGCAAAGTCAGATTAACATTTATTAGTCTATCCATATACATCACTCTACTGACAGATAAAAAGCAGTATAATAAATTAAATAGATGCATAAATAGCACTTTGCTAAAATCAATACAAATTCATGATATAAAGGAAAGAAAAAAAACAACCTCTAACAAACAAAGAATAGAACATTCTCAATCTGCCAGAATTCATTAAGAAAAACCTACAATTGACATTACTCTTAGTGGTGAAATATTGAACACTTGCCACTACATCACAAGAAGGAAAGAATGTTCACTCTTGCTACTTTTAGTCAACATTGTACTAGAATTCCAGTCCATTCAGTCAGGCCAGAAAAATGAAATTAAAAAAAAATTGAAAAATATCAGAAAAGAAAATACAAAACTATCATTATTTGAAAAATGGTATTACTATTTAAAAATTTTAAGAAATCCACATAATTCAAGAAAACAGAAACCATGAAGTGAATTTAGCAAGGTTCAGGATACAAGGTCAATAAAAAAGTTTGAATTTTATAAACTATCAAAAAATAGAAAATAAAATACAAAAAATAATTTCCTTTGCATGAGCATCAAAAATAACAACAAAAAGATTAAGAAAAAATCTACTTAAATTTTGCAAATGTTCTATACTGAGAACAACCTTGCTCAAGGACACTAAAGAAGGATAGGTATGTAATTTATGGGTAGAAATACTGAATATTGTAATATAGCAATAGTCTACAATTTAGCCTATAGCTTTACCTCAATCCCATATACCAGAAGGCTGTTCTGTTGGTAGAATTTGAGAAGCTGATTCGAAAAGTAATATGGAAATACAATAACGTTGAATAAACAAAGTGGGTGTAAAAATGAAGAGAAAGTTGTGATCTTGCAAAAGGCAAATATTTGTCTTAAGGACACCAAAAGCACTAATTATAAAAAAGAAATTGACAAATGAAATTTCAACAACATTACAAATTTCTGTTCCTCAGAAATTGCATTAAGCAAGTGAATAGGCAAGCCACAATGAAAGGAAATATTAGCATTAATGTATTTGAAAAGAACTTCTATCAAGAAAATATATATAATTCTTATAATTCAATAGCAAAAATGCAAAAAACAAACCTATTAAAATAATGAGCAAAAGACTTGAACAGACACTTCACATGAAAATATGTTCAAAATAACTAATAAGGATAATGAAAATTTGAATCCATGATATACCACTTCATAGCCACAAGAATGCCTAAAATCACAAAGACTAACAAAAACAGATGTTGGGGAAGATGTGGAGCAATTCCAAATTTAATCCTTTGCTGGTGAGAATGTAAAATAAAACAGTTGGGGAACTGCTTGGCAATTTCTTTTGAAGTTAAGCAGTATGCCTACTCTGTGACCCATCAGTCCCACTCTTGGTGATTTACCCAAGAGAAATGAAAACACATATATACAAAAAAAAAAAACTTGAAAGAATATTTATAGCAGTTTTATTTATAATAGCCAATCCTTCAAAAGAACCAAAATGTCTTTCAATGGGAAAATGGATTAACAGACTATGATGGTTTTACACAACGGAGTATCATTCAGCAATAATAGGAATGAACTAATGATATACAGAACAGCATGGGCGAATCTCTAAAAACAGTGTATACAGGAAAAAAAAAAACCCACTGCAAAGAACAAATACTATATGACTCCATTTATATGAGCTTCAAAATCAGGGAAAACTAATCATGGTGCTCAAAATCAGACTAGTGGCTTGATAAGTAAAGGAGGTGAGGGAACTGTTTATCTTGATTTGAGTGTTGGTAACAGGCATCTTAATTTGGCAAAATTCATTATATGTGCACTAAAATTTGTACATTTAGCAGTTTTTAAATGTTTACTTCAATAAAAATAAAAAATAAAAGTTCTGGGTTTATGGCATTGAACTTTAAAGAACTAGAGAGCAAGACCAGACACTGGCTAAATCCAAGTTCCACAAATCTTACAGTAATGTCTGCAAGCCTTTCAAATAATTATGCAACCTTTTTATTTTTCTAATAATATTCTTGACTAGAATTGAGTTTTCATTCCTATGACTCGAATAGGAAAAGGAATTAGGGCAGTTTCAATCATTAAAAATGAGACTTATGGGTAATGTTATTTCTTGGATAAATTACAAGAAAGATTATAATAACCTCATTTTTCTCAACAAGATGTAAGTTTAAACTAGAGAGAAACTTACATGAGACCAGAAGAATAGTTTTCCAATATTATATTTGGTGAAACATGCAAATTTCCAAAATAATTTAGAGAATCACTGTGTCTAGAGATTCTAACAAAGGAAAAGACTATTTCAAATATTTAAAGTGCCATTCTCCATATAGATTCTGCAATTTCTTGATATCCTTTACAGTTCTATGACTGTAGCTACCTAGGGATAAATAAATGTAGAAATAGGAAGCATTAAAGCATTCTGTGACTCCACAAGCACCTAAGCATAATTCATGCAGTAGAAATAAGACAACTGAATTTTATATCTTTGAAAAGGTAGGTTATGTGTCCCATAAGCCCAAAGTGACACAGTTTAAATGAATTGCTCTGCTTTAGAAATATATCAACTAAAACACTGCTAGAGGTTACAGGGTAGAAAAGTATATTCTTCCCAAATGTCAAAATATGTAAATATTCACAGCACAAATATTGTAGCCTATGATATCAACTTTATACCATTGGAATGAAAAGCTTTTGAGAATAGTCTTTCATGTAACCAAGATATTCACATAGTAATGGGGGGAGAGGGAGGCCTTAAGATAAATATGGGCACCTACATAAATATTTCCTAGGGAAGGTCTGTTTTCTAAGTGGTTTGTATACTCATAGTTCATGAAATGTGCTTATTTGACATTTACAAAAATTAACATTGTCTCACAAAGTGAAGAAATGAAATTCATATGGGTCCACAAAATTATAGTTTAGCATTTAGTAAGGAGACCAGAAGAAGCGCACAACATTGAGTGCCTTGGAAAATGATGTTGTACAAAAAAAGGATATATGTATATATTATAAAATAAAAACAAGTCATTAGAGATTGAAACATGCCCCTCACAATAGGCATGTTCAACTCTAAATCTGAGTTCCTGTGGGTGTGAACCCATTTGTAAATATGACTTTTGAGGTGTTATTATTAGTTAAGGTGTAGACTCGTTTGTGAATAGGTTCATCAAAGATCCATTTAGATGAGGCCTAATTGAATTAGGTTGTTGGCCGCAATCCATATGGCTGGAATCACTACAAGGAGAGGGAATCTATACAGAAATGCAGATGACTCAGCAGGAGAATTAGAAGACAGAAGGTGATGCCACATGACAGAAGCAGAGATGCAAGCCAAGGAACCCCAAGAATTGTGGCAAACCAAGAATTGTGGCAAACCAGCACCAAAATGCTACAGACTCCAGAAGAATGGATAGCCTGTCAAGATCTTGATTTTGGACACCCAGCCTCTGAAACCATGAGAAAAGAAATTCTCATTGTTTGAGCAAACCCATTGTATGATACTTGTCATAGCATTCCTGGCAAACTATGACAAAAATATATCCTATGACTTAAAGCAATGAATGACCATTGGTAGAAATAAGTGTTTTCTGAAAACTGAAGTATAGACACTGCTGGTACGGTACGATTGCTGCCATTAACATAAATAATTTCTAATATATCTAGGTGACCACAATGCTGGCAAAAGCAATAATAGAGTGCACACACACATTTCACAAATGCCCTCTCCAAGTTTGCAACTTTAGCTTATTACTAAAAGAATACATATACTTTTGGAATAATAGTATATGCATTAATAATGAAGTATTATGGTGCCATATCTGAATCATTACTGGGAAGATGAATGGTAAATGCAAAAGTGAGGAAAATTAGGGGAGAAAAGCAAGAGAAATTCCCTGTAAAAATATTTTAATCTGATAAAAATGGGTTTCTGAGTTTTATGTGAATTAACTTATTCAGTTTCAAAAATAATCAATAATTATTACCATAATAAAAATGTTTCCTATAGTCATATATTATAATTTTATCATTTTTCTTTGAATTTAATTGCTTTAAAACTCCAGTTAATTACGTTTCAATTAAAGATCTTTACAGAGAATATCCTTAAATTATTGGAGTCTCATATCCTGGGTTAACAGCTGTTGAAGGAGATTTGCAAAATTGGATGCCATTGGATCTTTAGCTCACACCTTGTCAATGAAAGAAATGTTAAAGTTTCATGTTAAAATCATAAAATCTTGAAAGAGTTGACTCTATGCACATAAATATACTAAGTGGTCATGTGGTACAATCTTTATCTGATTCATAGATTTTCTCTCGATAGTTTCATGTTTAGCTGACCTCTTCTTGCACACATCCAGTGAATAAACAGTAAATTTGGGATTATTAGTTAATTTATTTTCAATGAGAAATTTGTTTTTAAAAAACATGTGCTCTACTATCAAAATAAATATCCACTGAAGAGAGAACATTACAGTTATTTCAATTTTATATTTTATCCAATATTTTATCAAATACATGTTTTTTGTTTTGTTTGTTCACTTCTACTGTAAAATTTTTTCATTGCCATACTTTTAACTTCAAGCAGTAAAAGTTCATAGCCATGATAAACTAAAAGGCTACACTATTTAAGTGTTGCTATTTCTGTATCATGTCAAAAACATTATTTTAATTTAAATACAAAATCAGAATTCTTAACCACTGTAGGTCAATATTGTGTGAATGACCTCAATAAAGTCCCATTTTTTAACTTAGCAAAAGATGAGCCTCTGTTTGAACTAAGTTGAAATTCCAATGACTTGTGCCAGTAGAGAGCATTTATTCATACTAAAAATGTTTGATTTCAAGATACCATCCAACAACAAAAATGAAATTCCCACAAATGATGCTGCATAAGATAAGAGATGAAATTCAAGACACTAGATTTTGTTGAGGGACAATTTTACATGAGTCCCTGGCACATCCACACATCTTGGGAACAGAGATTTTAACTGCCCCATGTCCTGGACTGATGTTTGTATAGCAAATAGCCTTGAAAGATAGAGACAGTGTCACAGTCTGGATCAAAGGGCAGACATGTTTACTCCCTATTATGAAAAGCACAGTTCCCCTGAGGTCATGGTTTCTTTTCTTGTGATACACCCACTGTACTTGCACACATCAGTCGAGCTTATCCACATCACCCCTTTGAGACTTGAGGATCAGTGAAACTGGTGCAAAATGCACTGATAATAATGCTGCTTGCTGTGAGTCCTTTGTCTCCACCACAGCAGTCCCTGCCTGCATCTATGAAACTGTGGCAGGCTAATTTGTTAGCTTGCAAGTAGAATATAATCTCAGATCCTTTTCAAATCTTGACAGTTTTGGCAACAAAGATGTGACCCTGACATCCTCTTTGGCTATGAGAGGGAGTAGATGACTCCCTGAGACCTGGTAGTGAATGTTCTTGCTCAAGTAGTGGGAAAGGGGGAGGGAATAAATGTCTTCCACTCTTAATAATCTGGAGAAGAGTTAATATTTAAAGGCTAAACAGTTAAAGTAACATTAGAAAAGCTGTTTAAATGGTGCCTTGTTTGCAGTTCACTCTCCTCTGTGGGGGGAGAGGGAGTACTGAAGATGACATATCATTATGACTATGGGGCAGCAAGCTCACAGCCCCTAGCTAAAAGGCCATGTGACTATGGCAATTGCAGCAAAGTACCCCAAAGCTGTAATAAACTGCATCAGGAATGGGGACCTTGCTAATCAATATAGACCTTTGGGTGGACAGAAAACACCAGAAGTTCAATTGGTTGAACAGTAAGCAAAGGTTACTTGAAAATGAAAGCAGTTAATATAAAGTCTTGCTTAATAAATCTGAGCCACTGTTTACCTCCATGTCCTTTATCCTGACCAAGCTGCATTACAGAAAATGATGATTAGGTTTGGGGCTGAAGAGTCCCTTTCCTTAAGGGGGAGTAAAAGCTCTATGCACCCATCAAGATGTGCTAGAAAACTTTGGGGAAGGGAGTGACTCAAACAATTATGTTGTTGGAGATAGGTACCCAAGCCACAATCCTGCCTGAGCCCATAGAGGAAGGGTGTGTCCAAACACAACTGAAGGAATCTGGGGAAGGTTCAAAGTTGGGAAGGAAAGCTAAAGTGACCTTGTGGGTGGGGCCCTATGGATCAATTCAATAGTCTATTTTTATTGCTTCTGAATACGAAGGTGCAGCATAAATTGATGTGTTATATGCTCGTACTTCCCCATCCCATAAGTGTCAGAGGGATTTTTTTTTTTTCTAATTGGGAAGAGCTGCATATAGAGGAGTGTTAATACATTTGGGACCTTAGTTTAAGATGACACCTTTGAACACAAGTCTCTGTGACTCATGATTTTATCTATTGGAACCTCTTGAAAAGAGAGGCAGCCTCCACCCAGAGGTGTTCTTTGGGTTTTGTGCTCATCATTTCCATTAGTCAATTGCCATTTTGTAAAGCAGCTATTAGCTCTTTACTTGGCTCTTATTAAATCTAAACACCTGAATCACGAAAGCTTTATGACTCTCTGTCCTTATATTTCTGTTTGGGAATGGATCTACTCAGATTCAGCAACTAACAATTATTGAAGAGCCCAGCAAGTCTTGCTTGTCAAATGGAAATGGTATTTTTAACAATTCAACTTACCTGCTCTGAATGTCATCTTGGATTTCCATGAAAAAAAAATGAGTTATTCCTTCCAACTGAAGCAAAGCCACTGACTCAATGGGGTGCTCAATTCAGAGAAGTTCCCCTAAATGCTTGGGACTGATTTACAAAGTGGCTGAATAAGTTAAACACAGTGCTGCCCACTGAACTGTTGCTTGTTTTCAACCACAGTACCAGCTATGCATAACCTAAAATGGATGTAGTCATTCCATTCATTTGGCAGAATTCAAAGCCACTCTATTAACTCAGGCCAATACCATCTTTGATGGAACTTATATTTTTTTCTGACTCTTGGACTATTGACAATGGCCTAGCTGTTTGGTCTTCCTCGTAGAATTCTACAGATTAGCAGATTAAAACACATCTCTGTGGGGCTGCAAAGTGGAAACAAGCAAGGTTACTCATTAAACCATCTGAATCACTAATATTGTTGCTGACAATAAGTGTCTATCCAGTGATGAGGCTGAATGAAACCAAACTGCTGATTGAGTCTGCACTAACCAGATTGACACCACCACTGGCTGGATCCATCATCATACCAGAGGTAGCAACACTTCCATCATTATAAACAGGGACTCTGTGTTTACAATTTTCTAGGTTACAGCATTGCTGTTCCCATGTCATTGGCTGACTGTGTCCACAAAACTGTAGCCCTTGTAAATAACTTACATGATGTTTTTGGTTTTCTGGACCATCTACAGTCTGATCATGGTTGGATTTTTATTACAAAAGTCACTCAAGGTGAGTGACATCATCAACATGGTGATGCAAGCAGCTACTGAAACCTCTCTTCATTGATTCAGAGAAAAAAAGGAAAATTCTCTAGAGGAAGGTGTAGAGTGGAGAAGGATACCACAAATGCTGAATCATGGAAAGAGAAAATAGCAGGTAGGAAACTTCTGTCCTGGATCAGCTGGTTCTCTCCCCTCCCCCTCACTCAGTCCCACACAGCTCAGGAAGTGCACAGAAGCAGCAGCTGGGATCCCTCCCACCTCCCACTAGGGACACAGACTCTAAAATCTCCAACCAGTGAGATCCCCACTTATATCCAGACACAAAGACCCAGAGCAGCACTTAAGCCATGGCGGGGTGGGGAGAGTAGAATACAAAAGGGCAGCAAGGAAAAATTTCCAAAATAGGGGTTAGGGAGAGGACTACAAAACCTTCCCTCAAAAACAGCAAGTAGCCAGGCAGAAAATATGCAAATCAACTAAATGGGGACACGGGGGACAGGGGAGGACACTTCAAGGCCCAGGTCAGTGAGGGATGAAAAGTCTGAGAATATGTGGACAGAGACTGTGTTTCCAGCCCTGGGTCCTGTTGTCTCTCCTCCACCCTTGAGGGAAATAGAAGCAGGAGGCCTTATCCTTGCCTGGAAACAGCTGCAGACTGGGACAGCCTGGGGAATCCTCTGCTGCAAGTACAGTGGGGGGCAAAGCCACACATTGAGCCAGAATTTGGCAGTGAAGCAAGTGCACAGGAACTCCACAGTTGCATCCCCAGGTGTTCAGACACTGTTGGTCTCCAGCAGATAAACAACTTCTGAGGAAGATTAAGTCACTGAACAGTGCCATCTGCTGGGCAGGCTGGAAAGTGAGGGGGAATTGCAGGACTTTTCAGAACCTCTCCAGATCTTTTCCCAGGACCCTTGGAGCTGGTCTACAAATGCTGCATGTGAATCTGGCCCTGTTTGGGCCGAAAAATCCAGATGACTCAACCATCAAAGAGTGTCCTAAAACAAAAGCAGCTCTTGCTAGCTGGCAAGAAACAAAGCACTCCTGAGACAGCTGCTGGTTGAAGAAGTTGAAACTCTCAGTTCCCCAGAAGAAACTCTTTCCACATGGAAGCCAGGAATCACCAAAAACATTGAGCCCACAAGTGGGGTCTCAGCCAAGAAACAGAGTGCTCACCACCTGCCCCAGGAGTTGGTGGTTTCCAGTGCACACAGAGAACTGAGGCCTTGACTGCATTGTTGTCCTGCTGGGTCCCAGACAAGTGGGCTACTGCAGTGGGGAAAGGTGAGGTTGTGAGGAAGAGATGGCCTGAGAGTACCATCTGCTGGGAAGACAGGGAAAGTGTGGTCTGGAAAAGTGCTCATCTGCTAAGCCCCTAACAGACTCCCAAAAAGGGTTGCAAACCCTGTGTGATGCCCTGGCCCTGGTTTGTCTGGGAATTACTGGGAAACCAAGTGTCAAAGGAAACATTCAATGCAAACCCAAGCAACTACAAAATCTTAGATGAGCAAGGAAAATCAACTTTCAAAATAACTTTATCAAGATAATCAAATGCCAATAAAACAGCAAAAAATTACAAAGCACATGAAGAGGCATATGGTGAAGTCAACCAAATTAAAAAGCCAAAGGAGACACAGAATTTGGAATAACTAATCAAAGATGTTCATCAAAATTTCACAGATAACTTCAACGAGCTGGGTAAAGACATGAAGGATATCAAGAAGACACCAGAAAAGCATAAAGAAGAATTTGAAAGAATGAATAGAAAAATGTCAGATATTATGGAAATAAAAGATACTGTAGATCAAATAAAAATACACTTGAGACACACAACAGCAGATTTGAAGAGGCAGAAGAAAGAGTAAGTGAACTAGAGAACAGAGCAATTGAATTCAAACACGCAAAAGAACAAATGGTGAAAAAGATGGTAAACTTTGAATTGGAACTCAGGGAAATGACTGGCAACATGGAGCACACAAATATAAGAATCATTGATATTCCAGATAAAGAAGGGAAGAGGAAAGGGCTAGGAAGATTATTTGAGGGGATATTTGGGGACAACTTCCCAACCCTTATAAAAGGCATAAATATGGAAATAAAAGAAGCCCAATTAACTCCAAATAGAATAAATCCAAATAGACTCCAAGATACATACTAATCAGACTGTCAAATGCTGAAGAGGATAGAGTCCTGAAAGCAGCAAGAGAAAAGCAAATCACCACACACAAAGGAAGCCACAAAAGACTACATGCTGACCACTCATCAGGCACCATGTAGGCAAGAGGGAGCAGTACAATATATTTAAGATTCTGAAAGAGAAAAATTGCCAACCAAGAATTCTTTATCCAGCAGAGCTGTCCTTCAAAAGTGAGGGAGAGTTTCAAATTTTCACAGATAAAGAAATGCTGAGAGAATTTGTTAACAAGAGACCCACCTACAAGAAATACTAAAGGGATTTTTGTTGGCTGGAAAAAAAGACAGGAGACAGAGGTCTGAAGGTGTGCACATAATTGAAAAGTATTAACAAGGATAATTTAAAGAAAAAAGAGAGAAAAAAATAGACCTGACAAATAAAAACCAAAGGGTAAGATGGTTGAATCAAGAACTGCCTTTACAGTAATAATTTTGAATATTAATGGATTAAGCTCCCCAATTAAAAGACACAGGTTGGCAGAATGGAATGAAAAGCATGATCCATCTATATGCTGTTTACCAGAGACTCATCATAGACCCAAAGATAAATAGGTTGCAAGTTAAAGGATGGAAAAAGATATTCTATGCAAGTAGGGTAACCAAAAGACAGCAGGGGTAGCTATATTAATATCAGACAAAATAGACTTTAAATGTAAAGATGACATAAGTGACAAGGAAGGACACTATATATTAATAAAAGAGGCAATTCACAAGAAGATAACAATCATAAATGTTTATGCACCCTATCAAGGAGTTCCAAAGTACATGAGACAAACACCAGCAAAACTGAAGGGAGCAATAGATGTTTCAACAAGAATATTGGGAGATGTCAGTATAGTACTCTCTACCCTAGATAGAACAACCAGAGTATCAATAAAGAAATACAGAACCTAAACAATATGATAAATGAAGTAAACCTAACAGACATATTTAGATTGTTGCACCTCAAAATTCCAGGATATATATTCTTCTCAAGTGCTTATGGAACATTCTCTGGGACAGATAACACTCTGAGGCACAAAAGGAGTCTTAAGAATTTTTAAAAGACTGAAATTGTTCAAAACACTTTCTCTGATCACAATGGAATGAAGCTGGAAATCAATGACAAATGAAGAACTAGAACTTTCACAAATATATGGAAATTAAACAACACATTCTTAAATAAACAGTAGGTCAAAGAAGAAATCGCAAAAGAAATCAGTAAAATCTGCAGATAAATAAAAACATGAACACAATATATCAAAACTTATCAGATGCAGTGAAGGTAGTGCTGAGAAGGAAATTTATTGCCCTAAATGCCTAAATTAAGGAGGAAGAAAGAGCTAAAACCAATGACCTAACTGAACAACTGAAGAAACTAGAGAAAGAACAGCAAACTAACCATAAAGCATGTAGAAGAAAAGAAATAACAGTGATGAAAGCAGAAATAAATGAATTGGAGAACAAAATAAAACAATAGAGAGAATCAATAAAACCAAAAGTTTTGGGGAAGGGTAAGCTGGAAGCATAGAGAAGTGTAGAATTTAATAAGTCCCATGGAGCAACTAATAAACAGTCAGGAACAACTAGTAAATAATCTGAAACAACTGCAACTGTGATATCAACACATCATACACCAACCTGGAATGGGTGGAATGGCTGAGATTGCAGCACAAAAGCTGTAAGTAAGAACTGCAGAACCATGCAGGGAGCTCGCTACCCCCACAGCAGGTTAAGCTGCAAGACCTTGCAGCATTCCCAGTGCAAGTGAATATATCTCAGCCTAATTCCAACTGGGGTTTTAACACATGTAGAGTGCTGAATACAGGCTACAAACAAGCAGCAAAGTACCCTGAGGTGGCTTCCAGTGGAGAGGAGGTGGGCTGACTGAAAAAAATTAAATTAAAAAAAAAAAAAAAAACTTACACAGGCTTTTAGAGATAGCTGACCTTAGAGAGCCTGGAAATTCCTGTGTCCCAGGAAAGGAGCCCAGAAGACCAGGTGCTACTGGGGGACTATGGACTGGCTCTGAAAATGGGCCCTTTTTCTCTCCCTCAGCCTGAGTGACTCAGTGGAGAAAGCCCTAGCCATTTGAAGTCCACTGAGCTCTGACCCAAACATGGGTGGACTTAACAGAGTCAGAGAGACAAAGGAGTAACTCAAGTGCAGAAGTTAACTCCCTAGGTGATGTATCTTCCCTAAGAGGAAGTAGGTGGGGCCCAGCTCTAGTGTCTAGCCTCCCTTCAGAACTCAGACCAGAGGGCCTGGGGGAAAACAGTCAAAACAGAAACAACTTAAGCTGAGAATTAAAGGGACCACACCTCTTTACACCAGGGAGAGTGACAGGCTGATAGGTGCCACCTGCTGGGCAGGTTAGGAAAGGCACAGAAGCTGGAGGGCTCACAGGAAAGTCTGTCATTCTTCTAAGAAACACCCTCAGGGAAACCTGACAATGAATATAGCCCCATTCGGAAATCTGAACCTGTCTGGGAAAATCTGATTGAGGTGACCAAGGAAGCCAGATATTTGGACAAAGAAAACTACAAATAGTCAAAGGAACAAATTTACACCTCAACTGAGATGCAGTTGATATATTGTTTCACTTCAATGAAAAAATCAAAGATTTTCAAATAAATATGCTAAATAAATTAAAAAACCAGAAGATATGGCAAAATAGATGAAAGATATAAAGAAAACAGTGTGTGAACATAAGGTAGAAACCAAAAGTTTGAAAAAAAAACTGGCAGAATCTGTAGCAATGAAAGACACAAGAAGGATTAAAAACACAATGGAGACATACAACAGCAGATTTGTAGAGGCAGAAGAAAACATTCAGGAACTGGAGAATAAGACACCTGAAATTCTACACACCAAGGAATAGTAGGGACCTTCCTCAATATGATAAAGGCAATATATGAAAAGCCTACAGTGTTCAGAAATAGACCTCATCTATGGACAATTGATCTTTGATAAGCTGTTCAAGCCAATGCAATTAGGACAGAGCAGCCTCTCCAATAAATGGTGTTTGGAGAACTGGATAGCCATATCCAAATGAATGAAACAGGACTCCTCTCTCACACCTTTTAAAAAATTAAATGGAAATGGACCAAAGACCTAAACAGTAGAGCTAAGACCATAAAATTTTAGAAGAAAATGTAGGGAAATATCTTAAAGATCTTGTGATAGGAGGTGGTTTTCTCAAAATTGAACACATTCATGCATCAAAGGGCTTTGCCAGAAAAATAACAAGACAACCTAGACAATGGGAAACAATAGTTGGAAACCACATATCAGATATGGTTTAATGCCTAGAATATAAGGAGATCTTACAACTCAACAAGAAAAAGACAAACAACCCAACTGAAAAATGGGCAAAATACATGGACAGACACTTTTCCAAAGAGGAATTACAAATGGCTCAGAGACATGAAAAGATGCTCAGCTTCACTGGTTATTAGGGAAATATAATCAAAACCTCAATAAGATATCATTTCATACCTAGTAGAATGACCATTATCAAAAACACAGAAAATTACAAGTGCTGGAGAGCATATGGATAAAAGGAACACTTATTCACTGTTGGTAGGAATGTAGCATGGTGCGACCAATCTGGAAGGCAGTGTGGCAGTTTCTCAGGAAGCTAATCATAGAAATGCCTTATGACCCAACAATCCCATCATTAGATGTATATTCAGAGGAACTGAAAGCAAGGACACAAACAGACATTTGCACACCAATCTTTATAGCAGCATTATTCACAATTGCCAAGAGATGGAAACAGCCCAAATGTCCATCAATGGATGAGTGGATAAACAAACTGTGGTATATGCATATGATGGAATATTACACAGCTGTGAGACAGAATAAAGTCATGGAGCATATGACAACATGGATGAGCTTTAAGGAAATTATGTTGAGCAACATTAGCCATAAACAAAAGGACAAATACTGTCTGGTATCACTAATATGAACTAACATGAATGAGAAAATTTTTAGAGTTAAAGCTGAGAATGTAGCCTATCAGGAGATAGAAAGAGGGTAGAGTTTGGGCATTTGATGCTGAAGAAGTATAGAATGTTCAACAGGATTGATTGTATAGATCCAGAAATGGATAGCACAATACTGTGTGATGATAGCACAGTATTGTAAGTACACTGAACAAAAATGAGTGTGAGTACAGTTGAAAAAGGAATGCTAGGGGCATGTAGGACACCAGAAGGAAAAATAGAAGATAAAGATTGGGACTATACAACTTAGTGAATTTTAGAGTGGTCAATGACGGTGATTTAACAACTTGGGAAATTTCCTGTATAACTACTTGTTAAATCATACTTTGAAAGATATTATTTTTTGTGTATATGCTATATTTCACAATAAGGAAATAACTGAAACTCTGGAGTTGTAACCCATACTATTCTTTGGAATTTTCTCCTAACTACTTGTCAAAGTGCATTTGGAAAGTTATCACTTCTATGTATATATGATATATACTACAAAAAATATGATTAAAAAGATTTTTTTTACATGAGGGAAAGCAAATGAATGTCAACTATACAGGGTGTTAAAAATGGGATGGTATTGGGGGGTAAAATACAATCAATGCAAATGAGAGTTTATAGTAAACAGTAACATTGTAATATGCTTCCACTAATTACAACAAAGGCAATATACAAAACCTAAATATATGTAAGAGAGGAATATAAGGGGTGGTGGTGTTGACTGAACTTTTTAGTGTATTTTATTTTTTTCTTTTTTTATTCCTAATTTTTTTCTTTCAGTTATTTTTCTTTTTTCCTTTGTTTTCTCTTCCTCTTTTATTGTGGAAATAATGGAAATGTCTGCATATAGATTTTGGTGGTGACTGCATAACTATGTGATTATACTGGGAATCACTGATTGTTTACTTAGGAAAGAATGTGTAAAAATTAGAGGGAACTAAGTGCTGGAGAAAATATGGGGAGAAGGATGTACCTAATCACTGCTGGTGGGGAAGTAGAATGGTGCAGCCCATCTGGAAGGCAGTGTGGTCGTTCCACAGGAAGCCAAGTATGGGGTTTTCATATGCAATCCTATTATTAGGTATATGCTTGGAAGAACTGAGAGCAGAAACACTAATGGACATATGCACACTGGTGTTTAAGGTGGCAATAATCATGATCACAATGGAAGGAGGTGGCCTAAGGATACATTGACTGACGAATGGAATGGTGAACTGTTATGTATACACACAATGGCATACTGAGTGGCTTCAAGAAGAAATGAAGTTGTGAGGTATCCAACTAGGTAAATGGACATTGAGGACAATATGTTATATGAAATAGGCCAGAAATGAAAAGACAGATATTATAATGCCTCACTAATATGGATTACTAAGTTTTAATAGTTATTTCTAGATTCTGCAAGATGCTGCACTCTTATATATAACCTGGTCAGTCCCTAGAACCTTGGGTATCTGTGTGACACCTGAGACTCAGAGCTGGAGTTTGGTAACTATGGATGTAAATCTTACCCCATATAGCAACTGTAAAAGAAGCTGAAAAAGAGATCAGACTTCAATTAGAGATATGAATGAAATGGACTTTGTTAGGACTAAGGTAAATCAGGCTAAACGGTAAAGGAAGATATTGAATGTATTTTAAAACTTCAGCTTCTGTGTAAAACCAAAGGTGGAGATGTTTATTTGTTGGAAAATCTTTATTTTCTATAGCATGCTATATAATTTAACTTGTATGGACAGTTTATTCAAACACCATAATTACATGAAACCTTGAATAAGGAATGAGATCTGGTTTATTTGCACAGGTTAGTGTGAAGCCCCAAGTAATTTGTGCAGAGGATAAAAAAGGTATTTGAAAAGCCTCCTTGAGGGACTTGGGAAAAATGTGGAAATATTAAATTTACCCACTTCAGGAATTCCTTATATTCTCACAAACATTGGGGACTACCAATTTTGTAGGCCTAACACTCAATCTTGGGGCTTGACCTTATGAAGCTTGTTACTGCAAAGAAAAGGCTAGGATTACTTTAAATTGTGCCTAAGTGTGATGCCCAGAGAAACTCTTTTGTTGCTCAGATGGGCCTCTCTCTAAGCCAACTCAACAGATGGTCTTGCTGTCTTCCCTGCTACATGGGACATGACTCTCAGGGATGTAAATCTCCCTGGAAACATGTGACATGACTCCCAGGGATGATTCTGGACCCAGTATTGTGGGATTAAGAAAACCTTCTTGACCAAAACGGGGAAGAGAAGTGAAACGAAGTAAAGTTTCAGTGACAGGGATTTCAAATGGAGTCCAGAGGCCATTTTGGAGCTTATTCTTATGCATTATACCAATATCCCTTTTTAGTTTTCAGTGTATGAGAATAGCTAGAGAGAAATACCTTAACCTGTTGAACTACAACCCAGTGACCTTGATTCTTGGAAACAATTATGTAACTATATAGCTTACACTGTGTGACTGTGAGATTGTGAAAACCTTGTGGATCACACTTCCATTATGAAATGTATGGACAGATGAGTAGAAAAATGGGGACAAAAAATAAGTGAATAATAGAGAGGAATGGGGAGTGGGATGATTTGGGTCCTCTTTTTTATTTTTAGTCTTAGTTTTGGGTTTAGTTTTGTTACTATTTTTGGAGTAATGAAAATGTTCTAAAATTGACTGTGGTAATTAATGCACAACTATATGATGACATTGTGAATAACTTACACTTTGGATGATTGTATATGTGAATATATCTCAATAAAATTGCAAGGAAAAGAAAAAAAAGACAAAAGTCACCACTTATGAGTATCAGAACAAAAAGGGGTCATCATTCCTTTAGGAACTGTACTAGTTTGGATGTATTATATCCCCTAAAATACCATGTTCTTTGATGCACTCTTGTGGGGGCAGACATATTAGTGTTGATTAGGTTGGAATCCTTTGAGTGTTTCCATGGAGATGTGACTCAATCAACTGTGGGTGAGAACTTTGGATAAATTCCATGGAGGTGTTACCCCCACCCATTCAGGGTGGGTCTTAATTTAATCACTGGAGTTTTTTAAAGTTCACAGACAGAAGGAGGTGCTGCAGCCAAGAGAGACACTTTGAAGAATGCAAAGGAGCCAAGAGTGGAGCTGGAACACAACCTGGGATCCACAGACGCCAGCCACAAGCCTTCCCAGCTAACAGAGGTTGTCCGGACATCACTGGCCTTCCTTTGGTAAAGGTATAATTGTGTTGGATGCCTTCATTTGGACATTTTCATGGCCTTCAGACTGTAACTTAGTAACTTAATAAACCTCCTTTATAAAAGCCAATCAATTTCTGGTATTTTATGTAAGGGCAGTGTTAGCAAACCAGAATGGGCATAAAAGAACTACACAGGAATTTTATGAAAATCTTTATGTCCACAAATTTGACAACTTAGATGAAATGAACAGATTCCATTAATGTCACTGACTACTAAACTTACTGAAGAAGAAAAGATAACTTGAATAATCCTTTAGCTATTTAAGAAATTGAAGTTATAGTACAAACTTTTCCACAAAGAAAATTTGAGGCCAAGATATTTTCACTGCTGAATTTCACCAAACATTTGAGACAGAAATGTTATCAATTTATAGTCTTTTCCAGGAAACAGAAAGGAGGGAATACTTTCAAACTCATTTTATAATGCCTGTGTTACCCTTTTATTGAAACCAAATAATGACATAATAAGAATACCGTACTACAATGTCCTCAGAACCAAAAATCAAAATTCTTAAATGAAATTTTAGCAGAAAATTTCCAGAGAAGTATAAAAAGAATAATACATGATGATAAAGTGATTTTCATCACACAACAATTTGGCTTGCTTGAAAATGTTTAACAAATGGTTCTACAGGCAGAGAAGAAACAAAAAAACTTTTATTATTTGCCAGTTTCCCTTGTGTAAGTAATACCACCACATCTGATTTCCCTCTAGCTACCAATGTTCAGATCACTCTATGTTGAGTTGGAAAGAGGTGCACATTAGCATACTACTGGTTTAACATTCAAAAATCAATTCAATAGAGTTGAGAGGCTATCTTGGAGGTTATTCTTATGTAAGTTTCAGCTAGATATGCCAAATGGCCATAATAGGACAAGCCTAAATCAACAGCAGACTGAAAACCCTAAAGAATACCTTGGTCCCTATCTGAGACTATAAAAGTTTCACTTACTAAGTTTATTTTTCAGAAACTTAAATCCTCCAGAGTGTTCCTATGCCAGATAAGTCCCAAAACTCAGAGGCAATTGAATCTACAAGAACATCAACCAGATGTGTTCCCCTTTCCCATAATTTTGACACTCCTTTTTTATATGCACATGTTAGGGTGGTCACTGCCTTGACATCCCTGAAGATCAAGAAAATAATTAAACAAGAGGAAGTGTTAGCAACAGACAATATGGGATTTAACAAAGGACTATGAATACTGAAACTTTGTATAATTTTTTATTATATTATGTTATTTTTCTTTTTGTTTCTATGGCATTAAAATAGCTAGAAGTAAATAACTGAAATGGTGAAACTGTAACCCACAACATTCTTTGAAATTTGATTTATACTTACTTGGTAAATTGTACTTTGAAAGTTATCACCTTTCTGTATATATATTTCACAATTAGGAAATAACTGAAACTATGGAATTATAACCCATAACATTCTTTGAAATTTGCTCTATAGCTACTCATTAAATTGAACTATGAAACTTATCACTTTGCTGTATATGTTATATTTCTCAATAAGGAAATAACTGAAAATGTGGAACTGTAACCTATAACATTCTTTGAAATTTGCTCTCTAACCACTTGTTAAATCATACTTTGAAAGTCATCACTTTTCTGGATATATGTTCTATTTCACAATTAAAAATGTGAAAAAAAGAACTATGTGTCACACTCTCCACATGGTGGCTTCTGATGCCCATCTCTCACTCTCAGGGCAAGCCTCCTTGGGATCAGCCCCTGGCTAGCTGCTGCTATAGGAAAGGAAAATAAAAATACTCATCCCTAAGAACAGAGCAGAGCCATGGCTAAGCACTGATCACAGCTTATGATTTGCAAATTCAGATCACTAATTCCATTCTCTGAGCAACTGTTTCAACCCACCTTGGACAAAAGCAACAGCAGCCACTGTTTCAGCCCACTCCCAACAGGGGTGTAGGTCATGGAAGTTTAAAGACATTGTGCCTCCTTAGGGTGGCAGAGAACAGTTCACTGAAGAGTGCCATTTGCTGGGCAGGCCAGAAAAGCACAACTTCAAGTCCATTAAAAGGTTTTTTGTTCTATTTCCTGAACCTCTCTGCAGGGCACTCTGAAGCCAGTCTGCACTCCTCTGTGGGTTTATCTGGGAAATACTGACTTGGCAAAGTCCTCTCCAGGGTGGCCCTGCTCCCAGAATTTGCCTTCCATGTAAAAGCAGTTAGAGACAATGAAAGAAGTATAAAAACAGCTATACAGGCAAAAAACAAACAAACAAATGAACAAACAGAATAGATCAAGATTCTTGGAGATGGAACAGAGTAAAGGAAGCTTTCTCCTGGTTGTGAAACAATTGCAAAAATAGTCCAATCTTAAAATTGTACCACATATATAGGGCTAGAATCAGTTGAAGAAGAGCTGGGCAAATCTGATCAGTTAAACTCAGGAAATTCTAAAGGTCTAGAATAAGTTTAACAAAGTGTCAAAGAAAAACCTTAATGCAAAGGCAATCAATAATAACATCCTAGGCAAGAGAGAAACTGACCTTCAGAGCAAGCTCATCAAAAAAATCAGATGCCTATGCACAAGTGAAGAATTACAGGCCACACTAAGGAACAGGAAAACATGGCTCAGTCAAAGGAACAAAGTAAAATGTCAAAAAAAAAAAAAATGCTGAATTCAGAACAACTAATCAAAGATGTACAAAGAAATTTCATAAATCAGTTCAAGGAGATGAAGGAAAATATGGCTAAAGAGATAAAGGATATTAAAAAGATATTGTGAGAGCATAAAGAAGAATTTGAAAGTATAAAAAGGAAAATAATAGAAATTATGGGGATGAAAGTCACAACAGAAGCAATTGCAAATAGAGGCATACAATAGCAGATTGGAACAGGCAGAAGAAAGAATTGGCAAACTTGAAGACAGGACAATCAACATTTTGTAGGCAGAAGAACAGATTAGAGAAAAGAATAGAAAAAATTCAGCAGTGTCTCAGGGATTTGAAGGATAGCACAAAGTGCACAAGCATACATGCCGTGAGTATCCCTGAAGGAACAGAGAAGGGAAAGAGGGGCAGAAAGAAGATTTGAGTAAATAATGGCCAGAAATTTCCTAACTTTATGAAAGACATAAATATACATGTCCAAGAAGCCAAACATACTTCAAGCAGAATAAGTTCTAATTGACCTACTCTGAGACACATAACAATTAGATTGTCAAATGTCAGTGATAAAGAGAGAATTCTGAAAGCAGAAAGAGAAAAGAGATTCATCTCATACAAGGGAATTGCAATAAGACTAAGTGCTGATTTCTCATCAGAAACCATGGAAGCAAGAAGGTAGTGATATGATATATTTAAGGTACAAAAAGAGAAAAACTGCCAGTAAAGAATTCTTTATCCAGCAAAACTGTCCTTTAAAAATGAGGGAGAGTTTAAGGCATTCATGAATAAACAAAAATGGAGTTTGTCACAAAAAGACCTGCCTTTAAAGAAATACTAAAGGGAGTTCTGCAGACTGAAAGGAAAAGACAGGAGAGTGACCTGGAGTAAAATGTAAAAATGAAGATTGTCAGTAAGGGTAAACAAAAGGGTAAAAGAGAGACAATAAGAAAGTTAAGACATATCAAATACAAATGATAAAATGGTTGAATTAACTACTGCCTTTACAGTAATACATTGTATCTTAATGGATTAAAATCATCAATCAAAATACCCAGAATGGCAGAATGGATTAAAAACTGTGTGATCCAAATATATGCTATCTACAAGAGACTTGCCTTAGATCCAAAGATACATATATATTGAACATGAAAGGTTGGAAAAAGATATTCCATGGAAATTGTAACTAGAATAGACCTGGGGTAGGTGTAGTAATATCAGAGAAAATATAATTTAAATGCAAACCTGTATAAGAGATGAAGAAGAACACTAATGATTAAAAGGCCCAATCAACCAAGAAGAAATGAAGGAATAATAATCATAACTATGCACCTAACCATGATACCCTAAAATACATAGGGCAAAAACTGGAAAAACTATAGGGAGAAATATTGTTTCTACAATAATAGGTGGAGACTTTAATACACCTCTCTCATCAATAGATAGAACACCTAAACACAGGATCAGTGAAGAGAGACCTTGAATATGATACATGAACTAGACCTAACAGATACATAGAGAACATTGTATCCTAAAACAGAAGGACATGCATTCTTCTCAAGTACACATGGATCATTCTCCTGTGTAGACCACAAAACAAATCTCAATAAATCTAGAAAGATTTAGATAACACAAAGCATCCTCTCTGATCATAATGGAATACAGCTGAAAATCAATACCAGACAGAGAACTGGACAATTGACAAAAAAAAATATGGCAGTTAAACAACATACTCTAAAGAAGCAGTGGGTCACAGAAAAAATTGCAGACAAAATCAATAAATATCTCAAGAATAATGAAAATGAGAACACAACATACAAAAATTTATGAAATATAGAGAATAGCAGTGCTGAGAGGAAAATTTCTAGCACTAAACATCCACATTAAAAATGAAGAAAGAGCTAAAATCAAAAATCTAACTGCACACCAGGAGAAACTAAAAAAGAACAATAAACTAACTCTAAATCAACCAAAGAAAAGAAATAACAAATATTAGAGCAGAAATTAAAGAACTGAGTATCAAAAATTGAGAGAATCAATAAATCAAAAAGTTGGTTCTTTGAGATGATCAACAGAATTGGCAAAGAAAAAAGACAGATGATGCAAACAAAAATCAGAAATGAGAGGAGGGACATTACTACTGAAACCAGAAAAATAAAAAAGAATCATAAAAGGATATTATGAACAACTGTATGCCAACAAATTAGACAAATTAGATGAAATGTACAAAGTCCTAGAAACACATGTACAGACTACATTGACTCTGGAAGAAGAAAAAGACATGAATAGACCAATTAGAAATAAAAAGATTTAATCAGTCACTGAAAACCTTCCACAAAAGAATATCTCAGGACCAGATAGCTTCATAGGTGAATTCTATCAATCATTCCAAGAAGAATTAATACCAATCCTGCTCAAAGTCTTCCAAAAAAATTGAAGAGGAGGGATCACTACATAACTGATTCTATGAGACCAACATCACCCTAATACCAAAGCCAGATAAAGATACAAGAAAATTACAGACCAATTTCTCTAATGAATATAGATGCAAATATCCTCAACAAAATAATTGCAAATTGAGTCCAACAGCACTTTAAAAGAATCATACACAATGATCAGGTGGGTTTTATCCCAGCCATGCAAGGGTGTTTCAACACAAGAAAATCAATTAATGTAATACACCACACAAATTGAAGAATAAACCACATCATCATCTCAATGGATGTAGAAGTGGCATTTGACAAAATCCAGCATCCTTTCTTGAAAACAAACCCTTTGAACAATAGGAATAGATGGAAACTTTCTCAATATGTATGAAACTTTCTTATGCATGAAAAACTCATAGCTAACTTTGTACACAATGGTGAAAGACTGACAGCTTTCTCTCTCACATCTGGAACAACAAAAAGATGTCCTGTGTCACTACTGTTATTCATTATCACGCTAGAAGTGTTAGCCATAGCAACTAGGCAAGAAAAAGAAATAAAGGACTTTCAAATTAGAAAGGAAGAGATAAAACTTTCATTATTTGCAGATTACATGATCCTTATATAGAAAGTCCCAAAAGACAACAACAAACCTATTAGAACTAATAAATGAGTTCAGCAAAATGGGAGGATCCAAGACCAACATGCAATAATTAGTAGTGTTTCTATACACTAGTTATTCTAGTTTGCTAATGCTGCTGGAATGCAAAACACCAGAAATGGACTGCTTTTATAAAAGGGGGTTTATTTGTTTACAGAGTTACAGTCTTAAGGCCATAAAGTGTCCAAGGTAACACATCAGCAATTGAGTACCTTCACTGGAGGATGGCCAATGGTGTCTGGAAAACCTCTGTTAGATGGGAAGGCACGTGGCTGGTGTCTGCTCCAAAGTTTTGGTTTCAAAATGGCTTTCTCCCAGGACATTCCTCTCTAGACTGCAGTTCCTCAAAAATGTCACTCTTAGTTGCACTTGGGATATTTGTCCTCTCTCAGCTTCTCTAGAGCAAGAGTCTGCTTTCAACAGCCATTTTCAAACTGTATCTCATCTGCAGCTCCTGTGCTTTCTTCAAAGTGTCCTTCTTGGCTGTAGGTCCTCTTCAAAACATCACGCACAGCTACACTGAGTTCCCTCTGCCCATCAGCTCATTTATACGGCTCCACTGATCAAGGTCCACCCTAAATGGGTGGGGCCATGCCTCCATGGAAATTATCCAATCAGAGTCATCACCCACAGCTGGGTAGGGTGCAGCTCCAAAGAAACACTCAAAGAAATCTAATCAAAACTGATAACATCTTCTCACACAAGATTACACCAAAGATAATGGTGTTTCGGGGACATAATACATTCAAACCGGCACACTAGTAATGAACAATCTGAGGAGGAAATAAAGAAAAAATAGATTTATAACAGCAGCTAAAAGAATCAAATATCTAGGCATAAATATAATCAAGGATGTAAAGGACTTGTTGATAGAAAACTACGAAACATTGCTACAAGAAATCAAAAAAGACCTAAATAAATAGAAGGAAATTACGTATTCATGGATTGAAAGACTAAATATCATTAAGATATCAATTCTAGAAAAATTGATTTACAGATTCAATGCAATCTCAATCAAAATTCCAACAGCCTACTTTGCAGAAATGGAAAAGCCAATTATCATATTTCTTTGGAAGTGTAAGGGGTTCTGAGTAGCCAAAAACATCTTGAAAAAGAAGAATGAAATTGGAGGAATCGGACTTCCTAAGTTCAAAGCAGATTACAAAGCTACCATGGTTAAACAGCATGGTACTGGCATAAAGATAGACATATCAACCAATGGAATCTAATTGAGCATTCAGAAATAGAATTTCACATCTATGGCCAGTTGATATTTAACAAGGCTGTTATGTCCACTCAACTGTGATGGAATAATCTCTTCAATGGTGCTGGGATAACTGGATATCTATATGCAAAAGAAAGTAAGAGTAACCCTAACTCACACCTTATGCAAAACTCAAAACAGATCAAAAACCGAAATATAAGAACCAGGACTCTAAAATTTCTAGAAGAAAATGTAAGGAAGTATCTCCAAGATCTTATGATAGTCAATGGCTTCTTAGACTTTATAGCAAAGCACAAGCAACAAAAAGAAAGAGTAGATAAGTAGGATTTACTCAAAATTTAAAAATTTTGTGCATCAAAGAACCTTGTTAAGAAAATGAAAAGACAACCTATTCAATGGGAGAAAATTATTTGGAAACCACATATCTAATAAGGGCATAATATCCAGAATATATAAAGAAATCCTACAACTCAACAACTAAAGACAAATAGCCAAATTTAAAAATGGGTTAAAGACTTGAAGAGACATTTTTCCAAAGAGGAAGTACAAATGGTTAAAAAGTATATGAAGAGATGCTCAACATCACTTGCTATTAGGGAACTTCAAATCAAAATCACAATGAGATATCATTAACACCTACTAGAATGTCATTGTTAAAAAAAAAAAAAAAAAACTACAACAGTTGGAGAGGATTTGGGGGAAATGAGAACATTTATTCATTGTTGGTGGGAATTTAAAGTGGTGCAGCTGTGGTGGAAGACAGTTTTGCAGTTCCTCAGGGATCTAAGTATAGAATTGCCATATGATCCAGCAATCCTGCTACTAGGTATACACACAGAAGACCTGAAAGCAGAGTCTCGAACAGATATTTGCACCTGATGTTCACAGCAGCATTATTCACAATTGCCAAAAGATGGAAGCAACCCAAGTGCCCATCAACTGTTGAATGAATAAACAAAATGCAGTATATAAATATGATTGAATATTGTTTTAACAGTAGAAAGGAATGAAGCACTGATGCATGTGAAAACATAGATGAAACTTGAGGACATTATACTGGGTGAAATAAGCCAGATACAAAAGGACAAATATTGTATGATTTTGCTGATATAAACAAATTATAATCAGCACACTCATAAAGTTAGAATCTGTAATGTAGGTTACCTGGGGATAGAATGGAGGGTAGAGAATGGGGATCTGATGCTTAATTTGTACAGAATTTCTATTCAGGTTGATTGTAAATGTTTGAAAATGGCTGGTGCTAAAGGTAGAGCACTATTGTGAGTGTAATTAACAGTGCTGAATTATGTATGTGAATGTGGTTGAAAAGGAAAGTTTTTGGTTGTGTATGTTACTAAAATGAAAGATGATAAAGCAAGGGACTGCATGACATAGTGAACCCTGTGGTGGATGATGGATTAGGGTTAATAGTACAAGTATAAGAATGTTCTTTCATGAATTATAATAAATGTATAACACTAATACAAAGTGTTAATATTCAGGTGGTATATGCAGAAAAATACACCCAACATAAACCATAAGCTATAGTTAATAGCACTATTTTAATATTCTTTCATCATTTGTAACAAAGGTATCACAATAATGCAAAGTGTCAACAATAGGCGGGTATATGGGAATGCTTTATTTTTTACATGACTTTTCTATAAACTTACAACTGCTCTAACTAAAAATAATAATTTTAAAAAAACTTTATGCTAAGTAAAAGAAACTAGACACAAAGTACTACATATTGTATGATTCCATTTATATAAAATATAAATATTAATAATTCTATAGAGACAGAAATAGATTAGTAGTTAAGTAGGGCCAAGGAAGGATAGAGGGATTGAGAGGTGATTGCTAAGGGGTACGGGGTATCTCTGTTTGCAGTAATGCAAATGTTCTAGAAAAAAGCCATTGATTGTACTCTTTGGATGGATTGTATGCTATGTGAATATATTTCAATAGAACTTGCTTTTACAAAAATCTGTCTATAATTCTAGCTTAAAAGAACAATGACACCAACTTGGCCTTGTGAGGTATTCAGGTCAGGTCTATCTCAGCTCACTAACCAGGGCTGTTGTGAATCATAGAAATTGCCTTAGATTTCACCGGGGAGTACCAAGTGGGGTCTGTACATCAAGCTGTACCTGGATTAATGCCTCAGTCAAGTAGAAACGTCAATACAGAAATACCAATTCAGTAGAGGCTGCCAACTGATATTCTTAGATTTCCTGATGGTTTATGGAATTTTTCTAGCTATTTGGGTCCCAGACTCTTGTAGACATAGTTGGATAAATAATGCTGGTTGGCTTAGCCTGCTGCTTGGGAGCCTGTTGGTACAATCTGTCCATAAGGTTAATCAGAGAGTCTGACAAAGTGAAGTATTTATGGGAAAATTTTCCAGAAGCCAAGATGGTGTAGTAACAAGGGGTAGATATTGTTAGGAAACAGTCCTCAATGGGTCTCTCACATTTCTGCACATCTCATAAGCAGAGGCACTGATGGCCATTTATTCCAAACTGACCTTTCTAGGATGCCTGTACAGAAAACAACCTTGAAAGAGAGAGTATTTCTTTCCAGGGAAAAAGAGAGGCATGTCTATTGCCCATAACAAAGTATTTGCATCTCCTAAGCCCAGGGTCCCTGTCCCATAATGTAACCTATTGTGACTACCAGAACCCCTCTTCATTGTCCAATGGGATGTGAGAGGCAAGGGAAATCAGTACAAGTACGATGCTCATGACTCTTGCTCTGATGTGAGAAACTAGTCCTTTGCTCTCACCCAGGAGTCTCGTGTTTTCTGACAGCATATTTAAAAAACTGTGGCAGGCTAACTTGTTAGCTGATAAATAAACCTTTCACTGTTCTTGGTAGATTTTCAAACACTTTAGTTGTCCCAAAACATAATAAAGCTTATATTCAGGAAAAAATTTTTATATCCAACTTTTAAAATCAGTTAACTTTACTTAAGAAACAGCCAAGAGAGAGGGCAGGGCAAGATGGCGGAGTGGTGAGGAGCAGAATTTTGTCTCTTCCCTAGAGTAGCTGGCAATTACCCAAGAACTATATGAAACAGTGTTTTCAGGGTCTCCAGTAACCAGTCACACATTGGATGCAACTTTGGAATTGGAGGAAAAGCAGAGATCGCAGCGAACATTGTAAGTTCCCCAGACCAGGGGTCTGGCGCCCCTCCCCACCCAGACCTCACAGATTGTCTTGCTGCCGGCTCCCTGAAAGGGGGGGAGGACCAAAAAACAGCAATCTGCTGAGGGCAAGAAGGGAGGCTCAACCCAGCCTCAACTGCAGAATTAATTAACAAATTAATTAACTAATTTTGGGAGCTGGGGTGCTAAAGAAGGGCTGGGCTCCAAGAAGTGGGGGCACGTAAAAGTGGGCACCCATTCCCAGACTCCAAAAAAGCCATTTTTTTCCCCCTACATTTTGTCCCTTCTGGCTTCTCACTGATCCCTTATCTTTTTGCATTTCAATAGCCCCCTGCAGGGGTGGAACTGAAGCTGTTGGAGAGTAATTATCAAACAATAGCCCAAAGCATAACTTTAAATGCTCTATTCCCACACTGACAAAACTTCCAGGCTGGGGAAAGACTTTTAAAAGAGACTCTTTTTTTTTTTTTTCTATTTTCTTTTTCTTGTTTTTATTTTCTATTTTTTTTTAATCTAAAAGTAATATATGTGGTTATTTTCTATTGGAAAACCCAGCTTGAGGGACTAGGCTGGGCTTGGAGGGAGACAGAGTACCCACAGTGTCTTTGAGTTCCATATTCACTACTGAAGGCCTCCACCCCCGTCTTTAATTGGCATCTCAGGCTGACCAAGGAATCTACCTGGAGAGGCCCCAAAGAGGAGAGGGGAGAAGGGAATAGTGCCCCTCAGAGACAACTGGATTTCTGAGGATTGGGAGAGTGGAGGGAGGTCCAGCTCAACTGGCAGCCCTCTTTCTGGGAACTCAGACCCCAGGGGCTGAAATTCAGATTCCAGCTTCAGTCAGCCACGGCCCTGACAGGATCAGAGTCACCAGGTGAACTAAAGTCTCCACACCTCCTTACACTGGTGGGGGAGCTGCGGGCTGGCAAGCGCCACCTGCTGGACAAGAGAGGAAAAGCACCAATTCTAAAGGCCTCATAGGAGGGTCTCATTCTCAGGAAAACTCCATACCCTCTCAATGAGACCTGGGCCTCACTAGACTGGGAAAATCTGACTAGGGTCGACCATATCTGAGGAGACCCATTCACAAAAAGGTTACATAGAGGCAGAGCAAGAAACAGAAAAAACAAGAGGGGAAAAATTCTGTTCAACTAAATAGAACCTAAGTTAGAGGTATAGAATAAGCTGAACTGAATAACAGAGGCCAGAGAACAAAGCCAACCAACAAGAAAACCACTAGGTAAAAGATAGAAAACAAGCTCCAAAATAAACTAATCAAGAAAATCAGATGCCTAGACAACTTAAGATAACAAGCCATACCAGAAAAGGAACAAACTAATAGCTCAGCTGAAACACAGGAGTGGAGGCAACTAATGCTAAATAAATTCGATGAAATGAAGGAAGATATAGCAAAAGAGCTAAGGATATGAAGAAGACAAGGGATGACCATAAAGAAGAATTCATAAACTTAAAAAACAAATGGCAGAACTCATGGGAATGAAGGCCACAATGGAGGAGATGGAAAACACAATGGAGAGACACAACAGTAGATTTGAACAGGCAGAAGAAAGGATCAGTGAACTAGAAGACAGGTCATTCAAATTCATACACACAAAAGAACAGATGGTGAAAAAAATGGAAAAAATATGAGCAGGGTCTTAGGGAGCTGAGTGACAACATGAAACGCACAAACATATGTATTATGGGTATCCCAGAAGGAGAAGAGAGGGAAAAAGGGGCAGAAAGAGTAATAAAAGACATATTCACTGAAAATTTCCCAACTCTTATAAAAGACAGAAAATTACAGATTCAAGAAGTACAACATACCCCAAATAGAATAGATCCCAATAGATCTAGTCCAAGACACTTACTGGTCAGATTGTCCAATGTCAAAGACAAAGAGAGGATTCTGAAAGCAGCAAGAGAAAAGCGATCCATCACATACAAGGGAAAGCCAATAAGACTATGTACAGATTTCTCTGCAGACACCATGGAGGCAAGAAGACAGTGGCATGATATATTTAAGATACTGAAAGAGAAAAACTGCCAACCAAGAATTCTATATCCAGCAAAACTTTCCTTCAAAAATGGGGGAGAGATTAAAATATTTTCAGACAAACAGACACTGACAGAGTTTGTGAATAAGAGACCGGCACTACAAGAAATACTAAAGGGAGTGCTACAGGCTGATAGGAAAAGACAGGAGAGAGAGAGTTGGAGAAGAGTGCAGAAATGAAGATTATCAGGAAAGGTAAAAGGAGAGGAAAAAATAAGATCTGACATATAAATTCCAAAAAAAAAAAATTGTAGTACAAAGTACTGCCCTTACAGTAATAACACTAAACATAAATTAATTAAACTCCCCAATAAAAAGACACAGACTGGCAGAAGGGATTAAAAAACAGGACCCATCTATATGCTGTCTACAAGAAACTCCCTTTAGACACAAGGACAAACATAGACTGAAAGTGAAAGGTTGGAAAAAAATATTTCATGCAAACAACAACCAGAAAAAAAGTGGGAGTAGCTATATTAATATCAGACAAGTTAGACTTCAAAAGCGAAACAATTAAAAGAGGCAAAGAAGGACACTATATATTAATAAAAGGGTCAATTCATCAAGAAAACATAACAATCATAAATATTTATGCACGAAGCCAGAATGCCCCAAAATTCATGAGGCAAACACTGCGATCACTGAAAGGAGAAATAGATACCTCTACAATAATAGTTGGAGACTTCAATACACCACTCTCATCAATCGATAGGACATCTAGACAGAGGATCACTAAAGAAACAGAGATGTTGAATTGTATGATAAATGAACTAGACTTGACAGACATTTATAGAACACTACATCCAACAACAGCAGGATACACTTTTTTCTCAAGTGCTCATGGAACATTCTCTAGGATAGACCACATGTTAGGTCACAAAGCAAGTCTCAACAAATTTAAAAATATTGATATTATACAAAACACTTTCTCAGACCACAATGGAATGAAGTTGGAAATAAATAAAACGCAGAAGGTCATAAAATTCACAAACATATGGAGGCTAAACAACACCCTCTTAGAAAACCAGTGGGTAAAGGAAGAAATTACAAGAGAAATTAGTAAATACCTCGAGGCAAATGACACTGAAAATACAACTTATCAAAACTTATGGGATGCAGCAAAGGGCGTGCTGAGAGGGAAATTTATTGCCCTAAATGCCTATATTAAAAGAGAAGAGAGAGCAAAAATTGAAGAGTTAACTGCTCACCTGGAGGAATTAGAGAAAGAACAGCAAACTAACCCCAAAGCAAGCAGAAGGGAAGAAATAAAAAAGATTAGAGCAGAAATAAATGCAATTGAGAACAGGAAAACAATAGAGAGAATCAACAAAACCAGAAGTTGGTTCTTTGAGAAAATCAATAAAATCGATGGACCACTGGCTAGGCTAACAAAAAAAAAAAGAGAGAGCAGATGCAAATAAATGCAATCAGAAATGGGAAAGGAAATATAACTACCGACCCTGCAGAAATTAAGGAGATAATGAGAAGATACTATGAGCAACTATATGCTAATAAACTAGACAACTTAGATGAAATGGACAACTTCATAGAAAAGCATAAACAACCAACATTAACTCAAGAAGAAATAGATGACCTCAACAAACCAATCACAAGTAAAGAGATTGAGTCAGTCATCAAAAAGCTCCCAAAAAGGAAAAGCCCAGGACCAGATGGTTTCACATGTGAATTCTACCAAGCATTCAAGAACGAATTAGTACCAATCCTGCTCAAACTCTTCAAAAAAATTGAAGAAGAGGGAAAGCTACCTAACTATTTCTATGAAGCCAACATCACCCTAATACGAAAACCAGGCAAAGATACTACAAAAAAAGAAAATTATAGACTAATTTCTTTAATGAATATAGATGCAAAAATCCTCAACAAAATACTCACAAATCGAATCCAGCAGCACATTAAAAGAATTATACACCACGACCAGGTGGGATTTATTACAGGTATGCAAGGCTGGTTCAACGCAAGAAAATCAATTAATGTAATACACCACATCAATAAATCAAAGCAGAAGAACCACATGATCATCTCGATTGATGCAGAAAAGGCATTTGACAAAATTCAACATCCTTTCCTGATGAAAACGCTTCAAAGGATAGGAATAGAAGGGAACTTTTTCAATAGGCAATATATGAAAAACCCACAGCTAACATCACGCTCAATGGGGAGAGACTGAAAGCTTTTCCTCTAAGATCAGGAACAAGACAGGGATGCCCACTATCACCATTGGTATTCAACATTGTGCTGGAAGTTCTAGGTAGAGCAATTAGGCAAGAAAAAGAAATAAAAGGCATCCAAATTGGAGAGGAAGAAGTAAAACTTTCACTATTTGCAGATGACATGATTCTATATGTAGGAAATCCAGAAAAATCTACAGCAAAGCCACTAGAACTAGTCAATGAATACAGCAAAGTAGCAGGCTACAAGATCAACACGCAAAAATCTGTAGTGTTCCTATACACAAGTAATGTGCAACAAGAGGAGGAAATCAAGAAAAAAATCCCATTTACAATAGCAACCAAAAGAATCAAGTATTTAGGAATAAACTTAACCAAGGACACAAAAGACCTTTACATAGAAAACTATAAGAAACAGCTAAAAGAAATTGAACAAGACCTGAAAAAATGGAAGAACATACCATGTTCATGGATTGGAAGACTAAATATAGTTAAGATGGCAATTTTACCTAAACTGATTTACAGATTCAATGTAATACCAATTCAAATCCCAACAACTTACTTTACAGAAATAGAAAAACCAATAACTAAATTTATTTGGAAGGGTAAGTTGCCCCGAATAGCCAAAAATATCTTCAGAAAGAGGAATGAAGTGGGAAGTGTCACACTACCTGACTCTGAAGCATATTACAAAGCTACAGTGCTCAAAACAGCATGGTACTGGCAAAAGGACAGATATACTGATCAATGGAATCAAATTGAATGTTCAGAAGTAGACCCTCGCATCTACGGACAACTGATCTTTGATAAGGCAGTGAAGCCAAAGCAACTGGGAAAGAGCAGCCTGTTCAATAAATGGTGTTTGGAGAACTGGATATCCATTTCCAAAAGAATGAAAGAGAATGTCCATCTCACACCTTATACCAAAATTAACTCAAAGTGGATCAAAGACCTAAACATTAGCACCAAGACCATAAAACTCTTAGAAGAAAATGTAGGGCAATATCTTAAAGATCTTATGACAGGAGGTGGTTTCTTAGACCTCACACCCAAGGCACGAGCAACCAAAGAACAAGTAGACAAATGGGATCTCCTCAAAATTAAACACTTTTGTACATCAAAGGACTTTGTCAGAAAAGTAAAAAGGCAACCTACACAATGAGAGATGATATTTGGAAACCACATATCAGATAAGGGTTTAATATCCCGAATATATAAAGGAATCCTGCATCTCAATAACAGAAAGACAAACAATCCAATTAAAAAATGGGCAAAAGACATGAACAGACATTTTTCGGAAGAGGAAATACAAATGGCTCAAAAGCATATGAAAAATGCTCAACTTCACTGGCTATTAAGGAAATGCAACTCAAAACCACAATGAGATATCATCTCACACCAACCAGAATGGCCATTACCCAAAAAACAGAAAATGACAAGTGCTGGAGAGGATGTGGAGAAAGAGGCACACTTATTCATTGTTGGTGGGAATGTAGAATGGTGCAACCACTCTGGAAACAGTATGGAGGTTCCTCAGGAAGCTAAATGTAGATTTGCCATATGACCCAGCTATTCCATTGCTAGGTATATACTCAGAGGAACTGAAACTTAAGACACAAACAGACATTTGTAAACCGATGTTTATTGCAGCATTATTCACAATTGTCAAGAGATGGAAACAGCCCAAATGTCCATCAAAGGACGAGTGGATAAACAAACTGTGGTATATACACATGATGGAATATTATGCAGCTGTAAGACAGAACAAAGACATGGATCATGTAATAATGTGGATGAACCTTGAGGACATTATGTTGAGTGAAGTTAGCCAGAAACAAAAGGACAGATTCTGTATGGTCTCACTAATATGAACAGACATTAATGAACAAACTTTGGGAGTTAAAAGCTGACAACACAGGCGACCAGGAGATAGAAAGAGGGCAGAGATCAGCCATTTGTAGCTGAAGGACTACAGAATGTTTAGTATTGATTGCATAGATCCAGAAATAGATAGCATAATACTGTGTGATGGTAGCACGGTATTGTAAGTACACTGAACAAAGATGTCTGTGAGTAAAGCTGAAAGAAGTGGGGTAGGAGAATGTATGACACCAGAGAGAAAGATAGATGATAAATACTGGGACTGTATAACATGGCAAAAACTGGAGTGGCCAATGACTGTTATTAAATATACAAATATAAAAATGTTTTTGCATGTGGGAAAGCAAATGAATGTCAACCATGTAGAAATTTGAAAAGGGGTTGGTATTCAGGAAAAGACATAATCAAAGCGAACTGGAGTCTATGGTCAACAGTAACATTGTAATATACCTCCATTAAATGTAACAAAGGCAATATGCCAATGCTAAATGTATATGAGAGGGGGATATAGGGGAGGAATATGGGATCCTTGGTAGCGGTGTTATTTGCTGTCCTTACTAGCATATTGTATTGTATGACATGTTATTTTTCTTTTTATCATTTTTTTCTTATTGCTAAAATAAAACAATTTTTCTTGTAGTTATCAGTATGTTCAAGTGCTGATTGTGGTGATAAATGTACAACTTTATGATGATACCATGAACAACTGATTGTACACTGTGGATAAATGTATGGTATGTGAATATAACTCTATAAAATTCTAGGAAAATATATATATAGGAGTAAAAGTGTTGGAGAAAACATGGTGAGAGGGATGATGCCTCACCAATATGGACTAACTACACTGTGTAAACTCAGAATTGAATCTTAGAACCTAGCCTAACGTGGACATAATAATTGTAATAGTCCCTAGATTGTAAGCTCTTACAGCAGTTAACTCTATCCCTGAATTGTAATGCCTATCTCTAAACTTTGAGATGCTGATCCCCTAGTGTATAACCTGATTGGTCTCTGGAACAATGCATATCTCTGAGACACCTGAAACTCAGAGCTAGAACTCAGGAGATATGAATGTCAGTATTAGTGCATACAGCCACTGTTAAAAAAAAAAAAAAAAAAGAAAAAAAAAGCTGAAAAAGAGCCCAGACTTCAATTAGTGATATGAGTGAAGCAGGTCTGGTTAAGACCAAGGCAAGCCAGGCCAAAGGGTAAAGGTTGAAACTGATTGTGTTTTAAAACTTCAACTTCCATATGAGACCAAGGGAATAGATATCTATTTGGTACAGGATCTAAATTTTCTAAATGGTACAACTCTGCAGTCGATTTGCTCAAACACCACAATTGCATGGAACTTTGAATAGGAAGTGAGATACGGTAGGTTAGTATAGGCTGGAGTAAAATAATGACACATCCCAGAGTAATTTGGGCAGATAATAAAAAATATATTTACAGCCTACCCCTCCCCAGCCCCAAGGATCTTGGGGAAGGTGCAGATGTGTTGGACATCCTCACCTGGACTGGTGTTGATGTTGTCACAAACATTGGGACTGGCGGTTTGATGTGCTGAGCCCTCGAGCATGGGGCTTGTCCTTATGAAGCTCATTACCACAAAGGAGAGTCTAAATTTGCATGTAATGGTGCCTAAGAGTCTTCCCCTGAGTACCTCTTTGTTGCTCAGATGTGGCCCTCTCTCTCTCTAACTGAGCCATCTCGACAGGTGAACTCGCTGCCCTCCCCCCCTACGTGGGACCCGACTCCCAGGGGTGTAAATCTCCCTGGCAATGCAGAATATGACTCCCGGGGATGAATGTGGACCCAGCATCGTGGGACTGAGAGTATCTTCTTGACCAAAAGGGGGATGCAAAATGAGACGAAATAGTTTCAGTGGCTGAGAGATTTCAAATGGAGTCAAGAGGTCACTCTGGTGGACATTCTTATGCACTATATAGATAACACCTCTTAGGTTTTAATGTATTGGAATAGCTAGAAGTAAATACCTGAAACTACCAAACTCCAACCCAGCAGTCTGGACTCCTGAAGACAATTATATAATAATGTAGATTACAAGGGGTGACAGTGTGATTGTGAAGACCTTGTGGATCACACCCCCTTTATCTAGTGTATGGATGAGTAGAAAAATGGGGATAAAAACTAAAGGACAAATGGGGTGGGATGGGGAGATGGTTTGGGTGTTCTTTTTTCACTTTTATTTTTTATTCTTGTTCTGGTTCTTTCTGATGTAAGGAAAATGTTCAGAGATAGATTGTGGTGATGAACGCATAACTATGTTATCATACTGTGGACAGTGGATTGTATACCATGGATGATTGTATGGTGTGTGAATGTATTTCAATAAAACTGAATTTAATAATAATAAAAAAAAAAAACAGCCAGAAACATGACATTGTTTAATTTCATCTTATATGATCGAAATCATATTCTTCCATCTGACCATGTATTTAATCACTATCATTTGAGAGTCTTTTGGGCCACTAAGATAGAATTTATTCTATCATTGTCCAACAACAGTCTGTTCAGTTCTCCACTTTTTCACATGAAGAGAATTTCAAAATATTATCTGATCAACAAGAAAAAAAGCACCAAAAGCAGTTTAGACTGTACAAGTTAAAGAATAAAGTATTTCTTTTTCACTCCACGAAGGTGATTAAAAGTAACAATTTGGTGGATAGGTATCGATAGATGCTTAGAGTTGTTAGGAATCATAGAATTCACACCATTTTGCAACTTGCATTTTCCCTGTATTATATCCTATCAGTGCACATTCATATTTATATCATTATTTTTAGCCCCTACATAATGTCCTGGTATATAGATGCGTTATGATGTATTTGACCATTCCTTTATGTTGAATAACTAGGTGGTCCTTCGGTGCGATTTTTTTGTTGTTGTTGCTATCATGAAGAACACTGAAATGAACATCGTCATTCTTAGCACTCTCTAGGATAAATCTCCAAAATTGGAATTGCAGGGTAAATGCAGGTTTTTATTGATTTTGCTCTAATATTTTTTATTTTGTGTTCAGATAATTTGCATCTAAATTTTTCTCTTGTTTAATATCTAAAAATCAATAACTGTAACTAATGTATGTTTCTGCATGGAGAAATAAACTGAGTTATGAAAATATACTAAAACTTTTTAAAATGAACAAAAACTTGGAGTCAAAAAAGGAAGGTTTAGAATTAGAAATAAGGAAATAATTTAAAAGATGTGAATAAAATAGAGATACACCATAATCATGGATAAGACAACATAACTTTATTAGGATATAAATTCCACCCCCAAGTCATTTATAAATCCAAAGTAATCAAGAGAAACTTTCACCCAGATCATAGTGAAGTTGATTATTTCACAAATCTTCATCTTATAAAGTAAATCAAACATAGTTAAGTATGTAATAGGGAGACAAACATAGAGCTATTTGTTTTCTCATAACCTCATCATGAAACAATAGATAAGGGATCTATGATTCATAATTTCAGTGGCTATCATTCAACTTTACCTTATCTCCTAAACTTAAAAAGTAAAATAACTAGCTTTTACTGGAGATCTATTATGGGTCATGCCCTCAGTTGGGAGCTTTTTAAACATTATATCAATCGGTCAATTAGATCAAACTAGCCTTCTGAGCTAACTGAATCCAAGACTCCAGATAGTCTTTACTGCTTTCGTCCAAAGAGTCACAAGGAATAAAGAATTACTGTTGATTCTTCAAAGCATCTTCTGTTTTTTCCGAAACACTGATCTTGCACCAATTCCTGTTCTTGTACCAATGCTAAGCCCTATTTATATTTGGAAGTACCAATTTAAAGCTTTGACTGCAATCTGGTTAATTCACTAAATCTTCTGGTGCCCAGAAATAGACAAAATTGCATGCCTACTGTCATCTTATTTATATATGACACAGCTCATGAGATGAATTTGTAAATTTGGTATAATTTCAATTAAGGTAGTTTGTTTAATGCCTTCAGAATATTAAAATAGATAGATCTTAATGGTCCAATGAGATTTACTTTGTGACATAAAAATAATATTCCAAAGAATTATATAAATTGCCCCTAAAATGATGCATTTAATAGGCACATTGATGGGTAGACACTTAAGTAAAACATATACAAATGCAAATTCTGGGTGTTAGAGAAATCTTTCGCTGAGAAAGGAATTAATTAGGTGACATTCACAAAATACCATGCGAAGATACCTTTTGAAATGCTATATTTTATATGCTTTTTATACTTTCAGCTAATAGGGAAATTTATTCACACATAAGTTAATTTATCTCTCTTGGTTGACAAACAAAAGCTGAAGTGGAAGTAGCCTCCTTTGAATTCAAATGAATAGATTTTCATTTCACAACTAGCATTTATAGAACTTAGTATCCTATTACCTTCTGTCATATCTCATTAGCTATGTCAGTCCTTCCCAACACTATATATCACGTCACAAAGATACAATGCAATGGTGAAAAATAAAAAAGGAACCTATTTGTGTAGCCATAACATATCCACTTTGAATGGAGATACTCTCTGATCAAGATCCAAGAAAAACATGAAGAGGAAAATGGAGCAGCTCCCTACCAATATCTTTTTAAATGATTCAGAAATGTACTACCACTTGATATAGTATATTTCAGTCACATTAAACAGCTGATATTTCTGGACTCTCCTTCCCTGCAGCAGTCCTATTCGCATATTGAAAGGCCGGCAAATTTGCATTAGACATACTTAATACCTGTCCCTGTTAACCAAACTTTCCTTTCTTAAAAATTATACTATCTTGGAAAATATAAGTAGGAAAAGAAGTGTAATTAAATTGAAAGTGAATTTTATTTTTCCATTAATATCTTGAACATTGAGATTAGGTCACAATTTCAAAAGAAGTATTTTCAATATATAAGGTAATTATTTCAAGGAGAAAATTATGATCCTGATACATAAATAGGATGAAATGTTATAACTGGAAAATCAATTAAAATGCTGCTGACACTGAAGAGTAGTAGATAACTGTTGGGTTTAGTCAAAAGCACAATTTAAAATTATCTCATCTAGGCAATCTGGTCAAAAATTATAAATTGTATAAAACCAATTTATTTGATATAACTTATGTTTTACACAATTATTTTTTTTTGTTCTTTGTTTTCTTTTTGTTTTTCTCTTTAGACAGAATCATAGCTTCTTTCAGGAGTAATTAGTTATAAGGAAACTGCATCTGAGTGATATCAAGTATGATGTTTTTGAAACAAAAATGGATTCTTTCATTAGCACTCAACTTGGTTACTAACCTACACTCCCTCTCAGATTATGTTTGCTAAAAGGGTAGATAAAGATTTATCTTTAATTAAACTGATGTTTCAAATAAAACTTTTAGTATTTTAATGTACAAGTCTGAAGATACTGGAAAAACCCTCCTTCAGATCTATTTTGAGGAATGGCTAGAAACAGTATTTGAAATATTATATATGAACATCTTTAATTCACTTTAAAATGTGTTGTTGATCCTACTATAACTTTACTTATCACAGGAACTATGCCCTTTTTCATTTAAGTGATAACAGGACCATCCCAGAATAACTGTGCAAAAAGAATGCAGTCAAGGGAAATGTGTTACCAAATTAAGTATTCAACATTTTAAATGTTGAAACATTTGAAACCAAATTAAGTATTCAACTACACCTAGAAAATGGAAGGCAAACAGAATGTATAGATTCAGAATATTTGAAATATAAAAGATGGAGGTAAAAACTTCACAAATAGAATAAACATTTCTTTACTTTCAATCAGAATTTGCAAACTTTTTGTAAGATAAAAGGTAGTTTTTGTTTTTACGTTTAATCATAATCAGGAAATAAGCACAATAATCCTCCTATCTACTCTGGGTAGTTTGTATTAGTTGAGTAGTTGAAATTCTATTTCTTTTTTCTTCTTTTTTTTTTTTTACTTTCCTGTTTTTATTTACATAAAAATGGAAAGGCTCTGAATGTTTATTAACCTACCAGAAAAATAGTACTTATTTAAAAAATGATACTGAGAAATGAATTGGAAAAAGTTTTCCCCTAATCTCTTATAATCATGTTTTCAGTATCTTTGACATAATGCAGTATTTGAATGACATCATTTTTAAAGTCTTTGAATACAAATACTCAGTTAATCGTCGACATTTAAGTTAATTCTACGTAATGATGTGGAATTCAAGTGTTTATCTGCAATTACCTATGGTGTTTTATTTTAATACTGAATTTGAGTGATTTAGGGCCCGGATAAGGTTAACTTTAAGAGAATTATAGATGATTTCAGACAAATTGTCTTTTATAAATGTGTGCGATGTATAACCCTGACCCAATTTGCCACGTGCTTATGCATCTCCGTATCTTATACTTATATACACGAAAGGACTACAGAAACAATTCTGGAAAATGGATATAAAACATACAACTCAATTTATTGATTAAAATATATTTTAGCTTTTGGGATGCTTACAGAAATGTCTAATCATTTGTTCAATCAGAATCAGAGTGACTAAATACATGTGCTTGTAGAGTAAAAATATTTTTATTTAAAAGTGAAAAAGCATTGGAATATGTGGAAGATTGGAAAATGGTACATTTGCTTTAAAGATAGTACAATAAGGGACCCTTCCTTTCAATTGTAGAATTTCTTTGCAATTAGTGAAAGTAAACAGAGATAGAAAGTATGGGAGACAGAACAAGTCAGAGAGACAGTGAAGAGAAAATTGTAAAAACAGTTAAGGAATAGGAAGAGATATATTCATACTAAGGACATTTCAGAGCATATATTTATTTTTACAGAATCTTCTACAATGTGTATGTGAAACTATATATATAGTGCACCAAGATAAAAGTTCAGATATACACAATATAGTCTTTCATAGCAGTTTAATAGATGTAATGAAGTAAATGATATTATCTAATTACCACTATGGATTAAAGTGTCTTGAATAAACTATATGCTGTGCACCTCCTTAAACTGAGGAGGATCAACAAATATGACTACTGGAAAAATTCACAAAGATCTCAAAGAGGATAACTGAAGGGGTTAAAGTTCAGCATAGAACATAGCAGAGTATTATTGGGTAAGAGCTGTGCATATGAGCAAGGAGTAGTGTACAATCCAATCTAAAAACCTTCAGTAAGGAGTAGTGTACAATCCAATCTAAAAACCTTCAGTAAGATAGATTTTAAACTCTTTCAGTGCAAATGAAGTTACATTATCTGGGTTGTTAAAATTCTCTCATACTCTTAATATATCCAAACAACATCCACATTAACACCCAGAGAAAGTGACTTTTCAAAAATCACATCATTAAAAAAAATACTTGTACATATAGAACATTAAGCCTGCTACACAAACTGTTTGTACAGAAGGAAAATTATCTGCTCCTGTGATTTGTTTAATAAATAGTTGAATTTAATACATGTGGCCAACGAGCAATAAAATCACACACATCCCAAACTTAAAATTTGAAGCACTGAAAAATTCTTATGTCCTATGGTCAGTCACTGCGATGATCCTTTAGTTTCTCCTCTCCTTAATTCTGCTTTCTAAGCTGATATTCAGCTAAAAATCTTCAGAAATTTAGGATTCTTGTTGTGCAATTGGAAAGACTCATTTCAAAAGAAAATATAAAAAGTTTGTTGATAGGAAAATATCCCTTGCTCAGATGATTTGTAAAGGAAAAGCAGCACAACATTCTCTGACTCATGAGACAAAATTCTTTTCCTATAAGAGATAAACCCATTATGATCTAGCCAACTTTGTTTTGCCTTTCCAGATTATTCCATCCTCCAATCATATTTTTCTCCTATTGAAACACTGTATCACATTTTTTTTGCACAATGGATGTTTGTTAATAACTAAGATCAAAGGTATGTAGAATTCAATTAGCAATGATAGCATTCTCTCCTAAAGTAATTAATTGATCAGCATTGGCTCATGATATAATATGTATAAACTGGCATATATCAAATTTCTTATTCATAGCAAGCCCCCTAAAATCATTAAGGCAACTGAAAATAAAACCGCCCCTACCAATGATTACCAAATGATTTAAAACTACAAGAACAAGCACATGTTTATTCAAGTACAGGTTTCTCTGCCTATGTTATTCTTATGTCCACATACTTTCTTATGACACTATTAGTTTGCATATACTGTGTCCTTCTAGTTCTTCCTATGATATTTATTTTGGTAAATCTTAGACATCATTTGAGTTGTTTTGCTGCCTTCCTACAGGCTCCCTTCCTACTCCAGAGTTTTTATTTTTTTCCACTATTTTACTTTATATGTTCACCTCTAATCTTTTTACACTTTATTTTAATTGTTTCTCTACATGTCAGTATGTACTACTATTCAAAAACTTTGTACTATTTCAATTTTATTTCCTGTATATAGGGAAGACCCTAGTATATTGCATTAAATTATTTAATAAATGAATAAATCAATAAAGCAGTCAGAAAACCATTAGTGAAAACCATAATGAAAAGTGGATCTATGTAGAAAAATAAAAAAACTGCATCTTCCAATGTTAAAAATGGCACTACAGGCAACAATTTTTCAATGATATCGGTGTGGCTGAGAAGGCAGTCACACTAATCTCTATCTCTCTGTCTCTCAAAACAGAAACATTGTTCTGAATTTGACAATTACGCTGTTAAAATTTTGAAAACTCTGTGGCACCTTTTATTCTTAATTGCTACAGATCCTCGTGACATGGCTGTATGGCAGGTCTGCCCTATTTGTTTTTTGTCCACCTCTTTTTACTTTGCAATAACATTTAATTTTCTTTCCTTCTTCTGCCACTCTTCCGGTTGAAAGAGTGGAATACCTTTCCATTCATAAAGGTGTTGACTAATTAATGGATTCCTTGAATATTGGTCACTTGGTATTGCTCATTTTGAACAAAAACCCAGAATGGTAGAAACAAATTTTCAAGAAGTAGATAAGAAATATCTATAAGTTTTAGATCTTAAGAATGGATACAGTTAAAGTCTCTAAAGTTTCTGTTTGGTTAGGAAATTGATACTACACTGGTACCTCATGCTAACCGCCTGACTCCTAGAACATAGCTACTGAAACAAATAAAAGACCACCAAATGAGAAGCATTTGCACAAAACACTGTTTTGTAGTATAACCCCAAGTGGAATGTGCTTTCCCTCATCTTTGAACTCCCATAACACTTTTGTTTCTTTTTTATAATACATAACTTTCTTCATTTTATTATAGTTACTTGCAAGTTTGTCTTACATACTTTAATATACTGTGAGCTTCTTGAAGGAAGAGAAAATAGTATATCCCTTTTTCTCATCCTTTGAAATTGTTTCCCTGATGAAGGTGAGGTCAGTCCACTTTGCATTATTCTGAGAGGGAAGTGACTTGCTTGTGAATCTTTATCCAATAACCTTTCATCTGAAGGAAGGACTATGGCAGAAATGAATTTCTTCAGGTAATGAAGGTGATTAATATCAAGTGTGTAAAAATGTAACGTTGGCAGTTAGTCCATCCAGTTTGGAGCAGCTTGCATCTGGAAACTGGGAACAATGTCTAGCCTAACAATTCTCAACTGTAATTCTCCAACCACTTCTGCAGATTCTTCTAGGGAAGGTAGGACACTTGGAAATGCATTTACAACAAGCTCTCCTGGGTGATACTCATGCACACTAAATTTTGAGAATCAAAGCCTGGCTTCTGGGGAGAGTTGTCACAAAAGGGGTTCAGGGATCAGCCAAGAAGACAGGTTGAGAGCATATGCTGCAGACTTAGTGCTGATAAAGAGCCTGGCTGCATATCACTACCACAGGTCCACCAAATCCAGTAAGTGTATGTGAGTAAGCTCACACAAATGTCCTGGACTATTCCCAGACACAATGTATATTGAACTTATGACACGAAGACTAAATGTGCACTTTGCCTTTAAAGCAAAGGGGTTTTCTTAAATACTTTGTCATTTGGCTACAGCAACAGCTTGACATCCACCTACAGCTAGGTTCTCATTAAGTCCAGATGACAAGAGGGAGAGGTGGAAGGAGAAGGCAGGGCCTTACCTTAAGGAAGTTGGAAACCATCTTTTACTCTCATTTGAAGCTGTAAAATATTCTCCTTTTGTATTGTCAGATTGGGTGTTAGCAATTTTTCTATTAAATTCTCCCATGCTCATATCCAGTGGGAAAGAGAGAATCTACTTTCCCATTAACTGATAAAATCCATGTAGTTGTGACTCATGAACTCCAATTGCACTGACATTTTCATATTCACTAACAAGGAAAAATCATTTTGTCTAAGATCATGAGTTATGTTGATTGGCTTTCACCAATCCTGGTGTACTTCTAGAAACAGAGATAGAATAATCCATCCTAAACACACATCATTCCAGGCACTAATAGAAGAAGACATAGGAAGAATGAATGACCCTAAAAATCCACTAATACAATGTGATAGCTTTTCAAAATATATATTATTTTTAATAATCTGATTGAATTTGTTTAAAAATCATCCCCCCCAAAATTGGCTATGGAAAATTATTTTGCTGCTAACTTCAATTTTCTTTCATGGTTAGAGACCTACCTTTTCATTGTTTAATGAGCCAAGTGAAAAAGACCACTCATCTATTGTTCATGGTTAGGATACATTTTATTTAAATGTGATTTCATTGCAGAAAACCAACTATAGTGGATTAAAAGATATGATTTTTTTCACGTAACATGTAGACTAAAGTGAGGCAGTTAAGAGGTTAGTTCAGTTTTTTAATGGAATCAGAGCCAGGACATTGGTGACCCTCTAAACCATTCTCTGGAGGTCACCAGTAAAGCACTGCAGTTCCAGCCACATTATTAGCATTCAGGGCAGAAAGAAGAAGATGGTGGAATGGGCTGTGACTAGAGTTATATTACATATCATTGACCACCATAGCTTCTAGGGAGTCGGAGAAAACAGAGACTCATTTTTCTACTAGAGTAAAACCAGGCAAGGGAGAAAATAGGGAACGAATGCTGTGAGCCAACCTACAATATCTGTCCTGGATAACATTCTCTAACTTGTTAATAGGCATATTGTTTTAGTTTCCTAGACTACTCAAGAAAATACAAGGAAATGGGTCATCTTAAACAATTATAATTTATTTGCTTACATTTTGAGGTTGTGAAAAAGTCTATGTCAAAGCATCATCAAGGCACATTATATTCCTGAAGACTGGCATTCTGGGGCTGGCTGCTGGTGATACTTGGCTCCTCTGTCATATGGCAAGACACATGGTTGCATCTCCTGATCTCACCCTTCTCTTTTGGGTTCCATTTCAGCTTCTTGTCTCCTGTGGCTTTCTCTTCCTCTGTCTGAATTTCATTCTGCTTATGTAGGACTCCAGTAATAGGATTAAGACCCATCCTGATTGAAGTGGGTCACACCTTAATGGAAGCAGCCTTATCAAAAGTTTCTACTCACACCCACAGGAATGGATTAAATTTAAGAACTTGTTCTTCTGGGTACATGGGGCTTCAAACCAGCACACATATCTATTTAGTAACAAAGAAGATATCAGTTCTGAAGGTACCATGTACATTTCAAGTTTTATTTTGCAGAAGTCTAAAATGGAGAATCAAGTGAAGAAACAGTTTCACCCATGGACTTTGGGGTTTCTTGCTCTATGCTAGGTTGGAATTTATTTCACAAGGGAATAAAAGTCAGTGAGGGAGCTCACTAATCACCATTACTGGTGAGTAAATACTTGGACAGACTTCAAAAATAAACTATGTCTTACTCAATGATGAGTATAAATTACCCCATTCTCTGGGAAAATTTGATTAACTGTCAGACCATGGTGGGCATCTATTATGGCCACTATGAACATTGTTTTATAAGTATCTGTTTGGGTCCCTGTTTTCTATTTTGGGGGTATATACCTAGGAGTGGAAAAATTATTCTTCCCTAAACAACTGGTAGGGATTTTAATTAGAAAACCACTTATATAACCCTATCTTTGGGCAGTGTGTACAACCACAAGGATAGACCATAGGAAAACAAGGCTCTTCCAATAGAAAGAGCTCACCTCCTGATCAGAGAACCACTGCAACCAAATGCTCCCTCACTCACTTGAATACATCTTCATCATAATTCTGTGATGCACAACATTAAATCTGGACCAAAACACTAGCCCTAAAGTGAAGGGTTGCCAGTAATCTTCTCCCTATATTAAATGTCAAACTTGGCACTTAATGTATATCTGATAATCCAAAGAGACAACAGGTAGTAGCAGGTTCCCTGTGGAAACACCCAAAGATACCACAAAAAGCTCCTAACATGCTCTTTCACATATGTCTACTCACTTTATTTTAAAAACTATTTCAGCCAAAGTCTGGGAGATTAAAGAAATTATGAAAACTAAAGCAAAATAAATGGATCAGACAAACAGTGTTCTCTTACCATTTTTCTATCATCTATCTATCTGTCACCTTTCTATGTCTCTTATCTATAAATTAAAATATTCATACTGGTTTGTTATATTGGGGCAATTAAAATATTTATTCAGTTTTTGATACATAAATCAATTAACTTCTAGAATAAACTGTATCTGACTGTGTATCAGTTTCGACCTCTAAGCAGCTTTGACATGCCAGTGTCCTCAACACCCATGTGATCAGATAACAATTTTTTTTTAATCTTGGTCTTGATTTTTAATTAAGTATAACCATGCTTTACTTTCTAGGTTTTTTTCCTGAGATTGGATTAGAGATGCCCCAATCTCCAGACAACTTAACCAGGGCTTTAACATCACCTAAGTTACTAATCTCTTCCTGTTTTGAGGGTCTCTAAGGCCATCTCCAAGTTTGATGGTTTGCTAGCAGGACTCATGCACTCTGCATATAGTTGTATTAATGGCTATGATTTATTAAAACAATATTTATTTATACAGAACTAAACCAGCAAAAGGAAAGGCACATGGGGCATGCTGACATTCCTATCTCACCCCCGGTGAGCACCCAAGGCAGACGCTGCTACTTGGTCATGGTATGTTTCTATGCTTGTCAATGTCATACAGTCCTTTGCGAAATAGTACTCTGCATTAATTACCTGGTGGGCCATCAAGAGGAAATTAGCTCACCATCTCTGATGTGGAAACACCTGCCGTACACTTCATCTGTATGAAGGAAACATGGAATGTTAACACTGGCCTCAACATTAGGCCAAAATGTGACTCCCTTTGTTTTCTGAATATTGCTCGCTCACCCTCCACCTATTGGCCAGAGATCTACATCTAAATTTTCACCACATCTTGCAGTTTGATCCGTTGAAATATACCCAAAAAAAAAAAAAAAAAAAAAAAAAAATTAATAAAAACTGACTTAATTTCCATATTTTATTTATCATGGTGAGAGAAAGAAAAAGAGAGGGAGAAAGAGAGTGGAGGGGAGGGAGGGAGAGAGGGAGAGGTATTTCAGAAAATATCAGAGAGAAGCAAAATTGTAAGTAAGATGTGTCAGTGAAATTTTGTCGTTGTATACCTGCTCAAAAAAAATATAGAAATGCATAATGTGGAGTCTAGGAGTTTAGGATCAACAGGCCTGACAGGGTCATTTGTCAGCAGTGCAACCTTAAGCAGATTGCTTAACTTCTCTGAAGTCAACTTCCTCTCTTGTGCTAATTGGGAACAAGAATTTCCAGCTTAGAGTGTTGTTGTTAGGAATTAATGGGTTCAGATCTGTAAAACACCAAGTCTCATGACATGTGCTTAAGAAGAAGCAATTGGTAATATATATGGGCTTCATTGTTTAAACTTACATAGGCAGGAACAAATTTGGCAGAAATATGAAAGTCCTAAAATGCAAATAAGTATGAACATGACAAGATAAGAGACACTATTATTTTCAAGTTTAATAAGGTAAAAATGACTGTATTGGCACAGAATTTGGTAAATTGCATAAACCATAAGATTTTACATATCATCATTAAGGGGCATTAAGAATGTAAAAAAAACATGTGCACATGGCTGTATACCAGAAACCCAGACTATGGGAAAAGCCATGTAAAGAAAAGCATTGATTCTTTTATAAACAGAAGGAAGCCAAGAGAAATAAAGAAGTGCATTAAGCTTGCAAGATGCTGCTTTGCAGTATTCAGATGTGAGATATGCCAAAAAGGTGTCATGGATCCTGCTTTGACATTGGTAAGAAGGATATGGAGCACGTGGGTCCCAGGGATAATGTCCAAAGCATTACAAATGTTATAGGTAATGTTAATGGAATTCCACCATTATTCTTTCACTGACTGACTGATTTTTTGGAGTGTGGGTATCTTTAGAGAAGAGGAGACAGTGTGTGCTGTTTGAGAAGAGGGAAAGAACGTGGCATGTTTGAAATATTAAAGTCGACCAGTAGGACTGAAATTAAGAGAATGAGTATAGAAGTGCAGTGTAGGCCATGATATGGAATTTGGATTTTACTCCAACTAATGAACATCCTAATAACCCCCAAAATATGTGGGAAAATAATCACACATTTCAGTGTATACTGATGATGATTTATAAGAGGGAGGTATTAGTGACCAATCTAATTTAGCTTCTTTTTATCGTCTGGTAACCAGTTTCAAACTGATATAAATTTAAATTACACACATGCAGAATTTTGCAACTTGGGAGCCAAGTAAGTAATCGGGTTCTACTGTGCTTTGCTCTCTTTGAGTGGGTAATTGTATGAGAGAATATTCAATGTTGACTGAATAGACGAGATACATACTGAAGGCCTTTGAGACACTCTGACATTTTAATTAATAATTTTCTTTGTATTTACTGGCTTCTTCTTTTATTTATAATATTAACTTATTTCAGAGTGAAGTTATAGTCCTCTTTTAAATTACAATACACACTATAAGAATTAGGCCTTTAGTGACACGCAACTCCTCATAATACCACATTTTGGCTAGAATGTCAAGTAAAAAGGATATTCATACACAGCTGAAGGGATTGTAAATTTGAACATCCTCTTTTCATTGGGATGATACTATGAAAATACCAAAGAGATGATAAATACAAAATTCAGGTTTCTAGTTGTCTCTTGAATGATGATTCTGTGAAGGCCACCCTGGAAGTTTCAAAGACAAAGTTTATTTTTAAATTGATTTATTGTTGCCTGGGTGTCTGATTTATTATTACCCTTTATATCTTCTGTGTTGGTGTGTGTATCTCATAATAAGACATAAAAAAATGCCTTTTTAGAATGAAAGTAATTATCCCAGTTAAAATTGTTTACATAAATACCCCTACAAAAAGGTTACTTAAAACAGTGCTGTTGATTATTTTGTGGTTTCTGGCCAATTTTTATTTTTTAAAGAAAAAAAATGAACAGTCAAAACATTGGTATAAATGTAAATTAATCTTCTCTATAAAGATGAGAAAATATTCTTATTTAATTATGGAAAAGTATTATTGGCATATGCAATGCTCTAAAAGTGTAAACGTCCTTCTGTGTATGTCAAAAAGCTTTGACTGCAAACTTGTGTTTTCCCTTCTGTTCTCTTCATCTGCAGAAACAGACACCCCCTGTGGCCAAGTTGTGTGTGTTTAGAAATTAAAAGAAAACTCACATTTCCCTGTCCTCTGCCATCTATATAAGGCACTTAATGCTACATGCAATGGTTCTTAATCCTTCCTGAATTTTAGAATCACCTGGAAAGAATTTATCAAATCCCAGTGTCAAGGGCCCCAGTCTCAGAGACTGAGCTTTAATTGGGATGGGTGGGTCCAAGCATCAGTATTTTCTAAAAGCTCCCCTAGATAATTCTATTGCACTATAACTGTGGTTCTTAAAGTTTGGTCTCCCAGACTGGCAGCAGCAGCACCAACTGTGAAACTTTTAGAAATTCTCTCCTTCCATCACCGAACTGCTAAATCAGAAACTCTAGAGTTGGGGCTGAGCAAGCTGTGATTTAACAAGTGTGAAAAGCAATTCTGATAACCCCTGAAGTTTGAGAACCCTATCCTACCAGTATATCTTTTAGCTTCTCTTTCCCAATTCATGCCTCAGTAGGGGGAGGATTAATTTATCACATTGGAAAATTTGAGTGAAGGAATTGAGCCTGCTAAACTTAGCTCATTGGGACTGACCATGTAGTGGTCAGCATGTTAACAGGAAGTTGTGGTGGGGTCTCCTCTCTGGTCATGCAATACACTCTATGTGTCAAGTTCTCTTGGTCTAAGAGAAACATGCAATGTTTCAGATGCAATAGTGCCTGGGGGAGTAAATCTAACTCTGGGTAAAATATTAGCAAGCAGCTGACCACAGATATAAAATTTTCCAATTAGCTTTATCAGAGTTATCAGTATTTTGATGTCCATATACCTGCTTCTAGTACCTTGTTTATAAATAAGTTCCAATAAAAAGGGAATGAAAAGAGAGGTGCTTCATTTATTTGACTGCTACCTAGAATAATGTCCATGATTATGGGGCCCTTGGACTATGTCAAATCAATATTCCATTTCCAAATGACAGGAGCTGGTATATTTGAGGGAAGCAACAAGGTTGAAACCACGAATAAGAGTTATGCACTAGAAATTGGAAAATGTTTCTCATGAAGCTGATGTTGTAGAAAAGCTAGATGCAGGGAGAATGTGTGAGCAAGTTTTGGTCAAAAGGAAGAAACCCAGGAAGAAAGTACTGGAAAATGTAAAGGCTGGTTTAGAGACTAATGCCACAGATAAACATCACCTGTAATATCCTTTTTAGGAAGTAAGATGCAGACAGAAGGGGATGCGATTGTTTAAATCATCTCTGTTAGAATGACTGTTTCTGTCTAATGAGTATAGTGCACTGTTTAAGATCTGGAACTAAACCCTTGGGTACAATCCTGTCTCTGACATTTCCTGTGTGATCATTCCCTCACCCTAGCAGACAAAGCTTTTAAAGTTTCTATCTGTTTCTTTCCCTTTTTTTTCATTAATACTATACAAATGCATGCTGAATGAGTACCCTGTGGATGGTTTAATCTGCATTTTCTTGATGACTAATATAGTTAGTGAAAAATATGGTCATTTTATTATGTCTTGGCATTTCTACTTTTTTGAGGAAAAACACCTTATCCAATTTTCCAGTGTCTTATCCATCACTTTTTTTTTTTTTTTCCTTTTGGAAAAGTTTTAGGTTTACATAAAAATTGCATGGAAAGTACAGAGTTCACATATATACTCACCCCCACACACACACAGATTCCCCCACTTTTAGCACCTTGCATTAGTGTAGTACGTAGTACAATTCTTACAATAGATGAACCAACATTGACACATTATTAATAAATAAAGAATATAGTTTACATTAGGGTTCACTTTTTGTGTTCCATGGTACAAGAGGTTTCAACAAATGTACAATGTCATGTGTCTACCATTACAAGATCAGACAGATAGATTTCACTACCCAAAAAATATCCTGTTCTCCCCCATTCATCCCTTCTGCTCTCACCCCCAACTCATATAGCAATCACTGATTTTTTAAATGTCTGCATAGCTTCGTTGTTTCCAAAATGTCTTATAGTTAAGAGTCATTTAGTATATATATAGCATTTTCAGATCAGCTTCTTTCACTTAGCAATATGCTTTTAAGTTTCCTCCATTTCTTTTTTTTTTTTTTTTTAATTTTTATTGGGATTGTTCAGATACCAATCATCCAAAGTTCCAAAGTGCACAATCAGTTGCCCCCAGCACCCTTACACAGCTGTGCATCCATCACCACACTTAAATTTGTTCAACTTTTAGAAACTTTTCATTACTCCAGACAAGAAATAAAGTGAAAGATGAAAAAAGAAAAAAAAAAGAAAGAAAAGGAAACTCGAATCTTTCCATATCCCTAACCAACCCCCCTCAATTGTTGACTCATAGTGTTGGTATAGTACATTTGTTACTATTTATGAAAGGACGTTGAAATACTACTAACTGTAGTATATAGTTTGCAATAGGTATATATTTCTTCCCTATTTGCCCCTCTATTATTAACTTCTATTTGTATTGTCATACATTTGTTCTGGTTCATGGAAGAGATTTCTAATATTTGTACAGTTAATCATGGACATTGCCCACCATAGGATTCAGTTTTATACATTCCCATCTTTTGACCTCCAACTTCCCTTCTGGTGATATATATGAGTCTGAGCTTCCCCTTTCCACCTCATTCACACACCATTCGGCACTGTTAGTTATTCTCACATCTTGCTACTGACACCTCTGTTCATTTCCAAACATTTAAGTTCATCCTAGTTGAACATTCTGCTCATACTAAGCAACTGCTCCCCATTCTTAAGCCTCCTACTATATCTTGGTACCTTATATTTCATGTCTATGAGTTTACATATTATAATTGGTCCTTATCAGTGAGACCCTGCAATATTTGTCCTTATGTGTCTGGCTTATTTCACTCAATATATTGCCCTCAAGGTTTTGTCATCAACCCATTTTTTTTTTTTTTAAGGTGGTTTTGTTCACACATCATACATTCCATCCTAAGTAAACAATCATTCTCTGTATGGTCACATATTTATGTGTTCACCACCTTCACCACTATCTATATAAGGGCATCTACATTTCTTCCACAAGGCAGGAGGGAGAGTCAAAGAAGATAGAGAGGCAAAAGAAAGAAGAAAAAAAAAATGACAGCTAGGAAGCAGCAAAAGGAAAAATAACCTTAAACCAAAGTAGAGTAAATAGTCAGACAACACCACCAATATCAAGCATCTAACATGCCTCCCCTATCCTCCCCTCTTATCTGCATTTACCTTGGTATATCAACTTTGTTACATTAAAGGAAGCATAATACAATGATTCTATTACAGTCTCTAGTTTATGCTGATTGCATCCCTCCCCCAATGCCTCCCCATTTTTAACAAGGTTGACATTTGCTTGTTCTCCCTCGTAAGAGAACATATTTGTACTTTTTATCACAATTGTTGAACACTCTAGATTTCACCAAGTTACACAGTCCCATTCTTTATCTTTCCTCCTTTCTTCTGGTGTCTCAAATGCTCCCAACCTTCCTCTCTCAACTGTATTCATAGTTATCTTTGTTCAGTATACTTACATTGCTGTACTACCATCTCCTAAAATTGTGTTCCAAACCACACACTCCTGTCTTCTCCTATCACTCTGTAGTGCTCCCTTTAGTACTTCCTGTAGGGCGGGGGTCTTGTTCACAAAGTCTCTCATTGTCTGTTTGTTGGAAAATATTTTGAGCTCTCCCTCATATTTGAAGGACTGCTTTGCTGGATATACAATTCTTGGTTGGTGGTTTTTCTCTTTAAGTATCTTAAATATATCACAACACTTCCTTCTTGACTCCATGGTTTCTGCTGAGAGATCTGCACATAGTCTTGTTAAGCTTCCTTTGTATGTGATGAATTGCTTTTTTCTTGCTGCTTTCAGGATTCTCTCTTTGTCTTTGACATTTGATAAGCAGATTATTAAGTGTCTTGGTGTAGGCCTGTTCAGATCTATTCTGTTTGGAGTACGCTGCACTTCTTGAATCTGTAATTTTATGTCTTTCCTAAGAGATGGGAAATTTTAATTGATTGTTTCCTCTGCCCCTTTTCCCTTCTCTTTTCCTTCTGGAACACCAATGAGATGTACATTCTTGTACTTTTTTTCATCCTTAATTTCCCAGAGACGTTGCTCATATTTTTTCATTCTTTTTTCCATCTGCTCCTTTGCATGTAGGCTTAGAAGGTGTTTTGTTCTCCAGTTCCTGAGAGTTTTCTTCTGCCTGAGATCTGCTGTTGTATGTTTCCATTGTGTCTTTCATCTCTTGTGTTGTGCCTCTCATTTCCATAGATTCTACTAGTTGTTTTTTTAAACCTTCAATTTCTTCCTTATGTATGCCCAGTGTTTTCTTTGCAGCCTCTATCTCTTTTGCAAAATCTTCTCTAAACTTTTTGAATTGATTTAGCATTAGTTTTTTAAATACCTGTATCTCAGATGAAGCACACATTTGTTCCTTTGACTGGGCCATAACTTTGTTTTCCTTAGTGTAGGTTGTAGTTTTCTGTTGCCTATGCATCTGACCTCCTAGGCCACCCCAGTTAGGTTTTCCCAGACAAGAACAGGCTCAGGTCACAGAAGGAGGAAATATTCAGTATCCAGTTTCCCTGATGATTTTTCTTAGAGGATTGACAAACCTGTGCTTTCCTGCCCAGTAGATGCACCTGTCAGCCTGTCACCAGCTGGTATAAAAGGGTGTGGCCTGTGGCTCTCCTCCCCCAGGCTTTGGGATCTGGTTCTGGTAAGAAGGGCAATAGAGCTGGGCCCCTCCCTTTCCTCTTGGGAAGCTATGCTCCCTCCAGAGAGGTCACTGCATATCAAGAAGTTCTTTGTTTCTCTGACTCTGCTGATCAAAGTGTTTTGATTTTAAAATGGCTGAGGCTTTCTTTACTGCAAAGCGCTGTGGGCTGAAAATGGCTGAGGTTTTCTCCACAGAGAGATAAAGGGACAGAAAGCTCCCAGATTCAGGTGTCAGCCAGAGATAGCACCCGATCCTCTGGGCTCCCCGTCCTGAGACAGATATGTCCCCCAACTCTCCCAAGGTCAGTAGTCACCAAAAGCCTCTGTGTGCTTGTTGGGGATTTGCTGTCTGTATTGAGTGGTTAATATTAAAACCCCAGCTGGGATCTGGGCTGAGGTACACTTGCTTGTTTGGATAGTGCTGATCTCTAGCACTGCAAGGCTTCCGTTTTCGGGGCGGGGGGATCTCGACTCTTGGCTCTCAGTGCCGGGCTGCAGTTTTACATACAGATTTTATGCTGCGATCTCAGGCATTCCTCCCAATTCAGGTTGGTGGATGATGAGTGGACAGTCACGTTTGTCTCCCCACAGTTATTCCAGGTTATTTACTAATTTTTAAGTCATTTATGAATTGTTCCAGGGGGACTAACAGTCTTCTACTCCTCTCTATGCCGCCATCTTAGCTCCTCTCCCTCTCCATTTCTTTTTGTAGCTTGTTAGCTCATTTCTTTTTGTTTTGTTTTGTTTTTAATTTATCTTCATTGTCAACCTTTCTGTATTTTTTTTTTTTAAATAGTAAGCTTACAGAAAAATTATACAATATCTTCTGGTCAAACAATATGGTGTTGTAAGATATGCAGGGACCAATTCCTGGAAGAATCTTTGAACAACTAGCAAAAAATGGCAGAACACATTGAAAGGGTTTCAGTAAGTGCAAGTGCCAGTCAAGAAAACGTAACCTTAAAAATCTTCAGGAAAGCTCTTGGAGAAACTTCCCCTACTTCTCCCCAGCACAGGGTGGAAACATCTGGTGCTCCCATTATGGGTGCTTGGCCTTGTACCAGAGGGAGCAGAATAGCCCCTATACATATATTTGGGTGCCTTATAAGTTGGTACTAAGCTGTCAGATGATAACCTGAAAAGCCGAACCAGGATACTTATCTCTGGCTCATCTCCCTAGAACTTGCCCAGCAGGCAGAATCAGCTTCCAGACAGGTAAAACAGTGTAAGAAACAACTAAGACAAAGAATAGAGCACTCAGGAGGGCTGGGCAGTGGGGGGAGCCTACTTCATAGGGAGCAGATGGGTCACTCAAATTCCTGTTAATTAAAAATTTCTAAGGCCACAAGGGAATACAAGCCTAGTACAAGAATCAGGCTCAGAAAAGGTGGAGAAGATCCTACACTTTCACCTCACATTGCCCTTAATAGGATGGCTAATCCTGGAGAAGAGGACCAGCCAACCGAGAGCCAATTTGCAAAGACTGTGAAAGAATTTTTTTTTTTTGTCTTGGTTTGCTTGTTTATGTTAGCTCCTGGGCCTCAACGACATCTGTGGCATAACACTAGCTTGGCAGAAACTTAAGGAGCAGCTCACTCAGGGCCTAAGTTCCAGAGATAATACTTTAAAATATTTAACATATACAGAATGCAACAAAAGATTACAGGACAACAAAGCAGGAAAGGATGGCCCCAAAGAACAAGACAAAAAATTCAGAAACCATCAACAAAGAAGACTAGACTTCAGACACCAGAAAAAGACTTTTAAAAAAAGTATCTTTGATACGCTCCAAGAAATAAAGGATAACAGAGAAATAAATAAATGATATCAGGAAAATGATCAATAAACAATATAAGTATCTCAATAAAGAGAGAAATTTTTAAAAGGAACACAATAGATAAGTAAATAAATAAAACTTTTTAAGAAAAAATGGAACTAACAGAAATAAAGTAATTGAACACCATGATAAACAAAGTAATAAATTCCCTAGAGGAATAATAATAGGGAGAACGGGGCGGGGGCGGGAGCAGTGGTAATTCTATATTCTCCATAATTTTTCTGTCAACCTGAAACTTTGCTAACTTAAAAAAGTATAATCGTTAAAAATTTTAAAAATCATGCAGAAAGTACAGAGTTTCCATATACTCCTATCCCCTCATATACACACTTTCCCTTATTATTAACACTTTGCATTAGTATGGTTCTTTTGTAAAAACTCATGAAATAATTAATGTAATTATAATACTAGCTATAGCCCAGAGTTTACATTAAGGTTCACTGTGATATAAGTTCTATAGTTCTGGTTTTTTGTTTTTTTGTAAATTTTATTCTGGTAACATAAATATAACCTAAAGTTGTCCATTGTAATCACTTACAAATATACAATTCAGTGGTGTTCATTACAATGATGATATTGTGCTTCAATCACAGTCATTCATTACCAAAACTTTCCATCACCCCAAACAGAATCTGTACCAATTAAGCATTTCTTTTTATCACTGAATAAGATTTAACTGTATAGATGTACCACGATTTGCTTCTCCATTAACCTACTGAAGGACATCTTGGTTGCTTCCAATTTAGGGGAATTGTGAATAAAGCTGCTGTATACCCTCTTGTGTAAGTTTCTGTGTGGAGATAACGTTTTCAACTCCTTTGGTTATATACCTAGGAGGTCAATTGCTGAATCATATGATAAGCCTGTGTTTAGCTTTGTAAGAAACTGCCAAAATCTCTTCCAAAATGGCTGTACCGTGTTCATTCCCAACAGCATTGGTGTGAGCTCCTGTTGCTCCACGTTCTTGACAGCATTTAGTGGTGTTTGGATTTTAATCCCTCTTGTATGTGTATAGAGGTATCTCATTTTTGTTTTAATTTGCAATTCCTTAATGATATATGATGGTGAGCTCACCTGTTACTTTTTAACACTAACTTATTTTTAATTTCATAAAAATGAATGCTTTTTCTTGCTAAAAAATAAATAATATCGCTTCCAAAACTTGTTCCCACCATATGGTAACCTCTACATGCATTTCTTCATACTTTCTATATACAGCTATGTATTCACAGAAATGCATTGTTTTATTTTAAGTAGATGATTTTCACAAATTATTTCATCATTTCAATAAATCTGCAACTGTTTTTTTCCCACTCAACCATACCTATATTGTTCCACATCAGTACATATAGATACATAACTTACTGTAATTGTTACCTAATATTCCATAATACAGATAGACATTTTTTAATGGATATTTAGGGTTTATAACATTTTGCTATTACAAGCAATACTACAAGATATATCTTTCTTTACGTGCCTTGAGCACACATGTGAATGTTCTCTCAGGAGATAGTGAAAAGCAGAATTGCTGGGTCATATGGTACAGCAATTTTAATTTGAAAAGAAACTGCTAAACACTTCTCCAAGGGGACTATGCAAATTTACATTTGAACCGTGAGTGTAAGGATTCTCATATACTTTCTTTACACATTCAGCATAGTTGATATATCCAATATTTACTTTTATAAATTGGGTGAAAATTTGTCATTCATATTATTTTTACTGAGATTGAGTATTTTTTCATATGCTCATTAATCTTTTGTTTCCCTGACATAAAATAATTAATTCAAGCAGATGAGCAATGATGTTTGCTAGAGTTAAAACAGTGTGTTCGATGAAAAATGTCCAGATCTCAAACATAATTTGAAGGTGGAATTGGCTACTGGCCTGGAGGGAGGCAAAGGAAAGATAGGAATCAGGAATCCCTAGTGGTCCCTTAAAGATGTATTTATTAATCTGCCAGCTTCTAAAACCTATTTGTTTGTAAAAGAATTAATTCATTTTAAAAGTACCACCCACTTTTTTGCAAATGTAAATAATTCAAAACTTTTTTAAAAAATTAAAGCCACTAGAAATTCTTTCAATTTGCATTTACCTACAACAATGATAGTTAAGTTTGCTACTGCCCTGTATGTTGTCTCTTATAAATGTACACTATGGATGCTATCTAATATAATTATAAAAGAGAGAAAAATAAGGCAAGAAGGAAGGAAAGAAGGAGAAAATCAAGGAATGAAGAGAATGTAGGAAGGCAGGCAAGAAGGATGGAGCTAAGAAAAGAAAGGAAGGCAGGGAAGAAGGAAGGAAGACAGGCAAGAAGAAACAAAGGAGAGAAGGAAGGAATGAAGGAAACTGTCCTCAGTTAAATGTTGGAAATTTTGCTTACTCATTGGAAATTTTGAGTATAAGCAGAAAAAGCATAGTTATTCTTTTCCTATCCTATGACAGACTAATTTATTTGCAGAAAAATGTAATTTTGAAGAAAAAGTATGATGGCTTTTATATCCTTTTTTTTTTTTTTTTTTTTTTTTGGATGTATCCATTTTTAAATGGCTCTAAATCTTCATCAGGTAGTTTCATTTATCATGCATAGTTTCAGATGCCCTTAGCTGACAAATAAACAATGAGGTATTTACCTTTGCATTCACCACTAGCATTGGTGAATCTGCCTGCCCCTCTGAACCCCCATTCCCACACACATACTACCAAAGCTGTATAGTGATCTTTTCAAATTCTCTTCTTGCTAACAACTATGCTGTTTCATATTTGTTTGTTTGGTTTGTTTGATATCTCATGTCTGCTTTTTGCAGTTTTTCTTTCTTCTCTCGTGCTGTCTACCTGGGGGGTGATTCATTTAGATTGTCAAAATATAAAGGCGAGTCACACATACAAATACAGGCAGTAACAATTTGTATATCGTCCAGGAGACAGTGTGCCTTATCAGATTGAGTCAAGTATCTGCTCCTTTCAAAAGATATATACAGATGTTAGACAAAGATAGATCAGTTTAAACCCTTTCTGAAGTCATCAAAACATCCGAAAAATAATAACCATTCCCCCATTTGTTTTAAACACATATTCATCACTGATCCACCTATGAATTCAGATTCCCATGCAAATTGCCTGTAGAGAAAATTTTCCCGCTTAGGCTAATACTGTTACATAGCCTACTTGCTAATGCAACTAGTAGTTTGTTTGTTTGCTTTTTGTTTTTTTATATATATATTAAACTCTTTGGAGCTTTGTTAGCATAATCCAGTATATGTAATTCTAACCAAATCTGCTATGATGATATTGAGTTTCTGCCCAAAGATAAATTTGCAGTTAAGGTCAAACATAAAAATAGAACATGGAGCCATTTAAGCAGTTAATTGTAAAAGTTTTGAAAGATATATTTGAAACTTCTATTATTTTAGCTTTCCTGATTTTTCTTCAGCATTTATATTCTTAACATACTCAATCCTTAATATCTACCTCAATGATAATAATGTATATAATATAGCAGATGCTTAATACATGTTTCAAATAAATACATAAATTATTGATGTTTTCAGGGAGGGAAAGTATAGAGGATTTTCTGTAGAAGATCATAGAGCAAATATAGCAGGAGTATCCAGAAAACCAAAGATCTTTTCTCAATAGCACAGAATCACATACCTCTCTGACCTTATTTCATAAAACATAAAACCATAAAACCCCCTGAACATGCACATTTGTTCATGCATCAGGCTCTGTTCACTTTCTGTTAACTCTGCCTAGAACACTGCCCCTCAACCAGATACGCCAGACATCAGCTACCTGGACCTTTCTTGTAATTCAGATTTGTACTCAGACATCAGCTCTTTAGAAATGCCAGACCACCTAAAGAAGCCCCACTCTCCCCCATACTCTCTCTGACAGGTATTCTTGATTTTACCATAATGTGCAATTCTTTTTTCCAGTGATATATCAGTTTCTCAAGTTATATTTAATTTTTGCTTAAATGTTTTTTGATTGACTCCTTGTCCACTCCACCCTAACATGCTAAAATATAAGGGACCATGTCTGTCTTGTAACCATTATATCCCTGTGGCCTGGAACAGTATTTGGCAAATGGTTGACACTAGATGAATATTTGTTGAATAAATGGCTAAATGGATACATAATCTCATTGATCCCCCAGTGCTTGAAGAGGTTTGAGCTATAGATCTAGACATTCAGGATTATAGGACTTAATAGAGGAATACAGGATGCAAGCCATTCAGGTTTACAGGGATAAGAGCAATAATGTAGGAGAGAAAACTTGACTCACAGGAGAAAAAAATGACTTGCATCACATTTTTATTATAGTCTCCCCTATTCCAAAAACAGCTGAGAAGTCATTCCTTGCAAAATGTAATCTGAAGAAAATATACTTCTTTAACAACTTGAGAAAAATATAAAATCTTGGAGAAAATATGACCCTCTATCTGAATAGTAAGACAGCAGACCCAGGAATCTTCATGTTTCATAGCTGCACAATCTAATTCTTTGTCAGACTTAAGTAAAGAACTACACTTTATAGCCGTGGTTCTCAAATTGTGATCCGAGGACCAGCAGCATAAGCATCAATTGGGAACTTGTTAAAAATGCAAATTTTTCTTTGCACCAACCCAGATCTACTAAATCGGAAACTTTGGGGGTGGAACTCAGCAATCTGTGTTTTAACAAGCCTGCCAGGTTATGCTAGCTTCTGAGAACTACTGTTTTAATGTATAGCTGCTCTTTAATTGAAGACAGCTGTTTCTAAATAGCTACCACTGGTAGGACTAGAAATTAGCAATATTTTCCCCACTAACCTACATGTTAAAATATGAAAAAAAAATTATTGATCATAACCTACTAAAGTATGCCAGTTGAGTATAGAGAAGTAAGACTGGATTTTATGTGGATCCTATAAAAGCTACCACAGTGCTTTAAAAATCATACCTTAATCTATTCTAGATATTAATACTGTTCACTTAAATATATAAATCAGGGCTTTTTCCTCATATATTTTTATTGTAAGTGCTTAGACTATGGGAGAGAATGTAGGACAAGTTACATAAAATAACATGGAATTTATTTTTAAGAAGCTTAGAGATTTCTATCGCAAAACTGGAGCTGTACTTTTATAACTAGGGTGTCTTTGACCCTTCAGTTCTTTTTCATCAGTATATTTACAAAGATGGTAGAAGATATTAAGAGTTATGAAGGTTTATTTTGTTTTTTTTTTTAATTTTACCTTATAGTCATGAAGTACGTCAAAATTTTACTGTACAATTTCACTGTCTAGAGGACAGCTGTGATTCATTTCTTTTTGTAAATCAAATCAAAGACTGAGAGTGTAATAGAGAACTTACACCAGGTTGAGAGGGTTGCTAAGGACAATATAGCACAAGTTCCAAAAGTCTAATTGACTCAGATTTGTTCTGTAATAATAATTACATCCTTTCTTAACTGAGGCTAGTAAAATCTGTCAGAGAGTTTTTAACTGCCCTTTTCCTTGACATGTTTTATAAAAGGTCAAACTCTTTCAAAATGAGAACTTACCTTCCTCTTTTTATCCCTACCAACTCCCTGCAAGGAAATCTGCTGTAATCTTATGAATTTTTACTTGATGTTAATCATTCAAAGAGAATCTAAAATTTCCATTAATCTCTCCTGAAAAATATGTAGTCAATAGGTTCCATCACCTAAGAAAGAATGAAACCATTTTCTTAAAAAACAAAATTCCCTTGCTTTAAATTGATCAGTTAAATTTATCTTTATAATAAATGGGAAAAAAAATTTTATCTCCAGTAACCGGAACAAATTTACGAGCTTACTAAAAGTCACTGTTGTACTTAAGGCATTGCCAACTTAAATATCTTAAATATTTTACTCAATTACCTAGAATGAAGAAAAGCACATTCAACATTTGCAAATAATCACTTAGGGAACATTTTTATTTTAAAGTATCTTATCCTTAATTAAGTGAGAACTTATGATAGATGTGGAAGAAAAATTTTGGATGAAGATGTTAAGAAATTTGTGTACATTTCTTCTGTAGGACATTACATTTCAGAACACAAATCTACAAATATGGTTGCATATAAATTTTGATAAAACAAATATTGTTGAGACATGCACATGTTTGAAATATGACTGTATACATTTAAATGAGCCATGGTTTCTGCTCTCAAATCACTTTAACTTTCGTGGATACTACTCTTTAGGATACTGGACTCTTACTCATTAATATGTTTCAGAGCCATGTCCTAAGTAATTGAAAGTCATATAGATTTAGGTATAAAAATCACTTTTGGAGGCATCTAGTGATATAATAGACTAAACTAATATGGATTCTTTCCCAACTAACATCCCCAAACACACACACACACACACACACACTCACACACACACAAATTTTAAAAATGCATAGCTGCACTTGAAAATAAGCAAGTAATCGATAATGGAGCCAGCACCAGAAAGAAATTAAAACCAGAGAATTAAGTACAAATTGAAATAGGGTCAGTGCATAGGGATTTTAGTTTCAGCTCTATGTCTCAACAGCTGTGAATAGGCCATGAGACAAGCACACTGCCGTAGAATACATGACCTTTAGGCTTGTGGGTCGCTAAAAGGCTTGGAATTATCAATCCTGCATAAAGCTCAAAACAAAGTGGATGCCTGACAAATTTGTCAAAGAGGAAAATGAAAGCCACTTATGAAAATTTGAAAGCCCATGCCTGGACCACTTTTAGTTGTGGGTTATGAACTGTAAACCATTGAACAGTGAGGAAACATGACACCAAGAAATAAACATAAAAAATTGAACAATCCCATAGAAACCCATAAGCCCAACAAAGAAGCAAAGGCACAATCCCTTCAGAAGCAAGACCGCTTTCATTAGGAAGGCACAGAGAGCTCCCAGAAGCAAAAGAGTCCCCACTAAAGACACCACAATAAAAAACATTTGGAAAACAAAGGAAAAAAAATCACACATAAATGGGAGTTCCAAAATCACATAAACCTAAGAGCCTCAGATAAAAGAACAATAATCTGAAAAATAGTATGAAATAAACATGTTTAAAATGATTGAATGTATAAAAGATAAGTCAGAAACTCTAAGGAAATAATAAGCATAACATAGAATGGGACATTTGAAAAAATAATCAAGTAGAACTCCTAAAAAGCAACATAACCATTTAAATTGATAGCTCACATGACAGGTTCAATAGCAAATTAAACATAATTGAAATTTGGAAGAGAGATCTGATGAAACTCAAAATGAAAACAGCCACAGAAAATTATGGAAAACATTAAAGAGAGGTTAAAAAGTATGGAACATAAATAAGAAGGGCTGTTGTGCATTTAAGAATGTCATTAAAAAAGAGAAAAATGGGATAAACAGTATCAAATTGTTTAGAATTGCAGAATTTAGATTAAGTATCATGAGTCTTCAGTTTGTGATGCAACAGAAAATCAAAGACAAAAGCAAATCCTTAAAAATGTCAGAAAGAAAAATTTCTACAAAAGGAAAAGCAGTGAGAACGGCACTAGACTTGCATCAGTGATAATATATTCCAGAAAATGTTAGAAAATATCTTCAGAATGCTGAGGGGAAAAAAAGCTCTGAAAAACTAGTTTTCTATTTTTCAGTTAAATTATTATCCCAAATTAAAAGAGATTAAAACAGCCCTCAAATCTCAAAACCAAGTATAGAAAAAAGTATATTTTAAAGGTAAAGGCTATTCATACAACTAAGCCTGCAGAAATGTTGTATTTCTGAAAGATGTTGATGGCATTCTGCTTAACACTACAAAGAAAAATACTCTTAATGTGCCTTTCCACACTGCATTTGAATTCCTACCTAATGATGAAGAATAACTAACCAACTAATTACATAACATATAAGAAATAAAGTTTCCTTTATTCTCAGTGATTTAATTGTCTCTATAAAATTCCAGGGGTCTTTTTTTATGTAATGGAACAAATTACAGAGGTTAGTCATTTTTCTGGATGCATAATCAGTACATGTAATCAAGAGTGTGCTTATACACCAGCAAAAACAAATTAGAAATTTATTTTTCAAAATATTCCATTGAAAATACATAGATTTCTTGGAGTAAAGTTAGCAAAAGATCAGACACAAGATTCCTAGGTTAGAGATGAAGGTCGTTATTTCTCATAGAACCAGCAGGAAGCAGGAACTTCACCTTCCTGTTGGTTTCTCACCACCCCTTCCCGACAACCCAAGCAGGCCCAGTTGTATGATATGCACACAGTGGGTTTCTCTCACAGCTGAGATGCTAGTAACTGTGCCCTGTATTTGCCCCAGAAGAAGACATTGTTTTCTTTACTGGAAAGCAAAGTATCTATTGTCTTCCCTGAAAAGAGGATCTATCTCTATCTTATAAGACAGTTTGTTTTGCAAACAATCTTGAAAAGATTGTCTGGAACTAAAGCTTATCCAAGACATGAGGAATGCCACTGAGAATTGTCTCCCAACAACAAGAATGGGAATGACATGCATCAACTTCAGAACAGTGATTATAACTGTATACTTTAAATATATATATTTAAAGACATAGATGAGCTCCCGAAGCAATAATGGCAAGATGACTTACGATTCCAGAGAGAAGATCCATGAAACTGTAAGCTGACTTTCTGTAGCTGCTTTTTCACTGGTGATATCTGCTGATTCTAAGTTTAGGCAAGAGGCTGAAAATATGTTCTTTTCCCATTCAGCATGCCACTACTGATATAAAAAAACAACATCCACACTTTGGATGCTTGTGTGAGATCTGAGTGATGAACTTGGAAACCTTTCTAACTTCCGATATAAAGCTAGTCTCTTTGTCAAGACATTCTAAGTTCTGAAGTGAGTGGGAGAGGAGGAAAAAGCCCACTTTTCAGAGAGCAATATATACTGCACAATCCTGTTGCTGTTCTTCTTGATCATATACTTTATATGGCCTGTAGCATGTGGGCCGAAGTGACAGTGTACCAATTCCAAGCCTAATAATTTAGAGGCAGTGTGTATTTCTGTTTTCCCATTTGGGAGTTTCTGATCCTCATTATAATAAGAACATACTCTGGCTAGCTAATATCCCTGGGCTTGAGAATGAGATATTTAGAGTACATCAGAGCTATGCTAGCTAATTTCACAGCAAATACACAGATCCAACAGGCCTAAAGATATTCTCATTAATATATGCCATTGAGACTATTATGGTTTTAGTTAAGTAGCACTAGTGTGACAATAGATGACTAAAACAGAAATTGGTACCCAGGTGAAAGTTGTTGATATAACAAAAACCCTGGATATGTAGCACCAGCTTTAGATCAGGGTATTGGGAAGTTAGCAGACTAGGTATAGGAGGCTGGAATAAAAGTGAATCACATTGTGTAGTGGTGAAATACTTGACAGATCTATGGGCTACAATAACTTGAAAGAAGAAAACGTTATTCATGAATTTGTGGAGTCAGGTGAGGGGCTTTTTAGCTACTATGTTGATTAGGTGAGTTGTCTGCTTGTTTGGTAGACCACATCAATATATATGCAGAATATCAGAAAAACATACAGACTATTAAAATTGATGACATCATCCATTAGGTAATCACTCGACCAAACATAATGGAGATGACACTAGCATCAAACACAATGAAGATGAAATTTAAAAATGAGTCCATGTTCACTAGCATCAGTAATATCAAATACATAGAAATGACTCTAGAAAAAGTGTACAAAACATCTACATTGCAAACTAAAATGACTTTGAGAAAAATGTAAGAATTCAAATAGTTTAAGGTATGTTACCTTATTAAGCCCCCCAACTAAACTGTAGGAAAGTGCAGTCCCTGTCAAAATCCCAGGAGGTTTTGTGTGTTTTGTTGCAGTCGGGAGAGGAATTGTGACAAGGTCTAAAATTTATTCTGAACTACAAAGGCCAAGAATGGCCCCTTTTGATAATGAAAGTAGAAATGAAGAATAATGAAAAGGGTAAAAATTTGATAAATACAAATAAACATTGAATGTAAAAACCAGTAACAGTAATGCATTGTGTGCTTTAAAAATATGTACAACTAAAATCCATGGCGACAATAATCCTCAGAGTACAAAGAGAAATAAGAAATCTGAACCCTACTGTATATTTTTTAAATGAATCCATTATTAAAGGCTTTTCACAAAGAAAACTCTATCTCAAATCATTTTGGAGGTGAATTTTTCCAAACATTAGAAAGAAATAGCATTGCTCTTGCATAAATTCCTCTAGAGAAAAGGGAAAAGAAAAATTATCCAATTCTTTTTATGAGCTAGCATAACCTTGATAATAAACACAACAATGAATTTGCAAGATGACTCAAAATATCACTTTCTGTATATGTGCAAAACTCGTGAAAAGAAGCAAATCAAGCCACAGATTTATTAAAAGATATTACATCATTATTAAATGTCAGTTATACCATTAATGCAAAGGTGATAGAAACCAACCGATAAAATTCGACACAATAAACCAGAAATGGGGAAAAATCATGTCATCACCCTGATTGTATTAGTCAGGGTGGTCCAGAGAAACAGCACCAACACAGTATATATGAAGAGATTTATTATAAGGAATTGGCTCATATGTCTGTGGAGGCTCCCAAGTCCAGACACCACAGGGAAGATTGTAAGCTGAAAACTGCTAAAGATGATGTTGAAGTCCCTGATCTGAATTCCCCAAGGAAAGTTGGCTGGATAGAAATTCCAGCAAGAGCCAAAGCTGAAGTCGAGGCAGAAATTTTCTTCTGACCTCTGAAATCCTCATTTTCGGCTTTTAAGACTTCCAACTAAATGGGTGAGGAACTCCCCACATTGCTGAGTGAGACCTTTTTTTTTTTTTTTTTGCTGATTGTAGAGCAATTGACTAACTATAGATGAAAATCCCATCAACAAAACACCCTTGCTGTAGCAAGTAGGTCAATGCTTAACCAAATAACAAATAATTAATAGTATCTACCAAAAACCTATACAAACTTCCTACATAATTATTGGGATACTGAATTTTTTTTTCCTCTGAGATGAAGAATAAGATAGAAATACCTGCTCTCAACACTTCTACTCAATATTGTACTGAAGGTCATAACCAATGTATTAAAACAAGGAAAATGAATAAATGGTATGATAATAGGAAAGGCAAAATAGCATATTATTTGCAGATGAAATGATTATATTATGCCTAATATATGAAAACAAATAATGCAAAAATATCTAAACATAATATTAGAATTATTTAAAAATTTCACAATGTAAAAAAAATAAATTATATTTCTCTAAACAAATGGCAAAAAAATGAAAATGAAATAAAAGAGTAAAATCTACATTGGCAAAATAGCCCCTCAAATATCTTGGAATAAACTTTTCAAAATATATGCAAGATATCTTATTTCAAAACTGTAATGATATATTGAGAAAAAAATAAAGACCTAATGAAATGAAATATGCCATAATCAAAGATTAGAAGACACCATGTGGTAATATATCAACTCTTTTTAAATTGATCTATAGATTCAGTGGATTTTCTATCAAAAGTTCAGCAGATATTTATTTTGTGGCAATTGGTAACTTATATGGAAATGAAAGGGCCAAGATCATGCAAGGCAATCTTGGAAAACTGGAGTATTTACACTACTAGATAAAAAGATTTATTAGAATATTATGTAATTATGACTGTGTGGTTTTGGCATTACAATAAAGAAATAGACCAGTGAAAGAGAATAGATAGTTGAGAAACAACCACATATATGAACAACTGTAGTACATTGTGGAAAGATATGTTTTTTGTTTTTTTTTTCAAGAATGGTTATTAATGGGGGGGGGGTGGGACAATATGGGGAAGTGGTGAGGTGTGTGTTTTAGTTACTCCTCTGGGGCAGTTGGTAAATAGCCAGGAACTGCATTGACCGGACACCACAGAGGAATTTGAGTTTTGACATACTTCATATGACACTCATGAACACGTAAAGCAGCTGTGATCAGTGAAATCTATAACTTCTCACAGCCAGGGGTCCCACGTCCCTCCCTGCCAGGAACAAGCCTGAGAGAGGAGGGGCTCTTCATGCTGGGAACCAGGAGGGGGAACTGTAGTTGCCACACCAATTAACAAACTCAGATTGCTGAACAAAAACTCCAAATATAGATAAACTGAGACCAGACACCAGAGATTCTGGGAGCAGTCAGCCAAGCAGAAAGGAGATAGGACTAGAAAAAACAGCTAAATAAATAAATAAATAAATAAATAAATAAATAAATACAGGGAGTTTTGGAGTTAGGGTAAACATAATATGGAGAAGGTCTGGGCTCAAACAGAAGCAGGCACATATGCAAACCCAGGGGGCTGGGGCCCATCTATGAAAAGCAGTTTCCTCTGGTTTCTTGATTGTCCATTAATCACCCTTAACTCCTTGACTTTTTGCAACTCAGTAGCCCACCAGAAATGCAAGGATGGTAGTCTATACTGGGCCCTTCTTTTCCTTTTTTCTTTCTTATTCTATTTTTTTCTCTTTAAACAACAACAACAACAACAAAACTATTCCAAGAATCTAAAATGCCCATTACAGAAAGCCTCAAAGATTTGCAATCTGAGCACAGGCAAAGAGCACAGGCAAAAGCAGAGCTAAGATAGCTCTGAGAGACAAAGCAATAAATCTAGTGACAGAAAAAATTCACTGAAGACCATAATGTCCAAAGAAAAGGGGGCACATGGCCCAGCTCTAGTAGCAGCCCTCCTTTGGGAACTCAGACCCCAAGGGCTGGAATTCAGAAACCAACTTCAGTCAGCCATGCCCCTGACAGGGTCAGGTTCACCAGAAGAACTAAAAAGAAAGCTCCATGCCTCCTCACACTGGTGGGGGAGCTGCAGGTTGGCAAGTGCCATCTGCTGGACGGCACAGGAAAAGCACAGAGTCTAAAGGCCTCACAGGAGGCTCTCATTCTCAAGGAAACACCATACCCTCCTCCTGAGACCTGGGCCTCTCTGGACTGGGAAAACCTGACTGACATTGGCCATATCTGAGAAGACCCTCAAACAAAAGGGCTACATAGAGGCAGGGCAAAAAACAGAAAAACAAGAGGTGAAAGATTCTTATCAACTACATATAACATAAGCTAGAGGACTAGAATAAGCTGAACTAAACACCAAGCATTAGAGGACAAAGCCAACCAACAAGAAAATCCTAGGTAAAAGAGTGAAAACAAGCTCCAGAATTAACTAATCAAGACAGTCAGATGCCTATACAGTTCAAGATAATGAGCCATACTAGGAAACACAAAAATATGGACCAGCCAAAGGAACAAACTAAGAGTTCAACTGAGATACAGGAGTTGAGGCAACTAGTGCTAATTCAAGTCAATGAACTGAAGGAAGAACTAATTAAAGATGTTCAAACAAATCTCCTAAATCAATTCAAAAATAAAGTCAATGAACGGAGGGAGGATATAGCAAAAGAGATGAAGGATATAAGGAGGACACTGGATGACCATAAGGAAGAATTCATAAACTTGATAAAAACAAATGGCAGAACTTAGCGGAATGAAGGACATAATGGAGGAGATGAAAAAGACAATGTAGGGATACAACAGAAGAAAGGATCAGTGAATTGGAAGACAAGACAATTGAATTCATACACACAAAAGAACAGATGGTGAAAAGAATGGAAAAATACGAACAGGGTCTTAGGGAGCTGAGTGACAAAATGAAGCACAAAAATATACGTGTTATTGGTGTGAGGGAGAAGACGGGAAAAGGGGCAGAAAGAATAATAGAAAAATAATCACTGAAAATTTTCCAACTCTCATGAAAGACATAAAATTATAGATTCAAGAAGTATAGCACACCCCAAACAGAATAGAACCCAATAGACCTACTCCAAGATACTTAATGATCAGATTGTCCAATATCAAAGACAAAGAGAGGATTCTGAAAGCAGCAAGAGAAAAGCAATCTATCACATGCAAGGGAAACTCAATAAAACTATGTACAGATTTCTCCACAGAAACCATGGAGGCGAGAAGACAGTGGTATGACATATTTAAGATACAGAAAGAGAAGAGCTGTCAACCAAGTATTCTGTATCTGGCAAAACAGTCCTTCCAAAATGAGAGAGAGATTGAAATATTTTCAGACAAACAGATGCTGAGAGAGTTTGTGAATAAGAGACCAGTGCTACAAGAAATACTAAAGGGAGTGCTACAGGCTGATAGGAAAAGACAGGAGAAAGAAGACTGGAGAAGAGTATAGAAATGAAGAGTATCAAGAAGGGTAAAAAGAGAGAGAGGAAAAAATAGGACATGACATATAAAATCCAAAAGACAAAATGGTAGAAGAAAGTACTGCTCTCACAGTAAATAACACTAAATGTTAATGGATTAAACTCCCCAATAAAAAAAAAAAACAGACTGGTAGAATGGATTAGAAAACAAGACCCAGCTATATGCTGTCTATAAGAAACTCACTTTAGACACAAGGACAATAATAGTCTGAACCTGAGAGGTTGGAAAAAGATATTTCGTGAAAACAGCAAACAGAAAAAAATGGGAGTAACTATATTAATAACAGACAAATTAGACATCAAAAATAAAACAATTAAAAGAGACAAAGAAGGACCCTATACATTAATAAAGGGTCAGTTTGTCAAGAAAACATAACAATCATAAATGTTTATGCTCCAAGCCAGAGTGCTCCCAAATTCATGAGGGAAACACTGAGAACACTGAAACGAGAAGTACATAATTCTACAATAATAGTTGGAGACTTCAATACACCACTCTCATCAATGGATGGAACATCCAGACAGAGGATTAATAAGGAAATAGAGACATTGAATTGCATGATAAATGAGCTAGACTTCACAGACATTTATAGAGTACTATACCCCAAAACAGCAGGATACACATTTTTCTCAAGTTCATGGAACATTTTCTAGGATAGACTACATGTTCAGTCACAAAGCAAGTCTCAAACAATTTAAAAATATTGATATTATAAAAAACAATTTCTCAGACCATAGCTGAATGAAGTTGGAAATAAATAATAGCAGAAGATTGTAAAATTCACAAATATATGGAGAGTAAACAACATACTCTTAGAAAACCAGTGGGTAAAGGAAGAAATTACAAGAGAAATTAGTAAATATCTCAAGGCAAATGACAATGAAAACACGACACATCAAAACTTATGGGATGCAGCAAAGACTGTGCTGAGAGGGAAATTTATTGCCCTAAACACCTATATAAAAAGAGAAGAGGGATCAAAAATTGAAGAACCAACTGTCTACCTGGAGGAAATAGAGAAAAAACAATAAACTAACCAAAAAGCAAACAGAAGGAAAGAAATAACAAAGATTAGAGCAGAAATAAATGAAACTGAAAACAGGAAACCAATAGAGAGAATCAACAAAACCAGAAGGTGATGCTTTGAGAAAATCAACAAAATTGATGGAACCCCAGCTAGGCTAACAGAAAACAAAACAAAACAGAACAAAAAACAAACAAACAAATTAATAACAAGAAAAAAGAGTACAGATGCAAATAAATGCAATCAGAAATGGGAAAGGAAATGTAACTAATGACCCTGCAGAAATCAAGGAGATAATGAGAAGATACTATGCTAATAAACTATATAACTTACACAAAATGGACAACTCCTAGAAAAGCACAAACAACCAACATTGACCCAAGAAGAAATAGATGACCTCAAAAAACCATCACAAGAGATTGAGACAGTCATCATAAAGCTCCCCAAAAAGAAAAGCCCAGGACCAGATGGTTTCACTTGTGTATAACAATGTAGCTTACAGGTGATGAGAGTGTGATTGTGAAAACCTTGTGGATCACATTCCTTTTATCCAGTATATGGATGGATGAGTAGAAAAATGGGGACAAAAACTAAGTTAAAAATAGAGTGAAATGGAGGGGGGATGATTTGGGTGTTCTTTTTTACTTTTATTTTTATTCTTATTCTGATACTTTCTGGTGTAAGGAAAATGTTCAAAAATAGTTTGGAGTGATGAATACATAACTATATGATGGTACTGTGAACAGCTGATTGTACACCATGGATGATTGTATGGTATGTGAATATATTTTAATAAAACTGAATTTAATTTTAAAAATGGTTATTAATTAATTGGATATTCATATGTAAACAAAATAATCTTTAGCCTTCCTTCACACTAAGCACAAAATATCAATTTGAGATGGAATGTAAATCTAGATGGAAAAGTTGAACCATCAAAGCTTTCAGAGGAAAACATGCATGAGTGACTTTGTGATCTAGCACAAGGCAAAAATTTCATTCAAAGTGTACTGAAAGCATGATGTATAAAGATAAAAGAAAGACTGGGTTAAATTAAAACTAAGACTTTCTGTTCATTAAATTACACCATTAAGGGAGCAAAACGGCAAGCCAAAAAATGGGAAAAGATTCTGCAATACATATTCTGGATAAAGAGCTCATATCCAGAATATATAAAGTACACCCACAAATCAATAATAAATATTCAGCTAATGCAACAGAAAATGGGCAAAAGATTTTAGCATATATTTCACAGGAGATATTATTCAAATTGCCAATAAAGATGTGCAATGTTGCTTTATTTTAGAACAGAAAAAAATGCAAACTAAAATGACAATATGATAGCTCTACAGACCCATCAGTATGACTACAATCAGTAAACAAAGAGACAGTACCAAATGTTGGTCATGGTATGGCAAAACTGAAACACATATACTACTGTAGGCAATGTAAATTGATATAACCACTTTTAAATATTATCTGGTAGTATTTATTAAAGTTGAACTTACCCATACCATACATCTCAGTAATTCTATTCCTATTTACATTTACACCTAAAATAAATGAATGCTTTTGTTCAACAAAAATATATACAAATATAATAATAGCACAAATCTTTGTTAATGGAAACTATGCAAGTACCCACCAACAGGTGAGGAAATAAATAAACTCTAATATATTCAGAATTTGAATATAATACATTAAAAATGAAATAATTACAATTACATGCAACAATATGAATTAATTTGACAAAAAAAAAATGAACAAAGAAACCAGACCCCCACACATACACACAAAGAGTACATGCAGTATAATTCCACTTCTACAGAGTTAAAAAATAGAAAACAATAGTATATGGTGCTAAAAGACAGGAGAGTGGTGAAACTTGATAGGGAAGGTAACGACTTAAAGTGAACATGATGGGGTTTCTAGAATGTTGTTAAATTTCTGTTTCTTTGAGCACTGACTACAAAGGGTAAAATATTTTATGTTTTACAAATTTATCAAGGTTAACTTTTGTCATTTGCACATTTTTCTGTATATAATGATTTAACAATCTTTTTACTTAAAATATCTAAAACAAATATTATTTTTAATCCAGGTGATAGGTCTGGGTATTTAAGAAAAATGATAAGATTAAAATGGCAAAATTAGTACATTAAAAGTTTTATGCTTGAGCAGCCAGTAGACATTGGTAGGAACATCCCACCGCCACAGCACCCAGGTTGGGAAGCACTACCCACCATCACAGACATGGGGGATCTTGACACAACAAGAGTCCAGCAAAACAAGTTTCCTTCTCTGTTGAATTGAGACTCCCCTTCCCCAGTGGGAGACACCTGCCACCATGCTTGGGAAAACCCCTTCCAGAAGGAAATATGGGGACCCCATAATTACAAGATAAACTAAACAGATCAAAATAACAGCCCAAAAGCTCTGAAATTAAACTGTCAATGGAACCACAATTCACAAAGTAGGCCAGAACCTAAAACTAAACATGACAAGTGACTGCTAGAACATTAGGACCTAGAATCTCCTAACATATTAGTCAAATTTCCAAATTACAATAAAAAAAATAATTTTCATAAAGCAAGAAAAGCACAGCTTGAATGGGTAAGACAATCAGGTGATACCAACATTATGATAAATGAGATGTTGGAATGATCTGATGGGAATTTCAAAGCATCCATTGTAAAAATGCTTCAACAAGCAATTATAAATGCTTTTGAAACAAATGAAAAATAGAAAATACAAGCAAAGAAATAAAAGCTATAAAAAAGAAACAAATCATTAAATTGAGAAATAAAATAGATTTTTTTTTAATGAAAACTCAGTACATGAGCTCAATAATAGAGTGGAGATTATAAGAATATAGGACTAGAGAAATTAAGGACAGAGCAATAGATTTTACCCAATCCAAACAACAGAGTGAAAATGTACTTAAACACACAAACACATACACACACACAAACACACACAGAATCTTAGGGTCCTATAAAACAATAACAGAAGATCCAACTTCCATGTCATCAGAGTCACAGAAGGTGTGGAGGGAGTGGAGATGAAAGAGTATCCAAAGAAATAATGGCTAATATTTTTTCCAAATTTGGCAAAAGACACAAATGTATATATTCAAGAAGCTGCAAGAACCCCATAGATGAGAACTGCCACCCAAAAATCCAGACTATGATATATGATAATTAAATTTCTGAAAACTAAATACAGAGAGAAAAACCATGAAGGCAGCCAGACAAAAAAGATGCGTTGGCATCAACTCCAACTGAAATGACAGCACATTTTTGACAAATGTGTAAAAATGATCACATGGAAGAACAATTCTCATTGCAACAGATGGTTCTAGAACAATTTGACATCTTTAGGCAAAAAAAAAAAAAAAATCTATTTTAATGTCACTTTTTAAATGAAGATTAACCAAAAATGATGTCAGACTTAAAATATAAAGCTAAATACTTTAGGAAAAAAGTAGGAGAAATCTTTGGGATCTAGGGTAGCTAAAGCATTCTCAGACTTGACAACAAAGCATAATTCATAAAAGGAAAACTGATAAATTATACCTCATCAAAATTAAAAATGTTTGCTTTGTTAATGCCCATGTGAAGTGAATGAGAAGATAATCTACAGACTGGGAGAAAATATTTTCAGATCAATTGCCCTTTGGGTCATTTATCCCAGAGAAATGAAGACTTAAGTTCACACATAACCCTGTACAAAAATGTTTATAGAAGCTTCATTCATAGTAGCCCAAAACTGGAAACTTCCTGGGTATTTTCTATTGGCAAATGGCTAATGAAGTGTGGTACAAACATATTATGGAATACTAACTCAGGAATAAAAATAATCAAATGAGTGATACACACAGAAAAAGGAATATTGGATAAATTTCCAGAGAATTATGCTGAGTGAAAAGAAAATCCCCAAATTTATATACTTTCCAAGTTCTTTCTATAGCATTTTAAAATGACAAAATTTTAGGAAAATCATATTAGTGGCTTCCCTTCATAGGACTGGGTTATGGTGGGAGAGAGATGAGGGTTATTATAAAAGAGACGATATCTTGACAATATCTTGACTGTAGTATTGGATACCTGAACCCACACATGCAAAATTGTGCAGAACTAAACACATGCATGCACACAAATAAGTACATGTAAAACTGGGGAATTCTGAATAAGATTTGTGGATTGTCTCAATGCCAGTAATGTGGTTGTGATAATATACTATAGTTATGCAAAGTGTTACCATCAGGGGAAAGTTGGTAATATATATATATCCAACATCCCCCCTGTCTTATTTCTTACAAATACATGTGAATTTACAAAAAATCTCAATAAAAATTCAATTAAAAAATGATTGGAACAATTCTGTGGATAGGACCTGTGCCAGTCTGAATGTATTATGTCCCTCAAAATGCCATTATCTTTGATGCAATCTTGTGTGGGCAGATGTATTGGTGATGATTAGATTGTAATTATTTGAGTGTTTCCATGGAGATGTGACTCACCCAGCTGTGGGTGATAACTCTGAATAGATAATTTCCATGGAGGCATGGCCCCACCCATTCAGCCTGGGCCTTGCTTAGTTCACTGGAGCCCTATAAAATCTCAGACAGGAGCGAACTTGCTACAGCCAAGAGGGACACTTTGAAGAATGCACAAGAGATGAGAGAGGAGCTTCAGCTTACACGGTCATTTTGGAGATGGCCTTTGAAAGCAGACTTTTGCTCTGGAGAAGCTAAGAGAGGACAAATGCCCCAAGAGCAACTAATAGTGACATTTTTGAGGAGCTGAAGCCTAGAGAGGAATGTCCTGGGAGAAAGCCATTTTGAAACCAGAACTCTGGAGCAGATGCCAGCCACATGCCTTCCCAGCTAACAGAGGTTTTCTGGACACCATTGGCCATCCTCCAGTGTGGATACCTGATTGTTGATGTGTTGACTTGGACACTTTATGGCCTTAAGACTGTAACTGTGTAACCAAATAAATCCATTTCTGGTGTTTTACATTCCAGCAGCATTAGCAAACTGGAAAAGGACCTTAACCTTATTCTTTACATTCTGCGAAAATTTTAAATCTTGGAACGTTTTCATATTCTAATTAAGCAATTTCATTCAAAGGCCACAGATTACTGACATCATTTTATTGCACAAGCTGTTTGTTCAAGTATTACCAATATATGATAAATAGGACCTTTTGAGGATGTTATTTTTAAAGTGTGTCCCATCTGAGATAGTGTGGTCCTTATTCTGTATTACTGTGGTTCTTTATAAGTAGAAGAAATCCAAACACAACCTGAGAAAGCCACATAGAAATAAGCCAAAGTCAGTGGAAACTGGAAGAATATACACAAGGAAAGAGAGATGATCATGGAACAGGAAGCAGAAATGCAAGGATTGTGACAAGCCAGCTCCATTATGCTACAAACTTTGAGGAGAAAGCAACCCTGCCAATACCTTGATGCCTTACAAGCCATAGGCCAATAGATTCCTGTTGTTAAGCCAAGGCATCCTGATAAACTAAGATATATTAAAATTTTATCATTTCTCACCCTTGCCACTGCTACTAAGTATTTTAAGCTACTTTTCTATCTTATCTGGACTATTGAAAAGAATTCAAATTTGTTTCCCTCATTTCATTATTGCTTGCTTATATTACTTCACACTCCTCCAGCTTCTCATTTTCTGTTGATTAACCAGAGTGATCTTTTTAAAAAATATCAAATATCACATCTCTTTTAAAATCTTGCTCTCTGAGACTAAAATTTAGAGTCCTAATAATGGCTGACAGAGATGGAAGTAATCTAGCTAGGAAATCATATATGATCTAGATTTTGCTTCTTTTCAGCACCCATTTTTATACCTCTATGTTTTTCATACACTTACCACCAAACACATTGGCCTTATTTTGATTCCAAAATCTGCCAGAATATTCCTTAGAACCTATATATTTGATATTCCAAATATCTTGAAAATTCTTCCCAAGTTGTTAACATGACAAATTTTTTTGTGTTTGTTTGTTTTTTATAAACCAGAGTTCATTTCTATTTAAAAATGCCTGGGAGACATTAAAAAAGGCCCAGTGGTCCAAAGATATAAAAGTTTAAAATAAGATTATAGTCAGGTGCTGATTGTTGGTGTTGCAAATCAGCTCTGGGTGATACGAAGCCATGATAATTCTCCTAGTTGGATGGTGGTGGATTTGCCTGATGACTGGTATTCAAGAGTGACCAACACTGCAAAAATGACCAAAAAAATAGTGGCAGAAATGATCATTGTCATTCAAGGAAGAACATTGTACGAGCCAGGAACAAAGCCACCAAAACAATTCTCGAGATCAAAAATGTCAGATCAAATGTCACCTCTTCAAAAAGCCCAAGCTACTAAACTTTTTTCGTTTTTTTTGCATTTATAGACGTTATAATTGACTGTTTCATTTCATTACTTGATTACTGACAGTTTTGATTCAGTAGAATATGAGCTTACTGAGCAGGGCATCATTTTCCTTATTCATCTACCTTCATAGTAATTAGAAAAGAATCTGTAACATAGAAACACAGAGACACAATAAATTTAATATATTCATTTCATATATATGTGTGTGTGTGTGTGTGTGTGTGTGTGTGTATGAAATCCCACTCCACCACCCTTGTCCAAGCTACCATAATCTCTTACTCTCATTTTTTCTCCTCTTGGATGCTCCCAACAACCTTAACTTACACTAGTGATATTTTAAGACAATTATGAATAAGGCTACTCAGTTCTTAAGTATTTCTGTTGGCTTCCTATTGCTCTTAGGATAAAGACCAAAGATTGTAACTTTTGCCTACAAGATCTTAAATGGACTGGACTTTGCCTCTCTTTCTGCATCTCCTCCTTCACCAACCTTCCATTATCTTCATTTTAAAACCAGCTGAATGTTCTGAATCAAGTTTCCTAGATAGATTAGTCTTATAAAGCTCATCAGGTTTATGTTTATCCCCAGAGCAGTAGTAAAGATAAAACATAAAATAATAATGAACAACTGAGATGAAAATTAGAATGAGTGCAGCCAACCCTAACAGTATTTTAACACATTTATTTTGGAAAATGGACATAATTTTCAAAATATTTTTTCTACTTCAGTGAAAGATGTTTGAATGTGCTAAAATACGCACAGACAACAATTCTTTTGCTAGGAATTTTGCAAATATGTTTATCCAGCAGGATATTATTTGCACTAAATAAAAGTTGTAAAGTAACTTTTGAAAAAATTGTATCTTCTCAATCGACTCTTTTTTTCCATGAATACAGTATAGTACAGTAGCCTGGTGTTAAAATGGTTCTTAATAAAAGCAAAATATGTTTGTTATGCTAAAGACATCAGAATGTGCCCTTTATGACTTGATTTTATACATTGCAATTAACCTTTTTTAACTACTTTAATCTGAATGATTACCTTAATGTTTATATGTAATAAAATATACAAAATTTTTCATTTAAACATTAGACTCATACAAAATTTGTTGCTTTTGAGTCAAATGAATAGCAATGGTTTCAGTGAAGAAATTCCAGCTTAAGTTACAAAACTTAAAATGATATAACTGACATGCAGCATATTGCTTATTTTTCCCCTAGGACCTAGATGAGAAAACATGTTGCATCTCCTGGGGCCAATGTTATGAAGAAAACATTTTAATGAAGAAAAACACATTTTAAAGACCAGTTTTAAAATGTAGCATGAGCCTTATTTTCTAGACTTATAGTTGATGAAGATGTAAGAAATAGTTTTGGAATTCAAATGGGAAGTAGAAAATGGCTTGGCTGAAATACTGTTTGCAAACAACTCTGATTACAGATAACTATATAAAGATTCACTTCTAAGAGAAGATAGAGAAACAAGTTAGACAGAGTGCAACAATGGGGAGTCAAAGTTTAGACAAGTGAATCTTATTGGTAAGGGAGACATCCATCAAAGGAAGAGGAAAAAGCATTTACAGACTTTTTGCACTTCATTATCAAAATGAAATTCACTAGGGCCTACATTATATGGGCTTTCATTAAATATTAGTCCACATTCTCCCATCCCTTACACACGAAAATCTGTGGAAAGTATATCTTGTTTTGTAACATTTTATTTTTTAAAGGGAAATTCATTCCTTCTTAAGCAAGAAACAGAAAATGAAATGGAATGGAAAATGAACACATGAAGATTTTATCCACAAATACTTTAGAAACTATAATTGTAAACATAACTGCATGGCTTCAAGTAATTTTTTTCTCAAATATTTCTCTTTTTTATATAGTGTCCCCACAAAAGCCATGTTCTTTTTTTTAATTCAGTTTTATTGAGATATATTCAAATACCACACAATCATCCAAAGTTTACAATCAGTTGTTCACAGTGCCATTATATAGTTGTGCATTCATCACCACACTTTCTGAACATTTTCATTATTGTAAATAAAAAAAAGAATAAGAATAAAAATTAAAGTAAAAAACAAGACCCCAAACATCCCATTCTCCATCCCTCCCTATTATTCATTTACTTTTTGTCCCCATTTTTCTACTCATCTGCCCATACACTGGATAATGGGGGTGTGAACTACAAGGTTTTCACAATCACATGTTCACACAGCATAAGCTACATAGGTATACAATTGTCTTCAAGAATCAAGACTACTGAGTTACAGTTCAATAGTTTCAGGTATTTCCTTCTAGCTTCTCCAAAACACCAAAAACTAAAAATACTAAAAACTATATAACACATAAGAATAACCTCCAGAATGTCCTCTCAACTCCATTTGAAATCTCTCAGCCACTGAAACTTTATTTTGTTTCATTTCCCTTTCCCTTTTTGGTCAAGAAGGCTTTCTCAATCCTTCAGTGCTGGGTCCAGGCTCATCCCCAGGAGTCATGTCTGACATTGGCAGGGAGAGTTACACCTCTAGGAGTCATGTCTTAAGTAAGGGGGAGGGGAGTGAGTTTCCCTGCATTGTTGGCTTAGAGAGAGAGGCCACATCTGAACAACAGAAGAGATTCTTGGGGATGACTCTTAGGCAAAATTATAAGTAGGCTTAGCCTTTCTTTTGCAGTAGCAAGCTTCATAAGAGCAAGCCACAAAATTGAGGGCTCAACCGACCAAATTGGTATTCCCCAATGCTTGTGAGAATATCAGTAATTCCCTAGGTGGGGAAGTATAAAATTTCCATTTTTTCCCCCAGCTCCTCAAGAGAGCTTTGCAAATACATTTTTATTCTCTGCCCAAATTATTCCAGGATGTATCAGGGCTTCATACAAACCTGTAAAATCCAACTACAATTGCACTCCCTATTCAAAGTTCCATGTGATTATAGTGTTTGAATAAACTGACCATACAAGTTCAATCATATAGTGTGCTACAGAAAATGTAGATTTTGCATCAAATAAACATCTCTTCCTTTGGTCTCACACAGAAGTTGAAGTTTTAAAACACCATTCCTAGTATAATCACACAGTTATGCACTCATCACCACAATCTAATGAGGAAATTTCCATTTCTTCCTCAAAGAAAGAGGAAGAGAAGCAAAAAGGAAAAAGAAAAAAAAAAAGATGACAAACAGGAAAAAATAAAATAAAAATACAAGAATAAGTTCAGACAATAACACCAATGTCAAGAATCCCACACCCCTCCCTTCTATCACCCTTATAGACATTTAGCTTTGGTATATTGCCTTTGTTACAATTAATGGAAGCATATTACAATGTTACTGCTAACTATAGGCTCTGGTTTGCATTGATTGTATTTTTCCCCAATTACATCCCATTTTCAACACCGTGCATATTTGACATTAATTTGTTCTCCCTTGTGTAACAACATTCTTGTATTTGTACATTCAATAATAATCATTGACCACTCTAGGCTTCACTAAGTTACACAGTTCCAGTCTTTACCTTCTATCTTTCTTTCTGGTGTCATACCTACCCCTAGACTTCCTCTTTCACCCATACTGACAGTCATCTTTGTTCAGTGTACTTGCATTATTGTGAACCATCACACAGTGTTGTGCTATCCATTTCAGAATCTATTCAATCAGTCTTCTTGAACATTCTATACTCCTTCAGCATCAAATGCCTGATCTCTACCATCTTTCTATCTCCTGATATCTTCATTTCTATATACACTCTTCTCCAAACCTCTCTTTCCTGTCTTTTCCTATCTGTCTGTAGCACTTCCTTTAGTATTTCTTGTAAAGGAGGTCATCTATTCATGAACTGTTTATCTGTAAATATTTTAAGCTCTCCCTCATTTTTGAAGGACAGTTTTGCTGCATGTAGGATTCTTGGCAGTTTTTCTCTGCCAGTATCTTGAATATATCATACCACTGCCTCCTTGACTCTGTGGTTTCTGCTGAGAGATCTGCACTTAGACTTATTGAGCTTCCCTTCTATGGATCATTTTTCTCTTGCTGCTTTCAGAATTCTCTCTTTGTCTTTGATTTTTGGGAATCTGATTAGTAAGTGTCTTGGAGTAGGTCTATTTGGATGAATTCTGTTTGGGGTACACTGCACCTCTTGGACTTGTAATTTTATGTCTTTCATAAGAGTTTGGAAACTTTCATTGATTATTTCCTCTATTATTCCTTCTGCATCCTTTCCCTTCTCTTTTCCTTCTAGGACACCTATAATATATATTTGTGTACTTCATGTTGTCATTCAGTTCCCTGAGACACTTCTCATAATGTTTCCATTCTTCTTCCTATCTGTTCTTTTGTGTGTAGGATTTTAAATGTCCCGTCTTCTAGTTTACTGATCTGTACTTCTGCCTCTCCAAGTCTGCTATTGTATGTCTCCATTGTGTTTTTCATCTCTTCTATTGTGCCTTTCATTCCCATAAGTTCTGCCATTTGTTTTCGGAAATTTATGAATTCTTCCTTATGGCCACCCAGTGTCTTCCTTATATCCTTCATCTCTTTTGTCACATTTTCTTGCAACTCATTGTTTTGATTTAGAAGATTTGTTGGACCATCTTTAATTAGTTGTTTCAACTCCTGAATCTCAGTTGAGGCATTAGTTTGCTCCTTTTACTGAGCCATATCTTCATGTTTCCTAGTGTGGCTTGTGATTTTTTGCTGTCTAGGCATCTGATTTTACTGATTAGTTTATTCTGGAGGTTGTTTTCTCTCTTTTTCTAGGGTTTTCCTGTTGGCTGCTTTTGATCTCTATCTTTTCTTTATTTATCTCACTGGCCAGTTGTTGGATTGGATCTGCCTCCCAAAATCAGGCACCCTCCATGGCCTGCCACAGGGATTAGAGGTAGGCATTAGGAACCCCAGCAAGTCACTGTGTGTGGTACTACAAATCTGCTGGTTTCCAGTGGTGCTCTGCTTTCTGTCAACCAGCAAAACCCAGGTTTGTTTTAGAACTCTGCTTTAACAGTTGGGTCTTCCATATTTCTCAGCCAAAACAGGACTGGATTTCCATAAACAGTGTGTAGAACAGTTCCTGTCATCCTAAGAAAGTGTCTGGAGCATATTTTTAAATGTTGTTCAATTGCCTTGCACCTTCTGGACTGTCCAGCAGATGGCACTGTTTAGTAATCAATTGATCTCAGAAGCTGCTTTGCCTCTGAGCACCGACTGTCTACTCAGGTGAGCTGAAACTGCAGGATTCCTATGCCTTCACTTTGATGCCCAAAATCTGGCTCACTGTGGGTCTCCACCTGTGGCTGAGGACTCCCTCAGCTGACCTAGTACTCTAGCCATCCCACAGGCAAGGAAATGGCCATGAGCTGCTGCTTCCCTCAAGAGTGGGTGAAGATTTCAGACCCAGGCTGGAAACACAGTGTCTGTCAACATTTTCTCAATTTCTTTGTCCCTCACTGACCTGGGTCTTAAAACATCCTCCCCCTGCCTACCAGGTCTTCAAATAGTGGGGGTAAGTCCTGCTGCTGTGAGAGATTTTGTAGTCTATGTCTGTGGTGGGAGGGGTCCTTTCTGTTGATTCTGTGCCTTTCCTACAGGAGACCAAGTGAGGGGGAAGGGAGAGGACAGGCTGGTCCAGCACAGAAGATTCCTACCTGATATTCTTCTCTATCTTCAATTGGCATTTGCAGGGTACTTCTCCATTCTATATCCTCTTTCAGAGTTTCGAACAATTCAGAATTGTCCTTTTTTTTAATTCTGGTTCTCTCTCTGAAGAGAAGTTTTCAGTAGCTGTTTACATTGCCATGCTGTGACAACACCCCAAGCCATGTTCTTTTAACCCAATCTTGTGGACGCAGATTTACTTTGGTTGGGATATTTTGATTAGGTTGTTTCCATGGAGCTGTGAACAACCCAACCGTGGGTGAGACCTTTTGATTATATTATTTCCATGGTGTTGTGACCCCACCCATTCACGGTTGGTCTTGATTAGTTTACTGGAGCCCTTAAGAGAGCTCAGGGACTGACACAGACCCAGATGCTTGGAGATGCAGACAGAAAGACATTTGGAGATGCTAACCTAAAAGATGAAGCCCAGAGTTTGCCACAGGGAAGCTAACAGAGGACCCCAGATGCTTAGAGAGAAACACCTGGGAGAACAATCATGGATGCCCAGGAGCTGAGAGAGAGAAGTTAAGAGAGAAGCCCAGAGACATTTTGGAGAAAGCCATTTTGATATCAGAACCCAGAAGCAAAGGATCATCAGATGTTAGCCACGTGCCTTCCCAGCTGACAGAGGTGTTCTGGACACTATCAACCTTTCTTCACTGAAGGTATCCTCATGTTGATGCCTTAGTTTGGAGACTTATGGCCTTAGAACTGTAAATTTGTAACCTAATAAATCCCCTTTATAAAAGCCAATCCATTTCTGGTATTTTGTATAATGACAACTTTAGCAAACCAGAACATATAGGAAAATTATATATTTTTTCAAGCAAGACAGAAATAATAATAACAAATTTTTTAATTGCTTACCATGCACTAGGCTTGATTCTAAGCCGATTCCATATAACAATATATGTAATTCTTAGAATAATATTGTGAAATTGTCACCATGATTATTCACATTTATCAAAGAGGATACTGAAGCACAGTAATTACCTCAAGGTTATATAGCTAATAAGTGATCAAGATACACTGAATATTCCACAAACATGCAAGGATTACATTCATTAGCCATGATGTTGAAGCTTGTGAGGAGTCAGCCCATTTCACCTCTCAGAAAGTCTTCAGCCAATCTTCTTGTCACTTAGCCTTTCTGAGTCTAAGATCTCTATGATCTAAAATAAGACATTTCTAAAATTCCATGATTAGATTTTAAAAGAACTATTTCATCCTGAATTTCTAAGCCAAATCATTTTGAAGAGATTTGTTCGTATTTGCTGAATGAGTATCACATGGGTACTGGAATTATTCTTACAAAATATTATTAAAGTTCTCAATCCAATTTTCATGTATTAATAGTGAAGATTTTAAAGGTATAGGAAACAGGGACATGACACAGTACATAATTTGGATTTACATCTCTTGTTTTTCACATCAGTGTTGCTTCAGACTCAACTATTAACAGTTGAATTTTAATGTCCTGAAATTATATTCTCCACCAAATGAAGTAAAAGGAACCCAAAAGAGTCTTAGGTACTATGATCTTTCAAACTTAGCTTTATTTTTAGTGTCAGAATTCTGTTTAAATCTAACATAAAGAATTCAGTTTATCTTTGCATGTTTCTGTTTTATGATACCATGTTTCAATGAATCCAAATGACTTCACTTGCTTAGTCATGACCCTCTGTCAAATAAATATCAGCTGAGAAATGTACAAAATACAAATCTTTCTTCTTAGGAAAGAGCAGCAGCTAATTAATTTGGTTCCTAAAAAAATGTGTAATTATCTACTTCATCAAAAAGCATACCTGCCATTAGTAGCCACTGCTCTTAAAATTTTAGAAACACAGAGCATTTTTGAAATAAAAGCCACTTTTAAAAATTGCTATTATGGAAGTTATAGTGAGTAGATTAGGTACTTAATGCAGTTGAGAACTATTATTGCTGTGATATATAGCTTCATTTGTAGATATTTCAGGAAGATTCAAAATTAGTCACTAAAGGAAGAACAGTTAATAACATAGGAGAAATAAGTAGTCCGATGGCTTTTACCTCACATCTGTGTTAATAAAGAGACTCTAATCAAAAGGTATTCATAATAAACTAGACTAAGATAATCCTGTTTTTTTTTTTTTCTTTTTTCTTCCTCTCTTCTTTCCTTCCTTCCTTTTTTCCTCCCTTCCTTCCTTCCTTCTTTCTTCCTCCTTCCTTTTTAATATTTGAAATATAATGATTTGTAGTTGCCTGGATCTTCTAGAAAGAACAATAGAAGAAATTGAATCTTTGTTTCATTATTTATTTCAAATAAGGTAATATGCTTTTATCTTTACAAATCTATATAATCAAAATCAGACCCGGTAGAGGACAGAAGACTCAGAAATTAAAGCAAAAGATTCTGTGGGGGTGGAATGTAAGTCAGCTCCAAAAATTGAGATTCTCCTTGACACAATCTGCTAAATTGACTCATCACTAAATTAGAGCACTAAATCTGATGCAGCTTCTACCTGTTTGCTAAAAGTGCCCACTGTTTATCTTAGCACATAGAAAACCCATAAGATATTAAAAAGTCTATTGGGTTACAAGCTCCCCTCCAGTTATTGCCAGTTTTTCTTCTTAGCTTTAAGGATAGAAAAATCTGAAGACTTTCTATAGTTCAAGAATGTCAAGCATAATTGCTTAATCAAAAATAATGTAGAATTTTTAAAATATATATGACTTCAATACCTGCTAGCATGCTGTCAAAAAGCACAGGTACAAATTTTCCATGGCCATTCTTGTGGCTGTCTTTAAGGATGGGAGAGACTCTGAATCACAATGCATGTGGATATTTTCTAATTCTCATTTTAATTAATTATGTGGAAAGAAATGTGTTTCCTTACCTGTTTAGGAACAAAGCAAATTTTTTCCTGAAAGAGGGAAAAATTACCACATATAAACTGTTTGGAAGGAAGCTCTCCACCTTTTAGAATAATTGTTAAGCATACATTCAATTATTTGTGTTACTAGAAAGACATATTTTGATGGACCAAGAATTGAATATATTACTATAATCCCTATGAGTCAACTATGACCTGATGTTTGCTGTCAATTAAATATATCTGGAAATAGATAGATGGTATATATGGCTTTTGGGCCTTGAAAAATGGTTATCTTCCTTGATGATCCATGTACTTTGCTTTTTCCAAGAACAAAGAGTGCATGCCAAAAGAACAGATAACTAATAATGTGTAACACATTTGGAATAGTTGGGTTATAGATTCAGGTTACTAATTAATGTAGCACTTCTCAAACTCTCGGCATCTGGAGACCATTGAATGGAACTTTGGAACACATTAGACCATCACATTTAGATAAATTAAGGGAAATAGATGCATTACAATAGCAAACAAGACCTTTAAATTTATAATATTAATAATAGCTTCAAGACCTTCAAATGTATAATATTAATAATAAATGTTTCATCTGATTAATAGCAATACCTAACATGAATGTTTCCAGGTCCATTTTAATATATAATTATAGATATCTATAATTATAGGGCATTTTACACATCCCATCAGTTTGTCTTACAAAATCCTAACTCACAATTACAGTCTTTTTAGAAATGAATACAAGTATTCAATATCTCTGTTAACTGATTATGTATATTGAGATCAGATGAGGACTGTGGTGTTATGGAGAGACTTCTCCCTTAGAGAAACTTTAGCACTTCATCAGAGAGGTTCGTATCAAAGGATTGTCCTAAATTCTAGGCTTGCAGATCTGAATCAATAGTGGCTTCTTTCACTGAAATAAGGAAGAAGAAAAGAGAAACAGGTCTTGTTTTATTTGATCAAACTCACAGAAGATTGCAATTTGTATGTAAACTAATGTATTTATTTGTTCATTCAAAGGGTATTTATTAGGAGTACTCCCTCCTCATGTTGAGAGTAGAATGGGGATCCCTTCTTTCTTGCATTTACCAGATATTAATGGAGGAATTACCACCACTGTGAAATAGAGATGAGAGGTGATCTAACCAGATGAATTTTCTTAGTTAGATCAAAGAAGACTTCTCAAGGAAGGGATGAATGAGATGACTTCTGAAGGAAGAGTCATGTTAGTTGTTGGTACTTCTGAAAAGAGTTAAAATTGCTTAATTAGAAAAAAAAGTAAAAGCATAAAACAATTCTGACAAGACAGTAAAAACTTACCTGGTTAAATGAGCTTCAGACAGGAAACTGATAAACATTATTTGAGGAGATAAATAATGGCTGCTTTCAAATGATCTTGAGAACTCAAATAAAATAACTGGGAAATTTCTGGTGGATTTAAAGGAACGCATTTTATTGGTTGCCTTATCAAAAAGTATTTCAGAGGCTGTGTTGTGCCCAGAGCCAAATTGTAGTAGGTAGAAAAAAAGTATCGGGTGAGGAAATGAGGACAGTGCATATAATCACTCCTCGGAGAAGTTTCTAAATGAATTGACAAAGGGTGATAGCTATCAGAGGATATGGAGTGGTGTGAGTTTGTTTTTATGAGGGGAAAATACCAAGGATGTGAAAAAGCCCCTACCTATATACACTTGTACACTTTTTTGCTACTCATACAGTTCTGATTTCTGCTTTTTTTTCAATTTACTGTGCAAGTCATAAAATGAAAAACCTCTTCTTTAAAATGCATATGAATATTTCTCCTTTATATAGAGAGACATGAATAGAGGCAAAGACACATGTGTATGTATATATGATATATAATGATACACATTATATATATAATACATATAACATAAACATATATATATAACACATATATATACATAAACATATATAAGCATATTTAAACAACTGTGTACTTTAGGGATAGTGATCATCTAACTATAAAGAAAATATCAGACACTATGGCCATACAATACTAATTGTTTTTTTCACATTGGGTGTAATTGATTTAATGGCCAATATTGCATTTATGAAAAGAAGTTCTTCAATGACTACTTCTGTTTCTTTCTGAACGTATTGTTTGTCATTAACTTACAACTGTTTGTACATATTTCTCTGCAAAATTGTGATATTTAAACTCTTTTCTCTCCAAGGTATAAAAATGTGCAGGAAGCCTCTGTAATTTTGTTCTCTTTCTTATATTTAATGACCAATTAATCATTTTTGTTGTTCATTGTAAAGTAGAAGTGGTCACAAAAATATCAATAATAAAATTAAGAATAATATTATAAACATATAATATGCAGGACCTCCTTGCACATGAAGAATGTGTTAATCTATATACTAAAAAACATTATTTGATATTATTCTTGTTATTTTTGTGTGTGTGCTAATGAAGGTGTCAGGGATTGATTTGGGTGATGAATGTACCACTATGTAATGGTACTGTAAACAATCGAAAGTACAATTTGTTTTGTATGACTGCGTGGTATGTGAATATATCTCAATAAAATGAAGATTGAAAAAAAAAAACATTATTTGATGTTTGTTGTTTAAATTTCCATTTATTTCCATAAAAATCACTTGGATTTAAAGTAAAATGACAAATCTCTAATACTTTTATGCTACACTTTGGGAAATATTTTTAAGAGACAATGAAATTGTCCAATAAAATCCAGTTTTAAAACATTCAGCCTTAGAAGTCTTACTATGTTTAAAATTTTATTTGATTAGTGCTTCTGTGAAATTAGAATTTTTCTAGCATATAATCTGCACATTCTATATGTGCACTCTGAGCCTACAAACATTACTCTGAATTGTAGTTTGTTTTACATTACTTTTCCATCCCTACAGCTCTTATGCAATCTTGAGCCATTGATTCATTTTTTAATCAGGGAGGAAGCAGTGAAATATAATATCTGATAAACGATTAAACAAACGAAAAAGTAAATGATATGAAGCACTTTGGACAAAATTACTGAATCTTGTTTATTGCATCATAAGAGAAACAAACTCAACAGGATGATCCCGATAGCTCTTAGGAAAGCTCTAAAAATGTAGAGATGGTTGAGAATATAATAAGATTTAATGAAAATCTAAATGGATTACACAATCCGCATTTCAAATTTGGAAAACGCTGGTGAACAAATTGCTTCCTCCTTTCTCTCCCTCACCCCATGGCAAACTGCAATAGCTCCATCTGCAGAGAATGTGATAGACTACAGGAACTCCAGGTCCATTTACCACGCTTTACAAAAACTGCACTATTGACCCGTTCCTTACCACTCTTCATCTATTAAGACATGCAATACACACATCTTTTAAAGTTTCACATTAATGTGGTTTCAAATACATCTTTTATGCACAGTAATGACTTTCTAGTGAATGCGTATGCCTCGATGTCTCCTAAGTATTGATTAGCATAAGGAGGCTAACTTTAATTCCTCACAATTTCCATTTATCAACAAGATTTTTATCAGTATCCTGTTGTACGCCTAGCCTCACTAAGAATAAAAAGATTTGAGTCAATATACAAAATTAAAATTTTTCTAGTTTAGATGGACCAAAGAACAAGGTAGTGGTTAAATATTGTAATAATCAGGTATAATAAATAAACATTTAGAATTCTTCTTTTATATAAAAATAAAATAGCATTTTTGAACAAGAATATAAAAAACATTAAAAGAATTTTGAAACAAAAACATATTAAGATGCCAATAGTAGTTTGATTCTAACACTATTGCTAGAGTCACTTACCCGAAGCAGAAATTGATATGAATTTGTCTTATCCCCTAATCATGAATATCCAACAGACTAGGCATTCAATAGATTTTGCTGGCTATAATAAAATAACTGGTTTTATTTTTCTATATTACTTTAATCTTATATAATATGTTTATAATGACTGATTTAAACAGTTTACTAGTCAATTCTCTTTTCATATAAACTTTTTCCTTTCTCCTTCATATTTGTCATTTTAATATCTGTATGGCATTCCTTTTTATCTTACATATCGTAAGTTATCAATATTTCCTTAGACACGACTGTTTTTCAATTTTATGATTTTGTAGATGAAACTGCAACAAATTTTACAGGGCATGTAGGATTTTACTTTATGGTAAATTTTGTCCTTAAATCAAACATAAAGAAGTAGGACTGCACAATCATACACTGTGATGGTGTATTTTGATTTTAGACCACGCGTCATATTTATTTCAAAGGACCCTACCAATACATAATACCAGACTTCTCTTTAGAGAAATGAGAGAGACTCAGAAAGGTTATTTTCCTTTTCTGAAATATTTTTGGTATACTAGCTGGAAACTAGATCTGGTGTGATACTTAATTACTATTAAAAATTATCCCTCAATTCCTACTACCTAAACTCTACCTAGGGTCCCTTTTTCCCCTCTCTGCGTGTTGCTATAAATTAAGAAATTTTGCTGATACTTGTATGATACAGGAATACTCACATACTTGCCATTCTGATATGTTAAATAAAGCATGTGTGTGTGTAAAATTCTTGTAGAAGTGAAATTTAAACCAATTATAAACCTTACAAATGCTTCTACTTAGCATCCCTGAAGGAAAGTTTAAGTATCATTCCTCTGAAGAAGAGCTGAACATACATAAATACACTGTAGTTTTGAACATCAATAAGAATACCTGAAAAACCAGTCACTAATCTTTTGAAGCAGTAATCTCATGTGATTGTTGAAAGCTGATACTTCACATTCTGAAAGTCACAAATCAATGGTGAACATCATAGAAATATTAAATAAGAGTTTCTTGCTGATTTTCATTACAAGAAAGAATTTAAGAATTTTTTTAGAGAATAATTGTCCCTTTAATATTTTGGATTGGAGAGATCATTTAGAGGATCATACTATGACAGACTACCTAGAAAAGTGAACCCTGTTTTTAAAAACACATATGAACATTTTGGTCAGAGATAGATATGAACTGGTAAGGAAACACCTGTTTGGAACTAACAAGTAACTTAAATGGTATATATTAAATGGCAGAAGGTCCATCCTTCTATTCTGATTCTATTCAGTTTCTTCACAGACATGATTGGGGCAATGATTTTCCAGTCATACTACGTAAGATATCCAAGGTGCCATCTCATAGCCCAAAGAGACTAGTGGCTTGAACTACTGAATTGCAAAGTGTTCCCGAAGCTGGGAATAGATGGAGATTCCAAATCTATGACATTCTGTAACTTCCATCCTTTTCCATTTCAATGACTCTTTTCTTTTAAAGCAATTTTATTGAAATATGTTCACATACTTACGATACAATTATCCATAGTGTATAATCAATTGTTCACAGAATCATCATATAGCTGGGCATTCATCACCACAATCAATTTTTGAACATTTTTTTTTTTTTTTTTTTTTTTTTTTTTTTTTTTTTTTTAAATCATCATTTTATTGAGATATATTCACATACCACGCAGTCATACAAAACAAATTGTACTTTCGATTGTTTACAGTACCATTACATAGTTGTACATTCATCACCTAAATCAATCCCTGACACCTTCATTAGCACACACACAAAAATAACAAGAATAATAATTAGAGTGAAAAAGAGCAATTGAAGTAAAAAAGAACACTGGGTACCTTTGTCTGTTTGTTTCCTTCCCCTACTTTTCTGCACATCCATCCATAAACTAGACAAAGTGGTGTTTGGTCCTTATGGCTTTCCCAATCCCATTGTCACCCCTCATAAGCTACATTTTTATACAACTGTCTTCGAGATTCATGGGTTCTGGGTTGTAGTTTGATAGTTTCAGGTATCCACCACCAGCTACCCCAATTCTTTAGAACCTAAAAAGGGTTGTCTAAAGTGTGCATAAGAGTGCCCACCAGAGTGACCTCTCGGCTCCTTTTGGAATCTCTCTGCCACTGAAGCTTATTTCATTTCCTTTCACATCCCCCTTTTTTGAACATTTTCATTACTCCAAAAAATAAAAATAAAAATAAAAATAAAAGTCAAAAAAAAAAAAAAAAGGACACCCAAAAGATCTCACATCCCTCCTTCCCCCTATTATTGATTTACTTTTTGTCCCCATTTTCTACTCAGCTGTCCATACACTGGATAAAGGGAGTATGAGCCACAAGGTTTTCACAATCAAATGGTCACATCATATAAGCTATATAATTATACAATCATCTACAAGAATCAAGGTTGCTGGATTACAGTTCAACAGTTTTGGGTATTTCCTTCTAGCTATTCTAATACACTAAAAACTAAAAGGGATGTCTATATAATACACAAAATAGCCTCCAGAATGATCTCTCAACTCCATTTGAAATCTCTCAGCCACTGAAACTTTATTTTGTTTCATTTTTATTCCCCGTTTTGGTTCAGAAGGCATTCTCAATCTTATAATGCCAGGTCCAGGCTCATCACCGAGAATCATGTTCCATGGTGCCAGGGAGATTTACACCCCTGGGAGTCATGTTCCCTGAAGGGGTGATGGCAGCAAGTCTGAGTTGGCTTAGAGAGAGAGGCCACTTCTGAGCAATGAAAGAGGCTCTCTGGGGATTGACTCTTAGGTTTAGCCTCTTCTTTGCAGTAACAAATGTCATAAGGGCAAGCCCCAAGATTGAGGGCTTGACCTACTAAATTTATAGTCCCAATACTTGTGAGAATATCAGTAATTCCCCAAGTGGGGAGGCTTAATATTTCCACCTTTTCCCCAGTTCCTCACGGAGGCTTGGCAAATGCTTTTTATTCTCTGCCCAAATTACTCTGGGATATATCAGGACCTCACTTTAACCTGAACAAACCAACAAGGTCTCACTCCCTATTCAAGGTTTCATGTAATTACTGTCTGAATAAACTGACCATACAAGTTAAATTATATACTGTGCTACAGAAAACCTAGATTTTGCTCCAGATAAACATCTCTTTCTTTGGTCTCACACAGAAGTTGAAGTTTTAAAACATAGTCAATATCCATTACCCTTTAGCCTGATTTATATTAGTCCTAACCAAGTCTATTTCATTCATTTCTCTAATTAAAGTCTGATCTCTTTTTCAGCTTTTTTAACATTTGCTGATTGTGGAAATACTAACATTCATAGCTGCCAAACTCTGGCTCCAAGTCTCAGGTGTCAGATACCTGAAATTCCAGAGACCAACTAGATTGTACACAAACAGCTCAGCATCTGACAATTTAGAAATAACTGTTACAACTCATGAATAGATGTGACTGCTGTAAGAGCTTGCAATCTAGGAACCTTTACAATGAACTTTCCCTGATAAACTATGCTCTCAGATTCAATTCTCAGAGTTTGCCCACTATAATTAGGCCATAATAGTGAGGCATTATAATGCACATCTTTTCCTTTCTGACTTATTTCACTCAACATGCTGTACTCAAGTTCCATTCACCTAACTGCATAACTCACAACTTCATTCCTTCTTGCTGCCGCTCAATAGTCCATTGTATGTATACACCACAGTTCACTGTTGCATTTATCAGTCTATGTACCCTTAGTTCACATCCATCCACTGAAAATTGTGAATACTGCTGCCATAAATACCAGTGTGCAAATGTCCATTTGTGTCCCTGCTCTCATTTCTTCTAAGAATAGACCCAATAACAGGCTTGTAGGTCCGTATGGTAACCCAATACTTAGCTTCCTGTGGAACCACCACACTGGCCTCCAGACAGGCTGCACCATTCTACTTACCCACCAAAAGTGAGTAGGTACATCCCTGTCTCCACATTTTCTTCAGCACTTGTATCCCTCTGGGTATTTTTTTAAATAAATAAACAATATGTTATAACCTACAATCCATCCTAATTAAACAATCAATGATTTTGTTATAATTACATAATTATGCATTCACCACCACAATCTATATGAGGAGTTTTCCATTTCTTCCACTAAGAGGAAGAGGAGGAAAAAAAATAAAGAATAAAAAAATAAAGATAGAAGAAAAAATAAAAATAAAATAGAATGAAAATGTCAGACAATAACACTACCACCAAGAACCCCATGCCACTCCCTTATATCCCCCTCCTATAGACATACTATTGGTATATAGACTTTTTTACAATTAATGGAAATATTACAATGTTACTGTTTACTATAGACTCTGGTGTTCTAGTTCATTAATGCTGCCAGAATGCAAAACACCAGACATGGATTGGCTTTTATAAAAGGGGGTTTATTTGGTTACACAGTTACAGTCTTAAGACCATAAAGTGTCCAAGATAACACATCAGCAATTACGTACCTTCACTGGAGAATTTTTCAATGGCATCTGAAAAATCTCTGTTAGCTGGGAAGGCATGTGGCTGGTGTCTGCTCCAAGTTCCAGTTTCAAAATGGCTTTCTCCCAGGATGTTCCTCTCTAGGCTTCAGTTTCTCTCCAAAATGTCACCCTCAGTTGCTTTTGGGGTATTTGTTCTTTCTTAGCTTCTCCAGAGCAAGAGTCTGCTTTCAATGGCCATCTTCAAACTGTCTCTCATCTGCAGCTCCTATGCTTTCTTCAAAGTGTCCCTCTTGGCTGTGGCAGCTTGTTCCTTCTGTCTGATCTTATATAGTGCTCCAGTAACTTAATTCAGACCCACCCTGAATGGGCAGGCCAACACCTCCATGGAAATTATCCAGTCAGAGTCATCACCCACAGTTGGGTGGGGTGCATCTCCATGGAAACACTCAAAGAATTACAATCTAATTAACATTGATAGCTCTGCCCACACAAGATTGCATAAAAGAAAATGGTGTTTGGGGGATATAATGTATTCAAACTGGCACATCTGTTTTGCATTAATGTTATTTTTCCCATATACCATCCAGTATTAAACACCTTGCAATGTTGATGTTCATTTGTTCTCCCTCATTAAAAACATTCTTATATTTGTACATTTAATAACCATCATTTACCACTCTCGGTTTTGCTAAGTTCCACAATACCAGTCATTGTCTTTTATCTTTCCTTCTGGCATGATACATGTACCTAGCCTCCCTCTTTCAACTGTATTCAGACTCATCTTTGTTCAGAGTACTTACAATATTGTTCTACCATCACACAGTACTGTACTATCCATTTATGGATCTATACATTCAATCCTGTTGAACATTCTGTACTCCTTCAGAATCAAATGCCTGATGTCTACCCTTTTTCTATCTCCTGATAACCTGTGTTCTCAATTTTAACTCTCCAAGTTCACTCATTAATTTTAGTTCATATTAGTGAAACCCTATAGTATTTGTTCTTTTGTTTCTGGATAATTTAATCAATGAAATGTTTACTATCTACCATTTCATCTTTTGGATTTTCTATGTCATATCTTATTTTATTTTAATTTTTTCTCTCTCTTTTTATCCTTACTGAGAGTCATCATTTCTACACTCTTCTCCAAACCTCCCTGTCTTATCTTTTCCTATCTGCCTGTAGTGCTCCCTATAGATCTCTTGTAGACCTGGTATCTTGTTCATAAGCTCTCTCTGTGCCTGTTTGTCTGAAAATACTTTAAACTCTCCTTCACTTTTGAAGGACAGTTTTGCCAGAAACAGAATTCTTGGTTGGCAGTTTTTCTGTTTCAGTATCTTGAATATATCATACCACTGCCTTCTTTCTTCCATGATTTCTGCTGAGAGATCTACATTTAGTCTTATCAAGTTTCCCTTGTATGTGATGGATTGCTTTTCTCTTGCTGCCTTCAGAATTCTCTCTTTGTCTTTGACATTTTACAATCTGATTAGTAATTGTTTTGGAGTAGGTATATTCAGATCTATTCCGTTTGACGTATGCTGAGCTTCTTGAATCTGTAACTTAATATCTTTCATAAGAAATGGGAATTTTTTAGTGATTATTTCTCAATTATACTTTCTGCCCCCTTTCCCTTCTCTTCTTCTTCAGGGATACCCATGACATGTATATTCATGTACACCATGTTTTCATTCAATTCCCTGTGACTTTGCTCATATTTTTCCATTCTTTTCCCTATCTGCTCTTTTGTGTGTAGGATTTCAGATGTCCTGTCCTCTAGTTCATGAATCCTTTCTTCTGCCTGTTCAAATCAGCTGTTGTATGTTTCCATTTTGTTTTTCATATCTTCTATTTTGCCTTTCATTCCCATAAGTTCTGCCAACTGTTTTCTTCAAACTTTTGAGCTCTTCCTTATATTCACCCAATGTCTTCTTTATATCCTTCATCTCTTTTGTCATATCTTCCCTCAACTTGTTGATTTGATTTTTGAATTGATTTAGCATATTTGTTTGAAGATCTTTAATTAGTTATTTCAACTCCTGTATCTCATTTGAAGTGTAAGTTTGTTCCTTTGACTGGGCCATATCTTCATTTATCCTAGTGTGATTTTTAATTTTTCATTGTCTAGGTATCTGATTTCATTGATTACCCTAATCAGATTTTCCCAGACCATACAGGTCCAGGTGTCAAGAGGAGTGTGTAATTAGTATCAAGTTTCCCTAAGGGTGAGACCCAGCAGATTTTCAGCTTTTATTGTGAGGCCACTAGACTGTGCTTTTCCTATCCTGCTCAGCAGGTGGCACTTGTCAGACTGCAGCTACCCTACTGGCATAAAGAGGTTGTGGTGCCTTTAATTCTCAGCAGATCCTGTCCCTGCCAGTGACTGAGGGTATGCCAAAAGCCAAGCTTAAGCTGTCTTTGTTTTTATCCCCAAAGGGTCTGAATTCTCTTAGGGAAGTCGACCACTTGTGCTGGGCCACACTCGCTCTTATCTTAGGGAAGATATGCCCTTTAGGGAATTATCTAATTCACTTGATTTCTTCCTTTGTCTATCTTAACTCCACCCTTGCCTGTGCCAACACTGACAGATTAAAATGCCTGAGGCTTTCTCTAGTGAGCCATTTAGAATGTGAGTAAAAAAAAAGAAAAAAGAAAGAAGCACCATTTTCAGAGCCAGTCCCCAGCCCCCAGTTTCACCAGTCAGAGCCAGAGTTGGTACCTGGTTCTATGAGCCCCTTTTCTTTGGACACAGTCCTTTTCCAGTATTCTGAGCTCAGCTGACTCCAAAAGCCTCTGTTTTTATTTCTTGTTGTTTTTTTTTTTTTTTTTTCATTAACCCTGCCTACTCTTTGCCAAGTAAGACCTCAGGGTTTCTTTTCTGCTTGCTCTGGGTTTATCTGTGCTCATAGCTTATATTCAATAGTCCAGATTTGTTAATTAAAACCACAAATTTAGCCTGTTTGGGCTACTTTCCCTTGTTCCCAGCAGAGACTGCTTCTTTTTCCCACAGGGAAATGTTCCAACTCAGCCTGCTATGTCAATGGGGGTGGAGTGCTAGCCTCAGCAGGGGCTTTACTTACAGTTCTTATGTTGAGATCTTGTCCATTCCACCCATTCCAGGCTGATGTATGATGTCTGTCCAGTCACAGATGTCCCCTAAACAGTTGTTCCAGACTATTTACTATTTGTTTCTGGCTATTTACTAGTTGCTCTAGAGGACTAGCTGCATTCTACATCTCCCCATACCACCATCTTCCCTTCCCTCTCAGTGAATCTTGCTGCTCAATTCCTTCCTTTTATCCTGCATCTTTCCTATGCCACAAGTTTCCCTTCCTCCTGACTTCAGTTCTAAAATTATCTTTGGCAGAAGAAAAACTTCCTTTCCAAGGGCTCTCTCTAAGTACTTTTTGTTTGTTTCTATGTGTGGTAAGAGAGAGGATAAAAGGAGCCTAGGGTTCCAATGAAATTCTGGAAGATATGAAGGGAACTATGCAGGAAACACACAGGTTAATGCTTCTAGTTTTAACCCTGCTACCTGTGTTATTATTTAAAGATCACTCAAAATCCCAGTTTCTCTTTGTAATAGAGTTTGAAGCCCAAGGAAATATGAAGCATATTTACATAGGGTGTAGGCAAGAGGTGAATGCAGTTTTCATTGTTCCTTTCATTTTTCCATGTAAGTGGAATCCAGGTCATCAAGTAGTTCCATTATTAATAGGACAGACACTGTTACAAATTCTCAAGCTAACATCCATAAATTCCACTATGTTTTGTTATCCAAGAAAATCTCATAGTGATTTTCAAGATCCATGTTTAAACAAATAGCTGAAAGCCCTTCAATTTGAAACACTTTTTGAATAACATACATAACTGTGGATTTTATTTTAGCTGTCGACTTCTTGTGACTGAAATATGTTTTAATCTTTTCTGCTTCTAATTTTTTAAAGGAATTCTTTATTTCTTTCATGGAAAACATATAGCCTCTCCCAAGTTTAATATAAATAAAATCTCCTGGCTTTTGTGCAAAATAAATTTCACACATTCTATATTCATTATTTTAAGGAAAACATATGTCTCTTCAGCTGGATCATTTGGTAGTTTACAAATGGATCCCTTGCCTCTTGTGTGATATAATTAGATAGGTTTTATTTATGACATTATTTATAGCCTTATAATCCATTCTGTAATATATTGAGTTTCTAAAAAGCATTGCAGTGACTGGGAAGCCATGTGCTACTACAAAAATATACAAGAAAATATAGGGAAAATAAGCACCATTTTCAAGACTTATTTAAAAAGTCTTCAATTAAATATTCACATTCCTTTTTTAAGCTCTTTTCCCCATAACTCTGTTGCTTGGAAAAATTCTTATGTAGTGGGTTATGAATATGGAAAAGAAACATAAAAGAATGCCAAAAATTATGTTCTACAAATCTATTTTTGATGCTTTTATTTCACAGCTCTTCTTGTATCTGCAAGACACTCCCTATCTACCCCAAGAAAGGTCTTTACACATCTCATAACAATTGTCATAATATCTCATAATATAGTCCTGCTTTGTTTTTCTTTTAACTAATTGTCACCCTCTAACAAAATGAGTTCCTTAAGGACAAAAACCATGTCTCACTTGTCTGTGTCTTCCCAGAACTAATGTCTCACACACTGTCTATAACTCCCATAAATGCCTTTGCAATATTTTATGTATTATATGCACATATATGTATATATGTGTATTTGTATGTATAGATAAATAAAGATAAAGATATATCTTATTTATTGAAAATAGCTTCCATTAGGTCAAATATTCTAACTAATATATTATTTGGAGTAGCAAAGATGAGCATGGGATTGAATAAAGTTAAAATAAAATTAAAATACAAAATTGGAATAAGTCATATACTAAATTTAAAATACAACAGAATTAAGATGGAATCTTTAAAAATGTTTACCTTATATGAAGGAAATCAGGATTATTTTCCCATCCTTTGTATAATGTCACTCAACATAACTTTAATTTAAACCTTATAGCTACTTTTATACAATGCATACAGATTTAATTCAAATATTGAAAATTAAACATATGATTTGTTGGTTGTTGATGTCATCAACCTGGTGATGTAACACAACCCCTGGAAAAGTCTTCCCTCAGAATCAACAAATAAAAGAACAAATCCCACTTGATTACAACTCTTTAGGATGATAGAAACTGGAGAAAGACTCCTCAAATGATGAACAGAAGAATAAAAAAATAACCTCCAAAATTAGGTAGGAAAATTCTGTCCCAGAACCACCAGTCTGGAGCTCTGGCCATCACTCAGTCCAATGCACCTTGGGAAGTATGCAGAGGCAGCACAGCCTGGTTCCCTCTTGCAATGGATGCAGAATATTAGAGCCACTCAGTTAGAACCCCATATATATCCAGGCACAGGGACTTAAGTCTGTAGTGACTCAGGGAAGAATCTAAGCTGCGGAGGAGTGTCAAATACAAAAAGGCACGCAGGGGAATAAAAATAAAACAAAATACTGTGGCAGAAGAGTTGATGAGAAGTGTGCACAACAAAACCAGTCTATTCCCTCGACCACTTAAATGCAAAATGGAATTTCTGGATTGGCCCACCTTTCTGGATTGATCCCATCTGGGTCCCCAAGGTGGGATAACTTAATGGGATAGAAACAGAGGGCATGAAAACATCTCCAGGAAAAAGTATGGAGGGGAAACTGAGTTGCTGTAAGAGAGGACAGGTCCCAAAATGGAAAAGTGTAAAGAAAAAGGGAACACTATGTGAAGGAGATAATTTAAATGAATCATAGAAACTGAGGAGAAAGTTCTGCACAAAAAAAAAAAAAAAAAACAGAAAAGATCGATATTCACAGGGAAGAAATAGAGGAGAGGAAGCTTTCTCCTGGAGGTGAAAGAATCACACAAAAAGTGCAATCTTAAAATCAGTACTGCATATCCAGGGCAAGAATCAGATGAATAAGAGCTGAGAATATCTGGACAGTTAAACTCAGGCTACCCTAAAGGTCTAGTATCAGTTGGACCAGGTATCAGAGAAGAGCCTTAACACAAAGCCAATCAACAATAAAACCACAGACAAGAGGGAGAAACTGACCTTCAAAGTTAACTCATCAAAATAATTGGATGCCCAGAAATCAGCAAAATATTACAAGCCACACTAAGAAACTGAAAGATATGGCTCAGTTGAAGGAACAATCAAAACTTCAGAGGAGATGCAGAATTTGGTACTACCAATAAAAAAAAGTCAAATAAACTTCCTAAAGCAATTCAAGGAGATTAAAAATATGGGTGTAGAGCTGAAGGATATTAAGAAGACAACATGCAAACATAAAGAAGAGTTTGAAAGTTTAAAAGAAAACAGAAATTATGGTGGTGAAAGGCACAATAAAGGAGATTAAAAATGCACTAGGGGACTATAACAGCAGATTTGAACAGGCAGAAGAAAGAACCAGTAAGCTAGATGATAGGACAATCAAAATCATACAGTCAGAAGAACAGTTAGAGAAAAGAATAGAAAAAAATGAGCAGTGTCACAGGCATTTGAGTGACAGACTGAAGCATCCAAGCATACACATCATAGGTCTCCCAGAAGGAGAAGAGAAGGGGAAAGGGTAGAAAAAATATTTGAGGAACTAATGCCTGAAAATTTCTCAATTCCCATGCAAAACATATATATATATATAGATATATATATATATATATATATATATATATATATATACATGTCTGAAGCCCAATGTACTCCAGACAGAATAAACCGTAATAGACCTACTCTATCCACAAATACTAAACAGATAGTCAAATGCCAAAGATAAAGAAAGAATTCTGAAAGCAGCATGAGAAAAGTGATTCCTCACATACGAGGGATCCTCAGTAAAACTAAGTTCCTATATCTCATCAGAACCCATGCAAATGAGAAGGGTGTGGTATGATATACTTAAGGTACTGAAATAGAAAAGCTGCCAGACAAAATTCTTTATGCAGCAAAACCGTCCTTCAAAACTGAGGGAGACCCCATACAGAAAATGTTAAAGAAGCTGAAAAAGAGATCAGACTTCAATTAGAGATATGAATGAAACAGACTTGATTACAACTAAGGTAAACCAAACTAAAGGGAAAAGGATGATATTGACTATGATTTAAAGCTTCAACTTCTGTGTGAGACCAAAGGAAGAGATGATTATTTGGTACAAAATCTATATTTTCTGTAGCATGTTATATAGGTTAACTTGAATGGTCAGTTTATACAAACACCATAATTACATGGAACCTGAATAGGTGGTGAGATCTGGCTGGTTTGTACAGGCTAGTGTGAAACCCCGATGCATCCCAGAGTAATTTGGGCAGAGAATAAAAAGTATTTGCAAATTCCCCTTGAGAACCTGGAGGAAAATGTGGAAACATTAAGCTTCCCCACCTGGGGAATTCCGCATATTCTTGAAAGAATTGGGGACTACCATTGTAGTAGGACAAGTCCTTGATCTTGGGGGCTTGGCCTTATGAAGCTTGTTACTGCAAAGGAAAGGCTAAGCCTGCTTATAATTGTGCCTAAGAGTCACCCCCAGAGAACTTCTTCTGTTGTTCAGATGTGGCCTGTCTCTCTAAGCCAACTCAGTAGGTAAACTCACTGCCCTCCCCACTATATGGGACATGACTCCCAGGGGTGTAAATCTCCCTGGTAACATGGGACATGACTCCAGGGTATGAACCCGGACCCAGTATCATGGGATTGAGAAAGCCTTTCCGACCAAAAAGGAGAAGAGAAATTAAACAAAATAAAGTTTCAGTGGCTGAGAGATTTCAGGGGAGTCAAGAGGTCATACTGGAGTTTATTCTTATGCATTTTATAGATATCCCTTTTTAGTGTTAGTGTATTAGAGTAGCTAGAAGGAAATACCTGAAGCTGTTGAACTGCAATCCAGCATCTTTGATTCTTGAAGATGATAGTATAACTCAATAGCTCTAAAGGTGTGACTGTATGATTGGTAAAACCTTGTGGTTCATAGTCCCTTTATCCAGTGTATGGACAGAAGAGTAGAAAAAAGGGGGAGAAAAAGTAAATGATTAATGGGGGGGAGGAGTATGAGGCATTTTGGGTGTTCTTTTTTACTCATATTTTTATTCCTATTTTTAGTTTTATTTTTTGGAGTAAGGGATATGTTCAAAACTTGATTGTGGTGATGAAAGCACAACTATATGATGATACTGTGAACAACTGATTGTACTCTTTGGATGAGTGCATGCTGTGTGAATATATCTCAATAAAATTGCATTTTAAAAAAATGAGGGAGATGAAATATCTAAGTCCTTATCTGAATAACTGAAATGGTGAAACTGAAACCTAGAATATTCTTTGAAATTTTCTCTATAGCTATTCATTGAATTGTGCTTTGAAAGTTTTCACTTTTATGTATATATCTTACATTTCACAATAAGGAAAGAACTGAAACTGTGGAACTGTAACCTATAACATGTTTTGAAATTACCTATATAACTGCTTGTTGAGCTGCACTTTGAAATTTAATGCCTTTCTGTATATATGTTATATTTACAATAATGGTAATAACTGAAATTGTGGTACTGTAATCTATAACATTCTTTGAAATTTGCTCTTTAACTATTTGTTAAATTGAAAGTTATGACTGTTATGCATGTATGTTCAAGTTCACAATAAAGATGCATTAAAAAAACATGAAAAAAAATGAGGGGAAGTATAAAGTATCCACAGGCACACAGAAAAAAAATGAGAGTTCATCAGGGTCAAACTATACAAAAATTACTAAAGGGAGTTCTGCAGATTGAATGGAAAAGACAGGAGAGTGTGGCTTGGAGTAGTGTGAAGAAATTAAGATTCTCAGTAAAGAAGAAGATGCAAGTAAATAAAATAAAAAATGAAGAGGGAGATTACTACTCACTCCACAGAAATAAAAAGGATCATAAGAGGATACTATGAACAACTATATGCCAACAAGTTAGACTACCCAAATGAAATGGACAAATTACTAGAAAAACATTAACAACCCACATAGACTGTAGAAGAAATAGAACACCTGTATAGACCAATTACAAGTAAAGAGATTGAACCAGTCATCAAAAACCTCCCAACAAAAGCCCAGGACCAGATCACTTTGCAGGTGAATTCTACCAAACATTCTGGAAAGAATTAATATGAATCCTGTCCAATTTTTTTCAAAAAATTGAACATCAAGAATACTACCCAACTCATTTTGTAAGGCTGATATCACCCTAATACCAAAGTCTGGTAAAGAAATTACAAGAAAGGAATATTATAGACAGATTTGTCTTAGGAATATAGACACAAAAATCTGATAGAAAATACTTGCCAATTGAATCCAACCTCACATTAAAAGAATCATACACCATGATAGAGTGGGTTTTATCCCAGGTTTGCAAGGGTGGTTCAACATAAGGAAATCAACAAATGCAATGCACCACATTAACAAAATGAAAGGGAAAAACCACAAGATCATCTCAATTGACACAGAAAAGACATTTGACAAAATCCAGCATCCTATCTTGATAAAAACACATAGAAAAGAGTAACAGAAGGAAACTTCTTCAGCATGAAAAAAAAAAAGACAAATACAAAAAAGCACAGCTAACATCATACTCAGTGGTGAAAGACTGAAAGCTTTCTTTCTAAGATCTGGAACAAGGCAAGAATGCTCACTGTCACCACTGTTATTCATCACTGTGCTGGAAGATCTAGCCAGAACAACTAGGCAAGAAATAGAAGGCATCCAAATCAGAAAGGAAGAAATAAAATTTTCCCTATTTTCATATGACATGATCCTATTTACAGAATGTTCCAAAAAATCTACAACAAAGCTCCTAGAGCTAATAAATGAATTCTGCAAAGTGGCAAAGTACAAGGTCAACATGCAAAAGTCAGTAGTGTTTCTAAACACTAGTAATCAGCAATATGAAGAGGAAATCAAGAAAAACAATCCTTTTACAATGGCAACTAAAAGAATCAAATATCTAGGAATAAATTTAACAAAGGATGTAAAGGACACAAAGATGGAAAATATAAAACTTAGTTAAAATAAATCATATATAAATAAATGGAAGGACATTCCATGATCATACACTGGAAGACTAAATATTGTTAAAATGTCAATTTTACCCAAAATGACTTACAGATTCAACAGAATCCCATTCAAAATTCCAACAGCTTGCTTTGCATATATGGAAAAGCCATTTATTAAGTCTAGTTGGAAGGAAAAGTGGCCCTGAATAGCCAAAACCATTTTTAAAAAGAACAAAGTTGGAGGACTCACACTCCTTGAGTTTAAAGATTATTACAAAGCTACAGTATTCAAATCAGCATGGTAATGGAACAAGGATAGATGTATAGACCAATAGAATTGAATTTAGAGTTCAAAGATAGACACATCTATGGCCAATTGATATTTTTCAAGACTGTCAAGTCCACTCAATGGGGAAAAAATAGTCTCTTAAACAAATGGTGCTGAGAGAACTGGATATCCACTGCAACTGAAGGAAGAGGACCCCTATCTGGCACCATACACAAAAATTAATTCAAAATGTATTGAAGACCTAAATATAAGAAACAGGACTGTAAAATTCCTTCAAGAGAATGCAGAGAAGCATCTTCAGGATCTTGTTGTTAGGCAATGGCTTCTTAGACTTTATACCCAAAGCACAAGTAACATCAAAACTAAAAACTTTTGTGCATCAAAGGACTTTATGATAAAAGTTAAAAGACAACTTATTCAATGGGATAAAATATTTGAAAACCACATATTTGTTAAGGGTTTAATATCCAGAATATGTAAAGAGATCCTACAACTCAACAAAAAAAGGAAAACAACCCAGTAAAAAATGGTCAAAAGACTTGGATAGACATTTTTCCAAATAGGATATACAAATGGCTAAAATGTATTTGAAAAGATGTTCAACATCATTAGCTTAGGGAAATGCAAATCAAAATCACCATGAGATACCTGAGATACCATGTCACACCCACTAGAATGACTACTATTAAATAAAAAGAGAATTATAAGTGTTGGAGAGGATGTGGGGAAATAGAAACACTCATTCATTGCTAGTGAGAATGTAAAATGTGCAGCCACTATGGTAGAGAGTTTGGCAGTTTCTCAGAAGCCTAAATATAGAATTACTATGTTATCAGGCAAACCCTCTACTTGGTATTTACCCAAAAGAAGTGAAAGCAGGGACTCGAACAGGTATTTGTACTTCAATGTTCACAGCGGCATTATTCACAATCGCTCTAAGGTGGAAGCAACCCAAGTGCCCATCAACCAATGAATGGATAAACTAAATGTGGTATACACATACATGGAATATTTTCAGCATTAAAAAGGAATGAAGTTCTGGTTCATCCAACAACATGGATGAACCCTTTTAAGACACCATGTTGAGTGAAATAAGCTAGACACAAAAGTACTATTATTGTATGGTCTCATTGATATGAAATAATTAGAATACACAAATTCATAGAGTTAGAATCTAGAATCATTGATTATCAGGGGCTGGGTTGTGGGTAGGGAATGGAGAGTTAATGCACGGAAGTTCTATTTGGGGTGATTGTAAAGTTTTGGAAATGGAGGATGATGGTGGTAGCATGGCATTATGAGTATAATTAGCAGCACTGAATTATACATGTGAATGTGGTCAAAAGGGGAATATTTATGTCTTATATATGTTACTGGAATAAAAATTAAAAGATAAAACTTAGGACTGTGCAACACAGTGAACCCTGTGGTCTATAGATGATCTATAATTAAAAATAATCAAAATATTTTTTCATGAATTATAACAAGTGTACCCCACTAATGAAAAGTATTAATAATAAGGTGGCATATTGGGAAAAAATACACTCTAATGTAAGACATGGACTATAGTTAGTACTACAATTATAATATTTTTCATCAATTGTCACAAAGTTTCCACACAACCAAAGTGTTAATAATACAGGGGTGGAGTACATAGGAATGCTGTATTTTTTACATGATTTTTCTGTAAACCTACAACTTCTCTAATTAGAAGAATTAAATAAAAAAATGTATTCATGAAATGGTGTACAACAAGCACTGTTTCAAGTATATCAGTCAGGTTGCATTTCTTCTGAAGATATTTAAATAAACTTCATTCAAAATAGCATATAAAAATTTGTCTTTCTTAAATCTAATGTCTGATTTTTAATGAATCATAAGAATAAACAAAGAATGTTCATAATCAACACATTCCACATATTTCAAGCAGAGGCATCTGTTTATAAAACATCTTCCTCTATTTCAGTATTAATGATAGCACATCTCTTAAGAGGCAAAGTATAGAACTTGGAATTGCTTTTACCGTCATACCATTAGTAATACCTAATCATAAACAACTTATAAAATAGAACTTTTTTGAAAAAAGAAGTAAAATAGCAATTCGTATATTCTCATTATTTCACTTAGAATTTTTAAATTTAAATATTTTCAATAAAAAATTATTTTCAGTTTTAATAATTTGCTGTTTTGTTCAATTTCCTCTGTTGAAATATGAGCTTTATCACTTACTAGAGCTAGGACCTTTAGGAATTTGCTAGCCTTTCTAAGCCTTAATCATTTTATTTGCAAAATCACAACATACCGTTTTTAGAAGAATTAAAATAGATTTTATATGTATAAAATGCCTTACAAATTTTAGGAACTCAACAAATGTTATTGTTTTTATCATAATGGATTCAATTTTAATAGTATGATGATTTCTCTTTATAATTTCCTGTTGAAAATATTCAAATAAATATCTTTTCAAGAACCTCTACTCTGTCCTTCCTTGGGGGCCTCCAGCTTTTTATGAGATAGAAAGAATCCTTTGTCCTTGGAGAAGTCCTTCAAGTAGCATCTGAGTGTCAGTCAAATGGCAGTTATCTCACATCTATTATAGTTAATGTCTTTCAAGATATTACCCTCTCACAAGCCCAAGAACTATAATTATTTGGAAATAGGTTTTCACCTTAATATCAGTGTGCTTTAACCTATTTGAAAGTAAAAGGTCAAGAAATATTTAAATTATAGTGTATCTTTTCTTCTTACTCATGGAGTTGAAAATTTTAAAAATGAATATTGCAATTAAAAGGATCATTCTAAGCTTTAAAAATAAAAGGAAAATGTCATTTGGGCTAGTTTTTATCCAATCACAACTTTACCTTCTGTCAATTCACCAAGGCCCTTGCAGAAGCACAGACACAAAGGCTTGATGAGTACTTAGTGCTCTCAGTCTTCAGGTTGGGTTCTGGCTCTTTGTGTCACTTTCCTTTCTGTGCATTCTGACAGCAGAACACTGGGAAATATTGTTTGCATAAATGTCAGTAAAGTGAAATTGAGTCCCTACAAATATTCTGATATAAAAGCTGTGTGATTTTTTATTTCTAAAAGCTAATTCAAAATATTTATTAATTTATCAATATCACCAAAAAGCATTGTGGGGAACTACTTTTTCAAACAAACATTGTATCATAGATTAAATTGTGTACCCCAGTTAGGACATGTTCTTGGTCTTGATCTGCATTCTGGCAGATGTGGAACCACTGTAAATGAGATCTTTTCAAGATGTTGCTTCAGTTAAGGGGTGGTCCAAATGAATCTGGTTGGGCTTTAATACAGATTACTGGAGTCCTTTACAAGCACAGTCAAAGAAAAAAATTAAAAGACATAGGGAGTAGACAGAAGCTGGAAGTCAACAATGCTGAGAAGCCAGTAGAGGCTGCCATATGCATTGCCATGTGACAGAAAAGTCAAGGACCACAGATCCCCAGCAGCCAGTCCAAGAACATCACAGTCTTCTGGGAGAAAGCATCACCATTTTGCCACCTTGATTTTGGACTTCTAGCCTCAAAACCATAAGCCCATAAATTCCTATCAACCAATTGCATGGTATTTGTTTTGGCAGCCAGAAAAACTGAAACAAGATCCAATGTTGGGGGAGAGGCAAAGGGAATCTCCAGAATTACGATGACTTGAGAAACATACATGATAGTAGTATGCTGTGGGTAAAGGGCAAAGCCCACATTGGAGTAAGTGAGAAGCAGACAGTTGATATTCTTTGAGAATACAATTGAGAGTATACCTGCCAAGTATGAATGTAGTTCAAAGAGTGACAAGTGTTTGGATACCTGAGTTTATATTATGCAAGTAAAAACTATGCATGTAAACATCAAAATGAAACAAGATAAAATTCACTCTTAAGAAAACAAGAATTTGTTCAGGAAAGAAAAACAAAGGTATACTCTTCTCCATGTTTCAGTAATGAATAGAATTTATATAGTCACCATTTCAAATGCTGAAAAAATATTGTAACCAAAATTTTGTTGTAATGCCATCAGTAGACTGGGGAGGGAAATATGTTTGTTTATTGTGGGATTGAGGGAGGGAGAAGGAAGAGATTTATAGAGCTAAAACGTCATCTTTCATAGTGAGAAGTTAACACTTAGTGCCAAAAACTGAAAAGTCAGTTTAGAAATTTGGAGATAATGTTTTTCTTAGTTTAGCAAATAATTGAAAATAGTTGACTCTGGGGAGGGAAATTTACAGTGTTGTAGATTAATGTCTTTCTCAATAATATTAATGGAATTATTTGCCCTTCCAAACAAGTGCACATTCAACTTTGATTGACTAAAAATATACATTAGTTGAAAAAATGTTACATATGTCTACAGTATAGTGCAATGTTTAAGAGCACTGGTTCTGTCGTCATATAGCTTGGGTGAATTCTGGAATAATAAATAACTGGTTCCATGATTTTGGATAAATTATTTAATTCCTCTGCCCATCTTTTTCTTTTTTGAAAAAAAAGATCTATTATTCATCTTTTTGAATATTAAATGAAAATTCCATATGAAGTTCATAGAACTTCAAGGCACATGCTTAGCTTTTGCTGTTATTGTCATTGTTGTAACTACTACTATTACCAATAGTTCACTCCAGATCCCTGGTCCCTCAGTTCCCCACCCCAAAAGAAAATGAGTAATTGTGTGCATCATCTAGAGATAGTCCACATATTTGAATATATATATATGTGTATGTATATGTGTAGGTGATATAAATATTCCTATATACACAAAAATTTATTTACAAATAGAAATCTAATATTTACAACATTTTCACCTTGCAGCTATCATTTAAAAGATAGTATTTAGCTTGTGAACAAATAGAGATCTAACCTTTTTTTTTAAACACTGCAAAGCCTTCCATCATATAAATATACCATATTTGATCTATCTTCTTACCTACTGGTGGATATCAAGGAGGCAGAAGTCTTTTATTCTTAAAAATAATGCTGTAATTGCCCAAATGAGGGGACACATCTGGGGTAAAATCTCCTAGAATTTGAATCACAATGTCAAATATGAGGTTCTTAAAATTTTGACAGATGCTACTAAATTGTAAGTGTCTCTTAAACCACCCAACTCAGCATGCTGCCCATTCTGCCAGCTGATGTAGCCTGACCCATGATAATCCTGGAGGCAGCTGTAATTATATTTCTGGTGCATATTTCAAATCATATTAGGGGCATGTGCAACCTAAACATGAGTATGCATATAATTTATCAAACAAACTGAGACACTTTCGAGAATGAAAGGGTATGTACATTGTAATTATGCCAGGACAACCAGTGATAACCAGATATTTCCTGGAAAACTGGAACATAAGGTCACCCTATCTATGCATCATATTTGTTTATGTAAATGTATATTTTAATTAGAACCATATGGTAACATAGTAGACACTCTTCTGTACCTTCCATTTTTTGAAAATGCAATTTTATTAAGATATATTTACACACCATATAATCTATCCAAAGTATATAATCAATGGCTCACAGTGTCATCATATAGTTGTGCATTCATCACCACAATCAATTTTAGAACATTTTCATTACCCCAAAATAGAGAAAAAAATAAAACACCTATAACATCCCATATCCCTTATCCCCTCCTATTATTTTTATATTTTTTCTCTTTATTTTATTACTCATCTGCCCATACACTGGATTAAGGGAATGTCAATCCCAAAGTTTTCACAATCACATGTGCACCTTCCATTTTAACATAATGATATATTTTGGGTATATTTCCAGATGATTATACTTGAAGGTTACTAATTCTTTTTTTCTTTTTTTTTTTTTTTTTGCTCTGAATCCTTGTAAGATAGAGATTACTAATTCTTTATCATATCTACATGGATATATCATAATTTCTCCTATTGACAAGCATTTAGATGGCTTTCATTCTCTCACTAGTACAAAAATAATACTGCATTGAGCATTCTTTTTTATAGGTTATTTTTCTCACATGTAAGTATATTTATATGAATTGTTAGAATTTTTGCATTACAACTTCTATGCTTTTAAATTTTGATGGACACTGCCAAATTACCATTGTGAACAGTTCAACCAGAAATATATGAGTTTGCCTATTTACCCTAATGATTGCCAATACTGTGAATCATCACAATTTGTTTGTTATATATGTTAAATTTAATAACTGAAAAAATGCTAACATTAGTTTTAATTCACATTTTTATACAACTTTCATTCAAGAGCCATTTGTACTTCCTTTTGCCCATTTTTTCTATGAAGTTGTTGACCTTCACCTTATTGATTACAGGATCACTTCATATAAAGACATTAGAAGTTTTTCATCGATATGAATTCTCTTCTATTCAGACATATGCATGGAATAAATATGCCCACATTTCAAATGCATCCTCAGTTTGGCTTGTGTTTTCATCAAAAGAAATTCCATGTCTCTAAAAGATTTGATTCCTGAAGTCATCTGAGTAATCATGTAGGCATCAGGGACCAAATCAATATGTAATGGGTCTTTACCCAACCCAGATATTCTATGATGCACTTCTAGACATCTTAATACTTTCACTCATGGATATATCAAATATTTATTCAGTAGACACTGTGCAGCAAGCATTATGACAGCTGCTATAAGTAAAATAATGAGGAAAATATTCTTCAGGTGGCTATTTGTCAGCATTTATTAAGTTATGCTTTGGCAATAGACAACCTCAATATCTCTGCAGTTTGAAACAACAGGTTATTTCTTGTGTGTATTACATGGAAGCTATGGCAGCTGCAATTTAACCATGGCTTGACTCTGCCTGGTTCTCCTGTATGTGTCTTTTTTATTCCAGCAACCAGGCAACAACCCATATTTGGAGTATGATGTTCTCATTGCAGAAGGGAAAAAAAAGGAGAATTGCCTAACAGTGCTGTAGTTTTTAAAGCTTCTTTCTTACTGTGGTTTGTTCATTACTTCTGCACACATTCTACTGTCCAGAGGACTTTACATGGTCAAACTAGGAGTCAACAGAGTGAGGAATGCACTCCGCCCATGGGGAGGTCCAACACCTCGTATTGGAATATGCAGGGTTACGTGATCCTTCTACCAAGAGGGCAGCAAAAGATTGGAAATGGAATTATACTCTACCACAGGCAACGCTTCTGGCCACAAATGCCCACATCCTTCCCTTCTCCAGATAAAATACGCACATACCCTCCCTAAGGAGACACTGAAAGTCCTATTAAATCACAGTATTAGGCTCAAAATCCAAGATCTTGGTATAGACATTGCCTTTGGTCCATATGTAAATATTCTCTATTAAAAAACCTAAGTTTGAAAAAGCCAAGTTATCCGCACAGACACAGACACAGACACACACACACACACACACATACACTATACAACAGTAGAGAAAGAATCACATAATCACATTAAACACTCCCTTTCAGATAGGGGAAGAACTGGAGAAATAAAACAGTTGCTGTTCTATAACAATGTTAAATTTGGGGGATAGAGAATATCCTTTGATTAATCCTCCTCCTGCTCCTTGAGGAGCAAAGTGAATTATTCTCCATGACCTAAGTTCTGCTCCCTGGGAGGTCCTTCCTTTTCTTATTCTTTCTCACCATATCTAAAGACAAAAATGAGGAAGATGCCTACTTCAGTCTGCTTCTTTCCTGTAGAGTATTGGGTACACAGATATCCTCCCAACTTTCACATAGTCTTTCTTTTGACCCTGTGTAGTGGCTTTTTAATGATCCAACACTCAAAACACTCATTTGGATTTTTATCTACTTGCTTCCAGTCAGCTCCACATGCCAATAGTCAAACCTACAATTCTTTTCAAGATAGGTCTCTCCTTCTACTGTATATTTACATTTGTGAAATCATATATTCTCTATCAAAGTTGAGACACCACCATCCCAACTAGTCTGACAACAGTAGACTTGTTGTTCTCTGCAAGTGTGGTGATGCAGTCATGGGGCAGGGGGCGGATTTAAACAGAAATTGTTAGCAAATGGAACAGAACTTCTTCAAACTATCAAAATCTACGTCATCCTTAACTCCATCTCCTACATTCATTCAGCATGAGATTCAAATTTTGCATTCGAAAAATATACTGAATTTCAGGTATATTTCACATGGGAATGGGAATGGGAAAAGAAGAAACTAAAAGTAACAGCTCAAAATGAAAATCCACCTGCCTACATTTGGTGGTTCTAGGAGGAAGTTCAAGGAAGTATTTAGATATCTATAATTTAATAGTGTTGCATATGTTGATATCCTTACTTCTTTGTATTTTCTAATATTTAAAGGCATGAAATGGTACTAGATACTATTGTAACCCCAGTTCTTAGGAATGGGCACACCAATTGTTAACTGACTCCATCAAAATGAAAACAGGGAAAGAAATGAATTAACAGCCATGGATTTTCTCTTGCAATGTTCTGGCTACCAAAAGAAGAAACCTTAAGAGTATAATGCCATATATTGGTACCTGTCATATTAAACAATTGTAAAAATATCTTTCTTACCCTGCAAATCAAGATGAAATAATTTAGATATTTCTTGATAGCATTAACTTTCCTCACTGGGTTTAAAATCACTATACATTTTCTTTCCTTGCATCTGTAAATATTTATTGAGTGATCTATTCTTTGGCAGGGATTGTATATGTGCTATGAGGAATGCAAAATGTAAAAGTCCTAAAAAAAGTGAAAGTCCTCACACAGTCTGCAGCAAGAGATGTACAACTAAATAAGCAATACTCAAATGACAGGATGCACACTGATCAGGAAAAAGCAGGGTGCTAAGTGAACAGACAAAGAGGACCTCCTGGGGAATCTGGAAGACTTGACAGAGGAGGCACCTAAATAGAGTCATAAAAGTTGAGGTGTTAGGCAGAAGGTAGAAATTAAGTGCAGATGAAGCCAATATAAACATCGAGCACAAGAAAGTAAGGGCATTGCAAACTGCATTGGCATAACTGAAGTCTAATTTTCAAATAGAAAGACCTGAGACCTAGACTGGCCTGTCTTATAAAATTAACAAAGAGACTTAGACTTTATTCTTCAGCAATTGGAATGCATTGAATGTTTTTGACTGCAGTGTGAGAAAATCAGATGAGAGATTTAAAAGGATTAATTTGATAGGATAGGGAGATGGATGAGCAAGAGGTGATGCTGACAGCAAGGCGGTGGGGAAGGGGGTGGGGTCCAGCTATTAGTAGGAATACAGCACACCCAGGCAGGTCTGAATAAGACCATGGAGGTTCTCTTTATCTCATGTCACTTTTTATTTCGCTTCAAAAAACACAATTTGGAAATATTTTAGGGGTATTATTTTCAATAAAAAGGCTTTTCCTCCAATTTCACTGCAAATGTTAATATATATTTCTGTTTCTGCTATGAGTCTGAAAAAACAAAACTAAAACTGCCATGTAGTTTTTATTTGAAATGTGTCGTAGGCAAATGTATAAATCATTTTAATAGAGCATAATTGATAGATACAAATGCACAGCTCCTTTAATTAATTTTTATGAGCAGAATGAACAAATGTCTTGAATACTTCACGTAAAGTACTTCAGCCCAACAAGCAGATGGATATCATTTTGGATTCACATTGCAATTCCTATTTGATAAGAACTTATAATAAAATTGAGGAAAAATCTACATTAAAAATATCACTCTTTAAGTATGGACTTAATTCAGTTACTTCACTCTCCTAATAAATATAACTGCAAATAAGCCTGTTACTCTATTCTGAACCAGACAGGAAGTTTGACTGAGTCAAACTAATTAGCAATAAATCTGCCAGAATCCATTCAAAATATTCTCCTAATTAGTCAGAATAGGAATAGATGACTTGAAAATGTTATTATCCCACATAAGAAACCTTATTATTAAGATTTGTTTATCTTTATCCTGACACACCCATCAGTCTTTGCCTTTCAAGTCAGTTAAAATTTTCTGATCACCTGGAATGAAGAGATTATAAAAAAGGTTTCCAGGAGCACCAAATAATTGTGAGTCTTAGCTGGCTTATATTTATTTGTTCAAGCACTCTTGATACTGGAAATACAATTTCTTCTTTTTGTTCATACACTAAAATAACTACTTCCTTAGTTCTTTAATCTTCAAATGACTTTTGTTCTTTTAAAACTCTTTAATTTACTCTTTACTGTTTTGTTGTTTCCATGAAATAATTTCTTTTCATCTCTTACCCAACCATTTTCAGTGAATGTTTCCAGAACACTTTCATCAAAATTTTCAATGCCCTTTAAGTGTAGCTAATTAAGCTTCATTAAGGCATAAGGGTCTAAATCTTTACACCAATGATGAGTGCTTAATGGAACAAAGACAACCTTCCATTAAAGATTTATAAACTGGCTTAGTAAGTTCTTTTCCTGGCCAAGGAAACAACATTCTGCCACTTGGTAGGAACTGACCTTGATATTTCTACCTTTATTGTTTTATTCTGTCTGTTTTTAAGTAGTTAGACATCATATTTTTTTTTCTATACTCTGAAGGTAAAGATATTTTTATCTCTTAAACTCCCATGAATGCTTCTTAAGTATGGAAAGGACAGAAAATTTAACTTTACAGTAGAGAAGCCTGGCAAACACAACCTCAGTTATAGCTGTTTAAGGCTAGCACCATCGTGATAAATATCTTTGATGTTATATGATAAGAATAGCACTTCACCTTTATAGCCTTCCTTATAAAGCCCATAGCACCAGTCTAACCATGAAAAAAATAACAACTAGACAAACTCAAATTGAGGGGCATTCTACAAAATATCAGATCAATTCCCAAACACTTGTACAGTATCACTCATTTCTTTCTCAATGATCCAGATACCCTTAGGAGAGTTCACATTCTCTTTCCAAAGGCATAAAAATATGGATTGATTACTGAAGATTTTATTGTATTTATTCTCAGTGGCACTCTCACTGAGAGAAATGCTGAATTATTACCTCTAAATTATTATTATTTTTAAAAATTTCCACATGCTAAAGTTGAGTCACAGCAGGTACACATGTGACTCCATTTATACTTCAGGATGTTTAGTATTGTTATTAATATTTCTATTTCATGATCAAAATTGTTCAACATTTTGTGTAGATGAGAATTTACATTTAATTGGAATAAAATCAGTGAACTATGTTTTAAAGAAAGAACTTACCTAAATCTTGAAACTAGCCAAATAATAGATATCTATTCCATTAATTTTGGTCTGTTTAAACTTTAACCTTTGAAGCAATTACATTTATATCCACATTCTGCTAACTAGAACTCCTGACTGGGTCCTCCACAACTGCAAGGGAGCAAGAAAGTGCACTACTACCATATGCCTAGAAGGTTGAGAGTGGGAAAAATTAAGTGAGCAACATCACATTTTGCATATTTTAATTGCTTCTGTTGTGTCATTCGAAGACGTACCATAAATTTTGTGAGAGATGATAGTTATTATTTGTATTGGCACAGAATTAAAAATCTCAAGTTGACAAAGAAAGCTATTAAAAATGAAATCCTTGATCAGTTAACAAGGAACAATTAACTGGGAAAAGTTCAATTACTTATAAAAATTTGATAAATGATATGAGCATAACTGGAAACTTTATCTGTCACTAAAGAAGTTACCTGGGTTATTATAAAAAGTGAAGTAAATTGCAGCAATTAAAATATGCTAAATGTGGTGTTGCTCACTTAATTTTTCCCACTGTCAACCTTCTAGGCATATGGTAGGAGTGCACTTTCTTGCCTCCTTGTGGTTGTGGAGGACCAAGTCAGGAGTTCTTGTCGGTAAAATGTAGATATGAATGATTTGTGACATTTCAGGTCAAATATTTCATTGGTAGTATAGAAGTCCAGAGCTTTATTTTTTCTCTCACAAAATAATCAACAATATTCCAAAAGTTTCTGCCCCATCAACCTGAATCCTCTTGTGAGTCTACCATGCCAATAAATACAATTGCTCTGTTGACAAGGATGTGCCTTTGTGTGAAAAACAGCCAAAAAAATTGCAAAACACAACTTAGCTTTCATAAATCACTGAATTTTGAAAGTTGCTGGTTACTAGAAGATAACTTTTACTAATAGAGTGGCAATGCCATCTTTTTTAATGAAGAAAGTCCATAGAAATCTAGCTACACAGAATTTGTCACTTTAACTGGCTACATATATTTAGGAAACTAATTAAATAATTGCCCAAAATTTCCCTTCACATTGCATTGCATGCACATAAGGAAGATTTTGAAAGTTTAACTTGGCATTGATAAAATATGCTTATAAAGATAATTTTTTTAAAAAATAGGCATTTCAGAAAAGAGGAAATTAAAATCTCTCAAACACGTGAAAATGTTTCAACTTATTAGTAATCACAGAAATGCAAATTAAAACAACAGTCAGATTCCATTAAAAAGATAACAGATTAACAAACATTTAAGCAGACCTGAAAATGACAACGGTATTTGAAAGTGCAGGTACAATTGGGAATGCAAACTAGTACCATTTGAGAATATTATTTAGGAAATTTTAAGTTATTCATATTCTATAAGTTAGCAATTCAATTTTTATAAATGCTCTAGTAATGCATTTGCTCACATACACCAGAAAAATATACACATCTATTTTAGCAGCTTTTTAAAAATTAGTCCAAAACTGGATGTTCGTCAATCATAGAATGGATAAATTTTGCTATATTCGAACAACGCAAAACTGTACAGCAAAGAAAATGGGTGAGTTGTATGCAACAAAGTAAAATAAGCTCATAACATTTAAAATAAGAAGAAAAGCAGATAATTATACATAGTATGTATTCACATATAGAGTTCAAAACCAGGCAAACCTAAACAATATTGCTAATTGATGTATACATAGAAAAATGACAAAAAAAAAATATATAAGGGGATATTATCATAGAGATCAGGAAAGTGCTTATCTCTACAGAAAGAAATTTGATGGGGAGAGAGGCCTAGACAAACTTCATGGGTGCTAGAAATGTTCTTTTTTTTTTGGACAAGATGATGATTACATGGATTTTCATTTTATACTTATTTAAACTACACAATTGTTTTGTTTTATGCACACTTGTGTGCATACATTTCTCAACAATAGTAAAAATCAACCCAACTCTTATTTTAGACAGCACAGGATAGAAATAAACAGAAAAGGAATTTGAAAAAAAAATTAAGAACATAATTGGTTTATTTTCCTAGAGTCTCAATAAAACATCTATTAGCTATATATTTCTTGGCTTAGTTCAAATTTTTAAAGGCTTAAAAATTAGATTGACTTCTATAATGAAGAGACAAGATACCTGAAGAGCCAGAGCACAGACAGCTTAATTGGGTTGCATTAAGATTCTGATTATATTGGCATACATAGTTATGTAATGTGGCATATGATACTCAGACTATTAGGCTAGTAAATGACTTCAGTATTGACCATGGTTTTTGGAAATTAGGTGATTAGTGATTTAGGAGCAAATGGAAATGAAATGAAAGAAAATGGAAAAGAAAAAAAGGTGCACTTGGGGAAATTTTGCGCAGTCGTTGTAAGATATTAATCTTTGCCATGTTATACTATTTTTTCTCACTCAGGTTCCCCATTATTTTAAATGAATTTAGATGTAGTAGAGTTTGAATACTCATTTTTGTACTATCCATAACAGGCTTTAAAAAATATATTCTTTTTTCTGGAGTTGAATTTATCAGTAACCTCCTTGTTGGCTTCGGTTATAGGCTTCGTTCCATACATAGTCAGTGCCTATATCTCAAACACAGGCTTCCTAAGATATGAAGAGTTCATTTCTAAATTAAAACACAATTGATCTTTAAAATAGTTTAAGTGAAATTCAAAGTGACATCTGAAACCCACTGGCCTTCCTTCACCTATTTAAGCCAATGTAACATAAATTTTCTATTCTATAACAATCCCTAAAGGAAGAAGGCATTATATTTGAATGCACTTGCCAAAGCATAAAGCGGAAAAAAAAAGAAGTCTGTCCTTTTACTAGCTTTCCTATGTAGGCTTACAGAAAATAATGCATTTTACCTTGTATGGTAATTTTTTTCCTACAGTTATATCAAAAACAGTTTCTTTATAAGGAAAAATGTCCTAACATATACATATACTCACATATACGTACATATATACATATAAACATACATATAAACATAATTGGAATATTATTAAACAATATGGCAGAATAAATAATCCTAATAGCTTCCTTCTAAAAGATAATTAGGATGTTGGAGAAAAGTATTACACATATACTTTCAATTATACGAATGAGCTCGCAAGAAAATAAGTAAAATCCCCAGGGGCCACTAATGAAACGGAAGCTAAAAACCAAAGTTGGAAGTTGGAAGTGAATTTCTACCTACCTGGTTCAATTTGCTAAAGCTGCCAAAATGCAATATACCAGAAATGGACTGGCTTTTAACAATGGGGGCTTATTGGCTTTCAAATTTACAGTTCTAAGGCTGTGAAAATGTCCAAACTAAGGCATCGATAGGATGATACCTTCTCTGAAGAAAGGCCCTTGGTATCCAGGGTTCCTCTGTCAGATAGCAAGACATGTTACCCAGTGTCTGTTGGTCTTTTTCTCCCGGATTCCATTGCTTTCAGCTCCTGGCTTCAGTGGCTTTCTCCACTCCTTGGGGGACTTTCCTCTAAGCTTCTCTGGATGTTTCTCCCACTGAGCTCTCTGGTTTTTTTCTGTCCTTTATCCTGTTATCAAGGACTCTAGAAAAGGATTAAGACCCACCTTGAATTGAGTGACTCATATCTCAATTGAAACAAACTAATCAAAATATCCCACCCACAATAGGTCTGCCCCCACAAGAATGGATTAAAAGAGCATGGCCTTTTTGGGGGTTCATAACAGTTCCAAACAAGCACACTACCTCAGGAAACTTCATCAATCTTTGTAATCAAGAACTTGGATCTTAGTGGGTGCTGGGTACAAAAATTGAAGGCTTTGATGTCCATGCAAGCAGAAAGTCAAAACTCAAGTGCCAGGATAAAGCCAGGAGAGAGGACTCTACTGCCATTAGAGGGATATGTCAAGAAGACTTGTGTGTGTGTAACCTGAACTCTAGGTGGAAAAATGTCTCCTCATGGAATGATAACCAAGTACCTGCTCTTTCATTAATTTGTGGTTTAAATTTGTGCTTTGAAAATCCTTGAAATGCCAAGCCAGAGCAAAGACAACTTATCTGTAGAATGGCTCTCAACCATGGCTGCACAAAATTGCTACATATAAAACTCAAACAAATATTAACATACTTCAAAATTTTTAAGTGCAAAATTGAATGTGCTGCAATGAGAGAGTAAGAAGACTAAGACACCCAGAGTCTTTAGATAATAGAATATTTGGATATAGAATATAAAATATATACTTAAATTTTAATGATGTAAAAATGAAATTGAAACATAAGAAGAAACATGCACAATATATGACTGAATATATTTTTAATCACTAAATAGAACTTAAAATTAAAGATATAATTATTAAGATTATCTATTCAATTGATATTAAATAGCTTAGATGGAGCTAAAGAAGACATTAGGAAGCTTAAAAATAAATCATAATTAACTATCCAGAATGGCACAGATAGAAGAGAGAAGGAAAAAATAAATAAATTGGGGATTAGAAAAAGGAAAATTAACTCAGGATTAAGAATACTAAAGTAGTTCTAGAAAAATAAACAACAAAATAGAGAAGAGACAGTGTTCACAGAGAAAACAGGTGATAATTTTCCAGAATTAATGAAAATGTGATGGTCAAACTACTAGAAAGCCCAATGAATACATAATAAGCATTGATACACAGGGTAGTGGGGGCTTCAATTCACCAATGACAAAAAAAAAACTATTTAGTCAGCCACAGGAGAAAGGCAGATTCAGTAGAAAAGTGTAATGATTAGAATGAAAGCACACATTGGATAACAAGAGAAGACAATAATAAAAACAGAAAATGAAGAGCAGTGTTTAAAGAAAAACTCTTAAAAATGCAGAGAGAATTTAATTGCCTATCCAGAATTTTATAATAATTTAAGTTTAATTCAGGAATGAAAAGTAAAATGAAGAGAATTTAGACAAACGGTGATGATGATTGCTTTGAGAAATTAAAAGAAAGGAAAGGAAAAAGAGCAGAACTATGAGAAGGAATAGTGAGCAAAGAAATTGGTAAATATGCACCTAACCTAAGAAATATTAATTACATAAAGTGCCAATAATATCCAAAAAATGTGGCAAGGTATAGCATGTCACTAAAATACAAGACTGTAATAACATGGGAGACTGGAGGGGTTCTTAGAGTTTCTGACATTCTAATGGCTTCATATACTTTTCAAGAATAGTGGAGCCATTGGTGAATTAATACTTTGTTATTTTATGCATTAAATATAAAAGCTTAAAAATAAAAGGGTATATAATTTTGAAAACATTAGAAGAAAAAAGGAATAAAAATTATTAAATCTAAAGAACGCAACAAAAGAGAATATGGAAAATAACAGGGTACCAAAATGTTATGAAATAAGGTATTAGCAGTAAGTTCAAAACATACATAATTGTGATAAATATAAATAGTTTAAATTTTCCAGTTAAATATACATATCATAGGATTAAATAAAAAGTAACAGAAACAAACTTTTTGCTTTTTATAAACCTAAATCAAAATGTCAAAAAAAGTCTTGAATTAAAAAGGCAAAAGAAAATTATACTAATCAATTAGTGATGAAAACAAGCTGATACAGACAGATTAATATTAGACAAAATATATTTTCAGTCAGTGAGTCATTGTTTAAGTTTCCAGTATGCTAAAATAAATCATACAATGGGTTGGCTTAAAAACTGGAATTTATAGGCTCATGGGTTCAGAAGCTAAAACATTTGCTTCCTTCCAGGGTTGATAGCTTCTTGTTGGCTGGCAATCTTTGCGGTTCCTTGGCTTTTCCAACACATGGCAATGCACTTGGCAGCATTTTCTCCTTTCTCTTCCAGGTTCTGTTGACTTCCAGTTTCTGACTGCACCCCATGGATTCTCTTTGTGGCCTTCTCTATAAGGTCTCCGGTAATAAGATTAAGACCCATCTTGCTTCAGTTGGGCCACACCTTAACAGAAGTAACCTCATCAAAATATCCTGTTTACAATGGGTCCACACCCACAGAAATGAATTAAGATTAGGAACAAGTTTTTCTGGGGTACATAACTCCAGGCCACCACAGTCTGCTTTCTGAACCCCCAAAAGAAATGCTCCTTCTACATGCAAAAGACATTCATTCCATCACAACATCCCCAAAGCCCTAAGCCATTTTAGAAAAATGCTAAGGCCAAAGCTCATCAAAATGAGTTGTGTGTGTGGTCCATCCTGGGACAAAATTCCTTTCTATCTGTAGACATGGAAAATCTAGAAAACAAGTTCCTACTTCCAATATACAATAATGGGATAGACATAGGATAAACATTCCAATTCCAGGAGGGAGAAATTGGAAGGAAAATGGGCATCATGGGTCCCAAACAAGTCCAAAATCCAGCAGATTGGACTACAATGTCTAACAGTCATCTGTAGATTGATGTTTTGTCAACCAGACCTGATGATCAGCAGCCCCACCCTATGCACTTGTGCAGTGAACATGCTCTCCTCAAACACTGGGGTGCAGACCCCACCCTCTTCTAGCATCAGAATGGCAGCCAGGCTCTCCATGAACACCAGACACAAGCCCCGCCAACTCTGAGCACTGGGATGGCCGCGTACTCCCTGAACAGCAGGTTGCCAGGTGCACTCCCTCCAAAAGCCAGAGCAAATAGCCTGCCTTCTTTAAGTGCAAGGAGAGGCCTGCCCTTTCCACACAGATCTGATCTCTTGGCCCAAGGAGATCTCTTCAGTGCAGACCTCTGCTTCCAGAGTTCTGCCCTTGAAGGTGTTCTTCCTTCAATTTATTTCTTCCCTGTCTCTTTTTACACATTGCTTCTGTTCACATAAATTTTGCAAAAACCTTGCAGATTTTGCATGCAGTTCAATGGGATCCAAACCATCCATCCACAGAAACGTCCCACAGATCCTTCTTGTATAACTGCATTTCCGATCCTGACTTCCCCTGAAACGGCTGATTGGATGCAAGTTCATCTATTCATTCTTAATAAAGAGTTATTCAGTAAAACCTTCCTGTGGAACCATATTTCTGGGAACTCACTTCCCAGAAGTTCAGACAGGTCTCTGATAGAGCCCTTTCTGGCCGTAGTCTCAGAGCACACCACCTGGATAGGCTGAGAATTTTCCAAATCACTTTCTGGTTCTTCTATACTTAAGAGTTTAATTATCTTATTCCTTTCCTCTCATTTTATTATAAGCTGCAAGGAGAAACCAGGCTGCATCTTTCACATTTGGCTTGGAAATCTCCTTAGCTAAATATCCAAGTTCATTGCTTTCATGTTCTGCCTTCCATCTGACATCAGAATACAACTTTGCCAAATTTTCTGCCACTTTGTAACAGTGACTGCCTTTCCTGTGGTTTCCAATAACACATCATCCTTTTCTTCTAAGGCCTCATCAGAGGTACTTTAAACATCCTTATTTCTACTAACAGTCCTTTCAAAGTAATCTAGGCTTTTCCTATCAAGAACTTTACAATTCTCCCAGCCTCTGTCATTCATCAATTCCAAAGCTGTTTCCACATTCTTAGGAATTTATAATAGCTGCACACCACTTTCTAGTACCAAAAGCTGTTTTAGTTTCGTGGCTGCTTAAACAAGTGTCATACAATAGGTTGTCTTAACAAAAGGAATTTATTGACTGATGGTTTCAGAGGCTAGAAAGTTTACATCTTCTCTACTTTCTTCCAGGCTCCATTGACTTCCAGCTTCTGACTAATTCCCATGGATCCCTTTCTATGGCCTTCTCTAAAAGAACTCCAGTAATAGGATTAAGACCCATCTTGATTCGGTTGTACCACACCTTAACTGAAGTAGCCTTTTCAAAATGCCCTATTTATAATGGGTTCACACTGAAAGAATGGATTAAGAACATGTTTTTTTTTCTGTAGGGTACATAGCTCCAAACCACCACATTATATAATAATATATAATATCATTTATATAATAAATAACCTGTGTTATATAATAATAACCTGTGTAATTTGGGGAATGTATTTTATATTTTATCACATTATGCTCTCTGAATTTTTCTAACCCTTGCTCTTTCAACACATGTTAATAAATATGATAAATTCTAATAGAGTGGACAGAATTCAACAAGATATTGATATATAAGACATAAAACCTACTAATATCAGTAATTTATTAAAATTGACAACATACTAAGCCTTAAAGCAATGCTCAACTATTTTCAAAGACTTCATAACACAGAAATTTTCTGATAAATATTCCTTTAAGTTATAAATATGCAAGATAACTGGGAACATTTGGAAAAAACCTAGCATACTTAGAAAATTAACAGAATACTTGAAATAATTTGTGGGTCAAAGAGAAAACATAATATAATTAGATAATTCAGGACATATTATTTAATTTTTATAAAAAGAAGAAACAGAAAATTAGGACTAGAAGAGTGATTTCCAAATTTAATAAAGTGTGTCTTCTAAAAATTCATCAACAAACATTTGTGATATAATTAAAATATTCTTTTTAAGATGAGAAATAAAAAGGCATGTTTGAGTGTTTTCACTACCACAGTTAAATATTTATTTGGGAATCTTAACTAGTGCAAAAAGATAAGAAAAAGAAATAAAACTCATGCAGAATTGAAAGAAAGAAAAACTCATTATTTATAGATAACATTACTCATATAGAAAATTAAATAGCCTCTATAGACAAATTATTTGGATTTATTAGATGAATAGAGAATAAACTGTAACATCAATATACAAAATGGATTGTTTTCCAATACATCAGGAAAAAAATATAGGCAACATAACTGAAGAAAAATTGTTTTGAAAGAAGAGCAAAATAGTAAGTTGCTAGGAATACATCTAATAAATGTGTGTAAGATATTTTTGAAGAACAGTACAAAACTTATAGACAGAAACTGCAGAAGATCAAGAAGATGAAAGAGGAGAAAAAGGAGCAGGAAGAAGTGGAAGAAAGCAGGTGTATCATATAATGGATTGGAATAAAGTATCATGCATACTTTTCCCAAACTAATCTATAAAAATTAATATATAAAATCTATAAATTCCATTTATAATCCCAAATGCTTATATTTATGAAATACAAAAATCTTATGTTAATATATACATGTCATGGACAAGAACAAACACTAGTCAAATTTTTGGGAGATGAAGTATGGGGATTTGCTAAATCAAGAATAACAATGAGAATGGTTACACTTATACAGCACTTCCTATCAGCCATTGTTTTAAAATGTTTATATTTAAAATATTTAATTTCTACAACAAATAAAAGTAATATAATCCCTATTTTGATGCTGAGAAAACAGAAGCAAGCAAAGGTTAGATTATGTGCCCACACAGTGGTAGGGAATGGATCTGAACCCAGGCAATTTAGCACCAAAGTCTTGTTCATAATTATTTCCTTAATCAATGTCAAGACTTATGACTGAATTCTAGTTATTAAGGAAGTGTTGTATAACATTGGTATGAACAAGGATGATAATTGATCAAAATGGTCTAGAATTTGCATCAAAGATATATGAAAACTTGTTACATAACAAAGGTGGTTTTGCACAACCAATCTTTATAAATTGTACTTAGTTATCTATAATATGAAAAAAACATAAATTTTTAGATCATACAAAATTAGCTTCAGTTAAATCAAAAACCTAAATATATAAGATAAAATTTAAAACTTCTATGTAATTTTTTTTAAATCTCAGTTGTAAGGAATTTCTTAAAACTTACAAAGCAAACATTAGGAGGAAAGAGAGATAAACATGATCTTGTTAAGACTAACAGCTTCTGTGCTTCTGTAGATAATAAAAAGGAAAGGAAAACATGCAGCAAACTAGGAGAAGATATTTGCTATCTACATAATAAGAAGGCTTGTTGTTCAGAAAAATTTTTTTTTTTAACCACAAACTAACAATAATAGTAATATTAATAGGGACAATAATAATAATATAAAGCAACCCAAAAGATACTTAGGTAACATGGTATATTTAATAAAGATGCACCTACTCCACAACCCAGTAATTCTTTTCCTAGTTATATGCCTGAAAGAAATACCTGCATATTTGCTGAAGTAGACTTTATAATAATAATATGGCAACTTTGTTAACAGGAGTAAAAAATTGGAAACACCCAAAATGCCCATTACTGAAAGAATTTATGATGGAATTGTGGTATGGTAATATAATGAAATACTATAAATCAATGAAAAGGATATGTTTTAGTTACACTTTTATTACAGTTGAATGTCAAGATGTAATTTCATTAACTGGAAAAAACAAATTAAAGTATTTAGTCAATATTTATTTATTAATGTTTATTTAGTTAGTTAATATTTATTTAGTTAAATAATTCATTTATTTAATTTTAAACTATAATAATAATCTATAAAATGTCTATGGATACAGACATAGGTATTAAAGATAGAAGAATATACATGCAAATGATAAAATGAAGGATAATATCTTCCTTTGGTGGTAGGGGAATGAAGAATAAAGGAAACGGGATGGGGATTATTAAAAGAACTTCAATATTTTGCATGCTTTATATCTTATTCTGGTTGCTATACCATAAGTGTTTAATATTATTCTTTGTACTTTTTTGTATTTCTTTAAAAAGTAATGATTATATAAAATAGTGGAACATGCTTTTTTCAATTAAAAAGTTCATTTATTGCTGTCAATTTAGAAAAGAGAATTCAGAAATAACAAAATTTGTGTTGTTGCAATAACTCTACAGTGCATTTAATAAAAGGAATACTAGCTTGCATCTGTCTTCTGTAGTCTTACTGCTGCCAAACAAATTGTAGTGATAGCAGCAACTGAATATTGCTCAATATATCAACCATAATTAGAATGATTTTAAGGTAAAAAGGTAGCACCATTTTTTTTTAATAATTGCTGCTCATCCTAATATTTTTTGAAATCAAGATGTAAATTAAATGATATTTCTTTAGATGTATATTTCCAACAGAGCTTTTACACCTAATTCTGAGCTAGTCTAATATTCAACTTAACAAAGAGCATCCACTACTCTTACAGTGCCCTAGAGACAATTTTTAACCACTGTGTACTCTATAATGTATCTTCCTGATGAGTGTTATCTTTGGGCAATCTTCCAATTTATTGAGAAAATGAAATACTATACACTATTTATTTACTTTTGGAAGGATAAATCTGGTACCAAGCAAACAACTTAGCCGAAAATATTACCACAGAGGAAGGAATCAATTATATTTGCTTAAAGTATATTTTATCATTTATGTGCTCAAGTTTTATCATTTTTAAACTCTTGCATCACCATCAGTATCACTATCCCCACTCCCCACTCTCTTCCTCCCTCATAGAAACATCTTCTTCAGACTTGGACAGGAACCTGAAATCTCTCTCAGGGCCTAAATATTCCTTCCATGATTTCCTTGTCCACAAGAATAATCAATATTCTGTATCCTCAATCACATCATTTAATAATTCCAAGGTCATGTATTACACTAAATCTCATTTCACAATTACTACAATCTTTCAATTTACACACTCTACTTTTTTACTACATGTTTTACAAGCTTATTAGGAACTTCAGACCACTGATGATACAATTTTTATTCTCTGCTTCCATTCCCAGTCAATTTTTTTTAAAGTTCTATATATTTACCACCTGATTTTACTTCCTTATTCTGAAAACTCCTTCCTGACAATCTTGAACACTACCACTTTACTGGAACTTTTCTCATGAAAAAAATCAATCAGCACATTGTCCATCATATCAAGGAAAACTTTTTAATGCATGTTCCCTAAATATTCAAAATTATTAAACATGTAGACCTCCACATAAACATGCAGCCCCTGTGAAAATTTTAATGGCAAACTACAGTTTTATGTATCAATTTATCAAAATTTTTATTTCCTTATTTTAATGTCTGCTTTGTCCAGCATATTGTAAGATCAATAATCTTATGACTTGTACCATTTTCCAGGTAAAAATGACTTCCATGGAGGAAGGCAAGAAGGCAGCATAGAGAGAAGTGGAATTTAGTTAGTCCCCTGGGGCAACTAATAAACAACCAGGAATAGACTAGTAAATAATCTGTAATAATTGCTGGGGGACAACTGTGACTGTCCACACATTGTACACCAATCTGGATTGGGTGGAATGGCTGAGATTGCAGCATAAAATCTGTAAGTAAAAACTGCAGAACTGCACTGGGAGCTCCCTCCCCCTCATGGCAGACCGAGCAGCAAAAGCTCACTGTAGGAGAAAGCAGCAGTCCTGGAGTAAGCAAATATACCTCAGCCCAGCTCCAACAGGGGTTTTAATCAACAAATGTGGACTGCTGAATACAAGCTACAAATATAGACAAACCCCTAATAAGCAGACAGAGGCTTTTAGTGATGACTGACCTTAAGGAGCCAGAAAATGCCTGTGCACCAGGAAAGGGAGCCCAGAAGACCAGGTGCTCTCTCTGACCAATGGGCAAAACTGGGGGGCCATGGACTGGCTCTGAAATGGGACTTTCTTTCCCTTTTTCTCTCTCTTAACTTGAGTGGCTCAGTGAAGACAGCCTCAGCCATTTTCAGTTCACAACACTCTGACTCAGACAGTGGTGCAGATAGAGTCAGAGAGACAATGGAGCATTTCGAATGCAGAACCCTAGGGGTTGTATCTTCCCTAAGAGGAAGGAGGTGGGGCCAAGCTCTAGTGCCAGCCTTTCATTCAGAACCCAGACCCCAGGGTCTGGGAGGAAACAATCAAACCAGAAACAACCTAAGCTGAGAACTAAAGGGGCCACACCTCCTTACATCAGTCAGGAGTGAAAGGCTGACAGATGCCACCTGCTGGGCAGGTTAGGAGAAGCACAACTCCAAGGGGCCTCACAGGAAAGTCTGTCAATCTTCTAAGGTACACCCTCATGGAAACTTGAAACTGAATATAACTCCATTCTGAGATCTGAACCCATTCTGGCCTGGGAAAATCTGGGGTAGCAAGGGAAACCAGATGCCTAGACAACAGAAAACTACAAACTACACTAGGAAAAATGAAGATATAGCCCAGTCAAAGGAACAAACTTACATCTTAATCAAGATACAGTTGAGATATTGTTTCACTTTAATGAAACACTCCATTAAAGATTTTCAAAGAAATATGCTAAGTCAACTCAAAAACCAAATCAATGAGTTCAAGGATGATAAGACAAAAGAGATGAAGGCTATAAAGAAAACACTGCACGAACATAAGGTAGAAATGGAAAGTTTGAAAAAACAACTGACAGAATCTATGGCAATGAAAGGCACAACACAGAGATGAAAAACACAATGGAGACATACAACAGCAGATCTCAAGAGGCAGAAGAAACCACTCAGGAACTGAAGAACAAGACACCTGAAATCCTACACACAAAAGAAAAGATAGGGAAAAGAATGGAAAAATATAAGCAACATCTCAGGGAATTGAATGGCAACATGAAGCACATAAATGTTTGTGTCATGAGTGTCCCAGAAGGAGAAGAAAAGGGAAAAGGGGCAGAAAAAATAATAGAGGAAATAATCAATGAAAAGTCCCATCTCTTGTGAAAGACATAAAATTACAGATCCAAGAAGTGCACTATACCCCAAACAGAATAGATCTGAATAGACCTACACCAAGACACTTAATAATCAGATTATCAAATATCAAAGACAAAGAATCCTGAAAGCAGCAAGAGCAAAGTGATCCATCACATACAAAGGAAGCTTGATAAGACTATGTGCAGATTTCTCAGTAGAAACAATGGAGGCAAGAAGGAACTAATGTGATATATTTAAGATACTGAAAGACAAAAACTGCCAATCAAGAATCCTATATCCAGCAAAACTGTCCTTCAAATATGAGGGAGAGTTTGAAATATTCTCTGACAGACAATGAGAGAGTTTGTGAACAAGATACCTGCTCTACAGGACATTCCAAAGGGAACACTACAGACTGATAGGAAATGACCGGAGTGAGAAGTTTGGAACACAATTTTGGGTGATGGTAGCACAACATAAGCACACCAACAAAAATGATTGCAAATATGGTTAAAAGAGAAAGATTGGGAGCATGTGGGACACCAGAATAAAACAGAAAAGATAAAGTCTAGGACTGTATAACTCAGTAAAACCTAGAGTGCTTGACAATTGTGATAAAATGTACAAATATTTTTTACATGAGGAAGAACAAATGAATGTCAACCTTGTAAGATATTAAAAATGGGGTTGTATTGGGGAAAAAATAAAATCACTGCAAACTGGAAACTATAGTTAACAGAAACATTGTATTATGCTTCCTTTAGTGTAACAAAGGCAATATACCAAAGCTAAAAGCCTGTAAGAGGAGGACATAAGGGAGGGGTATGGGACTCTTGGCATTGGTGATGTTGTCTGACTCTTTTATCATACTTTAGTGTAATTCTATCTTTCCTTTTGTTGCTTTTTAATTGTCATTTTTCTTTCTTTTTCTTTTTCTTTTGTCTGTCTACCTTCTTTGACACTTCTTTCTTTGTTGAAGAAATGGAGATGTCCTTATATAGACAGTGGTGATGGTGGTGAATGCATAAATATGTGATTAAACAGGGAACCATCAATTATTTTCTTAGGATGGAATGCATGGTGGGTGAACAAAATTGCCTTAAAAAATGGGTTAATGAAGAAAACTTGAGAGCACTAATATTGAGTGAAATAAGTCAGGCACATAAGGACAAATATTGTACGGCCTTGCTGATATGAACTAATTATAATATGTAAACTCATAGACATGAAATATAAGTTACCAGGATATAGAAAGAGGCTAAAAACAGGGAGTGGTTGCTTTTTATGAGCAGAATGTTTAGCTAGGTTTAACTTAAATGTTTGGAAATGGACAGAGGTGATGGTAGCACATTATTGTGAGAATAACTAACAGTGCTGAATGATGTGTGAATATAGTGGAAAGGGGAAGTTTAGAGTCACATATGTCACCAGAAGGAAAGTTGGAGGTTAAATATGAGAATGTATAAAACAGGGAATCTTGTGGTGAACAATGTCCATGATTAACTGTACAAATATTAGAACTAGAACAAATGTATGACACTATAACTAGAAGTTGATAATAGAGGGGTATATAGGGGAAAAACTTACCTATTGCAAACTATGTACCACAGTTAGTAATATTTTAACATTCTTCCATCAACAGTAACAAATGTATTATATGAATACTATGAGTCAATAATGGATGGGGGGTGGTTAGGAGTATGTGAGGATTTGAGTTTCCTTTTTTGTCTTTATTTCTTTTCTGGAGTAATGAAAATGTACTAAAAATTGAAAAAAAAAATCATTAATTGTGGTGATGGATACAGAGCTATATGATGTTACCATGGGCAACTGAATATGTACTTTGGATCTTTGGATCATTGTATGGTATGTGAACAATCTCAATAAAATTAAATTTAAAAAGTGACTTCCATAATGTTGAATACCTTTTGGCCTATATTGCTTACTCTACTTTCCTTCCTGAGTTCTTGACTTCTAAGATACTACTATTTCCTGAGTTTTCTCTTCTCCCACAATTGTTCCACCTCTGTATCCTTTACAGATTCTGTCTCCTGTACCTAACCAAAAGAAAAAAAATTGTGGAAATCCTTAGAACTTTGTGCCAAATCATCTTTACTCCTCAGGTAACTTTCTCTACATAGAAAATATTATTTACTCTAATAGTTTTGATATGAACAAGTTCTAAGTACAACAACATTTACATCTCTAATCTCAATGTTTTTTCTAAGGCATCGCCATTTGGATACCTTAGATAAATATTAATGCATTATTTCCAAAATATTTGTATCTTCTTCCAAACCCCTTCCTTCTCTACTGTACAAATCTTGTGAAAATATAATTGTTGACTTTCCAAAGAATGTTTAATGTTTTAAAAAAGACTTCATGTATTTTTCAATTTTTGACTGAATAATCATATGTACACAAATAAATAACATTATTTATGAAAACTGGATACATCCTAGTCTTCATATAGAGCAATTTTGGAATATGTAGACTAAAATATAGTACAAAGTCATTTAAAACATAAAGGAAAAGAATATAAAATGATATGATAAAATATATTGTTAACTAAAAAAGCATGCTCAAATGAATATACAGATATTAGTAATAATAACAGTGGTCTTTTCTTTACGTGCAAAGATATGAGTTATAAATATAGTGAAAGAGAAATATGGTGATGAAGAAAGAATGGATGGGAGGAATGAAGGGAGAAATAAAGAGAGACAGATAGGAAGAGATGGGAGGGGAGAGAGAGGAAAAGCAAAAAAATGAAGGAGAAAAGGAAGAAAGCCTATAAAGATAGACTAGAAAGATAGAATCAATATTTAAATAAATAAATGATGGATAGATGGATACTAGGAAAGAAAGAAAGAATGAAAGAAAGAAAAAGAGAGGGAGGAAAGGAGGAAGGGAGGATACAGGGAAGGAAAGTATTATTTATGATTTGTTTTAACAAATGATCCTACATTTATGAATACTATTTCTTAAACAGAAATCTGTAATTTTTTATTTACATTTTTTTAATGGATGTTGGAAAATGTCTTTTTTTTATTATTATAAAGTCATCTTATTCAAGTGGAAATGTTATACCCTGTCTGAGTCAATTTATAAAATTCAAACAAGGAGCTAATGATTTTACTGTGTGAATTATTTTTCTTGTTTTTCTGTGTTTTCAAAGATGAACAAGAGAGAATCCCACTCCTCTCCCTCAGGGAGCTAAAACTAAAATTACAATTTTTTCCTTTGTTTGTTTATAAATAGGAATGCAGACCTGAATCAAAAAGACTTGACTATGAATATGAATCAAATCAACCATCAACAGTCAAAGGCAGCCTTCTTTGCAGATATAAAATAAATACCACTTCAATATAAATATAAAGATAATTTTAGAATTGAAGATAACTTGCATGTATGTATGAGTCTGGAATGTTTTATGAGAAAACCATTGTTTACTTCATTAAAATCATATTGACTGCCACCATTTAGACTTTATATATAGGATTTTCTAAATAAGAATGAAATATTACTGATACACTGATACAAGTTTTTAAAATATTTTTTCATCCTTTGCCCTTCTTACATTTGATAATGAGATTTTCTATACTTATGAAATGAGATAGCTAAGAATATAATTTTAAATAATTTCACTCACAAAGAAGGGTACAATTATGACACATTAACAGAGACAGTTATAAAAGTACTATTTTTGGAGGGCTTTTTTCCTTTTTTCCCATATTGAATGTTAACCAAATTCAAAAAAAGAACAAAAAATCACTATGATCACCTATATCCAGAAGTTTAAAATGTTTTCTCATCCCCTGCTTGCTATAGGTTCATTCAGAATAGAACTGCCTGAAGCAAATATCTGAATCCTACTTTGAAAATTAGTTATGGAGAACTAATGTCAAATTTGGTCAAAATTTCACTTCATCTCTTTCTTTTATTTCCCCTATTACTGCTGCATACATGACACAATGACATATTTTCCTTAACACTGAATTTGCTTATGGGAATTTGTTCTCACTTGTGTCACTCAATAATATGTAACACAAATATTTATTTATCTAGCGTAAGGAAGAGAAGCCTTATCCACAACAGTCACTGCCTATTGCCATTTTTATTAAAATCTTATCACTGAGAGAAAGTCAGTGCTAATGTCTTTCCTACTAATTATCTTATGTTGAATACATTTTTAATGATTCCAGACTTTTCTTCTAAACAGATGTTCCATGAACAGTTTTCTAGTTGTTTTCTGATGTTAGACTACTTAATAAGTTGGCATCAATTTGTTAGGTTGTAAAACTGGGTACTTTGCTAGAACCAATTTTATATTAGCATAAAACTTTAGCACACTTGGCCCTGAGTGGTTCCCCAAGGAAAGGAAGTAGCCTTTCTTAACATTTTATTGCCTCATGCACCAGTGTTTTATTTGCAAATTGGTTTCTTTCCCTGGATCTCTTTTTCTGTGCTAATGAGCTACACAAGCCAGGATTGCCCAAGAATTGTGTAGTTCTTCAGGGTTAATTTCAGAGGCAAAATAATTCAATTCCTCAGCAATTTCCTGGAAAAGATAAGTACAGGACAGGATTAGTGCAGACATAAAAGCAAGCTTTAAACATTCCTTCTGAGGTGGCCACTCACAAATTTATCTCCAACCTTAAACCTTAATTACAATGAAATGCTAGAAATAATGGCAATATCATCACTTGCATTTGTTGAGGTAGGCAGAGTGTATAGGTTTTGAAAGTAAAGCCTAAGTTGATTTTTTTACTTCATAGGTGAGTTCACTGTCTACTCACTCAAAGCAATTATTGAACATTATCTTATTGAACATTATGCCTTAAAAGGTAATGAAGGGTTTCACCAAAGTACCCAACATTGATGAAACATGTATCTATTCTCTCCACTTTTAATACCATATCAATTTTTCATGACTGAATTTGACATGATCTCTTCTTCTGCCCTGTTTTTCTCTCTTGCTTGATAACTGAAATGGGGCTATTGAGAGAAAGGAATTATTATGCCCCTTGCCAGTTCCATGAAATAAAGAGAGTGGCATTTGCCCTTTGCTTGGTACACTCTGAGATAGTATCACATTATTGCAGAAGCATCACGTATGAAGGCAAAACACAAGAAATAATGCCTCTATGTCATCTTTTATTATTACTACTTGAAAATGGTTTCCAAAGTGGTTATTTCATTAAATAAACACTTTTTCTTTGTACTGTGAAGTAGTTCTTTTTTTTAAGTGAGCTGTGATTCAGCTAATTTTCTTTGAGTACCTGGGAAATTCTTTTTTCAGGTGAAGAACAAAAGGAAGACATCTTGATCCTTCAAGAAAATCACAATCTCCCCTTAATTACAGGTAAAGTTCTACTGAATAAAATATTACAATATTAATATACAGTTTAAGAAAATGTTACCACCCTTTGACTTTCCGATGCATCTAAAAATTTGGTCCTTATAGGGGGATTTATTTATTTTTTTAGCTGTGCTTTTGCCTTAGTTTCCCAGTGCTGCAATCAAAGTGTCACAAACTGGGTGGGTTAAAACAACAGAAACTTATAGTCTTACAGTTCTGGAGGCTGGAAGTATGAAATCAGGGTGTCAGTAGAGCCATGTACCATCCAAAACCTGTAGTGCAGTATCCTTTCTTGCCTTTTCCAGCTTCTGGTGTTTACCAGCAATTCTTGGCATTTGTTGGTTTATATAGATGCACCAGTCTGCCTTCTCCATCTTCACCTGCCCTTCTCCCAAGTGTCAATCTGCTCTCCCCTCTCCCCTTGTAAGGGCACCAGTCATATTGGATTAGGGCCCACCCTAATTAATTTGTTTTGACCTCATTTTAACTATGGCATCTTCAAAGACCTTAATTCCAAATAACGTCACATTCCCAGGGAACCAAAGATTAGGACCTAAAGTATCTTTTTGGCAGATAAAATTCTACCCATAATACCTGGCTTCCATATTCTAAAATTAACAGTAAATATTCAACACAAAATGACATAAATATATATAGAATCTCCCCTAGACATTTTGATAGCAGCTTCTAGAGGCTGACTTCCTATATGCTTTATGAAAATTGAACTATCCATAATATTTCAGGGATTTAAACTTTGGGACATAAGGAGGAACATAGCTAACTATGACTAGCTTACATGTTTACAGAAATGTAAGGATGTTTTAAATCATATCTCTACTATCTGCCATCTTGCCTTTGGGTTTCTTGGCCATCACAATCTAGATGACATGTTCAAAGAAGAGAAAACAGCAAAATGCCTGATAAGTTTTAGAAATATTACAAAGAATGTTGAAGTTCCTACTGTGTGTGCAATGAGAAGTATAGTTAATTTTTGTATTTTTAAAGAGAGCATCCAAAGAAACTGAAATCAGGTTCCTTGGAAAATATTAGCCTTATTTTTAATATATAAAATTTAATATTTTCTTAAGATAGAAGAATATGTTATTTAAGGAAAGCTTCAATGATTATGTGTTTCTTAATGTCTAATATAGCAATAAGTTTGTAATCACATATTCCAGTTATCTAATTAATATAAGTATTATGCATGAAATTGCATAATCAATACATGTAATTCAGTACAAGTTAAGATGTATAATTAATAGGAATCTGCAATGTCTATGTTTATGCTTTACTTTTAGTATCCAATATAACTCGTTAAATCTCTTTGGGCATATGTAGGTGATTTTAAGTTCTTATATTTTGGACACAAAATTGACTGCCACAAAATAGAAAGAGCACATTAATAATTTAATGACTAGACATCAAGGCTATATTTCAAACTGCCTCACAGGAGAACAACAAATTTGAAAAATCTCAGTGTTGTCTTTCATTGTATAGGACTGCTCCTGAGCAAGAACCTATTAGTATATTTGATTTTTCATTAATATAGGAACATGTTATTTAACAGTCCTTGTAAAATGATACATTTTACATTCTGTTCCTTATTCTTAATTATAGAACCTATAAGTTCAGTAATAAAACATTTCCAGCAAATCTTTGAAATCAGTTTGGTAAGTGTGCCAGTTTGAATGTATTATGTCCCCCCAAACGCTGTTATCTTTGATGTAATCTTTTGTGGGCGGACCTATCGGTGTTGATTAGATTGTAATTCTTTGAGTGTTTCCATGGAATGTGCCCCACCCAACTGTGGGTGATGACTCTGATTGGATAATTTCCATGGAGGTGTTGGTCCACCCATTCAGGGAAGGCCTTGATCTGTGGAGCCATATAAATGAGGTGATGGGCAGAGGGAACTCAGTGCAGGTGTGAGTGACATTTTGAAGAAGAGCTACAGTCAAGAGGGACACTTTGAGGAATGCACAGGAACTGAGAGAGGAGCTGCAGATGATGGGACAGTTTGAAGACAGCTGTTGAAAGCAGACTCTTGCCCTGGAGAAGCTGAGAGAGGACAAATATCCCAAGTGCAACTAAGAGTGATATTTTTGAGGAATTGCAGCCTAGAGAGGAATGTCCTTGGAGAAAGCCATTTTGAAACCAGAACTTTGGAGCAGACGCCAGCCACATGCATTCCCAGCTAACAGAGGTTTTCCGGACAGCATTGGCCATCCTCCAGTGAAGGTACCCAACTGCTGATGTGTTACCTTGGACACTTTATGGCCTTAATAGAGTGACTGTGTAACCAAATAAACCCCCTTTTATAAAAGCCAATCCATTTCCGGTGTTTTGCATTCTGGCAGCATTAGCAAACTAGAACAGATTTTGGTACCAGGAGTGGGGTGCTGATGCTGCTGTGTTTGCAAATACCAAACAAGTTGGAATGGTTTTTTAAATGGATAAGGGGAAGATTCTGGAAGAATTGTGAGGAGCTTGATAGAAAAGGCCTAAACTGCTTTGAAGAGACTGTTTATGGAAATATGGACTCTAAAGATACTTCTGACAAGGACTTGAACAGAAATGATGAATGTGTTGTTGTGAACTGAAGAAAGGTGATCCTTGTTTTAAAGTGGCAGAGAATTTGGTAAAATTGAGTCCTGGTGTCAGATGCAGAGAAGAATTTGAAAGTGACAACCTGAAATACTTAGCTGAGGAGATCTCCGGACTATATGTGGAGGATGTACCCTGGCTTCTCCTTGCAGCTTATAGTAAAATGCGAGCAGAGAGAGATAAACTTAGAACTGAACTCTTGGGCTCAATGAAGCCAGAAGCTGATGGCTTGGAAAATTATGGGCTTCCAGGGGGTGGAATCCCAGAAGCTACAGCCCAACATGAGGATGTTACCAAACATGGAACCCAGCCACCATTTCAGTACAAGCCAAGATTGAAAAAGGAGTTAAGCAGAAAGGATTTGTGGAAAGTCCTATTGTCTGACAGCTTTGATCCCTGTGTGCTTCATGTGAAGCCAACAGAATTTTTGTGAGATCTTTATAGACAGAGATGCTGCCAGTCTGGACTGGAGGAGACAAACAAGGAACAAATTGAAGAAAAAATTTCTTCAAACACAGAGCCATGGAGGTTGAGGTCTGGAGTCAAGAGGTCTCAGGCTGGGAGAGTGGAGCAGCCCACACACTTGGAAAGGGTGAGTTTGCCCTGGAGGTCAAGGGTGGGCCTTCCACCTCGATGCTCTGGAAGAGTTTTGCCACCCCAGGCCCCAAAAAGGGTGGAGCACATTCCCAGGGAATTGGGGACAGCCTGGCTGCCACCACACTGTTCTGAAGGGGTTGAGCATGTGCCCCAGAGATGGAAGGGAATCTGGGAGCTGCCCCAATGTTTGAGGAGGGTGGGGCCCAGAAGGTGGTCTCCCCAATGTGTGGATATGTTGGAGCACTCACCTAAGCATTTGGAGAGGAAAGGGCTGTCACAAAGGCCCTTAGGAAGTGTTAGACTCCCAATCTCTCAAGCCCCAAGAATGCAACATCGTTCTATTAGATTATTTCCATAGGAGATGTGATCCCACCCATTCAGGGTGGGTCTTAATTAGATCACTGGAGTCCTTAAGAATGCTGAGAACCAACACAGACCCAGACACATGGAGATGCTTGGAGATGCAGCCAAAAAGATATTTTGAGATGCTAAGTTGAGAGATGAAGCCAAAAATTTGCCACAGAGAAGATAATAGAGGAAGCCAAGATTCTTAGAGAGAAGCACCTTGGGAGAACAAGCAAGGATGCAGGGGAGCTGAGAGAGAGAACTAAAAGAGACCGAAGCCCAGAGACATTTTGGAGAAAGTCATTTAAAAACCAGAAACCTACAGCAAAGGACCAGTAGATAACAGCCACATGCCTTCCCAGCTGACAGAGGTGGTCCAGATGCTATTGGCCTTTCTTCAGTGAAGGTATCCTCTTGATGCCTCAGTTTGAGCACTTTTATAGACTTAGAACTATAAATTTGTAACCTAATAAATCCCCTTTTTATCAAAGCCAATCCTTTTCTGGTATTTTGCACAATAGCAGCTTTAGCAAACCAGAGTAGAGAGTTTAAAATATTCACAGATAAACGGAACTGAGAGAATTCATCAACAAAAGGCCTGCCATATAAGAATTACTAGAGGGAGTTCTGTAGATTGAAAGTAAAAGATAGGAGAGAGTAGTCTGGAGTGTGAAGAAAAGAAGACCATCAGTGAGGATAACTAAAAGAGTAAATGCAAAACCTACCAGTACTGTATCCTCAATATACAACTCTTCTCTTTAATTCCTATGAAAGTCAGCATACAACTGAACAAGTAAAAGTCATATTTCTTAATATCAAATGTGAAAAATATAAGGTGGTAAAATGGAATAAAAACAAAATAAAGAGGGAAAACATGGATGTGGGAGCAGAGAATATGCATGCTATCGAAGCTTAGATGGTATGTTTTCAAATTAGCATGTTTTAGATTGCAATATAAACCACAGGGTAACCATAAATAATTTAATTCAAAAAAATAAACAGAAACAGAAATGAGAAAGGGATCAGTCACATACATAACAACACAGTAAAGGAAGTTGCAGTAAAAGAAAAAGGAGTAAAATATATATATATATGACATAAAAACAGAAGGAAAAAATGACTGAAGTAAGTACTGCCTTTACAGTAATGACTATTAATGGATTAAACTCCTGAATCAAAAGACACAGATTGGCAGATGGGGTGAAAAGGCAAGGGACTCACCAGAGACCCAAAGACACAAATAGGTGGAAAGTGAAAGGATGGAAAAAGATAATTCCATACAAATAGTAACCAAAAAAGAGCTGGCATAGCTATACTATATCAGACAAAATAGACTTTAAGTCAAAAGCTTTAATAAATAAATAGACAATGAAGGATCCTATATATTAATAAAATGGACAATAAAACAAGAAGAAATAACAATTATAAATATGCACTTAACTACTGTGCCACAAAATACATGAGGTAAGCACTGGCAAACTGAAGGGAGAAATAGACGTCTCTGCAATAATTGTTGTAGACTTCAATACACAACTCTGATCAATAGATAGAACATCAGGGCAGAGGATCAATAAGGAAACAGAAATCTTGGATCATATAATAAATAAACAACACTTTAAGTCATTTACAGAACATTGTACCCCACAACAGCAGTATACACATTCTTCTCAAGTGCTCATGGATCATTCTCCAGCATAGACCACATGTTGGGTAGCAAATCAGGTTTCAATAAATTTAAAAAGATGGAAAAATTATACAAAGCACTTTCTCTGATCATAATGGAATGAATCTGGCAATCCATAACAGGTGGAAAATGGGAAAATTCACAATTTATGGAGGCTAAACAATACATTCTTGCATAATCAGTGGGTCAAAGAAGAAATTACATGAGAAATCATTAAATATCTTGAGATGAATGATAATGAGAACACAATGTATCAAAACATATGGGATGCAGTGGAGGCGGTGCTGATAAGGAAACTTACAGCCCTATACAGACACCTGGAGGAACTAGGAAAAAAAAAAAAAGCAAAAACAACAGCAAAGTAACCCTAGAACAAACAGAAGTAAAATTTAGCAAGGATTAGAGCAGAAATAAATGGAATTGAAAACAAAAACAACAAAAATAATGGAGAAAATTAACATAAACAAAAGTTGGTTCTTTAAAAGGATCATTAAAATTGATAAACTCTTAGCTAGGATCACAAAGAAAAATGAGAGAAGATGTAAATAAATAAAATCAGAAATGAGAAGGGTGGCATTACTATTGACCACACAGAAATAAAAAGGATCATAAGAGGATACTATGAACAACTGAATGCCAACAAATTAGACAGACTAGAGAAACAAATTCCTAGAAACACGTGAACAACCTACACTGACTCTAGAAGAACTAGAAGACCTCAACAGACCAATTATAAATAAAGAGACTGAATCTGACATTAAAAACTCCCCCCCCCCAATCAAAGCTCAGGACCACCTAGATGGTTTCACAGATTAATTCTACCAATCACTCCAAGAATTAAAACCAATCCTCTTCAAACTCTTCCATAAATTCAAGAGGAGGTAAAACTTTCTAATTCATTCTATGAGGCCAACATCACATAAATACCAAAGCCAGATAAAGATATTACAAGAAAAGAAAGTTACAGACTGATTTCTCTGATGAATATAGATGCACATATTCTCAAGTAAATTCTTGCAAATTGAATCCAACAGCAAGCACACTGAAAGAATTACACACCATGATCAAGAAGATTTTATCCCAGGCATACAAGGGTGGTTCAACATAAGAAAATCAGTCAATGTAATACACCACATTAACAGAATGAAGAGAAAACAAAAAACGAAAAACACATGATCATCTCAATTGATGCAGAAAAGGCATTTGACAAAATCTAGTATACTTTCATGATAAAAATATTTAGAAAAATAGGAATAGAAGGAAACTTCCTCAGCATGATAAAGGGCGTAAATCAAAAACCCACAGCTAATATCATACTCAATGATGAAAGACTGAAAGCTTTCCCTGTAACGTCTGGAAAATGTTACTGCTGTTATTCAGCTGTAACCTGGAAGTTCCAACCAGAGCAGTAAGGCAAGAAAAGAGTATAAAATGCATCCAAATTGGAAAGGAAAAAGCGAAACTTTCACTATTTGTATATGACATGATCCAATATGGAGAAAGTACCAAAAAATCTACAACAAAGCTGATAGAGCTAAGAAACAAATTCAGCAAAGTGGCAGGGTACAAGATCAACATGCAAAAATAAGTAGTGTTTCTACACACTAGTAATGTGTAATCTGAGCAGGAAACCAAGAAAAAAATCCAGTTATAACAGCAACTAAAAGACTAAAATATCTAGGAATAAATTTAACCAAGTATGTAGAGGACTTGTACACAGAAAAGTACAAAACATTGCTAAAATAATAAAAAAAGACGTAAGTAAAAGGAAGGAAATTCTCTGTTCAGGGATTGGAAGACTAAATATCATTAAGATGTCAATTCTTTCCAAAATGATTTACAGATTCAAGTCAATACCAATAAAAACTCTAACAGCCTACTATGCAGAAAAGAAAGATCCATTATCAAATTTATTTATAAGGTTAAGGGGCCCCAATAGCCAAAAAAAATCTTGAAATGGCAGAACAAAGTTGAAGGACTCACACTTCCTGATTTTAAAACATATCACAAAGCTACAGTGGTCAAAACAGCATGGTACTGGCACAAGGATACATATATTGAGCAATGGAATCAAATTGAGAGTTCAGAGATAAACCCTTACATCTATGGCCAATTGATTTTTTTTTAATTTAAATTCAGTTTTATTGAAACATATTCACATGCCATACAAACATCCATGGCACACAACCAACCGTTCACAGTATGATCATATAGTTTTGCATTCATCACCACAATCTATTTCTGAACATTTTCCTTACATCAGAAAGAATCAGAATAAGAATAAAAAATCAAAGTAAAAAAAGAACACCCAAACCATCCCCCCATCCCACCCTATTTGTCATTTAGTTTTTGTCCCCATTTTTCTACTCATCCATCCATACACTAGATAAAGGGAGTGTGATCCACAAGGTTTTCACAATCAGACTGTCACCCTTTGTAAGCTACATTATTATACAATCATCTTCAGGAGTCTAGACTACTGGGTTGGAGTTTGGTAGTTTCAGGTATTTACTTCTAGCGATTCCAATACATTAAAACCTAAGAGGTGTTTTCTATATAGTGCATAAGAATGTCCACCAGAGTGACCTCTCTACTCGATTTGAAATCTCTCAGCCACTGAAAGTATTTTGTCTCATTTGCATCCCCTTTTTGGCCAAGAAGATATTCTCAATCCCATGATCCTGGGTCCAGATTCTTCCCCAGGAGTCATATCCTGCATTGCCAGGGAGATTTACACCCTTGGGAGTCAGGACCCATGTAAGGGGGAGGGCAGTGAGTTCACCTGCTGAGGTGGCTCAGTTAGAGAGAGAAAGGGCCACATTTGAGCAACAAAGAGATACTCAGGGGGAGACTCTTAGGCACAATTATATGCAAGCTCAGCCTCTCCTTTGCAGTAACGAGCTTCATAAGGGCAAGTCCCACAGTAGAGGGCTTGGCACATCAAACCTCCAGTCCCAATGTTTGTGACAACATCAACACCAGTCCAGGTGAGGAAGTCCAACACTTCTGCACCTTCCCCCAGCTCCTCGGGGGTGGGGGGGTGGGGCTGTAAATATATTTTTTATTCTCTGACCAAATTACTTTGGGATTTGTCACTATTTCACTCTAACCTACACTAACCTGCCATATCTCACTTCCTATTCAAAGTTCCATGTAATTGTGGTGTTTGAACAAACCAACTGTAGAGTTATACTGTTTAGAAAATACAGATCCTGCACCAAATAGACATCTCTTCCCTTGGTCTCATGTGGAAGTTGAAGTTTTAAAACACAGTCAGTTTCAACCTTTACTCTTTGGCCTGGTTGCCCTAGTTTTAACCAGATCTGCTTCATTCATATCACTAATTGAAGTCTGGGCTCTTTTTCAGCTTTTTTTTAACAGTTGCTGTATGCACTAATACTGACATTCATATCTGCTGAGCTCTAGCTCTGAGTTTCAGGTGTCTCAAAGATATGCATTGTTCCAGAGACCAATCAGGTTATACACTAAGGGATCAGCATCGCAAAGTTTAGAGATAGGCATTCAGGAATAGAGTTGACTGCTGTAAGAGCTTACAATCTAGGGACCATTACAATAGTCATGTCCATGTTAAGCTATGTTCTAAGATTCAATTCTGAGTTTACACATGGTAGTTAGTCCATATTGGTGAGGCACTATAGTGTTTGCCTTATTTCTGGTGTACTTCAAATACTGTGCACAGGATCCATTCACCTCGTTGTGTGTCTCACAGCTTTACTCCTTCTCGTAGTTCCTCAATATTCCATTGTATGTATACACGACCGTTCACCATTCTGTCCCCCAGTCTATGTACCCTTAGATCACCTCCACCCATTGCAAATCATGATTGCTGCCTCCATGAACACCAGTTTGCAAATGTTCATTCATGTCTCTGCTCTCAGATTTTCAAATGACATACCCCATAATGAGGATGCAGGACCTTATGGTCCCCAAATACTTAACTTTTTGTGGAACAACCACACTGACCTTTAGAAAGGCTACACCATTCTACCTGCTCATCAACAGTAGATAGGTACATCTCTCTCACCATGTTTTCTCCAACAATTTTACTCCTATGTATATTTTTTTCCTACAATTTTATAGAGTTATATTCACTTACCATACATTTATCCACAGTGTACAATTAGTTGTTCATGGTATCATCATAAAGTTGTACATTTATCACTGCAATCAGCACTTGAACATATTGATTACTACAAGAGAAATTTTTTTAAAGCAATAATAAGAAATATGATAAAAAGAAAAATAACATGTCATACAATACAATATAATAGTAAGGACAGAAAATAACACCACTACCAAGAATCCCATATTCCTCCCCTTTATCTCCCTCTCATATTCACTTAGCATTGGCATATAGCCCTTGTTACATTTAATGGAGGTATATTACAATATTACTGTTGACCATAGACTCCAGTTTGCTTTGATTATGTTTTTTCCCAAATACCATCCCTTTTTCATGACACGTATCCACCTCAATCTCATTCGCAAGCATCCCCCCACAAACATAAGAAATATGTCTGACAAAAGAGTTACTTTGATAGAGTAAATAATAGAGACCCCAGCCCTCTTATTTCTAGAAATACGGGGATTGAACCCGTACCTAAGAACTCAAAATTCTTCGTGCTCCCATATTACACCATATTCTAAAAGTAAGGTCAGCTAATTAAGCTATCGGGCCCATACCCCGAAAATGTTGGTTCACACCCTTCCCATACTAATTAACCCACTAACTCTAAACATCATCACACTAACACTACTCTCAGGAACCATAAAACTCTACATGGTTGACATTCATTTGCTCTCCCACACACAAAAACATTTTTATATTTGTATATTTAGTAACAGTCATTGGCCACTCCAGTTTTTGCCAAGTTATACAGTCCCAGTCTTTATCACCTATCTTTACCCCTGGTGTCATATATTCTCCTATTCCACCTCTTTCAGCTTTACTCACAGACACCTTTGTTCGCTGTACTTACAATACTGTGCTACCATCACACAGTGTTATGCTATCTGTTTCTGGATCTATACGATAAATCCTGCTAAACATTCTGTAGTTCTTCCACATCAAATGCCTGATCTCTACCCTCTTTCTATCTCCTGGTCTCCTGTGTTGTCAGCTTTTAACTCCCAAAGTTTGTTCAAATGTCTGTTCATATTAGTGAGACCATACAGAATCTATCCTTTTGTTTCTGGCTAACTTCACTCAACACAATGTCCTCCAGGTTCATCCATGTTATTACATGATGCATGTCTTTGTTCTGTCTTACAGCTACATAATATTCTATCATGTGTATATACCACAGTTTGTTTATCCACTCATCCGTTGTTGGACATTTGGGCTGTTTCCGTCTCTTGGCAATCATGAATAATGCTGCAATAAACATCGGTTTACAAATGTCTGTGTCTTAAGTTTCAGTTTCTCTGAGTATATACCTAGCAATGGAATAGCTGGGTCATACCGCAAATCTGTATTTAGCTCCCTGAGGAACCACCATACTGTCTTCCGGAGTGGTTGCACCATTCTACCTTCCCACCAACAATGAATAACTATGTCTCTTTCTCCACATCCTCTCCAGCCCTTGTCATTTTCTGTTATGGCCAATTGATTTTTGACAAGGCTATCATATCCACTCAATTAGGAAAGAATAGACTCTTCAACAAATGGTGATGGGAGAATTGGTTATCTACACTATATACAAAATGAACTCAAAATGGATCAAAGACCTAAATACAAAGAACCAGGACTCCAAAACTCCTAAAAGAAAATGTAAGGAAACGTTTTCAGGATATTCTGCTGGCAGTGATTTCTTAGACTTAATACCCACAGCACAAGCAATGAAATTAAAAATAGATAAATGGAGCCTCCTCAAAATTAAAAGCTTTTGCACCTCAAAGGACTTTGTAATGTAAGTGAAAAGACAACCTACTCAATGGGAGAATATATTTGGAAGCCACATATTTGATATCATTTATTTTTCTTTTTTTCATTTTTATTGAGATTGTTCAGATACCATACAATTATCCAAAGATCCAAAGTGTACAATCACTTGCCCCTGGGTACCCTCATACAGCTGTGCATCCAGCACACTTAATTTTTGTTCAATTTTTAGAAACTTTTCATTACTCCAGACAAGAAATAAAGTGAAAGATGAAGAAAGAAAAAAAGAAAAGGAAACTCTAATCCTCCCCTATCCCTAACCAAGCCCCCTCAATTGTTGACTCATAGTATTGATATAGTACATTTGTTACTGTTTATGAAAAAATGTTGAAATACTACTAACTGTAGTATATAGTTTGTAATAGGTATATAGTTCTTCCCTATATGCCCGTCTATTATTAACTTCTAATTGTATTGTCATACATTTGTTCTGGTTCATGGAAGTGATTTCTAGTATTTGTACAGTTGATTATGGACATTGCCCACCATAGGATTCAGTTTAATACATTCCCATCTTCTGACCTCCAACATTCCTTCTGGTGACATATATGACTCTGAGCTTCCCCTTTCCACCTCATTCACACACCATTCGGCACTGTTAGTTATTCTCACATCTTGCTACCAACACCCCTGTTCATTTCCAAACATTTAAGTTCACCCTAATTGAACATTCTGCTCATACTAAGCAACCACTCCCCATTCTTAAGCCTCGTCCTATATCTTGGTACCTTATATTTCATGTCTATGAGTTTACATATTATAATTAGTTCCTATCAGTGAGACCCTGCAATAATTGTCCTAATGTGTCTGGCTTATTTCACTCAGTATATTGCCCTTGAGGTTTGGTCATCAACCCATTTTTTTTTTAATATGGTTTTGTTCACTCACCATACATTCCATCCCAAGTAAATAATGGATGGTTTTCTGCATGGTCATACATTTATGTGCTCACCACCTTCACCACTATCTACATAACAGCATCTACATTTCTTCCACAAGGCAGGAGGGAGAGTCAAAGAAGGTAGAGAGGCAAAAGAAAGAGGAAAAAAAAAGACAGCTAGGAAGCAGCAAAAGGATAAATAACCTTAAATCAAAGTAGAATAAAGAATCAGACAATACCACCAATGTCAAGTGTCTAACATGCCTCCCCTTTCCCCCCCCCCTCTTATTTGCATTCACCTTGGTATATCACCTTTGTTACATTAAATGAAGCATAATACAATGATTCTATTACAGTCTCTAGTTTATGCTGATTGCATCCCTCCCCCAATGCCTCCCCATTTTTAACACCTTGCAAGGTTGACATTTGCTTGTTCTCCCTCGTAAAAGAACGTATTTGTACATTTTATCACAATTGTTGACTACTCTAGATTTCACCAAGTTACACAGTCCCAGTTGTTATTTTTCCTCCTTTCTTGTGGTGTCTCACATGCTCCCCACCTTCCTCTCTCAACCGTATTCATAGTTACCTTTGTTCAGTGTACTTACATTGCTGTGCTACCATCTCCCAAAATTGTGTTCCAAACCATGAACTCCTGTCTTCTATCACCCTGTGGTGCTCCCTTTAGTATTTCCTGTAGAGTAGGTGTCTTGTTCACAAAGTCTCTCATTGTCTGTTTTTCAGAAAATATTTTGAGCTCTCCCTCATATTTGAAGGACAGCTTTGCTGGATACAGATTCTTGGTTGGTGGTTTTCCTCTTTCAGTATCTTAAATATATCACACCACTTCCTTCTTGCCTCCATGGTTTCTGCTGAGATATCCGCACATAGTCTTATTAAGCTTCCTTTGTATGTAATGGATCGCTTTTCTCTTGCAGCTTTGAAGATTCTCTCTTTGTCTTTGACATTTGATAATCTGATTATTAAGTGTCTTGGGGTAGGCCTATTCATATCTCTTCTGTTTGGAGTACGCTGCGCTTCTTGGATCTGTAATTTTATGTCTTTCATAAGAGATGGGAAATTTTCATTAATTATTTCCTCTATTATTGCTTCTGCCCCCTTTCCCTTCTCTTCTTCTGGGACACCAATGATACATACATTATTGTACTTTGTTTCATCCTTGAGTTCCCGGAGACGTTGCTCATATTTTTTCATTCTTTTCTCCATCTGCTCCATTGTGTGTAGGCTTTCAGGTGTTTTGTTCTCCAGTTCCTGAGTGTTTTCTTCTGCCTCTTGAGATCTGCTGTTGTATGTTTCCATTGTCTTTCATCTCTTGTGTTGTGCCTTTCATTTCCATAGATTCTACTAGTTGTTTTTTTGAGCTTTTGATTTCTGCCGTATACATGCCCAGTGCTTCCTTTACAGCCTCTATCTCTTTTGCAATATCTTCTCTAAACTTTTTGAATTGATTTAGCATTAGTTGTTTAAATTCCTGTATCTCAGTTGAAGTGTACGTTTGTTCCTTTGACTGGGCCATAACTTTGTTTTTCTTAGTGTAGGTTGTAATTTTCTGTTGTCTAGGCATGGTTTCCTTGGTTATCCAAATCAGGTTCTCCCAGACCAGAACAGGCTCAGGTCCCAGAGGGAAGAAATATTCAGTATCTGGTTTCCCTGAGGGTGTGTCTTAGAAAATTGCTCCACCCTTTGATGCCTCAGGTCACTGTGTTTTTCTGCCCAGCAGGTAATGCCTGTTAGCCTATAATTCCTGACCAGTGTGAGGAGGTATGGCCGTGTTCCCCCAGGCTCTGGGGTCTGGTTCTGAATGGAAAGGGCCCCACCCCTTTCCTCCTAGAGAAGACAGACCCCTCAGGTGGAGGTCATTAGCATTTCAATGGTCTCTCTTTCTGCTTGTGCTGTCTCCACCCTTCCCCGAGTCACAGCCCTGGAAACTGAAAATGACCTGGGCTTTCTCCACTGAGCCAAAAAAGAAACAGATAGTCCCCTTCAGACCCAGTCCAAGGAGACCCTCTGGCTCTCCCAGGTCAGTTGTCACCCAAACCTCTGTCTGTTTTTTGGAGATGTGTACCTGTAGTGAGCAGTTCACACTCGCTACTTAAAACCCCAGTTGGAGCTCAGCTGAGCTATATTCGCTTGCTGGGAGAGAGCTTCTCTCTGGCACCATGAGGCTTTGCAGCTTGGGCTATGGGGGAGGGGGTCTCACGACTTGGTTCCGCAGGTTTTACTTACAGATTTTATACTGTGTTCTCGGGCATTCCTCCCAATTCAGGTTGGTGTATGATGAATGGATGGTCTCATTTGTCCCCCCGCAGTTATTCTGGATTATTTACTAGTTGTTTCTGGTTTTTTGTAGTTGTTCCAGGGGGACTACTTAGCTTCCACTCCTCTCTATGCCACCATCTTGCCCGATAGTCTCATTTGATATGATTTTAATATCTAGTATATGTAAAAAAATTGTACAACTCAACAATAAAAACATAAACAACCCTATTAAAATGGGCAAAAGACTTGAATAGACATTTTTCTGAAAAAGATATACAAATGGCAAAGAGCACATGAAAAGATTCAAAAGATCACCAGCTGTTAGGGAAATGCAAGGCAAAACCCAATGAGATATCATGCATACCCACTAGAATAAACTGCTATTTAAAATAGCAGAAATCTGCAAGTATTGGAGAACTTATGGAGAAACAGTAACTCTCATGCATTGCTGGTGAGAATGTAAAATGGTGCAGCTGCTGTGGAATAGAGTTTGGCAGTTCCTTTGGAAGCTACATATAGAATTACCAAATGACCTGCAATCCCTTACTAGGTATAAAACCAGAAGAATTGCAAGTAGGAACTCAGATATATTCCCTCACCAATGTTCACATTGGCATTATTCACGATCGCCAAAAGATGGAAGCAACCCAAATGTCCATCTGTTGATGACTGGTTAAACAAAATGTTGTATATACATACAATGGGACACTATTCAGTCATAAAAAGGAATGAAGTCCTGATGCATGAGACAAAATGGATTAACCTTGAGGACATTATACTAAGTGAAATAAGCCAGACACAAAATGACAAACATTGTAAGATCTCACTGATATGAACACATTATTATAAACAAACTCATAGAGTTAGAGTCTAGAATATAGATTACTAGGGGATAGGCTGGGTTTGAGAATGGGGAGTTGATGTTTAACTTGCATAGAACTTCTATTTAGGTTGATTGTAAAAGTTTGGAAATGCATGGTAGTTATGTAGTACATTGTTGTGAGTGTAATTATCTCAAGGAATTATATGGGTGAATGTGGTTAAAAGGGGAAACAAGTTGTAAATGTCACTAGAATAAAAATTAAAAGATAAAACAGGATTGTATAACACAATGAACCCTATTGTAAACAATAGACTGTAGTAAATGGGAAAAGTATAAGAATTTTCTTTCATGAATTGTGACAAATATGTAACACTAATATGAGGTGTTAATAATAGTGTGGTATAATGGAAAAATAAACCTAATGTAAACTATGGATGATAACTAATAGTACAATTTAATACTCTTTCACCAAATGTTGTTTGCTATTTATAAAAGGTAAATACTGTTAAAAAATAGTACAATTATAAAAAAAATTGCTATCATTGATTGTTTCAAATTTTCCAAACCAATGTAATTTGGTGGTGCTGGGGTGGTGTATAGAAATCCTGTATTTTAAGTATGTTTCTTCTGTAAACCCACAACTTCTCTAATAATTTTTTTAAAGGATGAGATATTTCTATATTTTTGCCTTTATGAGAGGAAAGTGACATTGAGAAATCAAGGAAAAGAAGAAATAAAAAAAGAATAAACAGGACTAAATGATTTAGAACAAGAGCCCTGAATATGTTAATATATTCTGCAGCCATCACTGCTGTAAAATGCGACAAATAACAGATATTATGATAATGGCCTGGGTCATCATGAAAAAGCCAAATTATGGTTACTATGTTCTTTTTAAGAGGGCAGACAAGCATACTGGAAAATTCTCACCTAAACAGTTCAAATGCTTTATACTCAGATTGGAACTAGATATTCAAAAAAATATGGTCATCTGGTACTTTTCATTCTTGAAGACTCTAGATAGCAGAATCACATTTGTTATCTTTTTTTTCAAGGAGCTAAATATTTCCATATGACAATCTGAAAATATACAGTTTACATACTCAGAGTTACCAGGGAAGACCAGGTAGTGAGATTCTGCAACTGTTTTTTCCTGCTCCGGCTGAGAAAATCAGATTAAAAATCCTTTATAGCCACCACAAGTTCAGGCTACTTATTTATTCTAAAAGTACACTCACATAAAATGAGGTGCACTGTTATAAGCACCTCACAATTAATTTCACTAAGAAACGTACAAGGTAGGTTCTAGACTTATTTACTGATAGAGAAAGTGGCACAAGAGGATTAAGTAGCCTGCCCAAACTCACACAGCTGGTAGGTGGGGAAGCCTGGCTTGAACCCAGGCAATCCAGCTCCAGAATTTGCTCACTTAACCACCTCATTAAGTTCTATTCTTGCCAGTATGGGCAGAAACAAAAATGCCCTAATGTAAAAAAATATGTGTGTGTGTGTGTGTGTGTGTGTGTGTGTGTTTTAATTTTTATTTTGGTGGAGGGAAGAGGAGCAACTGTGATTAGATGTATTACCAAGGATGTCCTTTTGCCGCAGAAGAGATGTGAAATTTAGTTTTAAAAGTTGGCAAAAAGAATCAGGAAAGTGGAGATTCAATAGGATGAAGAGACTTCTAAGAAATGGATGAGTCAAGCTGAGTAGCCAGAATTGTGGGTGTGGAACAAGCTTATGCCATGCTTTTAGATGGAAGATGGGCACATCTTGAGTGGAATCCCTGCCTGGAGTCAGTGCCTTCTGGGTGCTGGCATTTGTGTTCAGTGCTTTCACACACATTCCTTAACTTCATAGGGTTCTGCATTATGAGGACTGTTATCTACCTTTATTTTTTTCTGAATAGTTGATTTATATCATCAAGAACATTTCAGTTTCAACATTTTTCAAAGCCATTTTAATTTTTCATATTGCTAGCTAAAGATAAAGCATTGTCAATATTCCCAGACTCCTGTTCCTACTTTTATTTGGGTAAATTGGGGTAAATTTTTATGATTTTTCCTTAAATTTTGATTGCTTTAACTCAATTCAAAAGACATACTAAAATTTTCTAATTAATTAATTCCCTTTATCCTCACACCTTATTCTAATTTCCATCTCCTTACAGGGAATCCTTTTAATGAGTTTAAGTGAATGTATTCTTGTACAATGTACCTTATTGTTTTATGTGCACACATTTTTATGGTATTATGCTATGGTTTTTAGTCTAATACTTACATTCTCTCTAAGCACTATGTTTTCATGATCTAGCTATCTTGCTGTGTCTCCTGACCTAACTACATTGCTTCTAACTGATGAATGATGATTTATGCTATCTACCCACAATTTTTACTTTTACAGTATTAGACAGCTCTTTTAAATTGTTTTGAAAGTTAAGATGTTGTTCCAATTGCTAAATTGAAGATTTGTGACTGGGAATAATAATTCCTACAAATAAGAATTTTTCAGGTCAACAATACACATGAAAAAAATTGAAGGTTTATATTTTTAAGTTTAGACTGAGTAATTACGCTGCATAAATAAGTAAACTTTCAGTCAACAGAATATTGCTAATCACAAACTCAATCTGTAGCCAACTGACTATTATCCATAAAAGTATTTTCACTTGAAGTGGTTTATAGTTTACTAAACATAAAGAAGAAATATCCATCATAATGTAGGAATGCAAGATCCACTTCATGACTCTATTTAGGCTTTAGTTCATGATTCTACCATTTAACAATGTTTCTTTTCAGACATACTAGTTAGATAACTAGTATGTGTACTATGTTAATATGTGACAAGTGCCTAAACTGTTATTTTGACATAATAAAAGGAAGGCACCAGAATCTATAGAATGAATATAGCAGAGAATGTAACTAGCCAAGGTACGCATAAAAACTCCAAAATACATGATCTGCCCAGCAATGGACGCTTTTGTATTTCAACTGTTTAAAATTTTATTTTGTTTGTTGAGAAAATGTGGAATATTTGTAAATTTTGTTTGTTTTTCAAATTGTAGAGCAAGTATTTTAATTTTTAATACAAATCTTATGAGACAACAAATGCATTTTGCTGTTTCCATATTAATTACAGGTAAATGGTAAACTTGGAATTAAAAAAAAGCCTATATTTTACTTTATTGTGAGTAGGAATATTGATCTAAAAATGACCTAGAAAAGTTATCCTCAAAAATCTACACTTTCAGGTCAACTCAAATTAGATAGTCATAATCTGTTAATGATTTTCAGAGTTCATGGTTCTCTATTCATGATAATGTTTACTACTCATCCCAAGGGAAAAGAGATGGATTCTTTAGGAAGCCTCACTTCTGATAAATAGGTGACATGGGCATAAGATGTTTTTACAGTGTTGCTTGATCTGGTAACCACTGTGAAAAAAAGGAACTCTAATAAAATTTAGTGTTAAGATTTCTCTCAATATTCATCTAGCAATACCTTAAATTAAGTTAATTTATTATTGCTGTATCAACTTAATTTAAGGTATATACATATCTTATTTCTTCCCTCAGGAAACTATCCCTTTGTATGGGAAACAGATCTCTTCTTTACACTAGAAAGAGAGCAGGCAGGGTTGAAGGTAATGCCCAGTTTTTCTTGGAACCCCTGCTCTACCATTTGTTTCAGCAGCACGAAAGTTTTCTGCTTTTCCACAACTGGGCCACCATTCTCAGTACCTTGTTAATCTGAGGCCTTCATTTTAGCCAGCCTTTCCTCTCCAGGAGATGCCAGTCCATGCCTGGGATTTGTGAAGCTTATTCTTTTTCTTTTGCAAATAAAATAGTGTGCGTACTCTTATTCAACAAGTTAAAAAAATACTAATTATTGATACATTTAAATTTGAATTCTCCATTAATCTGTGTAAATGTTTGCCTGCCATGAACTCAAGGGAAAATGAGTTCAGTCATCACGATTAATATAATACTATTAATCCAATGTCATGTTTGAGCCTGTAGTATGCTGACTCCAAGAAAAATAATTATCTGTAAAATCTATACAAATAAAAAGAAACTAGCACATTACTACTGGATGGATGCTGACCTTCTACCTTAAAGTAAAACAGGCTTATGATTTATTTCTGTACCAATTAGCTAGAACTTGTGAGAAACTGCTAGTCAATTATGATAAAACTGAAAAGTGGCATTAAAGGCTATTCTTTGGCTTCAGCATGTAATTCAAAATATTGTAGATAATCTATATAACTCATGACATAATTAATTTAGGTTTCAAGGTGAAATACAGAGATAAATAGCTGGATTATTTTGACATAATGCCTTAGTTTTAGGCCACCTTTGTAAGTTGAATTTCTCTGATTAAATAGAATTGTAAAGCAAACATTTAACATTATATTATATTTTTAGAATTTTAGAGATTCAATACGATTTCATAAGGTAAGTTGTTTGCAAATGACAAAATTTTGTTAGACTACATTAATAAAAGCACATTAACATTTTGCTACCAATCAAGTATTGGAGTTTAGATTTTATCCTTGAAGTTTAAAGAATTGTCCAACTTCTTTATTAAATGATTTAAATGATTCAAAGTGCCATTATAAAAATTGAACGAAGAATATCTCTATTTCCTATTAAAAATGAATTTAGAAGTATAGAAATACTATAGTAAAAATCATTCTCTCTAGTTTCCTAGTTCAGTCTAACAAACAGAGCTGATAATACAGTTTATAAGATTACCTGCATCTCTGCAGGCTTATCTAAATCATACATATAAATTGTGAAAGGCTAGATTTTGTTGGCAACAAGAAAGATGATAATAATCACTAAAGGGCAGGAGAGTTCCAGAAACTTCACTTACATGGGAACGTTTGATTTCTGTTACAAAACTTATTTTCCATTAAGGAGGGATGGGATGCTAAAATGTCACTTTAAGGGTTAATTTTGGAAGTGTAACTACCACATTGATTTCCTTCTGGTTGAAAATTGACATACTGAAAAGAATATGTTAATAACTATGACACTCATTTATGGATTTAGGGTCTGGATATTTATACCAATAATCTAACACCACTAGAATCTCATCAATATCCTACTACTAGCTATAGGCTGTGTAATATCCAATGCCTCTCTCTCTCCCTCTCTCCCTTCCTCCCTCCCTCTTTCTCTTCAGTTGAGACTCCAACCTGCTTTTTCTCTCAATTCAACTCTTGATAGTCTAAGCCCCGGTATATAAATTTAACTTTCCCTCCTGGCTCAAATGTTGCCTTCTCTGGGGAGAATCCAATAGATGAAATGAAAAGACTCAAATAAAAAATTTTCCCCCCCTCCTTCAATAGATTCCCCCTATTGCTGGAATAACATGCACAATATTTTGCTGAATTATTTATAAATGTGACTGTTACCTTCTCCTGACCAAGGGGCTCTGAAGTCAGGGTCAATATTCCAATTATGATTGTATCCTTAGCCCTAGTACAATTTGTGAAACACAGCAGATTTATAATGAATGCCTGTTTGGTGAATGGATGAAATGACTAATTACTTGCATTTTTAGGTAGTTTCCCTAGGTGTTCAAACAAGTTAATTATGTTCTCTGTGGAGATCTTCAAGGAGAGTAAAATGGGGTTATAGAAACTTGAGAATGAATTTTCCCCTTTAGAGTTCTCTTAGACTCAGTGGAAACACAAAACTTCCAGGAGATGTTTCGAGATTTCTAAAACACTGTATGAGGACAATGAAGCCAAATAAAACCAATGCAAATTTTACCGATCTGAACTAAATCACAGAATCCCAACTCTTGTCCTTCTTTTCCAAGCAGAAAACTTGGGATCTTTTAAGTGCCATAATTGAGCCAAGAAAATAGTTTCACCCTCTCCCATACATCTATGGGACTGTGTGAGCTGTCACCAAAGAACGCAGTGATGACACTGGAAGTTGGGTTTGATCTAGGAAACAGGATATGAAATATTAGACCATCTAGTGATAATATTAACTACAGCAACAATGACAGCAGCAGAAGTAGCAAAGCAATAACAAGATTTATTGATGGCCTTCCATGACTAAAATTGCTGACAGATATTAGGTGTCTCTTGAGATTATGATTTATTTTCTTTGTGGGTATATAAATTCTGTGTTCAGTCTCAGCCCTTGGCAGCTTTGCATGAGTTGATTTATAGAAAACACTACAAGGCATCTAAATTGTCTTGTATGAGGGTGCTGGGCAATAATTACATTAATGAAATTCATATTCCAAAGGTAAAATAGTTTTGACCTCCACTACTAATGAAAAATATTAGGAAATGAAAATAAGTTTCAAATGAATTAATAAAAGGAGAAATGGCCATGAGTTTCTATTTATTGGTTATTTACTACCTGTTAGAAAAGATACTAAGCAGTAAACTCTTAAAAATTTATTTATATCAATTTAGACTCAATGATGACATACTATTATTAAACCCATTTTATAGAAGAGGAAATAGGTAAGATAAGTAAAATACACATGGCGACTCAGCAAGTAAATGGCTGAGTTAAATGCGAAAACAGCTCTGTCTGCCTGATTTAAATGTCCATTCTATTTATTACTAACTCCCCAGCTTTTCATGGTGAGATGTCCTCACCACTACTCTGCCAGTAACTTTCCCCCTCAGTGGAAATTTGGGTATTCATCTACTTTATTAGTTATTTGACTAAAGAGAAAGGTAGAGAAATGTTTGGAAAGGTCATTGCAATTCTGTGAGAGGAGAGAATAATCTCACTGTTGGAAGATCTCCTTTTTCTTCTCCTGTTTTTAGAGATCACATTCTTTAACTGAATAGGGGAAAAAATCCATAAATAATCGGGCCACCATTTATTGAACAATCAATATGTGCCAATCATTATTATAAATACTTTATATGTATTATCTCTAATTGTTAAAACACTTTCTCAACCTAATATTAGTTTCTTGTTTGCCTGTGAGGGGAGTAAGACTCAGAGAGATTAAATGATCTGCCCAATATAATGAGAGCCAGAAGTAGTAGGTGTTAACTCTTGTGTATAAATGCTTGTAATAATAAAAGTCCTCTGTGCTTTCAACTTCAGCAAGGTAGAGGAAGAAAGGTTGTAAGTAACGAGAATGAAAGAATCTTATGTGGAGATAAGAGAGGGCATCACTAGCATAGCATAACACTGTTAGTATGAATTCCCCTCTTGGCTCCACCTTGGATTAGAATTCTAAGTTTCTATAAGGAAGCTGTGAATCAGTTTAAATACTGAAACACATACACTAAAGGTGGGTGAGGTATGCATTGATATCTCTGGGTTATCAATGAAGAAAAGCAGATTTAGAAAGTTTAAAGATCTTGCCAAAAGTAATGCAAGTAATGGTGATTAGAGTAGGGTTCAAACACATCCCTGGTTTATTCCTTGCCCTATGCTCTTACCTAAGGGGTCCTGGTAATACCTTTCCTGTTAATAGCACCCTATTAATAACATTCCATGAGGTAAATGTAAATTACACCCAAATTAACATGCCTTGTCAGAGAATGGAGGTCTTAGAACTGGATGGAGTATCTAACACCAGCTCACCAGCCTAATTCTATTAAAGAACTACTATGGATGCCAACCCTGTGACCACAATGGGAACCGTATCAGTTGGAAATCACTAACCTGTTGAGGAAGAATAGCTAAATGATCTTGTGAACACCAAGGACATTGTTTATCCCTGCAGCACATGCATTGAAAAGACTGTTAGATAGAAACCACTCCTCAGTTCTGAGAAAGATTTCCAGTATGTTGTGATATCAGAATCTCATTTGCTGTGGGGTTGAATTTGTAAGCTGAAGGTTATTAGCTGCAACTGGATGGGGCTGGGATAAATATAAACTTAACTGTATATTTTTCAGTGGGTTATTGTTATCTCAGGGAACATACAAATCAAGAATTAAGTCACATATTTGAGAATCTATTAGTATTTTTTCTATAGTGGGAAAATGTAGACTGAGTCATATGATAATAAGACATATTTTGGTATATAAATGTAATTCTATAATTGTGATTAGTGGGCCAATGCTAATAAGGTGAGGTCTCTAGAGGAGAACTAAAGGAATTTTCAATATTTTTATCAATGACTTTGATCATGATATAGAAACCACAATTTTCACATTTATGTGACACAGATTTAGGAGAATTCTCTAATATATTTCATGACAGTGGCAGGGTTCAAAAATCTTAATAGGCTTGAATGATGGTTTGAATCCAATAAAAAAGAATTTGACAGATATAAATATGACTCTCCTTTTAGATTAAAAATAGGTAACATAAACAGAGATTCAGAGAATCCTCTCTCAAAAGCAGCTTGATGAAATGGACTGGATGTTTAAAATGCCAATATAAACCAACAGTGAGATATAAATTCTAAGAAATATAAAATCTTGATAGTTTTAATGGCTCTGTTAAATGTAATTATGTGATAGTGTTTTTCAAAGTCCCCATGAGCATGTTTTGAAATTAATTAGTGGCTCCTAAAGAGCTATTTATTCTATCTTTCATAACCAAAAACAAACAAATAGGATAGAATTGAATGGATGGAATAAAAAATGCCCAACTGCATCATTTTAGTATAAAGGAATAATTAAGGGATAATTAAGTGTGCATGCATGTATGTGTGTGTCTGTTTAGATTATATGCTCTATGTGGGCAATGATTATTTACTGCTCTGATTACTTTTGAATTCCCAGCACATAGACATAGAATGGTGCATGACATATGGAACGTGATCAACAAATGTATATTGAATTATGATAAAAAAGACTTTTTTTTCCCTATGGGTCATGTTGAAAGAGCTTAAGCACCACAGTTCCTTGTCACTTTGCATGATCAAGACATTAGAGAACTAGAGCATTTGTGAACTTCGTAATTAAGAAATCAGTAACAGTCCAGATAAAGTTTAACCAGACCAGCACTGTCTGTTTTAGAAGCCATGCCATTTGAGAAACTATGGAAGTAGTATTGTTTAACCTCAGAAGATTCAGGAAATATGATAAATATCTTTTTTTATAAATGAAGAGTTTTCAAGTGAAAGAACTACCATTTAAACAGGTGTTACACCGGGGTGGGGAGACACACTTGAAAAAATATATGTGCATTCTTACTATTGGGAGAGATAGAGAAAAAATGTATCTTTAACAAAAAACAAAAAACAAAAACAAACAAACAAACAAAAAACTCCAGTAGGGAAATCAATGGCTTTCAACACTCAACATGTGATTTTGTCCTGATACTGATTTTTTTAAAAGCAGTTGCAATTCTTAAATTGGAAAGAGGATAGATACTATTAAGATCTCTCCTGAGTCTATTTAAGCTTTAGTTCAGTTCTTCTTGGTGCAGAGATTCTGTCCATATTTAAAGAAAAAAAAAAAGCTATTTAAAATATATAGTTGTTTGGCTGGTTGGCTACTTGATTGGTGGTGCTGGAAATATCGTAGCTGGTACTACAAAGGAAGCCAGAAAACAATTGCCTTACAGTAGACAATTTATCAATTGTATTAATGTAACCACACAAAAGCTTGATGTTTCAGTGGGTTGTCTGAACAGAGACATAAAATAGTCCAGAAACTGCAAAGGGCTTCAGAAGGATGGAACATGTTTTCTTTTGGAGTGAATCAATTATTTTTCATGTGATAACTTATTGAATTAAGTGATCTTTTAAACCCAGCTCAAGCCCTAATTAGCTAGTCAGTGAAAGAGTTTAGCTAATGCTGGCCCTTAAGAAAAAGAAAAAAAAATTCATTAATTTGAAGGTCATTTTTGGGGTGACTAATAGATCCAAAATTTATGAGGTCTACTCCAATGGTGAAGCATTTTAAAATTAGATGTGAAGACTTTCATTTTTTTTCTTGGAGTTAGATTTGTATATTAACATTATCATTTATCATAGAGTTTATATTTTTTATCATTTTTTTTTCAAAAAACACACTAACACTTTTATAAATTTTGAACATATTTTTGATTATACAACCAATATGTAGTTTTTGTAGATAATTTAAAAATAGAAACAATACAAAGGATAAAATAAATTACTCATAACTTCACTATTCAAAGCAAACACTTTGTTAGCTTTTAATGTGCTTTTTTTTTTTCAGTTATCTTTCATGCATGGATTTTTTTGGGGGGGCATGGATTATATTACAATTAGTTTTTTAGACTATTTATTCTGTTCCATTGACCTAGTAGAGGACCTGGTAAACTTGGTATAGATTACAGTATATCTTAAACTATTATTCTTGTCATTTATAAAATATTTATTATTAATAATTGATAGGAAAATTCTTCATTATTGCTATATTTCCCAAATAGTCTTATTAATCTCATAACCTTATTTTTAAAATAAACTCTAGCATAATTTTGACAAGTTTCAAAAATAATCTCATTAGTATTTTATTGGAATCTCACTTTGTAATTTGTGAGAGAAAAGGCATCTTTAATATTTTCTTTTTATCCATGAATATAGTATATCTTCCTTAGATATGGGAAAAAAAAAAAACTGCTCCTAATAATGACATCAATGTCCAGTAGGTTCTCTCTTACTGTACTTCTTAATTTTTGCATAAATTAATTCTAGTACAACCCAGGACTTTGAAAATGTACCTGAATAGAACTGAAAGTCAAATATTGAGAATGATAAGCAGAATTGTTTCAAAAAGGAATTAGGATAAAGAAAAAGATTATTGAAATGAAGATAAGGAATACAGCTTGCTTAAAAATCAACTGTGTATTTATGTAAATATACTATTCACTGTGAGTTCAATAGACCTATATATTGGTTGTCAACATCTCAAAATAATTTTAAATAGGCCCAATAATCAAAATAATCTATTGAGTGACACAAGACATTAAATTGCTCATTTTAACAGAGTTTACACCTGCAATTTTAAGATGACAAATAAGTGGTTAGTCATGCCTTGCACTATTTAATAGGACCGTGTATTTCAGAGGGGCCAAGAAGCAGCTCAGAAATTCGTCTTGACTGTCTAAATTCCTTGAGATCTTTATCTGAAAGAACAAACAGAAAAACATTGGAAGCAATAATGCTAAATAGGTTATAGTTCCATTAGTGCAGAGAACCAGGATTGCTCCATCTAAAATATGCACAACACCAGTGAAAAGGAAAAAAAGTAAATATGCAGAAATCTCAGGGTCTAAGCTGTCAGAAATGTGTACTGAGTAACTTGCTCTGTGCCAAGCATTGCTTTAAATGCTAGGGATACAGTAACAAATGAGATGAATAAAGAGCCTGTTCTCACAAACATTTTATGTTGACAAGGATGGGGGCAAGGTGATATAGCAAAAAATACTATGTCAGCAAAACAAAACAAAACACACACACAAGAAAGGAACAGGGTAATTTTACATAATAAGTGGAGAAAGGAAATAAAATGGATGAACACAAGAATAATTTGTTCTGGGGGTCAAGTGATGTTTTTGGAAACAGCAGTATTACAATTTGGCTCATAAACATACTCCAAGTTGATTTTACATGCATATAAATAATTAGAGGTAATGTTCTGGGGGTACTTTAACATGTTGAAAATGAATAGTGAACTAAGTCATAGAATATAAACTTAGCTGTTTCAGATGGATATCCAGCATAGTATGTGTCCTAGTACCCCCTTATTCTTTAGATTGTATTCTCTGGGTGACAGGTGGGGATATGGAGAGAGACTCTAGGAATTTTGTGGAATTTAATAATAAACATATAAAACTCAGATATAAAATAACTTTGAAATATTTATCCTTTTAATAAATCAAATTAATAAGTTTTCATCCCTCATATCCTAGGCTCTACACTTACATTCTCCAAAAACACAATGATGTGGTAGCTCTTAAGGAATTACAAATCAGTAGAAAGGAATAACTATTAACATTGGAGCAAAGTAAATGTCATTGGATAAATGTAAAATATAGTAGGCATTCAAAAGAGGAAGAGATTATACTGAGTTGTTGTCAAGGGAATATTTGAGAAGTTTCATATTCATGAAGAATATAAAATGATTTCTAGAATATTTCTAAGTGTGTGATACATGGTTAAATAGGAAACTACTTAACTAAATTAAACATGGGTATTTGAAAGAATCACAAAACACCAGTCACAGATGTGTAACTCATTTGTGTCCATGTAAACATGGACAAAGAATAAAGAATGTTTTACATATTTGGAATATGTCATCAGACAATTTACCCAAAGAATCTATGACTAAAATAATGATTTTCTTACTGTTCTAGTTTGCTAATGCTGCAAGAATGCAGATCACCAGAAATGGATTGGCTTTTATAAAAGGGGGTTTATTTGGTTACACAGTCACTGTCTTAAGGCCATAAAGTGTCCAAGGTAACACATCAGCAATAGGGTACCTTCACTGGAGGATGGCCAATGGCGTCCGGAAAACGTCTTTTAGCTGTGAAGGCATGTGGCTGGCATCTGCTCCAAAGTTCTGGTTTCAAAATGGCTTTCTCCCAAGATGTTCCTCTCTAGGCTGCAGTTCCTCAAAAGTGTCACTCTTAGTTGCACTTGGGATATTTGTCCTCTCTCAGCTTCTCTGGAGCAAGTCTGCTTTCAACAGCTGTCTTCAAACTGTCCCATCATCTGCAGCTCCTGTGCTTTCTTCAAAGTGTCCCCCTTGGCTGTACCTCCTCTTCAAAATGTCACTCACAGCTGCACTGAGTTCCCTCTACCCATCACCTCATTTATATGGCTCCACTGATCAAGGCCCTCCCTGAATGGGTGGGGCCACACCTCCATGGAAATTATCTCATCAGAGTAAACACCCACAGTTGGGTGGGGCACATTCCATGGAAACACTCAAAGAATTACAATCTAATCAACACTGATAGGTCCACCCACACAAGATTACATCAAAGATAATGGCATTTGGGGGGACATAATGCATTCAAACTGGCACATTCCACCCCCTGGACCCCAAAATGTCATTATCTTTCCATATACAAGATACATTCATCCCATCACTAAATCCAAAAACAGAAATCATTTCAGTAACAATGAGATCCCATCAAGATCAATTATAGGTGTGGTCAGTCCTAAGGCATAATTCTCCTTTAGCTGTGGATCTGTGAACTCACAACAAGTTACGTGCTTCCAATATACAAAGGAGGGGCATTCATAGGATAAACATTCCCTTTGCCATAAGGAGAAACTGAAAGGAAAACAGGGTTAACAGGACCAAAGCAGTTCCTAAAACCTGCAGGACAAACTCCATTAGATTTCAAAGTCCAAGAGTCATTTATAGTCTAATCAAAGGTCTCACCCACAATTGGGTGGGTTATATCTCCATGGAAACAATCTCATCAAAAGGTACCATCCCACAAGATTGGAAAAAGAACATGGCTTCCCTGGGGGTAGATAACAGTTTCAAGCCAGCACGCTCTCATTTTTTGTTTGATTTTTTAACATATTTTATTGTGAATTATAACACATATACAGAAAGGTGATAACTTTGAAAGTATGATTTAGCAAGTAGTTATTGAGCAAATTTCAAAAAATGTTATGGATTACTATTCCATGATTTCAATTATTTCCTTATTGTGAAATATAATGTATATAAACAAATGTTGTAACTTTACAGGTATAATTTAACAAGGTGGTTTAGAGCAAAGTTTGAAACACCTTATAAGTAACAGTTCCACTTTGTCAGTGATTTCCTTCTAGCTATTCTTTTTTTTTTAAATTCATTTTTAATGAGATAATCACATACCATGCAGTCATACAAAGCGTACATTCAATTGTTCACAGTACCATTATATAGCTGTACATTCATCACCAAAATTAATTTTTGAACATTTTCATTATCACACACACAAAAATAATAAGAATAAAAATTAAAGTGAAAAAGAACAATTAAAGTAAAAAAGAATACTGGGTGCCTTTTTTTTTTTCTGGCCCCATTTTTCTAGTCATCCATCCATACACTGGACAAAGGGGAGTGTGTCTATATGGCTTTCCCAGTCACATTGTCACCCCTCATAAGCTACATTTTTATACAATCGTTTTCATGATTCATGGGTTCTGGGTTGTACTTTGATAGTTTCAGGTATTTACTGTTAGCTATTCCAATTCATTAGAGTCTAAAAAAGGTTGTCTATATTGTGTATAAGAGTGCCCACCAGAGTGACCTCTTGTCTCCTTTTGGAATCTCTCTGCCACTGAAGCTTATTTCTTTTCCTTTCACATCCCCCTTTTGGTCAAGAAGATGTTTTCCATCCCATGATGCTGTGTCTAGATTCCTCCCTGGGAGCCATATTTCACATTGTCAGGGAGATTTACACCCTTGGGTGTCAGATCCCACATAGGGGGGAGGGCAGTGATTTCACCTGCCAAGTTGGCTTAGCTAGAGAGAGAGAGCCACATCTGAGCAACAAAGAGGCATTCAGGAGGAAGCTCTTAGGCACAATTACAGGCAGGCCTAGCCTCTCCTTTGAAGCAACAGTCTTGCCAAGGGTAAGTCTTGTGGTAGAGGGCTCAGGCCATCCAACCACCAGTCCCCTATGTCTGTGAGCACATCAGCAACCATCGAGGTGGGGAAGCCCAACACCTCTGCATTCTCCACCAGCTCCTGAAGGGGGCTCTGCATATTTTTTAAATTTTTTTTATTAACTGTTTTTTTAAATTAACTATGTCAAAAAATTTTTTTAAAAAAGACATACAATAAAAAAAATTTCAAACAAACCATAACAAGGGAGTAAGAAAAAGACAACTAACCTAAAATAACTACTTTACTTCCAACATGTTCCTACTCTTTCCCCCAGAAAATAACCTAATATAGCAACATTTCTATGAACTTGTTCCTACCATACCCATCAGAAATTAACAAACCATAGTCATTCCTGGGCATTACCAGAATGGTAAATTTACCCACAATAGCTTATCTGTTCTTATTGGGTTATCATTCCCCCTTCATTAATTGCTCTCTACTGCTAGTTCCCCTAAATTCTACATTTATTTTAAGAGTGTGTTGTTTAACCTCCAGGTGTTTGTGAATTTTCTAAGTCTCTGATGGTTATTGACTTCTAATTGTATTCCATTGTGGCCAGAGAATGTACTTTGAATAATTTCAATTTTTTTAAATTTATTGAGGCTTGTTTTATGTCCCAGCATATGGTCCATTCTGGAGAAATTACCATGCACACTAGAGAAGAATGTGTATCCTGGTGATGTGGGATGTAATGTCCTATATATGACTGTTCAATCCAATTCATTTACCAGATTGTTTAGGTTTTCAATTTCCTTATTGGTCTTCTGTCTGGTTGATCTATCTATAGGAGAGAGTGATGTGTTGAAGTCTCCCACAATTATTATGGAAACATCAATTGCTTCCTTTAGTTTTGCCAGTGTTTGTCTCATGTATTTTGTGGCACCATTATTGGGTGCATAAACATTTATGATTGTTATTTCTTCTTGTTGAATTGCCCCTTTTATTAGTATGTAGTGGCCTTCTTTGTCTCTCATAACATCCTTGCATTTGAACTCTATTTTATCTGAGATTAATATTGCTACTCTTGCTTTCTTTTGGCTGTAGCTTGCATGACATACTTTCTCCATCCTTTCACTTTCAATTTCTTTGTGTCCCTGTGTCTAAGATGAGTCTGTTGTACGCACCATATTGATGGTTCATATTTTTGATCCATTCCACCAATCTATGTCTTTTAATTGAGGAGTTTAATCCATTTACATGCAATATTATTACTGTGAAGGCATTTCTTGAATCAGCCATCCTATCCTTTGGTTAGTGTTTGTCAGATATATTTTTTCCCTCTCTCTCGTATTGTCCTTTAATGAACCAATATTGAATCTCTTTAGTACTGAACCTTTCTCCATATCTCTTTCTCCTTTCTTTGTTTCTCTGTTGGTAGGGCTCTCTTTAGTATCTCAAGTAGGGCAGGTCTTTTATTAGCAAAATCTCTCAGCAGTTGTTTGTCTGTGAAAAATTTAAGCTCTCCCTCAAATTTGAAGGAGAGCTTTGCTGGATAAAGAATTCTTGGTTGGAAATTTCTCTCTCTCAGAATTTTAAATATGTTGTGCGACTGCCTTCTCACCTCCATGGTGGCTACTGAGTAGTCACTACTTAGTCTTATGTTGTTTCCTTTGTATGTAGTGAATTGCTTCTCTCTTGCTGCCTTCAGAACTTGCTCCTTCTCTTCAGTATTTGACAGTCTGATCAGAATATGTCTTGGAGTGGGTTTATTTGGATTTATTCTATTTGGAGTTTGCTGGGCATTTATGCTTTGTGTATTTATGTTGTGTAGAAGGTTTGGGAAGTTTTTACCAACGATTTCTTTGAATACTCTTTCTAAACCTTTACCCTTCTCTTCCCCTTCTGGCACACCAATGAGTCTTATATTTGGACATTTTATTTATCTATCATATCCCTGAGGTCCTTTTCAATTTTTTCAATATTTCCCCATTCTTTCTTTTGTTCTTTCTTTTTCCATTTTGTCCTCCTCCAGGTTGCTGACTCATTGTTCAGCTTCCTCTAGTCTTGTACTATGAGTATTCCAGAATCTTTTTTAATTTGGTCAACATTTTCTTTTATTTCTATAAGATCATCTATTTTTTTATTTACACTTGCAATTTCTTTATGCTCTTCTAGGGTCTTCTTCATGTCCTTTATATCCTGTGCCATGCTCTTCTTCATGTCCTTTACATCCTGTGCTCTCATTGTCTTCAGTTCTTTGATTAATTGTTCCAAGTACTGCATCTCCTCTGATCTTTTCATTTGGGTGTTTAGGTTTGGGTTATCCATATTGTCTTGTTTTTTCATTTGCTTTAAAATTTTCTGTTGTTTTTGGTCTCTTGGCATTTGCTTAACTTGATAGGGTTCTTTTAGGGTATATATGCTAATTCAAAGACTGATCTCTAATTTATCAGATCTACAGCTTGGTGGCATACACTTTAACTAACCAGCAGGTGGCATCTATGAGCCACCTATTCCCCTCAAGCCAGTTCTCCCCAACTTTGTCCTTGTGGTGTGTCTGGGTCTGATTCTTGTGGGGGTCCAATTGGTGCACCAAGTTTGAATGTGTTGTTAGTGCTGTCCACCCTGAATGTGGGGCATGTGTCTGAGCAGTTACAGAGGGAGGGTGGCTTTAATAATAAAACCTCCCAGGTGTTCCTGGAAATTTAAGGTTGTTGCAAGAGTCTAAACCTTCAGTTCAGTTTTGCCACAGATTGTCTCTGCCACTGACCCACAAGTCCTTGGTATTGGCATATGGTCCCTGGAACTTCTGAGTGGGTCCCTCTTCCAAGCCGTGGCCTCCTAGGACCTCTGCTGAGGGAAGGCTCTGCTACATCACAAGTATGTGCTGTCCCTCAAGGGAAGTTCTGGGCTGCCGGGTCATGTAGGGGTGTTCCCAGCCTGCTGTAAGGATGGCTGTATGGGATGTGTTAATTTCCCACTTTTTGCACAGCTCCACCTTCCTAGCTCTGGGACAATTAGCTGTGGGTGCACAAAAGGCTATTGTCCATGCCCAATATTGTGGCATGTACATGTGTTGCTGGAAACACCTCCCATCACACTGGGTTTTTTGGCACAGCTCTGGGCTGTGGCGCTGGTGCTGGGCAGGAGCATTCCCAGCCCACCAGGAAGATGGCTGTAAGGGGTGTAGTTATTTTCCCCTTGGAGCTCACCTCTGCCTTCCTCACTCTGAGACAATTAGCAGCTGGTGCGTGAAAAGCTACTGTCCATGCCAGATATTGAGGTGTACCCACAGCCCGTTCCTGCCATGGTTCTGTGCAGTTCTTGCTGCTGTATCCACAGCTGCTTTTGGGTTTTTAAAAAAAAGAACTCCAAATGCCACTTTTGGGTTTTTTAAAAAAGAACTCCAAAGCCAACCCACGGTTTCCCCACACTGCAGCATAGCTGCTGGATATTCAGCAGGGTTACTAACTCATTTCAGAACACAGACTCCTTGTTTCATCAAGTGCACAGTCCCTGTGGATTTAGCAGACCTTGTCCAGCTGGTACATTGCTGGAACTGGTGTTCTGAGTCACTTTCTGGCTTTTATCTAGTATGATGCATGGAGGTATTTTTTTTGCCTTGTCTCTCCTAGCTGCCATCTTCTGGAAGTCCCACACTCTCATTTTTGAAGCACAGTTTTGCCATAAAGAATTTGGAGTTGGAAGTTTTTCTTTTTCATTACCTTAACTATATCGTACCACTGCCTTCTTGCTTCCATGGTTTCTGATAAGAAATTGGAACTTAGTCTTATTTATGATCCCTTGTATGTGTGAATCACTTTTCTCCTGCTGTTTCAGAATTCTCTTTATTATTGGTATTTGACATTCTGATTAGTATGTGTCATGGAGTAGGTCTATTAGGGCTTATTCCATTTGTGGTACCTTGTGATTCTTGGATGTGTGTATTTATGTCTTTCTTAAGAGTTGGGGAATTTTCAGCCATTCTTTCCTCAAATCTTGTTTCTGCCCCTTCACCTTCTCTTCTCCTTCTGGGCCACCCATGACATATATATTTGTGTGCTTTGTGTTGTCACTTATATGTGTCATAGGTGTGCTGTCACAAAAATTCCTTTTCTTTTCTTTTCTCTATCTTTTCTTCTGACCATATGATTTTGATTGTTCTGACTTCTAGTTCACTGATTCTTTCTTCTGCCTGTTCATATTTACTGTTGTATGCCTCTAATGTATTTTTAATCTCCATTATTGTGCCTTTCATCCCCATAATTTTCTGCTATGTTTCTTTACATACTTTCAAATTTTTCTTTGTGCTCATGAATTGTCTTTTTAATATCGTTTACCTGCTTATCCATACTTTCCTTGATCTTCTTGAATTGATTTAGGTGAGTTGTTTGAACATCTTTGATTTGTTTTTCCAAATTATGTCTTCTCTGAAGTTTGAATTAGTTCCTTGATTGGGCCATTTCTTCCTGTTTCTTAGTACAGCTTGTAATTTTTTGCTGAAGTCTAGGCATCTGATTATCTTGTCACAATAATACAGATTAAAAAAGAGGCATCTGGTTATCTTGATGAGCTACTTTGAAGGTCAGTTTCTTCCTCCTGTCTTGGGTTTTATTGTTGATTGTTTTTGTGTTGAGGCTCTTTTGATTTTGATCCAACTTATTCTAGACCTTTAGAATAACTCTTGTTTAACTGATCAGATTTTCTCAACTCTTTTTCATCTGATTCCTGCCCTGAATATGAAGTACAATTTTTAAGATTGCACTTTTCATGCTATTATTTCACCTCGAGGAGAAAGCTTCCTGTCCTCTGTTCCTTCTCTATGAATCTTGATCCATTCTGTTTGGTTCATTTGCATAATTTTCTCTCCAGCCCCCATAATTTGTTTAAATTATCTCCCTCACTCACTAACCTATTTTCCTATTTTACCTATTTTCCCTATTCTTTTCAGTTCTGGGATCCTTCTGTCTTACAGCAGTCCAGTTTAGCACCCCACCTTTCTTCTTTCTCTCTGAGGCTTCCCTGCCTCCAATTTCTTCCCCATTAGGGTATCCTGCCCTGGAGAGCCATATGAGGTAAATCCAGAAGTTGGTTCACTCCAGGAATTTCTATTTTGTGGTTAGATGGTCCAACCAACAGAAACTGGATTGAGTGAGCACAGCACTTGCAAGCCTTTCTACCACAGTCATCCTCACCCCTCCAGGGCCCTTTTTGTATACAACACTTGTCAGTGGCTTGTATTCTTCCCTAGGTCTCTGTTGACTCAGGTCCCTGTACCTGGATATGCATGAAGTTCTAACTTGCCATTGTGAGTGGCTCTATAGTTTTTGTATACAGTGGGAGAGATCCAGGCTGCTACTTCTGAGTAAATCCCAGCTGCATGGAACTAAGTGATGGGGAAGGAAGTGAATTCAACTGGCATGGGATGGAAACTGCCTACTTGATATTTTTCTTTTTCTTTGATTCAGTTTGTGACACCCTTGCCAGTCTCTACTGTGCTCCAGAGTTCCAAGCAAGTGGAGTTTGTCCTTTTATTCACTAAATCTCTGGGAAGAGGTTTTCAGGGGATGTCTTTCATCACCACAATGATGATGTCACCCTTCATCCTCTTTTCAAATTTGCTATTTACCAATATCATGGGCTTTAACAACAAAAAAATTAAACATATTTAAATTGTGTATAATATACGAGTAGATAGGATATATCTAAGTGGTTGGGAGTTTCCCAATAAGTAAAGGGAAGAAGCACAATGTATGGACTTTGATATCTAACTGGCTGTCCAGAGACCTACACATTCTCTTTAGATAAGTAGATAGCTGATATATTTACCTAAAAAATAAGCTGAAGTCCTTATATGCCTTATTGGGGAGTAAAGTCCAAGAGAAGCAAGATTGAGAGGAAATAGGAAATGGTGCTAGGAGAGGACGTCTTCACAGAGACCATGTGAACTCCTATGTCTCAAAAGAAACTGTCCAGGGAGAGGATAAGAGAAGAATTTATTTGTTGTCTTTCATCATCCATTGTTCAGCATTTGCCTCACAGAACATCAATTCCCTCATATGTTTTGGTTGCATCATCTGTCCTCTCAGAGCAGTCACCAGAGACACCATGTTCCTAGACACCAATGGAAGCACCAAAATTATAAGCCACATGGCATAGGACAAGCCAGCAAATGGGTGTGAACTGGCAGCTCTGTCTGCCAGCAGTTCACAGGCTCCAGGGAAGGCCCGTGTGTGTGGAGGGCAGGGCAACTCAGAGAAGACTTCTTGTCCCCTCCTGCCATCACGGGAACATATTATCTCCAGGGAAGGAGGCCAAAAGGCTTTGAACAAGGCACAAGGCAGGTTACTGTTGGATTGTGTCTCTGAAAGACATGAGGGTCTGGAAACAATTACTTCAGAGGACCGGGGCAGCTGAGTAGGATGAGGGTCACAAAGACCCACCCCTTCCAAAAGATAGCTCCTCCCTCAGGAGCCTGCTTCTAATGAAGATGCACTCCCCCTGTGGGATCTACAGTAGTGATCCTGGTGCTCAGTGATCATTTCTGAGGGTCAGCACAGCATCCAGCATAACTCATAGCTGAGCAAATCCACATGGTACACAACCTGGATCTGGATATTTTAAGCTGGTGAAAGGTGAGGAACACTCAAATAAATGATCCAAATTGTATCCTCATTCCTTCTACTTGTTTCATGAATGGTAAAAATCTTGAATGAAGCTTTCATTTTCAATATATATGAAATACATTCTACACGTGATATTTATGGCAGGACACTTGCAGAATCAAAGGAAAATAGACAACAGAAGTTTTTAGATTTTTTTAATGCTTTGAACAGATTTTCTTCATTAATTATTTCTGGAGCTTGAATTATTAGTTACAGACTCTGATCATAAAACCATGGCTTGGGAGTTATTTATAGAGATTTATCATAAATAGCTATGAAATTAACTTATGTTGAAAGTGCAAGATGAGATGACATTTTAAATATTATGTCCCTTTTTTTTGGCAAATTACAAAAATAAGTATTTTTCTGATGCTCTATCATTTTGTTCATTTCTACTTAAAACTAGAATGAACTCTTCATTTTTTACTAATCTGAAAATAATTCTTAATGAAGTTGAACCACAGTGAAGAATTATCACACACACACACACAAACACAGAAGTTATTAGTCATCTTCACAGCACATTATAAGCCCAATAATGGGGTAAATAATAATGTAATTTAATTTTATGCCTTTCTACCAAGCACTAGGCATAAAAAAGTCTCCTCACTAAAATGCTAATAAAATCTGGGAACTGCTTTTTAAAAGGAATCACTCTGCCTTTCCATTTACTCCCTGGCTAATACTATTCTTTTTATCAAATTGTTTTTTTTTTTTTTCAAATGTTGCTTTTCAAAGAAAAAAGAATTCATTCATGTGGGAACTGACTCTGCATTCCTGAGTCTTTCCAACCAGGAGCAGGACTGGGATTCAATAATCCTAACTTCTGGGCATCCGGGCAAAACAACTGTTAGTTCCAAATCCATGCAAATGTTGAATCACAACATCAGAGGAGGGTGATGGTGATTTTGCTATAGAAATTCAGTGAGCAGTAATCTTAACATTGACTGAGGATTAAGTAAATGGTGAGAAAATGGAGATCCCCTTGTACCCAGCAGTCCTTATAACTGCTAATTTACTGCATGATGCTAATTAAATGAAGCTGGCTTCATAATGGCAATGTATGGTGCCTGTGTAGGAAAGCTGTTAACATAATTATATCTCTAACACAGGGGGCAAAGCAGATTACAATTATTAGAAAGCCATGGGATGCAGACTAGCATGAGTGTTACAACATTAGAATGTAGATTTACAATCCTAAATTTCCCAAATACAATGTACATTTTGCATTTAAGTTTCTATTCATTAGGTGGCATCAGACAGGGATATTTGAAAATTAAGTATTCTTTCTTAGGTTATTAGTTTCAAATTTCAGAAGAGAAAGGCTGAGGAAGAAACTATTTGTGGATGTGGAGGGATGGGAATGGGGAGGGGGACAAAATATATTTAGGTGTGCAGTTTCCTGCCTTATCAAAATATCACCTCTTTTGAAAGATATATAATGTGACAGTTATATATCAAGTCATAAATGAAAATCAGTCTATAAGAATGAAAGTACCTTAATATGCAATAATGGATCCCACTTCTTACACTTTTTTTTTTTTTTTTTTGCCTCATCTCCCACCTTGGCAACATATTATACATCAGTCAAAGAATATCAGACTGAAAAAGAACAGATTCTCAAATGTAAAGGTATTTTCAGTCAGTTTATCTTATGGAATATTATTGGCATTTAGTAATTCCCTAACTCCCACATTTCACAGGGAAAAAACATTGTCATAACAAACCTGCCCATTATCAGCACTTTACTTTTTCTAATTATTACTTTTAAAGGACAAGTACTCAACTTATAATACAAAAAGAAGTCCCCAAACTCAAATAAAATTTAAAGGGAATAAAGGTAAAATTTCTGGAATGAATATGGGCAAAGAGCTGAATTATTCAAATACCAACAAAATGAATACACATATTATATACATATATATATACATATATATATTTACCTGTAAACTAGTCATAAGCAAATACCAAATATTTTGATTATTGTTATTTTTAAATTCAAGTTCATCTAGATTTCAGAAAATTCTGAAGTTTACTAATGTTAGCATAGAATATCAGAATATCATAGAATATTTTAGAATAATTGAATAAACAGATGATTCAGAGTTGAGAAAACAGAAACACCCTGTCCTCTGGAACAGATTATAAAATAAATGGGATGTTTGTTGATGGGGAAGGAACTAACATCGGTTGATTACACTCTAAGCTTTAGGAATTGTATGTATGTTCTCTCATTTAAATTTCAAAATAAAAATAAAAGGTAAGAGCTATTAGTGTATTGTTTTATTAATAAAGAATTGGAGGTTCTTAAATGGTAGATAACTTCCTAAGGTCATATGGCTAACTACCCTTCATATCTAGTTATCTGTTATACAGCCCTTCTACCTAGTTCTCAAGGATGCCATTTAGACCTCATAATTTACTTTTATGATGTAATAGAAATGTAACTTTGTTTATATTTTTATTTTTGTTTTGACAATGTTCATGGTGCAGGTAAGAACAGAAAATAGTGTTACAGATAACCCATGCATCCATTGCCCAGAAGTTTAAAATGTTAACATGTTTATTCTTTGCTCAAGATATATATTTATATGTAAGATACAATAAGATATATTTGTGTTTTCCTCCCAAGTCCCATTTTCTCCATCATGCCCCAGAGCAATTAAATTTGACTTTTATGTTGAATATCCCTATCTATATTTCAATATTAAATATGTACCTACAACTAAGGGCATTATATTAAAAAACTCATTTATTTTATATAAATAATTTCATACTGTACCTATTATTTTGCAACTCTCCTCATTTAACACTATGTTTTTTCATATCTATCAAAAATATTTATTCAATTCATCAAGTATGAGAATGTAAATTTATAAAATGGAATACTATAGAGGAATTTAAACAAATGAAGCAGATCTTTAATCATTTGGAATATAATTCCATTCTCAAAACAAAATTTATTTTATTTGAAATGACAAAATGAGTGGCATGGATGATTTTGAGGGTTTGGAAGTTGAGTATAGAGGCATAAATTAATAGAGAAAAGCAAGGAATAAATCCCTGCTCTAAATTTAGAGAAGAATTTGCAAAGGAGACATAATTTTTATACCAATTCACCTGATTTTATATTTCAATGTGAATCAGTTTGGATGCTTTAGGCTGTGGGTAACAGAAAGCCAAAATCAAATTGGATTAAATTATGAGATGCAATGTTTTGCATGAAAGAAAGTTTGAGGTTGTGCAGCTTCCTGGGTAGGTTTATTATTCAATTCAGCTCATTACTTCAGGTATCCAGTTTCTTTCCATGTCTCATCTTTGCCATTACCCATGACTCTTTGGGTCTAATTCTGACATAACATTCACCTACATTATAACATAATTGAAGAACATGAACTGTATTTTCTTGTTAGGACTATGGAAATTTTTTTCCACCATATTTCCTTGAGCTAAATTGAAGAATATGCCCATTCCTGAATTATAAAATTAGCTTGTAGTGGGATATTTCTTAGACCAATCAGACTCATCCTTGGAATTTGGGTTGCATCATCTTCCTCTGAGGCACTTTACTATTGAGGTAGTTTTTATCAGAAGTTGAATAGCAAAAAATAAAATATCTGTTTGAAAGAAAAATGGAGAAATAGTGCTGGAAAATCAACATTTTTCCTGACATCACATTTCCAATTTTGGAAACTTTTCAATTCTTTCTACAACTATCTCTTCTTTTACATATTTTTCCTATTTTTTCAGTATTTCCTTTTACTTTTTCCTACTTTGATCTTCCAATATACTTAGAATTTCTTTCAAAGTGTTCTAATAATTTTTGTTTATTAGTTCCATAATTATTTTAACTCTCCATGTTTCTTTTTTTTTAATTACTGTTGTTTCTATTTTATTCTTTTGCATTCCTCTTGTGGAAGAGTTCATTTTATGTTCTAAATTATTTATGTTTTACATAATAAAAATGATAAAACAGAGATGCTTGATGAAATTTGGATTTGAAATTTCTTATAGTTATTTCAGTTTAGAGGTTTTAAGTCACTAATTTTTTAGGGTTAATTTTTTTCCTACTGAAGCACTCAGTCAAGTTTGTGGACCTCCCCAACATTTTCTGGATGGTGAGCAGTGTGCTTATAATCTCCATTTCACATATGGATCATCACTTAGAGTTTTAGTAAATTCTGCTTTCCACAGCAAAGACCAAAACCCTTGTACAAATACAGGAATTAAATTTCCAGCATTTATCTGCTAGGGCAAATTTTGGGGACCTATTTCCAATGAGTTGCTACCAGAGCAGCTCAAATTTATTCCTCTGGATTTCTTTCTTCTGTCTGACTCATACTGGTTTTCCCTTTCATCGTCCATTGTGTATTTGGAACTGTGCAATATTTTCTTACAAATTTCAGTTGTTCAAAAGGATTAAGAGGACAATCCACTTCACCAAACTTCATCACAATTAAATCATTTGGAATATAATATTATATTACCAGGGAAATGATGGAGAAAATTTTGAAGTTACCAATCAAGCATTTTACAAACTCAAGTAATTGACCAATAATATGCAAATTACATGAGTGAATGCTGTAATTATTATTTAATTCAAGAAACATTATTAAAACTCTTTCTTTCCTCTCTCTCTATGCCTACTTTGCAAATAAACTCACTGCCCTCTGATTTACATGGGACATGACTCCCAGGGATGTAAATCTCCCTGGCAACTTGGGAAATGATTCCTGGGGATAAGCCTGGCCCTGGCATCATGGGATTGAGAAAACCTTCTTGAATCAAAAGGGGGAAGAGAAATGAAACAAAATAAAGTTTCAGTGGCTGAGAGATCTCAAATAGAGTAGAGATGTCATTCTGGAGATTATTCATATGCATTATATAGATATCCCTTTTTAGTTTTAGTGTATTAGAATATCTAGAAGGAAATACCTCAAACTGTTGAACTGTAATAAAATAGCCTTGTTTCTTGAAGATGATCATATAACTATGTAGCTTTTACAGTGTGTGTCATGAAAACCTTATGACTGACACACCCTTTATCCAGTGTATGGAAGGTGAATAAGAAAATAAAGACAAAAAATGAATAAATAGTAGGGGGGGATAAAGGGTATGGGATGTTTAGGGTGTTCTTTTTCATTTTTATTTTTATTCTTATTTTTATTTTTCAGAATAATGATAATGTTCAAAAATTTATTGTGATGAATGCACAAGTATATGATGGTACCATGAACTACTGATTGTACACTTTGGATGATTATTGATATGTGCATATATCTCAATAATATTGCATTAAAACAACTCTACCACCTATTTTACACTGTACTAAATTAGTGTATAAATATCCAACACAGTATGTAGTTGAAATGTTATGCTGCCATGATTCATTGGAGACAAAAAAAACAAGCTAACAAGTTCAGTTCTGTTGTCCTAGGGAGTAGACATTTCAAAGATACTTCACTTAGTTCCAGGAGGACATTTTTTAAATTTTGACTTAATTTATCTATTAATAGGGCTCTCCTGTAATCCTTCATTGTGATATGTCCATTTCACACGCACAAAAAATCTGCTATTGTGGTAGTCTACAGCTGTATTGTTCTATTACCAATTACATAAAGTTTGGAGTCACTACAGTAAGATTTACATATTTTTAATTGAGATTGTTCACATACCATACAATTATCCAAAGATCCAAAGTGTACAATCAATTGCCCATGGTACCATCATACAGCTGCGCATCCATCACCAATTATTTTGAATTTTTAGAACATTTTCATTACTCCAGAAAAGAAATAAAGACAAAAAAGGAAACTCCAATCCTCCCATACCCCTAACCAACCCCCCTCCGTTATTGATTCATAGTACTGGTATAGTACATTTGTTACTGTTGATGAAAGAATGTTAAAATACTACTAACTGTAGTATATAGTTTGCAATAGGTACATTTTTTCCCTATATACTCCTCTATTATTAACTTCCAGTTATAATATCATACATTTGTTCTAGTTCATGAAAGAGATTTCTAATATTTGTACAGTTAATCACAGACGTTGTCCATCACAAGATTCACTGTTTTATGCATTCCCATCTTTTAACCTCCAACTTTCCTTTGGTGACATACAAGACTCTGAGCTTACCCTTTCCACCACATTCACAGATCATTCAACACTGTTAGTTATTCTCACAATGTGCTACCATCACCTCTGTCCATTTCCAAACATTTAACTTCACCCTAGTTGAACATTCTGCTCATAATAAGCAACCACTCACATTCTTTAGCCTCCTTCTATATACTGGTAACTTATATTTCATGTCCATGAGTTTACATATTATAATCAGTTCATATCAGTGAGACCCTGCAACATTTGTCCTTATGGGTCTGTCTTATGTCACTCAGTATAGTGCCCTCAAGATTTCTTCATCAACCCACTTTTTAACTGTTTTGTTCACACACCATACATTCCATCCTAAGTAAACAATCAATGGTTCCCTGTATAGTCATGTATTTATTATTCACCACCATCACCACTATCTATATGAGGACATCTCCATTTCTTCCACAAAGAAGGAAGAAGAGTCAAAGAAGGTGGAGAGATAAAAGAAAAAAGAAAAAACAGAGAAAACATGACAGCTAGGAAGCAAAAAAAGGAAACACAGCATTAAACTCAAGTAAAATAAAGTCAGACAACATCAACAATGCCAAGAGTCCCATGCCCCTCCCATATTTCACCCCCAATATGAATTTAGCTTTGGTATATTGCCTTTGTTATATTAAAGGAAGCATAATACAATGTTTCTGTTAATTATAGTCCCTAGTTTGCATTGGTTGTATTTTTCCCCCAATCCCACCCCATTTTTAACACCTTGCAATGTTAACATTCATTTGTTCTCCCTCATGTAAAAACATATTTGTAATTTTCATCACAATTGTTGAGCACCCTAGGTTTCACTGAGTTATACAGTCCCAGTCTTTATCTTTCCTCTTTCATTCTGGTGTCCCACATGCTCCTAACCTTCCTCTTTTCCTCAACCATACTCACAGTCATCTTTGTTAAGTGTATTTACATTGCTGTCCTACTATCTCCTAAAATTGTGTTCCAAACCTCTCACTCCTCTTTTCCTGTCTGTAGCACTCCCTTTGGTATTTCCTGTAGAGCAGGCATCTTGTTCACAAACTCTATCACTGTCTGTTTGTCAGAGAATATTTTAAGCTCTCCCTCATACTTGAAGGACAGTTTTGCCAGATACAGGATTCTTGGTTGGTGGTTTTTCTCTTTCAGTAGTTTAAATATATCATACCACTTCCTTCTTGCCTCCATGGTTTCTATTGAGAAATCCACACATAGTCTTATCAAGCTTCCTTTGTATGTGATGGATTGCTTTTCTCTTGCTTTCAGGATTCCCTCTTTATTTTTGATATTTGATTATTTGATTATTAAGTGTCTTGGCATAGGCCTATTGAGATCTATTCTGTTTGGGGTATGCTGCGCTTCTTGGATCTGTAATTTTATATCTTTCATAAGAGATAAGAAATTTTTATTGATTATTTCCCCTATTATTGCTTCTGCCCCTTTTCCCTTCTCTTCTCCTTCTGGGACACCAATGACATGTACATTCCTGCATTTTGTTTTGTCATTCAATTCCCAGAGATGTTGCTTATATTTTTCCAATCTTTTCTTTATCTGTTCTTTTGTGTGTAGGCTTTCAGGTATCTTGTTCTCCAGTTCCTGAGTGTTTTCTTCTGCCTCTTGAGATATGCTGTTGCATGTCTCCATTGTGTCTTTCATCTCTTGTGTTGTTCCTTTCATTTCCATAGACTCTGCCAGTTGTCTTTTCGAACTTTCGATTTCTACCTTATGTAGGCCCAGTGTTTTCTTTTTACGCTTCATCTCTTTTGCCATATCTTCCCTAAACTTTTTGAATTGATTTGACTTTATTTGTTTAAATTCCTGTATCTCAGTTGAAGTGTAAGTTTGCTCCTTTGACTGGGCCATAACTTCATTTTTCTTAGTGTAGGTTGTAGTTTATGTTGTCTAGTCATCTGGTTTCCTTGGTTACCCCAATCAGGTTTTCCCAGACCAGAACAGGCTCAGGTCTCAGACAGAGGCAATAGTATCAGGCTTCCCTAAGGGTATGTCTTAGAAGAGTCATACACCCTGTGAGGCCTCAAGCCACTGTGCTTTTCTGCCCAGCAGGTGGCCACTGTCAGCTGGTTGCTCCAGACTGGTGTAAGGAGGTGTGGCCTGTGGGTGCTTTCCCCTAGGCTATGGGGTCTTGCTCTGAATGAAAGGTGTGTAGTAGAGCTTGGCACTGCCTCTTTCCTCTTAGGGAAAATACCCTCCCTAGGGAGATATCATTTGCATTTGAATAGTCTTTCTGGCTCTGCTATCTCCACCCTTGTCTGGGTCAGAGCTCTGGGAACTGAAAATGGCTGAGGTTTTCTCCACTGAGCAGAAAAGGGACAGAAAGCCCCCCTTCATGCCCAGTCCACAGTCACCCTCAGTTTCACCCATTGTCCAGAGATAGCACCTGGTCCTCTGGGCTCCCCTTCCTTCCCAGAGAGGTCCTCCAGCTCTCCAAAGTCAATTGTCACCAAAAGCCTCTGTCTGCATTTTGGGGAGTTGTAGCCTGTATTGAGCAGTCAACATTTGTTAATTAAAACCTCAGTTGCAGCTGGACTGAGGTATATTTGCTTGCTCAGAGAGTGCTGCTCTCTATCTTAGCATGGCTTTCCAGTTTGGGCTGCCATTGGGGAGGGGCTCTCAGCTCAGGTCTGTGGTTTTTACTTACAGATTTTGTGCTGTGATCTTGGGCATTCCTCCCAATCCAGGTTGGTGTATGATGTGTGGACAGTCATGTTTGTCCCCCACCAATCATTCCAGATTATTTACTAGTTGTTCCTGGTTGTTTGTTAGCTGTTCCAGGGGACTAACTAGCTTCTACTACTCTCTAGGCCACCATCTTCTTCCTTCCTCCAGGAGGACTTTTGAAATCCTATGTATATCATGGGAAGAATGTTAGTCAGATAAAAAGCTAGATATTTGTGTAAGAGTGTAAAAATCAAACTGTTAACTAGTAAATCTGAAGAAGTAGTTTGAGGATAAATGTCTTAAAGTGTATTTTATTCTGTCAATCAAATAAACTATAATTTGCATACATGTAATCTATTCTATATAGTATAAAATCTAAACTGCTTTTGAAATATCTAAAGTTACAATTTAAAGTCACATTGAGGGCTTTGAACTCCTACATTCTACATAGGTTAATTTGTCCATTCCTAATTTTATGTCTTTTACAGAATCCCTTCACTACATATTGAAGCTAAAATTTTCATAGAGTATTGTGTCCTCTAAATTTTGAGTTGTATTTCAATAGTTTATATGAATCATGGCTGAGGCAGAGGCAAATTTTGGTTACCCAAAGTGATACCTGTGGCAATTTCTTACATTTTTTTTTTTCTGGATCCCCAGCCTACAAATTACTTGCAAATATTTAACTCAAGTGATTGGAACCAAAACTAATTACTTGAACATGATTGCCTGAAATTAATCCAAGTGTTTCCTCATCAGCATTCTGAGACATTACCATAACATATAAGACAGAAAGATGTATACCTGGAGTGCCTAGATCTGTGCAATACAGTTTAATTTAAAATTAATTGCTATTTGAAAAAAATAGATGCACCTCCTTAGTTACTAATCATAGATCGAATAGAAGACACCCTTTTAAGAATTGCTACATATTTAAGGCATTATACTAAATAACAAGCATATAAATTGATGCAAAATATGGTCCATCTGCTTACGGTATTTATAATCTATTTGGGAGACTGGAGATTTACCTAAAGCATATCATTATGTTTATGTGCAGATCTAAATTATCCTTTAAAATGAAAAGAGAGCCAAGAATACAGAAATAGAAACAATCACCAGGCTCAAGATATTGTCAAAAAGTCTTCACAGGGCAACTGGAAGTTGGGCTAGGACTCAAGTAGAGTAAAGATCAGTTTCAGATCAGACATTATAATCTCAAATGTTCATGGGAGCCCACCCATGACTTAAGTAGAGGCAATGTCTTGGTATGACAAGAAAAGTAGGGTGCACATGTCCCAGTAAGGAAGCAGCTACTCAGCTTTAGAGGATTCAGCAAGAATGTGGAACCAAGAGGTAGCAAATATGCCAATTTTTATAAGAATCAGTAAATCTGCATTTTATGTTAAATATCCATATTTTTAAATATTAGCAAATAATAATAATAACAATAATAATGAAGTATTGTGCAGGCCAAATAAAGCAATTCACAGTTTGAAATCTACCCTTGCTACCAATGTGTAATGTTTGATTCAAATATATAAATATTTGGAGGAGGTGGGAATTGCTAGTTTAAATACTGCACCTCAGAGAGGAGAAATATGGTCTTCCCAGGTGGAGAACATGTGGCACATTTGGAGTAAAAAATTATACCAGTTTGGCTGCATAGCTTCTGTAGGGAAAACCAGAACAATTTTATGTTCATTAGTTAAAAAGGGGGAATGTAATGTGAAGTTTGCATTGCCTTCTGATGCAAACAGGCCTGGCTTAGAGCCAAAACAATCATCTGAATGGAAAAATATCCGTCTCATGAAACAATAGCACATCATTTTGAAAATATCATATTTAAGGGAAAACAGCCCCGCCCCCGGGCTTCCCGGGCCCCGCGCCCCACCGGGGCCAGGCAGGACGCGCCGCCTCCTCCCGAGCCCGGGAAGCGCTCGGGCGAAGAGGAGGAGCCAGGCGCACCGAGCGGGTGGACTCGGGAGCCCGGGAGCGGTGGAGGCGGATTTCCTGGGCGCGGCTCTCTGGGGCTACCATGGCGTTTGGGAAGAGTCACCGCGATCCCTACGCAACCTCCGTGGGTCACCTCATAGAAAAGGCTACATTTGCTGGAGCTCAGACTGAAGACTGGGGCCAGTTCATGCACATCTGTGACATAATTAACTCTGCCCACGATGGGCCAAAAGATGCAGTAAAAGCTTTGAAGAAAAGAATTTCCAAAAACTACAATCATAAAGAAATCCAACTTACCTTGTCACTTATTGACATGTGCATACAGAATTGTGGTCCAAGTTTCCAATCTTTGATTGTGAAGAAGGAGTTTGTTAAAGATGGTCTAGTTAAGCTGCTGAATCCCAGATACACCTTGCCATTAGACATTCAGAATAAAATCCTGAATTTCATTAAGACTTGGTCACAGGGCTTCCCAGGGGGTGTGGACGTAAGTGAAGTAAAAGAAGTGTACCTTGACCTGCTTAAGAAAGGCATTCAGTTTCCTCCTTCAGATGCAGAGGGTGAAACAGCAAGAAAAGAGACTGCTCATGTATCTAATCCACCAACATCTGTTCCTACTGCACCGGCTCTTTCTTCTATAATTGCTCCCAAGAACTCAACCATTACGTTGGTCCCAGAACAGATTGGAAAATTGCACAGTGAATTGGATATGGTGAAAATGAATGTGAGAATGATGTCCACCATATTAATGGAGAATACTCCTGATTCTCAAAACCATGAAGACATAGAACTTCTGCAGAAACTTTATAAGACAGGTCGGGAGATGCAGGAGAGGATCATGGACCTCCTGGTGGTGGTAGAAAATGAAGATGTAACCGTTGAACTACTTCAAGTGAATGAGGATTTGAATAATGCCCTTCTTTGATATGAGAAGTTTACTAGAAACCAACAAAGGATTTTGGAGCAAAATAAGAACGGGGAGGAAGCCACCAATACTTCCAGTGAGCCTTCTGCCCCATCCTGTGATCTCCTTGACCTAAGTCCCGGTCCCCCAACTCCTCGGGCCACTCTGCGAGGAATCAGTGCCATAAACGCTCAGCTTCCAGACTTAAATTTCAGCACTCCAAGTCCTGTAGTAAAAAACAACTCAAAACCCATTCTTCATCCAGTCGTGGATTTGCTAGCCTCTGAAAATACAGAAACATCCCTGTTTGCCCAAAGGACCAGCCAAAACCTCGCCTCAAGTCATACATATCACAATTTTCCAGAATATTCCAATTCAGTAGTACTACAGCCAGTTAGCCTAGGGACCATCTCAGCAACACCATCAGACCAGAGGCTGCCACCCTTGCCCAGCAATCATCCAGCAATGAGCAAAAATGATCTTCAGCCACCCAATTACTACGAAATAATGGAGTTTGATCCCTTAGCTCCCACTGTCACCACAGAAGCTGTTTATGAAGAAATTGATGTTCATCACCACAGAGGAACTCAAAATCATACTAATTGTGGAGGTGAAGGTGGACAACCAGCTCCCTAGTGCCAGCTCTCAAAGGCTAGACCCTGTCCAGCTTTGAGGCCTGGGACACAAGAGCTACCAACACATCAAAGCCATGGTGAATACTGGAATATTTCTCCTCTGCAATATTTTAAAGAGTTAACAGTCCCAGGGTAGCATTGTGGTTCCCGACAACAGCTCAAGATTTGTCTCAAAAGACCTGGTTTATGACACGTAGTTACTTAAAACTTCAGCAGGAGAAAAATATTTTGTTCTTAGGCCTCCAGTTTAATTACAATGCATATGTTTCATAGCCTTCCTACATTTAGAAAAGAAAATCACACTGCTGTGATAAGAGTAGATGAAGAGTATTTCCTTACAAGAAAATTCTGAATAGATATAAGCATGAAATGTGAAAAACTAAAGATATTATTCAGGAAGAATACTGAGTGCCTTCATTTAACTAAATTGAATGTAAAAGTCAATTTGCACTTCTTTATAAATAATACTGTTGTTTAGAATTACGAATTGTAAAAACCCTGATGATTGTGGTTTAATTGTATTTCAAGTGTCCTGAACAGCTCACTGGATTGTGTACTGTGTTGCCTTTAAGTATGATTCTTTATAATACACTAAATGTGCTTTTTGTTTTCCTTTTTACTGTAATTTAACATTTCCCTTTGGAACAACAACTACTGGAAAATGTTCAGAACTGTGGACTGGTTTACAGAAATTACAATGACAAATAAATTACTATTAAAATAAAAAAAAAAAAAAAAAAAAAAAAAAGGGAAAACAGTTACAAATAGTGAACCTAAAAAGATTTTAGTAAAATGACTGAAATTCACGAACTGGTTTTTCAGACAAAAAACTTTCTTAATAATTTAATTTGGAAATAAGACTGGAAATGCCACTAGAATCCTAAAATTGGTGTATGTGCTCCATTATGCATAAAGAAAATGTAGTTTAAAAAACACATGTTTTTCCTTTTATCGTACTTGCAATCCTTTGGTCATTACTAAGTTAGAAAGAGAGAAGCTCATTAAACAAATGTAAATACAACCTTTCAGAAAGATCGTAGGACCTCTGCTCTTACCTATGTGTCATAGTGATGAATGGGGTTATCCATCCACCCACCCGTATTATCATCAATTATGTAATAATGCTTTCTGTGACCCACAAATTTATCTTTACAGACAAGACTTTTTCCCCATGAAAAATCTTTTCTAACAAGAGACCTCTTCAGATTAAATATTCTTATAGAGATATATGACTCCAGTCAGTAGGCAGCTAAATGAAAAATAATTGTGACTTTATGTTTATGTACACCCCAAAGAATGAGCAAATGAGCAAAAATACTCATTTACAATGTTCTTAATTCTTTTGTGTTTGCATTTGTTCACTATGTTACTCAAATGTTTTACCCAATATGTGAATATTTGTTACCCTAAAATGTTTATATAAGTATAGCTCAAAATAGGGCAAGTAGGTCAGGTTTCGTTCTTTAATAATCCTTCTGATCAAACTGTTTATTTCCTGTTATTGGAGCTTTCTGAGTTGGAGATTTGCTATATCTTTACCCTGAGTTTATTTTACATATTGTCACATTCAAATTTAAAAAATTACCACTAATCTACCATACTCAGTTTAATGTTTAATGTTGAAATTTAGTTTATAGAATTATCTTAGTTTCAATTCATGGAATAAATTAAGGGAGTAGTTTTCTTTACAATCAAGTGGTGGGAAGATTAATGAAAAGTTCTTAACAGTTAAGATGAAAAACTTTTAGATGAAAGGGAGATTCTGGTGATATGCAGAAAGGAGTGAAATTTGGCAAGATTGTCCCATCACAAAGTTCTCACAATTAAAAATGCCTGTACATCTTTGTGAAGACTTTTATAACTTAAATGATAAGTAAATTCACTGAAAAAAAAGTTATTTGAGTGGTAAAGGTCAACAAAGAAATCTCAATGAAGATTAAGAATAGAATAAGAACTTCTAATTTTTATCTACTATGATCTCCATATTGGGGGTATTTTATGAAATGCCACAGAACTTTAACAGCTCAGTTACTTAAAGAGAATATTGATGTCCTGGAAGAAATAACAGGAAAAAATAAACCCAACAAAAGGAAAGACTACCATCCAAGAATAACAAATGTTTTACAAAGTTTGGAAAAAAAATTAAAATTGCCTACTGAGTGAATGGAAATAATATAAGAGGAAATTTGCCAGACCAGGTGTTAATATTTTCAATGTTTTGGGTAAAATCCGTACCTAGTGTTGGATGGGAATTTATTAGGTGCTTCCCGGGGTTCAAGACTATTGCCTAACAAGAGATTTGACCTTCCTCCCATTGTGAATTACACATGATCAAAAATTGATAACCTGTTTAATGCAAAATTCATTTAGGCAACTTAATTTCAGTTCATTTTATTAGATTATAAAAGAAATCAAAATGTTTTCTATGATAAAATAGACAGTTTTTCTCACAGAAACAGAAGATCAAATTTTAAAAATGGTTTTTGCTATTGGCTCATTGCATAGTTCCATGTCCCTGAAGATTACCAATCTGATTGAAAACAAAGACGTTGTCCAGGTGCAGAAACTGAATATTACAACTCAGCAACACTTATAGAAAGAGAAGAGAAATTTCACTTCTAAGACAGAGTGCCAAAACACTCATCAAGAAAACTCATTGAATTTATGAGTAAGAATTTTTGTCAACTCACAAAGCAGCTCCTAATAATGCTCTGAATTATACATTAACATTTTTTTTAAGGTTGCACTATGGAGAAAATATTTATGATGTAGATGTGGCTGAAAAGTTCAGTATGTGACCAGTAGTCATTAAGGCATTGTATATACTTGAAATGATTGCTGGCAGCAGTTACAATTCTCACAGCTTGATATAGTTTCCAATTTTTTATCTTAGAGTCCTGGTGGCCCAAAGCATTTACAGACAGGTTATTTATTGTCATAGCTATACAAAAAAATCTTCTATATTTTGCTTGCAAATTTTACCTTATATGAAACAGTTATTGAAGATGAAAATTAATGTATCTAAGGGGTATTTTATGATTAAAATATGACACAGTAATGTACAATCATATGGAACTCCTTTATCACTCTCCTGGAATGTTGACAAACTGGTAGTTTTCTTTCCTCCATTACCTCATTAATAAGTACTTAGAAACTTATAGCTCCATAGAGCTTTGAGTCTGACCAACAAAACTGTGTGATCTGTAGGACACAATTATATTCTAGAAGTTGTCTTACTTTTGGTATATGAAAAGTTCAAAATATTTGAAATAAAAAATAAGCTGGAATTGTAAATTGTTACTCTTAAAATTATATTACATTTGATGTTAATGTAAATTGAAGCTACGTAGAGCTTTATAATCATTTTGGTTTTGTTTTTGTTTTTGTTTTTGTTTTTTCAGTAACAACATACACACAGATTCCTGAGAAGGATATCTTTCAATTTCCAGAGCTATATTCAACAACTTTAATCTTCAACCAGACATAGAATATTTGGAATAGATCAAATTCAGTTCTTAGCAAAGATACTCACTAAGGTATTTATAACAATTGAGTTAACCAGGGATAGTGGGTGACAGTGAAGAAAAATGAGGAAAGAGAGAGAAATTTGGGAACTAAAATAGCCTACACAACATGAGAAGGCTCATGATAAACAGCTTATCTGCCTTCAAGCCCAATGACTTGAGTGCTTCCTAATATTCCAGGAGAAATATCTGGGAACATAAACAACTTTGTTTTGATAACATTAAATGCAAATAAAAAAAAAATCTTCCACACCCTACCAGAAGCTGTTTGGCTTGCAAAGTGATAGCATACAAAGATAGATCAAGGAAAGGCATAATAGAACACAACACAAGCAGTTAATGTTAACATTACAGTGATCACAATGAAGAAACAAATTTATGAAATCTTTCAGGTGACGGAAATAAGGGAACCTTAAATAAAGGGGAAAAACAATGAATGCCAAATGGTGGTTTAGAGAAGTGCTTTCCAAACTATCTGAGTTTAAATGACCAGTTTTTAAATTGTTTTTGTAATGTTTCTATGTTTTGTAAAATGCAATAAAAATGTATGACTACAGAGAGTTTCCACTTCTGGCCATGATGGAGCAGCAGGGCCCTAATATATTTTCCCAAACAATCAAAACATTGTTCCTATAGGCAAAAACTGGAAAGCAGGGAGGGGAGGGTGATCCAAGCAAGGCAAGGAAGTCTTGCTGCATTGAGGAGATGGGGGTTGGGTTTGGGGAGTGTGATGGTTAGGTTCATGTGTCAACTTGGCCAGGTGACCCAGCTGTCTGGTCAAGCAAACACTGGCCTAACAATTGCTGCGAGAACGTTTGAGGCTGGTTAATAACCCAATAGGCTGGTTTATTAAATCATCAGTTAATTGACTGCAGCTGTGACTGATGACTCACCAAAGGGTGTGCCTTCCACAATGAGAGAATGTAATTGGCTGGATTTAATCCAATTAATCAGTTGAAGACTTATAAGCAAGACAGATGGAGGACCTTCACTTCTTCTTAGGCTGCCCAGTGAAGCATTTCCTGAGGAGTTCCTCGAAGTTGCCAGTACGTTTCCTGAGGAGTTCATCGAACACATTCGTCGAAGATCCCAGTTCATTTCCTGAGGAGTTCATCGAAGTTGCTAGTTCGTTTCCTGAGGAGTTCATCGGACACCTTCCTTGGAGTTGACAGTTTGTTGACAGCTCTACGGAATTTGGACTCGTGCATACCCACAGTTGTGTGAGTCACTTTTACAATTTGATAATCAGAGACGCCTCTCATTGATTCTGTTTCCCTAGAGAACCCTAACTAATACAGGGAACTAGGGTATTTGGAATTTGCAAGGCAGAGTTCCAGACAGAGGAAGTTAGGCAGAAAAAGTTGCAATAAATCCAAGGAAGTATAAACAATAAAAAAAAATGTACCAAGCACATTGTAATTAAATTACCAAAAACTAATGATAAAAAGAAAAATCTTAGAAAAAGAAGGTGTGTACAAAGCAACAAAGATAAGAAACACCATGAATTTGTGGTTGGAAACTATGCAAGTCAAAGGATAATAAAATGACATCCTTCATGTACTGAAAGGGAGAAAAAGCTCTCAACTTTGATTTCTATATCCAGTGAAATATTCTCCAAAAGAGGCAAAGATATCTGCAAACTAACAAATCCTGAAAGAATCCATTACCAATATTCCTGCACCACAATAAATATTAAAGTTCTTAGAAGAAAAATGATAAAGAGAAAAATTGAATATACAGAAAGGAATGAAATGTTACAGAAATTATACATGGGTAAATACCTAAAAAAAGATATATTCTTATTTAAGAAATGTTTTTAAAAGTAATTTGTAGTCAAAGCAAAAATAATACCATAGTTGGGTTTCTGATACATGTAGAAGTAAAATTTATGTCAAAAAGACCAAAGGGAAAACATGGTATTATTCTGTTATAATGTATGCATATAAAATGTGAAATAGTATAACATTATTTGAAGGAAAAATCCTGATAAGTAAACAAGCATATTACAAGCCATAAAACAAACAATATAATAAAAAGAAAATCAGTAAAAAAGTCACAAGAGAAAATTAAAAATTATTTTTAAATGCTCAGTTAATGAAAAACAGGGCAGGAAAAGAGAGAATAAACAGCAAAGAGGAGACGGGGCTAATAGAGTAACATATTGCCAAAATTTAGATTTAAATCCAAAGGTAAAGATGATAAGGTTAAATATAGAATGTCTAAACCTGTCAATTAAAAGCAATGATTGTGAGACTGAATAGAAAGTCAAGTCCATACATATCCCACTTTACATATAAAGTCACAGATAGATTAAAATAAAAGAATAGAATAAGATGCAGTGTGAAACACTAATCACAGAAATCTAGAATTGCTATACGAATATCAGACAAGTAGAATTCAGAATGAGGAATATTAAGAGAGATATTTTATAATGAAAAAGATTAAATTAATTAAGACATTAAAATCTAAATATATGTGAATGTGAAAAAAGAGTTTCAAAATACATCAAACAAAAGAAGATACAATTGGAAGTGGAAATAAGCAAATCCAGAATTACAGTTGGAGATTTCAATACTCTATGTCAATAATTGATTTGTTTAATTAAATTCAGTTTTATTGAGATATATTCACATACCATACAATCATCCATGGTGTACAATCAACTGTTCACAGTACTATCATATAGTTATGCATTCATCAACCCAGTCTATTTTTGAACATTTTCCTTACAAGAATCAGAATAAGAATAAAAAATGAAAGTAAAATAGAACACCCAAATCATCCCCTATCCCACCCTATTTTTCATTTAGTTTTTGTCCCCATTTTTCTACTCATCCATCCATACACTGGATAAAGGGAGTGTGATCCACAAGTTTTTCACAATCACATTGTCACCCCTTGTAAGCTACATTGTTACACACCATCTTCAAGAGTCAAGCCTACTGGGTTGGAGTTTGATTCAGGTATTTACTTTCTAGCTATTCCAATACATTAAAACCTAAAGAGGGTTATCTATATAGTGAGTAAGAGTGTCCACCAGAATGACGTCTCAACCATTTGAGATCTCTCACCCACTGAAACTTCACATCATTTCACCTCGCATCCCTGTTTTGGTCAAGATGTTCTAACTCTCATGAAGCCAGGTTCAGATTCATCCCTGGGAGTCATAGCCCTCATCTCAAGGGAGATTTACACCCCTGGGAATCAGGTCCCACATAGAGGGGAGGGCAGCGAGTTCACTGCTGATGTGGCTTAGCTAGAGAGAGAGGGCCACATCTGAGCAACAAAGAGGCACACAGGGGGAGACACTTAGGCACAATTATAAGCAGGTCTAGCGTCTCCTTTGCAGCAACAAGCTTCACAGGGGCAGGCCCCAAGATAGAGGGCTTGGTATGCCAAGCCATCAGTCCTCAATGTTTGTGAAAACATCAGCAACATTCCAGGTGCAGGAGTCGAACACTTCTGCATTTTCCCCCAGCTTCTAATGGGGTCCCTATGTACATATTTTTATTCTCTGCCCAAATTATTTTGGGATGTGTTGCTATTTCACTCTAACCTATACAAACCCACTATATCCCAACCTCCCATTCAAAGTTCTATGCAATTGTGGTATTTGAACAAACTGGCTGTAGAAGTTATATTGCTTAGAATATATAGATCCTGCACCAAATAAACACCTCTTCCCTTGGTCTCACATGAAGTTGAAGTTTTAACACACTGCCAGTTTCAACCTTTACCCTTTGGCCTGGTTTGCCCTAGTCTTAAACAGATTTGCTTCATGCATATCTCTAATTGAAGTCTGGGCTCTTTTTCAGCTCTTTTTTTTTTTTAGCAGTTGCTGTAGGCATTAATACTGACATTCATATCTGCTGAGCTGTAGCTCAGGTGTAACACAGATACCCAATGTTCCAGAGGTCAATCGGGTTATACACAAAGGGATCAGTATCTCAGAGTTTGGAGACAGCCATTACAATTCAGGAATAGATTTGACTGCTGTAAGAGCTTGTAATCTAGGGACCATTACAATAATCACTTCCCTGTTAGGCTGTGCTCAAAGATTCAATTCTGAGTTTACACATTGTAGTTAGTCCATATCGGTGAGGCATTATAGTGTTTGCCTTTGTTTCTGGCCTAGTTCACTGAAAATACTGTCTACAGGTTCCATTCACCTTGTTGTGTGTTTCAGAGCTTCAGTCCTTCTCATGGTTGCTCAATATTCCATTGTATGCACACACCACAGTTCACAATTCTGTTCCTCAGTCGATGGACCCTTAAGCCACCTCCACCATGCAAATCATGAATGTTGCCTCCATAAACACCAGTTTGCAAATGTCCATTCATGTCTCTGCTCTTGGATCTTCCAAGCACATACCCCATAATGAGCTTTCAGGACATTATGGCCCCATATACTTAGCTTCTTGTGGAGCCACCACAGTGACCTCCAGAAAAGGCTACATTATTCTGCCTTCTCATCAACAGTAACTAGGTACATCCCTCTCTCCATGTTTTCTCCAACAGTTTTAACCCTATTTATATTTTTCCTACAATCTTATAGAGATATATTCATACACAATTACAATTATCCACAGTGTACAGTCAGTTGTTCATGGTATTACCATGAAGTTGTACATTTATCGCCACAGTCAGCACTTGAACATATTGATTACTATGAAAAAAATTTTTTAGTGAATAATAAAAAAGATAATAAAAAGAAAAATAAAAGGTCATACAATACACTATAATAGTAAGGATAGAAAACAAAAAACCACTATCAAGAATCCCATATCTCTCCCTTACATCTCCCTCTCATACACATTTATTTTTGGTATATTGCATTTGTTACATTTAATGGAAGCATATTGCAGTGTTACTGCTGACCATATATTCTAGTGTGCTTTGATTATGTTCTTTCCAAAATGCCATCCCTTTCTCAAGACTCTGCATGGTTGACATTTGTTTGTTCTCCAACATGAAAAACATTTTTATATTTGTACATTTAGTAACAGTCATTGGCCACTCCAGTTTTTGCCAAGTTATACAGTCCCAGTCTTTATCATCTATCTTTACCTCTGGTGTCATATATTCCTCTATCCCACCTCTTTCAGCTTTACTCACAGACATCTTTGTTCCATGGACTTACAATATTGTGCTACCATCACATCACACAGTATTATGCTGTTTCTGGATCTATACAATCAATCCTACTGAACATTGTATCCTTCAGCATCAAATGCCTGATCTCTACCCTTCTTGTATCTCCTAGTAGCCTGTGATATCAGCTTTTCTTTCTCAAAGTTTGCTCATTAATGTTAGTTCATATTAGTGAGACCATACAGTATATGTCTTTCTGTTTCTGGCTAACTTCACTTAACATAATGTCTTCACGGTTCATCCATGCTATTATATGTTCCATATCTTTGTTCTATATTACAGCTGTATAATATTCCATCATGTGTGTATACCACAGTTTGTTTATCCACTCATCCATTGATGGACATTTGGACTGTTTCCATCTCTTGGCAATTGTGAATAACGCCACAATAAACATCAGTTTACAAATGTACATTTGTGTCTTAACTTTCAGTTCCTTTGAGCATATACCTAGCAATGGAATATCTGGGTCATATGGCAAATCTATACTTAGCTTTCTGAGGAACCACCACACTGTTGTCAAGAGTGGTTGCACCAGTCTATATTCCCACCTGCAATGAATAAGTGTGCCGCTTTCTCCACATACTCTCCAGCACTTGTAGTTTTCTTTTTTTGGGTAATGTCCATTCTAGTAGATGTGGTTTTGATTTGCATTTCCCTAATAGCCAGTGAAGTCAAGCATTTTTTCATATGTTATTGAGCCATTTGTATTTCCTCTTCAGAAAAGTGTCTGTCTATGTCTTTTGCCCATGTTTTAGTTGGGCTGTTTATCTTTCTGTTGTTGAGTTGTAGGATTGCCTTTTATATTCTGGATATTAAACCCTTATCTGATATGGAGTTTCCAAATATTGTCTCCCATTGTGTAGACTGCATTTTTACTTTTCTAGCAAAGTCCTCTGATGTACCAAGGTGTTTGAGGACATCCCATTTGTCTATTTGTTCTTTGGTTGCTTGCACTTTGGGTGTAAGGTCTAGGAGACCACCTCCTATCACACGATCTTTAAGAAATTGCACTACATTTTCTTCTAAGAGTCTTATGGTCTTAGTGCTGATGTTTAGGTCTTTGATCCAAACATTTCGAGTTAATTTTTGTATAAGTTGTGAGATGGGGTCCTCTTTCATTCTTTTGGAAATGGGTATCCAATTTTCCAAACACCACTTATTGAAGAGGCTGCTCTGTCCCAGTTGCTTTGGCTTGAGTGACTTATCAAAGATCAATTGTCTGTTGATGTGAGGGTCTACTTCTGAACACTCATTTGATTCCATTGGTCGGTATTTCTATCCTTATGCCAGTACCCTGCTGTTTTGAGCACTGTAGCTTTGTAATATGCTTCAATGTCAGGTAGACCTCCCACTTTCTTCCTCTTTCTCAAGATATTTTTTGCAATTTGGGGCACCTTGACCTTCCAAATAAATTTGTTTTTTGTTTTTCTATTTCTGCAAAGTAAGTTGTTGGGATTTTAATTGGTGTTGCATTGAATCTATAAATCAATTTAGATAGAGTTGACATCTCAATTATATTTAGTCTTCCAATCCATGAACATGGTATGTTCTTCCATTTTTTCAGAATCTGTTAAATTTCTTTTACCAGTTTCTTGCAGTTTTCTTTGTAAGAAGTCTTTTTTGGCCATTGTTAAGTTTATTCTTTTGGTTGCTATTGTAAATCAATTTTTTTTTTAATTCTTCCTCTTGTTTCACATTACTTGTATATAAAAACACTACAGATTTTTGCATGGTGATCTTGTAGCCTGCCACTTTGCTGTATTCATTGATTAGTTCTAATAACTTTGCTGTAGATTTTTTCTGGATGTTCTACATATAGATTTTTTCTGGATGTTCTACATATAGATTTTTTCTGGATGTTCTACATATAGACTCATGTCATCTGCAAACAGTGAAAGTTTTACTTTTTCCTCTCCAATTTGGATGACTTTTATTTCTTTTTTTTTGCCTAATTGATCTAGCTAGAACTTCCAGGACAATGTGACAGTGGGCATCCCTGTCTTGTTCCTGATCTAAGAGGGAAAGTTTTCAGTCTCTCCCCCATTAAGTATGATGTTAGCTGTGGGTTTTTTCATATATTACCTTTATCATGTTGAGAAAATTCCCTTCTATTCCTACCTTTGAAGTGTTTTCATCAAGAAAAGATTTTGAATTTTGTCAAATGCCTTTTCTGCATTGATTGAGATGATCATGCGGTTCTTCTGCTTTGATTTATTTATGTGGTGTATTACAATGATTTTCTTGTGTTGAACCAGCCTTGCCTACCTGGAATAAACCCCACTTGGTCATGGTGTAAAATTCTTTTAATGTACTGATGAATTCAATTTGCAAGTATTTTTGTTGAGGATTTTTGCATCTATATTCATTAAAGAGATTGGTCTACAATTTTCTTTCTTTTATTTGTAGTATCTTTGTCTGATTTTGGTATTAGGGTGATGTTGGCTTCATAGAATGAGTTGGGTAGCTTTCCCTCCTCTTCAATTTTATTGAAGATTTTGAGGAGTATTGGTATTAATTCTTTCTTGAATGCTTGGTAGAATTCACACGTGAAGCCATCTGGTCCTGGGGTTTTCTTTTTTGGGAGCTTTTTTATGAGTGTCTCAATCACTTTACTTGTGATTGTTTTATTGAGTTAGATCATCTATTTCTTCCTGGATCAATGTTGTTTGTTTATGCTTTTCTAGGAAGTTGTCCATTTTGTATAAGTTGTCTTGTTTATAAGCATATAGTTGCTCATAGTATCTTCTCATTGTCTCCATTATTTCTGCAGGGTCAGTAGTTATGTGTCCTTTACCATTTGTGATTGTATTTAGTCCATCAATTTTGTTGATTTTCTTGAAGAAACACCTTCTGGTTTTGTTGATTCTCTCTATTGTTTCCTGTTCTCTGTTTCATTTATTTCTACTCTAATCTTTGTTATTTCTTTCCTTCTCTTTGCTTTTGGTTTAGTTTGCTGTTCTTTCTATACTTCCTCCCAGTGGACAGTTATTTCCTCAATTTTTGTTCTCTCTTTTCTTTTAATATAGGTGTTTAGAGCAATAATTTTTCCTCTCAGCACCACCTTTGCTGCATCCCATAAGTTTTGATACATTGTGTTTTCATTGTCATTTACCTCGAGGTATTCACTAATTTCTCTTGTAATTTCTTCTTTTATCCACTGATTTTCTAAGAGTGTGCTGTTTAGTCTCCATATATTTGTGAATCTTACAATCTTCTGCCTGTTATTTATTTCCAACTTCACTCATTATGATCTGAGAAATTGTTTTTTATAATATCAATATTTTTTAAATTGTTGAGACTTGCTTTGTGACCCAAAATCTAGTCTATCCTAGAAAATGTTCAATGAAATTGAGAAAAACATGTATCCTGCTGTTTTGGGGTGTAGTGCTCTATAAATGTATGTCAAGTCTAGTTCATTTATCATGCAATTCAACATCTCTGTTTCCTTGTTGATCCTCTGTCTAGGTGTTCTATCCATTGTAGAGAGAAGTGTACTGAAGTCTCCAACTATTATTGTAGAATTATCTACTTCTCCTTTCAATGTTCTCAGTGTTTGCCTCATTAATTTTGGGGCACTCTGGCTTGGTGCATAAATATTTATGATTGCTATGTTTTCTTGATAAACTGACCCTTTTATTAATGTGTAGGGTCCTTCTTTATCTAATTGTTTTACTTTTGAAGTCTACTTGGTCTGTTATTAATATAGCTACTCCCACTTTTTTCTGTTTCCTGCTTGCATGAAACATCTTTTTCCAAACTGTCACATTCAGACTGTTTCTGTCCTTGTGTCTAAAGTGAGTTTCATGTAGACAGCATACACATGGGTCCTGTTTTCTAATCCATTCTACCACTCGGGTTTTTTTATTGGCAAGTTTAATCCATTAATATCTAGTGTTATTACTGTGAGGGGAGTACTTTCTTCTACAATTTTGTCTTTTGGATTTTATATGTCATGTCATTTTTTCCTCTCTCTCTTTTTACCCTTCCAGATAATTTTCATTTCTACACTCTTCTCCAAACCTCTTTCTCCTGTCTTTTCCTATCAGCCTGTAGCACTCCCTTTAGTATTTCTTGAAGCACCATCTCTTATTCACAAACTCTCTCAGTGTCTGTTTGTCTGAAAGTATTTTTTAATTTTATTTTGAAATAAATTCAAAGTTATAGGACAGTTGTAAAAACAATACAAACCCCATACACAGAACTCCAGCATACCCTGACCCCCCTCCCCCAATACCCCAATCCACCGACTTTAACATGCTGTCACACAGCTATTTCTTTCCCTCCCTCCCTATCATCCATCATCTATTCTTCTGTCTTCTGAACATATGAGAGCTAGATGCACAGATCCTTGAACAAACAATATAATTCACATATACAATTCCCATGAACAAGAACATTCTTTTATGCAATCCCATTAAACACAGCAAAGAAGTACAAGAGACTCAACATTGATACAAAGCTTACATTCTATATTTTCTTTTTTTTTTTTTTCTTATGTCTCAACTGTGTCCCTTTGAGCCTCCTGTCCTCAATCCTCAGAACCTATCCAGGGTCATCCTTGGTATTCAATTGTCATCTATTTCGACTGTCTTTTTTTTTTTTTCCTCAATTGGGAAACATATATACTGCCTAAATCTTCCCATTCCACCCCCTCCCTAGCATTCCATCAGTGGGATTAATCACATTTAGAATGTTGTAATGCTATCACCTTCCCACCATCCATTACTAGAAATTTCCCTTCACCTCAAACAGCAACCCTACACTCATTTCTTAACTCCCCATTGCCCCTTCCCCCATTTCTCTTAACCCATACTCTACTTATCATCTCTATTGTCATATTCTCTGATAATTCCTGTGTGTTTACTGTGGGGCTTAAAATTAACCTCTTAAATCCATAACAATCTTATTTTTCTTTGATACCAACTTAACTTCAATAGGACACATAAACTATGTTCCTATACTCCTCCATTCCCCCACCTTTATATAGTTCTTGTCAAAACTTACATATTTTACATTGAGTTCAAAACCACTGATTTGTCATTCGAGATTGTGTATTTTATATCATGTAGGAAGTAAATAGTGGAGTTACAATTCAAAAATTATTAACTTCTATTTCTATTCCATTGTGGTCAGGGAATGCGCTTTGAATACATTCAATTTTTTTTTTTCAATTTGTTGAGGCTTGTTTTATGTCCAAGCATATGGTCCATTCTGGAGAAAGATCTGTGATCACCAGAGAAAAATGAGTGTCCTGGTGATTTGGGATGCAAGTTTCTATATATATCTGTTAAAATTCTCTATATCTCTTTCTACTTTCTTTGTTTCTCTGTTGGTAGGACTCCCTTTAGTATCTGAAGTAGGGAAGGTCTTTTATTAGCAAACTCTCACATCATTTGTTTGTCTGTGAAAAATTTAAGCTCTCCCTCAAATTTGAAGGAGAATTTTGCTGGATAAAGTATTCTTGGTTGGAAATTTTTCTCTTCCAGAATTTTAAATATGTCATGACACTACCCTCTCACCTCCATGGTGGCCGCTGAGTAGTCACTACTTAGTCTTATGTTGTTTCATTTGTATGTGGTGAATTGCTTTTCTCTTGTTGCTTTCAGAACTTGCTCCTTCTCTTCAGTATTTGAGAGTCTGATCAGAACGTGTCTCAGAGTGGGTTTATTTGGATTTATTCTATTTGGAGTTCACTGGGCATTTATGCTTTGTGTATTTATATTGTGTAGAAGGTTGGGGAAGTTTTCCCCAACAATTTCTTTGAATACTCTTTCTAGACCTTTACCCTTCTCTTACCCTTCTGGAACACCAATGAGTCTTAAATTTGGATGTTTCATTTTATCTATCATATCCCTGAGATCCGATTCAATTTTTTTTATTTTTTCTCCATTCTCTCTTTTGTTCTTTCATTTTCTGTTCTGTGGACATCTAGGACACTGAGTTGTTGTTCAGCTTCCTCTAATCTTGTATTATGAGTATCCAGAGTCTTTTTAATTTGGCCAACAGTTTCTTTTATTTCCATAAGATCTTCTATTTTTTTATTTACTCCTGCAATGTCTTCTTTTTTTTTTTTCATTTTTATTGAGATTGTTCAGATACCATACAATTATCCAAAGAGCCAAAGTGTATAATCACTTGCCCCTGGGTACCCTCATACAGCTCTATATCCATCACACTTAATTTTTGTTCAATTTTTAGAAACTTTTCATTACTCCAGACAAGAAATAAAGTGAAAGATGAAAAAAAAGAAAAAAGAAAAGGAAACTCTAATTCTCCCCTATCCCTAACCAACCCCCCTCAATTGTTGACTCATAGTATTGATATAGTATATTTGTTACTGTTTATGAAAAAATGTTGAAATACTACTAACTGTAGTATATAGTTTACAATAGGTATATAGTTCTTCCCTATATGCCCCTCTATTATTAACTTCTAATTGTATTGTCATACATTTGTTCTGGTTCATGGAAGTGATTTCTAGTATTTGTACAGTTGATCATGGATATTGCCCACCATAGGATTCAGTTTTATACATTCCCATCTTTTGACCTCCAACTTTCCTTCTGGTAACATATATGACTCTGAGCTTCCCCTTTCCACCTCATTCACACACCATTCGGCACTGTTAGTTATTCTCACATCTTGCTACCAACACCCCTGTTCATTTCCAAACATTGAAGTTCATCCTAATTGAACATTCTACTCATAATAAGCAACCACTCCCCATTCTTAAGCCTCGTCCTATATCTTGGTACCTTATATTTCATGTCTATGAGTTTGCATATTATAATTAGTTCCTATCAGTGACACCCTGCAATAATTGTCCTAATGTGTCTGGCTTATTTCACTCAGTATATTGCCCTCGAGGTTTTGTCATCAACCCATTTTTTTTAAATATGGTTTTGTTCACTCACCATACATTCCATCCCAAGTAAATAATCGATGCTTTTCTGCATGGTCATACATTTATGTGTTCACCACCTTCACCATTATCTATATAAGAGCATCTACATTTCTTCCACAAGGCAGGAGGGAGAGTCAAAGAAGGTAGAGAGGCAAAAGAAAGAGGAAAAAAAAAAGACAGCTATGAAGCAGCAAAAGGAAAAATAACCTTAAATCAAAGTAGAATAAAGAATCAGACAATACCACCAATGTCAAGTGTCTAACATGCCTCCCCTATCCCCCCCTCTTATCTGCATTCACCTTGGTATATCACCTTTGTTACATTAAAGGAAGCATAATACAATGATTCTATTAGTTACAGTCTCTAGTTTATGCTGATTGCATCCCTCCCCCAATGCCTCCCCATTTTTAACACCTTGCAAGGTAGACATTTTCTTGTTCTCCCTCGTAAAAGAACATATTTGTTCATTTTATCACAATTGTTGAATACTCTAGGTTTCACCAAGTTACACAGTCGCAGTCTTTATCTTTCCTCCTTTCTTGTGTCTCACATGCTCCCCACCTTCCTCTCTCAACCGTATTCATAGTTACCTTTGTTCAGTGTACTTACATTGTTGTGCTACCATCTCCCCAAATTGTGTTCCAAACCACGCACTCCTGTCTTCTATCACCCTGTAGTGCTCCCTTTAGTATTTCCTGTAGGACAGGTGTTTTGTTCACAAAGTCTCTCATTGTCTGTTTGTCAGAAAATATTTTGAGCTCTCCCTCGTATTCGAAGGACAGCTTTGCTGGATACAGGATTCTTGGTTGGCAGTTTTTCTCTTTCAGTATCTTAAATATATCACACCACTTCCTTCTGGCCTCCATGGTTTCTGCTGAGAGATCCGCACATAGTCTTATTAAGCTTCCTTTGTATGTAATGGATCGCTTTTCTCTTGCTGCTTTCAGGATTCTCTCTTTGTCTTTGACATTTGATAATCTGATTATTAAGTGTCTTGGCGTAGGTCTATTCATATCTCTTCTGTTTGGAGTACACTGTACTTCTTGGAGCTGTAATTTTATGTCTTTCATAAGAGATGGGAAATTTTCATTAATTATTCCCTCTATTATTGCTTCTGCCCCCTTTCCCTTCTCTTCTCCTTCTGGGACACCAATGATACGTATATTATTGTACTTTGTTTCATCCTTGAGTTCCCAGAGACGTTGCTCATATTTTTTCATTCTTTTCTCCATCTGCTCCTTTGCGTGTAGGCTTTCAGGTGTTTTGCTCTCCAGTTCCTGAGTGTCTTCTTTTGCCTCTTGAGATCTGCTGTTGTATGTTTCCATTGTGTCTTTCATCTCTTGTGTTGTGCCTTTCATTTCCATAGATTCTACTAGTTGTTTTTTTGAACTTTTGATTTCTGCCGTATACATGTCCAGTGCTTCCTTTACAGCCTCTATCTCTTTTGCAATATCTTCTCTAAACTTTTTGATTTGATTTAGCATTAGTTGTTTAAATTCCTGTATCTCAGTTGAAGGGTACGTTTGTTCCTTTGACTGGGCCATAACTTTTTTTTCTTAGTGTAGGTTGTAATTTTCTGTTGTCTAGGCATGGTTTCCTTGGTTATCCAAATCAGGTTTTCCTAGACCAGAACAGGCTCAGGTCCCAGAGGGAAGAAATATTCAGTATCTGGTTTCTCTGCGGGTGTGTCTTAGAAAATTGCTCCACCCTTTGATGCCTCAGGTCACTGTGCTTTCCTGCCCAGCAGGTGATGCCTGTTAGCCTATAATTCTTGACTGGTGTGAGGAGGTATGGCCGTGTTCCCCCAGGCTCTGGGGTCTGGTTCTGAATGGAAAGGGCCCCACCCCTTTCCTCCTAGAGAAGACAGACCCCCCAGGTGGAGGTCATTAGCATTTCAATGGTCTCTCTCTCTCTGCTTGTGCTGTCTCCACCCTTCCCCGAGTCACAGCCCTGGAAACTGAAAATGACCTGGGCTTTCTCCACTGAGCCAAAAAAGAAACAGATAGTCCCCTTCAGACCCAGTCCAAGGCGACCCTCTGGCTCTCCCAGGTCAGTCATCACCCAAAGCCTCTGTGTGTTTTTCGGGGATGCGTACCTGTAGTGAGCAGTTCACACTCGCTACTTAAAACCCCAGTTGGAGCTCAGCTGGGCTATATTCGCTTGCTGGGAGAGAGCTTCTCTCTGGCACCACGAGGCTTTGCAGCTTGGGCTATGGGGCAGGGGGGCCCACAACTTGGTTCTGCAGGTTTTACTTACAGATTTTATGCTGTGTTCTCGGGCATTCCTCCCAATTCAGGTTGGTGTATGATGAGTGGATGGTCTCATTTGTCCCCCTGCAGTTATTCTGGATTATTTACTAGTTGTTTCTGGTGTTTTTTAGTTGTTCCAGGGGGACTACTTAGCTTCCACTCCTCTATGCTGCCATCTTGCCCCTCCCCTGCAATGTCTTCTTTATGCTCTCCTAGGGTCTTCTTTATGTCCCTTATATCCTGTGCCATGTTCTTCTTCATGGCCTTTATATCCTTTGCCATGTTTTCATTCCTCAATTGTAGTTTCTTTGATTAATTGTGCCAAGTACTGTGTCTCTTCTGATATTTTGATTTGGTTTTTGGGATTGGGTTCTCTGTATTGTCTGGTTTTATCATATGCATTAAGATTTTCTATTGTTTTTGGCCTCTTGGCATTTGCTTTGCTTGATAGGGTTCTTTCAAGTTGTGAAAACAAAATCCAATATAATTTTTCAGAAATACAAGTTGGTGGCATACACTTTCTCTAACTAACTAGCAGATAGCGTCTGCGAGTCACCTATACCCCTCAAGTCAGTTCTCCTCAACTTTGTCTTTGTGGTGTGTGGGGAAATGATTCTTGTGGGGTTCAGTTGGTGAACTCAGTTTGGGTGTGTTATTGGAGCTGTCCGCCATGAATGTGGGGCATTTGTCTGGGTGGTTAGTGATGCAGGGCTGCTTTAATATTCAAACCTCCCAGGTGTTCCCAGAGATTCAAGGCTGTTGCAAGAGTCTAAGCCTTCATTTCAGTTTTGCCCCAGATTTCTTCTTTCGCTGACCCACAAACCACTGGCATTGATGTAGCACCCCTGGGTTTTCCAAGCAGGACCCCGTTCTCAGCTGTGATCTTCCAGGACCTCTGCTGAGGGAAGGCTGTGCTATGTCACAAGTGTGCGCCATCCCTCAAGGGAAGCTCCAGGCCACCAGGCCATGCAGTGGTGCTCTCAGCCTGATGCAAAGATGGCCAAATGAGGCATCTCAAAACCCCTTTTCACACAGTTCCTCCTTCCCAGCTCCAGGACAGCTGGTACAGCTCTGGGCTGTGGGCACGACCCTGGACAGGAATGTCTCCAGCCCGCCGGGGAGCCAGCTGCAAGCAGTGGGGTTTCTTTCTCCTTTTGGCTCTCTCCTCTGCTCCCCTGGCCCTGAGGGAATCTGCAGCAGGCTATCCTCCATTCCAGACACTGAGGGGTTGGCTTGGCCCGCTCCTGCTGTGCTTCACTGCGCAGTTCCCACCATTGCAACTGCAGCTGCTCCTGGGTTTTTCCCTTTTTTTTTTTTTACAGAACCAATCCATCTCCAAATGCCAACCCCCAGCTTCCCCACACCACAGTGTGGCCTCAGGTCTTTCAGCTGGCTTACTCACTCATTTCAAAATGCAGACTCCCAGTTTCACCAAGTGCACAGCCCCTGTGGTTCTAGCAGACCTTGTCCAGCTGGTGCATCACTGAAACTGGTATTCTGGGTCACCTTCTGGTTTTTATCTAGTATTTTTCATCGAAGTGTTTTCTTGCCCTGTCTCAACTATCCACCATCTTAGGTTCTCCTGTCTGAAAGTATTTTAATCTCTCCCTCATTTTGGAAGGACAGTTTTGCCAGATATAGAATTCTTGGTTGGCAGTTCTTCTCTGTCTGTATTTTAAACATATGATACCACTGTCTTCTCACCTCCGTGGTTTCTTTGGAGAAATCTGTACATAGTTTTATCGACCTTCCTTTGTATCTGATAGATTGCTTTTTTTCTCTTGTTGCTTTCAGAATTCTATCTTTGTCTTTGACATTGGACAATCTGATCATTAAGTGTCTTGGAGAAGGTCTATTGGGTTCTATTCTGTTTGGGGTACCCTGTATTTCTTGAATTTGTAATTTTCTATCTTTAATAAGAGTTGGGAAATTTTCAGTGATTATTTTTCTATTATTCTTTCTGCTCTTTTCCCTTCTCTTCTCCCTCTGGGACACCCATAACATGTATATTTGTGTGCTTCATTTTGTCACTCAGCTCCCTAAGACCCTGTTCATATTTTTCCATTCTTTTCACCATCTGTTATTTTGTGTATGTGAATGCAATTGTCTTATCTTCCAATTCACTGATCCTTTCTTCTGCCTGTTCAAATCTACTGTTGTATCCCTCCGTTGTCTTTTTCATCTCCTCCACTATGCCCTTCATTCCCACAAGTTCTGTCATTTGTTTTTATCAAGTTTATGACTTCTTCTTTATGGTCATCCAGTGTCCTCCTTTAATCCTTCATCTTTTTTGCTATATCTTCCCTCAGTTCATTGACTTGATTTTTTAATTGATTTAGATTTGTTTGAATATCTCCAATTAGTTCTTCCTTCAGTTCATTGAATTGATTTAACATTAGTTGCCTCAACTCCTGTATCTTGGTTGAACTCTTAGTTTGTTCCTTTGGCTGGTCCATATTTTCATGTTTCCTAGTATGGCTCATTTTCTTGAGCTGTCTAGGCATCTGACTTTCTTGATTAGTTTATTCTGGAGCTGGTTTTCACTCTTCTACATGGGGTTTTCTTGTTGGTTGGCTTTGTTCCCTAACCTTTGATGTTTAGTTCAGCATATTCTAGTCCTCTAGCTTATGTTCTATTTAGTAGATCAGAGTTTTTCCCCTCTTGTTTTTCTGTTTCTTTCCCTGCCTATATTTAGAATTATTGTGTGAGGGTCTCCTCAGATATGGCCAATGCCAGTCAGGTTTTCCCAGTCCAGAGAGGCCCAAGTCTCAGGAGGACGGTATCGTGTTTCCTTGTGAGGCCTTTAGACTCTGTGCTTTCCTATGCTGTCCAGCAGGTGGCACTTGCCAGCCTGAAGCTCCCCCATCAGTACATGGAGGTGTGGAGCCTTTAGTTCTCCTGTTGACCATGACCCTGTCAGGGGCATGGCTGACTGAAGCTGCTTTCTGAATTCCAGCACCTGGGGTTTGAGTTCCCCAAAGTAGGGTTGCCACTGGAGCTGGGCCATGACCCCCTTTCCTTTGGACCTTATGGTTTTCAGCATATTTTTTCTGTCACTAGACTTATTGCTTTGTCTCTCAGAGACAAGTCTCTGCTCTTGCCTGGGCCCAAATTGCAAGTCTTTGAGGCTTTCTGTAATGGGCTTCTTAGAATAGTTATTTTTTTAAAAAAAAAAGAGAAAAAGATAGAAAAAGAAAGAAAAGAAAAACAAGGGCCCAGTATAGACTATTTACAGTCCTTGCAGTTCTGATGGGCTATGGAGATACAAAAAGACAAGGAGTTGACGGCAATTAAGGAACAATAAAGAAACCAGAAAAACGGGCTTTTCAGAGAAGGGCCCTCACCCTGTGGATTTACATATGTGCCTGATTCTGTTTGAGCCCAGCCCTTCTCTATATTATGTTCACCCCCAACTCCAAAAGTCTCTGTTTGTATATTTTTGCTGTTTTTGTTAGTCCCACCTCGTCTCCACCTGCTGAGCTGACTGCTCCCAGATTCTCTGGTGTCTGATCTCAATGTGTCTATGGTTGGAGTTTTTGTTCAGCAGTCTGAGTTTGTTAATCAGGGCTGCAATTGCAGTTCTCATAAAATGTACAAGTATCTTAAAAAACACAAACATGAAACCTGACTCAGAAAGAAATAGAAAAAATCTGAATAGTGAGAATCAGATTTCTCACTGTTGGTGTGGGAGTCTGTACATAAGCAAGGGGAGGAGTGTAGAATGAATGTTCCATGTGGTAATGGATTAGATTGGAGACATGAGTCGGAACTCATGTTTACCTTAATATACATACAGGTAGTTACAACATATATATTTATAGGTATGTAATTATGCACAGGTTGATGAACTCACATGTATGTCCTTTTTATGCCAGCTGAGATGACACCCTAGTAGCAATGAGCATACCTAGCACTTAGAAATTGATTTCTAATACCAGACTCCAATAAAAGAATCCAGAAGTCCAAGGAACCATGTCTGATTCCAAGACTGTTTAGTAAATATAAAAGAAGATCCTGGAGCATCTGGAAAGTAAAGTAAAGAAGAAGTAAAGAAAGTAAAGAAGTACTAGATATAAATAATAATAACTCACATTGAAAGGAGTATGTCAAAAGGACACAGGAGCCAAGAGAAAGAGCTCCCAGTGGCCAAAGCTGGAACAATGTGTGTAACAAAATAATTAAAGCATTATGGGTTATAACCCAAGGTATAAAACAAATATCGATGAGTCTATTCCAAATAAATGATTTAATAAGTGAATAAATGGCGGATAATAGACAAATCTCCTGTGCAGAATGATTCCAAATATTTTTTGTAAATACTCCATACTTAAGGAAGGAGAGCATAATTCCCCACTCTGCATAGTGACTTCCTTCCAAAGAGAAGAATATGGTTAGAAGGAAAAAGAGTAACTTTCAGTCAAGACCTGAAAAACCCTACCTCTGCTAGGTGATCAAGGTCAACATCAGCAGTAAGTCATATTGATAGTATGTACCCTTGAAATAAGGTAATAAAAATGACACTTTACATCTGCTGTCTTTCTGCCACAGACCCATAACCCAAGTCTAATCATTGAAAAAAAAATTCAAACCTGTTCCAGTAGAGGGGCATTCTACCAAATACCTGACCAGTAATCCTTAAAACTTACAGTCAGGCAAAAAAAAGAAGGCTGAGAAACTGTCACAGCCAAAAGAAGCCTAAGGAAGCATGACATCTAAAAGCAGTATGTTAACCTGGGTGGGAACCTGGAAGAAAAAAGGGGCATTAGGTAAAGACTGAGGAAATCTGAATAAAATATGAATTTTAAATAATAGCAATGTATCAATATTGATTCTGTAATTATAAAAAGTGTACGATACCAAAGTGAAAGGTTAACAATAAGGGAAACAGTTTGGGGCTGTTCTAGTTTGCTAATGCTGCCAAAATGCAAAATACCAGAGAGGGATTGGCTTTTTTAAAAGGGGGTTTATTTGGTTATACAGTTACAGTCTTAAGGCCATAAAGCATCCAAGGTAACACATCAGCAGTTGGGTATCTTCACTGGAGGATGGCCAATGGTGTCTGGAAAACCTCTGTTAGCTGGGAAGGCACATGCTTTGCGTCTGCTCCAAAGTTCTGGTTTCAAAATGGCTTTCTTCCAGGACATTCCTCTCTAGGCTGCAGTTCCTCAAAAATGTCAGTCTTGGTTACACTTAGGGTATTTGTCTTCTCTTAGCTTCTCCAGAGCAAGATTCTGCTTTCGACGGCCAACTTCAAACTGTCTCTCATCTGCAGCTCCTGTGCTTTCTTCAAGGTGTCCCTCTTTGGCTGTAACTCCTCTTCAAAATGTCATTCTCAGCTGCACTGAGTTCCTTCTGTTTGCCAGCTCATTTATATTGCTCCAGGGATTTAATTTAGACCCACCCTGAATGGGCGGGGTAACACCTCCATGGAAATTATCCAATCAGAGTCATCACCCACAGTTGGGTGGGGCGCATCTCCATGGAAACACTCAAAGAATTACAGTCTAATTAACACTGATAGGTCTGACCACACAAGATTACATCAAAGATAATGGTGTTTAGGGGGACATAATACATTCAAACTGGCACAGGGGCATATAGGAATTCTGTACAATCTTCTCTACTATTTGGTAAATCTAAAATTATTCTAAAAAAATAAAGTTTATTTTTAGAATTGTCAAATCAGTCATATTCAAGTATATCTAACAATTTTGATCCCTTTATGATGTAGACTATTCATAGGTAATTACATTTTTTTCCTTTTGTTTCTATAAACTCAGCTGCTTTGGCCCTGTTTCTCCCATTATATTTAGAGCAAAAGCTAGATTGCTTTAACCACTATTATTATTATTTTCTATCAGAAGTATTGATTTGAAAGAGAGTTAAATAATCGGTAATTTGCCTTTCGTGTTTTCTCTGTGTTGCCATTAAGTTCTGGTGCATATAGTGTGTGCTTAATAAGTCCAATGATTATTAAAATAGCAGTAGGAGAAACTTTCAGCATAAAGAGAAGTCACTTTTTTAGTAATGAATACAATTTATGATAAGGTACAAATCCCATATCAAGCTAACTCCTTTGAAAATAAACTGGTATACAGACAGAGATAGATGTAATCATTCTGACCTGCAAGAAAGTCCATATTGAGTTCCATTTATATGTATAATATGGTATGCTACTCACTGAGAGGCAAGTTATTATCTAATTTTGAAAATATGTTTGAATGCCTATGAAGCATTTCTCTTTTTTCAAGTGCTATGACACAAGTACTGTGTTTTCTCACACAGTTGCTATAGAAACTCTGTATGTTATTGGATAGTAATTTTGAAACCTTAAAAAGCCTTTTTGAAAAACACAGATTAAAAGTCTTCTTTGGTCAGTTTGGGTGTGTGAAAAAGAATTTAATGATTCTAATTAAGTAAGTAATATTTCTTATTGTCACTATCTTTCTTGTACATGTCCTTACCCAGAGTAAATAAGGGGACTATGACAAGTGGTTAATGGGTGAAGAAATCATTTTCATATGGATAAGCTTTATGGGTTTACAAACACACGTACGTATAATATATGTGTGTATAGATATATATGTTAAAACTTTAATTAATTACAAGTCAGAATTGTAATTAATAATTTCATAAAAGTTTGCTACAAAGTGCACCTATCAAGTAGACAGAAAAATGTCCACAAATAACAAGCTCATTTTTTAACCATTGCACAAAATGTATGCAGCTCATATAAAATAACCTCTATTATTTTGTCTTTCTGTCCTTTTTTCTGTCTTCCCACAATGTACCAATGAATATATAAAATGTCGAGCTATGGTAATTTAATTTGTATAGCTGACAAATGTTAGATTATAATGGTAGCAGTAGTCTATTATCCATAGAATTTCCTACTCCCTGGAAGTGAATAGCTCTCTTTTAAATGCCTATTTCTAATTCAAAACACAAAGATCATGCCTACACTGCCTTTGGTGAAAAGCAGGTAACTTAACATAATTACCTGAAGAAACCAAGGTCTGCTTTTATTACTTTATCAGAGAAAAGGGTGATTTTATGCCTTTAGGGCAGGTCCCCCCAACCCTACTAAGGAGAATTAAAATAGTCACAGAAGTGGAAGAGCTATAAGATAAGGAACCTTAAAATATTGCTAATTATTTTGCAAGAATAAAAACTTAAAAATAGTTTATTAAAACTCAGAAATTAAAATGGATGTATAGGTAAATCTGGAATAATTTATTCAGTGTCTATTAGTCATACAGCATGGTCATTAGTCACCAATTAGCTCACCAGAGCTCAAAGTATTAAAATATTGGAACAGACTTTGAATCTTGAAAGAGGCAATTAACTGTAAATCCCTTGAAAGTAAAGATAGATGTCTCCTGTATCTTTTTTACCCCAGCATGAAACATAATGACTGGCATTTAGTAATTGTTGAATAAATGTGTGTTGAATAAATGAATAAGAAAATGGAGAGTAATTTGAGATTTCAGCAATACAACTAAAACCTTGCAAAGTTGCATTTTCTTGAGAAGCATACAGGAGAGAAAAATAGAATCCATTTATTTAGCCTTTAATGTCTTAGTTTGTTGGTCCTAATGTAGCACATTTATGATAAATTGTATTCCTATCTTCCTAATCTCTATGATTAAAGTAATTAAGCAGTTTCTATTTTTAAACAAAATATAAAGGCTGCTTTTTTCTCCTTGAGGTACCTGCCTTGTGCCGTGGTATTAATAATAAAACCCCTAAAAAATAAATAAACTAAGAGGACACAGCCTTCTCAATGAAAGAAGAAAGTAGTCAGGCAAGTCTGTGAGTTACTCCTAACCTAATATCTGATGAAGTATGGTCCATGGATCAAAATGCCCCAAAATGACCTGGGGCATTTTGAAAAATCAGTTTCATGGACAAATCTCAGACCTATTGAATCAGAATCTAGAGGGAGGTGAGGCTTAGGAAGCTATGCTTTAAAGACTCCCAAAAGATCATTATGTGCAGTCAGGTTTGAGAGGTACTGACCTACTAGACAGGCACTAAACCAAAAGCATGGGTTTGATTTTCATTTCAGGTCTCTCATTTATTTCCCTGAAGGGGTTATTTATTACCAGCTAATTATTTTCGAATGTACCACCAGAGTGCAAACAATTAAAACTTACCAAATATCTGCCTTGCTGTTACCATAGGTCAGTAAGATAATTTCAACTATGTTGAAATTGTGAGCATCAAAAAGTCCGTATCTGCTTCCTGGGAAGGATCTCTGTTTGATCTGAGTCCTTTTTGTTGTCTAACTTATTTTCATAGTGTGCTAGAATTTTAATAATGAGTTAATGAATGTATTCACTAAGAATCCATCCATCTAATAATAACAAAATAAAAAATAAAAATAATAAATCTGCCTCTTATTCAGTACTCACTGTATTCAAAACTCTTTTTTGGTCCCTCTCTGTGTAGTCGTCCTTGTAAATCAATTCTTCTAGAATTGAAGGACCAGGAAGAATTTCAGTAATACATCTCAGCATCTGTTGAAATTTCTGCTATAGCATATTATTTCTGCAAGAAATAACTTCTTAAGCAAAATAACTCTGTGGTCAAATATGCTTGAAATGTGGTATACCATATTGCTCTTTTGGAAATTCACAATAGATGTTAAAATCTGAGGTGTTCTGCAATAAGGATACTATTTTTACTTGTTCACCAAACGTTTTTGACTATAACATTCTCTTGTGGTATAATAGATTCTGATATCACAGAACGGTTGCCCTGTACGTAAGTTTTGAGAAATACTGTTACACAGTAAAATAGTTAAAAATATAACTACATTGTTTCAACAATGTCTGTTCCTCAATCCAAAAGAAAAGGTGTATATATGTTTAAGAATTTTGTTCTAATATTTGAAACATTATAACTAGATATTACGTTCTAGTTTGAATGTGAATTTCTTGTCAGAACTTACTGAAGCTATCTACATTGAATTATTATGTTGGATTGACAGAATCTATGAGAGATTTTCTCAAGCCCATTTGTGCTTCTTTTTTTTTTTTTTTTGCAATATTGTTTGACTATATGTGAAGAATTTTAAAATATTTTATGCATATTTTTTGTTCCACCTTAAATTTAATCTTTTCACTTCTTAATGACTACAAAAGAGAGGAATATAATTAAAAATGATAAAAGATTAAGAGATAAATAATACCTTGATGGTTGTATTTTCATAATAGAAAAATGACAACCTTAGAAATTCCATGGCAAATTAAGTTTAAAATATATCCAGAAACCTTAATTCTGAATAAAGGTTAGAAGGAGAGACTTTAGAGACCATTGAAGCAAAGAGCAAACAGAAGAGAAAATATTAGGTAAAAGTTACACATCTAATTTACTATACTTTCTAATGTGCATTTTACCATCATTGTATTGTATAATAAATGTGGCTTAAAGTAAGTAGAGTTATGCCTAAGATCAGTTGTGAAAAAATGTATAAATGAATCCGAAGTCAAAAAAGAAAAAGCAAAGAAAAATAATCAGTACTTTAAAAGTTGATGAATTTGAATTCTATTTTTGCTCCTTTAAGACCATGTTAATCCATAAAGCAACTGTTAAAGAAGCTGAATAAGAGATCAGGCTCCAATTAGAGATATGAATGAAATAGATCTGAATAGGACCAAGGTAAATCAGAATATATGTTAAAGGATGATATTGTCTGTATTTCAAAACTTCAATTTCTGTGTAAGACCAAAAGAAGAGATGTTTATTTGGTCCAAAATTTAAATTTTCTGTAGCACACAATCTAATTTAACTTGTCTGGTCAATTTATTTAAACAACCCAAATACATGAAACCTAGAATAGGGAATGAGATCCTATTATCCCGTATAGATTAATGTAATACCCAGATACATTCCAGAGTACTTGGGGCAGAAAATAAAAAAGTATTTTAAAGTCTACTTGAGGTACTGGGGAAAAATATGGAACTATTAAGCTGCCCCACTTGGGGAATTCCTGATATTCTTTCAGGCAATAGGGACTCAAAATTGATTAAGCCAAGCCCTCGATCTCGTGGCTTGCCTTTATGAAACTTATTCTGCAATGGTGAAGCTAGGCCTGCATGTAATTATGCCTAAGAGTCACCCCCGAGACTCTCTTCTGTTACTCAGATATGGCCTCTCTCTCTAAACCAACTCTGCAAATAAACTCACTACATCCCCACCCTACATGGGACATGACTTCCAGGGGTGTAAGTCTCCCTGGCAACATGGGACATGACTCCCAGAGTGAGCCTGGCCATGGCATTTTGGGACTGAAAAATGCCTTCTGGACCAAAAGAGGGAAAAGAAATGGAACAAAATAAAGTTTTGGTGGCTAAGAGATTTCAAATAGAATCAAGAGATCATTCTGGAGGTTACTCTTGTGGAAGCTTTAGCCAGATTTTGCAAACTACCACAGTCTGCCAAGCTCCAACCAACAGTATTCCTGAAAACCCTAGGGAGTGCACTGGGTTCTGTCTAAGTCTCTATAAAAGTTTTTCTTATTAAGTTCATTTTTTTTCAGAAACTTAAGGCCTCCAGATTGATCCTATTCCAGATAAGCTCTGAAACCCAAAGGTATCAGTCTCTCCAAGAACATCAACCAGTTTCATTCCTCTACCCCATAAATTCAACACCCCTTTCCAGCAAGAAGTTAAAACAGTTATTGTACAGATATCCCTGAAGATTGAGAGAAAGAGCAAATGAAAGTGAGGAAATGTAACTGAGAAATTTGGATTTAACAAATGACTGGGAAAACTGGCTCATTATATAAATATTTCTTTTTAGTGTCTGGTGTTTTAGAATAGCCAGAAGGAAATACCTGGAGTTGTTGAACTGTAATCCAGTAGCCCTGATCTTTGATAATAATTGAATAACTAACAGCAAAAGAAAAAATGTCAATTGCCCGTGTTCATATGAATCTACTTATGTATTTTTTTTTCTGTTCCACTGATCCATATGTCTATCTATGACAATTCTACACCATCTCAGTTAACCTACCTCTATTGTAAGTCTTAAAATTGGGTAGAATGCAATACTAGTGATCAATAAGAGGGAGTGGTAAGGGGTATCGGATGTTTGGGGTCTTCTTTCTTCTTTTTTATTTCTTTTCCTGGAGTAATGTAAATGTTCTAAAAATGATCCTGGTGATGAGTTCACAGATATGTGATGATGCTGTGAATCATTGATTGTATGCTATGTGTGAATGTATCTCAATAAAATTATGTTAAAAAAGAGACATTAACAGTATGGATATTTTCAAACACCAAATAATTTTTTTTTTCTTTTATTCACACAGCATTGCAAATCGATGTTTTTTTTTTTTTTTCAATTCCAAGTTGAAAAATGATTATTTGTTGAATGAAATAACTTTATGAAATAATTTATTTTAAGATCCTCCATCAATTACTTCCATTGATTTCTATAAATTTGCCTGAGTATAACTATCCTTCTAGTGATATATGCCAATAACATATAAAAGTCTCCTGCATTAATATACCGTTAATGGAAAAGAGACAGAATGCCACACAAAAGCATTTATCAACCACTTTGAATCTGAATGTAGCAAAATAGTGAGTAATCTATCAAAACATATAGTATAATCTTCATGGTTAAACTAGGTCAGAAAAAAATGTAGGTGATGGGCAAATGGCTTTGTTTTCCGAGGACCTAATCTTTAGAATCATTTGTTAAAGGTTTATATATTTTTGTCTTAATCTTTCTTACAGAAACCGTGTCAGTAAAGTTCCAGTATCCTTTAAGAAATACTCTGTACCTAAAAGGATGATAGCTTTAACTTACTTTAAAATATTTAAGCGAAGAAAAAATAAAGCAAATACAACCAAATTTAACAACATAATTTAACATACATAATTATATGCAGAATTATCATACAATTTATTTTATGCTCAGCATTTTTATAATAAAATATTGAAACATACCAACATACAAAAACATACGTAAAACAACAAGAAGGAGACAGAGTGAGCTTTTCTGACTTTTTTTAAGGTTGTTTTATATGGAAACTCTTTTAACACAAGACAAAAACTAAGTCATAAAAGAGATGAATTAATTTGATGACAAAGTGATATGAATGTAAAATTAATATTAAGTCAATATTAAAAACACGTTCAAAAGACAAACGATAAATTGGGAAAAACCGGCATTCAGAAACCTGTAAAAGATGATGAATTGATTTTAAATGAAGGACACTTGCAACTCAAGACAAGTAAAAATAAAACAAGAAAAATTGGTCAAATTGCCTATATTGAAAATTTGAATAGATAATATAGACATTTGTCTCTTAAAATAGCTGACACACTTTGCTAAATCTTAAACTTTTGCCAAATCATATTATCAAATGTACACATTCTCTAATTTCATAGATTAAAATGTTGTCTAATTACTCCTTACTTTGTATTTTTTTAAATTGTGAATGAAGTGAGTACACCTCCATGTGTTAACAGCCATTTGTATTCCTTCATTCATTAACATATTGCCTATTCATTTACTAAAGTGAAAAGATATGCACACCACCCATAAAGAGACAAAAGGAGAGACAAGATAAAAGATAGAGTAGTTATTATTATGTGTGGAAAATGGAACTGGAAAGTCTCTTTGTGTTGAGATTCATTTTCACTGTATGTCCTTTTGTACTATTTAAATTTTTATCATGTACATGTTTAATTTCATAATAAAACAACATTTAAAAAATCCAAAAGTGCATGAAAGCTATATTTTCATTATACTGCCCTTGTTCTAATTTACAGAGATAAGTTTTTTTAGAAGTAGCAAACTTGTCTTCGTTCACAATTAGGTGGTTTCTGGCTTTGTTTTGTTGTGTATGAGTGATTAGAAATATTTTCACACAATAAGCACACTGTCACCAATGGTACAGTGATCTCCAGCCCTATCTTTTGCCAGGTATGGAAATGAACCTATCTGACCATATCAGAAATGCTCAAGTTTTACAGCTTTCAACTCCATTTTGGATTTAGGTATTGGCTCATAATTCACCGAGATCAGGTTTCAGCAAATTACTACCATTAATGGAATCCAGATAATCTTTTACCATGTCAAAATCTTCAGCAGAAAAAGATAGCCACAGCAAAATTTTTCAACTATTGCCTCTGTATTCTCACTTCAGTTGCAATGGTAAAACTTTATTTCCAAAACCAGCTATTTGACTTTATATTTACCAAATTTAAGGATAAAAATGGTCTAAATGATGTTTCATTTAAAAAGTGCAAGTTAAATCATGTTTATCATTGCTTCATCCATGGTTGTGTTGATTCATTTGCATTCGATGAGATTTGACAGCTGTGTGTTGTGTTTTGATGTGTGTGTTTTTGATGGTACACTTGGCATCTCCAGAATTCTCTTTAAGGACAGCCTGGCTAATGTTAGAGAACTAGAGTCAGCAAGTCTGTGCATGAATTCAAACAAATATTTGGGTGAATCTAGGGTTCCAGTGTGATAGTTATGTGGGGAGAATAATGAATAATCTCTCATAGAGTCATGCAGATGACCTCCCCAATTTGCTAAGCACTAGCGACATTAGCACCAGTTATTTGGCTTTTTCCTAATGTGCTGCAGTATGTAACAGCACAAGCAGCAATACCAGTAGCAGCAGCAGCGGCAACAGCAGTTTAAGCCTAGTTTTCTCTTCCCAAATTTAAGCCCATTACAGAATCAATCAAAAAGGTGTGGATAAAAGGTGAGCAGACTTTACATTCCTTTTAAGAGGTCGCATTTAATTAAGCAAAGTTCACATGTCTGTAACTGCCTAGAAAGGGTTTCAGAGGAAAGAAGTGAGAGGGCATTATTTCTAATTTCTGGGAGGAAAATACATTTAATTTACTAACATAGCAATTCTTATATATTCTCCAGCTCCCATGTGCACTTTGAACAGCTTTGTGATCTATTCTATGTATTCTAAGGTTACTAATTACTATACCATAAAGAGCAGAATCCAAAGCTATGCTGAGATCAAACTCAATGTTAGTCATCTTTTTTATTTTAAAAATTTCCCCTACATTAAATGAAAGTAGTTAAAGTAGGTCTTGTGCTTCATAAAGTTATATTGGTTATCAGTGCCTTTCACTTTTGAGGGAATTTGTAAAATTATCCAATGCTATTTTCCTTCCAAATGCCCAAATTTGGAAGCTAAGTCTATTTCTTTCTGACCTTTAGCCATGTTACAGTCTTCAGAGAGTTGTTTAAAAGTAGCAGCTTACACCTTTACAGTGTGTTTCATCCAATCTTGTTAGACCTCTGGAATCCTAGTCATCTGCAGAGAAGGTGTTTATTTGAATAATCCTTTCCTATGTCTTCACCTGCTGTGATCTGGTTCATCAAGCTTCCAGCCTGTGCCTTGCCTCTCCCTACTCTGAATTCCCAGTTCAGAGCAGGATGACTCATCTAATTTTTGAGCTGCAATTTAGCCATGTGACAGATTTATTTGAGGGAAGAAAAGAAGAATGAATAAAAAGATAAAACACCTTAAGTAGTCTCTCTTCTTCTTTTGATATTGCTATGTAATTTTCTCACTAATTTTAAGTAGCAGTAAATTCACTGCAAGATGGGTAAAAAGGAACATATATGCAATGACACAAAAAGATAAAGATTTTATTTTATGTTCTTAATTATTATATATTATCATTAAAGACAATTTCAAATTTATAGTGATTAAACAAATTCCATATTCTCTATAAAGAGAGATATTAAAAAGCCATAGAAAAGAGGTAAATTACTCTTGATAAAGAAGTTAAGGACAAAGAAAAAAGATGATATTGGCAAGTGGTCAAATGGTAGTGTGCTGGTTTAATATGTTATATACCCCATAAGAGACTATGCTCTTTTAATCCCCTCTTGTAGGGGGAGACCTATTGTGGGTGGGACCTTTTGATTAGATTATTTCCATGACAATGTGACCCTGTCCATTCAAGGTGGGTCTTAATTAGTTTACTGGAGTCCTTAAGAGAGCTCAGGGAGAGAGAGCTCAGAGCTGACACAGACACAGACACTTAAAGAGAGAAGCTAAAATATGTAATCCAGAGTTTGCCCCTGGGAGCAGCCAAGAGAAAAGCTAGGAGAGACTTCAGGAGAAAGCCATTTTGAAACCAGAAGCTGGGATTGAAGGGTCAGCAGATGTTGCCATGTGCCTTCCCATGTGACAGAGGAACCCTGGATGCGATCGGCCTTTTCTCAGAGAAGGTATCTACCTCTCAATGCTTTAATTTGGACATTTTCATGACCTTACAACTGTCAATATGTGAACTAATAAACCCCCAGTGTAAAAGCCAATCCATTTCTGAGATTTTGCATTTTGGCAGCTTTAGCAAACCAAAACAAGTAGCCAAGCTGACACAGAAATTGGTCCTTCTGTTAAATTTTCAAAGAGAAATAATCTATATTGCTTGTCCTTTTATTCACTTTTCTCTCACTTCTTTTTTTTTTTTTTTTTTTTTTGATGATCCTCCCTGTTGCAGTTATCAAGCACAGTAGAAGCTTGATGGTAAATAATAAATATCTATATATTCAGACAGAATTCTTCTACTAGATAAATAAATACAACACTCACTTAGGAGAACACATCTGATCCAAGTTCTTCCAAAAGTCACTGTTGTTTTCTTTTATTTTTTCATTCTTGCCTTTTGACACCCTTTTCTTTTCTTAAGGAATAAACATAGACCAAAATGCTGGAGCAGAGGGAAAACACAGCCACTGTCCCTCTGATACAATCATTATTTATGTGTTTCTCTACTTCCATCAGGCTAGAAGCTGAAATAGAAATGAACTTAACTGAATTTTTAACACTATTTGTTTATGTTCAGTTTACTATTAAGACCTCTTTCCATACATTCCTTAAACAGTGCCATTACTAACAGAAACAGTTTTTCTCTCCATGTCCATATTTTTCATTATAGGAGAAAATCCCACTGATGAATTTTCCAGTATTATCTATTTCCCACTGCACACCTTCAGGAAATTACAAGCTTCATTTTCAACACATGAGAAATAAGTGAGAGCTCATTTTTAAAGTGAAATTAAATATTGTCCTCCAGAATTCTGTCATATTCTTTTATCTGATTCATGTTTATGTGCATTTATACTCAAAGGAACACTACATCTAAAAATAAACAAATAAGCCCACCATGTGTGCCTGTAAACAGAGAGACTGATGGTTGAATACGTGATATGAACTCAGGAATTATGACTTATATCCTGCAGAGGAACAAGGCAATCATATAAAGTTTTGAAGCTGAGGTTTATCATCCATTTAGAAGAGCAACAATTCCCTGTATAGTGTACAGCTCATTGAAATAAGGTCCTGCTGTCCTGAATGAAGCATACTTTTCTGCCTAATCCTCCAGCTCTCACTGTGGAAAGTCAGAGAGGCTGACAATTTCTGCTCTTTTTTTTTTTTACCCACCATATTACATTAGAATGAAAAGTGCATTGCACTACTTTCCTGAGCTCCAAGAGAAAAACTCTTGGTAAGACCACGAAATGGAATCAGAAAATCACACAGATTTAGCAACAAGGCAGTTAGCCATTATGCCTAAAGATGTCATTAACCAGTAATGTTTGTTTGTGTTCCTAATAAGATCATGCAATACAGCATTGTTTTTTTTTTTGTTTGTTTGTTTTGTTTTGATTGCTATGAATTTCCAAAGGTGCAAAAGATTATAGGAATAGAAAAAGATATTTCTTGGTATACGAGGAAGATCATAAAACTTGTAACTTTTAAAATTGAAAATTGAGTGTTATAATTATGTCTTTCCTATGCATTTCTAATCCTTTTTAAATGACATGGCTTTCACTATTTGCAAAGTTTTAAATTATTGACCCTCTAGCAAAATTCTCATCTGGTGATCCAATTATCTGAAAGTAATATATTCCTTGCATTTCTTAAATGTAGATGTATGCAACTCTATAAATACCATAACATTTCTACCAAGATTTATTCTATTTTAATTTTTTAGTTTTTATCATGAATATTTAATATAATATGTAGGAACATTTCAAATTACTGAAGAATGGAGAGACAATGCAGTAAACTGTTGAGGCCAATTGGCTCAAAAAATAAATCACAACAGAATAAACTAAAATAAATAAAAAAGGTAAAAGAAATATTCTTTAAAAACTGAAAAAATATAGAAAAATATGTGGATGTTGCCTGTGTTCATGAATTAGGTAAGGTGTAAGCATATAAAAATTATCAAGAAACAAAATGATAGACAATTCTATTGAAATAAGTAAACACCTAATGAGAAAATTAACTGACAAAAATAAACCTACACCTCTAATAGATAAATGTTAATGCCCTTAATACATGAAGAGCTCTTACCAACACTAAAAAAGAAAATAAAAATTTAATAGAAAGATGGACAAAGAACATGAAGAAGCAGCTAATAGACAAAGAATATGAAAGGCCAATGACCAAAAATACAATCAAAACTTGTAATTAAATAAAGAAAATTAAAACTACAATGTCAGTTTAGTATTAAAACTACAATATCAGATTGGTAGTGATTAAAGTTTGTTAATGACTTGTGTTGACAATAATTTAGAAAGGAATCCAGCAAAATCCCAGAACAACCATGGGTATAAATTGGTATAATCTTACAAATGCAGAAACTTTTTGACACAGTAGCTCTAATTATTTAACCTAAATTTATAAATCTTTATCCTAATGTTATTACAGCACAAAAGTATAGGAACATCTGTACAAAGATTTTCACTGAAAAACCATTATCAAATTTCATGCACATCAATAAAATAGTGGCTTAATAAATCATGCTACACCCATAAAGCAGAGTTCCACACACTATCCAAAAGAGTTAGGAAGATCTATATATTCCAACATAGAAAGAGATGCAAAATGTATTTTTTAGCAACAAAAGCAAGTTACAGGAAAGTTTAAAAATTAGAAGGCATAATAGCATTTTGTTAAAAATATGAGTTCTGTAGTCAGATGTCCAAGTCTTGAAATCAAGCTTTCTCATTTAATGTCATACCTTGAGCAAATCACTTCCTCTTTTATGACTCAAATTATTTCCTCACATGTGCAATGAGAGTCATAATAACACTACCTGTTGTGGACTAAATCATGTCCCCCAAAATGATATGTTGAAGTCCTAACTCTCAGCATTTATGACTTTATTTGGAAACAGCATCTTTGCATACGTAATGAAGTTAAGATAATGACATACTGGGTTAGAGTGGTATCTTAGTTTCCTACCTGCTAAAACAAACACCATGCAATGGATTGGCTTAAAATGGGAATTTATTGACTCATGTTTCCAGAGGTTAGAAGTCTTGCTTCATCCTGGGGTTGGTATCTTCTAACTGGCTTGCAATCTTTGAGGTTCCTGACTATTCTGTGACATGGCAATGCGCATGGAGATGTCTTGTCCTTTCTCCTCTGGGTTCCATTGACTTCTGGCTTCTGGGTGTTCCTCGTGGCTTTTCTCCTTCTGTGTCATATTCCTTTGCTTACAAGTATTCTGCCAAAATGGATTAAGACCCACCCTCCTTAACTAATAATATCTTCAAAGGTCTTATTTACAAATGAGTTCATTCCCACAGAGTAGTGGTTGGAATCTGAACCTGACTTTGTGAGGGGCATGATTCAATCCCCAACAGGTGGGTCTTAAATCCAATATGACTGGTAAGAAATATAAGGACACCAGTCATACTTATATGCTACAGCTACAAACTAAGGAATGGGATTGGAATGGTGCATCTACAAGCTAAGGAATGTCAAGGATTCCTGGCAAGCTCCAGAAGCTAGAAGAGGTAAGAAAAGATTCTGTCCTACATGTTTTAAAGGGAGCATGGTCCTGCTAAATTTTGATTTTGGACTTCAAGCCTCCAGAACTGTGAGACAATAAATTTTTGTTATTTTAAGCTACCCAGTTTCTAGTACTTTATTATACCTGGACCTACTTAATAAATGTTAGCTAACATTATTATTATCACATTTATGATATGTTTGCATATAATATGCCAAAATATTCTGAAAATATTCCAATAAGGGCCACCCTTAGGAAATGATGGTATAGGAGTAGGGGTAGGGGAAGAGGAGTTTTATTTCACCTAGTTCTAAACTCTGTGAATTTTTTATAATAAGCATTTGGTCCCCCAATAATAAATCACAAATATTTCTATTTTAAATCCTTAGTTCCTCTCAAAATATTTATTCAGGACCTAAAATGGACAAGGTGGCATCCTGAACAGTGAAGAAAATAAAAAACACAAAATCTTCTCTTAAAATGTTATCTTTCATTTTTACTTAAAACATTAAAATTAATAAAATATCAAATATGGGATAACAAAATACTTCAATTTAACCTGGATTGAAGAACTGATGCTTAATGCAATCACGATTAGAAATCCTAAATTGTGGAAAATTTCTGTGACTCTCATGTTCTCAGCCCCAAAAACTATTCCTTCTACTCTGTAGTGGCCCTCACATAACATTAGCCTCTAACTCTTCCTTTTTTACCACTTTTGCTAAATCAAAATTGTCCAGCCATCTGCTGATAAACTGAAAGAACAGTTTTTTTCCTCTTCCAATAAATATTTATGACCCCCTAATACCCAAAACTAACTGAACTTCCCCTGACTTCTGCAAATTTGGTCTATAACTTAGATCCCACTCAGCCCAAGTCCCTTCTTGGAGACAGTGCACCTTGGTGTCACCTCCCTCAGAGTCCCAGGGCCTGCACAGCTGAGTAAGTCTGACAATTCTTTTTGTTTTCATTCTCTCTCACTTTGTCCTTGGCACATGCCTCCTGATTGGAATCTGTTTGATTACCTTTAGCTATTAAGGAAGAGGTGGTACGTGGTACCAATATTCCTATCTGTTATTTGTCTACTTTTTCTCATCATTTGTTCGTGGGTTTCTCAGTCCTTCTATGAACATCTTATTAGTTGTCCAACTTCTTACATGTACACATGTTATAATATAGATACAACTAAATATTTGAAACCTAAGTGGGATCAAGGAAAACTAAGGACTTCAGTGACTAATGTGCAGAACTTTGGATGGAATAAAAAGAAATTTAATCCAAGAGTCTTCCTAAAGGTCTTTCCTATCAATTAGTTAAATATCCAGTCCAGACACCCAGAATTTGGCATCTATTACCATTTTCCAATCAAAAAAACTAGTACTGGGGCAAGAAATATACAAGATGAGCCTTGCAGTGCCAGAAAATAATAAAGTAATTTAAGAAAACCCACCTTGATGAGGTGTATCAAAGGGGCACAAGAGCCAGCTGAAAGAGCTCCCTATGACTGAAGTTGGAAAAATTTGAGCTAGAAAATAAGAAAATAAATAAATAAATAAATCTTTGAATGAATAAATAAATTGAGGAGAAGAGAGAAATCACTTGTGCAAAAGAACTCCAAAAAATTTACATAGATATTTGGCCTTCATAACTCCCCATTCCTCTAATGTGGTCTGCACATAGTGACTTCTAAAGAGTACAGATGAGGGTAAAAAAAATAACTTTACAGTGGAGAAACCTGACAAACACAACCTTAGAGGATGGTGGTCAAGGTCAACATCAACAATGATAAACCATATTGCTAGTATTTACCCTTGATATATGTGATGAATGCAGCACATTTCCCTTGTGACATTCCTTCCTCAAACCCAGAACCTCTGTACAACGAGAAAATTATAAGAAAAATTCCAATAGAGGGGAATTCTACAAAATATCTGACCAGTATTTCTCAAAATTGTCTAAGTCATCATATTTAGTAAAGTCTAAGAAACTTTCACAGCCAAGAGAAAGCTAAGAAGACACAGCAAATAAAAGTAATGTGGTAGCTTAGATGGGATTTGGGAACAGAAAAAGACAGGTAAAATAAGGAAATCTGTATGATTTTAGTTCAGTTTAGACTTTAGTTTAAAATAATAGATCAATATTGGTTCACTAACCCCAATAAATATGTCATATTAATGTTAGAAGTTAGTAAGTTAAACTGGTTCCAGAGTAATGGGAACTCTCTGTACTATATTCTTAATTTTTCTGTGAATCTTAAAATGATCTAAAAGTAAAGCCCATTAAAAATGTAATTCTATAAAAAGGAAAAAAAACAAATCCATCCTAAATTTTCAAGATCATATTACTACCATCTTCAGATAATATTCTAGCTTCAATCAGGAAGATTATATTACAATTGCCCTAACTGCCCTATCCACCATTTTGTTGATGGTCTTAAACCTGATGTAACATTGAATTAGAAAATCAAAGAATGGAAAGGAAACTGCATCCTCTGACAAACACAAAAGCTTTCTGAACACTTCATAAAAACTTTTACTTCAAAAAATGAGAAAAATTGCAGATCAAATGAATAGCTCCTCAGATTAAGTAACTGGAAAATTCCAAAAAAAAGAACACCTCACATTTCTCTAAACTAGTCTAGTCAAAGACTCTTGTCAATATTTTGAAAAAAAGGACACTAGAAGAAAAATTTCCCTCTCTTAGCAAAGATAGAATCTAAAAGCAAAGAGAAAACTTTGTGTGACAGAAAGACATTTCTCTATCATAACTGTCATTACTATAAGCAAGAAGTTTCCATGCAACTGCAAAAACAGAATATTCCATCTCTAGTTGACTCTATACCATAAATCTCAACACCTTCCCATCACTTTCTTAGAATAAGAAAATCATTTCAATTGTAGGAATCTCAAATACCCCTCAGATTCAACTTTTGCCTCAGCCAGTTCTTATTTCTCAAAGTCATCTCTGGGTCCTCTCAACTAAAAATTTTGCTTAGTGATTCTACTACGAATCTGTTGTGACAAGATCTACATTGTAAATCAGATGCCGCCGTAAAATATGGGCCAGACAGCTTCTTTCTGGAACTTTCAGAAGGAGAAGAATCCTGACCTATAACTTGATGATTGCATTGAATTATAACTCACTACCTGATCCCAACTGTACATTATCTCAGACTTGAATCTGCCCCTAATATCTTGGGACAAAGATGGTTCAGATATAGCAGACATAAAGGAACTGAAATTATAATTATCTTAAGTGCTCTAGTCAATACTCATTAATAAAGGAGACTCCTGAGGGATTGTATTCTATTTTATCTGCATACCTCCTGAAAAGACTCATTATCTTATGCCTTTTGGCCAAATTTGGACTGCTATTTATTTTTTAAATAAAGTTTTATTGACATATAGCCATGCCCACTTATAGTGTATTTTCTATTGCTGTGTTTGGACAATAATGGCAGAATTGAATCGTTGTGACAGAAACCAGGTGGTTCACAAAGCCAAAAATATTTACTATCTGACCTGTTAGAGAAAAGTTTATTGACTACTGATATAAGTTGTGATGTCACAGAAAATAAGAAGTCACTTTCTCCTTAAAGTATATGCTAGTCAAAGAGCAGATGCTAGTTGTGACTTTCACCAGCAATGAACAAAATATAATATAAATGTCTTGGTCATAATGAATACTTTACAAACTTGATTCCTAATTTCTCTACACTGGCTGCCCCTATATATAATATTCACAAAATCTGTCACACCTGAGACCTTGCTTTGGGCAGACTCATGAAAAACCGTATTCTTCAAATGAAAGTACTTGCTTCAAAAATCTCACTTTGGGTCCCACTAATTACCATAAATCCTATTTTCTATTTGTACATGAAAGATTCAGACAATCTTTGGGGAATGTAACTCAACAACATAAATCTTTAAATGATTATTGCCAAGAATTTCCACAATGCATGAAAGATTTCAAGCCACAGATTGAAGGTTCATTTTAAACTCTTGAGGAATAGCAAAAATATTGACTAATATTAGACATGTCAGTCTTCAAAGTTTTAATCTATATCATAACTACTAAAGATCAGGAAACTAATGAAAAATTAATAAATTTTAAAAGGTAAAATAAATTTCAAAAGCATTCAGTTTAATCTAAAAGAAAAGGGCACAAAAGTGAGAAAAAATAAACATACAATTGCGATTAAAAAGGAAAATAATAACATGATAGATTGAAACCCACATTTATCAATTTATGTATAGTAAATATAAACAGACTAAATATTCTAATTTAAAGGCAAATATTTCCAGACTGGATCAAAAACAAAACTTTAAATAGTAACCTTACACTCTTCAAGGGACATACAAAATATAAGCAGACAAAGAAAGGCTGAGAAGAAAACTATAGAAAATGATATAACAGCAAACACTAACACAAAGAAAGCAAAAATTGGCAATATAAATGGAAACAGCTACATTCACAAGCATGATAAAAAAAAGTTGGCATTGCTCTTTCTCAGTAACTCCTATAATAACTGATAAAACTAGTAAAAAAAGAAAGTTAGGGTAAAGAAAACTAATAAACTTAGGCAAATTGATATAAATAGAAATCTGAAGCCAACAACTGAAGAAAAATACATTCTTTTTAATATGCATGGAACATTTACTATATGTATAAATATGTATGTATATGTGTATATTTATTTTTTATATATACAACATTTTTGGACTGTGCAGCAATTTTTTAAAAAATTTTCAAAATATTGAAATAATACAGACTAGGTCCTCTCACCATCTTGGATACCCCAATGTTTAGAATCTAAGCACCACACTTCAAAACAACCCTTGGATGATGGAAAAAATCCTAATAATAATTAGAAAATATTTTCAACTGAATGATAAAGAAAATATTGCATATTTTTAACTAGGATGATGTGGCTACATCAGTAATTAGAAGGAAATTACATCCATAAACACATATAATAGAAAAAACATGGCTGCTAACTAATGATTTATGTATTTCAAAAAGTTAGAAAATTTAAAAGGATAAAAAAGGAAAAGGAAATAAGAGAAACTAATTAAATACATCAAGAGGCAAGAAAAAGCAAACATTTTTTAAAGGGGGGAGAGGAATGATCAATATCAGGGTAGAAAATGTTTATTAATACAGATTCTACACATTTAAAATCATAATAAGAAACCATAAATAACATTATATGCCAATAAATTTGAAACTCTAGATGAAATACAGCATTTACCAAAACTTATGTATACTACTTTATTGTTTCCAGTAATGACTGAGAAACCCCTATTGGACAAATCCTTCTGCAGGTAACAGCCATCAACTTTGGACAAAATATAAAAATTGATTACTTGAATACACTGAGGAGCAAGCCAAAGCAGGCAGAACCTGGGAGAGACTCTACATTTGAACAAACTATAAGCATAAGATAACTGTAGTGACTAAATAATATAAGATAAAATAGACTTCAAGTCAAAAGTCATTTAAATTAGCTTTATTCACAATAGCTTGAAAAAGGAAAGGGACTGGGTTTTGTTCTGTTTGTTTTTGTTTTGTTTTGTTTTATTTTACCAACAGGAGACTATAAAACAAACTGTAGCATACTCAAGAATGGAATACTACTCAGCATTAAAAGAAAGAAACTATTGATACAAGCAAAGACATAGGTAAATCTCAAAAATCCAAACACGATAACTGAAAAAAAAAAAAATCCCCATCCAAATGAGCACAGTCTGTATAATTGCTTTTATATGAAGATCTAGAACAGTTAAAGCTATTAGAGGAAGAAATGAATGAGAGCACTGGTTGCCTCTGGAGTGTGGGGATGGACTGGGAAGAGGCATGAGAGAAATTTTTAGGTTGTGAAAAAAATCTATACTTTAAAAGGGGTTTGTTGCAGGTGTATGCCAAAAGTCATTGAATGTACACTTAAGCTTTTGCATTTCACTGTGTGATTTTTACTTAAAAAACCATAAACAAATATCAGACCCTTGATAATGATGTGAAGGCTAAATTATTTAGAGATGAGGTATATAAAAGACTGCAACTTAAATGCACCAGAAAATAAGATGGTTTGATGGATGCACAGAAGGATGGATAAATGAAATGATATGTGACAAAGCAAATAGAGTAAAATATTTGATGTAAAGTCTAGGTAGTAGATATATGTGTTCTCATTGTACAAGGCTTTCAACTTTCCCTGTGTTCAAATAGTTTTATTAAAAATATTGCATGGGGGAGATGACACTCACAAAACAGGAAAATCAAAATAGTTCTCTATAAATCAAAGATGCCATAAATAAGAATCTCCCCACAAAGAAAATATCAAATCTAGATGATCCTCCCAAACATTTAGGGAAGAATAGACCCAAATATAAACATTTTCATGGAATAGAATAAGAAAGCAAATCTTCCCCAAATATTCTTAATATACAAACCTGACAACATTGATATAGTTTAAAAGGACATTACAGTGAAAGAAAATGGTATCATTCCTATTGAAAATGTTAGCTAATCAAATCCAGCAATTTATTGAAAGATAATAGAAGACAAGCGTTTTATTGAAAGAACATAATGATGACAATATAAAAAATCAATGTAATTCACACCATTACAGCATAAAAGAGAAAAAAAGGATAAGATCATTTCAATAGGTGCAGAAAAATTATTTGAATGTTCTTCAAACTCCATTTATGATAGAAATTCTTACTGAAAATCTTGAAAAATTCTTCCAAAAAGTGGATAACTTCATGGTCAATTGTTATATGAAAACATGTTCAATCTTATTAGTCATGAGGAAAACACAAATTAAAATCTTAACATGATAACACTTTAGACTCACTGGGTTAGTTAAAATTAAAAGAAAAAAAATATTTACAGAGATTAACAAGTGTTTTTAAAGGTGGGGAGCATCTTGGAATCTCCTGTACTGCTCATGTCAGTGCAATTTGGTTCAACCAATTTGAAAACTGTTCAGCAGTGTCTCCTAGTGTATGTGATGGGAACAGTTACCCACACTGTAACTTAGTAGTTTTGCCCCTGCCCCAGAAATGCCGACGTATTTGCAGCAAAGGATATTTTGGCTTTCTGGTATGCTGACAGTTGATATGGGTTGAGATTATATGGTATGTTTTACTTTGTGAAAATTCATAGAATTATACACCTATGGTTTATGTACCTCTCCTTACATATGTTGTTCTATAATATTTATTAAATTTGTTGTAATTTATTAAATTGAAATTTACTATCAGTTTAGCTGCACACTTGAGCAGCATTAAACATTTTAATCATAATAATATACTTTTGAATATTTTCGTTTAGGACTTCTGCTTCCAGAAAGATGGAGTGGACATATTTTTCCCTATTTGTTTTGCTAAGTACAACTAAAAACCTTGAACATCATATTAAAAAAAAAGAAATGTAAGATGATTCTGAACATGGTCAGCCTAAACTTCAAGCACCTTGCCCAGGATTGTGTCAGAGGAAGCTGAGTAGGGAGCTGGACTTTCACCCCTACCAGGCAGTAACAAATCCCCTACATGCAGTGTTTCAATGGAGACCAAAAGGGATCCGACACTTCCACACCGACTGGGCAGTGACAAGGCTCCACTTTCCTTCTCACTGGAGAGCTATTAGAAGAGGTCAAGGAGAGAGTCAGGTCTTTCACTGTTGCCTAGCAGTAATGAGGCCACTCACCCATGATATCAGTGGAGTCCATGTGTGGAGCATTAAGGAGGTATTCCTGTCCCTCCCAGCCACAGAGGTATCACTGGAGGCCTTGTGGGGACCTGGAAATCCAACTACTGCCCAGCAGTAATTAGAAGCTCCTCTCCCTCCCTAAGTGTAAACAGAGGCTGAGTGGGGTCCTCTACTACTACACCCACCTGGGGGAAGTGAGGCAGCATCTCCCCTTCCCTTGCTGAAGCAATATAGGTGAGAGCTAGATAAAGCACAAGTTCAAATAAGATCCAGAATCCCATAGCATAATATCCAAAATGTGCAGGTTTCAGCTGAAAATCACTTATCATACCAAGGTCCAGGAATAACTCAAACTGAAAGAAAAAAGACAATCAATACATGGCAACACAGAGATGAAAGGGAACTTTAGAATTATCTGACATAACCTTTAAACAAGCCCTCATAAATTGCCTTCAACCAGCAATTACAAGCACTCTTGAAACAAACGAAAAAAAAAAAAAAATAGGAAGTCTAAGCATAGAAATAGAAGACATAAAGAAGAACCAGTTGGGGATTTTATAATTTAAAATACAATAACCAAAATAAAAAACTCAACAGCAACAAAGAATGGAAGGCACAGAACAAAGAATCAGTAAATTTGAAGATTAGAACAATAAAAATAACTTAATCTCAAAAAAAGAGGGAAAATACACGGCGAGAAATGAATAGAGTCTCAAGAACATCTGAGAATTTAAAAATATAATAGCTAATATTTATACCAAATATTTGCCACAGAAGAAGGAAAAATAAATAAATAACTGAAATAGTTCTCAAAAGAAATAATGACCAAAAGCTTCCTGAATTTTTAGACAGAAATCTGCAGATTCAAGAAGGTAAGAAAACTTCACACAGAGCAAGTCTTAAGAAATCTGCATCAAGATACACCATATTTAACTTACTGAAAATTAAAGAAAAATTTGAAAGCAGCAGAAGAAAAAATGCCTTACTTATAGACTAAAACCACTTTGAATGACAGCAGATTTTTCACCATAAATGATGGAGGTCAGAAGAAAGTGGCACATCATTTTTCTCTGGAAAGAAAGCTATTTAGAATCCTAACAAGTGAAAATATCCTTCAAGAAAGAAGTGGAAATCAAGATATTTTCAGATGAATTAAAAATAATAGAATTCATCACCAGCAGAACTACTTTAAAAGTGGCTAAAGGAAGCTCTTTAAATACCAAGGAATTGATAAAAGAAAATATCTTCAGTATGTAGGAAAGAAGAAAAACAATGAAAGGAGAAAAGACTACAGGAAAATAAAATATCTTTATTTGCATCTTGAGTTTCCTAAATTATGTTTGACAGTTGAAGCAAAAATTATAACACTTTCCAATGTGATTCTAAATGAATGTAAAAGAAATATCTAAGAATATTATATTGCAAACACAATGTTAAAGGGATACAAAAGGAAGTAAAGTTTCTACACAAGCTGGTAAACTGTTTACATCAGTAGAATGTGATGTAATGTATATATAATGTAATGTCCAGAGCAACCATTAACAAAGTTATGCAAAGACATACACTCAAAAATCTATAGATAAATCAAACTGAAATTTGGTACTGTTTTACAAGGCAATAAAAGGAAAACAGAACAAACAGAAAACAAAATATGAAATAGCAGACTTATGCTGTAGCATATCAATAATTAAATTAAATGCAAATGGACTAAATATACCAATAAAAAGAGAGAGATTATCAGAGAATAATATAAAAAACCAAAGCCCAAGTACATACTGTCTACAAGAAACACACAACATAAGCAGGTTGAAAGAACAAGAATGGACACTTATATCAAGCAAACTTTAACCAAAAGAAAATAGAGATGTCTATTTTAATATTAGATTTAGTTGACTTCTGAGCAAAGAAAATTATCAGACACAGAGAGGAACACTAAATGATAAAAGTGTCAATCCACCAAGAAAATGTAGTAACACTAAATGCAAGTAAATCAAGAAGAAAAAGAAATAGCTGCAAAATATGTGAAACAAAAACTAGTAAAACTGAAAGGACCAATAGAAAAAGTCACAATTAAAGTTGCAGAATTCACTACCTTCACTCATTAACTGATAGAACAACAAACAAAATCAGCAACATGACCAATCAACATTCTTAGACCACACAACGGCAGAATACATATCCTTTTTAAATACCCCTGGAAAATATACCAAGACAGACCATATCATGGGCTACAAAACAAACACAAATTTTAAAGAATTGAAATCATATAGTGTCTTCTTGGACCACAATGGAATCAAGCTAGAGATCAATGACAGAGGGATAACAGGAAAAGTTCCAAAGAGTTGGAAACTAAAGAACACACTTCTAAATCATACATAAGTCAAAAGGGAAGTCTCAAAGGAAATTAAAAAAAACAAAACAGTACACACTGAACCAAATATCACTAAAAATACAATATGTCAAAATTAGTGGCTACAACTAAAGCAGTGCTGAAAGGGAAATTTATAGCAGTAAATAAATACATTAGAAAAAAGGTAAAATTTAAAATCAATAATCTAAGCTTCCACCTCAAGAATCTTGAAAAAGAAGAGAAAATAACCCAAAGCAAACAAAAGGAAGGATATAATGAAGATAAGAGCAGAAATCAATGAAATTGAAATATGAAAGCAATCAAGGAAATTAAAGAAAGAGCTGGTCTTTGAAAAGATCAATAAATTTGACAAACTTCTAGCAATACTGACAATAAAAGAGAAAAAACACAATTACCAATAAAAGACATGAAATAGCAGATATTACTACATACCCTGCAGAGATCAAAAGATAATAAAGGAATACTACAAAAAATACTACACCCATAAATTTAACAAATTATATGAAATTGATCAAATTCTAAAAAATCACCAAATGCCACAACTCATCCAATATGAAATAGATAATTTGAATAGCCCTTTAACTATTAAGGAAATAGGAGTCATAATTGTTAAATGCCTAAAATAGAAATATTCAGGAACAGACAGTTTCAATGGAGAATTCCACTGAATGTTTATAAAATGATTAAAAGAAATTTTACACATTTTTTTGTAGAAAAATAGAAGAGAAGGAACAGAGCACAATTTATTTTATGAAGTTAGTGTTACCCTGATACATAAACTACATGAAGACATTATAAGACAGGAAAATTACAGACCAATACCTCTCATGAACATAGATGCAAAATTTTCAAACTATGTTAGCAAATAAAACCCAACAATGTATAAAACTAATTGTACACCAAGGCCAAATGAGGTTTATTCATTGATGAAAGGTTGGTACATTGGTCAAAAATCAAATAACATAATCTACCATATTAACTGGCTAAAGAAGAAAAATCACAAGATCATGTCAATCACTGAAGAAAAATTATTAGAAAAAAAAATTCAACATCCATTCATGATTAAACTCTCAGAAAAATAGGAATAGAGGGGAATTTCCTCAACTTGCTAAAGGATATCTACCAAAAAAATCTACAACTAACATTATAATGAATGCTGAATGACTGAATATTGACCCCTTACAATCAGGGACAAGGCAAGCATGTGCCCATCAGCACTTTTTCAACATATTGCTAGAAGTTCCACTCAGTGCAATAAAGTAAGAAAAGAAAATTAAAGGTATATGGTTCAGAAGGAAAGAAAGAAAACTTTCCCTAAGTGCAGATGTATGGTTGTCTAAGTAAAAATTCCCAAGCATTGTACAAAAAAAAAAAAAAAAAAAAAAAAAAAAAAAAAAAAAAAACTCTTAAAACTAATAACTTAGCTCAGGAGAACCACAGGAGATGAGAAAAACATACAAATATGAATTGTGTTTATGTACTGGTAATGAAAACACAGATCCCCAAATTAAAAGTATTTATAATCAATCAAAATATAATTAAATAGTTAAGTGTAAATCTCACAAAACATGTATAGGACTTGCATGCTAAAAACTAAAAACTTTGATTAAATAAATCAAGGAAGATCTAAATAAATGGAGAGAAATATGGTATTAATGAATCAATAGAGTAAAGATATAAATTCTACCCAAAGTGATATACATGTTAATTGCAATTCCTATCAAAATTGCAGTAATGATTTTTTTTCTTTTTTTTTTATTTTTTATTGAGATTGTTCACATACCATACAACTATCCACAGATCCAAAGTGTACAATCAATTGCCCATGGTACCATCATACAGCTGTGCATCCATCACCACAATTAATTTTCTTTCAATTTTTAGAAGATTTTCATTACTCCAAAAATAAAAAAGACAAAAAAAGGAAACTCCAATCCTCCTATACCCCTAATGACCCCCCTCCATTATTGATTCATAGTTTTAGTTTAGTACATTTGTTACTGTTGATGAAAGAATGTTAAAATACTACTAACTGTAGCATATAGTTTGCAATAGGTATATTTTTCCTATATGCCCCTCTATTATTACCTTCTAGTTATAGTGTCATACATTTGTTCTAGTTCATGAGAGGGATTTCTAATATTTGTACAGTTAATCACAGACATTGTCCACCACAAGATTCACTGTTTTATACATTCTCATCTTTTAAACTCCAACTTTCCTTCTGGTAACATGCAAAACTTTGAGCGTACCCTTTCCATCACCTTCAAACACCATTCAGCACTGTTAGTTATTCTCACAATGTGCTACCATCACCTCTGTCCATTTCCAAACATTTAAGTTCATCCTAGTTGAACATTCTGCTCATAATAAGCAACTGCTCCCCATTCTTTAGCCTTGTTCCATATCCTGGTAAGTTATATTTCATGTCTATGAGTTTACATATTATAATTAGTTCATATCAGTGAGACCCTACAACATTTGTCCTTAAGTGTCTGTCTTATTTCACTCAATATAGTGTCCTCAAGGTTTCTTCATCAACCCTTTTTTTAAGACAATTTTGTTCACACACCATGAATTCCATCCTAAGTAAACAATCATGGGTTCCCTGTATAGGCACATATTTATGTATTCAGCACCATCACCACTATCTATATAAGGACATCTCCATTTCTTCCACAAAGAAGGAGGAAGAGTCAAAGGAGGTAGAGAGACAAAGAAAAAGAATAATGAGAGAGAGAAAAAAAAAAAAAACATGACAGCTAGAAAGCAATAAAAGGAAAGATAGCATTAAACTCAAGTAGAATAAAGAGACAACATCACAATGCCAGGAGTCCCAAACCCTTCCCCTATGTCCCACAACCCATATGCATTTAGCTTTGGTATATTGCCTTTGTTATATTAAAGGAAGCATAATACAATGTTTCTGTTAATTATAGTCTCCAGTTTGCTTTGATAGTATTTTCCCCCAATCCCACCACATTTTTACCACCTAGCAATGTTGACATTCATTTGTTCCACCTCATGTAAAAACGTATTTGTATCTTTTATCATAATCATTGAGCATTCTAGGTTTCACTGAGTTACACTGTCCCAGTCGTTATCTTTCATCTTTCCTTCTGGTGTCCCACATGCTCCTAACCTTCCTCTTTCAACGATACTCACAATCATCTTTGTTCAGTGTGCTTACATTGCTGTGCTACTATCTCCCAAAATTGTTTCCCAAACTTCTCACTCCTGTTTTTTCCTTTCTGTCTGCAGTGCTCCAATTTAGTGTTTCCTGTAGAGCAGATATCTTGTTCACAAACTCTGTCATTATCTGTTTGTCAGAGAATATTTTAAGCTCTCCCTCTGTGCCAGTTTGAATATATTGTGTCCCCCAAACACCATTATCTTTGATGTAATCTTGTGTGGGCAGACGTTATCAGTGTTGATTAGATTGTAATTCTTTGAGTGTTTCTTTGGAATGCACCCCACCCAGCTGTGGGTGATGACTCTGACTGGATAATTTCCATGGATATGTTGCTCTGCCCATTCAAGCTGGGTCTAAGTTGATCAGTGAAGCCATATAAATGAGCTGACATAACAGAAGGAACTCAGTGCAGTGCAGCTGAGAGCAACATTTTGAAGAGGAGCTACAGCCAAGAGGAACACTTTGAAGAAATCACTGGAACTGAGAGAGGCCTTTGAAAGCAGGCTTTTGCTCTGGAGAAGCTAAGAGAGGGCAAACACCCCAAGAGCAACAAAGAGTGACATTTTTGAGAAGCTGAAGCCTAGAAAGGAGTGTCCTAGGAGATAACCATTTTGAAACCAGCACTTGGAGTGGACAGTGGCCACCTAACAGAGGTTTTCCAGACGCCATTGGCCATCCTCCAGTGAAGGTACCCAATTGTTGCTGACTTACCTTGGACACTTTATGGCCTTAAGACTGTAACTGTGTAACCAAATAAACTCCCTTTATAAAAGCCGATCCATTTCTGGTGTTTTGCATTCCGGCAGCATTAGCAAACCAGAACACCCTCATATTTGAGGGACAGTTTTGCCAGATATAGGATTCTTGGTTGGTGGTTTTTCTCTTTCAGTATCTTAAATATAACACACCACTTCCTTCCTGCCTCCATGGTTTCTATTAGGAAATCCACACATAGTCTTATCAAGCTTCCTGTGTATGTGATGGATTGTTTTTCTCTTGCTGCTTTCAGGATTCTCTCTTTATGTTTGATGTTTCATAATCTGATTATTAAGTGTCTTAGTGTAGGCCTATTCAGATCCATTCTGTTTGGGGTACACTGCACTTCTTGGATCTATAATTTAATGTTTTTCATAAGGGTTGGGAAATGTTTATTGATTATTTCCTCTATTATTACTTCTGACCCTTTTCCCTTCTCTTCTCCTTCTGGTACACCAATGACACATACATTCCTGCATTTTGTTTTGTTTTTAGTTCCTGGAGATGTTGCTCATATTTTTCCATTCTTTTCTCTATCTGTTCTAATGTGTGTAAGCTTTCAGTTACATTGTTCTCCGGTTCCTGAGAGTTTTCTTCTGCCTCTTGAGATCTGCTTTTGTATGTTTCCACTGTGTCTTTCATCTCGTGTCATGCCTTTCATTTCCATAGATTCTGCCAGTTGTTTATTCAAAGTTTTGATTTCTACCTTATGTAGGCCCAATGTTTTCATTATGCACTTCATCTTTTTTGCCATATCTTCCCTAAACTTTTTTAATTGATTTATTATTAGTTGTTCAAATTCCTGTATCTTAGTTGAAGTGCAAGTTTGTTCCTTTGAATGGCCATAACTTTGTTTTTCTTAGTGTATGTTGTAGTTTTCTTTTGTCTAGGCATCTGATTTTCATGGTTACCCCAATCAGGTTTTCCCTTACCAGAATGGGCTCAGGTCTCAGAAGGAGGCAATCATAGTATGTCTCCCTGAGGGTGTTTCTTAGAAGATTGGTACACCCTGTGAGACCTCAAGTCACTGTGCTTTTCTGTCCAGCAGGTGGTGCCTGTCAGCCTGTAGTTCCTGACTGGTGTAAGGAGGTGTGGCCCATGGCTGTTTTTCCCCAGGCTCTGGGGTCTGGTTCTAAATGGAAGGTGGGTAGTAGAGCTTACCACCACCTTCTTCCTTTTAGGGAAAATCCACCCCTAGGGAGAGGTCATTTACATTTGAACAGTTTCTCTGCATGTGCTATCTCCACCCTTGTCTGGGTCAGAGAACTGGAAACGGAAAATGGCTGAGACTTTCTCCACTGAGCTGAAAAAGGGAAAGAAAGCACCCTTCAAGACCAGCTCTCCAAGATGGTCTCCAAGATCACCTTCCAGCTCTCCAGGATCAGTCATCACCAAAAGCCTCTGCTTGTTGGGGATTTGTATCTTGTATTGAGCAATCTATATTTAACTAAAACCCCATTTGGAGCTCAGCTGACCTACATATGCTTGCTGGGAGAGTGCTGCTCTCTAGCACTGCAAGGCTTTGCAGTTTGGGCCATGGGGGGAAGGGGCTTCAGGCTTGGATCTGCAGTTTTTACTTACAGATTTTATGCTGCAACCTCAGGCATTCCTCCCAATTGAGGTTGGTGTATGATGAGTGGACAGTCACGTTTGTCCCCCTGCAGTTATTCCAGATTATTTACTAGTTGTTCCTGGTTGTTTATTCTTCCAGGGGGACAAACTATCTTCCACTCCTCTTATGCCACCATCTTATTCCATCTCCCGCAGTAATGACTTTTGTAAACATGGCCAAGACTATTCCAAATTTATACAAAAAAATCAAAGGAATTACAAAAGCTAAACTGGTTTTTAAAAAGAAGAATTTATTAGGAGGAATCCCTCTACCCAATGTTAAGATTTATTATATAGCTACATAAAACAATACTATGTGGTTTTGGTAGATGGAATGACATATAGGTCAATGAAACAATACAGAACCCAGAAATAGACCTACATAAATATGCCTGACTCATTTTTGATAAAGGTGCAAAAGCAATTTGATAAATAAGAAAATTAGCTTTTGCAACAAATGGTGCTTCATCAACTGGAGATCCATACGCATACACACACACATACACACACACACAAAATCTTCATCTAAGTTGCACAAAAACATTTAGCTCAAAATGGGTCATGGGTTTAAATGTAAAATGGAAAGTTATAAAACTTTTAGAAAATAATATAGGAGAAAATCTTTAGGCTCTAGGGCTAGGAAGAGAAATTTTAGACTTGACTATTAAAACACAATCCATAAAAGGAAAATTGGTAAATTGGATTTCATTGAAATGAAACACATTGCCTCTGAAAATAAAAATAAATAAATAAAATAAAATAAAAACTTTTAAGAGCATGGAAACAAAAGCTACAGTCCAGGAGGAAATATTCACAAATCACATATCTGAGGTATATAAAATACATTTTATAACCTCAAAGAATCAAGAGTAAAAACTCAAACAGTGGAATTTAAAAATGGGCAACAGATATGAACAGATGTTTTGCTGAAGTGGATATAAAGATATAAAATTAACCCTTAAAAAGAAGTTCAACATACTTAGCCATTATTAAATGTAAATTAAAACAAAAATGTGTTATAACTGCACACCTATTACAATGACTAAGATAAAAACTGGACACAACCCCAAATGCTGGCAAGGATTTAGAGAACCTCAACCACTCAAATATTGCAGGTGCAAATGTAAAATGGTATGTCACTCCAGTAAACAGTTTGATGGTTCCTCAGAAAACTAAACAGGCTACTACCATATGACAGAGAGATGGGTCATACTCTAGAGAAATGAAAAATTAGATTCACATAAAAAGTTGCATACAAATATTTATAGAAGTTTTGTTTGTAACAGTCAAAAACTGGAAATAACCAAAATGTCCTTCAAACTGTAAATGTTTAAGCAAATTGTGGTGCCTCTATCCAATGGAGCATTCTTCAGCAATAAAAAGGAAAATACTGTGGATATACTCCACAACTTGGATGAGTTGTAAGTAAATTATGAATGAAAAAGGTAATCCTAAAGGTTACAAACTGTTTTAGTTTCTTAGCTGCTGAAACAAATAGTGAACAATGAGTTGCCATAATGACAGGGATTTATTAGCTCACTGGTTCAGAGGCTAGAAGGCTTGCTTCTTGCCGGGGTCAGTATCTTCCTGCCAGATGGCAATTTTTGGAGTACTTGGCTTTTCCATCACATGGCAGAGCATGACAGCATTTTTTCTTTTCTCCTTTAGGTTCTGTTGACTTTGAGCTTCTAGCTGCTCCATGTGACTTCTTTTTCCATGTTAATTTCCTTTGCTTTTAAGGACTTCAGCCAAATTGGATTGAGGCCCAACTTAATTCAGTTTGCACACAACTTAACTAACAACAACTTCAAAAGTCATATAGTCATAACTTGGTACTTGACTACTTTGAAACATTGATTTTAGTACTCAGTGCATTTTAACATGAAAATTTTGTCCCAGAACTTGTAATTTTTTTTTGTATTTGATGTGCAAGCTAGAACTTGTCAGTGTTTGTTGTCTCATGACCTGCTACTCTTTCCAGCTGAAACAAAGGGTCATGCATTAGTCACACAGTAGCTCTTGCCCTGTGCACATCCGCTTATGGTCTTGTCTTAGCTTATGTGGTCATTTTTATGTATTTTTGTGCATTTTTTTCTCATCATGGATTCTAAGAAAATGAGCAGGGATAGTGCTGAGCAGAAAAGAAAATTACTTTGCACCACCATTGGGCATAAAAAATAAATAACAGGCAAGGAGGAGGAGATAAGATGGCAGCATAGAGAGGAATGGAATTTAGTAAGTCACCTGGAGCAACTAATAAACAACCAGGAACAACTAGTAAATAATTTGGAATAACTGCTGGGGGACAAGCATGACTGTCCACATGTCATACACCAGTCTGAATCAGGAGGAATGCCTGAGATCGCAGTATAAAATCTCTAAGTAAAAACTACAGAACCACACCAGGAGCCCCCTCCCAACATGGCAGGCTGAACTGCAAAACCTCACTGTGGTAGAAAGCAGCACTCTCTGAGCAAGCAAATATGGCTCAGCCCAACTCCACCTGGGGCTTTAATTAACAAATGTGGACTGCTGAATACAAGCTACAAACCATTAACAAGCAGACAGAGGCTTTTAGTGATGACTGACCTTAAAGAACCAGAAGACTCCATTGTCCCAGGAGGCAGAGCCCAGAAGACCAGGTGTTACCTCTAGCTAGGTGAAACTGGGGGGCCATGGACTGGCTCTGAAAGGGGGCTTTCTGTCCCTTTTACTCTTTCTCAACCTGAGGAGCTCATTGGAGAGAGCCTCAGCCATTTTCAGTTCACAGCACTCTGACCCAGACAGGGGTAGAGATAACACAGCCAGAGAGAGAAAGAAGCTATTCAAATGTAGATGATTACTCCCTGCAGGTGTATCTTCCCTAGGAGAAAGGAGGTTGGGCCCAGCTCTACTACTGGTCTTCCCTTCAGAACCAGACCCCAGAGCCTCAGGGAAAAATAGCCAAAACGGAAACTAAAGGGGCCACACCTACTTACACAAGTCAGGAGGAACAGGCTGACAGGCACCACCTACTGGGCAGGTTAAGAAAAGCACAGTGGCTAGAGACCTCACAGGAAAGTCTGTCAATCCTTAAGACACACCCACAGAGAGACATGAAACTGAATATAACCCTGTTCTGAGATCTGAACCCATTCTGGTCTGGGAAAATCTGCTTGGGGTAACCAAGGAAACCAGATGCCTAGACAACAGAAAACTACAATTTACACTATGAAAAACAAAGATATGGCCTAGTCAAAGGAAAAAAACTTAACACCTCAATCAAGATACAGTTGAGATTTTTTCCCTTTAATGAAACAATCTATTAAAGATTTTCAAAGAAATATGATAAATCAAATTAAAAACCAAATCAACAACTTCAGGGAAGATGTGGCAAAAGAGATGAAGGATATAAAGTAAACACTGGGTGAACATAGAGTAGAAATCAAAAGTTTGATAAAAGAGATGGCAGAATCTATGGAAATGAAAGGCACAACACCAGAGATGAAAACTACAATGGAGACATATAACAGCAGATTTCAAGAGACAGAAAAAAACTCAGGAACTGAAGAACAAGATACCTGAAATTCTACACACAAAAGAACAGATAGGGAAGAGAATGAAAAAATATGAGCAATGTCTCAGGAATTGAATGACAATGTGGAGTACATGAATGTTTGTGCCATGAGTGTCCCAGAAGGATAAGAGAAGGGAGAAGGGGTAGAAGCAATAATAAAGGAAATAATCAATGAAAATTTCCAATCTCTTATGAAAGACATAAAATTACAGATCCAAGAAGTGCAGTGTACCCCAAAGAGAATAGATCTGAATAGACCTATGACAAGACACTTAATAATAAGATTATCAAATGTCAAAGACAAAGAGAGAATACTGAAAGCAGCAAGAGAAAAGTGATTCATCACATACAAAGGAAGCTTGATAAGAGTATGTGTGGGTTTCTCACTAGAAACCATGGAGGCAAGAAGGAAGTGGTGTGAAATATTTAAGACACTGAAAGAGAAAAACACCGAAGAATCCTATACCTGGCAAAACTGTCCTTCAAATATGAGGGAAAGTTTAAATAACCTTTGACAAGCAGATAATGACAGAGTTTGTGAACAAGATACCTGCCGTACAGGAAATCTAAAGGTAGCATGGCAGACAAATAGGAAAAGACAGGAGTGAGAGGTTTGGAACACAGTTTGGGTGATGGTAGCACAGCAATGTGTAAGTATACTGAACAAAGATGACTGTGAGTATGGTTGAAAGAGGAAGGTTAGGAGCATGTGTGACACCAGAAGGAAAGATGAAAGATAAAGACTGGGACTGTATAACTCAGTGAAACCTAGAGTACTCAAGTCTTGTGATGAAACATATTTGTGCTGGTTTGAATGCATTATGTCCCCCAAAATGCCATTTTCATTGACGTAATCTTGTGTGGGCAGATGTATCAGCGTTGATTAGATTGTAATTCCTTGTGATGAAACATATTTGTGCTGGTTTGAATGTATTATGTCCCCCAAAATGCCATTTTCATTGGTGTAATCTTGTGTGGGCAGATGTATCAGTGTTTATTAGATTGTTTCCATGGAGATGCACCCCACCCAACTGTGGGTGCTGACTCTGATTAATTTCCATGGAGGTGTTACCCCACCCATTCAGAGTCAGTCTAAATTAAATCACTGGAGCCATATTAATGAGTTAGCAAACAGGAACTCAGTGCAGCTGTGAGTGACATTTTGAAGAGGAGCTACAGCCAAGAGGGACACTTTGAAGAATGCACAGAAGCTGAGAGAGTAGCTGCAGATGAGACACAGTTTGACGATGGCTGTTGAAAGCAGACTCTTACTCCAGAGAAGCTAAGAGAGGACAAAACACCCCAAGAGCAACTAAGAGGGATATTTTTGAGGAACTGCAGCTTAGAGAGGAACGTCCTGGGAGAAAGCCATTTTGAAACCAGAACTTTGGAGCAGATGCCAGCCACATGCCTTCCCAGATAACAGAGATTTTCCAGACACCATTGGCCATCCTCCAGTGAAGGTACCTTTTGTTAATGGATACTTTATGGCCTTAAGACTGTAACTGTGTTACCAAATAAACCCCCTTTTATAAAAGTCAATCCATTTCTGGTGTTTTGCATCCTGGCAACTTAGCAAACTAGAACAATATTTGCATGTTTTTACATGAGGGAGAACAAATGAATATCATTCTTGCAAGGTGTTAAAAATAGGATGGTATTGGGGGAAAATACAATCCATACAAACTAGAGACTATCGTTAACAAAAACATTATATTATTCTTCCTTTAATGCAACAAAGGCAACATACCAAAGCTAAATGCCTATAATAGGGGGACATAATAAGGGAGGGGTATGGGACTCTTGGCATTGGTGATATTGTCTGACTCTTTAATCCTACTTTAGTTGAATTCCATCTTTCCTTTTGTTTCTTTTTAGCTTTCATGTTTTTTTCTTTCTTTTTCTTTTTCTGTTTCTCTTTACCTTCGTTGACTCTTCCTCCTTATTTGTGGAAGAATTGGAGATGTCCTTATATATATATATTGGTTATAGTTATAAATACATAAATATGTGACTATATAGGGAACCATCAATTGTTTACGTAGAATGGAAAGTATGGTGGGTGTTCCAGTTTGCTAATGCTGCAGAATGGAAAACACCAGAGATGGATAGGCTTTTATAAAACGGGGGTTTATTTCGCTACACAGTTACAGTCTTAAGGCCACAACGCATCCAAGGTATCCTCAGCAATCGGGTACCTTCACCGGAGGATGGCCAATGGCGTCCAGAAAACCTCTGCTAGCTAGGAAGGCAGCTGGCATCTGCTCCAAAGCTCCGGCCTCAAAACGGCTTTCTCCCAGGACGTTCCTCTCCAGCAAGCTTTTTCCTCTTCAAAACATCACTCCCAGCTGCACTCAGTTCAGTCTCTTTGAGTCAGCTCATTTATACAGCTCCACCGATCAAGGCCCACCCTGAAGGGGCGGTGCCACACCTCCATGGGAACATCTCATCAGAATCATCTCCCACAGCTGGGTGGGGCACATTCCAAGCAAATCCAACCAGCACCAAAAACGTCTGTCCCACAAGACCACAAAGATAATGGCATTTGGGGAACACAATGCATTCAAACTGGCACAGTAGGTGAGCAAAATTGTCAAAAAAGGGGTTGATGAAGAAACCTTGAGGGCACTATATCGAGTAAAATAAGTCAGACACATAAGGACAAATATTGCATGGTCTCGCTGATATGAGCTAATTATAATATGTAAACTATAGCCATGAAATATAGGTTACCATTATATAGAATGAGTCTAAAGAATGGGAAGCGGTTGCTTATTATGAGCAGAATGTTCAACTAGGTTAAACTTAAGTGTTTGCAAGTGGACAGAGGTGACTGTAACACCTTATTGTGAGAATAACTAGCAATGCTTAATGGTGTGTGTCTGTAGTGGAAAGGGGAAGCTTAGAGTTATGAACATCACAAGAAAGAAAGTTGAATGTTAAAAGACGGGAATGTATAAAACAGTCAGTCTTATGGTGGACAATGTCTGTGATTAGCTGTACAAATATCAGAAATCTCTTTCATGAACTAGATCAAATGTATGACAGTATAACTAGAAGTTAATAATAGAGGGGTATATATGGAAAAATATTCCTATTGTAAACTGTGTGCTACAGTTAGTAGTATTTTAACATTCTTTCATCAAGAGTATCTAATGTACTATACTAATACTATGACTCAATAATGGAAGGGGTGGTGGTTAGGGGTATGGGAGGATTTGAGTTTTCTTTTTTTGTTTTTATTTATTTTCTGGAGTAATGAAAATGTTCTAAAAATTGAAAAAAAAATAATTATGGTGATGGATGCACAGCTGTATGATGGTACTGGGGGCAATTGATTGTGCTCTTTGAATCTTTGAATAATTGTATGGTATGTGAACAATCTCAGTAAAATTAAATTTTAACAAACAGGCAAATATGAGGGTGATTTTCACATTACTGATCTTGCTAGGGAGTACAGTATGCCTAGAACAATGGTCTCCACCATCATTAAGAAGAAAGAAGCAATAAAATAAGGTGATGTTGTGAACAGAATTAAAGCAATAACAGAGCAGCATTCCCAAACACTCAAGGAAATTGAAAAGCTGTTATTAATTTGGGTAAATGAAAAACAATTAGCAGGTGACAGTGTATCAGAAGCCATGATATGTGAAAAAGTGAAAGTGCTGCATGCCCCTCTTTTGAAAAACAAACCAGGACCTAGTGATGAGAATGTTGAAGTTTTTAAGGCTAACCATGGCAGGTTTGATAATTTTAAAAAGAAGAGTGGCAACCATAGTGTCGTGAGGCATGGCAAGGCAGTGAGTGCTAATAAAAAGGGTACTGATGAATTTGTCAGTGAATTTCAAAACATAGAGGCTGAGGGTTTTATTCCACACCAAGTTTTTAACTATGATGAGACTGGACTTTTATGGAAAAAAATGCTGAGTAGAACCTACATCACAAAAGATGTGAAGGCATTACCAGGCCACAAACAAATGAAAGACAGGCTCACTTTAATGTTGTGTGTGAATGCTAGTGGTGACTTAAAACTCAAGCCTCTACTAGTCTATCATAGTGAAAACCCAAGAGCTTTCAAGAGCATAAGGTCACAAAAAGCAAACTACATGTGATGTGGAGGGCAAACAGAAAAGCTTGGTCATGAGGCAATTTTTCATGAGTGGATAAATGAAGTGTCTGGTGCCTCAGTGAAAAAATATTTGCTGGAGTAAGATTTGCTTCTGAGAGCTCTCCTACTTTTGGACAATGCACCTGCCACACTCCAGTCTTGGAGGATGACTTACTGGAGGAGTTCTGCTTCATCACTGTAAGGTTCCTACCCCCAGCACTACTCCTCTCATTCAGCCCATGGACCGGCACGTCATTTCAAACTTCAAATAGTTGTACACCAAGGTGCCTTTCCAGAGGTGCTTTGAGATCACCTCTGGCATTCATTTGACCCTCACAGAATTCTGAAAGGAACATTTCAGTATCCTGCACTGCCTTAACCTTATTGATAAGGCCTGGAATGAAGTCTCTTATCAGACAACAAATTTGGCATGGAAGAATTTGTGGTCAGAATCTGTGACACAGAGAGACTTTGAAGGGTTTCAGGCTGACTCTTAGCCTGAGGTACAGAGGGTAAAATAGTGCAGGATATTTTATATTTGGGCCAATCCGTGGGTCTGGAGGTCAATGCTGCTTATGTTGAGAAGTTAGTGGAGGAACATCACGAAGAGCTCAGCACTGATGAACTGCAGAAATTACAGAGGATCAGCAACAAGAGATGGCTGAAGTGATTTCTTCAGGTGAGGAGGATATAAGGGAGGATATCCCCATTTCCTTGCTAAAAGAAATGTGTGCAAAATGGGCAGAAGTTCAAAACTTTGTGAAGTACGGTCCAGGCAAAGCTCTGACAAGCAGAAGTGTGAATTTATTGAATGACCAAACAATTTCACATTTTTGAGGAATTCTGAAAAAACAGAAGCAGTCCTCATTGGATAAGTTTTTAGTGAAAGTGATAAAGAGTGTGTCAGAGCCTGTAGTGCAAGACAAAAAAAAGGCAGAGAAGAGAAAGAACTCCTGAAGTGCAAGTGCCCAATGTTCTATTGGAGGAGGACTCTCCTTCCAAGCAACACTCCACATAACCTCTCCTCCTCACCACTCCCCTCCCACCATCCCATTAGGCCATGGACGCTTCTCAGTACAGGTACAGATTTTATTTTATTTAACCTCAGTATTTATTAATTTTTAGGTTTATTTCTTTTGTAAAGTAATGATATGCAACCATACCTTTTTTACATATTGCCTTAAAAATGTGCATTGTCTGTAGTTTGGGAATGCATTACATTTATTTACATTATTCCTTATGGGAAAACTTTGTTTGGTACTTGTTTTTGGTACTCCTTGTGCACCCTGGAACCAAGTAGTCATGAGTACCAAGGTACTACTGTATTTACAAATGGGTTCACACGCACTGGACCAGGAGTTGGGACACGAACATGCCTTTTGTGGGGAACATGATTCACTCTCCAACACACAGCATATAAATCTACTTGTATATCATACTTGCTGTGACAAAATTTTAGAAATGGAGGACAGATGGTGGTTGCTGGGGAGGGAAATAGATGTGGCTTTTACAGGGCAATATGAAAGTATATTGTGGTGATCAAAATGTTCTCTATTTTGACTGTAGCAATATCAATATCCTTGATGTGACATTGTGTTATAATTTTGCAAGATGTTACCATCTGGGTAAAAGGTACACCAGATATTTCTGTGTGCTATCATGCAACTGCATGAGAATCTATAATTATCTCAAAATACAATGACAAATTTTTTAAAATAGTTTTCTTTCTATACAATTATGTCACAGCTTAGATTTCATGTGTTAATACTGCTAAGTAAATATTGTGATTCAATTCAACAGTTTTCTTTTCTTTGAATTCTCAGAACATCATTTTGCAATGATTAAGAAAGGATTTTCTTTTCCCTACAGTGGTTTTTGCCCTAAGAAACATCCTGATACTTATTGCTACACACCACAATTTCTGGTAATGAGAATGATATTTTTTTTAATAGGAATAAAAACCAAGTGTAATATAGCTTAAGTTGTTTTGTTTTTTTTTTAAATATAACTCACGCTCTGAAATCTGTGTATGTTTTGTAGTTTAAAAATCTTTTTTATTAAATACTAAAGAGATAATTGCAAGTCAGATATTGTGTGTGTTTCATGCACTGAAAACAACCATTTTATTTGGAAGAAAATAATCTAATATAAAGAAAAGAAACATATTTGCCCTTGAAAGTTTCTGAGACTATTAAGGGAATACAGTACAAGACCCAGAAGTGCATTAAAATGACACACAGAGCAAGATGACAGCATACAGAGGTGTGGGATCTAGCTGGTCCTCTAGAGCAACTAGTAAATAGTCATGGACAAATAGTAAATAGGAACAACTGTTGGGAGACATCCATTACTGGACACATATTATACACCAGCATGGAATTGGTGGAGTGGCTGAGATCACAGCATAGAACTGTAAGTAAAGCTCCCAAATGGTTGAGCTGGTACCCCTTCTCCAATGGCCTGGCAGGGTAAGTTGTAACACTACCCTGTGGAAAAAAGAAGCAGGCTACCTGGAGTGAACGAAAGGAATGCACCCAAGCTTCAACTGCAGTTTTAATTAACAAATTTGGATTACTGAATACAAGCTACAAGCACAGATAAACCCAAGCAAGCAGGAAAGGAACACTGAGGTTTCTCCTGCAGAGAGGAGATGAGGCTGACAGAAAAAAAATAAAACAAACAAACAAAAAACAGAGACTTTTGGAGATGGCTGAGCTCAGAATACTGGAAAATGGCTATGTCCCATGAAACGAGGCACAGAGAACCAGACACCAACACCGGTTGACCAGCAAAACTGGGGGGTTGGGGATTGGCTCTGAAAAAAGGCTTTCTTTATTTTTCCTTTTCTTCCTCCCATTCTAAGTAACTCATTAGAGAAAGCCTCAGGCATTTGTCAGCACTGACTCAGGCCAGGAATGAGTTAACAGAGTCAGAGAGACAAAGGAGGAGCTCAAGTTTAGGAGATAATTTCAAAAAGAGTGTATCTTCCCTAAGAAAAGAGGGACAGGCCCAGCTGAAGTAGCTGCCTTCCTTCAGAGATTTCAGACCCCAGAGCCTGGGGGAAAGAATATAATCAGAAACAGCTTAAGCTTGGCTTCTGACACCCTCAGTTCTTTGCAGGGACAGGGTCCACTGAGAATTAACTAAACTGCACCTTTTTACACCTGTAGGGAGCTGCAGGCTGAGAAGCACCACCTGCTGGGAGGATAGGGAAAGCAAAGAGTCTAGATGGCTCACAGGAAAGTCTGACAACTTTCTGGGTCTCATCTTCAGGGAAACTTGATACTGATTACACCTTGATCCTGAAAACTGGGCCCATCTGGTCTAGGAAAATTTGATTAGGGTAATCAAGGAAACCAGATGCCAAGAGAAAAAAAAAAATTATGAGTCACATTAGGAAAAATGAAGATATGGGCCCAGTCAAACGAGCAAACTTACACATCAAGTGAGATATAGGGGTTGAAACAATTGAAGGTCTTCAAACAAATATGCTAAATCAATTCAAAAATGAAATCAATGAGTTTAGGGAAGTTACAGCAAAGGAGATGAAGGATATAAAGCAGACATTGGGCAAACATAAGGAAGAACTCAAAAGTTTGAAAATCAATTGGCAGAACTTATGGGAATAAAAGGCACAATACAAGAGATGAAAAACCCAATGGAAACATACAACAGCAGGTTTGAAGAGGCAGAAGATGGGATTCATGAAATGGAGGACAGGACATTTGAAATCCTACACACAAAAGAACAAGGAAAAGAATGGAAAAATATAAGCATGAGCACAGGGAATTGAATGACAACATGAAGTGCATGAATATATGTGCCATGGGTGTCCCAGAAGGGAAGGAAAAAGGGGCAGAAAGAATAAAGGAGAAAATAATCACTGAAAATTTCCCATCTCTCATGAAAGACATAAAATTACAGATCCAAGAAGTGCAGTGTACCTTAAACAGAATAGATTTGAATAGACCTATGCCAAGAAACTTAATAATCAGATTATCAAATGTCAAAGACGAGGGAATTCTGAAAGCAGCAAGAGAAAAGTGATCCATCACATACAAGGGAAGCTCAATAAGACTATATGCAGATTTCTCAGTAGAAACCATGGAGGTGAGAAGCCAGTCATATGATATATAAGACACTGAAGGAGAAAAACTGCCAACCAAGAATTCTATATCTGGCAAAAATGAGGGAGAGTTTAAATTATTCTCAGACAAAGTGACACTGAAACAGTTTGTGAACAAGATACCTGCTCTATAGGAAATAATAAAGGGAGCCCTATGGGCAGATTGGAAAAAACATGATAGAGAGATTTGGAGTAAAATGTTGGGTGATGGTAGCACAATATTGTAAGAACAATGAACAAAGATGACTGTGAGTACAGTTGAAAGAGGAAAGTTAATGGCATGTAGGACACCAGAAGGAAAGATAGAAGATAAAGACGGGGGCTATATAACTTAGTGAAACCTACAGTGGTCAATGATTGTGATTAAATGTACAAATATAAGAAAGTCTTTACATGAAGGAGAACAAATGAATGTCAACTTCAAAAGGTGTTAAAAATGGGGTGATATTTGGGGAAGAAATACAATCAATGCAAACTACATTATATACTAAACAATAATGTTGTAATGTGCTTCCATTAATTGTAACAAAGGCAATATACCAAAGCTAAATGTCTATAAGTGGCGAAAATAAGGGAGGACTATGGGATTCTTGGTGTTGGTGCTATTGTGTGTCTTTTTTATTGTATTTTATTTCATTTTTTATTTTGCTGCCTTTTAGTTGACAATTTTTTTTTCTTTTTTATCTTTTTTCGTTTTACTTTTTTCACCTCTTCCTCTTTCTTTGTGGAAGAAATGGAAATATCCTCATATAGATGGTGGTGAATGCATAACTGTGTGATTATACAGGGAACCACTGATTGTTTACTTATGATGGAATGTATGGTGTGTGAATAAAACCATCTAAAAAATAAACAGAGGGATACAACTCCTGGAGAAAATGCAGAGAAAGGGATGTACTTAATCACCATTGGTGGGGAAGTAGAATGGTATAGCTCATCTGGAGGGCAATGTGGCAGTTCCACAGGAAGCTAAGCATGGGGTTGCCATATGGTCCTACAACTTGGTTATTGGGTATATACTTGGAAGAACTGAAAAGAAAGACATGAATGGACATGTACACAGTGGGGTTTATGGTGTCAGTATTCACAGTTTGCAGTGGAAGGAGGTGGCCTAAAGGTACATCAAATGATGAATGGAATGGCCAACTGTGGTGAATACATACAATAGAATACTGGGCTGCTACAAGAAGGAGTGAAGTTATGGGGTGAATGTACATTGATGACAGTACATTAAGTAAAATGAGTCTGAGAGCACAGGTTATCCAGAGAAGGCTTCTGGTAAAGATTCCTATATTGTAAGCTCTTACAGCAATTACATCTATTCCTGAGTTGTTACGGCTATTTCTAAATTCTGAGATGCTGAGCTCTTTGCGTATAACCTGGTTGGTCCCTGACACCTGAGACTCAGAGCCAGAGTCTGGCAGCTATGAATGTCAGCATTACCCCATACAGATGATAAAGATAAAGAGTCTGAAAAAAAAGATCAGACTTCAATTAGAGATATGAACAAAATGGACTTGGTTAGTACTAAGGTTAATCAGACTAAAGGTTAAAGAATGATTTTGATGGTGTTTTAAACTTTAACTTCTGTGTGAGACCAAAGGAAGAGATGTTTATTAGGTACAAAATGTATACTTTTTGTAACACACAGTATAATTTAACTTGAATGGTCAGTTTATTCTAACAACATAATTACATGGAACATTGAATAGGGAGGGAATCTGGTTGGTTTGTACAGGTTAGTGTGAAGCTCCAATACGTGCAAGAGTAATTTGGGCAGAGAATAAAAATGTATTTGAAAAATTCCCTTGAGGGACTGGGGGAAAATGTAGAAATATTAAATTTCCCCATCTGGAAAATTAATGATATTTTCACAGGCATTGGTGGCTACCAATTCAGAAGGCTGTGCCTCAATCTTATGAAGTTTGCTACTGCAAAGGAGAGGCTAAGCCTACTTAAAATTGTGCCTAAGGGTCACCCCCAGATAACCTCTTTTGTTGCTCAGATGCAGCCTCTCTCTCTAAGCCAACTCTGCAGATAAATTCACTGCCACCCACCCACCCCTATATGGGACATGACTCCCAAGGTTGTAAATCCCCCCGGCAATGTGGGACATGACTCACGGGTGTAAGTTTGGTCCTGGCACTGTGGGATTGAGAAAGACTTCTTGACCAAAAGGGGGAAAATAAATGAAACAAAATAAAGTTTTCATGGATGAGAGACTTCAAATAGAGTCAAGAGGTCATTCTGGAGGTTATTCTTACAGATATCCTTTTTTAGTTTTTAGTGTATTGGAATAGCTAGAAGGAAATACCTGAAACTGTTGAACTGCAACCCAGTTAGCCTTTATTCTTGGAGACTATTTTATAACTATATAGCTTATACTGTGTGACTGTGTGATTGTGAAACTTTGTGGCTCCCACTCCATTTATCCAGTATATGGACAGATGAATAGAGATATAAGGATAATAAGTAAATGAATAATAGGAAGGAATTGGGGTTATGGAATGTTTTGGGTGTTCTTTTCTTAACTTGAACTTTTGTTCTTTTTCTTTTTTGTGTGTGGTAATGAAGATGTTAAAAAATTGATTGTGGTGATGAATGCACAACTATATAATGGTACTGTGAACACTGGATGATTGTATGGTATGTGAATATATCTCAAGAAAATTGAATTTTAAAAAATGACATCACAATGTTTCAAGATTTCTGAAATGTATTTCTAGTATAAGTGAGTTAACAGTATATCCATATAGAGTTTATGTCGAGTACTAAAGAATTATGAGAAAATCAACCCCATATCTGTTGATCACATCAAGTATGTAGACATACATAGATCTATGTAGATCTTGTCAGAGCTTTCTTTGGAAATGTACTGGTGCAAAATGAACAGTCACTAATGTTAGAAACTGCACTGAGAGAGTATGATATTCAAATTTTACCTGTCTAGGTGAAAAGGATATAGTGGTGAAAAACATCATCTATCACCAAGTCATTTACTGTTATTACACTGTAATACAATCTTAAGTGGATTTTATTTTTTTGAAGTTCTGGGAAAATTTTCCTGAGTATACTATGTTATTTCCAGATTTTCTCATACATTGATAAACTGGTATATCAATGAGAGGTTAGCACACCTCCAATAATATTTTCCCATGAGACCCAATACTAAGACTGGCTAATTTACCACTTTTTTTCTTTAGGGTAACTTTGCCAACTTCTGTTATTCTTCAAAAAATCGTACTGAACTTTGAATGGGAAGTGAGATATGGTATGTTTGTATAGGTTAGAGTGAAATAGTGACGCATCCCAAAGTAATTTGGGCAGAGAATAAAATATATTTGCAGGGCCCCCATGAGGAGCTGGGGGGAAATGCGGAAGTGTTGGGCTTCCTCACCTGGACTGATGCTGATGTTGTCACAGACATTGAGGACTGGCGGTTTGATGTGCTGAGCGCTCTGTCATGGGACTTGCCTTTATGAAGCTCATTACTGCAAAGGAGAGGTCAGCTTGCATATAATTGTGCCTAAGAATCTCCCCCTGGGTACCTCTTTGCTGCTCAGATGTGGCCTTCTCTCTCTAACTAAGCCACCTCGGTAGGTGAACTCTCTACCTTCCCCCCGCCACATGAGACCCAACTCCCAGGGGTGTAAATCTCACTGGCAACGCAGGATATGACTACCAGGGATGAATCCGGACCTGGCAACGTGGGATTGGGAACATCTTCTTGACCAAAAGGGGGATGCAAAATGAAATGAAATAGTTTCAGTGGCTAAGAGATTTCAAATGGAGTCAAGAGGTCACTCTGGTGGACATTCTTATGCACTATATAGATAACACCTCTTAGGTTTTAATGTATTGGAATAGCTAGAAGTAAATACCTGAAACTATCAAACTCCAACCCAGTAGTCTGGACTCTTGAAGACGATTGTATAACAATGTAGTTTACAAGGGGTGACAGTGTGATTGTGAAAACCTTGTGGATCACACTCCCTTTATCTAGTGTATAGATGGATGAGTAGAAAAATGGGGACAAAACCTAAATGAAAAATAGGGTGGGATGGGGGGGATGATTTAGGTATTCTTTTTTACTTTTATTTTTTATTCTGATTCTGATTCTTTCTGACATAAGGAAAATGTTCAAAAACAGATTGGGGTGATGAATGCATAACTATATGATCATACTGTGAACAGTGGATTGTACACCATGGATGACTGTATGGTATGTGAATATATTTCAGTAAAACTGAATTTAATTTTTTAAAAAAATGTGGTACTAAAATTCCTTAGATAAAAGAAAATTTCGTATCTCCAAAATTCAGTGTCTATGAAATTTACATGAGAACAAGTGCTAAAAATTATCAATTTTCACTAGGTAATAACTTCCATCTACAAGTGATGCAAGTGTTATTCCTTTTGAACTATTTTACTTAAAAACTGGGAATGTTTCAGCATCCATTGGGTTCCTTTGAATGTAATTAAGAAAAACCAAATTTGATAACTAAATAAAAAGGACATTTATTGGCAGGAAATGGAGGAACACGGAGAATACAAATAATGTCTGATAACCAAATTTGTGAAGGACAAGATGTTTCTCTCTTCAGAGCAAGAACCACTCAAGATTTTCATCAAGACACTGTCCTTGGAAAAAAAGTATCTTAATTATTTTCCTCCTTTTGCCATTCCATTCCCAGTTCAAATTACTAAAAAAAAAAGTCCAATTGGAATAAGTATGTTCACAAATCCACCCTTTTATTAAGGAAACACTCAATATACCCTAATTTTAAGACCCACTATAACTACATTCAGTGAGGATGTGAGTAATTCCAAAAAAGGAAACTGAAATGACATGAATGAAATGGCTGCTCGATAGCTAAAGGCAAGAAACAATTTTTATAGTTTGTTCCAAGAACCAAGAAAATACAATTTGTGATCACCTAATCAATTAAAATGCCCTACACTAGTGGATAAAGCACTTATGTTAGTAATAATATTAAATGATAAAAGGAAATTTTATCCTAACTATAGTTTCACACCATGAGTAAAACACTTAAACGTGCCAACATCCTATGCTTGCAGTCATTTATGTCCTTGGAGTTCCTGCTACATGAGAATGGTCTGATTGGAAATCAGACAGGCAAAGAGAGAAAGGCAAGGATTTTGCAAAATGTGATCTTTCCAGAAAAAAAGTTACATGAATAAATAATAGTATGAGTATTATAACACCTGCTGGAGTGAATTCTCAGTAAAATGCCCGTGGTAGGTTGAATTATGTATCCCAGATAAACATGTTCTTAATCTTAATCCATTTCTTTGGGTGTGAAGCCATTTTTAATAGGACCTTTTGAAGATGCTATTTTTTAGTTAAGGTACAGCCAATTGAATCAGGATAGGTCTTAATCCTATTACTTGAGGCCTTATAGAGAAGGCCACAGGGTGAAAGCTATCTGAGAGAAGAAGAAGCTGGAAGTCAAGGAAACCCAGGAAAGAAAAGAGAAAGCATTGCCATATGCATTGTCATGTGACAGGAAATCCAAGAACCCAATGATCACCACAGCTGGCCCCAGAATGTCACACTCTTCAAGGACAAAGCATTACCTTGTGGATGCCTTCATTTTGGACTTCTAACCTCAAAACCATGAGTCAATAAATTCCTGTTATTTAAGCCAACTCATTAAATGGTATTTGTTTTAGCAGGTAGCAGCTAGGAAACTAAGACAGTGTCTTTCCTTGTTTACTGATTTGCTTCAAGGATTTCTGGCATGATATGATATCTCAGTGAGCGTGAATGTTAACTTAACTAAAAGAGTTCCTTACTTTCTTCAAGAATTCAAAAGACCTGCGTAAATCAGTTCATTTGATGCCCAGGTGAAAAATGGTGCAAAAGTTGTATCTCATAAGTTATGTTCTGAGTCTACAACTCCAGGACCCCTCAAGGTTCACGATCAAATCAAGAGACCCAAATATTTTGTGGTTGTACATTTTGTATCATAGCCTTCTTCAAGAGGCAATCTTGACTGAGGTATTCATCTCAAGTTAAGCCCCATAGACAAACACAAATTCTTATTCTCAATGCTCGAAACCATGTGCTCACTATAAAATTAAGAACAATAGTGAATATCATATTCCTCCTTATTATCTTACGTTAAGCCTTGGACCCACAGTTTCCATCATGATCAAACCATGTGACTAATGTATCTTAGCATTATGTCTTATCAGGGAAATAGAAATATGTAGTGCACACCACCCAATAACACACACACACACACACACAGGCACATGCAGAGTCAAAGAATCTATTCTTTGAAGTGACTAGACAGTAACTTTTACTGAAGGCAAGGAATCATCTTTAAAAGATCTCTTTGTCCTAGGAAGCATCATCTAAGTGATCTTAATTTGTTATGTAAATGTTGTCAGTTAGTACCTATGGACCTGGGGAAAGTGTATGATTAGCCATTTTTATGACTCAACAAAGCCTGCCCATCCCAAAACTCCTAAATCTGAGGAGTAGCCTCCTTGGAGCAAAAAAAGAATTGAGATTTCAAGTATTTTCAACATTATTGTAACATCTCTGAAGGACTAAGATAATTCCAAAGATGTTTACTGTTAGAAAAATGTTCCTCAAGCCTCTATCCCTTTTTTCCCTTTGACCCTTCATAACTACATTTTAAGTTCAGAGGCAGTCAGAATTGATGATTTAGACTCATAATCAGGACTAAATGATTTGTGAGGATGGATGATTCTAACTCAGTATTTGGCTCAAATGAATGTCCCTCCTGACCAGCCATCCTGAAACAGTTGGCACGCATGAGATACAACACTGGGCATTTAGGAGTAACCTAACGAGCTATAACACAAGAAGTCCAGGTATGTGGTGGTGTAAGGCTTATTCACAATGTGGTCCATGAACTAAGAACAGGGGCTCTTAGGCCAGCTCTTAAAGCAAATCTCACCTCATTTCTGTCATTAAGGCAATGGATAGGTATAGCATCAAACCTGAAGAAGGGAATACTTGTGATCAAAGGTATAGTAAGTGAAAAGAGCAGAAGCAAAAGCACCAGAAAATAGGGTTAACCAGAAGACTGACCAAAATCCTAGTTTTCTCTCCAAGAAACAAATGCAACAGAACTGGCACCTTTGTAATGAATAAACCCCTAATGTTCTTGCACATATGAGGGGGATGCAGACCCCAAAACCCATGATGCATGGCTGTAAAAACAGTATTTATGTGCCAAAGACTTCCATGTTTATATATCCAATTCCAAACTCTTTCTGTGGTTTCAAATTCATAGATTTAACCTCCTACTTGATATTTTTAAAGTGATGTTTAATATACACTTAAATATACATATCAAAATTGATGTACTTCAGAAAGAAAACTCGATTCTCACCCCAAACCTGATCCTTCCCTGTTCTTCCCCACTTGGATAAATGGGGTCATTATTGTAGGTTTTCCTGAGCCAGATATGAAGAATCACATTTGACTCCTCTTTTCTTTACATCCTATATCTAATCTACAATAAGTCATATATTGTCTACCATAAAATAGGGCTCAATCCAAACTATTCTCATCACATTCACTGTTACATCCAAGCCTAATCTACTATAGACTGCAGTAGATCCCTTATTGCTTTTGCTATATTCCGTTTTCTTGTCTCTTTAGTCAGTTACCTCCAGAACTATCCCTGTGATCATTTTAGTACCTAAATTAGATCAAATCACTCCCCCATTCAAAAATTTCCAATGGCCTCCTTCACAATCAGAATAAAATCCTAACACCTTCATAGCCATACATCATCTGGCTCTTTCCACTTTTCCAGTTCCATCTCTTATCAATCATCCCCTCACTTATAACCCCCTCTGCCTTCCCCTAATCCACCATCACTGGACTTCTTTCTAATTAGTTCCCAAAGCTCTCTGTATTCACAGTTTCCTTTCCTTTAAAAATATTATACCTGATGCCAATTTTACAGGGATGCCTTCCTTGATTACTCTGTCCAAAATAGCCTGTTATTCTCCATTCTCTCACCTAGATTTATTTTTCTCTAGAGCATTCATAAGTCTGTTATTACATTACGAACATTTGTTGTTTAATGTCTTTGTATTTCACTAAAGCACAAGTTCCATAGAAGTAGCTTCATGATCTTTCTTGTAAGTGATATATATTCCTGGTCCTAGAAAAAATACAATTAATAATTATAGCTGCTTATTAAATATTTGCTAGGAGGAAAACTGAAGAGAAACCCCAGATTTTTTATATTCTTGCCAATTGGGTCCATGAGAGAGCAAATGAGAAAGAGTGCAAAAGAGAGGAAAAAAACAGAGAGAAATTTTATTTCATTACAAGCTTATGAAGCCATTCACCTAGGTATGTTTTAAGCTTAACATGGAAAGAAAAATTGGTGGGAAAAAAACCAATTCAAATCATTTACAGCATTCTCCTTTATGGAAACTACACGATGATATATGTTGTATTTTGTTGATTGATTAAATTACTTGTTAACAGAGTACTAACAGAGTATCTACTAAGCTCCAGGAACTAAGCAAGGACCATTAATCACAAACAAGGAAGGAGAAATAAGTTACATAAGTTGCGGGTCCTCATAGATATAGAATAGATAGGATTCTTCTCTTCTAATAAAATTTCCACAAAGCTACACAGCAAAGGCTAGTAGTATCTTTGACAAAATCTACCAAAGTCATATTTTCAAGTTTTGAATTTTTCTGTTCTTTTTTGATTGCCCCTCTGCCCCCATACACACAATGGATAAATTCAATAATCCTCATTCTGTATCAAATCTCTACTCAAATAATCATGGCTCTGTAACACTTACTTACAACTCAGAGACCACAAGATACTCATTTTTCTCAGTGGCTCAGCATCTCTTTTGAATCTATTCAAAGCCTGTACAGGAAGTTTCTGTAATTTTTTCACTTGATCATCTTTTTAAAAGGATTGAACTCACAGGGTGATCCAGAATGCTAAATCATCCCAACTTCTTGTTTTGGAAGAGATTGTTCAGCAAGAACCAACATATTTTCTTTTTTCCAACACTTCTATCCTCATAATTGCTACTGGCCATCTTAAAATTTTTCACAATGTACTACCTCAAGACTTCCTATAACACTCTCCACATAAGGAAGTTATATTTAATCTGGACTATATGTTTTCTGTGAATTCCTTGAAATAAAATGAAATACATATAATAATGCAGTTGTATATTTAAGAACTTTAAAAAGAGACTCCAGTCAGTTTCAGCTTTGTATCATCCATAGTACTAACTCAGTAGTGTGGAATATGCATCTAATAATTAAATAACTCTCTATCATCTTATGGTATACTCATTTGATCAAACTCTAAAAGCTGATTACATTAAAGTTGATGTTATAATGAGGTTTTACATTTGTCTTCAACACCTAATCATTGCATCTCCAGCATTGCTGACCATTGAACAGAAAATCCAGTTTCCATAAATTTTCTTTTGAGAGCACCAAACCTTATCTAAAAAAAAAAGTGTTAATATTTAATCATGTTAAAATTGTATTGTCTATGGATACAAAATTATGAGATAAAGTAACAAAATGAAATTTCAGAGACTAATTTCATTTCAATATTTAAAAAATATTCTCCCCAAATATATCAGATGGAATCCCTCACATTATTACTGTTAGCTGATTTATGAAATGTGTCTGCTAATTTATTCAGGGGCTTATGATCTGGAGACAATAAAGCCTTGCTATCAAATTGAATAAAGGAAAAATATCACTTGGTTTTTAGTGATTATTGGAATATATACTAGAGAAAACTGAGAATGAAGGCATGCTTTCCTCAGCATAATCACTGAACTTCTGTCTTACTGTGGGTTTTTCATTTTCTAACGTAGTTAGGTGAATTCTTTTCTGTGCTTCAGGGACTAATCAGGAAAGTGAATAATCACAATGAGAGATGTTGGGGTTTTGAATGTGTGTGCCATTGGATATATGAGACTTTGAATTCTAAAAGGAAGTAAAAGAATAATACTTGATGGATACTTAGTAAGAATTGACTAGGTGTCATGATCTACACACCAGAAAAGTAATGAAAGACTTTAATATAGATGTTTTGTGGAAGTTTTGCACCAAAACAACTTCAAAGGCCAATCCCAAGAGATACCAAGATAATTTCAACAATGATTGTATTTCTTGAACACCACTATCCAGATAAACAGTATGTTTAGTTCAGTAAGTCCAACCCTGCCAAATTAAGTCATGTTTGTGCATTCCTTGGGATGATTTTCACAATTCCATTAAGTTTGTTTGTTGTTTTTTCTGTTTTTTTTTTTTTTTTTTCTCTCCCTCTATAAAAACTAATACATGCCTTTAATAGGCAAGAAGTTTTTCAGCTGCTTGCACTTCAGGCACACTAAAATTGTTCAACAAAATACAATAACCCAAAGATAAGTAATACCAAAGACCATTTGGGGTATCACAATTGGCAAAGAAGCTTTTCAAAAGTCAAACTGTGACCATTTTACAAAAGCCAATGATTTAAAAGTAGAATCAGCTTTTTCGATCATTTTCCCTAATAAATCTGAAATAAAATTTCAAGCCAAAATGTTTATAAACAGCATTACTGAGAGCCTAAAAGTTGTTTTAACCCATGTCCTTTACTCATATCCTTTGCCTTCCCTGCATTAGCTTTTGGTAGAGCTAATCTATGAGAACTCATAAGAGCACTTCAAGCATCCTGGGGACAGAAGTATGCAAGAATGCAATTTCCTTATAGTCTATCTGTGTGTGGTGGCACTGTATTCTCTGACCTCACACTTGTCGTATTTAACTATGTGTCACAGACACTTGTATTAGAAGAAAATAGTTTCATATCAAATAAAGTGTGTTTTAGACACAGGCTCCCAAAAACACACAATCCTTCAATATAATTTTAATCGAGGCAAGAATCCAGATAATTCAACTATTTTCCTCACCAAAAAATAATAATAGCAATAATAACTGAAGATAAAACTTGATATTTAGGCCTTTTTTTGCTATTCTATATTTTCTGCTGAGACAAAATTCTGCTTCTACATCACTTTTTTGAATGAACTTTGTATGATCCATCAATTGCTCCTTTAATCTTAGTTGACAACAACATTTTTATTGTTATTGATTTTAGAAAATCCATTTATTTAAACACACTTAAATACAAAACAGTTGTTATGGAGGAAATGGCATATTCAGACACTTTATATAAACTTGCATAAAAAATGCAAACATACCTGAACAAAATGTAACAACTTCTAAATATAATTTGTTTTTACCAAAAGAGGACATTGATAAAGTGAAACTAAACTCCTGTTGTTCTAAAGATGAAAATGAAAAACAACCAGAATCAGAAAGAGGATAGATCATTGATAAATGATTGGAGAGAGCTAATATACCAACAAAGTAAACATGAAAGGAATTATGAAGTAAAAGAAAAGAATTAATTATGTATTTGTAGACAGGCATCATTTATGTGTCTTTACAGCTATCTTGGAGACTAAGAAAGGTAATCTGAAGGATTTATGCTTCATGTTTTTATATATTTAGTAAAGCTTATATTGCATGTAACATTACAACACATTTTCTTATTAAATATTAATGCAGAAGTGACTGAATGTTAATCATTTATTATATCCATAATAGTTTATCTATTTCTTCTTCTTAAATTATTTAGAGTAAAATGTTTTTTCAAAGAGTTTCTTTTGAAGGACTTTTAGTCTAGTAAAGTCAGAAAGCATAGGATGTGGTCAGAGTCTGAAAGGAAAGAAATATAGGGCAGTATCTTCAAAAACTAGCTCACAGAGAAGTTGTGAAAATTAGAAAAGGATAGCTAAATGTAGTCTTTTAGCCAAAATTTTCCCAAAAGAAAGAAAAACAAATTCACTAGCTTTCTTAACAAAAGCTTAATCACAAAATTTTGCCAATGAATGATTACCTGCTAATATGTTGCACTAGTTGAGGTAAGTCCATTAATTTCTGTCCACTTATCATTGTAATTTAAAAACCATTTCCCTGAAAGATTTTAAGAAAACATTAAATCAATAAATGTCAACACCTCATATAAAATGGAGATGATTTATTTCTTTACTTCATCTAAACAGATAATTGCCCAGAATCTAATGGGGACAAACTGGCTTTCAAGGTAACTAGATCAGTCAGTTACAATATTGTGTATGGTTCAAAGGTAAAAGAAAATGCCAAAGGCATGCATTTACTGTGTATCTTGTTATGGAATTAGTTTACAGTTATGATTTATTTTTATTCTTAATATAGCCTCACAGAAATATCTAATACCTTCTTATAAAATGAACTAGCTCCTTAGAGCTAAAGCTGAAGAGAAAACAAACAAACAGAACTTTATTTAGCTTAATAACCCAACTTTTTAAGTATCAAGAAATAAAGAACTCAATTAATCAACGTTTTTATACTGGAATGAGTAGAATAATATAGTTACATGCTTGTCCATATATCTCTTTATGACTAAAAAACATTATCCTTTTTTAAACATCTAGTTCCAGCCTATTTTTAATCAATCATTTTGCAAATAAGGAAACTAAGACCCAGAAAATTAAAATTACTCATCAAAATTTACTCACACATCTCTTACTTCCAGGCACAATAAAATGTATTTAAGATAGATGTCTCTAGTGCTAACTAATGTAAAAGCTCTGAGTTAATATACACATATGTCAAATTCAGTTCAGAATGGATACAGCATAAAACCAATGAGGGTAGCTAATAGTAACACAATTCCTATGTATTTAGATGGATAAGCTAAGTGTTACGAACATTAAATATGTAGTTCCTTTCAACACAACAGTTTGATCTGCCTAACCCTCTAGGAAAACACAGACTCAGAGGAAGAGGGTAGCTCTCATTTAGTATTCTAACCTAGGATGAATTTCAAGTCTTACCTTATTTACAAGCTTTGCATTTATGAGGCCAGATCCTTCTATTTCATCGGTAACTCTGAGAATACATGGAGCTTAGCAAAGTGGGGTTTTTGTTGTTGTTGTTTTAAAGCTCGGTAATTGCCATTTAGCAAATAGTTCCCTAAATAACTTGAAGACAGAATTACACATCTATAAATCCACCTGGCTGGGGTCCTCTGCCTCAACTTTGAACTGCATAGGTCCTGGAATTAGGATGACTTGATCCTACTGCTCATGAGTTCGACGAATTCCTACATTTTTTATTGTGCTTTCAGTGCATATTCATGCTAATTTCCCTATCAGTTTCCTGAAAAGCCAAGGCTCTTTCTGGGCTATTTCCATGAGTCATGTGTATAAGCTAAAATCACATTTCTGCTGAATCCTCTTTGCAGTGAAGAGGGGCAGAGCAGTGAATCTGTGGATCTTGCCTCCTACAGGTACCTGTGAGGTATCTTACCAACTGCGCGGTAATCAGACAGAAGACAGACTTTCCGGGAAGCTATTTAGCAAGATTGAGCATACCTTTTACAGAACCTTCTGAGGCAAGGTAATTTTCCCTTTAGGCAATAATCTTTCATCCTTTAGGACTCCTAAGTTAGTCTCGTTTCTAGTGATTACATGACATTCATCTTTGAAGTTTTATTTCTCTGCTTGAAAGAAAGTGAGAAAGGAAGGAGGGGAGGGAGAGAGGGAGGGAGGAAGAAAGGAAGGAAGGGGAAAAGGAAAGAAGGAAGGAAGGGAGGGAGGAAGGGAGGAAGAAAGAAGCAGGGTGGAGGCACATTTTTTTATAACCATTTCCCTTTGAGGGAGACCTTGAAGCTTATTTGTTTAAGTAGAAATCCTATCAAAAATTTCTCCCAGATGATCATGTATAAAGAATTATAATCTGTTTTACTTGTCATAAATCTGTTATCAGAGGCTCTAATATTGCTTTGGAACTATCCTGAAAAATTTTAGACTAGAATTCTTGAGCCATTACAATGAAAATTTTTGCGCTTTAGTGATGTATGTTCTTTTAAGGTTGAAGCTCTTTAAATAAACAGCCCAAATGTAATTTTGTTTTAATGATATACAACTCTGCTATAGCCTGTCACTCCAAATTGGCAATTATCTTGAAACTAATGTTAATAGGAAATGTGTGGCTACATAAAAAATTACTCCCACTGAAGTAAAGTTTTGAGATTTTAGGAAAATCTACGGGCAATGGTTGGCATTCAAAATAGCAATTACCATAAATGCTGATTATCTTTGTCAGTAAATTTTGATGGCTCCTATAAAACGAGTATTTTTAAATTAGGTTTTTATACAGAGATTTCACCATGAAAATCAGTAACTTAACATTTTGTCCAAAACTGTTTTGGTATGGTATGTTTTTAACCTACATGCATATGACATGCAAAAAGTTTGATATTTTGTTTAATTTTGAAAAAAAAAAGAAATAAGTAGAATGAATGAATCCCTAGCTCTGAAAGCAGGAGAACAAGAAAGCAGTTTTTGTCCGGCGCCCTCTCGCTCGGTCCCACACGCCCTGTCCCCGGCCGGCGAGGAGAACAGAGGGAAAGAGGGAGAGACACAGACAAACCAACACTTGAGGCACACAGCGGTAGTAAATGCAAGCCTTTTACTGGAGCCAGGAAGAAAACTTTCTCTGTTACATATTCCACGCGAGGCCTTACACCCCGTGGGAGAACAACCTCTATGCGGCCGTCAGGCACGGCTCCCTGTGGGCTGTCTCTCCGAGGCTAGCGCGGGCACTTTCTTATATACGATAGTTACAACCAATGTGCAGGCACTACGTAAGCGTGTACAATAGGCTAGCAGGCAACCGCCGCCCTAAGCGTCATATGCGGAAACGGGATGCAGGCGCCATCTTGGCTCACTCGATGGGCGGGGGTAACTCGAGAGCAGGTCTCGGCGTGTCCAACAGGCCCTAACTCTAGAGCAGGTCGCGGCCCGTCCACTAGGCCCCAACCCGGGAAGCGGCTCTCCACAAGTTTTCAAATGGATCTGCACTCACAGGACTCACTCTGAGTATGTCACTGTGGTTGACAGTTTGTTCCAGCCTTTAACAAATCAGGAGACACATTTGTGGGACTATTTGATAGTGGGGAGTAGCAGGAGAAGAGGGATATGAGTACCCAAATTAGTCCCACTGGGAGAAGAGATCTGATTCCTCCTTTAAAATAAACATTTGGGTTATATCTCCTTCGGTTTGCTTCAGCAACTTTTAGAGGGTATCTGCTAAACACAGTTCTCTAAATGGAATAGAGCACAAAATTGATACAGACTGGCTTAGCTATACAAAGACAGCTGAATTCAGAAATGCCCTTTATTTTGGCTGATGGACTTATTCATGTATTCATTGTTTATTGAACACCTGAGCACCAAGAGATTCCAAGCAATAAATAAACTTATGCTTTCTTTGTATAAACTATATAATGAATGACACACATTGTCTGGACCTTAGGAGTTTTCTTCTTATGAGGAAAATTGAGATATCAGTTAAGAAAATTGAAGGCAGGAGACCAGGAAATAATAAAAAGAGTAATAATAATTATTTTCATCAATGTGTTTGTTTTACTGTAGTGAATGTATTGATCAGCCAATATATGATAGCCATATTATATACATTTAATGAGATCTATTGACCTCACTTAATAAATAATTAATGGATGTGAAATCCTTAGTCAAGGATCTGGTTCTAAGCAAGTATTCAATGTGTAGTAGCAAGTATAATTATTAATAACATTAATAATATTATTGTTCCTATCCTAGAGTGAAAGCCATTTCTATCATTTAAAAGTTAAGCACAGAAACAGTTGGTAGAGGCAGGATTAGAATCTAGCTCTGTAGGAATGAAAAGAATCGTGTGTAGCTTTTCTGATGCACATCCTAATTGCCTAAGGAAAAGCTACTTGGATATGGATGATATGATTCACCACCTCACTGAGACTGACATTCTTTTTTTTTTTTCCTACTAGTTCATCTATTTCTGCCTAGAGACTAATAAGGTCATTTTAAGGACTTTGTCAACAATTACAAAATTAAGAAACAATTCTGAGAGTAAAGAATGCACAAGCCTAATATTTAGATATGAGAGACACCAGAATTAGAGTGAAGCTTCAGATACTCTGTTCTTGACCACAGTCATTAAAACTGGTACATATTTGGTCTAAGACAGGATGCACTTTTAAAGAAATGGTGATACTTGACTTCATGACGGGAAACACAGGCACCTCACTACTAGGTTTCTTGGAGTGTGCAAATGAAGGGAATGCTGATAAGGAACCTAATTGCTGGATCTAGGCCTATCGCTACATGGAGGAGAAGAATAACCAGAGCCGCTGCTCTCACCTAGAGTTGTGCTGTCCAAAATGCTGGCCACTGGCCACATGTGGCTATTAAACACTAAATGTGGCTAGACCAAACTAAAAACACTATAAACATAAAAATGTATACCAGGTTTCATAGCCTTAGTAAGAAAGAAAGAATGGAAGATACTCATTAATGATTTCTTAGTATTGATTTTGTGTTGAATAATTTGGATATAAGGTAAAATAAAATATATTATTGAAATTACTTTCACATATCTCTTTCTATTTCTGTTAATGTGGCTACTAGAAGATTTAAAACTACATGTCTTGCATTATATTTCTCTTGGACAACCCTGATCTAGAATGTCATGAGGAGCTTTGAGTATCTTGTGGGAAGATGATGGTCAGGGAAACAGGCAGCTGCACCAGTGAAAGGTGGCATGTGCGAAACCAGACAAGACCACGCTGAGAAGAGAAACCATTTAACTGGAATGTGGAGAGTGGATCCTTCCAGAGCAGGGAGGCATTGCTGGGATCACAGCCTTTCCTGCAGCAGCTCATTACAACACTCGGGTGGCCCAAGCAGCCCCAGAATAAAAATTACCACCTTTCTCCTTCTCTTCATCTCCCAATGAAATCTCCAGCATCACTTGAAGAATACTCATGGAACAGTGGAATTAAATACCCGTCCTTTGCCTATTGCCCACTATATATTGTTAGCTGATTTCCCCTTTCTAATACATCTTGTCCAGAACACTTGCAAGTTGGCACCTTTTCACTATTTTACTGGATGTTAATTATGCTTTTTTTTTTAGGTTTTTGAATAAGGGTTTTAACATGGGAAATGCAACACTGATAAAGGAATTTTGGGCATTGGTACTATAGAAATATCTACTTTCATGGTGAAATATATAATACATAATGATGGTCTTTCTCATTTCTGATAAATTAGACCTCTAATAACATTAGTATCACCCATTACTCCTGAAGAAAAGTATGACCAGAAGGCAAAGATAAGGTACTAGAAAGGCAAATTTTATGTAAATGATAAGATATTGTTCCTAAGCAGCTTTTAGTGAAATGAATGGTCATGTTTTCAGATGATTCATCCCACTCTGGTCACTGGTACTTACCAAAGGTGACTAAGAACACTACCAGGATGAAGACTTGAGAACGTAAAATCACTCAGACCATTAGATCCCATCAAGACTGCTATCGTTTACTGCAAAGTCCAGATGGAAATTTAAGGAGGAAAGAGGAGAGGAGTCCAATTAGGAGAGCTCAGGATTAATTTTCTTTAAGAAGTGTAGGTGCTCAGCTGCTTGACATTAAGTTCTTTCAGTAAGGAAGCCACACCTATCACCACTTATCTTCTCTGAATAATGGTCCATGTGAGCAAGGCAGGTATCAGACTGCAAAATTTTCTAAGTAGAAAACAGTACTTTTGTTTTATATCTTTCCATAAATTTTTTGCCATATGCTTCCTATTTATTGTTTCCCATTTATTACAAAAAAAAAAAAAAAATTGTGGTTCCTTTATTTTAAAGTGTTCTTGGTGGCTCTCTCTTCCACATATGGAATTGCTGAAGGAGAGAAATACTTCCTGGTATAGGGAAAATTGTATTTCTAAATCTGTTCAGCTTGTGTTCATAGTCTTGCACATGCTTATATATGGTTATTTTATGTGTGTCCTGTAGGAAATCACTCCGTGTTTTTAGGCAAAGCAGGTTAGTCATTCTGATTCTGGTAAAGTTAATATACTCAGAAATCCATTTAGTTCAGATTGCAAACAGCAGATAAAAGTTATGTTTGGACCTATCCAGAAGTTAAAACTTTGTGTGATTGGTCTAGTCCTCTATCCACCCAATGTTTCCTGCATGGACCATCAGGGCAAACAAGAAGGATGAGAAGAACTGAGATTTACAATCAATTTTTGAGGTAAAAACCAGATAATTCATACCTCTCCCACTTTCAGAAGTAATCCTTTTATTTAACACTTTTCAGTACCTAATAAAAAGGGTATGAGGCCTACATCTCAAAGACCTCCAGAATTCTTTTCAGGCTTAGGTTTGACACCCTCAAGTAATGTCTAGGATCAGCTGAGAAATAGTTTATTTGCAGGTTCCATAAACATATCCTGATGGGTACTTATCACCTCCAAAATGTACCCAGCCCTGGACTGCCCTTTTTTATCTCTTGCTTACATCTTGATGTTTGGCTGCTTTGCTTTATAACTTCTTTAAATAATGTTCTTTATCTTCAAAGTACTCTGTCAATTAACAGTTATAGATTAAATAAGAGGATTATTTGATTAAAGTTGTTTTTCCTCATTTGACAGTAAGTGCTATGAATACAGAGGCCATGTTTGTTTTTACTAAATCATCATACCCCCATTTCCTAACAGAGTGCCCGGCTTATTAAGGTGCTTAGGTAATAGAAGTGGCAAAAAGAAGGAATGCCCACTACTACTTTGTTACACAGTTGATACAAGTTTGTCTTTATTTCATGAAAGGTTATTAAAGGACAAGATAAAACAAATTTTACTCAAGGACTAAGGTTTGCCAAAACACAATTTAAGAAGTAGCTCAGCACTGCTAATTAGGATGTACTGCCCATCAGGTCTCAGTTGTCAAAACTCTGCTCAAGTCTCCCCAGTGGGACTGCCTCATTATCTCTTCACCTTTAGCCTGATCCCAAGAATGCTAGCCACTGAGAGAGGAGAAGGTTTTGTCCTCCCTGAGTTTTCTGCCACAGAGTAATTTGCAGCAATTCCCTTCAGGAAAAAACTTCATCAGCACTCAGAGTACCATTCAGTCCTCTCAAATAGGGACAATGCAATCATAATTATCAACAATATGTTTCCCAAACTCTCACGTTGGCTTAAAAAAAAATTACACTCTATCATATATGAAGCTTTTCACCAAAAATATGATTAAGTCTCAAGATCAACCTACCAATTTTTAGGAAATGGAGGGTATGGAGAAACAGGTTAAATGAAAACACAGGGCTGCAAGCAGGCAAATCCAGACAGCAGGAAACTCTACCAAATTCAATTATTTTTTCCCCAACAAATAAATTGAAAGGGTAGAAAAAGAGATAGCATGGATATATATAATTAAAAGAGACATAAGAAACATATTGATCTCTGTTGGATCCTAAGTAGAACAAATTATTTTTTAAATATGGATACTGATGATACTAAAGGAATATTAATTTTTAAATATGATAATATATAATGGTTATGTTTCTAACACTTCGTATTTACAGATGAAAGTTTTTAAAAAGAATTCAATTAATCGAGTCCATCAACTGTACAGTAAAAATTCAACAAAATAAAACAAAATAATCAAAAACACTAATAGACAAAAAAAATCAGCATGTCCAATCTGTTCAGTGACACCAAATAGTCACTTTTCACATTTTGTCCCCATAACATGTGAGAAAAACGTGTCAGATTTACCAAATTCTCCTGCAACATTGTGGTATTTCACATTTCAGTAAGTAACTTTTAGAATAATAGGGCATACTCACATTACCCAGGAGCAAACAATTTCCGGACTAGAGATTTCTGACTGAGGATCTGTATCTAGGAGAAGAAAAATAAAATAAAATAAAATAAAATAAAATTTTAAAAAATCAAGAAATAAACAGGAACAAAGTATTCACTAACCTTCTGTCAGGACTTTTTTGGTAACTATGTGCCAATTATCACCAAGAATAATGTTAATAAACTTGAAAAATTTGGATAATTCAGTGAATGTCAAACTTTTTGTGTCCCAAGCCTATTTTCAAATTTTAGAAATTTTGTAGACATGTTTGAATTGGTTAGAAACCTAGTATTTTTTTTTTTTAATTTGTAAAAGCAATTAAAAAAAATTTATTGTCACAAATATAATATTCTATAGTACTAACAATTTCAATTATTATTTCATTAAGATGTAATTTGGAGGATGAGATATATTATACTCTGCTAAGTTCTTTTTACATAAATTTTTTTGAGACGAAAATCTAATTCATGGAGATACGATGTTGGATATTGTAGACAATCTTAAAGGTCTTTTAAAATTGTTCTTTGTAATGAAGTATAGTCTTCTTTAATAGAGACCTACAATTGAACCAGAGATTTATAAAAATGTTTCTTTGTAAGAGTATGGCTGATGGAAATCGAAGTTAATTATCTTTGTTTTCATAACAATAGCGCATAATATGAAAGGAAATGAAGTATTTACTCAATCATACTTCTCTATAAAGTAGTTAAAAATGTTGCCTCGCCAAGATTCCAAATGTGATAAAATGAGAGGAGTAAGCATTATAATACTCTGATTTGGTATTATAGGGAACATTTTAAATTATTTTCTTTTTCTCTCTTGTTCTTTTTTTTCATAGAATTTTTTTCCCATGGCAATCCAGGTTTTCCTAAAATTGAGAATATGTCCAGTTGGCCTTTACATATAGTTGTTAACAGTATTAAGATTAAAAGATATGACTTTCAAATGAACTCAATGCCAAGCCTTTTTGTTATTACATTTAAAAAAAACAACCAAGATTATTGGAGTGGTGTTCTGAAGTGTGTTCTAAGGGTGAGTTGATTTTTACATGACATTTGTCCAGTTCCAAAAAGAAATGATAATTAAAGCCTACACGGCAGCAATTAAGCAGGAAACAGGGTCTAGCAGGAACCCTAATTAAGCAGGAAACATTTAGCCACACTAAAACGTTGCTCAATGAAAAGTGGCTATAGCAGCTAGTGATAGCATTGCAGACAGAGATATTCGATGAAGGGCTCTTCTGAATCTTATGTCCTGAGAAGCAGGTACCTTAGTCCAGGAAGCAACATTGGACATCATGCAGTCCCTCAATCCCATCAACTTGAAAATAATGCAACTGAATGACACACAAATAGTAGCAGAACAGGGAATGGAATTCAGAGTCCTTTAAATTTTCAACTTTGTAGATTCTTTCTGAAATTCTTTAATATAATATAATATAATATAATATAATATAATATGATACAATATAATATAATATAATATAGTATAATACTCATCACTAAAGGAGCAACAGAAAATTCACTTGAATATATTCAAGAAAAAAGTCATCAGAAAATACCATAAGAACAAATGCATAGAAAACATTTAATATTAGAGCTAAAAGAGATATTAAAAGTCAACTGAATATTTAGAAAATTATTGTTTTGGATGGCTATTTCTAAAAGGCACATCCTAAGAACTACTTACAAATGTCCAGGTTTCTTGTAATTTCATCCTTTACCCACTGGTTTTCTAAGAGTATGTTGTTTAGCCTCCATATATTTGCGAATTTTACAATCTTCTGCCTGTCATTTGTTTCCAACTTCATTCCAATATGATCCAAGAAAGTGTTTTTTATAGTATCAATATTTTTAAATTTGTTGATACTTGCTTTGTGACCCAACATGTGGTCTATCCTAGAGAATGTTCCATGAGCACTTGAGAAAAATGTGTATCCTGTTGTTGTGGGGTGTATTTATCATACAATTAAACATTTCTGTTTCCTTATTGATCCTCTGTCTAGATGTTCTATCCATTGATGAGAGCAGTGTATTGAAGTCTCCAACTATTATTGTAGAGGTATCTAGTATCTACTTCTCCTTTCAGTCTTCTCAGTATTTGCCTCATGAATTTTGGGATACTTTGGCTTGGTGCATAAATATTTATGATTGTTATGTTTTCTTGATGAATTGACCCTCTTATTAATATATAGTGTCCTTCTTTGCCTGTTCTAATTGTTTTACTTTTGAAGCCTATTTTGTCTGACATTAATATAGCTACTCCCGCTTTTTTCTGGTTGCTGTTTGCATGAAATATCTTTTTCCAACCTTTCACTTTCAGACTATTTTTGTCCTTGTGTCTAAAATGAGTTTCTTGTAGACAGCATATAGATGGGTCCTGTTTTTTAATCCATTCTGCCAGTCTGTGTCTTTTTATTGTGGAGTTTAATCCATTAACATTTAGTATTATTATCATAAGGGCAGTACTTTCTTCTACCATTTTGTCTTTTGGATTTTATATGTCATGTCTTAGTTTTTCCTCTCTCTCCTTTTACCCTTCCTGATACTCTTCATTTCTACACTCTTCTCCAAACCTCTCTCTCCTGTCCTTTCCTATCACCCTGTAGCACTCCCTTTAGTATTTCTTGTAGCATCAGTCTCTTATTCACAAACTCTCTCAGTGTCTTTTTTTCTGAAAATATTTTAATCTCTCCCTCATTTTGGAAGGGTAGTTTTGCTGGATATAGAATTCTTGGTTGGCAGTTCTTCTCTTTCGGTGTCTTAAATATGTCATACCACTGTCTTCTCGCCTCCATTGTTTCTGCAGAGAAATCTGTACATTGTCTTATCAAGCTTCCCTTGTATGTGATGGATTGCTTTTCTCTTGCTGCTTTCAGAATTCTCTCTTTATCTTTGACATTGGACAATCTGATCATTAAGTGTCTTGGAGTAGGTCTATTGGTATCTATTCTGTTTGGGGTATGCTGTACTTCTTGAATCTGTAATTTTCTGTCTTTCATAAGGGTTGGGAAATTTTCAGAGATTATTTCTTCTATTATTCTTTCTGCCCCTTTTCCCTTCTCCTTCTGGGATACCCATAACATGTATATTCGTGCACTTCATGTTGTCACTCAACTCCCTAAGACCCTGCTCTTATTTTTCTATTCTTTCCACCATCTGTTCTTTTCTGTGTATGAATTCAATTGTCTGGTACTCCTATTCACTGATCCTTTCTTCTGTCTGTTCAAATCTACTGCTGTATTCCTCCATTGTGTTTTTCATCTTTTTCATGATGCCCATCATTCCCATAAGTTCTGTCATTTGTTTTATCATGTTTTTGAATTCTTTATGGTCATCCACTCTCTTCCTTTTATCTTTCATCTCTTTTGCCATATCTTCCCTCAGTTCATTGAATTGATTTATCATTAGTTGTCTCAACTCCTGTATCTCACTCAGTTGAACTATTAGTTCAACCACCTTTGGGTGGTCTATAGTTTCATGTTTCCTAGTATGGTGGTTATGTTAAGTTGTCTAGGCATCTTACTTTCTTGATTAGTTTATTCTGGAGCTCATTTTCATTCTTTTACCTAGGGTTTTCCTGTTGGTTGGCTTTGTTCTCTAACCTTTGGTGTTCAGGTCAACTTATTATAGGCTTCTAACTTAAGTTCTATTTAGTTGATCAGAGTTTTTCACCCTTGTTTTTCTGTTTCTTGCCTTGCCTCTATGTAGCCTTTTTGTGAAAGGGTCTCCTCAGATATGGTCAACCCCAGTCAGGTTTTCCCAGTTCAGAGAGACCCAAGTCTCAGGAGAAGGATATGGAGTTTCTCTGAGAATGAGACCCTCCTGTGAAGCCTTTAGACTCTGTTTTGTTCCTATGCTGTCCAGAAGGTGGCGCTTGCCAGCCAGCAGCTCTCTCACCAGTGTAAGTAGGTGAGGAGCCTTTAGTTATCCTGGTAACCCTGACCCTGTCAGGGGCATGACTGACTGAAGTTGGTTTCTGAATTCCAGCCCCTGAGGTCCGAATTCCCAGAAGGAGGGCTGCCTCTCAAGCTGGACCACATCCTCTTTTCTTGGGGGAGTTATGTCCTTTAGGGAATTGTCTCCACCACTAGACCTATTGCTTTGTCTTTCAGAGCTATCTTAGCTCTGCTCTTGCCTGGGTCCAATGCCAATTGCAAGTCTTTGAGGTTTCTTATAATGGGTTACTTGGAATAGTTATTTAAAAGAGAGAGAGAAAAAGACAAATGAAAAAAAGACAAAGAAAGGCCCAGTATAGACTATTTAAAGAAAAGCATTTTCATCTTATTATCTCTTCCTACTGGATTGTTACTCTGAGACACCTCCTTTAGTTCCACAGTTGCAGGGGGGCCATGTTGACACAGGAATTCTGATGGGCTATTGAAATGCAAAAAGATAAGTAGTTGGAGAGCAATTGAGGATTAAACAAGAAACCAGAAAAACAGGCTTTTCAGAAAAGGTCTCTGGCTTTCCATGTTTGCTTATGTGCCTGATTCTGTTAGAGCCCAGCTCTTCTTATTGTGGTTACCCCCAACTCCAAAAATCTGTTTTTGTTTTAGTTGTTTTTTTTGTTTTGTTTTGTTTTGTTTTGTTTTTCTCTGTTTTTGCTAGCCCTGTCTCCTCTCTGGTGTCTGATCTCAGTTTATCTATGATGGGAGTTTTTGTATGGTGGCCTGAGTTTGTTAATTAGTGCTGCAACTGGGGCTGGGTTGAGACTTATTCCTGTTTCCTAGCACCAACAGAGCCTCCTCCCTTGGGAAACCAGCCACAAAACAGTCTGCCATGCCTGGCAGGGATGGGCATAGGCTCCCTGGCCACAAGAACTTACAGGTTTCACCAATCTTAGCTTCTCCATGTGTTTGAGACTATTGTATGATGTGTGACAGAATTCCCTGAGATGTCTTTTCCACATAGTTCCTGGGTATCTACCAGCTGCCCCAGAGGAGTAACTAAAACTTTCACCTCACCATTCCACTTTCTTGCCCCACGTGATCCAGGTTTTATTAAAGAACATTATAGTCTAGTTTTAAAAAAAAATTGTCTCATAAGACATTTGTGTGGGAATCAAATGTGCTTGAACACAAACTACTGATATTATTTTTGAGAGGTTAAAAAATCAGGAAAATTGGTGCAAATCAGCCTTATGAGTTGAACAGGATAGTTTTCAAATGCATCCATAATATGATGGTATCAAGTTGTAAATGAAATCTGAGTGAACAGTGAGGCAGGCTGAGGTAGTATTAAGAGTATGGGATTAAACTTCAGGTTATCTGGGCTCCAGGAATGCTTACTTAGCTCAGAAGTTTACACAACAATCTCTCACCTATATAATGATCCTTATATGACCACTATACATCACTTGTATAAGGATATTAATACCATACTAGGGAACATACACAGTTAGTTCCCTCAAATTTTTAAAAATTTAAGTTGTAGACTGTATTAAATGTTGACTTCCATATTTCAATTTTTAATTTTAAAGCATATATAATTTTTCAGATTGTGAGGGATGCAAATACACTAAAAATTCCATAATTCCCATGTAAGTAATTTATGATCAGTGTGATGGTTGGGTTCATGTGTCAACTTGGCCAGCTGATGGTACCCAGTGTCTTGTCAAGCAAGCACTGGTGTAACCATTACTTCAAGGACATTTGTGGCTAGTTAATAAGCCAGAATGCTGGTTTATTAAATCATCAGTCAATTGGCTGAAGCTGTGACTGATTACATCAATGAAGGATGTCTCTTCCACAATGAGAGAATGCAGCCAGCTGGATTTAATCCATTCAGTTGGAGACTTTTAAGTGAGATAGTTAGAGGCCCTTCACTTCTTCAGCTAGCCAGTGAAGCATTTCCTGAAGAGTTCATCAGAGTTGCAAGTTTGCTGCCTGAGGAGTTCATTGAACAGCTTCATTGGAGTTGCCAGTTTGCTGCCTGCCCTATGGAATTTCTACTCATGCATCCCCATGGTTGTGTGAGACACATTTATAAAATCTTTTATTTAGATATCTCTTGTTGATTCTGTTTCCATAGAGAACCCTAACTAATACAACTTGGTACCAGGAGTGTTTCTTGAGAAACAGAATCTTAAAATGGGATTTTACAATTGGTTTTCTACTCTGATTAGATTCAAAGGCACTAATAACTCCATTTCCAATAATCAAGGTGGCACTGACAGCCCATGGCATGAGTTGACAATGGAGATATGCAAAATATCACCATTTGATTTTCCTAATCATACTCTTGTATGAATAAAGGCTCTGGGTGACAGTGTTTTTGATATCCTAACAGTTTTGCAGAGTTAAGAGGTATAATGATGTTGGTTGGTTGCTCTTAGATATGCTGGATAAAGTTATAACAGAAAGGGATGAGCTAAAGGCTTCAAATTTGAAACTTAAGTGCTGTATGACAGATGTAAAGGTTTCTATTTGTGCCCTGAAAGAAAATCTTATTTCCTGTGGCTGCAGACTTGAGATTTCTGAAAACAAGACACAGAGTCTCATTGTGTGAGTAGCAGATTTACAATGTATACTAAAATCTCAACCTTGCAGGGTTTCTGCTGTTAAAGTAAAGGCATTGATTGGAAAAGAATGGGATCCTGAAACTTGGGATTGGGACATATGGATTGAAAATAATGGCAGTGAGGATATTGGAACTCTGAATACTGCTGAGTCTTTGTTATATATGCCTGTAGTGGTCTGTCCTGAGGAAACAGTCTCCCCACTTCCAGTCTGCCCTAAGGAGCCTGCCATCCAACCTTCACCTAAAGAGATTAACCCTTCAGTACCTGCTAAACCTGTAATCACCTCCCCTGAGGAAGCAGCCCTTACTCCTATGTCTGGAGAGATTAATCCTGTTTCATGAGATGAAACTGCCATGGAATGTCCTGAGGTGAATGGCTTGAGAGAGACTTCTAATTCTTTTCATAACCCATGCCTAACACCAGTCTTTGATTCAAGACCTATAACTAGACTAAAGTCACAACAGGCCCTGAAGGGTGAGGTACAAAGTATGACTTAAGAGGAAGTATGCTATACTCCAAAAGAATTGTATGAGCATTCCAATTTATACAGATAGAAATCAGGGAAATATGCATGGGAAGGGATATTAAGGGTATGGGACAATGGTGGATGGAATATAAACTTGGACCAGGCTGAATTTTTATGAACACTGCATTCAATGTTGTAGCTCAAGGGGTTAGAAAGGGCATTAACTGTTTGGATATTTGGCTGAAGTGTGGATAAAAAGGTGGCTGGCATTACCTGAGGTTGAAAGCCAAAACTGTTCTGGTATAATGTAGAGGAGGGAATTCAAAGACTCAGAGAGATTGGCATGTAAGAGTGGATTTATCATGGAAGACCTGCCCACACACTTCTATAATGTCCAGAGGACACACTTTTTAACAGGACTGTGAGGAATAAATTTGTGAGACTAGCTCCATCATTCCTGAAGAACTCTGTAGTCACCCTTCTCTGTAGATCAGATATTACTGTGGGAACTGCTGTCACTGAGCTGGAATCATTAAACACAATGGGGATAATCAGGTCCTGAGTCAGCAGAAGCCACATGGCACCACTTAATCACCAAAGACAAGGTGGGCATGGCTACCATAATAGAAAACAGGCTCAAAAGAACAGTCAAAATAATCTGACTCACAGAGGCTTATGTCATTGGCTAGTAGATCATAGAGAACCTAGCAGTAAAATAGATGGGCAGTCTACTAAATTCCTGTTTGAACTGTATCAGCAGAATTCTCAGTCAAGTGAACAAAAGTCTGCCTTGAATTCCAAAAACAGAGAGTCATGACCCCTTAATCAATTCCCAGACTTGAGACAGTTTACAGATCCAGAGCCCCTTGAATGAGGGAAAAGCTGGGTATGCTTATTAGACACTGGTTCAGAAGTGACATTAATTCCAAGAGACCCAAAACATTACTCTGGCCCACCAGTCAGAGTTGGGGCTTATGGAGGTCAGATGATTGATGGAGTCTTAGCTCAGGTCCATCTCACAGTGGGCCCAGTAGGTCCTGGATACATTCTGTGGTTATTTACCCAGTTACGGAATGCATAATTGGAATAGACATACTCAGCAACTGGCAAAATCCTCACATTGGTTCCCTGACTCACGGAGTGAGGGCTGTTATGGTGGGAAAGGCCAAGTGGAAGCCACTGGAACTGCCCCTTCCTAGCAAAATAGTAAACCAAAAGCAATACTGGATTCCTGAAGGGATTGCAGAGATTAATGCCACTCTTAAGGACTTGAAGGATGCAGGGGTGGTGATTCCCACCACATCCCCATTAAACTCTCCTATTTGGCCTGTGCAGAAAACAGATGGGTCTTGGATAATGAGAGTGGATTATCATAAGCTTAACCAGGTGGTCACTCCAATTACAGCTGCTGTTCCAGATGTGGTATCATTGCTTGAGCAAATCAACACCTCCCCTGGTATCTGGAATGCAGCTATTGATATGGCAAATGCTTTTTTTCTCAATAGTTGCTAGTAAGGACCACCAGAAACAGTTTGCATTCAGCTGGCAAGGCCAGCAGTTTACATTCACTGTGCTACCTCAGCATTATATCAACTCTCCAGCCCTATGTCATAATATTGTCCACAGGGTTCTTGATTGTTTCTTCCTCCCACAAGACACCACACTGGTCCATTATATTGATGATATCATGTTGATTGGACCTAGTGAGCAAGAAGTAGCAGCTATTTGAGATTTGTTGGTAGGGTATTTGTGTGTCAGAGGATGGGAGATAAATCCAACAAAAATAAGGGGACTTCCACCTCAGTAAAATTTCTAGGTGTCCAGTGGTGTGAGGCATGTTGAGATATCCCTTCTAAGGTGAAGGATAAGCTACTGCATCTGGCCCCTCCTATGACCAAAAATGAGGGACAATACTTAGTGGCCACTTTGAATTTTGGAGACAACATATTCCTCTTTTGGGTGTGCTACTCTGGCCCATTTATTGAGTCATGAGAAAAGCTACTACTTTTGATTGGGGTCTGGAATAAGATGAGGCTCTGTGACAGGTCCAGGCTGCTGTACAAGCTTCTTTGCCACTTGGACCATATGAACCAGCTGATCCAATGGTGCTGGAAGTGTCAGTGAAAAATAGAGATGCTGTTTGAAGACTTTGGCGGGCACCTATAGGAGAATCATAATGTAGGCCCTTAGGACTTTTGAGTAAAGCCTTACCATCTTCTGCAGATAACTACTCTCTGAGAAGCTGCTTTTGGCCTGCTATTGGGCCTTAGTAGAGACAGAATGATTAACCATGGGCCACCATGTTACATTGAGACCTGAGTTACCTATCATGATCTGGGTGTTGTCCAACCTGCTAAGCCATAAAGTTGGGCATGCACAGCAGCACTCCATCATAAAATGGGAATGTATATACGAGATAGAGCTTGGGTGGGTCCTGAAGGCACAAGTAAGTTATATGAGGAATTGGCCCAAATGCCCATGGCCCCCACTCCTGCTACTTTACCTTCTCCTTCCCAGCCACAGCTATGGCCTATTGGGAATTTCCTTACAACCAGTTGACTGAGGAAGAGAAAACTCAGGCCTGGTATACAGATGGTTCTGCATGATATGCAGGCATCACCCAAAAGTGGGCAGCTGCAGCACTGCAGTTCCTTTCTGGGATGTCCCTGAAGGACAGTGGTGAGGGGAAATCCTCCCAGTGAACAGAACTTCAAGCAGTGCACCTAGTTGTTCACTTTGCTTGGAAGGAGAACTGGCCAGAGGTGCATCTGTATACTGATTCATGGGCTGTTGCTAATGGTTTGGTTGGATGGTCAGGGACTTGGGAGGAACAAGATTGAAAAATTTGTGACAAAGAAGTATGGGGAAGAGGTATGTGGATAGACCTTTCTGAGTGGGAAAAAAAACATGAAGATATTTGTGTCCCATGTGAATGCTCACCAGAGGGTGATTTCAGCAGAAGAACATTTTAATAATCAAGTGGATAAGATGACCCATTTGGTGGATACCAATGAGCCTCTTTCCCCAGCCACTCCTGTCATTGCCCAATGGACTCATGAACAAAGTGGTCTTGGTGGTAGGGATGGATGCTATGCATGGACTCGGTAACACGGACTTCCACTCACCAAGGCCAACCTGGCCACAGCCACTGCTGATTGCCCAATCTGCCTGCAGCAGAGACCCACACTCAGTCCCTGATATGGCACCATTCCCTGAGGTGATCAGCCTGCTACCTGGTGGCAGATTGATTACATTGGACCACTTCCATCATGGAAGAGGCAGAGATTTGTTCTTACTGGAATAGACACATACTCCAGATATGAGTTTGCCTTCCTGCATGAAATGCTTCTGCCAAAATTACCATCCTTGGACTTACAGAATGCCTTATCCACCATCATGGTATTCCACACAGCATTGCTTCTGACCAAGGAACCCACTTCATAGCAAATGAAGTGAGAGAATAGGCACATGCTCATGGAATTCTCTGGTCTTACCATGTTCCCCATTACCCAGAGGCAGCTGGGTTGATAGAATGGTGGAATGGCCTGTTTAAGACTCAATTATGGTGCCAAATAGGTGGCAATACCTTGCAGAGCTGGGGCAGTGTTCTCCAGGAGGCCGTGTATGCTCTGAATCAGCATCCACTCTATGGTGTTGTTTCTCCCATAGTCAGGATTCACAGGTCCAGGAATCAAGAGGTGGAAACAGGAGTGGCATCACTGCCTATCACTCCTAGTGATCCACTAGGAAAATTTTGCTTCCTGTCCCTGCAAGCTTAAGCTCTGCTGGTCTACAAGTCTTTGTTCCAAAAGGAGGAGTGCTTCCACCAGGAAACACAACAATGTTTCCATTGAACTGGAAGTTAAGACTGCCACCTGGCCACTTTGGGCTTCTTAGGCTTCTGAATCAACAGGCAAGGAAGGGGATTACTGTACTGACTGGGGTGATTGATCCTGACTATCAAGGAGAAATAGCACTGCAACTACACAATGGAAGTAAAGAAGATTTTTCCTGAAATACAGGGAATCCCCTAGGGCATCTCTCTCTCTCTCTCTCTCTCTCTCTTTCTCTCTCTCTCTCTCTCTCTCTCTCACTCTCGCTCTCGCTCTTGCTTTCTCTTTTGTCTTTCATTGCCATATATATATTTTGAGATTCCATCTGTTATTGCTCTGTGTGTCTACATGTCATTGCCTCTATATTGCTGAAAGCCATTATTGTATGGAATGTTTCCGCATCACCCACAAACTCACCTTTGGCTGCATGCTCAGTTGGCATCTCGTCAGCTCTGCCTGTTAACACAGATTTAAAGCCTAAGTTACATGGGGGGGGGGGGTAGTTACAAACCAAAAGTACAATAATACAGGATTGTATATTACCTATGTAGTTCTATTTCTAATTATAGCTTCACATTGCTGTCTTGTGTCCTTTCATTTCAGCATGAAGAACTCCCTGTAGCATGTTTTTGTAGTACAGGTCTTCAGGTAACAAACTCTTTCAGCTTTTGTTTATCTGTAAATGTCTTAATTTTGCCTGCAGTTTTCAAAGATAGTTTTGCCAGATACAGCATTTTGGTTGACAGGTTTTTTCTTTAAATATTTAAATATGTCATCCCACCATCTTCTGGCCTCTGTGGGTTCTAATGAGAAATGCACTTAATCTTATTGGTGACAAGTTTCTTCTCTCTTACTGTTTTCGAATTTCTTTTCTTCTCTTTGGATTTGGAGAGTTCATTATAATGTGTCTTCATGTAGATCTATGGAATTCTGCTTGAGGTCACTGGGCTTCCTGGATGTGGATAATCATTTCTTCAGATTTGGGAAGTTTTCAGCCATTATTTCTTCAAATCCTTTTTCTGCCCTTTTCTCTCATCCTTTGGGAACTCTCATGATGCTTATGTTGGTTGACCTGATGGTGTGTCATAGGCCCGTCAGGCTCTGTTAAATTTTCTTCATTTTTTTCTTTCTTAGTTTGCAGATGCTTTCTTCTGCCTGTTCAAATCTGCTATTGAATCTGCTTATTTTTCATTTTACTATATTTTGCAGCTCCAAGATTTCTGTTTGGTTCTACCATTTCTCTGTTTTGTTCAATGTTTTTCTTATATTCTTTAGTTCTTTGTGTATGGGTTCTTTTAGCTCATTAAACATATTCAATGGTTGATTTAAAGTGTTTGACTAAAAGTTACAATGTATGAGATTTCTCAGGGATGATTTCTGGAAAGTTCTTTTTTTTTTTTTTTTTCCCTGTGAATGGGCCATACTTTCCTATTACTTGCATGTTTTGCAAATTTTTATTGAGTCTGATTTTTTTTAGAACCCTGGAAATCTAGTTCTCCCACTCCTCTGGGATTGCAAGGGTTTTTCTTGTTGTTTAGGGCCAGAGCTGTCACTTCGTGACTTTTCTAAACTATTTTTCCTCCCAAACGGAGAACGGAGGCTGCTTCTGTTTTTTGGACAAAAATTAAGTGCTGAATCTTATTTGGATTGGAGAGAGGGGAGGCTGCAAAGCCCAAGGGATGTGGTGGCAGGTGCTGCCAGCCTGAGGATGGGCACAGGAACCCTGATGCCCTGCCAGAGTCCTTCTTGGATGGGCACCCAGGCTATGCTCCCAACACAGCCAGCAGCTGCTCTTCCAGGGCTAGGCGGGCTGGGGCAACACTTGGTGTCCAAGCTGTGTGAGCATGGGGCTGACGTCTGTTCCAGAAGCAAAGGTTCAGAGGTAGCAGGACCCTGCAGCTTCAGCCCCAGGTTCTGGGCTCTTCACTTCTGGCCCCCCTAGGGCATCTCTTAGTACTATCATGCCCTGTGATTAAAGTCAATGGAAAACTGAAACAACCCAATATAGGCAGGACTACCAAAAGCCAAGAAACTTCAGAAATGAAGATTTGGGTCACCCCACCAGGCAAAGAACCATGGCCAGCTGAAGTGCTTGCTGAGGGTAAACAGAACATGGACTGGATAGTGGAAGAAGGTCATGATAATTATGAACTACAACCATGTGACCAGCTACAGAAATGAGGACTATGATGGTATGAATATTTTCTCCTCATTTTGTTGTATTTTTATTTGCCTGTAAAGCAAATAACTTTGCTTTCTTCTTTATCTTATCCCCTTATCATATGACATAAGCTGTATTGTTCATTTTAGAGTATTTAAGTTAAAGGAAATCAGTTTTAAGAGTTAATGTCGGGAGGCGGGGCAAGATGGCAGACTGGTGAGCTGTATGTTTTAGTTACTCCTCCAGGAAAGTAGGTAAAAAGCCAGGAACTGCGTGGACTGGACACCACAGAGCAATCTGTCTTTGGGCATACTTCATACAACACTCATGAAAACGTGGAACTGCTGAAATCAGCGAAATCTGTAAGTTTTTGCGGCCAGGGGACCCGCGCCCCTCCCTGCCAGGCTCAGTCCCGGGGGAGGAGGGGCTGTCAGCTCCAGGAAGGAGAAGGGAGAATTGCAGTGGCTGCTCTTATCGGAAACTCATTCTACTGATTCAAACTCCAACCATAGATAGACTGAGACAAGACACCAGAGACTCTGAGAGCAGCCAGCCCAGCAGAGAGGAGACAGGCATAGAAAAAAAACAACACGAAAAACTCCAAAATAAAAGCAGAGGATTTTTGGAGTTCTGGTGAACACAGAAAGGGGAAGGGCGGAGATCAGGCCTTGAGGCGCATATGCAAATCCCGAAGCAAGGCTGATCTCTCTGCCCTGTGCACCTTTCCTTAATGGCCCTGGTTGCTTTGTCTATTAGCATTTCAATAACCCATTAGATCTCTGAGGAGGGCCGTTTTTTTTTTTTTTTTTTTTTTTAAATCCTTTTTGCTTTTTCTAAAACAATTACTCTAAGAAGCTCAATACAGAAAGCTTCAAAGAATTGAAATTTGGGCACGTCAAATCAAGAGCAGAACTAAGAGAGCTCTGAGACAAAAGGCAATAATCCAGTGGCTGAGAAAATTCACTAAACAACACAACTTCCCAAGAAAAGGGGGGTGTCCGCTCACAGCCACCATCCTGGTGGACAGGAAACACTCCTGCCCATCGCCAGCCCCATAGCCCAGAGCTGCCCCAGACAACCCAGTGTGACGGAAGTGCTTCAAATAACAGGCACACACCACAAAACTGGGCGTGGACATTAGCCTTCCCTGCAACCTCAGCTGAATGTCCCAGAGCTGGGAAGGGGGAACAGTGTGAATTAACAGAGCCTCATTCAGCCATCATTTGAGCAGACTGGGAGCCTCCCAACACAGCCCAGCAGCCCAGAACTGCCCTGGGGGGGACGGCACTCACCTGTGACATAGCACAGTCATCCCTCAACAGAGGACCCGGGGTGCACAGCCTGGAAGAGGGGCCCACTTGCAAGTCTCAGGAGCCACATGCCAATACCAAAGACTTGTGGGTCAGTGGCAGAGACAAACTGTGGCAGGACTGAACTGAAGGATTAGACTATTGCAGTAGCTTTAAAACTCTAGGATCATCAGGGAGATTTGATTGTTAGGGCCACCCCCCCTCCCCGACTGCCCAGAAACACGCCCCACATACAGGGCAGGCAACACCAACTACACACGCAAGCTTGGGACACCAATTGGGCCCCACAAGACTCACTCCCCCACTCACCAAAAAGGCTAAGCAGGGGAGATCTGGCTTGGGGAGAACAGGTGGCTCGTGGACGCCACCTGCTGGTTAGTTAGAGAAAGTGTACTCCACGAAGCTGTAGATCTGATAAATTAGAGATAAGGACTTCAACTGGTCTACAAACCCTAAAAGAACCCTATCAAGTTCAGCAAATGCCACGAGGCCAAAAACAACAGAAAATTATAAAGCATATGAAAAAACCAGACGATATAGATAACCCAAGCCCAAGCACCCAAATCAAAAGACCAGAAGAGACACAGCACCTAGAGCAGCTACTCAAAGAACTAAAGATGAACAATGAGACCATAGTACGGGATATGGAGGAAATCAAGAAGACCCTAGAAGAGCATAAAGAAGACATTGCAAGACTAAATAAAAAAATGGATGATCTTATGGAAATTAAAGAAACTGTTGACCAAATTAAAAAGATTCTGGACACTCATAGTACAAGACTAGAGGAAGTTGAACAACGAATCAGTGACCTGGAAGATGACAGAATGGAAAATGAAAGCATAAAAGAAAGAATGGGGAAAAAAATTGAAAAACTCGAAATGGACCTCAGGGATATGATAGATAATATGAAACGTCCGAATATAAGACTCATTGGTGTCCCAGTAGGGGAAGAAAAAGGTAAAGGTCTAGGAAGAGTATTCAAAGAAATTGTTGGGGAAAACTTCCCAAATCTTCTAAACAACATAAATACACAAATCATAAATGCTCAGCGAACTCCAAATAGAATAAATCCAAAAAAACCCACTCCGAGACATATACTGATCACACTGTCAAACATAGAAGAGAAGGAGCAAGTTCTGAAAGCAGCAAGAGAAAAGCAATTCACCACATACAAAGGAAACAGCATAAGACTAAGTAGTGACTACTCAGCAGCCACCATGGAGGCGAGAAGACAGTGGCACGATATATTTAAAATTGTGAGTGAGAGGAATTTCCAGCCAAGAATACTTTATCCAGCAAAGCTCTCCTTCAAATTTGAGGGAGAGCTTAAATTTTTCACAGACAAAGAAATGCTGAGAGAATTTGCTAACAAGAGACCTGCCCTACTGGAGATACTAAAGGGAGCCCTACAGACAGAGAAACAAAGACAGGACAGAGAGACCTGGAGAAAGGTTCAGTACTAAAGAGATTCGGTATGGGTACAATAAAGGATATTAATAGAGAGAGGGAAAAATATTGCAAACATAATCCAAAGGATAAGATGGCCGATTCAAGAAACGCCTTCACGGTTTTAACGTTGAATGTAAATGGATTAAACTCCCCAATTAAAAGATATAGATTCGCAGAATGGATCAAAAAAAATGAACCATCAATATGTTGCATACAAGAGACTCATCTTAGACACAGGGACACAAAGAAACTGAAAGTGAAAGGATGGAAAAAAATATTTCATGCAAGCTACAGCCAAAAGAAAGCAGGTGTAGCAATATTAATCTCAGATAAAATAGACTTCAAATGCAGGGATGTTTTGAGAGACAAAGAAGGCCACTACATACTAATAAAAGGGGCAATTCAGCAAGAAGAAATAACAATCATAAATGTCTATGCACCCAATCAAGGTGCCACAAAATACATGAGAGAAACATTGGCAAAACTAAAGGAAGCAATTGATGTTTCCACAATAATTGTGGGAGACTTCAACACATCACTCTCTCCTATAGATAGATCAACCAGACAGAAGACCAATAAGGAAATTGAAAACCTAAACAATCTGATAAATGAATTAGATTTAACAGACATCTACAGGACATTGCATCCCAAATCACCAGGATACACATACTTTTCTAGTGCTCACGGGACTTTCTCCAGAATAGATCATATGCTGGGACGTAAAACAAGCCTCAATAAATTTAAAAAGATTGAAATTATTCAAAGCACATTCTCTGACCACAATGGAATACAATTAGAAGTCAATAACCATCAGAGACTTAGAAAATTCACAAATACCTGGAGGTTAAACAACACACTCCTAAACAATCAGTGGGTTAAAGAAGAAATAGCAAGAGAAATTGCTAAATATATAGAGACGAATGAAAATGAGAACACAACATACCAAAACCTATGGGATGCAGCAAAAGCAGTGCTAAGGGGGAAATTTATAGCACTAAACGCATATATTAAAAAGGAAGAAAAGCCAAAATCAAAGAACTAATGGATCAACTGAAGAAGCTAGAAAATGAACAGCAAACCAAACCTAAACCAAGTAGAAGAAAAGAAATAACAAGGATTAAAGCAGAAATAAATGACATAGAGAACAAAAAAACAATAGAAAGGATAAATATCACCAAAAGTTGGTTCTTTGAGAAGATCAACAAGATTGACAAGCCCCTAGCTAGACTGACAAAATCAAAAAGAGAGAAGACCCATATAAACAAAATAATGAATGAAAAAGGTGACATAACTGCAGATCCTGAAGAAATTAAAAAAATTATAAGAGGATACTATGAACAACTGTATGGCAACAAACTGGATAATGTAGAAGAAATGGACAATTTCCTGGAAACATATGAACAACCTAGACTGACCAGAGAAGAAATAGAAGACCTCAACCAACCCATCACAAGCAAAGAGATCCAATCAGTCATCAAAAATCTTCCCACAAATAAATGCCCAGGGCCAGATGGCTTCACAGGGGAATTCTACCAAACTTTCCAGAAAGAACTGACACCAATCTTACTCAAACTCTTTCAAAACATTGAAGAAAATGGAACACTACCTAACTCATTTTATGAAGCTAACATCAATCTAATACCAAAACCAGGCAAAGATGCTACAAAAAAGGAAAACTACCGGCCAATCTCCCTAATGAATATAGATGCAAAAATCCTCAACAAAATACTTGCAAATCGAATCCAAAGACACATTAAAAAAATCATACACCACGACCAAGTGGGGTTCATTCCAGGCATGCAAGGATGGTTCAACATAAGAAAAACAATCAATGTATTACAACACATTAAAAACTCAAAAGGGAAAAATCAATTGATCATCTCAATAGATGCTGAAAAAGCATTTGACAAAATCCAACATCCCTTTTTGATAAAAACACTTCAAAAGGTAGGAATTGAAGGAAACTTCCTCAACATAATAAAGAGCATATATGAAAAACCCACAGCCAGCATAGTACTCAATGGTGAGAGACTGAAAGCCTTCCCTCTAAGATCAGGAACAAGACAAGGATGCCCGCTGTCACCACTGTTATTCAACATTGTGCTGGAAGTGCTAGCCAGGGCAATCCGGCAAGACAAAGAAATAAAAGGCATCCAAATTGGAAAAGAAGAAGTAAAACTGTCATTGTTTGCAGATGATATGATCTTATATCTAGAAAACCCTGAGAAATCAACGATACACCTACTAGAGCTAATAAACAAATTTAGCAAAGTAGCGGGATACAAGATTAATGCACATAAGTCAGTAATGTTTCTATATGCTAGAAATGAACAAACTGAAGAGACACTCAAGAAAAAGATACCATTTTCAATAGCAACTAAAAAAATCAAGTACCTAGGAATAAACTTAACCAAAGATGTAAAAGACCTATACAAAGAAAACTACATAACTCTACTAAAAGAAATAGAAGCGGACCTTAAAAGATGGAAAAATATTCCATGTTCATGGATAGGAAGGCTAAATGTCATTAAGATGTCAATTCTACCCAAACTCATCTACAGATTCAATGCAATCCCAATCAAAATTCCAACAACCTACTTTGCAGACTTGGAAAAGCTAGTTATCAAATTTATTTGGAAAGGGAAGATGCCTCGAATTGCTAAAGACACTCTAAAAAAGAAAAACGAAGTGGGAGGACTTACACTCCCTGACTTTGAAGCTTATTATAAAGCCACAGTTGCCAAAACAGCATGGTACTGGCACAAAGATAGACATATAGATCAATGGAATCGAATTGAGAATTCAGAGATAGACCCTCAGATCTATGGCCGACTGATCTTTGATAAGGCCCCCAAAGTCACCGAACTGAGCCATAATGGTCTTTTCAACAAATGGGGCTGGGAGAGTTGGATATCCATATCCAAAAGAATGAAAGAGGACCCCTACCTCACCCCCTACACAAAAATTAACTCAAAATGGACCAAAGATCTCAATATAAAAGAAAGTACCATAAAACTCCTAGAAGATAATGTAGGAAAACATCTTCAAGACCTTGTATTAGGAGGCCACTTCCTAGACTTTACACCCAAAGCACAAGCAACAAAAGAGAAAATAGATAAATGGGAACTCCTCAACCTTAGAACTTTCTGCACCTCAAAGGAATTTCTCAAAAAGGTAGAGGCAGCCAACTCAATGGGAAAAAATTTTTGGAAACCATGTATCTGACAAAAGACTGATATCTTGCATATACAAAGAAATCCTACAACTCAATGACAATAGTACAGACAGCCCAATTATAAAATGGGCAAAAGATATGAAAAGACAGTTCTCTGAAGAGGAAATACAAATGGCCAAGAAACACATGAAAAAATGTTCAGCTTCACTAGCTATTAGAGAGATGCAAATTAAGACCACAATGAGATACCATCTAACACCGGTTAGAATGGCTGCCATTAAACAAACAGGAAACTACAAATGCTGGAGGGGATGTGGAGAAATTGGAGCTCTTATTCATTGTTGATGGGACTGTATAATGGTTCAGCCACTCTGGAAGACAGTCTGGCAGTTCCTTAGAAAACTAGATATAGAGCTACCATTCGATCCAGCGATTGCACTTCTCGGTATATACCCGGAAGATCGGAAAGCAGTGACACGAACAGATATCTGCACGCCAATGTTCATAGCAGCACTATTCACAATTGCCAAGAGATGGAAACAACCCAAATGTCCTTCAACAGATGAGTGGATAAATAAAATGTGGTATATACACACGATGGAATACTACGCGGCAGTAAGAAGGAACGATCTGGTGAAACATATGACAACAAGGATGAACCTTGAAGACATAATGCTGAGCGAAATAAGCCAGGCACAAAAAGAGAAATATTATATGCTACCACTAATGTGAACTTTGAAAAATGTAAAACAAATGGTTTATAATGTAGAATGTAGGGGAACTAGCAGTAGAGAGCAATTAAGGAAGGGGGAACAATAATCCAAGAAGAACAGATAAGCTATTTAACGTTCTGGGGATGCCCAGAAATGACTATGGTCTGTTAATTTCTGATGGATGTAGTAGGAACAAGTTCACTGAAATGTTGCTATATTATGTAACTTTCTTGGGGTAAAGTAGGAACATGTTGGAAGTTAAGCAGTTATCTTAGGTTAGTTGTCTTTTTCTTACTCCCTTGCTATGTTCTCTTTGAAATGTTCTTTTATTGTATGTTTGTTTTCTTTTTAACTTTTTTTTTCATACAGTTGATTTTAAAAAATAAGGGAATTTTAAAAAAAAAAAAAAAAATAAAAAAGACAAACAAGGAAAAAAAAAAAAAAAAAAGATGTAGTGCCCCCTTGAGGAGCCTGTGGAGAGTGCAGGGGTGTTCGCCTGCCCCACCTCCATGGTTGCTGGCATGACCACAGACATAGGGGACTGGTGGTTTGATGGGTTGAGCCCTCTACCATAAGTTTTACCCTTGGGAAGACGGTTGCTGCAAAGGAGAGGCTAGGCCTCCCTGTATTTGTGCCTAAGAGTCTCCTCCTGAATGCCTCTTTGTTGCTCAGATGTGGCCCTCTCTCTCTGGCTAAGCCAACTTGAAAGGTGAAATCACTGCCCTCCCCCCTACGTGGGATCAGACACCCAGGGAAGTGAATCTCCCTGGCAACGTGGAATATGACTCCCGGGGAGGAATGTAGACCCGGCATCGTGGGATGGAGAACATCTTCTTGACCAAAAGGGGGATGTGAAAGGAAATGAAATAAGCTTCAGTGGCAGAGAGATTCCAAAACGAGCCGAGAGATCACTCTGGTGGGCACTCTTACGCACACTTTAGACAACCTTTTTTAGGTTCTAAAGAATTGGGGTAGCTGGTGGTGGATACCTGAAACTATTAAACTACAACCCAGAACCCATGAATCTCGAAGACAGTTGTATAAAAATGTAGCTTATGAGGGGTGACAGTGGGATTGGGAATGCCATAAGGACCAAACTCCACTTTGTCTAGTTTATGGATGGATGTGTAGAAAAGTAGGGGAAGCAAACAAACAGACAAAGGTACCTAGTGTTCTTTTTTACTTCAATTGCTCTTTTTCACTCTAATTATTATTCTTGTTATTTTTGTGTGTGTGTGCTAATGAAGGTGTCAGGGATTGATTTAGGTGATGAATGTACAACTATGTAATGGTACTGTAAACAATCGAAAGTACAATTTGTTTTGTATGACTGCGTAGTATGTGAATATATCTCAATAAAATGATGATAAAAAAAAAAATAAAAAAAAATAAAAGTAATGGACCAGTGACAAATAAATTACACACAAGTTAACAAAGTAAAAAAAAAAAAAAAAAAAAAGAGTTAATGTCACCCAAGGACTTGCACCCTCTTTTGGAGAGATTTAGTGCATTTCCAGTTGAATGCAGATAGCGGAGTACTGTTAGGTGAAATATATGTCTGTTATTGTTCTATACTTACAGGTAATGTATGGCTTAAGGTAATGTGTATAACTGCCAAGTTGACAAGGGGTGGACTGTTATGGTTGGGTTCATATGTCGACTTGGCCAGCTGATGGTACCCAGTGTCTGGTCAAGCAAGCACTGGTGTAACCATTACTTCAAGGACATTTGTGGCTAGTTAATAAGCCAGAATGCTGGTTTATTAAATCATCAGTCAATTGGCTGAAGCTGTGACTGATTACATCAATGAAGGGTGTCTCTTCCACAATGAGAGAATGCAGCCAGCTGGATTTAATCCATTCAGTTGGAGACTTTTAAGTGAGATAGTTAGAGGCCCTTCACTTCTTCAGCTAGCCAGTGAAGCATTTCCTGAAGAGTTCATCAGAGTTGCAAGTTTGCTGCCTGAGGAGTTCATGAAACACATTCATTGGAGTTGCCAGTTTGCTGCCTGCCCTACGTTATTTTGACTCATGCATCCCCACAGTTGCATGAGACACTTTTATAAAATTTTTTATTTAGATATCTCTTGTTGATTCTGTTTCCCGAGAGAACCCTAACTAATACAATCATGTCTGAAATCTGACATAATAAGAAACATTTGCTAAGTTTATTTTTATGTAAAATTAATTTTTTAAGAAAAAATTAAAAATCGTATCATATGGGATACAGTCCTGAAAAATCTGTTCTTTGATGAAAGAACACACTTCATTAACCTTCTTGGTTAAGTTGTCTGTCAGTCCTTTCAGAATTTCATTCTTTTGATTAGTAAACTTTAGTTTACGTGTTTTAAATTTTTATTAAATATAGATCAGTTTATTCATACAATATCATTGTGGGGCTTTACTCTCAAATCACCAACAGCTGATTTAATATTGATGCGATTTCATATGTGGTTAATAGCAATTATAAAATGTACTTCTATGGACACTAAACACTCTGCAAAACGTTAGCCTATTGTTTGAGCCAAGCCATTTATGGTTTTTGTTTTAGCAGCTGGGAAACTAACACAGAAATAGTCAATTTTAGGAATATGCCACAGGTAACTTACCTATTCTAATGTTGATCAATAACTAGGTTGTTCACAGTTTTTTGTTTCTATAAATAAAGCTGCTAGATCATTCTTAGATGTAATTGCTAGGGTTTATATATGATCAAATTAACTTTTCCAAAGTGGTTGTACCAATTTACACTCTTACTTCCAATATATGTGAGAATCCAGCTATTCCACATTTTCTATTGTCCATCTCTTTTATTTTCTTTTTATTTAAGCTATCTTTGTGAATTTGTATGATATCACATTGAGCTTACATTTACATTCCCCTGATATGAATGACATTGAATGCTTGATCATGTGTATATTGTTTATTTGTATATCCTGTTCAAATTTTTTGCCCATTTTACTCTTGTGTTTCTTGTCTTTTCTATTTGTTTATAGGGATATCTTATACATTCTGGATATAACTCCCTCATCAGTTATATGTACTGCAAACATCTTCTTTGAATCTGTGGGTTTTTTTTTTTTTTTCATGCTTTTAATAATATCTTTTAATGAACAGAATTTTCTAATTATAATGTACCACAATTCATCAATAATCTTTTCTTTTTTGATAAAGCTTTTTGAATGCTGTTTAAGGAATATTCACCTACACCAGCTTCATGGAAATACTGTCCTATTTATCTTCTAGAAGTTTTATTGTTTCAGCATGTACATTTAGATATATATTTTACCTGGATTTTATTTATTTTTAAAATAAGATGAGGTAGTCCATTTTTCCCTTATAAATATGAAATTGACCCATCAACATTTATTGAGAAGATAGTTTGTTTTCCTCTGTTCTACAATATCATCTTTATCATAATTTGGGAGTCCATGAATATGTGTCTGTTTCTGGACTATAATCCATTAGTCTACTTGCTCATTCTTGCACTGATTTCGCAGTCTTACTTTCTGTGTATTTATAATAATTATTAATATTCTGTAGCATAAGTCCTGTTGTATATCTTTCTATGAAAAATTAAACCTTAAGAAAACTAAGGTATTTAGAATTATATAGTCTTCTTAATATGTTTGGAGAAATGTTATTACATAATTTAATATAACTTAAAAATTATTATATGATATTTATATTATTGATGATAATATGATCCATTATTTATTGGGCCTCAAAGATCGACTTTTTCCATGGAAGAAAAATTCAAATAGCTACAGGGCCAGTATATGTACATGTGCACAACAGATGCCATATTAGCTCTTTAGTTTTATTTTTGTAAATGTTACTTTGTATACTTAAATGATATAACACTACTAAAAACATGCAAATAAATGTAAAAAGGTAAAAATTTAAGGATATGTGAATTCCCACAGAATAGAGTTCCAAGACAAAATTTCCATGTATACATGTAATTATCCCATCAGTGTTTCACAAAGTGTGATTCCTGGACTAGTAACATAATCACCTGGAAAGCTGTTAGAAATGCAATTTCTTGGGCCCTACCAGAACTACTTAATCAGAATCTCCTGGGGAAGAATGCCTGTGAGTTGTGTTGTTAAAAAAAAGCTTCCAGTTGATTCTGCTGCATGGTAAGTCTTGGAATCTCTGATCTATGTTGTTTAGGCAAATAAATTATATGAAATAAAAATGTCTAATATTCTGAGCTCTAATGCTGTTTTCATTGTTATGATGAATTTTTCAGAAATGTGAATGAAAAAAACAGTAAGAAAAATTGAATTTTATATGACTCAAGCCTGATTCATGGTTCAAGGGAACTCCTAGGTTTACCTTCACGCCTGAAATACTGTGTTCCAGGGAATTTTGGAAATACGGTTTTACTCACCTCACATTCTCCAACACTAAGATCAGGGGAACATTTACCTTTCCAATCATCTCATGCCATCCCTCATTTACACATACATGTGTGCAAAACACAGAAGAGACTACTTTTGACAAAGTCTCTGACAAATTTGCAGATTATGACTCAAAAACAGAAAATTTAAAGTTTTAAGATATTAGAGCTGCAGACCAATTTATGTGTAAGACTTTTCCTCTTCTTCAAAAAAATACAGCAATATAATTTAAAAAGAGCAAGTCCATTACATTTCTTCTTTCTTCTGTAGTAATAATTATAAATTTATATCCTTCAATTTTTAATTGGCATGATTATGTACACAACGCTCAATAAAATAAAATCTTTACTGTCCCTGTTCTCTTTCTGTCCTCAGTTCTCATTTGATCTTTATACGGTAGAAGGGGAAATTTTTAAATTTTTAAATGTATGGCCGATAGAAAATGTTGCCAGTTCATAACTCTATCTCTGGTCATAGTTGATTGAAGAACACTTTTTTTATTAATTTTATTTTCAAAACCATTTCTTTCACTTGATACTACTTATATACACAGAAAGAAATGTCTAAAATATAAGGATAAGTTTCTCAAAGAGTGATAAAAATCCCATTTTACAAAACAATCCCAGAAAGTATAATATTACCCTATGTCTTTGTTTCTTTAGGATCAATTGTAACAGCTTCCAGTATTTTAAACACAAATACTTTGGGTGGTCACAGGTAAGGGCAGACTTGATGCAATTCAGGTTTTGTTCCTTCATTTTCCAATCACTGGATTATCATTGCTTATTTCTGTCCTGCTGTAAAATGGGGTCATGAACCTGACCTGAAGAGAGAGCAAATAATTTCCAAATCTTACAAATTTGCAGTAGAAACAAATGCATATATAGCCAAGGCTGCTTGTGTCAGGGCCCAACTGTACAAATGAGAGCTAAATTAAATTCCATATAGAATTCAATGTTTACTAAAGGATAAGTAATAAAAATGTGCTAATTTAAAGCTTACATATATATTACTAAAACTTTATAGTAACTGTAGTAATTGTTTAGAATTCAGAACAATGCAGATTTTTTTCTCAAAGGAAAAACCTTTATCACTGACTTGAGGCATGGTGTTAATAAAAAGCAGGCCAACTTTGAGTCGAGTTTTATAATTGTTTTCAAATTTTGTATAGACTCTGAACCCTTTAATTGCCTGCACCATGGATGGACTGTTCCCACTACCCCACTCTTGGCATGCTTCACCAAACACTATGATTTGATTAAGAATTATATAAATGTTAAACTTGCTACTTTCTTTAATGGGAGTGTAGTGTGAGAGGAATATTTCTCTGTCATACATGTACAAATATAAATTTTCTTCTTGACTATCCTATTGAGGGCATTAATTAGTATAAAACTTGCCTCTTGGGAAACAGATGTTAGTGCTTAGGTCAAGAATATTTAAGACATGCTAGAAGCATGGTCGTATTCTCACTTTTTGGTTTTATAAACTTTTATTTGAATTTATAGCTTCTTGATGTTTATCATTAGTGAATGAGTATCATAAGATGTTCATTTTCCTCACTCAGCATCTTCAACAACAATTCTGGTATTAACAAAAAAAAAAAATAATCATTTACATTCTCATGGACATTTTATAATTTACACAAACTCCAAAATGTTTTTATATACATACACATACACATACACACAAAGACACACACACACAGTTTCCTTTTGTCCTTCTCATTGCAGAAACATTTTCCATTTTTCAACTGAGAAATATATGACTCAGAGAAATTTAACAGTTTCTCTGAGTTAATGTATTTATTCACTCAACAAACATTTATTTATTTCCTATTCCATGCCAAGCAGTATGTGAGGAACTGGGGTATGGCATAATTTTATTTTCAAAGGGTTTCCAAAGAATGTAATGGCCAAGCTTGAACTTGACCCAACATTTCCAGCTCCTGGCCCATTTGTTCTTTCCATGCCACACTGCCCTGCTGTGAGTCCCAGTGAACAAAGGAAGTGATGCTGAAAAATCCCTGCAACAGGGTGTTCAAAGTAAAGAAAGTTACTGAGATTACATGTTTTATATTTTAGCAGCCTCATGCCTCTGCCTTTTCAGTATTATGCTATTGACAAGAGGCTGAATACAGTACATGATACCTTCTTATTGGAAAACACAAAAGATCAGTGGGGAAAGTGAGATATAACTTTGTAAATACAGAGTATCAGTACACATTCTAAAGAATGCTTAAGGCTGCAGCTTTATTCCTCTGACAAGCACCCAAAGTAAGAGGGAAAATTCTCTTTAATGGTTGTAACTACACTGCTTTTTATGTTTTTTATCATTGTTGTCAGAGAAGATGTAAAGTTTTTTTTTTCTTTTTCCCTAAGATAATTCTATTCATGGTGAGATGATGATAACAGTTATATTCTATTAACTTTCTAGAGGAAAAAAAAATAAGAATATAGTAGTATATTTCTTACTGTGTAAAAACAATGGAGTCATTGTATAATAAAATGAAAAAGAAAGAAAGTGGATGCAATATCATTATTCCATATAAGCCATTAAGAGCAAGTGGGATGTAAATGGATTTTGTTTGCTTGTTCAAAGTTTTTTCAGAGCAGCTGCAAAAGTAGTTAATGTTTATACTATAAAGGAAATTTTTTTTTAAGTTAAAGAAACAAGTTTTGTGGTGTTATGGGGACAGCCCTTAAAATATGAGAAAATAAAGTTTAAGCAGAAAATAATGACAAATGTAAATAATCAAGATATCACTGTTTACCCAAATTTCTTTATTAGGAAATCATGAAGTAGATGAATAAGGCATTTCAAAATAACTTTACTTTTTCTTTAAAACTCTATACTTTTTAAAGTAGATTTATTTGTCTTCTGGAAATGTTATTTATACACATTTCTTGGTGCCATAAAGGATTTGTGGTTTTCAGTCTGAATTTCACCTTCTCTCACACTCAAGATCTGTATAACTACAGAAAGATAATATTGTCGTGTAGCAGGAACTGAATTAGATTATTTATCTAAAACTTGAGAAATTTTCCTAGCCCTGGAATCTTATCCATTGGGCAGTGATTCTTATCCTCTCTATTTCATGGAAACATTGGGGGGAAATATAATATATTGAAAAAGTCAGAAAAACATGGATTGGAATCCTATCTCCAATACTTTCTACAAGTGCAATGGCAGTATAGAATACAATATCAGTGCCTCAGGGCCTTACAGCTTTTTCTGAAACTGTAAAGTTTTCTGTAAAAATTTTCTGTAAAAAATTTCTGGGACCTAATAAATACTTGATTAATGATATTCTTTATTATTGCTATCTATATCAATAGCCAGTTGAATGATGGATATGTAATCCTGTACACAGGTTATTCATGTGAAATTTAGAGTTGTTATTAAAAAGCACAATGAATCATAATATATTTTTCAATAATCTGCAGATAATCTTAATTCACTATCTTAGCTAAGAGTAACAGAGAGAGTCTTAGAGTTAGGGCACAGAAATCCAAGTACACCAAAGTCAACATGCTAATTCAGATTCCCAAAATTCATATTTGAATACAGAGCAAGTCTAGCAAAATAATGATAATGTTCATAAATTAAATTTAGTTACATATAATTCCTAAATGTAAAAAGACTTAAGTAAATTTACATTATAAAAGACTATTTAAAATTATTTAAAATTAGAAAATACAAATATAAAAATATTTTAGAAAATATGTACTTGTTTCAACAGATGAACAGCAAATAAATTTTACTAATTGATATACATATTAAAAGAATTTATTACCTAGCAACTTTCTATAAGAAAAATAAATTTTTTTAAATTTACAAAATGAAGAAATATATTTTTAAAATCTGTAGGAAGAAAATTAAGAGTGGAAGACCCTCAAAAAGAAGACTGTTTTCTTTGAAATTAGAAATGTGCTCTTTTTCTGCTAACAGAATCAGGGATACATAATAGTTTGACATCAGTTTTGAGCAGGAGTTTCAGGTTTTTGCCACTTTCTAAGAAATATTCTATACCATGGGTCAGCTAACTTTTTTCTGGAGAGGTCCAGAAGGAGACTATTTTAGCTTTGGGGGCCACAGTTTCTGTCACAACAACTCAAAACTCTGTTTTAGTGCAAGAGCAGCTTCAGAAAATATGTAAACAAACATAATGTCTGTGTTGTGATTAAACTTTATTTACAAAAAGAGATGGAGAGTCTGCTTTTGTTTACAACCCTGTTCTATACTAAGAACAGAATGCCCAAATTCATCAATTTAGCTTGCCACAGGAGCCATAATGATATAATGACTGAATGAGAATTCACCTGAGCTAAGTTACTTTTAAAAGACTAAGTTAATAACAGTTTTTTAATTAATATTAGCATCTTTTCATTATGGGTTGTCTATCTCCAAAGCATTCTAAATAATTTCTAGGCTTTACATGAGTGAGAATCAATTGTAAAGTTGCCCTGTGTTTAACATAGCCATGCACTAGAAATCCTTGGTTCTACAAAGCATTTATTGGTATCAAGATTCACTTTTTAAATCCATGTAGGAAAGAAACTATTGATTCAACTCCTAGCAAGTGGGAAGCATAATGATTAGTGAGCAAAAACAAAGTCTTACAATGTTCAGAGAGAGAGAGAGAGAGAGGAAACATTGATAGCTCAGCTGAATGGTTCAAATTCTCATTGGGACCAAATGCCAAGTAAAGTTAGAACTTTGTTGCTTCAGCAATTTTTATAAAGCACCCAAATAAGACTATACGATACATGAAATGAATTATATAGTATTTTTCCCATGTGACAAAATTTTGTCTCTCACACACAATGCTCTTACTAAATTATGATATAACCATTAAAATATTTAAAATATTTTATTGAAAATACAATACACTATAAAACTTCAATAAAAATGTCTCATGTTTTTGCATAATCCACCCTCTCTGTGAAAGTGTCCTTTCTCTCATATTTTGAGTATATTTATTTTCAAGATTAGTTTGATATTACAATCCTTTGAAAATGATAACTTGGGCAATTCTCCTGTGGAAATCATGTTAAAACAGAATTTAGACAGGAAATATTATAAAATAAATCATAAATATTTTTTGAAAAAACAAAATAATATTGATGGTGTTATTTGGAAGTCGATGCATAGTTGATCCAATTGGGGGAAAATGTGCTACACAATGAAGAAAGAGATTTTACTTAATATCTTTTCCTTAAACACTACATGTCTAAATAAAGGCAATAATGTAGTACCTATGAAAAGGTAAGAAAATGATTGAATCCCAGAAAAATTTCAAGAAATTATGCCTCAGTGGGAATGACATATAAAAACTCAGCAACTTTATGTTATGGAAAATTGCTCTATTACAGCTTGAAAATGAGCCGAATGGAAACAGGACAGTGAAAGCAGCATGAGGAAACTATCAGAGATCCAATTAAATAACTGGACAGTGATCAAAGAAGTTTTTCAGGATCATGCCAAACAATGAGAATAACTGGTGCTGGGAAACCCATATTCTATAGTAACCCACATTCTACACTTAGACCTATACAAGTTCCCCCAAGGCTTAGAGGATGTAAAACTGGTCACTCAGCCATTAATCCACCACACTCTCCAACAGCACTGGGAAGAAGAGCACAAAAGAAAGAGTTGTCTGTCAGGAAGACAGTGTGTGGAGAGGTTGTCAAGGCAAGGGGCTGGCAAGGGAGCCTGTGAGAAGAGAAAGCTGGCATTTCATCCTTTTCCTGGTGGACATCTACTAGACTAGTTGCTGTGTCAGTCAAGATTCTCCAGAAAAACAGAACAAACAACAAGCCATATATATATATATATATAAAATATCTTGACATTTATCATCATATCATATCATATCATATCATATCATATCATAGCATTTTGTATTACATTATGTTATATTATGATTTTAAGGAATTGGCTCAGGGACTGTGGGGGCTTGCAAACCCAAAATCTATTGGGTAGGCCAGCAGGCTGAAAACTCAGAAAGAAGTTGATGTTGCAGTCTTGAGGCAAATTTCTTCCTCTGGAAACTTCAGTTCTTTGGTCTTAAGGCCCTCAACTGATTTGATGAGGTCTAACTACATTATTGAGGGTAATCTCTTTTATTTAAAGTCAACTTATTATAAATATCAATCACAAAATACCTTCTCAGCAACATCTAGGCTAGTGTAACTAGACACCATTGGCTAGCCAAGTCAACACATTAAATTAACCACCACAATTGCAGACTTCCTTATCTGTACCCTTTGCATAGCATACATGAACAGAGAGAGAGAGAGCATTTTAGTATCAAGACTAGGATGCATATTGGTTTGCCATGGATAAAGACAACACCAGCAAAGTTAGCTGTGCTTAAGCCATCCTACCTAGATTCCATACAAGAAGAATGCTTTCTGGGCAAGGAAATCCCATCAGCATGTGCTAAGGCCTGTGCCATGTGGGGAAGAGCTAGGGAAGAGCTAAGGGAAGAGGTTGGGTCAAAGCAGGTTCTCTCAGATGAAGGGGTTTGCAGTGTAGAACCCATGCAGAGGCCTCATACAGGCACCCCCCAAAAACTCCAGCCATTCAAAGGAAATAAAAAACCAGTCAATATCAGTCATGTAAAAAGCTATAACTTAGAGACAAAGAAATATAATACTGGCTTATTAAATGGATTGATACATGTTTCACTTCCACCCCTTCCACCTCTCCCAGCACAAAGGAAAAGAAGGCCTTGAGAAGGAAGAGAGTCTTGTTCTTTATTAATATTTTGCTCTAGATCAAGATGGTGAACTACTCATAAGAAAGGGTTGAGGTTTAACTCTGCAAACAGTATTATGTGCAAAGAGTAGCCAGTTGAATACACCTTTGTTTATTGATTCCTGCCATATGCCCAGAATCCTTCCCATAAACTCTTAAGGAGAATTCAGAAAAGTTATGAATGCACTCTTTTTCTAGAGTGGTGAAAGGAAAAGCAGCACTTTGAGGGCCACAGTGGTGGTAGCAGAGGTCAAAAAGAGTGTCAGTGGATCTGGGCCATGACCTAATTCATATAGAAAATCATCATAGAAATGGGGTACCTGTTCACTGGACACAGATATGTGCTACATTTATATAGCAATCCTCAGATACAGAAATATTTTAAGTATAGGAGATATAACAGGAAATAGCAATCCCTAAGCAGACATATAAATGTAAATAATTGAAAAGCTGTTGATAATAAATTGTCTTGTTCTTCCATTATTTGAAATCATATTTAGAATTATTTCCATTAATATGTTTGAATTAATCATAGGATTATCCTCAACACTGAATTTACAAAGCTATCCTTTGAACTTTTCCATCTGATTGTAAAAATCCATCTCAAATTATCTCTACATAAGCTACAAATTTCCATAGTCATCAAATGCCTCTTGCCTAACATTTCACTCATATTTGTGTTACCACTTCTGTTGACTGTGTTCCATACTCTATGCAGTTATAAATCATACAAAGAGGGTGGAGGTGTGTGTGGGGGGGTGTTCAAACTAGTTTAGCTGTTTTAATAAATTTTAATCTTCTGTAATGAGTGAGAAAATATAGAAATCTGAAAAAAAAAAGACTGGAGTGCAGTTAATAGACTCATTCAATGTTGATATTAAACATCTAATAAACCTGAAACCGTTAAATCATTGCCATTTAAAAAGTTGAATAAATAAACAAAGCCTCTGTTTCAAGATGTCATACTGAGGAAATATGTCTTCCTCCTCCTAAAACCATTGAAATGATAATAAATAAATAGAAAGGAAATAAGCCCTTAACTAGAAAGAAGAGCAAAAATAGTAAAATATTTAGAGAAATTTCTAAATGATGAACAGAAGATGAACAAATAATGAAGGATTAAAAGAGCACAGAGAGAAAATTGAAAATTTGCCAAGGAGGGGCCCAAAGTGGAATAATGAGAAATTTGTTGTGGAGATTCTAAAGAGGTTGATAGATATAGTACATGAACTTTTAGCAAAAAGTGCATAAAATTTTTACAAAGCAAATCATTCATTTGTACATTTGAAACATTCTAAGATATCCCTTATCTGATTTATTGTATTTCATCTTTGAATCATGTTTCAGTAGTTATTAAACTTCACTTTAATTGAAACTGGAGAACTTAAAATTGAAACACAGTAAAACAGTGCTTAACAACAAAGATCTGTTTGGATTCAGGATATTAAGATATAGAATAATGCAGCACACTGTACAGGAGTACAGATTCTGCAGTCAGACCAGCATGGGCACAAATCCAGCCCTCCTTCTTAATAGCTGAGGGTCACAGTGCAGATTACTTAACATGGGAAAGCGTCAGTTTCTTTTCTCTCTAAAGTGGAGACGAGGACAGTACTTACTTGCGGAGAGAGTTGCTGTCTGGTGCATTGTGGGAACCCAGGCTCAGACCCAACAGAAATTTTTTTTTGGCAAATGACTGCCTTATTGCTTACGCAGAGCAGACCCTTCATGGCCAATCTTGCAGAGAGGCCATTTGATCCAGTGGATGGCAGCTCTGCACACCCCACTTCACTTCAGAGAGAAGAGATGCCTGTGCTGCCTGGGGTGGCTATACCCAAGGAAGAGGAGCTCCTGCCACTGAGCAAAACCATCTATGGAGCAACTGTCCAAACTTTGTGCTGAAGTCCCGCCCTGGTAAGGAGCTGGGGTTGCTTGTTCCCAGTTTGGGGTTCACTGTAAGGTCCTCAGTTCCATTAGAGGCCCTCAGTCCTCAGTTCCATTAGAGCTAAATTCTCTCCCGGGTTATGAAATGGAAACATATTGAAACATTTGCACACAAAGAAAAGGAGAGGTGAGTGAGGGCTGGGAGATGATTGCTGACTGTGTCCCTGACTTCCCAGCACTACCTCAGAATAACTGTCAGGTATAAAGAAGCCTTTTCTTAAAACAGTGTCTGGTACAAAATGAGCACTCAAATGTTAGATCTTTTATTATCTATTACTTACTACAGAAGTAACAAATATCGACCATATATGTAATAAAGGGTCAGCATTGGTTTCTTTCCACCTTCCTTATTAACTAATTCCATGACATAGATGTAAATAGATCTGATTCTTCTTTTCACATTCTTGTAGAACAGAATGTCTCTCTCCCAGGAATAGACAGAAGAAACACTTTCCACATCATAGCTGCACATTTGTACTCTTATTCCTAATTCACTGTATTGTTTGCCATAGAAAACAAGAAAATATTGTCAAGAGTCAAGACAAATTATGTGTGAGCTGTGGGTGGCAGGTGGAATTTTATAGACCAAAGGAAGTTCAGAAAGAAGTGCAATGCTTAGACTATTTTATATAATTCTATCTTTTCCTGAAAGTGTAATGTTTAGAGTATTTTATATAATTCTATCTTTTCCTGAAAAGCAGAGTTCCAAATTCAGTCCTCTCCTGACAAAGGGAAGGAATAAAATACAGATCAAATGTTCTATAACATTGTGTGTATGCAAAGAAAGGCCACAGAAAGCACAACAGACTGAGTGCGTTTTTTTTTCCTTTCCCTGCTTCATGCTGTGTCTATAGCCTTTATTTATTCTGTTTCCTACAGGCCAATGTTTTGCCTTAGAGATGTGGTCTCTATGTTTCAACTTGGATAAATCGTTTTTGTGAGGCAATGCCACTTTGCTATTTCACTCAGGTTGAAGATGATACTTTACGAGAAAATTATGTAAATGAAATTTCTCAACAAAGTTTGAAATCAAGGTTTCTTTATGGGAAATCTTGATTTATTCAAATCCAGTTCATAATGGTCCCTTGGGAAAGACTCAAATCAAAGATTTTGTTAAAAACAGCTATCATATTTTGAAATTAATCATCTTTTGTCATTCAGATTATTCCTTTCCATCATGCAAGACACATATTATGCTATACGACAAACATTTAAATTTAGTTCAATTATGCAAAAATATAGTGAATATATCTATATTTCACATTTTAAAATCCCAATATTCATTTAATGTAATATTAGATGTCAAAATACATACAATGTATGTAATGATACATAGCATTGAATGCCACTTACTTCAAAAAGAGATTGTTAAAGTGAGATCAACAAATAAGGGACTGGAAGTGCAGGCAGGCCATGATTGTGAAGAGTTCCTGAAGCTGCTCTCCCTGGAACAAAAAGCCAATAAAATACTGTTAGAACAAGAAAGAGGAGGAGAGAAGAAAAGGGAAGAAAGCTCAGGGCAGTAGGAGTAGAAAGATATGTGGGATTCTGCTGAGGACATGTGAAAATACAAGCATAGTAAGGCAATAAGGAATAAAAATTAAGCCCATGCCTGGTCTATCCATCAAAGAAAATGGACTTTTATAAGTTCATCTCTAAGTAGCAGGTCATGTTAACTATATACAGTTTTGTGACTTTTTGTAAATGCTAAAAAGAAGTGAAAATATTTCAAATTATTCTCCATGTGGTGTTAATGTTTTCACTGCCTTTTTGGGTTTACACATCTTTCTTTGTTATATTTAAAAATATCACATCACTCTCCTTCAAGTTTCTACTTGGTTCAACTCTTGGAAAACTTGTCAAAATGAATCTACCTGGTTCCATTCACTTAAGTTATTCTTGCAACTATGTGTATTTTGACATGACAATAGTAGGATATACACGTCTCTATCATTTATGTTTGCAGAGATTTATTTGTGTTGGAGTTAAATTCCACATTGCATTGCCCTTGTGGGCAGGAAATATATTTTATGCCTCATTTTAACTCCTTGTTGTATGCTTAGTATTGAGCATTAGTGGGCTATTGAAATATATTTTGCTATATTTTTGGATAGTGGTATAAAACGTGAAGATGATTAAGATTCACAAAACCCTTTTAGGACTCTCAGGGAGAGAGATTTATTTCAGAACCATCCTCATTTATAAGTTATCTTGAAAATATTGCTTACCTGCTGATGATAAAACATAATACTATATATTAAATTTCCTTAGAGACACTTAGAAGTGTAAACAGATGGGAATTGTTGAGATCCACACATTCTGTCCACTGCTATTATTTACAGATTTGTTCAACAAACATTTATTGAGCACCTGTACTTCACTGGGGACTCAATGATGAATAAGTAAAGTTTTCTGTCCTAGAGGGGCTTACAATTCAATAAAGCAGAGAGGGCTATAAGTAAATAAGGGCAAGAATTCAGTAAAAGCATAGATATTCCCAGGGAGTTATAGAGCACAAAAGAGAAACACTGAATCAAGTATCTTCTTCATTTATCAAAATATTGTTGAGAACCATGCATCTTCAAACCCCTGAATAAGTTGTGAGGATTCAAGAGTGACTAAGCCTTCACGTAGTTTATATTCTGGTGAGTGATAAGAGCAAGTAAACAGTGATGCGCATGATGGAAAAAGTGTGTGTAGCAGTAAAGTACAGTACATTTGAACACTCTGGAGCCAGCCTACCCAGGCCCAAAGTCCATCTCCTCCATTTGTTAACTGTTAGGCATGGGGTAAATTAACTAACTTCTCTGTTCCTCAGTTACCTCATCTGTACATGCTGACCTCACAGTATTGTAAAAAAATTAGAATGAGTAAAGTACTTTGAAGAGTGTCTGGCATGTTAAATACTACATATGTTTGATATTGATGCTGTTCTATGAGACCACATTAAAGGAATCAAATGAAGACTTCCATATTCAGAAAGACTTCTAAGAGGAGGAGTAGGTACCTAGGTGAAAATGGAACTATCCTTGTTGAATGCTGTTGGGAGGTCAGAGGGTGTGGCAAGGGGAGATGACAGGTTTGTGCAGAGGTCCAGAAGTGGAAAAGATCATGGACTTTGGGGAACTGAAACTGCTTTGGCATTTCTGGAGTAGCAGGGATGCAGGAACCAGAGAAAGCTGATAGTATAGAGAAAAATAAAGGCCCAGCCACCAAGTATCTGAAAGAAATGGTGTCAAAATAAATTTATCGGAATGACTGATAATGAAATGAGTCAATGCAGTGAGCTAGGAAGGATGGCCTAATAAGAAAGAGTGGTGTGAGGAGAGACAGGAGTTGTGCAACACTGCAGTGTGCTCTGGGAGCTCCGCACATTTTGATTTTACCAAAGTGTGAGAAAAGGAGGAAAGGGAGATGAAGCTGTTTAGTCACATAAGGTCCAGGTCTCAGATAAGGACTAGTCATAGATGTCCTTAGCTGCCATGAAATGTTTCTTGGGCATTATTTTATGAATGATGGAAAACAGTGAAAGATTATCCTGTGATTAATGGAGAACCACTGAAGGATGTGAGCAGCAGTTGTGATAGGTAGTTTTGACTCTAATTGAAGGGTGGTTTAAGTAGGGATACCTTCATAAGAAGCTGTTGAAATAGTACAGGTAAGAGCTGAATGAAGTCTGAACTTAAAGTGCATTTAATAGATATTGATATGTAAGAACAGATTCAAGAAATGTTTAGCATTAATACTGATGATTGCACTGTGAGTTGCATTACAGTGTAACTAACACGCTTTCCAGGCTTCTTTTTTGAATGATAAGGTGAATGTAGAGACATTTAATTCAATAGGAAATATAGGGAAATAATATAAATAGCTTAGGTAAATTTCAGACATCTAATGTGTTAGGCAGGGAAGTGGCATATAAGCCATCAGAAAGGATGTCAGAACAGATGCCATAGGTCAATCATCTTCCTTCTATATTTTGTAAAAAAAAAAAAGAAAGAAAGAAAGAAAAGAAAAGAAAAGAAAAAAAAAAAAAACCATGAGAATAGGTGAGACCACATTTGGCAAGTATTCAGAGAGAATAAATACCAGTAAGGCAAGTTCAAAATTTTAGGTAACACTGATAGGTCAGAGGTGGATCTACATAAAAAAACATCAATGAATGGCCATCAGAGACTCAAGAGACAATATTGATGTGAAATTCTGGGCATTTTTAAGTAGACATTTATAAGAAGGATAAACACTAATTAACAGTCTCAAATTAGTTGAAAGCTGTTAAAACAATAACTAGCTAATTCTTGACAACATAGAGGTCAAGCTTTGAAAGGTGAGCTTTGAAATAATAGTTTATTGGAATGGTGTGAGTGAGAAACACAATCGAACAATGGGCTGAGAATTGATTTTACATGAGTCACTGAGAGAATGATGGTAGTTAAGAGTTACGTGACAGGAAGGAAGAGCTATTTTTAGTGTAAGAGACTAGACTAATTTTACTTGGCTAAAGGGACCAAGTGAGCAGAGAAAGAGAGGTTTGAAATTTGATGGTTGCAGAGAAGGGGAATGGGAATGATGAAGAAGAAAGGTTTCAGACGAGACAGAAGAGAACAGGACCAAGAGCAGTTGTGGAAGAGGTGACTGAAAATAGGAGGGAAACTATTTTTCTGTCAGTAAAAAGTAGAGTAGTGATGGAGAGAAAGCTTTTGCTTTCCTGATAAGAAAGGATGGGCATAGCTGATACAGTCTCTTTCTGCTCCCCCATTTCTTCCTGCCTTGAATATAAATGTGAAGGCAGGTAATGGAGCCGCTATCTTGTAGCCATGGATAAAGTTCACGAGCATTATAAAAATGTTGATTATATCATTGAGCTGTTGAAGCAATTCCAGGAGGTTTCTTCCTTCAAGGTGATAGAAACTTTTTCTTAAGTTTTCATTCATGCTATTGTATATCAAGTTATATCTTACTGTCAGCCAAAATAATTCTAAAGGTTACATTTTTGAAAAGCCACTGAAAAACAGAAGAAAGAAATTACCTTTAAAAATGTGTTGATATATGTCTTCGAGTTTCGTGTTGAGTGACATAAGCTAGTACAAAAGGACAAATATAATATGATCTCACTGATATGAAATAATTAGAAATGCAAATTCATAGTCAGAAATTGGAATACAGATCACCAGGGCCAGAGCAGGGATAGAGAAAGAGGAGTTGATGTTCAGTTGGTACAGAGTTTCTGTTTAGGGTGTTGGCAAATTTTGGTAATGGATGTTGGCGATGGTAGCACAAGATTGTGAATGCAATTAACAACACTGAATTGTTTAATTGAAAGTGGTTAAAATGGGAAAAAATAGGTTGTTTATATGTTGGTAAAATAAAAATTTAAAAAAAATCGATAGTACTGTACAATACAGTGAACCCTAATGTAAACTATGGACTATACTTAGTAGTATAATTATAATAATATTGTTTCATCAGTTGTAACAAAGGTATCATACTAAGGAAAAATGTTAACAGGGAAAATTATGTGTGTGAGGAGGGCATGATTTTTCTGTAAACCTACAACTTCTGTAATTAAAAAAAAAAAAAAAGAAAGAAAATGTGTTGAGGTGTTTATTATGACAATATAGGTATTCCATAAGAGCACAGAGAGTAGATTTGGGATTGATCCAAGGCTAGATTTTTGCATGGTAATTTGGGGGGTAGGTCAGGAGTGCAAGGGTTTTATAGTTCCTGGCCCAAGGTCTAGGATAAAGCTGTGGGAATAAATGACAACATGGAGTAAGGTGAAGATCACTGGTGTTGAAAAGGCCATACATCTAGTTGGATGAGTTTCCTATGTGAATGCTGAACTCACCAAGCACAATGGCATAAATTAGGAGTTAAAGGAATATTGTGAGCTAGGAATAATTGCAGAGACAGTCAGTGGATAACTTATCTTGCTTCATGGTTTCAGATATTATTTATAGGCAGAAAACTCCTATTAGTTCCAGTATTCCAGTGCTTAACTGTCCTCAATTTTCCAGTTGTAAATTAAGCTACCTTATTCATATCTCCATTTGGCTATCATATGGGCATCTCAAATTTAACATGTTCAAAATACTCTTTATCTCCCCAAACCTGCTCCACCTTCTGTTTTTACTATTCCAGCAAAAGGCACCTAAATAGACCAACATTGTTAAGCCAAATATGCACCCCTTCCGTTTCCAATCCATTAGCTCATCTTGGGACTTAGTTCAATAAATATAAACAACATTTTATAGAAAAAATGTTGTCTTTTTTTATGAGTATTGACTACTGTAACTGACAAATAGTCTCCCTGTCTCCTCTCTTGAGCTCCTATAAACCATCTATCACAAAAAATCCAAAGTGTTATTGCTATCTCTTATATTATGAGATCTGTCTAAAACCTTCCAATGGATTCTGCATACAAGTAGAATGAAATCCAAATTCTTGCTCTGGCTTATCTAATCATGTCATATCTGACCCATTTCTTCCCATTTTTCCTATCTGCCCTCTCTTTCACTAAACTTCAGTACACTGACCTTCTTTATGTCAGTTGACTCCTGCCTTAGAATATTTGCACTAATTATTTCTTCCCTGGGTAAGACCATTCTTTGCAGTATTCCCTTGACTGACTGCTTTATGATATTGAAATTTCAACCTGAATGTCACTTCTTCATTTGGTGCCTTCTCCGGCATACAATCTTAAGTAGCCATCCTGTCAACCTCTATCACTTCTCCATTTTAATTATCAGTATAGTACTTACCCCCAACTGATGTGTTTTGGCTTAATTCTTTGTTGATTCAATGTCTTTTTACCCTCGGCTTCTCCAAGTGTCAGAATCTCCTGTGAGAAGAGGTTTCAATGTGACATGTATGGCTATCTTCTCATTATGTATGTCTGTCAGAAGCACTTAGTAGGTAATCATTTACTGGATGATTGAAGGAATAAATGTGTTTATATTTATTCTGAATTACAGGGATTGTTGAGAACAATCGTATCACATCTTTACAGAAGCCATTCATGTATTACCAGCTACTTACAAAGTTTAATTTATCTGAATAACTTTTCTTACCTAAAAAAAAAAAAAAAACTTAAGGACATTCTAATGAAGACAAACATGCTCAGGCAGAGGAAGTCTTCTCTAGATAGATGTCATAAGACGCCAGCCAAGGGCAACATGTGTACCTGTGCATCCTGAATTGGGCAGAGATGGAAGAGGGAGCACAAAGACAAACTTAAATAACTCACTTTCCAGTAATGGCTGAACCCCTACCAATTCTATGCAGATTCTCAGTGATCATTAAAGTTTTCAAAAGTTTTCTTGACACAGACTTCTATTTTTGTTTTTAATGAGAGCAACAACCACAAAAATAGCAAAGATAACAAATTAAAGACTTCAGGATTATAGTACATGGTCTCTTTGAATGTAAAATTTGGAAAACCAAGGCAATGTTTGGGAGCAAATCTAGATACTAAAACCATTTATTTTGAAGTTTGAAGTTTTTGGTATATAGATACACAAAATCTCCAACTAATTATTGCACTGCCATATAATTGAATACTTAATTATTAAAATAGTATTTATGGGGAGATTTTTATGGCTTGGTAAAATGCTTATGCTATAACATGAAGCCAAAAAAAGCAGAAGACAAAGTAATACATAGAACATAAAGTATAAAAAAAATGAGAAAAATCATGTATTAACATATCAAAATTGTAACAATTCTTATGTCTGGGTGATAAAGTTATGGATGACTATTTTTTTTTCTTTAAACTTTGCCATATTTTCCAAATTAACATATGCTACATTTATAATGAGAGAATAAATGTTTAATAATGAAAATACCCTTGCAAATATATAAATTATTCATATAACATTAACAAATGAGAAACACACCAGTACTTGCTACAGTATTAATTCTCCAGAGATTTGTGGTACACTTTTCAGAACTTTCATGTTTTCTGGGGCAAGAGTTGAAGAGAAATAACTAATTTCCCCATCCCAAAGAGACTCTGACTTCAAATCTTAATTCATTGACAATCTGGTCAGAACATTTATTATATCACAGTTTGCTGGCCAGAGGCTTCCCTTTGCCAAGGAATTTTGGCAGGTTGGCTAGTCCAAGTGAACAACATACTGCATTGTGTCTTGAAAAGATGAAAACCACCTTGCTTTTCTGTAGCCAAATGTGAGGTCTTAGAAAAGCCTCAGAATGACAAAAATAGTTAATTTTAAGGGTTTCCATTTATGACAAGTTTTTTTTTTTTTTTCCTTTTCTTCTGTTTTAGCATTTGATAAATATGAGGAAGACAAAGAAAATCATTCTGGACTTCATCCAAGCACAACTTTGGGTGGGGAATGGACACTGTTTAAAACATTTCAATAGACATTTTCACACTGTCCTCTGCTGACTGGCTTGGGAGATAAATGTGGAATTATTACTTTCAGATCAATTATCATATTAAGTCATGGAATTTTTTGGATACTTTACTGATTGTATTCAATGTGTCTGTGTATACACAGTAAAATATGTATTATTTAAATACATTCAAACTACTCAACATACACCCTAGGCATATGTTAAACAAGTCAAAACTACATTAAACCTTGAAAAAAAATTCTTCAACCAATGTGAAATAGTTCAAATTTCATTTGACTATACAGAGTGTAATGTGTCTGAAAATTCAGAATGCAAATTTATGTAGTAAATCTAAGATAAAATAGACATAGCATAATTTCTTGCCAATAATGAAATATTTTTCCCTTACAATAGCCAATGCCAAATAAACAATTTACATTTTAAAATTTACAGATGATTTATTACTTTCAACAAGACAGTTTTATTCTCAATTACCAGAGATTCTTACAGTGCCTTTTCTAACATGGTTAGAAAACTTTTCATGTTATTCAAAATAAATTTTGTGTTTCCACTCTTCAGTTTGCTTTTTTCCAGTTGAACTAAACAAATCCATTATTCCTTAAAAGCTGTAGTTTTCAAATCACACACTCTCAAATTAAAGACCAAAAGGGAAGACAGATCATCATTATATACAACCCTGTCCTAAATGTTCTGTGTTATACCTAGAAGATTGTGTCCCTCTCAAGAATTGATGATAGGAAAGTTTTAAATTAAATAAAATGTGTCTTCCTAGCCTCTTCTTATTCTCCCTATCATGTCATACCCACCTCAAAAATCTATGATGGGATGTTGTCATGGACCCAGTGACTTCCCAAGGCGAGTCTTACAGCTTACCTCATGCTGTTCTCAAGGTAATGTTTAATGAGATGCCACTTAAGGAAAGAGGGAGAGGACATGCTTGGACTCTCCTTCAACCATCATCATTCTTGGGTAAATTCTTCTATCCTGAGAGGTAGGGTTCACATGGGCTCAAGTGTTTATATCAGGGTTCAGCAAACAATAGCCTGTGTGCCAAATCCAGCCTGCCTCCTGCTTTTCAGGAGTGCATAATCTAAGAATGATTCTCACACTTTTAAGGAATGTTTTAAAGAAGAAGAATATTTCTTGACACATGAAAATAAACTACATTCAAATTTCAGTGTCTAAAAATATAGTTTAATTGGAATATAGCTATGCTTATTAATGTATGTATTGTCTATGACTGCTTTCATGGTACAACAGCAGAGTTCAGTAGTTGAAACAGAAATGATATGGCTTACAAAGGCGTATTTATACCCTTGTCCTTTATGGAAAAGATTTTTGACCCCAGTGTACAGCTAAAGTTCTTTCGTTACTCACATATTCACCCCATTTACTGGTGAGATTAAGACAAACTGCATGAGTCCCATAATGACACAAGCTTTAGACCAAACACTTTAATATAATTTATGCATACTAGAGTGATATATAGTTACTGTACCCATGAAGAAGGAAACCTTCCCCTAAATATATCTTGGCTCCCTATAATCCATATGCTAAAATGGAATACTTAACATTAGAATGAGTTTTAAAGTTTGCAGAAATGCTAGAAAATAATGAAACTTAAAGAATATTCTCCTGAGGAGATACATTGTTATGAATACTTAGCTATAAACCCTCCTATGGAATATACCACAATAAAGACAGAGCTATAAATACATCTTTATTTCTATTAAAAGTAGATGAGAGTTAGTCCTCTGGAACAACTAGCATATAGCCAGGAACAACTAGCAAATAGCCTGGAACAACTGTTGGGGGACATCTGTGACTGGGCAAACATCGTACACCAGTCTGGAATGGGTGGAATGGCTGAGATTGCAGCATAAGAACTGTAAGTAAAGCACCCCAAAACTGTGGAGCTGATATCCCTTCACCACTGGCATGGCAGACTGAATAGGAAAACTTTAATCTGTGGGAAAAAGAAGCAGTCTACTAGAAGCATGGGAAGGTAGCTCAACCAACCTCCAATTATAGTTTTATTTAATGAATTTGGACAACTGAATACAAACTATGAGCACAGATAAACCCAGAACAAACAGGAAAGGAACCCAGAAGTTCCTCCCAGCAAAGAAAAGGGGGTTGACAGAAAAAAAAAAATACATAAATAAAAACAGAGGCTTTTGGAATTGGCTGAGCTCAGAATATTGGAAAAGGGCTGTGTCCCAAGAAAGGGGCACATAGTACTGGGCACTGACTCCAGTTCTTGATTGATAATTGAGGGGGCTAGGTACTGGCTCTAAAAAGGGGATTTCTTTCTTTTTTTCCTTTTTTTTCTATCAGTCTAAGTAGCTCATAAGAGAAAGCCTCAGGCATTTTCAATCGCCAGTATTGACAAAGGCAAGGGTGGAGTTAAGATAGTCAGAGAGTCAAGGGAAGAAATCCAATATAGGAGATAAATCCCTAAATGGCTTATCTTCACTAAGAAAAGGGGAAGGCAGGGCCCAGTTCAAGTCACTGTCCTCCCTCAGAGAATTCATATCCTAAGGCCAGTGGGGGGGTGGTGGGGCATAACAAGCTTAAGTTGGTTTCTGACACTCTCAGCCCCTGGCAGGGACAGTGTCTACTGAGAATTAAAGGCAACACACCTCCTTACATTGGTGGGGAGCCACCAACTGACAAGTGCCACCTGCTGGGCAGGATAGGAAAAGCACAGCATCTAGAGACTTCACAGGAAAGTCTGACAACCTTCTGAGTCTCATCCTTAGGGAAACCTGATACTTCAAACTCTCTTTCTGAGACTGGGGCCCATCTGGTCTGGGAAAATCTGATTGGGGTAATCAAGGAAACCAGAAGCCTAGATAATAAAAAATTATGAATCACATTAGAAAAAAATGAAGATATGGCCCAGTCAAAGGAACAAACTTTCATTTCAAATGAGATACAGGAGTTGAAACAACTAATTAAAGATCTTCAAACAAATATGCTAAATAAATTCAAAATCAAATCAGTGAGTTGAGGAAAGATATGGCAAAAGAGATGAAGGATGTAAAGAAGACATTGGGCAAATGTAAGGAAGAACTTGAAAGTTTGAAAAAACAATTGGCAGAACTTTTGGGAATGAAAGACACAATAGAAAAGATGAAAAACAACAGCAGATTTGAAGAGGCAGAAGAAAGGATTCATGAACTAAAGGCAGGACATTTGAAATCCTAAACATAAAAGAACAGATAGGAAAAAGAATGGAAAAATATAAGCAATGTCTCAGGGAATTGAATGACAAAAGGAAGCATATATATGTCATGGGTGTCCCAGAGGAGAAGAGAAGGGAAAAGTGACAGAAACAATAATAGAGAAAATAATCACTGAAAATTTCCCATTTCTTATGAAAGACATAAAATTACAGATCCAAGAAGCTCAGCATACCCCAAACAGAATAGATCTGAGTAGGCCCACTCTAAGATACTTAATAACCAGATATATCAAATGTCAAAGACAAAGAGAGTATTCTGAAAGCAATAATAGTAAAGGGAACCATCACACAAAAAGGAAGCTTGGTAACACTGAGTGCACATTTCTCAGTAGAAACTACAGAGTATTTAAGATATATTTAAGATACTGAAAGAGAAAAAAACTCTCAACCAAAACTTCTATATCTGGCAAAACTGTCCTTCAAAATGAGGGTGAGTTTAAAATATTTTAAGACAAACAGACACTGACTGTTTGTGAACAAGATACCTGCTCTACAAGAAATACTAAAGGGAGCACTACAGGCAGATAGGAAAAGACTGGAGAGAGAGAGAGAGAGGTTTGGAGAACAAAGTAAAAATGAAGACTATCAGTAAGAGTAAAAAGAGAGAGCAAGAGAGAAAAAAATAAGATATGGTGCATAAAATCCAAAAGACAGAATGGTAGACAATAGACATTATATTGAGTAAAATTAGCCAGAAATAAAAGGATGGATACTCTATGGACTCACTAATATGAACTAACATTGATGAGTGAAATTTGAGAGTTAAAGTTGAGAACACAGGCTGTCAGAAGATAGAAAGAAGTTAGAAAATTGGCATTTGATGCTGAAGGAGTACATAGGTTCAACAGGTTTGATTGTATAGATCCAGAAATGGATAGTATAATGCTGCGTGATGGTAGCACGATACTGTAAGCACTCTGAACAAAGATGTCTGTGAGTATGGTTGAAGGTGGGAGGCTAGTGGTATGTATGACACCAAAAGGAATGATAGAAGACAAAGACTGGGACTGCATAACTTAGTGAAACTTAGCATGGTCAATAATGGTGATTAAATACACAAATATAAGGAAGTTTTTAAAAGAGGGAGAACACATGAATGTCAACATTGAAAGATGTTGAAAATGGGATGGTACAGGGAAAAAATATAATCAGTGCAAACTAGAATCTATAGTTAATGGTAACATTGTAAGATGTTTCCATTAATTGTACACAAGGTTGTATATCAAAGCTAACTATAAGAGGGGGATGTAAGGGAGTGATATGAGATACTTGGTGGTATTGTTTTCTTACCTTTTCATTGTATATTACTTTATTTAAATTTTTCTTCTATCTTCTGTATTTTTATTCTTCATATTTTCTCTCCTTTTCCTCTTTGGGGAAGAAATGGAATTGTCCTCTTATAGATTGTGGTGGTGAATGCATAGTTATATGATTATACTGGGAATCATTGATTGTTTACTTAGAATGGATTGTATGGTGTGTGACCAAAACTGTTTAAAAAATGTACAGAGGGATACAAGTGCTGGAGAAAATGTGGAGACAGCAATGTACCTATTCCCTGTTGGTAGGGAAGTAGAATGGGGCAGCTCATCTGGAGGGCAGTGTGATAGTTCCACAGGGAGTTAACTAGGGGATTACCATATGGCCCTACCACCCTGTTATTGGGTATATACTTGGAAGAACTGAGAGCAGGGACATGAATGGACATTGCATACTAGTTTATGGTGGCAGTATTCATGATTTGCAATGGATAGAGGTGACTTCAGGGTGCATTGACCAATAAGCAGACTGGTAAACTGTGGGGTATACATACAATGGAATATTAAGCAGTGGCAAGAAGAAATGAAGTTATGAGGTATGCAACTAGGTGAATGGACTTTGAGGAGAGTACATTGAGTGAAATAAGCCATAATTGAAAAAACAAACACTAATGTGTACTAACTATAATGTGCAAACCCCAAGATTGAGGGATTGTTCTACTACAATGGTAGTCCCCAGTGCATTGTGGGACTGAGAAAGTCTTCTTAACCAGAAAGAGGAAGAAAAATGAAACAAAATAAAGTTTCAGTGACTGAGATATTTCAAATGGAGTCAAGAGGTCCTCTTGGAGTTTATTCTTATGCATTATATAGATATCTCTTTTTAGTTTTTAGTGTATTAGAATAGCCAGAAGGAAATACCTGAAACTTTTGAACTGCAATCCAGTATCCTTGATTCTTGAAGATGATTATCTAACTATATAGTTTATACAGGATGACTATGTGATTGTGAAAACTTGTAACCTGTACTCCCTTTATCCAGCATATGGACAGATGATTAGAAAAAAATTGGGACAAAAAGTAGATGAACATTGGGGGGTGGTGGTAAATGAGTTTGAGATTTTTTGGTGTTATTTTTTACTTTTGTTTTTATTTTTATTCTTATTTTCATCTTTAATTCTTGGAGTAATGAAAATGTTCAAAAAATTGATTGTGGTGAAGAATGAACAACTATATGATAAAACTGTGAACACCTGATTGTACACTTCGGATGATTTTATGGCATGTGAATATATCTCAATAAAATTGCATAAAAAAAGTAGATGAGTTTCTAAAGTTAATTGAAGGGTCAACACCAAAAACAGAATAAAGTAGCAAGGATAAATATGTATCATCAAAGAAAAAGAAAAATCAACCCCCAAAAATATTGCCCTAGGAAAAGAATTTTCAATGCTACTTCAGACCCTTTCTCTCAAAGAGTCAACATTTCCATAGGGCATACTTTTATCTTATTTATTAATCATCTTTTTGTCAGGTAGCAATCTGAAACCAAGTGTTATCATTCAACATCAATATGACCAAGTTAACAATAACTAGTAGCTTTTCATCAGAGTGTTTCCTTGATTCTGTATTTTTCCAAATTTTAAAACATCAGAAATTAAAATTTCTCTAGGAAAAATAAGTCTCCCATTATGATCTCTAAGATCATTATTGCCTGTGTTCTAGAGGAAAAAATATAAACAAACCAAAAGTATGAATCTACTTTTTAAATAAAAAATAAAATCCATTTAATAATTTCATACGAATAAATATATTTGTTGAGAGCAGTCAAAGGAAAGGATACTTATAATTCATTCTAAGCAGTATATTTAAGCAGATGTTTAAGAAAAACAATTAGAAATTATGTAAAATCCATTTTTAGAACTATGGCAAGCGTAAGTCTAAAGCAGTGCATTAGCTTTATAACTGTTTTACCAAGTCCCAATTTTAAGGAATTGGTATCCCTTACTATTTAAGAAGAAAACAAAACTATAAACCTAATGATTACATGGGCTTGTTTTTAAATGTAAGAAACACATGGTTATATTAAAAACATAGCTGATGGGTAGTTTTTGTTGTTTCTTTGTTTTGTTTTTATTTTTTAACTTAACACAAAGCAAATTATTTTCTCACAGTTCTGGAGTTCTGTAGGCCAGTAGTCCAAAATTAGTATCACTATGACAGTAAGACCACCTTAAAGGTCCTCTCTCTTTTTTTCATTTTAAATCTAGGTAAATATTTGTCAATATTGATCTTTTCAAAGAACAAATTTCTAGTTTTGTTGAATCTCTCTTTTTTTGTTTGTTTGTTTGTTTGTTTTTGTCCTGTCTTTCATTTATCTCTACTCCTTATCTTTGGTATTTCCTTCCTCCTCCTTACTTTGGTTTTAGTTTGCTCTTTTCTAGTCCTTCCAATTTTGAGTTTGTGCCTCTGGTTTGAAATCTTTTTTTCCTTTGTAATGTAAGAATGTAGAGCTATAAATTTCCCTCTCAGCACTGCCTTTGCTGGATTTTTTGGTATGTTCTATGTTTATTTTCATTCACCTCAAGATATTTCCTAATTTTGCTTCTGATTTCCTGTTTAACCTACTGGTTGTTTAAGAGTATGATGTTTAATTTCCACATATTTGTGAGGTTTCCATTTCTGCCTAGCACCATGCCATTTCAGTCAGAGAAGATACATTGAATGATTTTAATATTTTTGAATTTATTGAGACGTTTTTGTGAAATAATATATGATCTATCCTGTAGAGTAATCCATGTGCACTCAAGAAAAATGTATATTCTGCTACTTTGGGGTGAAGTGTTCTGTATATGCCTTTTAGGTTTGTTGGATTAGAGTACTAACCAAATCTTCTATTTCCTTATTGATTGTTGTCTAGATGTTCTATCCATTATTGAGAGTGGTGTTTTAAAATCACCCACTACTAATAAAGAACCATTTCTCCCTTCAAATCTGTCAATATTTGCTTCATATATTTTGTAGACTTTTTTCTGATATTAATATAGCTACCCCAGCTCTCATTTGGTTACTATTGGCATAGTATATTTTTTCCATCCTTAACTTTTTGTCACTATTTATATCTTTGAATTTAAGATTAGTGTCTTTAAAACAGCTTACATCTGGGTCATGCTTAGTTTTTATCCACTCTGCAAATCTCTCCTTTTTTTTAATCCAGTTTTATTGAGGTATTTTCACATACCATACAACCATCCATGGTGTACAATCAACTGTTCACAGTCCCATCATATAGTTGTGCATTCATCACCCCAATCTATTTTTGAACATTTTCCTTACACCAGAAAGAAACAGAACAAGAATAAAAAGTAAAAGTAAAAAAAGAACACCCAAATCACCCCATCCCACCCTATTTTTCATTTAGTTTTTGTCCCCATTTTTTTTACTCATCCATCCATACACCAAATAAAAGGAGTGTGATCCACAAAGTTTTCACAATCACACTGTCACCCCTTGTAATCTACGTTGTTATACAATCATCTTCGAGAGTCAAGGCTACTAGGTTGGAGTTTGATAGTTTCAGGTATTTACTTCTAGCTATTCCAGTACATTAAAACCTAAAAGGTGTTATCTGTATAGTGTGTAAGAATGTCCACCAGAGTAACCTCTTGACTCCACTTGAAATCTCTCAGCCACTAAAGCTTTATTTTGTTTCATTACACTTCCCCCTTTTGGTCAAGAAGATGTTCTCAGTCATCCCTGGCAATCTCCACCTTTTGATTGAAGAGTTCTATCCATTTACATTTAAAATCACTGTTCATAATGCAGGAGTTTCTTCTCCCATTTTGGTGTTTAGTCTTTGTAATTCATATACCTTACTTCTCCCTCTATTCTTAATACTTATACATCCATATTTATTTGAGTCCCCTCTCATTTTATCTGGATATGTCTTTCATATTTTTGTGATTACCATTGTGCTAAAATTTAATATCCTAAGTATATGAATATCATATTTGATGCGATATCAACATACTCCTTTGTCCCTCCATCTTTTATTGTACTTGTTAAAGCCATAGATTTACGTAGGGAATATGAAGTGGAGTTAATTATCAAAAAATAGCATACAATAGTGCTGGCATTTTAATTATCCAAGTGGTTAACTGTACCAGAGATCTTTTATTCTACATGTTTCTTTGGACCACTGCCTACTGTTCTTTCATTTCAGTCTGAACAATTCCCTTTCACATTGCTTGTAGGACAGGACTAGTGGTAATGAACTCACTCAGCTTTATCTGAGAATGCCTTAATCTCTCTCTTATTTTTGAAAGACAGTCTCACCCAGTCTAAAATTATGGTTTGGCTATTGTTTTCTCTATTTTAAATATTTTAACCCTCTACTTTCTTGCTGTCATGGTTTCTGATGAGAAATTTGAACTTAATGTAATTGGGACTCTGTTGTACATTTCTCTTGCAGCTTTTCTCTTTCAGCTTCCAGAACTCTCTCCTCCTTCTTTGCATTTGACATTTGACCAATACGTGACAGAGTGTATTTTTCTTCATGCTTATCCTGTTTGTTGTGCTTTAATCTTCTTGATTGAAGGGTAAAAGGCATATTCATGTCTTTTGCTAAGTTTGGGAAGTTTTCTGTCATTATTTCTTGGAATACTCCTTCAGCCACTTTCTTTCTTTTCTTCTTCTGGGACTCCCATAATGTATATATTGATATGCTTAATGGTGTCCCTGAGATCTCTCAGGCTGTTTTCACTTTATATAATTCTTTTTCCTTTTTGCTCCTTAGCCCAACTCATTTCAATTGTCTTGCCTTTGAATTCACTGATTCTTTCTTCAGCCAGCTCCATTCTGCTCTTGGAACCCATCTGGGTATTTTTCATTTCAGTTATTGTGGTCTTCGACTCCAGCAGTTCTGTTTGGTTCCTTTTTAAATTTCTATCTCTTTACTGCAACTCTCATATTGTTCATTCATTGTTTGCTTCTTTCTCTATATTTTGTTTACTTCTTTCTCTATATTTTCCTTCAATTCCTTGAGCATTTTGAAGATAATTTTGTAAAAATCTTTGTCTGGTGTGCCCACTGTCTGGTCGTCTTTGTTATTTTATTAATTTTAATCCTCCTCCTTCAGATGAGCAATCATTTCCTGTTTCTTTGTCTTGTACTCTTGTTGCACACTATACATTTTAGTATTTTAACATGCTAACTCTGGGATTTATTCCCTGAGATTTCCATTTCTTGAGTTTGTTACCAGCTGATTGATGATATGACAGAGATAGTCTTGAATGCCAGGAGCTAACAAAATAGAGAAAAAATAAGCAAAAACAGCTTTCATCATATTTTTAAATTGGCTTTGTGTTGGCCTGTGATCTCCATCAGAGTTCAGCCTTCCTATCAGGAAGTCAGCCTAAGGCAAATGCAAAGTGTAAGCCCTCCCTGTCTTTTCTGGGCCTGTGTCTTTTTCTGAGCTTGTGCTTGCTAATGGCTTTAGGAGTTCCCCTGCTTAGAGTAGTTTGACTGCCCCCTCTAATTTCTTCAAAACAGATTTTCTCCTACTCCCCAGTGATCTACCACTGCAGGTTTAAAGCAGGAAAGCCTTTGCCCCAGGCTGTATGCTACAACTGTTTCTTCCAGTGCTTTCCTTGTCTGTAGCTGCTTTTGCCTGGAGGACAAATTCTGGGAGTTAGAAAGGCAGGAGAGGAGTTCTTCAAGTCAGTCTTTCCCAACTAGAACAAGGTCAGAAATCCACAAAATGAGTGTGAGCTGTCTCCAAACTGCCCTGGGGAAGGGATAAGGGAGAGGCCAATGAGGGCACTAGGAACTTCTCTCAAGACTCCCCAAAGCTATACTTTCTTGACTCAGCCCATGCCCAGCCAATGCAGCCCTTTAATTGTCCTCTACATTCTGAAGGAAAGTATCATCTTTAATTTTCATCTGCCATCTTTGTCCTGGGTGGGTTGAAACAATGGCCACACTCAGAGCTGGGCCCACAGTGATTTGAAGTAGCTAATCAAAAATCAAAAGCAATGATAAGCAATCACTCCCTGGACCTCAGGGAAGTGCAATTTTATGTCCTTCTCTTGCAGTAGCATGCTATGCCAGGGGCCAGCCCCCATGGGTTCCTACAGCAAGAGTGGGGGATGGGAGCTTGTAATCTCTGCCTGGTATTTACCATAATTTACCAGCCTCTTCCTCCCGTTCTTCCCTGGATGCTTTACAGTTTCTACCGGATTCCGGAGTTTTGAAATAATTGATTCAGACAGTTTCTGCCTGTGTAACAGTTCTTCTACTGGAGGAACTGTTTCCTTGCACTTCCTACTCTGCCTAGGTGCAATCAAGGAGCAGAGGAGAAGCAAGTGCTGGAGACAGAGTTGGAGGAGTCAGACCTGGTACCCCTCTAAACAGAGAGATTTCTGGACCACTTCTACAGCCTCTGCCACTCTGGGGGTGCTGTGGCCTGAGACTGTGACCTCCAGCTTTGTTCAAGGCACAAAGAAGGTGTCAGGTTGGGATGAAAGAAAGACCATGATCAAATCCCTTAAGATTCTGACCCTCAGGCTTGATTGGAGGCTCCTGCTCAGGTCTTTGGCCTGAGGTTCCCTGAATGGTGCTTTCTGTCTACTTGACATAGAGCTATCAGAGGATCCTGGAAGAAGTTGAAAGGGAAAGTTTGGGTAGGAGCAAAGGAACTTGTCTTTCCTAACCACCTGCTCTCTGTCAGACCAGTGCTGGGTAGTTTACATCAGTCATCTCAATTGAACATGCCTACAGCTTTTTCCCGTGTATATTATTCCCTCAGTTTACAGATGGGGGCACTGAGGGCTGTCACTGTGTTTAAGCCTTGATCACCCTGGCACAGCCTGAGTTTCCCACAGAGAACAGTGGACTAGGGGGGTTGGCTGTTGGCACTATGGATAACCCTCCCCCCCAAATCTGTGCAGATTCTGGTCCTGGTTCAGCCCCAGCCCAGAAGCCAAAGTAACTCCATGGTCTGGCTTCTCTAGGAGCACCACGAGTGATGCCTCTTCTCCACCAGAAGCAAAGGCCTATCAGTTGTGTCCACCTGGATTGTCCAGGGGCTTGGGCAGCTTGGACCAAGCCCTCAGTGTCCTGGAACTCCCAAGAAAAAGCCCTCTCTGGGGCCCTAGTCTCTATTCTCAGTCTGAGTGGAAAGCCCCCACGCTTTGGTCTTGCAAAGCGATTTGCCCCTTTTGTCTCAGGCTGTGACAGTCCCTGATGAATACAACCCTTCCCAAATGGCTTTTTCCCAAATAAAGACATGTACTTTCATTTGGAAAAAAAGATTTTTTTTTTCTTTTTTAAAATAAAGCTCTTTTATGGCAGTACAAGTTGGTTGGGGTGGGAGCAGCGGTGCGGGCCCCAGAGCAGCTGCCCATCCAGAGGCGGGAGGTACCTCGGCTCTACCCAACAATTGCTGTCCTGGCCCAGAGGGAGGGCTGGGGAGTGGGGGTGCCGGGCGAGCACGGGATGGGTCCTCACGCGGGCAGGCTTCTCGAAAGAGGTGGGCTGTTCAAGGCGAGAAGAGTCTCCGCCCAGCGGTTGCTGCCCTGTGCCGGCGTGTTGGCTACGGAGGACCCCAGCACCGCGCAGTGGCTGATTTGGACCTCCAGCCTCTTGACCTTCCTCCCTTGTTCTCACAGACCACCGAGGTGCTTGGCAATTAAGTCCACCCTGTGGGCAGCTTCGCGCAGGATCTCCTCCTGGTTGTCCTTCTTCCCGCTCTCCAGGCTGGTCCGGAAGTTCTCCTTCTGAACCATCTCCCAGGTGACGGTCTCCTGGTCCAGGGGCTCGGGGGTGGGGGCGGCAGGTGAGTACGGGGGCAGAGCACTGGCCAGGCCTGGGTTGGGGCAGGAGCCGGGGCGCAGAGCCGGGGCGCAGAGGTGAGCATCCTGGCTCCGCCCACACTGCCCTCCGTGCCTGGGGGAGGGTCAGCCTGGACAGAGCCTTTTTTTTTTTTCTTCAGGTTTTTGTTATCATTTATTTGTGAAGTTAAAAACGAGTGATAATAAAGTAAAAACTGCCATACAATATTTGTTTGTTTTGCTTTCATTTTGTGTTCAGTTTCAATCTCCTCTGAACAGATGAAACATAACAGAGCAGTCCTGGGAGTAGAGGGACAGGGGAGGCCGCGGGGAGCTGAGCGAGTGGGGTGCAAGGTGGAGCGAGAGAGAAGATAGGCGGAGGGGCTTGGCCACTGGAGGGCAGGACAAGGGGTTCCTGCAGTACCAACACCTGGTCCAAGGAATGTTTCAACTCTAACTGAAAAAAAGAAATAGCAAGAGTGACTTTTTTTTTTTTCCTTTTGAAAAGTTTATTTTAAAAACAAGAAGAGGGCAATGACATTTCCTCTTCTAGGTGATTTCTTAGAATTGCCAACATATTATCAGAATTACATCTGATGTACCCATCATTGCATAAGTCCTAATTTTTACCATAGACTGACAAGATTCCATTACTGAATCAGATTATACTTTCATTTCAATATCTTCTTTCAATAAAATTGAAACACAAGCTAATATCTCACTATTATATTTATTACTTCTTGGACGTTTCTTAACCATAAAGAAATAAGCATTGTAAATCAGGATTAAAGCTAAATTAGTTTCCAATTTATGATTATTTATTCAAAGGCTATTAGAAATATGGGTTTAGTAATGTTCCACTTATGAAATAAATATAATGGCATGGCAACGACTACTCAAATAGGTAGAACAAAATGACTCATTCACAGTAGGAATGCAAAATATAAATTTTTTAAGTGAAAGCAAATTAACAGACAAAATGAATAAAAATGTAAAATGTTACCAAGGACAGCATGGAAGACTTAAGCAAATGGAGAGAAATTTTGACCCTGAAGAGGATGACTCAAAATTGTAAATATATTAAATCTGGTCAAATTAATATGTACAAATAATATGCAATCATAATTTAAAACTTCAATAGAATATTTTTCAGAGCTTGAAATAATGGTTTCAACATCCATTTGGGCTGAGTAGCCAAGGAAAAACAAGAAATATTTGAAAAATAAATAGATAAATAACCAACCAAATAAATAAAGGTTAGTTGTGCCCAGAATTTGGTTTCTAAAACCATTCTTCAATAATAGGAAACAGGGTTCCTTGGAGAAATGGCTGACTCTAGAACTAGGGCAGGAAATATATAAGATAAGCCTGGAATATTTTTGTCAAGAAGTAAACAAGTGCTAAAAAAGAAAAATAAAAAACAAAACAAAACCCAACGATGCTATGTCAAAGGAACACAGGCACTGATAGAAAAAGCTTCCAGTAGCTAAAACAGGAACAAATGAGCAATAAAATAAAATAGTATAAGATAAATATCCAGGATTTCATACTAATATAAAAATGATTGGATATATAAGTAAATGGGGGAGAACAGACAAATCTCCCATGCAGGAGAATTCCAAACAATTTATATAGATAAACTACCCTCAAGGAAGTGGAGAACAACTCCTCACTCCTTAAGTGTGGGCTTCACATAGTGACTTCCTTTTACAGAATGCGTTATACAAAGGGAAAGAAAAAAGAGTAACTTTACAAGTAGAGAAGCCTGAAAAACACAGCCTCAGCCAGATGATCAAGATTACTATCAGCAGTGAGAAGTCACGTGACTGTATGTACCCTTGATGGGATGTGATGAAAATGGCATTTTACACCTGTGGTCCTCCTCCCAAAGCCCATAACCCTGGCCTAGTAATGAGAAAAACGTAAGACCAATGTAACTGAGGGACAGTCCTCAAAACCATCAAGGACATAAAAAACAAGGAAAGTTTGAGAAGCTGTCATGGCCAAGAGGACCCTAAAGAGACAAGACAAAGAAATGTAATCTGGTATCTGAGAGGGGTTCACAGAACAGAAAAAGGACGGTAAGTAAAGATTAAGGAAATCTAAATAAAGTACTGAAATTAGTTAATAATAATATATCGATATCAGTTCATTATGACAAATGTACTGATTTAAAGCAAGATTATTAGTAATAGAGGAAACTAGGGATGGGGTATTAGGAACCCTCTGTACTATCTTCATAGTTTTTCTACAAATCTAAATCAAGCTATCCTAAAATTAAAAATGCATTTTAAAAATGATGCTTGCAATTCCAAATATTAAAATCCACTATGAGCTGTAAAAATTTAAAAGTGCAGTGCAGCATAAAATTAGACAAGCAGTCAATGCGTGGAAACTAGAATCTAGAAACACATGTAGGATTAAATACTTAGCTTATACATCATTAATGAAACAGATAATTATTAAGAAGCTTCTACATCTCAGGCAACATTCTGGTCCAATGAGAATAAAGCAGTGAACAAAATATATATATGAAAAAATATGTTCTCATTAACTTCCATTGCTTTAGATGAGACAGAAAATAAACAGTAAAAAAATGGTATAGATGTTGGTAAGTGCTATTAAGAAAACTTAACTAAGCAAGAGAATATGGAATGCTAGCAGTGGGGTGGCAATTTTAAACAGGATGTTCAAAAAGGCCTGTGTAAAAAGTTATGATTTGAGGAAAAAAGATCTTAGGAAGGTGAGTAAGTGAGAACTAGGGATATGTGGGGAAAGCCATTCCAGACAGATGGATCAGCCAGAGTAAAGGCGTCGATGTTACTGTAAGCTTTGCAGATTTGAAGAACAAGGGACCAGTGTGACTAAAACAAAAGGACATGTAGCCAGAGCTTTAGGCAGTGAGATCTAGGGGTTATGGGGTCAGCGTTCTTGAAGAACATTGCAAGAGCTCAAGAGATTTTAGTCTAAATGAAATGAGGTGTTTTTAGATGGTTATAAACAGAAGTAGGGCATGGTCCAAATCTGAATCTTAAAAGGAACACTTTGGCTATTGTGCTCAAGTTGTTTAGGGAGAAAACAGTGAAATTAGGGAGAACAGTTAAGAGGTCTTTGAAATAATCCAGGTAAAAGATGATGGAGACTGACTTGAATGCAGCAGTAGAACTGGGGAAATTTTTATAAATTTTGAGGAAAAAGCTTAAGGGATTTGATGTTGGATAGGATATAGGAAATCAGAGAAACAGGTGAGTCAAAGATTAATCCAAGGCATTAGTCTTGAACGACTTGAAGGATGGAGTTGCCATATATTGAGATGAGAGAGATTATAGGAGAATTAGGTTTGGGACCAAAGATAAGATATTTGGTTTAGATAATCTTCTCCACACAGATGGTATTTAAATAGAAGATTCTGGATAAAATTATTAAGGAAGTGGATGTAGAAACAGAAGAAAAAGGACTGAACTCTAGGAAACTCAAACATGTAGAATTACTGGAGACGGGAAGAAACAAATAAAGGAGCCTGAGAAATAGTAGCTGGGGAGATAAGAGAAAGGAAGAAGGAGTAATTAAATGAGTCAAGTGATAGTGATGCCACAAGTAAAACAGAGACTGAAAATTGATATTTAGATTTACCAAAGCCAACAGGGGTCATGGATGAACTTGGAAGATCAGCCAAAGCCTGATTAGAGGATGAAAACAGAAAGAACCGGAAGAGAGAAATTAAAGCCAGCAAGTTCAGACAACTTTCTTGAGGTAGCATTTATAATTGTTGTAGAAAGAGTAAATTATAGAATCAACAGTGTTACATCTTACCAAAATAATAATAATAAAATAAAAGAAAGAAGAAAGGAAAGAAAAAAAAATTCAGATCTTCCTCTCACAGAATGTACAAATTAATACTCAGAGGATTAAGACTTAAATGTAAATATATAATCATATATACTTGTATTTATAAATACCATTGCATACATATATTTATATTTATATATACAATTATTTACAGAAAAAGAATGCATTTTTATTCAAAATACTAATGGTAGAAAACACAAGAAAATGAAAAAAATTAATAAATAAAAATTAAGGCATCTGTATGTTCAGAAGACATAAAATTAAGAGGTGAATGAATGACAACCTAGAAAATTATACTTTATATTTCACTGGGCAAATTGTTTACCACTTGTGTTTTGGTTCTGCATTCGTTGTTATCTTACCTACATTACTTTGTACTGCTATAGCTGGGGACTTTAAACTGCTTTTCCTAGATCCCCTAAGTAGCTGGCCTTCGATTAAGTTCTCCAGTAGGTGATAGTGAGTAGGTATTAGAAGGAAGGAAGAAGGAAAAAGTGTGTTCTGTGTATGGCTCTGAAAGTGGCAGTATTACGTAGAAAGGAAGTACTATATGAAAACCTTATAAGTGCAACCGTTATATACACACTTACATAGCTATACAACAAAATGACAATATCAAGGGAACACAATATGATAGATTTTGCATATAAGATGACAAACTAAAAATGCAAATTTTCAAAACAAATGTTTGAGGAAGGTGTCATTGTCATGGCATGAAAGACTTTCACCTGAGGACTTTTGACCCAGAAGAAAGGTAGATCCAGAGAGTAAAAGGGGGGGGTTGTGAATGGGGTTTAGTTTTGCTTTGCTTTCTCTTTAGGAGAGTGCTTCTCCTGAACTGTGACTCCCAAACTCCCACCCACCCACGGCCTCAATACAATCACAGGTGCTCCAAAGGGACCCATCAGGTAGCTAGAGACACATCCCCTGGATTTAAGGGAACACTGATCAAGCTGTAGCCTAGAACATCAGGACAATCGGCCACAGCTCTTGGCTGAGGCAACTGAGTAGGAAGAAGAAAATAAATTTGGGAAGGAAACATTCCTGGTCCAGGCCCAAGAATGTGAGTTTGGGGGGCTCAGGAAAGAGGTCTAAGGCTATTGTGAAGACTGTCCAAGGAGACTGACTGGAAGGTTCTGTGTGGTGTGGATTGCAGGAAAGCTAGGGTTGCGGGGAACAAGTCATCTGGAGGAAAAGGTGCATCAGAGCTCTGCAGGAGCTGTGGCAGGAAGGAGTAGGTGAGAGGGGCTTCTGAAGTACCCATGAAGGCACCCATGAGAGACAGAGTCAGAAGTCAGATGCACCCATTTCCACAGAAGACTGGGCCCTTCTGTCCAGTTCTGTCTCCCTGGGCTTAAATCTAATGGGTCAGACTGTGTCACAAGCAGTGGGGAGGAGAACATACTCAGAGAAGAGAAAGAGAGAAGAGAGAACCTCCAGTGGTTCTGACAGTGAGAAGGGTAGAGGAAATTTTAAAGTAAGTTCACAATTTTAATAAATTTCTGGGACTATACAATTATTTGAACCACTAAACTGAGACAGTGTTTACAATATAAAGTGACTGAAAGTGTTTTAACATCTAAGAGTGAGCAGAAAGGTTATGGAGGCTGCAAGAGTCTCCAGTTTCATCAAGGGGCAAGAGAAAATATAAGTGTGAAAGTTACATTATTATTATATACAGGAGAGAATGTTTTGTAAGCCATTCATATTAGATTTATACATATTTACCTAAAAATCTAAAATATGTCTTAGATAAATGAGTGCATTCACTGTGGTAATTGTGACTGGTGCTTAATTTTTATTTTGGTATGTATAGAATACCCCTATAAAATGCTTATTAAAAATGGAAACTTGTTAACCACTATCTAATCTAATTCAGCTCACTTAAGAAATCCTTAACAGTCAGTGCAAAGTGGTTTAAAGTTTAGGGTTTTAGGGAAACAGATTATATTATCATTTAAGTTTTGTCCAAGTGGGTGAATGCTAATGTATAGAAGAATTGCCTGCCAGTAAGTCCAATTTGTTTTGAGAGTGAGAAGCAGGTAAAACATATTTAGGACACATTTTGCACCCCAAATACTACCTACAGGCACATGATATATCAGAATCAAGTACACTGGAAGCCCTTGTCAGTTAATACAGCCCTTTAGAAAACCAACCAGAAGGATAATTGCCTCTGAAAACCCAATTCCCTAATGAGCTCATTACCTGAGGGATGGAAACAAAAGCTCAAATCAGTAACAGCTATTTGATTGAGTAACGGCAGTCTCTGGTGTTGGCCGGGTTCATCTTGTCTTCTTGCAGTGACTAAAGCTGGGTCCTTGGGCAAAAAGGGATTAGAAAAAAAATGAACTGATTAAAAATTTTGGAGGCAAAAATATGTTACTAATAACTGCTAACCAAATGGCTGAAAACAAGATTAGCACTGACTCTCTTTTAAGAAATCAGCCTTAATTAATTATTAACACTTATTTATTTGCAAAACTGATACGCGTTGAGAAAGAGTTGGTCAAGTATATTATTATGTGTGCTTATCTCCAATCCCATTAAATTGCGTATCAACCCAGATGCCCTATCTTTTTGGATTTCTTAAATATAATTGGCTGAAAATCCATACCAACTGTGGTGGAATCCCAGGATTCAGGCAATCTCTCAAGGGATTCTGCAGAATCAGGAAAGAAGGGATATAATGAGCATTTTTCATATTTACTGCTAGTTAGATTTGCTCATTATGGACCGTCACTCCATTCTTACATTGCTGATCTGATATTCTACATCAACCCAGGTGTGGAATTCATCTGGTCTCCCCTGAGTTTCCCCCAGACAAAACTCACACAGGGCATGGAAGTATGTAACCTATACACTAATTTAGTGTGAGAGAGATTTTACCTTACCATGTGGCTCTACTCCTGTCTCTGCCTCAAGTTTCCTTCCTCTCCTCTCAGATTTTCCTCCTTACCCTCAGGCAATTTCTAAACCCATTTGCTATATTCAAGGACCCTTTAATATCTCTGTCAAAAGGAAAGGACCCATAACTCCAAAACCCACAGTTTAGCAAAAAGAACCAGCTGTTTCTCTCCTCTCTCTCCCATTTTCCAGGAAGGGGGAAAAAAACACCATAAATTGATTTCCCCTTTTATTTGAGTTAGGCAATCCCATTTTCAAAAGCTAATTGTCTACAGTTAGTTGTGGTTAAAATTTTGAAAAAAATATGTATTTTCTTATGTTCCCATATATCCTACTATTTCATTGTCTCTCTGTCTTTAGCTTAATCCTGCCTATGTTTGATCCCCCTGTTACTTTTTTTTCCTTTTCCTGATTCATGCTCTTGCATCAACTTTCCTTTGCATTTCCCTTGCATCTTATTATGCCTTTCTTCCATATTCCATCTTCATTCTCTTATATGTTGTTCTAGTTTGCTAATGCTGTGGAATGCAAAACACCAGAGATGGATTGGCTTTTATAAAAAGGGGATTTATTTGGCTACACAGTTACAGTCTTAAGGCCATAAAGTGTCCAAGATAGCACATCAGTAATCAGGTACCTTCACTGGAGGATGGCCCATGGCATCCGGAAACCTCTGTTAGCTGGGAAGGCACATGGCTGGCATCTGCTCCAAAGTTCTGGTTTCAAAATGGCTTTCTTCCAGGATGTTCCTCTCTAGCAAGCCTGCTCCTCTTCAAAACATCACTCATAGCTGCACTGAGTTCCTTCTCTTTGAGTCAGCTCATTTATATGACGCCACTGATCAAGGCCCACCCTGAATGGGTGGGGCCATGCCTCCATGGGAATATCTCATCAGAGTCATCACCCACAGCTGGGTGGAGCACAGTCCAAGCAAATCTAATCAGCACCAAAATGTTTGCCCCACAAGACTACATCAACGATTATGGCGTTTGGGGGACACAATACATTCAAACTGGCACATATGTAATGGTTAAAAAATTTGATTTGAACCCAAGTCATTCTTACTTCAGTGATCAATTTCTCTATTTTATCAAGCTGTCTGTGTGTATGCTGAAACCAACTACCTTTTCCAACAATTTTCTATTATGTATGTATTAGATGCTTGAAGTTATCGAATAGCAGGAAGGATAATTTTTATGTGATGCTAAATATTTAAATATTATATTATTGCAATAAGAAAGCTAAATATGTTCCTGTTAAATTTGGATATATCTATTTAAAATTTTCATTTAAATTAAAATTCACCCTTATATAGAAAATATCCTGTTTATATTTGTATCTCTTTAGTCAATATGAGATAACCTTATTCATTATTTTATCTATGAATAGATTTATATTATTTCATATCATATTATTCATTCATTTAGCAAATATTTCATTGCACCTGCAATTTGTTCTCTATCTATTCTAGTGCAAAGAAAAAAGACAGTGCAAAGAAAAAGACACAGCAATATGACAAGAATTAAACTAGAGCTATGAATAAGATTCTTAGGAATGATGGAGGAAGAAACAGCTAACATATACCATAATAATAATAATGACAATAATGTATGAAAGACTTTCAGGAAATTAATATACCATTTATTCTCTGTTTTACAGATGAGGGAAAAATGTTCTATGTAGGTTAAATGATTTATGTAAATTTATATATTGAGAATATAGTAAGGCAAGATTTGAAAACTTGTCTCTGATTACAAAATCCATTCACTTAGAAGTTATACTATATTGTCCTTATCTATAAATTGCACCTTCCTATAGAATATGAGAATGTATAAACTTGAATGGTAGACATAAATCAATTTAATTCAATAAAAGAAATTCCAAAAGAAATATTCATCTGAACAATATATTTCCATCCTTTCTGAGTGAAATAAACTTCATGTTTCTTTGGTGTATTCAACATGATCTTTGACAACTTCTGCTTATTGTGCCAAATAAAATTTCTCCTAGAGGATCTGTTTTGAAATATATTCAATGCATATTCAAATTATGAACTAAAAAGTAGAATGCATATCTGCCTTGGCCATGAACACTCATGCCAGGCAGTGGCAGTGATAAACATATGAATGCAGCAGTATTTAAAGGTGGTTTCCAAGCAATCTAGGATAATAATTAGAGAACTCTTCACAAAAGAATTATAGAAATTCCTAAATAGACAGCTCGCTATCTTTTATATCCTGGTTAATTTAAAAATCACTCAGGGTATGTCATCACTTCTTTACAGTTTAGCCCACTCTAGTGCTGAACGGGGAAACAGTCATCAATAAGTCAGTGGCCTATGGATTTAAAAATTTACTTTATCTGAATGATGCTTGTTATAAAGTTATTTAATAAGTGAAATTGATAACAGTTAAAGTTATTCAACCAGAAACTTGCTTTTACTTATTATGAATTGAACCATCTAACAAATGCATGCTCTAAAATGTTATGTGCCTTAGGTAGGGACCATAAAACCAAGACTATCACTTATGTCATGCGAAAGTAAACATCTCCAAAAGAGGGATACTGACATCTTCAAGAAGACAGTTTAAGACACTGTAGTGAATGTTCCCCCCTTAGAAATAGGAAATAAAAGGGGAGTTACAACTCTCTTAATACAGACTATTGAATGCTGAATTGAAAAAGAAAAAAAAATAATAATCTAAAAATGGTAAGATGGTAATGGGAGAAATGTACTGGTCTCGATCCTCTGCCAGCTCAGATCCATGTGGCATTTTGTGTAACTCAAGGCCATGGCTCCCCAGCCTGGGCACTTTCTAACATAAGTTCCTGATGACGAATCCACCTCCATCCAAGACAATGACTTGGCAGCCTACACACATTCAAACACATGTTACTGACATCCCATAGACCAATGAAGTGTTTTGGCAGTCTGTGCACACTCAGTGCAGCTCCCTGAAGCCAGATGGATCCACAGTGGAACTTTAGTGAAACATATACATTCCCAGGCTGGGTCCCCAGGATCTGATTAATGGTGCACCTAAACAAAAATATTTGGTATCTTTGTACTTGGGCCTCATCTGGCTCCATGTATGACAGACTCAGGGTGCAGGTCTGAGACTGGTAACCTATAGGTTACCAGGGGCAGAAAAGCTGTGTGGAATAGGGGGGCTGAATCAATGAACAGTAGCATGGACCCAGGGCCAAAAGGTCAAGTGAAAAGGTAGATGAGAGTGTGGGAGTAGAGCTGTGCTGACAACAGTTGCCAGGAAAAACTGTATGAAAAACCAAAATACATCCCAAGACTCTGAGAGGAGGAGCTGGAGAGAGGAAATCCTCTCCTGGGTGGGGTGATGGGGTGGGGAGGGAGTCGTGCATAGTAGGGATTTCTTGAAATTTACTGTGCATATCTAGGGCAAAATGCAGGCTCAGAGAACCCTGAGAAAAATCAAACTGTTAACCATTGTTCTAAAGGTTTGGTATAAACTGGCCTATGCATTGAAAAGTACCTTAATAAACAGCTAATCTACACCAAAATCTTAGGTAAGAGGGGAAACTGACTTCCAGAGTTAACACATCAGAATAACCAAATGCCAGATATCCACAAAAGATCACAACTCATACAAAGAAACAGGAAGAGATCTCAAAGGAACAAATTAAAACCAGAGAAGTATGGACATTGGAAAACTAATCAAAGACATTCATTCAACTCTCCTAAATAAGTTCAATAAGCTAAAAGAAAACTGGGACATAGAACTAAAGGAAGTCAAGAAGACAATGCATGAACAAAAAATGGAATTAGAAATTTTAAAAAGGAATCAAACAGAATATCTAGGGATTAAAAACACAATAACAGAGATTAAAAACACACTTGAGCCATTCAACAGCAGAGTTGAACAGGCAGAAGAAAGAATCAGTCAACTAGAAGAAAGAACAATGAAGTCATACAGTTTGAATAGCAAACAGAGTAAAGAATGAAAAATAGCAGATCCTAAGAGATCAGTGGGACAACATGAAGCATGTCAATATATGCATTATTGGAGTCCCAGAATATGAGAGGAAAGAGGGTGGAAAGAATAATGGAAAAAATAATGGCCAAAGACTTTCCAAAATTGGTGAAAAACATGAATATGCACATCCAAGAAGACCAAAGAACTCTAAACAGGATGAACCCAAATAAATATACTCTAAGACATATCATAATCAAAATGTCAAATGCCAAAGATAAAGAGAAAATTCTGAAAGCAGCAAGAGAAAAATGATTCATCACATACAAGGGATACTCAATATGATTAAGTGCCAAGGTTTCATGGAACTATGAAGATTCAAAGACAGTGGTTAGACATATTTAAAATACTGAAAGAGAAAAACTACCAGCCAAGAAATCTATAACTGGCAAAACTGCCATTCAAAAATGAGGAAGAATTTAAGACATACACTTAAGGTCCATTGTTAAGTTTAAGATATTTGCTGAGGGAGTACATCACCAAGAGATATGGCATACAAGAAATGCCAAAGGGAGTTCTTCAGGTTGAAAGGAAAGGATGGCAGCTAGTAGTGTGGAGCAGTGTGAAGAAATAAAGATCTCCAGTAAGGGTAACTGTATGGCTAAATATAAATCCCAGTATTATGTATTCATAATATATAACTCTACTTTTATTTCCCATAAGATTTAGAATGCAATTGAAAAAGAAATAATCATATTTCTATGTTACAGATATGCAAAGTATAAGATATATGTATAAGTATAAAGATATATGACAGAAATGACATAAGGAGGGAGACTGTGTTTGCTACTGAGGTAAAGTTGGCATCATTTAACAGTCATTGGTTATAGATTTAGATTTTTGAATACAAACTTTAAGGAAACCACAGGTAAAATATTTAATACAGGAACACAGAAATGTCTTTAGCACGAGGATGATATTGGCCTTGTAGAATGAATTAGGGAGTGTATTCTTCAACGTTTTTGGAAGAGTTTGAACAGAATTGGAGTTGAACCTTCTTAGAATGTTTGGTAGAATTTCCCTGTGAAGCCATCTGGTCCTGGGCTTTTCATTTTTGGGAGGTTTTTGATTAGGGATTCAATCTCTACTAACAATTGGTTTGTTGAGATCTTCCATTTCTTCTTGAGTCCATATAGGTAGACTGTGTTTCTAAGTATTTGTTCCCTTTATCTAGATTATCTAATGTATTGGCATACAGTTCATAGTATCCTCTTATAGTCCTTTTATTTCAGCCAGGTTAGTAGTAATATCCCCCTTTTCATTTCTGATTTTCATGACTTGTATCCTCTCTCTTTTTTTACTTGCCAGTCCAGTTAAAGGTTTGTCAATTTTATTGATCTTTTCAAAGAACCAACTTTTGGTTTTGCTTATTCTATTGTCTATTGTTCTTTGTTCTCTATTTCATTTATCTCCACTCTAACTTTGTTATTTCCTTCCTTCTTTGGGCTTAACTTGCACTTCTTTTTTCTAGTTCTTCCAGTTTTGAGGTTAGGTTTCTGATTTGGAGTCTTTATTCTTTTTAATATATGCATTTAGAGCCATAAATTTCCCTCTCAGCACTGCCTTCACTGCATCCTGTAAGTTTTGGTATGTTGTATTTTCACTTCCATTTGCCTTAAGATATTTCCTAATTTCACTTCTGATTTCCTCTTTAACCCATTGGTTGTTACATTTCCACATACTTGTCAATTTTCCATTTCTTCCTCTGTTATTAATTTCTAGCTTCGTTTCAATGGCATTGGAGAATATGCATTGTGTAATTTCAATATTTTTGAATTTATTGATACTTTTTTTGTGACCTAACATATGGCCTATCCTGAAGAATGATCCAGGTGCATGCAAGAGGAATGTGTATTCATTTTTCTTGGGTGAAGTGTTCAATATATGTTTGTTAGGTCTAGTTGGTTTGGAGTATCAATCAAATCTTGAATTTTCGTATGATCTTCTGAGTAGAAGTTCTACGCATTATTGAGAGTGGTGTATTAAAATCTCCTACTCTTAATGTAGAACCGTCAATTTCTCCCTTCAAATATGTCAGTATTTGCTTCATATATTTTTGGGATTTGCTATTAGGTATATATGTATTTATAATTGTTATATCTTCTTGTGGAATCATCCCCTTTATCAGTACACTGTGACCATATTTGTCTCTCATGACTGTTTGTGACTTAAAGTCTATTTTATCCAATATAGGTATAACTATCCCAAGTCTCTTTTGGTTCCTGCTTACATGGTATAATTTTTTCCATCCTCTCACTTTCAAGCTACTTGTATATTTGAATTGAAGGTGAGGCTCTGGCAGACAGGATATAATTGGGTCATGCTTTTCTATCCATTTGGACAATTTCTGCCTTTTGACTGGAGAGTTTGATCATTTACATTTAAATCACTACTGATAATAAGGACCTTCCTCAGACATTTTGCTATTTACCCTTTGTATGTCCTTTATCTGTTTTGTCCCTCACTTCCCTTAATGCCTACTTTTATATTTATTTGATGTTTTGTATCGTATCATGTTAAGTGCCTTCTCATTTTTATCTGGGTATACTTTTCATCTATTCCCTTGTTGTTACCATAGGGTTAAAATTCAACATCCTAAATATATAACAATCATATTTGTCGTGATACTAGCTTAACTTCACTAGCATGCACATATACTTCCCCAATTTCCCCCTGACCCCTACTTTTTTTTTTACTTTTTACCACTTATATCTTTGTACATTGTATGTAAAAAAAAAATTATTTCTAATTACCTTTTATTCATTTGCATTTCAGCACTTGGATGAAGTAAGAAGTGGAATTAAAAAAAAAAAAAAAAACACAAAGCAAAAAAACAATAATATCAGAATTTATAATTATCCAGATGGCTACCTTTACTACAGGTCTTTATTTCATTTTGCTGCTTTGAACTGCTGTCTAGTGTCCTTTGCTGTCAGTCTGAAGAACTCTCTCTCTTTAGCATTGCTTATAGAGCTGTTCTGGTGGTGATAAACTTTTGTTTATTTCAGAATGTCTCAGTCTTGCCCTCATTGTTGAAAAAAAGTCTCACTGAATAGGAAATTTTTGCTTGCAGTTGTTTTTTTTCAACACTTTTAATTATTTCAGCCCACTGGCTTTTTGCCTCCATGGTTTTTGATGAGAAATTGGCACTCAATCTATTTGGGACTCCATTGTACATTTCTCTTGCAGCTTTCAGAACTGTCTCCTTGTCCTTTGCATTCATTAGTGTGATCAGTATATGATGGGGTGGGGTGTATTTTTCTTCATCTTGATCCTGCTTGGTGTTCTCTGGGCTTCTTGGATGTGCATATTCATGCCTTTTGCTAAGTTTGGGAAGCTCTTTGTCATTATTTCTTTGAATATTCCTTCTGTCTCTTTCTTTCATCTCCTTCTGGGATTCTCATAAGTGTGTATTCTTGTGCTTGATAGTGTCCCACAAGTGTCAGGGTATTTTTGCTTTTAATAATTCTTTTTTCTTTCTTCTCCTCAGCCTGACTCATTTTAGGTGTCTTGTCTTTGAGCTCACTGATTATTTTTTTCCGCCCACTCCAATCTGCTCTTGAAGCCCACCTGGGCATTTTTCCTTTCAGTTATTGTGGTCTTCAACTCCAGTAGTTCTGTTTGGCTCCTTTTTAAGATTTGTATTGCTTTCTAAGACTCCTATATTGCTCATTCATTGTTTTCCTGATATTCTTTACTTCTTTCTCTGTACTTTCCTTCATCTTCTTGAGCATTTTAAAGATCATTTTTTAAAGGGTTTATTCAGTATGTCCACATTCTCATCTTCTTCATTGGTGTTTTCTGGACTTTTATCATCTTCCTTTGAAGGGGACATCACTTTCTCTTTCTTTGTTTTTCTCTCATACTCTTTTGTTGCACGCTATATGTTTCAATATTTAAAAATGTTAACTCTGGGATTTATTCCCTGAAATGTCTGATTCTTGATTTTGTAACCAGCTGGTGATGAGACACAGATTTTATTGTGCTTCAGTCCTCCTACCAGGAAGGTCTGCCCAAAGTGAATGCAGTGTTCTGGGCTTTCCCTGTCTTTCTGGGCCTCTGTCTTGTCCTGGGCTTTTGCCTATTACTTCTTTTGGAATTTCCATGTTACAGGATATAGCTTGTCTCTTCAGTTTCCCAGGAAACTGACCTCCCTCCCCTGGGTGTTTGAAGCTGGCAGGCCTTCACCCCAGACTCTTTGCCTCTATAATTTCTTACACTCCTTTTGTTGCCTCAAGCTGCTTTTGCCTGGAAGGTAAATTCTGGGAGGAGGGTCATGCTGTAGTGGAATTTCTTAAGTCAGTCTTTCTTGGCCAAAACAGGGCCAGGGACAAACAAAGCAGTCCAGAGTGCCCTGGGGAGGGCATCAGGAAAGGCACCAAGAGCTTCTTCAATGACTCCCCAAAAGCTGAGTTCTTTCAGCCTGCCCAGGAAATGCAGCCCTTCAGCTAACTTTCCCCCACAGCCCTGAGGAAGTGCAGCCTCTTTAACTTTCCAATGCCACTGTCCTTTTCCAGGGTGGATTGAAACAATGGCTCCTATTGCCTTTGTCTGGGTGGGTGGAAACCATGGCTGCCCTCAGAGCCAAACACCTAGCAATCTGAATTTGTTAATCAAAATCCATGATCGGTGATCAGTCAGCCCACCCCTGGTCTTGAGAAAGAGGATTTTTATGTCCCTTTCTGTTTCCAGAAAGCTAACCAGGGGCTGGACCCAAAGAAGGCCTGCCACAAGAATGGGTGATAGGTGGCAGCAGCTAAGAGAGCAATTTATTGCAATTTACCAGTCTCTTCCTCCTGCTCTTCCTTGTATAATGTACAGTGTTCTTTTGGTCTCTGGGGCTTCAAAATAGTTATTTCAGACGTTTCCTGCCTGTGAAATAGGTCTTTTGCTGGAAGGATTGAGTCCTAGAGCTCTCTACTGCCATCTTCCCACAATCCTCACAGTTTATATTTTTAATGTGGTGCTTGTATGTTATAGTAAAAAGAGAAGCAGTCTGGAGTCTGGCCTACTGAGTTCCTGTCTTGATTCAGCCACAGGATAATTATGAGACTGCAAGTAAGGTACAGAGGCCTCCTAGACCTAATTTTTTTCTTATATGTAGATGGAAAAGATGAGCCTTAATGTTCTTTGTGGTACTATCAAAAAGATTCCAATTCTTCAAGAAAAGAGTTTAGCATTTAATTGGTATATGCCTGTGTATATTTATTTATTTACTTAAGAAACTTGGATACAAAGAAACTTCTCAGTTTTACCTAACCATACACTTGGGCAAATCTCATTAAGCCTCATAGAACATGACTTTAAAAATGTCCATTAATCACAGCTATAAAAGGCAATGAAGGGGTCCCAGAGCTACCACTGTGAGTCTGGATCTAACCACCACATGCTGCAGATGCCAGTTCAAGGTATAGTTCAGGTTCCTTTCCATTCCAAGTCTAAAATGGCAGCTCTCAAAGATCAGCTGATTCAGAATCTTATTAAGGAAGAACAGACCCCTCAGAATAAGATTGCAGTTGTTGGGGTTGATGCTGTTGGCATGGCCTGTGCCATCAGTATCTTAATAAAGGAATTTGCAAATGAACTTCTGCTTGTTGATGTCATAGAAGACAAATTGAAGGGAGAGAAGATGGATCTCCAATGTGGCAGCCTTTTCCTTAGAATACCAAAAATTTTCTCTGGCAAAGACTATAGTGTGACTTCAAACTCCAAGCTGGTTATCATCACAGCTGGGGCATGTCAGCAAGAGGGAGAGAGCCATCTTAATTTGGTCCAGCATAACATGAACATCTTTAAATTTGTCTTTCCTAATGTAAAATATAGCCTGAACTGCAAGTCTCTTGTTTTTTCCAATCCAGTGGATATCTTGACCTATGTGGCTTGGAAAATAAGTGACTTTCCCAAAAACCGTGTTATTGGAAGTGGTTGCCATCTGGATTCAGCCCAGTTCCATTATCTAATGGGGGAGAGGCTGGGATTTCACCCATTAAGCTGTCATTACTGGGTCCTTGGGGAGCATGGAGACTCTAGTGTGCCTGTACGGAGTGGAGTGAATGTTGCTGGGGTCTTCTTGAAAAATCTGCACCCTGAATTAGGCACTGATGCCAATAAGGAAGAGTGGAAAGAGGTTCACAAGCAGGTGGTTGACAGTTATGAGGTGATCAAACTGAAAGGTATACCTCCTGGGCCATTGGGCTGTCTGTGGCAGATTTGGCAGAAAGTACATTGAAGAATCTTAGACAGGTACATCCAGTTTCCACCATGATTAAGGGCCTCTATGGAATAAAAGATGACATCTTCCTTAGTGTTTCTGGAAATCTTGGGATAGAATGGCATCTCAGACATTGTCAAAGTGTCTCTGACTCCTGAAGAAGAGGCCCGTTTGAAGAAGAGTGCAGATACACTTTGGGGGATCCAAAATGAGCTGCAATTTTAAAGTCTTATAATGTTGCATCACTTACTGTCTAAGTTACAACAGGATTTTTGTTGGGGATTGTGCATGTTGTCCTTTTTATCTGGTCTGTGATTAAAGCAGCAATATTAAAATGACCTAGGGAAAACATCAATTTCTTAAAGTTAGAAGCAGGAATGGTTCATAAAACCTTACAGCTATATCCTGATGCTGGATATGATATTTATCTTGGGTAGTCCCAAACTGGTTAATATAAAATACTTTACCTCTGAGGCACCAGTGCCAATTTTGCACATGCTACAGTTGTCTTTCAAACCAGAAGAAGGCTTGGTTACTATGTATTACATACCTTCTGGTTCCTTCATCCAACATGCGTAGTCCAACTTCTTTCCCCCCCATTCAGTCCAATGTATAAATTCAACATTGCATGTTTTGTGCATAACTGTTCTAAAGGATCTTATTTTGTGTACCAAATATATCAAAGTGGTGTACATTGCCATGTAATGTAAAAAGAAAAATCTACCTGTAAACAGTGCAACAACTATCCAAACGTGTCATACCATTTAAAACACCAAATAAACCAAGAACAGTGACTACTCTAAAAAAAAAAAAAAAAAAAAAAAGGCAATTAAGGAAACAGTGGTGCCAAAAACCAGTCCCTTCTCTCAGCTATCATTGACCTGGCAAGAATTCTCAAAGACTATTCCCTTAAGAATGAAAGAACTAGATGGTTGGGAATCTTGGGCCATCTTTAACTGATATCAAAACCCAGTTTCAGATTCTGTATAGTAAGGTACTTATGGACTTAAGCTCAGGTGCCAGATTTCCTGGGTCTAATTCCTGGCCACTTCACTGTCTGTGCAACCATTGTTTATCATCCTTATGCTTTAGTTTCTTTGTCATTGTATATTAATATTCCTATAGCTGTTGTGATGCTTTATTTAGTTAATATAGGCAAAGAATTCAGGAAGAGCTTGCTCCAAATTAGTCACTCAATAAATATGAAAATATTATTTAAGGATATAAGCTAAGGATTACAACTGATTACCAAAGCATCAGCCTTTGACCACAGGGATTCCTCCTATAGAGCTTTTCCACCTTCTTCTATCATGAGAGGAAGATTTTTTTATCAGTCCATAAGCAAGGATGCTACATCAGAACCAGGGCCTGATTTTTAATTGTCATAAGCACATCTTGAGTTAACATTCTGGCCAAAAAAATCTTTAGAAAATTTCTGTTTCTAAAATTGTATTACTGAAAAAATTTTAACTACAAAGAAGACTGTCTTAGAAACCTGTCCTTATCAGTTTTCTTTTACTCAAGATAAAACTTTCATAGCAATATTCTTCCCACCAAATAAAAGTGTATGACTATTTATACGCAATAAGGCAATCTTAAATTATTAGATTTTTCAGATTTGAATCATATTACTTCTACAAGGTTTAATAGAGGAAGTGAATTTTGAGAAAACAAGCAAGGAAATGATAAAGATAAGTATAGAAGGTATTTCAGATGGGAGTTACGGCTTCACAAAACACTTGGAATTAAGGGTGAGTTTGTCAAAGAATGCATGAAAACAGGATATAAAAGACAACCATCTAAATATGGAAACAAACCACATTTTTCTGTTTATCAGTTTGATTTCCGGAAAATAATATTCTTGCATTGCTTGGAGCCAAACTCTAATCTGAACAAGCCTCTAATTGATTTTAAATATATTGGATCTGTAAAATGTACCACATAAATGAAAAACTAGTTAGTAGTACATAAAGATTGGGCAGGTAAAGGATAAGTGGTAAAAGTCTGCTAGATGAGTGGAATTAAAAATATATTTAAGTCGGCCTAACTTGAAACAAAACTAAATCCTCTTAGCCAACTGCAGTAATTTCATTGTAATCTGCTACTCAAGAAATGAAACCAACTTGGATCTGTCAACATATGAAAAGAGGCAGTGCAAAAATAGGCCTCAGCCAACATGAAAAGGAAAACTGAGAAATACCACACCAGGAAGCTTTCTTCAACACCCAGTTTCAAAGCCCAGAGAAGAGAAATCCTTTTTGGAAAGCTTTTGAGATATAATCACTTAAACTTTGTTTATAGTGGCACAATGAAGTCTTTTCTATTCCTACCTTGCCAAAAGTATAACCCTAATGGATTTAGGAATACCAACAACTGACATACAGAAAACTTTAGGGTAGAAGGATATCAAGAAGTATGAAATGTTTCTATTATTTCCTCCTTTGTGTCAGCAGCTGGACTCTACATTACTTTCTTTCAGCTTTATCCATGTTCCCTTTTTGTAAACGTCATTTCTGTCAGTTTATTTCAAGCTTTCTCCTTTGCATTGAATTAACAGTATTATTGATTATGCTGTCAGGAGTTCCTTGCATTTTTGTTTTCACTTCCATCACTTACCTAGTGTTCCTAGAATATACAGTATTAGTATTTTTACTAACAAACTTTATAGTCTTGAGCTACCTTACAAAGGAATTTTCTGCATGTTCTCTTAAAAATAATTAAGTTTATAATCCTACTTGTTATGTAAACATTAACTGTGATTTATTTTACATCTTATTTTGCATGGCAAATGCTATGGTTTTGCATTTCCTATTTCTTCCTGTGAAAATAACTATTATTTCTTTTGAACAAACTGTTTAAAATAAGTACAAATTTTGCACTGATGTATCTATCTTCGATCAATGCCAAAATACTCAGTTCTGCTGCATAATTCCTTCTTTTGTATGCCCCTACTATTAACAAATAATTATATATGCCAGTTCTTTGCTAACAAACTGATTTACACATGAGGAAATCTGAATAATGATCCTCGTAGACCCCACTATTATTTAGCTCAGCTGCTTTAATGGCCATGACTATGTTGGCAAACATCTTTTATTTGTCTCAGAGCCTCTCCTTGTAAATAGCAGTAACTCATTCAGTCCCACCTGGTTATCACTGCTCTGCACTATCCTCATTTCTTACCTACACCCATAAAAACTCTTTTCTTTAAGAAGCAACTCTTACCTGCTCCCTTCCTCATCCCTGACTGGACTAAGTGATCTGGCTGTATGTGCTTTTTGTTTTGTTTTGTTTTGTTTTTATTTAAGCTGTATCATCTTAGTTTCCACTCCCTCCACCCAGCTCCCTTTCCTGGAGGTCAGTCCACCCTGCTTTCCCAATTATGAACATTCCAAATGCCACAGAGGAATCCAAGTCTTACCACTTTAGATGCATATATTTTAAAGTTGCATTTTACTAAGCACCAGATATTAAACTACCTGTCACATAAGCATTCTTGAGCTACTTTCCTAGAAGTAAAATTTAAGTATTGTGATCAGGCATAAATAAATATGTGTCCACATGTCATTTATCAAAACAGCACATTATTTCACATTGTTGGTTGATTTATAAGCTAAGCATCAAAACTCAAAAGAAGACAGCTTATACTGTCAAAACAGCTGTTTATCAAACTTGGTTTCTCAAACTTTATAACACAATTTTTTGGCCTAATAATTTGACAAAAGTGACGCTGCTATTAGCATTGGCATTCTCATTACCAAATACATTTCATTCCATGTTCTAATGCTTTTAATTACATTATAAATCAAGAATGGGGTCTGAACTAGTCTCCCATTAATTTTTTAATTTTAAAGAAATCCTGACTTTAATTTAAAAATATATTAAAGTATGTGTAAAAATACAATTTAAATCATCTCTAATACCACAGATATCCATAGTAAAGATTTTGATATATTTATTTCAAATATGTTTGCAATATTATTTATTGTAAAGAGTAGTATATGCTGACTATAGAAAATTTGAAAAATATAGAGAAGTTAAACATGATCATAAATGTCTTATAACTCTTATGCCTAGAATAACAACAGCAACTTGGTTATACCTTCCAACCATTATATGAAAAGGGGAAATTACAAACCTAACACTAAAACTTAATAAGGGAAGTATTTTACATCAATTTAACCTATTTTCCCTACTTAAAAATATTCCTGAAATTTTAAGTATTATTTTGGACTGTGTTACCTAAATGCAGGCTCACAATCTCCCATCCATTGAATATACTGCACTTGTTTGTACTTTCCAGATTGCAGATAACTTATAATATTATTGTTTTGCAATTACATGTTTTCAATTCTTAACATTATATTATTTTCATTCAGTTTCAAACTGATTTTGAAATGTTTATTGTATTTAACTATGCACAGTGTTCACTACAATTTCTTTTCTATAAAAAGTTTTCTACTTGTATATGACCAATTTACTTTCTTTTTCATTAATTTAGATAACTATTTTAAATGATTTTAAAAAGATATATTTTCTGAACAGCAGCATATTTGAGTATGTCTGTTGACTTGCATAAATGTCAAATAAGTTAGTTGGGTGTAAAATGTTGAGTGCAAGCTTTTATTCCTCAAAGTTCCTCTCTTTAATTTTATCATGGAAGAAGAAAAGTCTGTTGCCATAGTGGTTATTCTGTTTTACATTCAAATGTCTTTTCAACATGGCTATTTTTAATAGTGTTGTATGTGTGTGTGTCTGTGTATAATTAAAAATTTCAGTGTATACAAAGGTGTATGTCATGTCTTATTAAATCTACTTATGAAATCTGTAATCTGAATGAACAGACCTGCATATTTATCGTTAGAAAAATTTCTTAGGTTATATCTTTAATTGCTTTTGAAAACATTTGTTCTGATTTATTTTTCCATTGCATGTTTTAATTATTTTCATAGATGTAATATTCCCATTTCCCCTCAGAAAGCTGTTCCTTATCACACATTATAATATTTTTTCTTACCTCGTAACACTGGAATAATTATGATCTATTTATATTAACTTTTGCCAATGGTTGTACATGAATGTGTATGTAGGAAGATTCTACTTTATCTCTTGTTTTAACCCAGAAATCAGCAAACTTTTTCTGTAAGAGCCCTGTAGTGAATATTTGAGACTTTGCAGTCTACACAGTCTCTGCCACAGTTATTCAGCTCTGTCACTGCACCAAAGACAATATGTAAACAAATGAGTGTGACTGTATTATTCCAATAAAACTTTATTTACAAAAATAGGCAGCAGGCCAAATTTGGCCAGAGAGGTACAGTTTGCCAATTCCTGATCTAATCTGTGGAGACATGGAAGGTCCCCTGGCTCAATAGATTATACATAGGGCCCATTTCTCAAAATCTGGAAGCCTGAAGGCGGGCTCCAGAATGGGAAAAGGCCAAAAGCCTTGCACGTCTGAAAGCAGACTGCAATTTAGATAGGGGAATAGTCTCTGAGCTCTTGCTGGGCTCCTTCCGTGCTCCTGTCTCCTGCCTCCTGCCCCCTGCCCCTGCTGTTTCCTGTCTAGCCCCAAAGAAATTGTCCCTTAAGACTAAAGATATGTAAATACACCCTGTGGCTTTAGAAAAAATGTACCTGAGAACAGTCACGTAGGAAACTACCTTGTATGCTATAAAGACCTGTAGAAATGAGTAGAATAAAACTTTCTTTTGCATGGACACTAAAAACAGAGTGTGCTCCCCTTCTTTCACACTAATCAAATTGCAAATTGGCTGCCTCCTCTTAACTATAGCTGGAGGACAAGTTTATATACAGTTTCCAACATAATAACCTGTCTCTAGCAAGCAATGGTCACCTAATGCAGATCTTTTCTTTTAATCCAGGAAGCTCTCTACTTCCAGAGTCTTGTTCAGATATTTGAACTGATATGCACTTGAAACACTTTGAACTCCAGCATGTACTGCCATCACAGATCTTCTTCAACCCAGTTTTCCACCCTGCACTCTACTTGTGGGGACCATTTATCCAACTTGTAGATGAGCAAGGTTGTGCAATTTTCTGAATGCCATATCTATTAGTTACCTATTGCTGCATAACAAATTACCAAAAACTCAGCAACACATATTTATTAGCTCCCAGTTTCCATGAGTCAGGTATCTGGGCATAGTTTAGTTGTGTCCTCTTCTCAGTACCTCATAAGACTGCAATCAAGCTATCAGCTAAGAAGTCGTCTCATGTGGAAGCTTAGCTGGGGAAGAATATACTTCCAAGTTCATTGAGGTCACTTGAAGAATTCATTTTGTTGTGCTGTAGGAATGAGGGCACCTGCTTTTTGTTGGCTATTGATTAGATGCCACCTTCAGCTCCTTGAGGCTGCCTAAAATTCCTTGTCATGTGGGCTTCCCCAACTTGACTTCTTACCATTCAAGCCACCAAGGAGAGTATCTAGAATGAGTTTTCTAGCAAAAGGGAGTCTTATATAAGGCAACTTAATCGTGGGAGTAACATGCCATCACCTTCATCATATTCTATTGCTTAATAGAGATCATTGGGCATCTCTGGGTACCACGTTAGTATCTGCCATACCATTAAATTTACGCATCTAGTTTAGGAAATAAGGAACAATAAAAGTACAAACTATTTTCCACCTTTTAAATTTTAGTATGTTTTATGGGAAGCATATGGATGCCATACTTGTAGGTTGTGTAGTTTTAGAGATAACTCTCTGATTTGGAAAATAGGTTGCTTACCAGTACTTATCTGGGGTATTATAAATTTTTGTTATCTTTTCTAATCTCAAAATTATTAGCACTGGAAGTTGTTAAAGATTGCCTCAGCTACTTTTTAGCCAGGGAACATTTTAAAGCACAACCCTCCTGTTGCAGTCAATTCTAAATATATTATTTCATTTCAAACAACTTGTGAAGAGAGCAGAACTTTCCAGTCAGTTTAATAAAGGTAAATTCCTTGTAGGCAGCAACTGCTCAAGCATGATGATTTGAATCCAAAGGTATCATCATGATCTTGTAACAGAATCACATGAGAAAATGATCTGTACTCAGGAAGGTTTGCCAAAGCATACTCATTATGTATAAAAATTACCTTGACAAGGCAAGTTGGCATATGTTCATATTTCAAGCTATTGTAGCTCTGATACTAAATAGGGAAAGGTCAAGAACATAAGTCAGAATGGCTTGGCTAAATTGAGTTCAAGGATAGGTAAATGGCTGTTAAATAAACTTGAATTAGGCCTCCACTGATTTCATGTTCTTGAATCACCATCACATTCTTCAAGCTGCCTAGCTTACCAGTGAATGAAAAAATAACAGTCTTCTGAAGAATGTTAACTTATGTAAGTTTTGTTCCCTCAGTTTAGAAATTTAAGGCAAAAAGATACATGCCATCTGTAAATTCAGATCCATGTAATATCCCATTTGTCTTTACACTGAATTTTATAGAAGTAGGTTAAATTTATAATTTTAGTCCTGAGTGTGCACCTAAATGCATGTATTCCTTAAAAAAATTTAAGTAGATTCTCCAGGATTGTTATCCTACTATCTTTCTGTATTTGCCTTATTATTTAAAAAAAAAAAAATTTCTAAAAATTTGAGTATATCTTGCACATATTTCGTTCTCAATGTTTTCTTTTTTTAAATTTCCTTATATTGATGAAGTGGGTCTTTCATATATCATTGCTATTAAATATTTTTTTATATTTTTTCAGTAATTTTTTTATTGTAGAATATAACATATATACATAAAAGTGACAACTTTCCAAGTGCAAATTAACAAATAGCAAATTTCAAAGGCTATTAAATATTAAAACATTTTATTTGAATATGTTGCTCTTTAAATTTATTATGAAATATATGAGACACCTATAAAGACTAAAAAGTACTATAAGAAACCTCACAGCCTCAATCCTACCTACCCATAAAGTTGAAACAACCCATGTACCCCTCTCATATCTTATTCCCCTCCTTCCCTAACAGTATTAAACCATTTTCCAAAAATCATGTGTTGTCATTATCATCTATTTCTTCACAGTTTTTTCTACAAAGCCTGTATTTACAAAACTTATATTATTTTATTCAAATGCCATTTATAAAAATGCATCCTAATACATTTATCATTTGGCAGCTTTTTTTTTTTTTTTTTTGATCAGTATTACATTTCTGGGATTCATTTTTATAACTGTGCATGAACAATACTTTACTTTTTCTTCCCTTATAAATCTGTTCTATGAATAACTACAGTTTATTTATCTATTCTTCTGTTGATGGACATATAAATTGTTACCTTTGTTTTTCACTATTCAAGACAATGCCACTAGGAACATCCTTGCCTATGTCTCCTGGTATAAATTTATGAAGGATTTTCTTACCATGATTTGATATGGAATTACTGTGACACAGAGTGAGTGCATCTTCCAATTTGGTAAAAAATTGTGGAATAGCTCTCCTACTTACACCTATTTAATGAATTGGAATTACCAATTTTGTATCTTACTTATGAAATCTTTCTGTTCCAAAACAGTACAAATATATAGTTATATAGGTCTTTATTAACTCTTAAAGTTTATTGTTTATGGTAGGAGTTTGGAATTTTACTGTTTTTATTATCAACAACTAATCACCAAAAACTACTTTTGTCTAAGATACACTTATCTTGTTACCAGAGCTTTACAATACAACTTAGAGTTTGCTAAGTTAAGCCTTACTAAATTGTTCTTCAAAATTTTCTTGGCTGCTCTTGGCCATTTGATACACCATAGAATGGTGAGAATACACTTGCCAAGGTAAAAAAAAAAAACTTTAAGAATTTTGATTGGGATTGTGAGAAATTAATGAATAAATACAGGGTTAATTGCCAGTCTTATTAAATTTTCCTCATATGGATATTTTGTATCTTCTAATTTCATGAATATTCTAATGTATTTCAATAAAGTTTTTTATGTTTTCCATAAACATTATCACATGGCTATTGTTAAAATTATTACAAGATACCTTATAATGATTGTTGCCATCATAAATGGTACAAAATGTAATTAAAAAAACATTTATATTATGTTCTGAAAATTGCTAATCACTATTATTAATAGCATTAATTTGTCACTAGGGTCTCATGTTTTGTATGAAGGCCAAATAACTGAATAATAACAGATTTCCTTAGATATATTACTGCCTTTGAAAATCTTATAATTCCAACTCTTTTTTATTTTTGCCATGCTATATTATATAACTCTATCATTACCAACATCAAATAGAAATGGTTATAATGGCCTTCTTTTTGTTTCTATTTGGTTGTTATATATTTACTCTATCTTGTACTTTCAGTGTTTCTTATATTCTGGTTATATGTCATATAAATGGCATATGGCCAGATTTTGTATTTATCTAATATAATATTCCTTTTTTATGAGATGTCGACTCCACATTATATTTGCATATTGCATATCACATTTGTAATCACTTTTGACAATTAAGTTGAGTAAGCCAATGCTATATATTTTATGGGCTGTTACAAGAATACCTCACTTACAATACCAAATTCTACCCATATTAGTCAAGATAAGCTGGTTAAGCAGTAGGAACAACAACCACAATTTCTCAGTGGCTTAATAAAAAAAAAAAGGTTTACTTTTGGCTCCCAGAAATTCTCCCATGTCCAAATAACTCTCCAGAATAGTAGCCCTCCAAAAAAATATCTCTGCAATCCAGACTGCTCCAATCTTTAGCTTCACCATCTCAAAATGAAGCCTCCTCCACAATTGCCACAGAAGAGAAAGAGAGAAATGGGAAAAGTAGTCATAGGTTTTTCACTACCCTAGCCTGGAAGTGACACACACAGCTCCCTCTCATTTCATTGTCCAGAATGAGAAAATGGAGCAGCCTGCAAGGAGCTGAGAAGGGCTGTTTTCAGTGCACCTGAAATGTGTAAAGAAGCAGGTAATGGTGAACGGTAGTATTTTCCAGTAAAATCTCATGTACTTTTTTAAGTGTGATCACACTAAATAGGTAAATTAACCTAGGAAGAATGGATGAAATTATGATGTTGGAACTTCCTTTCTAAGAAATAGCTAGCCTTTCCATTTGTTCAAGACTTTCTTTGTGTCATTCAGGAATATTTTTAAATATTTTTTCATACAGAATGTGAACATTTGTTGCAAAGTTTTTTTTTCATCTAATTTATCTTACTTGTTACTAATATAAATGGGAAATTTTCTTTGATCCTATTTCTTCTGTTTTGTTGTTGGAATATATGAAAGCTACTGATATTTTATACTATTATTATTAATTATTAATATACCCACATTTTTTGTTACACTACACAAGTTTTCTTCACTTGCTTCTCTTTAATTTTCCAGGTATAAAATCAACCCATCTGCAAATGAAATAATTAATCTCCTCCAATGTTTATGTCTTTTATATTTATTTTTCTAATTTTATTGAATAGTAGCTAAGGACATTTAAAAAAATAATAGTGTAAATAGTGGATATCCTTGTCTTTTTCTACACTTGAGTGACAATGCTTTCAGTATGTTTCCCTTATGAATGATGCTGGGCTTTGGGCTGAAATGAATCCATTTTACACATGCTAAAGAAACTTTTATCTTTTCCTATTTTTCATATTTTGAGAGTGCAATTTTTATAAACCAAGGCATTGAATTTTGTCACAAGTTACTTGTATTTCTACAGAAATGCAAATAAGATTTTATTTTTGGATTCCAAATAATGGGATAAATGATTTTAATATGTATCTTAATATTTTGAACCATGCTAGTCCTGGAAAATAACCCACTGGATTATATTACTCTGATAAATAAGCCTAGATTCTGTTTACTAATATTTTATTGAGAATTGTTACATCAAAATCCATAATTTATTTCCCATGTTTTTGTCTTTTTAAAACTTTTTAAAATTAAAAATATAATCAATGTTTCTGCTTAATTTAGAGAAGAATTTAGAAGTTTCCTTAATTGTCTATGTTCATGAGCAGTTTAAATGGAATTTTATGTGCTTTAAATATTTTACAAGATTTTTCTGTGCAACCAAGTGAGTTTATAGCTTTTCTAGAGGGAAGAATGGCTATTGCTTTGAAAACTTTTGCTTTTTCTTCAATGGAATTGATCTCTTTAGAATATCTTCTATCAATCTATCTACCTATATCTATCTATTACTCTATCTATCTTCACTGAGGGAGTAGTTTGTGTGTGTAAATTGTATTTTTCCAAGCATTGTTCCATGTCTGCCCTATTTTTAAATTCATTAGCATGTTTTAACCACATAGATTGTTTTTAATTTGTTCTTTTTTCCTCTAATTTTTCTAATCTGGTATGTTTTTTCTTTTGTTTTCATTAATTCATAACTAGTTTTCTCAATATTTTTTGCTTAAACTGTTTCTAAGTTATTTTTTAAGCTATTGAATTGGGTAGTGAATAACAATTTTTGTCATTTTCCTATTCATTAAAATCAATACTATACATTTTATCCTGAATAATTTTATTATTAGAACTGTTAAATTGTCCCTGAAAAGCCAAAACATTCTTGAAAATGAAGAATGAAGTTGAAGGACTAATGCTTCATGATTTTAGCATTTATTATAAAGCTATAATGATCAAAACAGCATGGTACTGGTACAAGGGTAGATATATAGACCAAGGGAATTGAAGTGAGAGTTCAGAATTAGACCTTCACATCTATGGCCAACTGATTTTTAACAATAGTGTCAAGTCCACTCAATTGGGAAAGAATATTCTCTATAATAAATGGTGCTGGGAGAACTGGTTTTCCATGTGCAAAATAATGAAGGGGAACCCTTAGCTCACAATGCATATAAAAATTAACTCAAAAATGGACCAAGACCTAAATATAAGAATCAGGACTATAAAACTCCTAGAAGAAAACATAGGGAAACATTTTTAGGGCATCATGTTGGGCAATAGTTCCTTGGAACTTACATGAAAAGTACAGATAGCAAAATAATAATAATAATAATAATAATAATAATAATAGATAAATAATAAATAATAGATAAATGGGACCTCAACTTTTGTGCATCAAAGGACTTCATCAAGAAGATAAAAAGACAATCTACAGAATGGCAGAAAATATTTGGAAACCACATATCTGAGAAGTTTTTAATTTCCAGAAACTAAAAAGAAATCCTACAACTCAACACAAAATGGCAAACAACCCAATCAAAATATGGTCAAAAGACTTGAATGAGCATTTCTCCAAAGAAAATAATCAAGTGGTCAAAAAGCATATGAAAAGAAATTCAACATCTTTCTGGTTTGCTAATGCTGCTGGAATGCAAAATACCAGAGATGGATGGGCTTTTATAAAGGGGGTTTATTTGGTTGCAAAGTTACAGTCTTAAGGCCAAAAAGTGTCCAAGGTAAGGCATCAGCACAGGGTACCTTCACTGAAGGAGGGCCGATGGCATCCAAAAACCTCTGTTAGTTGGGAAGGCACATGGCTGGCATCTGCTTGCTCCAAGGTTGCCTTTCAAAATGGCATTCTCCAAAATGTCAGTGTCAGCTTCCAATGGCCATCTTCAAAATGTGTTTCTCAGCTGCAGCTAGCTGTGAGCTCCTTCTGTCTAAGCTTTTATAGGGCTCCAGTGAACTAATCAAGGCCCATGCTGAATGGGCAGGGCCATGCCTCTATGGAAATTATCTAATCAGTTATCACCTACAGTTGGGTGGGTTGCAACTCCATGGAAACACTCAAAGAATTACAATCTATTCAACACTAATATGTCTGCCCACACAAGATTTCATGAAAGATAATGGTGGTTTGGGGGACAAAATGCATTCAAACCAGCACAACATTATTAGCCATCATGGAAATGTGAACTGAAACCACAATGAGATACCGTTTTACACAAATTAGAATGGCTACTATCTTAAAAAAATGAAAATCACCAGTGTTGGAGAGGATGTGGAGAAATAGGAACATTCATTCACTGTTAAAAGGAATGTAAAATAGTGCAGCCACTATGGGAAACAATTTGTCAGTTCCTCAGAAATTTAAGTACAGAAGTACCATGTCCCAGGAATCCCATTTCTGGGTCCATACCCAAAAGAATTGAAAGCAGAGACTTGAACAGATATTTGCATACTGCTGTTCATAGCAGCATTATTCACAGTTGCCAAAAGATGGAAATAGCCCAACGTCCATCACAGATAAATGGATAAACAAAATGTGGTCTATACACACAGTGAAATATTATGCATCCTTGAAAAGAAATGAAGCTCTGATGCAAGTGACTACATAGATAAACCTTAAAGACCCCATGGTGAGTGAAATAAGCCAGACACAAAAAGACAAATATTGTATGATATCACTGATATAAAACTTAGAACAAGCAAATTCATAGAGTTAGAAACTAGAATACAAGTTTCCAAAGGCCAGGGAAGGGAGAGTGAAAGCTTAATTGGGACAGAATTTCTGTTGAGGGTGATGGAAAAGTTGTGGTAATGATGGTGATAGTTGCCCAATATTGTGAATGTAATTAACACCACTGAAATAAATATCTGAATGTGATTAAAAGGGGAAATAAGGGGTTGTAAGTATGTTATTAAAATAACAATTAAAAAATAATCACAGTCTAAATTTTTAAAAAATGCAAAAATATTAAATTGTAATTATGGGGTGTTTGATAAGTCCAATAAAGGACCACCTGCTTACCTGCCAAGTTCAACCAACTTAAACTCAGAACAAAGGAGCAAAGCAAATGAATGATTAAAGTATCATTGTTATTACTAACTGTGAGGTAAGAGGTAAGTGGCTCAAGACCAATTTCTAATAGGAAACAAAATGGGCAGGTGCAAGGCAAGAGGTAAGTGGCTCAAGACCAATTTCTAATAGGAAACAAAATGGGCAGGTGCAAGGCCCCATGGTAATCAGCATCAGCCTAGTAGTTAAGGCTGTCATTCCTGGTCAATCACAAGGCTTGGATCCTAGAAACACTCCCAGAATCAGGACTATAAAACTCCTAGAAGAAAACATAGGGAAACATTTTTAGGGCATAATGTTAGGCAATGGTTCTTGAATTTACACCAAAAGCACAAAGCCAAAAAAAAAAAAAAAAGATAAACGGGACCTCCAGCATGCTATGGAAGGGATTGCTAATTCTCCATGAACCATGAACAATGATTTGGTGAATCCTGTCACTAACTTGCCAAGTCATATGGTAGCAATCTGCAGGCTTGGTCTCCAACTTCTGACCATGCCAATGTCGGGGGCTTAATACTCTACCCTTCCAAGCCTAATCACAATCACTGAGCTGGCAGGACAGAGTTGAAGACAGGATTTTGTGACATCATATTTGCTGTTGGGCTCTAATTGTATTCATATTGGGCTCTAATTGTAACCAGAAGAGGGGTCAGTTTTTCCATAATCACATGACTTAAAAAAATCTATGGCACAAGGGTCGGGGTCCTTCTCAAAGAATTGGACGTCCAGCTCTGCCCTGGTGCTGTGTGCTGCCCCAAACATGTGCTACTGCTCCAGTCTCTGGGAGATTTTCCAAATAAACACTGTTGAATAGGTTTGGGGTGTAGTGCTGGGCTATATAGCCTTGTTAGCGTGACTCTGAGAATGTTGATACTGGAGAATGTAGAATAAATTTAAATGTTCTTATGAAGCTGATTAACCCATCCATTCAAAGGCAGCCCTGAATTAAAGCATGCAGGCCTCTCTGTAAGGAGACACAGATCCTCCTAATTTAGGCCCTGGAAGAGCAGAAAAGAATCATTGATTTTCGTATGCGGGCTCATTCCCAAGAGAAGAGGAAGGAAATACAAACTAGTTGGTCCTCTCAAGCACAGTCTTTATATCTAATCTCATTTATCAAGTAGGTCTGTAGAGTTCCAGAGCCAGAAATAAATAAGGCAATCTGAAGCAAAATGTATAATGCCCATGAGGCAATCTCTGCTTGATAGGAGAAATCAGGAGTGAGAAAGAAGCATCCCACCACCACCACTCCCAGCAATCTGCTAGATTTGGTTCTCTTAAGCCACTGTGGTTAATATTAAGATTCTGGTCAATCTGGTCTTACTCCTACCTTTCTGAGCTCCTTCCCTAATTCCAGTTGCTTCTTCTTGGCAAACCTCTTGGAGTTGTTATGCAGCACAAATTTGTTTTGAGAAGGCTCTGAAACTGGTCTATTAATCAGTCTCAAGGTCTGTTGGTAACCAAGGCTGGTCAAATACAGTCTATTAAAGGTCCAGCAATGAGATTAAATAGCATCATAAAGATATTGCAGTAACAACACATCAAATATAATATGCCCTATATGTGAATATAAAGCCTCTCCCATTATCAAAATCCCTTGGGGGAGTTCAAGTCCAAAGATTAAATCCTCTTGCTGTTTGCATTTCAATAACCAAAGGAATTTGTCTAAAACCAAAAGTTGCTATTGAGTGAAAACCCTGGACCCAGGGCCCCTCCCCTCCATAGTGAAACTGAATTATTTCATGTAGCCCCCTACTTGACCAGGACAGATGTTAAAGGTCATCAGACCTCCCCAGTGGGGGTGGGGGGTGGGAGAGTAGGAGGAGGAATGCTCAAATGCTATCATAAACAAAGCACTAAAACTCCCTTCCCCTGATCACTGTTGATAACAAATCTCCACACGTCTGTGTCAGAATACCCTACTGAAACTCTGTTCTCACATCCAATGGAATGTCTTTGTCCTAACCCTTATAAACCACTCCCTGGCACACCCTACTCTTTGTGGAATGCTAACTTTCATCTTTTCAGCTGGCCACTGCTGTGGAACCATCTCTGCTGTCTGTAAGCTCCATTAAATTCATGTCTAACTCTGTGCCTGGTGTGTTCTTTGGTCTTGGGGCAGAGCTGGGTTGGAACACCTTGTAAGTTAAAGTTCGGGGAAATTAAAATATAAATTTCATTTCCCTTAATTTTTAATTTGTTCTTTCTCAGATTTAAGAGCTAACGATATCTGAGAAGAACGGGATTCTTTCACTGTCAGCAGCTGGGATTACTTTTACTTAAGTGGGTGCTATTCCTTTAGAAACTATCTCTAAAATCTTCACTGAAGAATACAGAGTTAAATATGACACTGAGATTCTTTCTTCACGGACCCCATAGCTGCCACACAAGGTAAAATCACAGGCAAAATTGGGTTCACTGTATGTACAGGAGGAATCTCCTTGGCTCTAGCCTCACCAGGATGCCAGTCAATCTGGGGCCCACAAACTGTGGCTTTAAAATTATTTAGGGGAAATCTCATAATAAAAGTTTCAATTTGGCCTCATGTGTTCACCTTATCAGTGCTGCGCTGAGTGACATGGCTAACACATTCACTCCTAAAAGGGGCCTCATTGTCCTCTGCCACAGTGGCTGTTTCCACAGCCCCTAATTCTGGAATTGCTTAATGAAATGCGTTCATTTGCCAGAGCTCCTATCACAATACCACACAATGGGTGGATTTAAACAACAGGAATTTATTTGCTCACAGTTTTGATGCTAGAAGACTTGCTTCCTCCTGGGGTTGGTCTAGCACATTAATGCCAACTGCCAGCAATCCTTTGGGTTCTTTTTCTAGGTTCTCTTCCTCATATCACATGGTGACACCCTCTACTTTCTCTTCTGGTTCCCTTGGCTTCCTGCTTCTGGTTTCATTGATTTACAGCTTTCCCAGATGTATAGCTTCCAGGTCCTCCCTGTTCTTTCTTTATCTCTTTCTTCTGCTTATAAAGGACTCCACTAATCTGGATTAAGGTCAACACCCTCATTCACTTGGACCACACATTAACTAAAAATAGCATCTTCAAGAGATTCTATTTACATTTGGTTCACGCTCACAGGAATGAAAATTAAGATTAAAAGCATGTCTAAACTGGAGTACATAATTCAATCTACTAATTAACAGCACTGTAATATATATCTGAATGTGACTAAAAGGGAAAATGTTCCATTTTATATATGATAACAGAATAAACACTTAAAAATATCCGTGAAACTACACTACCCAGTGGACCCTAAGTTAAACCATGGACATTTATAAATTCTTATAATAGTACAATTATAAAAATATTCTAGCATCAATAACAAATGTTCCACACCAATGCAAGGTGTTAATTGGGTAGCACATAGGAATCCTATATGTTATAAAGAAAAAAAAAGAAGCAAGAATAAAGAACTGAGGAAAGAGAACATTTGGGGGAGAATATGGCAGCTGTATAGGTATATGTTTTGAGAGATCAATAGGCTTTAGATCAGGAATTTTCTGAGAGGGATTAACTAGATGAAATAATTATGAGAGTAAAGGAGAACATCCCAAGAAGTGGTATAGTAGATTGAATTATGTACCTATCGTCATTCCATCTTTTCCTTGATTTCTTGTACTTCTACTTTGTTGTCTGACTGCATAGAATTTATTGCTTATTATTATTATCATATTAATATGGGTCAATACTAGGGCATTAGCAACATGATCACACTTTAAAATGATTGGGCTTTCCTGATCCACACTGGTGGCAAAAAACTGAAGAACAAATATGCATGAGGATAAAACATACTCACTTCTAGACCTAGTTAAGTTTTTTCCTAAGAAATATAAAGTAGATTTTTTTTCAATTCTGCACTTTCCTTAAGGTTGTTTTCTTAGTTTCAAATATTCATCTTATTTGGTGAAGATTTTGCTTAGTTACTCCTCAAACATCAGATAAAATATAACCCTTTTTACTAACCACATTAACAAATGTTACAAATAGGTTACAGTTACCGATCAGCTCACTATTGTGGTTTTCAGCTCCCCACGGGATTTTCATGCCTTATTTTATGTGATATTAGATATGCAATTAAAAGGCATTTGTTACTCTGTAGCTATCTTTTCTGTGTCAGAAAGTTTTTCACTGTAATATTTCTAGAAATGGAAATCCCACTTTTTAAAGACATTTCACAGTTTTCCATTTAAACATTGCAAATGCAGAGAATATCATTAAACTTATATCAATACATTTAAAGATAGAGGTACATTAATTTAATTTCATTCAAAAATTTCTAAAATATACCCACCAAGCAACAAGTCTCTCTTCCTCCTCCTCTCATCCCCTGGTAACCTCTAATCTATATTCTGTCTCAACAAATCTCCTATTTCTAGTGTTTCAAATAAGTGATATCATACAGTATTTGTCCTGATATGTCTTACTTATTTCTCTTCGGATAATGTTTTCAAGCTTCATTCATGTTGCAGCATGTCTCAGAACGTCATTCCTTCTTATGGCCAAATAATATTACATTGTGATATGTGCCACATTTTGTTTATCCAGTCACCTGCTCATGGACACTTGGGTTGTTTTCACTTTTTGACTATTGCAAATAATGATGCTGTGAATATTGGTGTACAAGTATCTGTTTCAGCCCCTATGTTCAATTTCTTTGGGTATATATTTATGGATGGAATTTCTTTTGAGGAACTGCCATTCTGCTTTTCAGAGTGAATGCATCATTTTACATTCCCAGCAATAATGCACAAAAGTTCCAATTTCTCAGCAATTTTCCATCTTTTTAAAAATAATAGCCTTCTTATAGGTGTGAAGTAGTATCTCCTGGTTTTGATTTGCATTTCCCTAATGGCTGATGTTAGAGCATCTTTTCATGTGGTTATTGGCCATTGTGTATCTCCTTTTGGAAAAATATCTGCTCAAGTTCTTTGGCCTTTCTCTAATTAAGTAGTTTGTCTTTTTGCTGTTGAATTATAAGAGTTGTTTATATGTTCTCGATGTTATATTCTTATCAGATATATGATTTGTTACTATTTCTCTCATTCTGTAGGTTGTCTTTTAACTTTCTTGATAATGACCTTAAATGCACAAAAGTTTCTAATTTTGATGAAGTTTAATTTATCTGTTGTTTCTTCTGTTGCTTGTGCTGTATCTAAGAATACATTATTTTTGGTAATCATATCTAAGAATAAAGATTTTTCTCTATGATCTCTTCTATTAGTTTGATGGTTTCAACTCTTATATTTATATCCCTGACCATTTGAGTTAATTTTTGTGTATGGTTTGAGGTGGGGGGGTCAATTTCACTCTTTTGCATGTGGAAATCCAGTTTTACCAGCACCATTTATTGAAGAGTCTATTCTTTCCACGTTGCATGTACTTTGCCAGCTTGTCAGAAAACAATTGGCCATAAATCTGTGGGTATATTTTTAGACTTTCAGTTCTATTCCATTTGTCTGTATGTCTATTATTATGCCAATACTACATTGGTTTGATTACTTTAGCTTTGTAGGAAGTTTGAAATCAGAGAGTATGAGTCCTCCAACTTGGTTCTTCCATTCTTTGAAAATTGTTTCAGAACAACTGCAAAAGCAGAAAGTTCTCTGGACTGTTCACAAACTTCATTTAATTCTTTTTGTCTAATCATAAAAGAAATGCATACACACACTGTTCTAGCTTGCTAATGCTGCTGGAAAGCAAAACACCAGAAATGGATTGGCTTTTATAAAAGGGGTTATTTGGTTACACAGTTACAGTCTTAAGGCCATAAAGTGTCCAAGGTAACACATCAACAATCAGGTACCTTCACTGGAGGATGGCCAATGGTGTCCGGAAAACCTCTGTTAGCTGGGAAGGCACATGGCTGGCATCTGCTCCAAAATTCTGGGTTCAAAATGGCTTTCTCCCAGGACGTTCCTCTCTAGACCACAGCTCCTCAAAAATGTGACTCTTAGTCACTCTTGGGGTATTTGTCCTCTCTTAGCTTCTCTGGAGCAAAAGTCTGCTTTCAACAGGGTGTCTTCAAACTGTCTCTCATCTGCAGCTCCTGTGTTTTCTTCAAAGTGTCCCTCTTGGCTGTAGCAAGCCTGTTCCTTCTGTCTGAGTTTATATAGTGCTCCAGTAGACTAATCAAGGCCCAAGCTGAATGTGTGGGGCCACACCTCCATGGAAATTATCCAATCAGAGTTTTCACCCACAGTTGGGTGGGGCGCATTTCCATGGAAATAACCTAATCCAAACATTCCAACTTAATCCCCACTAATATGTCTGCCCCCACAAGATTGAATCAAAGAACATAACTTTTTCTGGGGGGCATAATATATACAAACTGGTACACACACATTTTTTAAAGAACAGAAAAAAATAAGGAAAACTATCTAATGAATTCACTCCATTTTGACAGGTGGTTTGACTTAATATTTCCTGAGTTTTTATATATTTAAAGTTACTTGATTGCACCCTTCATGCTGGAAAGACAGTTTGGTTGGCTGTAGAATCCTTGATTTCCTTGGTTTTCACCTTGAATGTATTACAGGTGCTTACTCCCTGGATTCTGGGACTCTAGCTGGGGAGACGTCTTCTCCTGACTCTGTTTCCATTTTATTTATTTTTAATTTTTTTATTGCAGGCAAATCTAAACCAGTTCTCCTTCATAAAACAATGTTTCTTTCAGTATGGGCACTGAAGCCTTCTTTAATTTCATGAAAAGTTTATTGAGTTAGGTTTTTACATATTCATTTGTTCCATTATCTTGATTTGATTCTTTGGGGATTTCATTTATACAGACTTTGAATCATTATTATCTATAAAATTTTCTCTCTACTCTTATATTTGCTACTCTGTTGACTTTCTGTGATATCTATACACCTTCCTATGCCTTGAAATTTAGTCTTTATTTCTGAAATGTGTCTTCTGAACCATGCCTGTTCCCCCTTCCTCACCATGTTCTGCTAGCTTGTTTCCCATCATCTTACAGTCAGGACATCAACTCCTGTTACCTGTCTCTTTCTTGTACTTTTGCCTTGGAATTTTACTTTATAGATACAGATGCTTCACTCAGGGTTTTTTGGTTTTTGTTTCGTTTTGGTTTTGGTTTTGTTGTTATTGATTATGTTGAAATTGGTGTTACAATTTTAATCTGCTTTTTGGTAACATTTTCCTTGTCATTGTCATCATTTTTGCAGTAGTTGCGCTGCATTTTTCATATACTTTTCTTATAATATCTTCTAATGGAACTTGATTTTCTTATTATTCATATTTGAATGAATTGTATTTTTTCTGGGTTAGTAATAGGAGATTCCTGTGGCAGTGATGGTATGGTGGTGCGAGGATTGTTTTCCAGATTTCCTGTTCAAGGGCTCCATTTTATCTGGCTACAGCTAGAGACTATTCTTATAAAACATAGTATCTCTGTATAGTTGTGCCTTACAGAACCTGATCTTTTTATAAGGGCTTTTCCCAAACAATCCTGTGTGTGTGTGTGTGTGTATGTATGTGTGTTTAATCACACTGCCATATTTAGGGATTATAGCACTTGCCTTCGTGGGTGATGCATTCATTTTTGAAGGGGTATTTTGCTGGCACTTTCTGACATCTGCCATATCCAGAGCAATTTTCTATCTACTGAAGTCCTTTACCATTTCAGTCTTGCTCAGAATAGTTCCTTTTCAGGGTGCTCACCCTACCAACCATTACAACTTCTTGAACAAGCATCCTAAATATTTCCTTTGATCTCAGATATCTTTGGTGTTCACTTTAGGGCAACTGGAGTTCTGGGTTTTCTCTGACTTCTCATTGCACTGAGAATGTGGACCATGGGTCTTTGTTGAAATTGTTCTGATTTCTTAGAATTGAGGCTTTAGAACTTAGAATGATCATTATACTCCCACCTGAGCCACAAGTCCTGTGTGAGTCCTCTTAAATGTGGTGTTCCAGTTTGCTTATGCTGCCATTATGCAAAATACCAGAAATGGATTGGCTTTTATAAAGGGGGTTTATTCAGTTACAACTTTAAAGTTCTAAGGCCATAAAAGTGTCCAAACTAAGGCATCAACAAAAGGAACCATCACTGAAGGAAGGCCAATGGTATCCGGAACACCTCTATTAGCTGGGAAGGTGCATGGCTGGCTTCTGCTGGTCCTTTGCTCCTGGGTTGTGTTTCACAATGGCTTTCTCCAAAATGTCTCTGGGTGTCTGTTTTGGTTCTTCTCCCTTAAATACTCCAGTGAACTAATCAAGACCCACCCTGAATGGGCAGGACCACACCACCATGGAAATAATCTAATCTAAATTATCACCCACAGTTGGGAAAGTCACATCTCCATGGAAACACTCAAGAGATCCTGCCTAATCAGAATGCTAATAAATCTGTCCCCACAGGATTGCAGTAAAAAACATGGCTTTTGGGGGGACATAATATATCCAAACTAGCACATTTGGTATCCCAAAGTCAAAATGCTAATAGAATCTAGTCAGGAAAAAATAAAGGAGGGAATTTAGCTGGATTTTAAAAAGATGATACCTTGAATTCTCTGGGCATACATATTGCATACATATGTCAGAATATTCTTCATTTCCACACAAAGTGCCTCCTCTCATTTTCCTTAAAATGTGAAACCCTCTCTTTCATTTTCCACTTTTGGTTGTCCAAGGGGAAGAAAAGCAATATAGTAACCATAATGTTATACATCAACTAAGACTTGCCATCAGGGCTAGGGGACATTAGGGATTAGCAAGGATGGTGGCCAGAAAGTGTGCACTGCTTCTCTACTCAGGTTGAATGTGCCAGATATTCAAATCACTGAAGAAAATCAAGAAATTTGGATTTGTATGTGAAATCTCCTACATTCGTTGATGGTGTGTTTCTAAAACCATGTTCAAATCAAACATGTTTGTGAGCTGTATCTGAGCAGCAGACTTCCACTGTGTGAAGTCTTTGTGAACTCTTAAACTGTAGTGTTATTATTATGTTTAACATCATCTTTATTCATGTCAGATAGAAATGTCTGAAAGTGGGCACATGAATGGCATATTTCATTTTTGACATTTGTCTCCAAAAATCTCACTGGAAAGTGTGGGCTTAATTTTTCTGAAATTAATGGAAAGCACATTTACTTCTCTGTCAGTAAATCCTCCCAGTCATTTCTCATTTAAATTCTTGCCCATTAAACTATTTTTTTTTCTGTTCTGTTCTTTTGGATCACTTTATACCTTGATAAATTGAACATTTTTACTTTTTCCTATCACATATTCTACATCCAATGCTCCTCTTATTATATTAACATAAAGGATTGATTAATAATTTTACTGGGGAGACAGCAACATCCATTTACAATGTCCTCATGGGCATTATAGGACTGTATAGTACTGCAGATAATTATGAGAACAAAGGCCCAAAGGAAGCCTTTGTCATTTTCCTCTAATGACAGAGGAGGAAGAATACTATGGAATCAGATTTTTTTTCATTAAACAGAATGTTTCTATATTCATAATATATATGTGTTTAAATGCATTTAGGCTAAATGAAAGAAATCAGATCAAGAAAAAAACAAACAAACAAAGAAAAATACCTTGCATCTCCTGTTTTATTCATTTTTATTTATTTTTATCCAAGTATGTCTTTTAATAAACTAACAGTATATTTTAAACCTCCTACTTTTCCCAAAGTCATCATGTACCCAATCCTCTACAACTCTTCTTTGTAACTTTGAAAAGTTGATGAACTAATTAGGAATATTGTCAATATATTTAATTGTAGCCATTGCCTACTGCCTATAGTAGGCACACAATAAATATTTGTTAAAATAGCAAGTTAATGAATGGACATAATTTTATTGATGTTAATTTATTCACTCTAGCTTCATGCCAGAATTTTCAACAGTTGAAATTAGTTATTCTGATTTTATTAAAAATGACACCTATATTGTATCTCCACATGTAATTTTTCCATTACTGCTGAATACACTGTACCCTTGGGCTTTGAAGGCTGGCAGAATGAGTAGCATGCTAAGTTGGGTGGTTTAAGAGATCCTTACAATTCAGTAGCATCTGTCAAAAATTTTAAAAACCTCACATCATTTGACCTAGTGATTCAAGTTTTAAGAGATTTTAATTTTTAAAAATTAAATTTTATTTAATTATTTAAATTACTTATTTAAATTATATCAATTTGCAGTGATATAAAAAAAATATGGTCATAATGCAGTTAGGCCCCTGGAGGCAAAAGAATTTGACATGACAATGCCAGATTGACTGAGAGAAAGATTCAATGGGCAACAGAGAAAATGTGAGTCTCAAGTCTACTTTTAATGGCTTAGAAATTTAACCCATATTTCTTCATTCAAAATCACCTCATTTTTTTGTCAGCATCTTACCAAATTGTTTTAAATCCACAGAAAATTTGACCAAATCTGAAAATAGTAGTCATTCTGACAAATGGAACTATTTGCTTAAGGAGAGGTCAACAAATGTCTGCATTTATATACCCAATGACTTATGATTATAAATTCGAAATGTGTTGAGAATTTGGCTCCTTATTCCTTTAGTTTCATTTAATTCTTCTTAGCTAGATTGTTCTGTTCCATTGCTAAGGCTCTATTCTTTAATTTGAAATTGGAACACAGACTTTAAATGATACTTTCACAAAAAAATGTTAAATTTCTATTTGTTCACAAGATAAAGGTTATCTTTTCAATGGTACATGCAGGATAAAAATGTTGTATATTCTAGATTTCTAATTGTAAGCAAAATTTAAAATTTATAGGAATATTATACCACCTACACATGTTTACAAATCTATATGTTCAATTATGTAAGGAATATCTCTTGATGCACATAATTACTTTTTTTCTTTTGGAGTGTGGAACTGAGGGATTGGGGTCTGGAGTGAACTATTAGCAATAGTAGTAGTTACAACAATGACAATGACAGCAACAGCTAAGCATATGCCATGAAGTTCTATGCACTTCATATGGAATTTTCAATTTAATCTATGACAATAAGGAGTAAGAGGCATTAATATCATCCTCTTTTTTTCAAAGCAAGAAACTGGTGCACAGATGAATTAAATAATGTATCTAAAATCATGGAACCAGTTATCTGTCCTGAATTAACCCAAGCTATCTGACTGCAGAACCAGTGTTCTTAAACACTGTTTTATATTGTGTGCATATGTAACTATTTTCAACTAAAGTATGTTTGCTTAAATCAATGTTGAATGTGCATCTATTTTGAAAGGTCAAATAGTTCCATAAGGATCACTAAGAAAGACATTAATCCCCAATCCTGTAATTTTTCTCTTCCCAGAGACAACTACTTTCAATTATTTGCTAATTAAAATATATGTCTCTCCAAATCTCTAAACTGACTTTTCAGTTTTCGGCACTATCTATTAACCTCTCATTATGAAAGATGAAGTTTTAGCTCTATAAATCGCTTCCCTCTCTCTCCTTTAACCCCACAACAGGCATATTTTCCTCCCAGCCTAGTAATGCAGTTATATCAAAAATTTAGGTTAAAACATTTTTTTTCAGCATTTAAAATTATGACTATATAAATTCCATTCATTACCGAGACACGGAGCATAGTATACATTTTTTGTTTTCTTTCCTGAACAAATTCTATTTTCTTTAGAGTGAATTCTATCTTGTTTCATTTTGCTGTTTGTTTGCACAGTTTTCTACTTATGTGATATAATCTCAAGTATTCAACCACTTGTCTAAAACTCCTTGAAATACATTCACACTTAGCAGGTGTACTATTAGTTGTACTCTCAAAGAATTTCAACTGTCTGCTTCTACCTTAATCCAATGGGGGCTTTGTCCCCTACCTGTAGCTCACAACTATCATGTAGGCTTCTTGCTTCATCATGATATTGTATCATGGTGTGCCTCTGTTTTCATCCATACTTCTGACTTTCAGTGAGCTTTTTCGATCAAGAAACTCATCTTTTTTTCTGAGAAATATTCTTGAATAATTTTATTAATTATTTCCCCCTCTCCATTTTCTGTTTTCTTTTTTGAAATTAATATTATTAGGTGTTAGACACCATTGACTTGTAGTTTAATATTGTTTCTTTTGCTTTTTATATTTTATTCTGTTTTGTTTTGTTCTACTTTTTGGAAGCAAAAACATTAATATGCAAATTTTCCATTGAGTTTTTCAACTCAGATTTCATATTTTCAATTTTTAAGTTTTTTGTTTTAGTTTCTGATATTTTTTATTTAAAAAAATAGCATCCTCTTCTTGTTTATAAATACAGCACATCACTATGTCTCTGAAAAAATTAATGACCCCAGTGGTTTTATAGAGTTAGAAATTTCTATGATGTCAAGACTCCCAGTGTAGCAGATTGCAAGCTAACAACAGGGAGTCACTAAATGCAGTGTTGGGAGGCTTCTGCCTCCAAGCCAATAGTTTCCAATTCACCAGTGAATGTACTTCAAGTTGTCTCTTTACTGTGTTTGGTCTCTGCTCTTCTCAGATATATGGTGAATTTGGGCTTATTGACTCATCTTTAAGGGTAGAACATTCAAAAGTTAACTGGAAGCTCTGAGTGTGTGAGTGGGGCTTATCAGCTGTTTTATTTGCTGTAAGGGGAATTAAATCTGTAATAATTTCCCTAGGTGACTTAAGTTTCTCAAACAATTATTTTCTAGTATCTTGCCTGAGGAGAAGTCCAGCTTTCAGTGTTTTCAAACCAGAGGGGGAAACAGCTAATCTTTGTTCCAGAATATGTTTGCTTATTTAATCCCCCTGTTTTCTTTACAGTGCCCACTTATTCAAATATGTCCAGCATCTTAGGCTACATACCCTGTTGCACCCTCTCCAGAAAATAAGCCTCCTGCATTATGTGTTATTCATAATATGCAGCATGTTTTTGGTGTCAATTGGCACTTAAAATAAAGGTTGTGTTTTTAGAAAGATGTATATTGTTTTGACACATATTTCTGTTCAGACGTGAAAGTGATAAAGTAATAAAAGCAAATATTTTCATGGTATTTCTATACTGACAAAACACTGTATTACTAAGGCTCTATCAAGAAAGATTTTATTTCAGTTTGCATTCCAGAATGAAAAAAACATTTTGATTAGAGTTTCAGTGTGTACAGAAATTGCCTGCCCCCAATTCAAACCAAAGAACCAAGAATTCTCACACCAAATATAAACCTTGCTTAGTTTTCATGACACCTACCTCCAAGCAATAAGCATGAAAATATCTGCATTTCTTTTTAGTTTTGTCAGTCACTGTCATGTAAGACTTGCCAAATTTCCAGGGTACCATCCAATATTCTTGTGCTTCAGTTTTTCTTACTCTCACTCATGTTATATAGTTTCTTTTGTTTGACAATGTGAAGGCAGGCTTTGGACTATATTTGAACCATGATGTATTCTTCCTATTAAATCCAGTAATATGCTGTTTTTTCTGTTTTGTTTGGGGAATAATTATGTTCTCATATTGCTTATTTGGTGTCAAGAACTTTCTGAAAAAACAAGCAAATCTGTAAAATGTTTCCAATTTAAATCCTTTTTTTAAATTTTGGTTTACTTAACTTCCTTGTTTCTCAGTCTACACTAACAAGAGTGCATACATATACATACACTCATAAGAGTATACATACTCTAAATGTACATTTCAATGATGAAGCAATTCTCCCAAAATAAAGTGTTAAAATAAATGCATATTTATATGTATTTTGCTGATCCAAAGACATTTATAAAGAAAATTTTATGCTTAAATTTTTGTGGAAACTTTAAACAAAATTCATTTGAGAAGCATTTTTAGATAAAAACTCTGTTACTAAATCATCACTGCGTTACAGGTAGTTATTACAATGTGATTGTGAGAAAATTATGCTTCTTTCATTCAAAGTGATGCTATTGTGTAAATAATTTATTTATAAGCAATATGATCTGAAAAAAAGATTTGTATTTATTTTGAGGAAGTTTCTAAACTTTAATTTTAATTACAAATTTGTTCATAGGCTAGTATGTCCCCAAGTACAAGAGAATGTATGCAAATTTTATTTATCTTTTCACTTTTCCTGCAATTAAAGAAGTTAAATGTTATATGTTTGATGCTTTATTTCTTGAACAAAGTTGTTGCCATCATAAGTGATGACTCAGATTGTCATTTTAATACAAAATTAAGACTTCTAAAATGTGAGCATAGATTTTTTATCAGTAGTCTTTACCATGCATTAGGAAAATGCAATTTGTTAGAAAATGAAGCAAAGCAATTAGATGTCATTTAATGCATATATAGAGGATGAGTTTGATTTTCTAATTATTGCTTTGTTACCATTGGTCTTAAACCTAAAATTAAGAAATTCATTTTGAAATAAGATTTGTGGTTTGTTAAGTTTGATAAAAAAAAAAATACAGAAGAAAACACTAAAACTATGGCATGCTAAAGTTTACATACCACTGACAAATTACCAAAATAATCTTAAGAATGATTTTAAAATGCTGTGAGAGACAGTCTGACTGCTTCTATTATCCTTTTAAAGTACAATGTGCCAAAAAACATTTAAGAATTCATGACTTTCAAAAACCTAACCTGATTCAACAGAATTAATTCTAAATAATTTGACCATATGCATAAGATTTTAAAACAGTATAAAAATCCTGCAAAGAGAAGACTTTTAAATGAACATCAAATTATATATGCAAAAATTTAAGATGGATACTTTTGAATCAAGATAAGTTTTTCTTATTCTTTTTTTTAATAAAATGAAAGACCTTTTGTAATCTATGACTGATATCACCACCATAAGTTAAATCTTTGTATTGTATATTATCTTTCCATCTCTGTGCATGTGCATTAATATATGGCACTTAGATTAAAGTGCACATGCATTTTATGCACCACTTTTTCACTTACAATTTTTAGTTCATGAATATTAGTTCATATTTTCACATAATCGTTGTATTATTATTTAAATGAGTTAAAATTCTATTAAATTGATATTCCATAATTTACTTAACCTTCCCTTTGAGAAATTTTCATTTAATATTATTCTTGAAAATGAATATCACTATTTACATTTTTGGTAAGAGTTAATTTTAATCAATCACTTTAATTGAATGGATCAAATATCAAGTATAGTTAAAATAATTTTGGGTAAAGTTACAGAACCCCATAAACCATGAGTTCCAGTTGTTATATTGCCAAGTGAATATGGTTAAAATGTTAACTTTCCTGTCCTTCAAAGGTGATAAAATACAATTTTGGTAATTGAGCTAAGAATTCTTCAATGACCCTTCCCAGTTTCAAAATTTTGCTTAATTTTCTGAGTGAAACAGTTTTTATTTCCTAAAATTCAGGTGTAAATGCAGATGTTACTGGGCCTACTGTAACTTTATTAATACACATAATAGCAACAATACCCAGTCTTTGATGTTAAAAATAGCCTATTCTTTTCAACATATAATTCATTTTATTCATTATCAGTACTACTTCACATGATTCAGTGAAACTGTTCCTGGAATTGAAAATTAGACAAAAGGGAGTTCTTTTTTCTTTTATGTGTAATTTCTCATTCATAAAAAAATTAAGTTATAAAAATTAAATACTGCTACTTAAGCTTTTAAGTAACTGACTTTGCTGAATACAATTTCATGAATAAGAACTGTCCCATAAAATTGAAGGATGTAGTTAAATTATACCTATTGCTATTATTATATTGCCAGATTAAATTCCATTATTATACAAGTTCATGCAATCCCAGTGATTCACAGTTATAATAATAATAGCATTTCATAAATTAGCTAAAAGCTCACATTTATTAAGCACTTACTGTATACAAGCAGGTATATACAAATTATTTCACTTAATTCTCCCACTCTTAAAAATATTATATACATTTTTTAAATGAGGAAAATATGATGGAGAATTTACGACAGTTGTGCAAGTGTATGAAGCTGGTTAAGTGGTAAAACTGGAATTGAATCTTAAACAAATGTACTCTAAAGCTTATTTGGTTAGCCACTACCCCATATTGCCTTCCCTAAAATTGTAAAGTACTTGGTACACAGGAAGGTTTACAATGTTTAGTGGCAATATATGTGTGTGTGTGTGTGTGTGTGTGTATTTATAGCATACGTATTTTTCTATTTGCATAGTAATATGTGTATGTTTTCTATGTGCATAGTTATTCATACTTATGCAAATAATATATTAACACAAAATATATAAACATAGGTACAGAATACTAAAAATTTTAGCATATGTATGTGCACATAATACGAGCATACTGAAATAAAAAATTAAAGAAAAAATAACTCAAATGAAAGTTAGTTCAATAGCATATGTGTGAAACCAATTACCAGACAGCTGCTTCAGAGTTTGTGATTAAAACAATGCAAAATGTAGTGCCTTGGATACAGTGGTGAATGAAAAAAAAATTTTTTATAAAAACGAAAAAAGAAAAACACATATACTAGAGTACTATTGAACTTAAGTCTACATTAAGCTATCAAGTTGAGACTATAGATCAATTTTCATTTGCATAAGTAGGTTGATAGTAATCAGGACTAAATGCAAACAGTAGTAAAGTCTGTAGTTGGTTCTGTGATAAATAGGAGAGAAATGGTTTAATAGCAAAAGCCATAATTATCCACAGCTCTCAGTTTACAATTAGTTTTCTTTGACAGTTATGGTCATAAATGCCAGCTTTAATCATGTATTCAGGTTGAATTAGGCCCTGCCAATGTTAGAAGAGATCTAAGCCGCTTTCTTTCCTACTCGTAATGAAATAATAATGCAAATTCACTACAATGATGGGACAACCCATGTGAATTTATTATAGTCTTGGAGAAGTCTTCTGAAAGGGATAAATTCTTTCTGGTACAGACTTGGGTAATTCAAACCAGACAAGGAAAAAAAATGGAGCTGTCATCAGAGGCCAGGATATGGAATGGATTTAATTTGTATGAATAGGCTTCTTAATAAGTATAACAGGGCTAAGTTCTAGCTTTAGTAGGGGAATATTACTGCTGTCAGTTTCCAAATCAGGATGCACTAACTTTATTTGGGAAGATAAAGACCATTTCCAAAACTCATTTCTTGTAACAGTGCAGGTCACTATAGCTAAAATCACACTATACTGTCTTGTGCATGACCATGTCTTCTAATTGCTGGAGGTAAGTCAATAGGACAAATCATTTTTCATCAACTGACCAGGGTCAAATGCAGTTGACATGTCCACTGCTGTTTGAAGGTATTATTTTAAGCTATGGAAGTCATGTCTATGAAATAGAAAATATTTTTGTGGCTTGTTTTTGTTTTTGAGGAAGAAACATGTTAATTTAATATTATAGAAACCAACAGAAGAAAGCATAAGCAAAACATAATTTGAAAAACAATACTAAAAACACAACTTCTCATCACACAGGGAACCGAAGTTTGACCATTATATTTCAGGCTGATAAAAATTTGTGGTACTTGGCTTATATATACATTTATTGCCTCCTGAAGGTAATGACAAATTCAACCTTAAACTGTGACAATATCAGTGAAATAGAAATATGCAAACATATTGCTCGGATAATATTAGTTAATTTGGCAAGAAATACAATAAAAGAAGTAAGGAGTGCTCAGTGTATCAAAGTAAACCGTGAAAAAAGTCAAAATTTAGATACTTCACAGCAAGAATATCCATCTGCCTCAACTATTAGTTGCATCTATTGAATATGTTTTCCCTTTCATTATCAGGAAATAAATTTTATTAAATTTAAGAGCCTACACATAATCTTTAAGTAATTATTTTCCCTTAATTTAAAATATTTTCATTTTTATTTATATATTTGTCAAATGTATTGTTTCATCTGAAATTATCACAGCATTAGCCTTGATCCTCTTTTACATGTATGCATTGAACTACGCAATCTTTAATTAGTGAAAAATATTATTCACTTATATAACAATAGAGAGTCTACTGGCATTTCATGAAACACTAAAAATAAGGTCAAGAAATAGTTTATCAAAGAATATATTACAGACAAATTCAATATTCCTTTAGAAACCATTTTAACAATGACAATAATATCAAAAGAACTCATTTCTATTGCTTTCTAGTTTTCTTCACCCATAGCAGCTGTTTGTTATGAGTTGGCATTTAAAGTTTTTCCATTCAGCAAACCTCTAACTCATGTCTATGCACCTGCTATGCTCAAAAAGCACATTTTACCCAATGACAGTGCACTGTTCACATTACAATTATAACTGTAACAATGTAAGTAATTACTGCATCATAAAACAAAGAATGAATCTACATCGTTACTGGGGGCTCTCTGAACAATGTTTCACCTTACAGATGACATAATACATAGTGCTAGGGGGAAATGTGGGGAAAACAAAAAGTAAAAGATTTGCATTTAAAATGAACACAAGTTTGATGAGGAATAAAGTACTATACGGTGAAATTTGCAGCAAATTGTACATCTGACAGGTTAAATCCTACTGGATAAAAATCAATAGCAATGTGGAGGTTATATAAATTTTTAAAAAGTTAAAATGGCTCAGATATTGTTTCATAAGCAACAAAAACAATTAGGTTAAAACTTAATTAGTGCAATGTACGTATTCCCATGGAACTAGTGGGAATGATAAAGCTGAATTTTTAATTCATATTGTAATAGCAACTGCAAATGTTTTCTAAAAATACCTCAGGAGCAAATGTGACAATCATTAATTAATATACCAATAGGATGTCACATAATCTTTCTGTGCTCCATATAAATAGTCAATAGTCATGCTAATATATTCCATTTTATTTGAAGGTAAAGCAGGTATTACTAAATTTCCATATGTACTATTTCAGGAAAATAAAATAATTTAAAATTTTGAACTGTGGCTGAAATAGTATGCATTTTAGTTTAGTTTCACTAATTTAATATACTAAGTAAAAGCAATAATTATATTATTATTGCTACTATTATTATTATTATTATTTTGTCTATCAGTAATCAACAATCATGTGAGTTAGGCCACTTATAAAGCACCTTCAGTACTTAGGGGTGGGGGAGGATGGTTGCAAATAGAAAAGAAACATTGTTCTAGTTTCCTAATACTGCCAGAATGCAAAACACCAGAGACGGATTGGCTTTTATAAAAGGGGGTTTATTTGGTTACACAGTTAGTCTTAAGGCTACCTTCACTGGAGGATAGTCAATGGCATCTGGAAAACCTCTGTTAGCTGGGAAGGCACGTGGCTGGTGTCTGCTCCAAAGTTCTGGTTTTAAAATGGCTTTCTCCCAGGACGTTCCTCTCTAGGCTTCAGTTCCTCAAAAATGTCACTCTTAGTTGCACTTGGGGTATTTGTCCTCTCTTAGCTTCTCTGGAGCAAGGGTCTGCTTTCAACGGCTGTCTTCAAACTGTCTCTCATCTGCAGCTCCTGTGCTTTCTTCAGTGTCCCTCTTGGCTGTAGCTCCTCTTTAAAATGTCACTCACAGCTGCACTGAGTTCCCTCTGCATGTCAGCTCTTTTATATGGCTCCACTGATCAAGGCCCACCCTCAATGGGTGGGGCCACGCCTCCATGGTAATATCTCATCAGAGTTAACACCTACAGCTGGGTGGGGTACATCTCCAAAGAAACACTCAAAGAATTACGATCTAATCAACACTGATAACGTCTGCCCACACAAGATTACATCAAAGATAATGGCATTTTGGGGACGCAATATATTCAAACTGGCACAAACATTTTACTCAATTTACTCAAATACTATTATATGACTAACAGTGGACAAACTTTTGCATTGTTTCATGTTATTTTAAAGAGAGATTGTCTAATAATAAATTGAGCAAAAATATCAATATTTAGTTCTTGGAGTGTAAAAAAGAAAATGCAGTTTAGATTATAGTGAGACTATTTACCTTTGATGTGCACATAATATTTCAAGGTATTTTTCCTCCACCCATTTCATTTTATTGTCATTATACACGAAAAGGCCAATGAGAACAGGAAACATGCACCTATTTTATGATTGAGAAACTGTGACACAAACAGAGATGGTGACATGCACCAGATCAACTCACAAGCTAATTATTTAATCAGAAAAGTATATTTTAAATAATAAATTTTAAGAATTTTAAGAACTTTGTGTGGCCTAACTCTGTATTCGATATAATAATTTCAAAAATATTCAGTGGTAACATATTTCAAAAATAAAATGGGGGACTACTTTTTAATGCTTTTCTAAAATCCACATTTTGGGACATCTTTCATTTTTAATTCTCAGGATATTGTATTTTATTACAGTTACCTGAGTATTTAAAATGCATACTTCAATTTACTCCAACAAATTAAAAATATATGACATATAAAACCAAGTATAAGATAAATTTGAAATTCTCATCCCATAAAATATCCTTAAAAATTTAACAAATATTTGTGTAACACCCACCTGGTGCCAGGAAATACTCTAAATGATGGGAATACACAGATAATTATGACAAACCACAAGACTTCTGCCCTCAAGGTGAGGAGAGACAAAAGTAAAGAGAACAATAATATATCATCAAAAATTTTCAAATTGTGATAAACGCTATAAAGAAAATGAATCTGTAATACCAGGGTAACTGGGGCAAGGGATTAGAAACGGAACCACTCATCATGATAATTTTTTAAATTATCAAAATATTTATTTTAATGCCTGTATCAATTTCAAAAAGCTAGCGGGTTTTATGACTTTGGAATCAGACCTTGGTTCAAAACCTACAACACACTTAGGAGGGAAGAAATGACTGTGGAAATCTGTTATTGAAAATAATGATATATTATTTTGCAAAGCTGTGAAGTTGGACATACTTTATTAAATGTTAACTCTCCAGAACAAAGTTTATTGGAAAAACAACAACAACAAAGAAAAGTGTCCAAAACAAAAGCAAATGTTTGTATTATTCTTATAATTCCATCTTGCTCAGGTGATAATTGTTTAACTGGTAGTTGTTATAATGTGAAATAAAAAAGAACTTCGTAAATATGAGCAAATCTTCTGTAGCCTTCATTTCAGTTGCTACTATTCTGTGAAAGCATTTTAGGGATTCTTAGATAAGTGCTGGAATCTGAAATAATACCATTTCCCATTCATATAAAATGTGTGAAGAGGATTCAAAACATATTTTCTTACCTGGTACTGTTAATTCTGATCCAAGTAAGGGAGGCAAAACTTCAAGATGCCAAATGAGCTCTTAATACAGTCACTTTGAAAAGAAGTGGGAGCAGTACCAGCAAAGAGATTTTTCTCCTTCATATGCTAATTTGATTCACACCTGCCACCGCTTCAAAAATGATAATACTGGAACACTGCTTCTTAAACTGTGGTGGTGTATTAGCCAACTTCCTACATATTCTCTGTCAATCACAGTAATGGAGGCCATTGGGAAAATGCTGTTGCTTGTGAAAAATTATTTGCAGAGAATACACTATTGAGGAATTGGTCCTATTAAACCAGAACCCTGGAAGTGGCTAGCTCACTCTCCATTTAGATCCTGGGACAGGATGAAAAATATCTGAAACATTTTAGAAGTGTTATTTAATAGCACCTAAGATTTTCTACAGTCATTATTATGAATAAAATACACATCACTGGTGTTCTTTTTTGCCAAATATTTATATGTATAGGCATAGCAATTTATTTTAAAAACATAAAAAGAAATACAGTAAAATGTTTTTAAAGTATATTCATATAACAAGAAGAAAATAATTCTAAGTATAAAATATAATCAACACATGCACAAATTCAGATTGTAATTTTTGAAGCTGATAAATTAATCTCCATTATTTCTTGATGAAAGAGGATTACCACGGTAAATTGTACTTTAATTTAAAATTAAACACAATGTCCTTAGAAATACAAGGAAGAACTGAAGCAATAATCTGGCCAGCTCAAGGAAAAAAAATCTAGCAGAGGGAGACTCCAGGCTCTGAGATGGACACTTAAAAAAAAGATGGTGATATTACACAGTTCATATGAAATTTTCTTTGACTAACATGTCTACTTTACTTTGTATTTGCTGACCTAACTTTTATCTAAGTGTAACAGGCACAATCAATTTAGAAGACTTTTAGTAGGGATTCCTTGATCAATTTTCACAAATTGATGTTCATTGCCACCACTATGTGACCTCACAGCCATACCAACCAGTTTAGCCATGCTTGAATTTCCCCATTATTTAATGAGGCATAGTTCTAGTAAACATGATATTTCACTTTTAAAAAGTTTAGACATAATGATATATTCATCAGCCTTTAAGACACTTTAAAAAATTCACCTCTTGAACACTGGGAATTCTGGCATAATTGTTATTTAAAACATGAACATACTTCTCTTCATGGACTTTTTCTCCATCACTTTAGTCTTATTTGAGAAAAAAAAAAAACTGACCCAGTATTCTAGAGCTCTGAATTGTTGCACTGAGGAAGATTATGTATCACAGATTTTTCTGTGGTTATTACATGGCTTAATTTTTAAAGTTTATTTTTTATTGCACAAAACGTTAAAACATAATTATAAATTCCTGGATGGAATCATAACTCCACTGTCCATTAGTTGTGTGATCTTAGACTAATTTAAATTGTGGTTTTCTCATCTCACGTACTTCTCATAGAAAACCTTTGAAGTGATAATATAAAGTTCACAGAAAACTGTCTGATACATAGCTTATGCACAATTTTGACAGTCACTCCATACTTTTATGTGTGTACACAAACATATATTCTCAAAAGTAGATTGTATTAAAATAATGCTCTGTACCCCGAATTTTAAAAATTTATTAATACATTAAGAACACATTTCCACATAACTAAACTTTTCTCATCATCTTCAATGACTCTACAGTGTTTTTTTACACACATCAACCCACTCCAATAAAGGAAGTGCTGCAACTACTCCACTTTAATTGCTTACATCAGGTCACCAATTACTTCCATGTAACTAATTCAAATGGATCCTTTTCAACCTCTATCTTACTTGGCATCTTTATATCATCTGACATTATTCTCTCTTGGTTTTTTTACAACAGTGGATGCTCTTTCTTGGGCCAACATGCTTTCTTCTAATTTACCCCCTTAAATCTTGGTTTAGGTCCTCTGATCTCACTCTAAACACTTCACTAAATTACATCATGCACTTCCATGTATCAATCATAACCATTATGTTCACAACCACTCTAATGCAAGTACAAACACATGCATGACTATTACATGTGCTTACCCAATTGCCCTCTAGTTTTCTGCACTTGGATGACTTAGCGGCACCTCAAACACAAACCATAACCAAAATTCTACTGAACTCATCATTGCTGCCTCACTCATCAGAAACAAAATTTCTTCTTTCCTAGTGCTACATATTTCATAAGTGATACACAATATTCTCATGTGTTCCAGTCAAAAACAGTAATCATTATTCCTTGCACTTCAAATCCAGTTAACAAATCTTTTTGATTCTTCTTAAATGGCTCTTTATTTCTTTATATATTCACTACTTCCAACTAGTGCAAGCTACGATGTTTCCTCGCTGGAACATTAGAACCATCTCTTAACTGCTCTTCCCGCATAGGGTAGGGTAAACCACAAGACATTACTGATAGTAATCATTTTGGATGGCAATTTAATATGGATCACCTTAATACTAATGCCCTCAAATTCACTTTATATATTGCTGCTAATCTTTCAAAAACACCAAAACATGAGTGTTGAGTGGATATTGATTGGATGGATAAGCATGTGAGTCTACACCATAGTTTATTCAACCTAACACCTCTTTTTGTCATAGTCTATTTCAAATATTTCACTCATATGAGAAATTGTGTATTAAATGTTTTGCATACTGATCCTTATATACATGTCTAATTATTTTCTCAACAAATATACTGAGTGGAACTGCTGAATCTTTTTGAATCACCAGTAAACATTGCCTGGCTTCCCTTCTGAGAGTATTTGGTTTGTATAAGTAAATCTAAACAAAAACATAATAGAATTCAGGAGGACACCCTTCAAAACCCTGGAAATTATTTATTATTTTTTAAGAACCTGCCAAAAGCAAGTGTATAAATCCAAATGAAGTTCACTGGAGATTATTTTAGTTAAAGCAGCCTATTCAACACAAATAAATTATCCAAAAATCTCTTGGATAACCTCAAGAGTTTATTTATTTACAAATTATGTTCTAGGAAAAATCCTTTCTTTTGCATTTGCTGAAACATGTAGGTTTGTGTTTCCATGTGGTCTCTGATGCTGCAGTTTCCAACAGTGTAATATCACATCCACTAAACATCTAGCAGCAGATTATGACAAAAGTCTGTATTATGACTTGCTACACAATGATTAGACATTTCAACCCTGTTTTATGTATTACCTTCACTTTCCATCTAAAAGTCCTATTATAAGAAAAGATGACTGGAATAGGGCCAATACCAATATGTTGAAATGATAGAATGTAGGTTAAAAAAAATTACTTGAGAAACAAAGAAATGTTAGAGAATTTTACTGGTGTGAAAAACTTTAAATCAAATTGTGTGAGATTTAGGAATGGTATCAGTATATTAAAAACAGAAGTTAGACAGGAAAAATCAAATACTCAGTCTTCCAGTTTGGGATATGCTACTGTCTAGTCACTTACTAGTATTTTAAAATGTGTGACACTGTGAATATATAAAGTATTGTACTTACTTTTGACCATCAGTTTTAATTTCAAAGTCTTGCCTTCTATTAAAGGGTGAATGTTCAGTTATCTGTGTTTTTAAGTGGACTTTTTAATTGAAGTAATTTCTTTAACACCCCTCTTTGATTATGATTCATTTGCCAGTAAATTTTGTTTATCTATATTTATTCTTAAAAACTGAAGTAAATATTCTTATGGCAGAACTTGTACATATATCATCAGATCGATGCAATAACCGTGTATGAAATCACTAATAAGAGCTTACAAATAATGAATCTACTCTTTCATCAGGTATCATAAGAGCTGATATCCATATTCAATCCAGATTTTCCTTTAAAGAGTTTTCCAAGTCTTGGCTGGGGGGATAGAGCCAAACAACAAAGTGTCAGACAACCTTGTCTAAGAAAACAGGGCTGCCAAAGCAGCAGGACCACTAGGAGAAAAATCCCATGGAGATAAAAACCATAGAGAAAGAACTAAAAAAAATTGCAAACAAATTTCCCTCTACTTGTTGGCTGACACCTCTGCTGTGCATGTGCTAGTTGGGTCTCCAAAAAACTCAGCAGTAATAGCAACCAGGACACTAAAGAACTGAGGAAAGATTTGAACAGTTATGGAATACCAGGAGGCACACTTGAGGTTAAAACTTTGCTAAAGTTTAGGAGGCTTTGCCAACACACTAGACTATTGGACAAAATGCAAAAAAGCCTATGCGCTTAGAGGATTAGCAATACCAACGGAGTAATACTTGGCCATAGGAGTAAGGGTTGCATTCAAAGAGAAGGCAGAACTGAATAGACCAGTCCTAACAAAGCTTTAAATCAATTCTCAACAAAATCAAGGTGATCATAAGAATACTAAATGCTTATAAAAGAAAATTTTACCTTTTGGAAGAAGAAAATATGAGCTAGAACTTCCACGGTTTTTCAGCAACAATGTTCTGCATCCATTCAACAAGCATAAGGAATAAGAAAAAATATTGAAATGTTGAAAAATTGATATAAAAAAGGTCAATCAAAACAGAACCATAAGGAGACGGGGGAAGATGGTGGTGTCGGGAAGTGTGGAATTTAATTAGTCCCCTAGAGCAACTAGTAAATAGCCAGGAATAACTAGACTATAGTCCAGAACAACTGATGGGGGAGACATCTGTGTCTGAACCCACATCATACACCAGTCTGGAATGCATGCAATGGCTGAGATCACAGCATAGAATTGCATATATAGCTCCCCAAACTGCAGTGCTGGTGCCCCTCCCCCACCAGCACAGCAGGCTCAGTTGGAAAACTTCACTGTGGGAAAAAGGAGCAGTCCCTGCCAGGAGCAAGAGAATGTAGCTCAACCAAGCACCAATTGTGGTTTTAATTAACAAATTTGGACTGCTGAATACATGCTACAAGCATAGATAAACCTGGAGCAAGCAGGAAAGGAAGCCAGAGCTGACAGAGAGGAAGAAGGGCTGACAGAAAAAGAAAATACATAAATAAATAAAACCAGAGGCTTCTGGAGTCCACTGAGCTCAGAATACTGGAAAAGAGATGTGTCCCAAGAAAAAGGGCACACAGAAACAGGTACTAACTCTGGTTCTTGTGTGGTGATCTGGAGGGCTGGGGACTGGCTCTGAAAAGGGGCTTTTTTTTTCATTTGTTTTCTCTCATTCTAAGTAGCTCATTAGAGAAAGCCTCAGGTATTTACAATTGACAGCATTGACCCAGGCAAGGGTGGAGTTAAGATAGAGAGTCAAAGGAAAACCTCAAGAATAGAAGAAAATTCCCTAAAGGTTTATCTTCCCAAGGAAAAGGGGGGTAGGGGTGCTGATCATGTGGCTACCCTCCCTCAGAGAACTCAGACCCAAGGGCCTGGGTGGGGTTGGCAGAAACAGCTTATGCTTGATTCCTACACCCTCATTCCCTGATAATTAAATGCACAGCATCTCTTTAAGCCAGTGGGGAGCTGTGGGCTGAAAAATACCACCTGTTGGGCAGGATAGGAAAAGTGGCCTCACTAACAATCTGCTCGGTCTCACCCTCAGGGAAACCTGATACTGAATAAGCTTCCTACTGAGAACTGGACCCATCTGGTCTGGGAAAATCTGATTGGGGTAATCAAGGAAACCAGATGCTAGACAATAAAAAATTATTAATCACACTAGGAAAAACAAATATATGGCCCAGTCAAAGAAACAAACCTACAACTCAAATGAGATACAGGAGTTGAAACAACTAATTAAAGATCTTCAAACAAATATGCTAAACAATTCAAAAATCAAGTCAGCGAATTGAGGGAAAATATGGCAAAGAGATAAAGGACATAAAGCAGACATTGGGCAAACATAAGGAAGAACTTGAAAGTTTGTAAAAACAATTGGCAGAACTTATGGGAAAGATGAAGAACACAATGGAGACATACAGCAGCATATTTGAAGAGGCAGAAGAAAGGATTCATGAACTGGAGTACAGCATATCTGAAATCCTACACACAAAAGAACAGATAGCGAAAAGAATGGAACAAATATGAGCAGGGTCTCAGGGAACTGAATAACAACATGAAGCACATGAATATACATGTCATGGGTGTCCCAGAATGAAAAGAAAAGAGAAAAGGGACAGAAAGAATAATGGAGGAAATAATCACTGAAAATTTCCCATCTCTTATGAAAGACATAAAATTACAGATCAAAGAAGCACAACACACCCCAAACAGAGCAGATGCAAGTAGACTGGCTCCAAGACACTTAATCAGATTACCAAATGTCAAAGACAAAGAGAGAAATCAACAAGAGAAAAATGATCCATCATATACAAAGGAAACTTGATAAGACTATTTGTGGATTTCTCAGTAGAAACCATGGAGGTGAAAAGGAAGTGGTATGATATATTCAAGATACTGAAAGAGAAAAACTGCCAACCAAGAATTCTATATCTGGCAAAACTGTCCTTCAAAAATGAGGGAGAGTTTAAAATATTTTCAGACAAACAGACACTGAAAGAGTTTGTGAACAAGACACCTGCTCTACAAGAAATACTAAAGGCAGATGGGAAAAGACAAGAGAGAGAAGTTTGGGGAAGAGCGTAGAAATGAAGACTATCAATAAGAGTACTGTATGGTCTCATTAATAAGGACTAACTTTGATGAGTGAAATTTGAGAGTTGAGAACCCAGGTTATCAGTAGACAAAAAGAGGTTAGAGATCAGGCATTTGATGCTGAAGTACTACAGAAGATTCAATAGGATTGATTATACAGATCCAGAAATTAAATGGATAGAATAATAGTGTGTAATAGCAATACAATATTGTAAGTATTCTGAGCAAGGATGAGTGTGAGTATGGTTGAAAAAAGAAGGCTAAGGGCATGTATGACACAAGAAGGAAAGATAGACGATAAAGTCTGGGACTTTATAGCTTAGCAAAACCTAGATTGGTCAATAATGGTGATTAAATGTGCAAATATAAGAGTGTTTTTAAATGAGGGACAACAAATGAATGTCAGCATTGCAAGTTGTTGAAAATTGGATGGTATAGGTGAAAAATAAAATCAATGCAAACCAGTCTATAGTTAATGGTAACATTGTAAGATGCTTCCACTGATTGTAACAAAGGCAATATATCAAAGCTAAATGTCTACAAGAGGGGGTATAATGGAGTGATATGAGATTCTTCATATCATGTTGTTGTCTGACCTTTTCATTGTATTTTATTTTTATTTTTCTCTTATCTTATACTGGGAGTCATTGATTGTATAATTAGGGTGAATTGCATGGTGTTTGAATAAAACTGCTTAAAAAATGAACAGGGGAATACAAGCGCTGGAGAGACTTGGAGAGAGAGATGTAACTATTCTCTGTTGGTAGGGAGGTAGAATGGCAAGCCCAACTGGAGGGCATTGTGGTGGTTAGGAAGCTAACTATAGGGTTGCCATGTGGTCTTGCAACCTCATTATTGGGTATATACTTGGAAGAACTGAGAGCAGGGACATGAATAGACATTGCACACTGGTGTTTATGGTAGCAGAATTCCTGATTCATAATGGATGGAGGTGGTCTATGGGTGCATTGACTGATAAATGGAAAGGTGAACTGTGGTGTATACATACAATGGAATAGTGAGTGGCAGCAAGAAGAAATGAAGCTGTGAGCTATGCAACTAGGTGAATGAACATTGATGGCAGTATGTTGAGTGAAATAAGCCAGAATCAAAAAGACAAACATTATAATACCTCACTAATATGGACTAGCTATAATGTGCAAACTCTGTGACTTGAATTTGAGAGCCTAGGTTATCAGGGGAAGGCTATGGTACAAATTCCTAGATTGTAAGCTCTGAGAGCAGTCACACATATTCATGAGTTTTAATGGCTGTCTCTAAATTTTGAGGTGCTGAGCTGTTATTGCAAAACCTGTTTGGGCCCTGGAACTTCAGGTATCTATGGACACCTGAGACTCAGAGCCAAAGTTTGATAGCTATGAATGTCAGAATTACCCTATACTGCAAATGTTAAGCTGAAAAAGAGATCAAACTTCAATTAGAGATATGAACAAGCCAGACTTGATTAGAACTAAGGTAAACCAGACTAAAGGGAAAAGGATGATACTGACTGTGTTTTAAAACCTCCCTTTATGTGTGAGACCAAAGGAAGAGTTGTTTATTTCATTTAAAAACTATATTTGCTGTAGCACACTATATAAGTTAACTTGAATTGTCAATTTTTTCATATACCATAATTGCATGGAGCCTTGAATAGGATGTGATAACTGGTTGATTTGTACAGTTTAGTGTGAAACATTAATATATTACACAGTAATTCAGCCAGAGAATAAAAAGTATTTGCAAAGCCCCCTTGAGGACCTGGGGGAAAATAAGTAAACTTTAAACTTCCCTGCCTGGGATATTGCCAATATTCCCATAAGCATTTGGGATTACCATTGCAGTAGGCCAAGTCCTCAATCTTGGGGCTTGCTCTTATGAAGCTTGTTACTGCAATAGAGAGGCTAAGACTACTTATAATTGTGCCTGAGAGTCAACCCCAGAGAACTTTTGTTGCTCAGAAGATGATCATATAACTATACAGCTTGTACAGTGTGACTGTGAGATTGTGAATACCTTGTCTCTCATACTCCCTTTATCCAATGTATGGACAAATGAGTATTAAAAAGGGGGACAAAAAGTTAACAAGTAATTAGGGGGTATGAGATGTTTGGGGTGTTCTCTTTTACTTTTTTTATTTTTATTCTTATTTTTAGTTTTATTTTTCAGACTAATGAAAATGTTAAAAAAAATTGATTGTGGTGAGGAATGCACAGCTCTATGATGATACTGTGAACAATTGATTATGCACTGTGGATAAATGTATGGTGTGTGAATAAATCTCAATAAAATTGAAAAAATAAACAGAACCAAATATAATTCACTTACTGGATTTGTCAAACAGGGCCACTATGATTAATGTATAAACTATGATTGATATGTGAAAGAATGAGAGATTTATAAAAAAAGATTAAAGGATAAAAAATTTTAATAAAGAATTGGGAATTAAAAAAACTGGAAATAAAAGCACATTACATGAGACTGAACAAAATAGGAGAGATAATTAGAGAACTGGAAACAGAACAAAAGAATATATTAAAACTGGTGCACTGAGAGAAAGAAGAATGGGAAAAATAAAATAAATTATAGAATACAATAAAACAAAATACATAATATAATATAAAAACTAAAATAAAAATGTAGGTAACCTGTGAGACATCATCAAAAGTTCTAATTATATGAAATTTGAATCCCAAGGAGAGAGGAGAGAATGTGACAGAATCAATATCTGAAGAGGTAACAGTAAATCATTTCTAAAAACTGATGAAATTTTCTCAGTGAATTCCATGCAGATGCAAATATCTCATTAAACTGCATTCAAGATAAATATAAAGAAATCATATCCAATCACATGAGAGTCAAACTGCTGAAAACTTCAAAATATGAGGATAAAACCATTACAGCAGCCAGAGAAACAAAAGTTACATTACCTTCAAAGTTTATGACTGACTTTTCACCAAAAAAACTCAAAGCCAGATTTCAATTTAATGACATATTTAAGTGCTGGAATATATTTCTAATTTAAATTCTATAGTCAGGAAAATTGTTTCAAAAATGGAATAGGCCACTCAGCGTTCATGACGCCGTCTGAGCATGGGATTCCAGGGCACCCACAATGCATCGAGTTGAGGAGACTCCTCAAAGATAAATTGAGCTGTGTGTGGTGGTGAGGCTTGGGGATTCTGCAGCCATCATATGCTTACAAGTGCACAAGCCAGCTCTCCAGGATGGCGGGACAGAAAGATGGAACCCAGGCCAATGACAGCATCTTTGTCAACTTCCACACTGGCTTGCCTCCAGGCTTCTCAGGATATGAGATCTTCTCTCGAAAACCTGCTACGGACCTGGCACCGAAGATTCCGCTGGGAAGAAAGCAGACAAAAATCTCCACACTGGAGGGGATTCCATTCCAGCCATGAGCCTCTGAACAAGATAAAGTCTGTAACACGTTAGGGAAGAGTGATAAGGAAGAAAAGAAAAAATAAAGCAGAGAAGCCAAGCGGGAAGTGTGTGGTCAGAGGGTTAAACATATGGATAGAGTGGCCCGGGAAAGTCTTGCTGAAGAAGTGCCATTTGAGCAAAAGAGGTGAGAAGATAAACTCTAAAGATGCACAGTGGGGAATAGCATTCCAGGTGGAAGGAATAGCAAGGACTAAGGCTCTGAGGCAGGAGGGTGGTTGGCATGTTCAAGCAATAGCGGAGACCAGTAGGACTGGAGAGGAGTGAGCACAGAGGAAAGCAGTAGAGGATGAGGCCAGAATGAACACATAAACCACAAAGGGTCTTTCTTGTAGGGCATAGTGGAAGGATTTGGGCTTTTACTCCAAATGAGATGGGAAGCCATGAAGGTTTTGAACAGTGTAGTAACATGACTCTGACTTACAAGTTAACAGAATCCTTCTAGCTATTGTCTAAGTAAAAAGCCTGGTATGTAGTAGTTGCTCATTAAATAGCAGCTGTTTATTCTAGTCAGGTTTGCCTATGTTATGCTGAGGTAACAAATAACCTGCAACCTTAGTGGCTAAAGGCCACAAGGATTTATTTCTTGCTCACGTAACATGTCCAATATTTGGAAGCCACCAATTTATGATGCTGACATTTTAATATCAGGCTTCAGAATTCACTGAGCTGGGAAAGAAAGTGGTGAAAAGCTGAGCTGCAGCAACTAAATGCTTCTGACTGCAAGTGGCGTACCTCACTTACTTGCACAATTCACTGGCCAGAGCTAGTCACAGGCCCATGCCTGGCTTCCAGGGAGAGTGCAAGTGTAACCCTCCAGATACTCAGAATAGAGAAAATGAGATTACTAAAGGATGCCACACTGCTATTGTTATGATTTCCATAAAGAACCCTTATTACTGGCTTAATTTTTTTAATTCAATTTTATTAAGATATATTTACATACCATACAGTCATCCAAAGTGTACAGTTGTTCACAGTACCATCTTACAGTTGTGCATTCATCACCCCAATCTATTTGTTTAACATTTTCCTTGTACCAGAAAAAGTGTAAATAAGAATAAAAAATAAAAGTAAAGAAAAACAAAAAACAAAAAAAAAAAGAAAAAAAATGGAATAATGAACAACAAACTTATCCTCCCACCATAAATTACTATAAAACTGGAAAAATTATATGAAGTGACTTTTTTTCAGACACTGGAAAACAAAAAGCATAAGGTTATTACCTGTGAAAGAAGGGAAATAGATTAGGTGAGCACCAAATTTATGAAGATTTCTACCTGAGGGAAACTTCTAAACCATGGCACATGGAAGATGAGCCCAAATAGAAATAAGCAATCTACCAGGGAAAAGGAAATAGTAATTGCAATACAGCACCCCTAAAGCAGATGGAATTTGGAGAGCAGGATATGGGAGATAAAGGAGATATGCAGACATATGCAGAAATCTGCTTAGGGTTCCTTGGAGTCTTTGGCTGAGGATTAAACTGCACATACACAGATGCTGTATGAGCTCTTGCTGGGAACAGCTACTGAGAAACTGCATGCTGAATTGAGATTCTAAAGGGCACACACTTCTGGATACATTAGCATTTGTACAGCCAGGTTAGGGAGAGCTCACTAATTACTCTAGATATTCAATTGAAACGAATTGCTTGCAAGAACAGGCAATGGCCTGCAAGAAAGAAACAATTCTTTAAAAGAGGTCAACAGAATCCAGACCCTCAAAAATGTAAAATCCATAATGGTCAACATAAAATCACAAATAATACCCATACACAGAAGCAGAAAATTGTGATCAGTAAGTAAAAGGAAAAGAAAGTCAAGAGAGTTTAACTGATGTTAAAATTAGAAGACTGGTAAATTATTAAACATAAGTTTGAAGATTTAAAGTAAAATACAGGAATCAGGAGGCAAGAGGTTGAAAAATCACAACAGAAAAATGCAAAACATGATAAAGAACCAAATGATTCTGCTTCCAACAATAACGGACTAAATATTTTTAGACTAGCCTCTCTTCCATATACAATCAGAAAATATTTTCAGGCACTGGATGGTACAAGATCCATTGGTAGCACAGGGCTGTAATGAGAGAAGAGAAACAAGTTGCGTCCTATGATTGCCCCAACCTGCTGAATGTCTGGAGGTACTTTCTGGTCTCTAGAGTGGTGAGGGAGAAATCAAACAAAATAAATGTTCTTTCTTGTTGAGGAGATAAAAATCAGAGTTCAGGGATGCAGAAGCAGTTGGAATACATAGGGTAGAGTACCACACTGGAGGGAGCTACCTGGAGAAAGAGCACCAGAAACCTACTGGGAGCCTTCAGCTGAAGAATAATATGCAGCTTCATTGGATGAGGCTCCACAAGACTGAGCAATTTAGAACTACCTTGGATCTGTAAACTAAACAACTACCAGAATTTATGCAGGGTGGGAAGGCATTTGAGTTTAGACCAGGAAAAGTAGAGATACTGTTAAACAATTAAATCTTTCAGTGGAGACCCATAAAAGGCAACACACACATTTTGAGTGGTAATAAGCCATTCCTAGAGTAAAGGCTACTTTAGACCCATTCTAACAATGCATGAAATAAGCTTTCAAAGAATCAAGCTCATCTACAAGTAACTTTACCTCCTGCCAGAAAATAGCCCAAAACCCTTTAAAGGAAGGCAATAAAATCCAGACATTCAGAAACATAACATTACAATATACAGTATTCAATAAAAAATCACTAGCCTATCAGGAAAATGTGATCCATAACCTGGTAATAATCAGTTGGAGAAACAGATCTAGAAATTAATGTCTGCAATTGGCAAACAAAGATTTTTAAACAGATATTATAAAAGTTTTCAAGAAATTAAAGAAAAACATAAACAAAATGAAAAAATAGATACTCTCAGGGCAATAAAAATGGCAATCCTATAGATAAGTATGCAATTCACTGGATGGGAATCACAGCAGATTATCCCCTGCAGAAAATAGTATCAATGAACTTGAAGGTGGTGCAAGTGAAACGATCTAAAATGAAGCACAGCAAAAAAAAGAAGAGATACTCAGTAACCAATGCAGATGTCAATATCATTCAGCCTGTTATAAGCATAATTTGAGACACAGAAGTTGTAGGATAGGCAGAAAAAATACTTGAATATTAATGACCAAAAATTTTCCAAATTTGATGTAAAACTATGTACATACAAACACAAGAAGCTCAATACACCTCAAGCAAAGTAAAAACATGGTAAACCACACAAAGCCAAATCATAATCAATCATTTTGATAGACCTGGAAACTTATACCTTGTCATTAGATAATATTGCTTACTCTTTGTTTCTTATCCTGACCATGCTGACTTTGTCCTATATCTTTCAAGTAATGAAACCAAAATTGATTTACCCAGACTATTGCTATAAACAAGAACTTAAAATTGCCATTTGTCAATAAAATGATTGTACTACCTTTTACTAAATAATGATTTCTGTATATTTATTGACCTCTTTCTTGTACTTAGACATAAAAAGAGAATCTGAGTAGTTTCCTCTTTTGTATTCTAAACAAGTGTTCATAAAGATACACTAATTAATTAGATCCCCATTAATTGATTCTTTTTTTCATATATTCATTGGACATTCATTGAGTGCATACTATGTGCCAGGTTCCCTGTTAGGTTGGAACTAAAGAGAACAACTTTTTACTAAGTGTAGTAAGAGGGGGAAAAAGTAGTAATCATGCAAATGTAGTGCATTTCAATGTATATTACCTAAAGAGAAATATATTTCAATAAAGCAACATTCTGAAAAAGGGGCTGTGATTTTTTCTCTCTTTGGCAACAGAATACTAATGTGATTAATATTTTTAAAATGAGGTGAAAAAATTCCAATTGGTTATACATAAATGTATTTATACATAAAAACTTAATTTAGAGTTTTATGGAACAAAAAAAGCTACATAATTTTTAGGAAGAATGGCAGTATTAGTACATTTTCTAAAAATACTACTATCACACTACTATCCAATACACCAAAAAAAAAAAGAAAAAGTAAACACTAGAAAATGAATGAAGAGTTACAGAAAGTCATTCATCTCATCTTAAATGACAATTTGGATGATACTGAAAGGAGACATCATAAGCCAAACCAAGCTTTCTGTACTCAGAACAGGATGACCTATAGAAAGTGGATGCATTTCTGCCCAACCCTATTAGTACCTGCCAGTTTAGAAAAGAGAGTTCTAAAGAATGAAAGGGGAGGAACTTCTGGGAAGATGCAGATTAGGTGAGGCAGAATGGGCTTCTCCTCCATGAAAGTAACTAGAGAGGGGCCAGGGATGCCCAGGACTACAGGTTCAGGGTGTGGCTGGCCATAGAGTGTCCCCCACAGTATATGGAGAGGACACCAACAAAAATATGAGAAAGATGGTGGTTCCAGGGATGAGGTGTTTGTTCTAGCCTTGACAGTTGGCTGAGGAGGTGATCCTCCACAGTCAGATAGCAGGGAGCTCCCATGAGGAAATTCAACAGCCATTATTTACTCTCCCCCCATGGAAGTGGGGTGGGGTGCACCAGCAAGTAGTGGGGTAGAGGTGCAATACCAATGATCAGGAGCCACTCCCACACCCCAGAGACTCATAGGCACAAGGCAGGCAGGGACAGTCAGGGCCCATGTTCCACCTGTGGGGTGCCCTTGAGCAGACTCCCTACATGCCTGTTCAGGGCCCACATTGCAGCCCCAGGGTGGACAGTCCCCAGTGCACACAGAGAACTGGTGCACTGATTGGTACCCCACCCAGTTTGAGCTCAGTCCAGTGCCCAGAAGAAGTTCAAGGAAGGCAGGCTTGGCAGTGCCACCTGCTGGTAGGTTAAGGAAACTTCATTCCAGCAAGCTGTACCTCGAGAGCACCACCTGCTGGTAGGATTGGTAAATAGCACTTCAGCAAGCTGTAGATTTTCCAAATTGTATACGTGTTCAACTAATCCTGCATTCCCCAAAATGAATTTATCAAGGCAAGCAAATGATCTGAAGCCAACAGAAAATTGCAAAGCACTTTGAGGATCTAGAAGATATCGACAAGCCAAACAAACAAATTAAAAAGCTGGAAGAGGCACAGAATTTGGAGCAATTAAAGAAGTACAAACCAATCTCCAAAACAACTTAAATGACATGACTAAAGACATAAAGGAAATCAAGAAGACTCTACAAGAGCACAAAGAAGAATTTAAAAGAATAATTTAAAAAATACCAGACTTTATGGAAATAAAAGATGCTGTGGATCAAATTAAATATATACTAGAGACACAAAATTTCAGATTTGAAGAGGCAGAAGAAAGAGTAAGTGAACTTGGGGACAGATTAATTGAATGTGAGCACACACAAAAAATGGGAAAAAAAATTTGAAAAATTTGGAACAGTCTCAGACAAATGATGGACAATATGAAGTGAACAAATATAAGAATCATTGGTGTCCCACAAGGAGAAGAGAAGGTAAAAGGCCAGGAAGAGTGTTTCAAGACATATTTGGGGAAAACTTCCCAATCCTTCTAAATGACATAAATGTGCAAGTAAAAGATACCCAATGAACTCCAAATAGAATAAATCCAAATAAACCTACCCCAAGATTTATACTGATTAGATTGTCAAATGCTGAAGAGGAGAAACTTCTGAAGCAGCAAGAGAGAAGCAATTCACCGCTTACAAGAGAAACAACATAAGACTAAGTACTGACTACTCAGTGGGCACCATGGAGGTGAGAAAACAGTGGTACAACCTATTTAAGGTTCTGAAAGAGAAAAACTGCCAGCTGTGCCAGTTTGGATGTACTCTGTACCCCAAAACACCATGTTCTTTGATGCAATCTTTTGGGGGCAAACGTATTAACATTGATTAGATTGGAATTCTTTGAGAGTTTCTGTGGAGATGTGATTCAATCAACTGTGAGTGAAAGGTTTGATTGGATAATTTCCATGAAGGTGTTACTCCACCCATTCAGGGTGGGTGTTAATTGGATCACTAGAGTTGTATAAAGGAGTTCACAGACAGAAGGGCCTCAGAGCAACTGAGAGTGACATTTTGAATAGGAGCTGCAGCTAAGAGAGGACAAAACACACCAAAGCAACATTTTGGAGAACACCATTTTGAAATGCAACCTAAGAGCAAGCAGATGCCAGCCATGTGCCTTTCCAGCTAACGGAGGTTTTCCAGACACTGATGGCCTTTCTCCAGTGAAGGTACCATATTGTTGATGCCTTACTTTGGACACTTTATGGCCTTAAGACTATAGCTTTGTAACCAAATAAACCCTCTTTATAAAAGCCAATTGATTTCTGGTGTTTTGCAAAATGGCAGCATTAGCAAACTGGAATACAAGAGTTCTTTACCCAGCAAAAGTCTCCTTCAAACTTGAGAAATAGTTTACAATTTTCACAGATAAACAAATTATGAGAGAATTTGTTAACAGACCTGCCCTGCAAGAAATAATAAAGGGAGCACTATCAGCTGAGAGAAAAGAAAGTAGAGAAAGGTCTGGAGAAGAACTCCAAACTGAAGAGTATTAGTAAGGGTAACTTAAAGGATAAAAAGAGAGAGAAGAAAAAAAAAAAAAAATAGATCTAACAACTAAGAACCAAAGGATAAGATGGCTGATTCAAGACCTCCCTTCACACTAATACCTTTGACTGTGAATGGATTAAACTCTCCAATTACTCCAGTTAAAAGACACAGACTGGTAGAATGGATTAAAAAGTGTGACCCGTTGATATGCTGTTTACAAGAGACTCATCTGAGACCCTGTGACACAAAGAGACTGAGTGAAAGGATGTAAAAAATATTCTACACGACTGCAACCAAAAGAAAGCTAGGGTAGCTATACTAATATTGGACAAAATAGACTTTAAATGCACAGAGGTCATAAGGGACAAAGGACACCGTATATTAATAAAAGGGAACAATTCACCAGGAAGAAATAACAATCATAAATGTTTATGCACCCAGTCAAGGAGCTCCAAAATACATGAGACAAACATTGGCTAAACTGAAGGGAGAAACAGACACATCTACAATGACAGCGGGAGACTTCAATACATCACTGGCTTCTATAGATAGAAAAACTAGAGAGAAGACCAATAAGGAAATTGAGAACCTAAACAATATGATAAATGAATTAGGCCTAACAGACATATATAGATTGTTCCATTCCAAAGAACCAGGATATACATTCTTCTCTAACACCCATGGAAAGTTCTCCAGGATAACTCATATGCTGGGGCACAAAACAAGTCATAAAAAATTTTAAAAGATTCAAATTATTCAAAGCACATTCTCTGACCATAATGGAATGAACTAGAAATAACCTCCAAAGAACCAAATCTTTCACAAATATATGGAGGTTAAACAACACAAACTTAAACAACCAGTGGGCGAAAGAAGAAATTGCAAGAGAAATTGGTAAACATCTAGAGACAAATGAAAATGAGAATGCAACATATCAAAACCTGTGAGATGCAGCGAAGGCAATCCTGAAAGGGAAATTTATAGCTCTCAATGCATATATCAAAAAAGCAAGAAAGAGCTAAAACCAAAGACCTAGCTGAACAACTGAAAAGGTTAGAGAATGATCAGCAAACTAACCCTAAAGTAAGTAGAAGAAATGACAAAGAATAAAGCAGAAATAAATGAGCTAGAGAACTAAAAAATAAAATAAAACAAAACAGAAACCAATAGAATAAATAAAACCAAAAGTTGGTCCTTTGAGAAGATAAACAAAATTGACAGACACTTAGCTAGACTGACAAAGTAAAAAAAGAGAAGACCCAAATAAACAGAATCAGAAATGAGAAGGGAATAATCACTATGGATCCTGAAGAAATTAAAAAAAAAAGTGAAGATACTATTAACAACTGTATGCCAACAATCTGGACAAAAATTAACTCAAAGTGGATCAAAGACCTCAATATAAGAGACAGCACACTAAAACTCTTAGAAGATAATATAGGGAAACATCTTCAGGACCTAGTAATAGGAGGTATATTCTTAGACCTTACACCCAAAGCACAAGCAACAAAAGAAAAAACAGATAAATGGGAACTCCTCAAAATCAAACACTCTATGTCTCAAAAAACTTTGTCAAAAAGGTGAAGAAGTGGACAATTCAATGGAGAAAATATTTGGAAACCATATATCTGATAGGAGACTGATATCCTGCATATATAAAGAAATCCTACAACTCAACAATAGTACAAACAGCCCAATTATAAAATGGGCAAAAGATATGAAAAGGTATTTTTCCAAACAGAAATACAAGTGGTTAAAAAACTCATGAAAAAATGTTCATCTTCAATAGCTATTAGGAAAATGAAAATCAAAACCACAACGAGGTACCATCTCACACCAATAAGAATGACTGTCATTAAGCAAACAGGAAACAATAAATGCTGGAGACGAAGGAACTCTTATTCATTGCTGTGGGGAATGCATAATGGTACAGCTGCTGTGGAAGACAGTTTGGCAGTTTCTCAGAAAACCTGATATTGAATTACACTATGATTCAGCAATTCCAATTCTCAGTTTATAACCAGAAGATTTGAAAGCAGTGAAGCAATCAGGCATTTGTACACCAATGTTCATAGCAACATTGTTCAAAATTGCCAAGAGATGGAAACAATTCAAGTGTCCTTCAACAGACAAGTGGATAAACAAAATGTGGTATATACATATGATGGAATACTATGCAGCAGTAAGAAGGAACAAGGTCCTGAAACATATGGCAACATGGATGAACTTTGAAGATATAACGCTGAGCAAAATAAGTCATACACAAAAGGAGCAAGATTGTATGTTACCACTTCTATGAACTATTTGAACAATGTAAAATCAATGTCTTATACTGTAGAATGTTAGGGACCTAGTGATAGACAGAAGCTAGTGAGGGGAAATGATAATCTAATATGCTCAGATATGTTAATGATAGTGAATTCAAAGGTATGGGAATGGATAGGGGTGATGCTTTGTGTTAATGGGATTATAAGTATCAGAGCTACATTGAAGGTCAATAGGATTGAAGGCGGTTGTTTAAAGGCATGTTTCCCACAGATCAACACCACAAATATAGATTGGTGCTTGCATGATATACTTCTAAGGTACGACACTAGCACAGAGAGTTGCAAACAGAAGGGTATATGGGAAAAATCTACCTATTGCATACTAGGGACTATAATTAATAGAAATTCCCTACTGGTACCACACAAATAATAGGGACAAATAATTAAGGGCTGACAAGAGATATGAGGTGCTCTGGGTCATGAGAATTGTTTAAAATGGAGAGTGATGAAGAATGTACAAATAAGTGATGATAATGTGAGATATGGATGGATTATTGTGGACATAACATAAGCTATGTGAACTTAGGAACCCCCTACTTTGCAAGTCAAGCCCTTGATCTTGAGGTTTGCTCAGGTGAAACTTATTGTAAAGGGGAGTTTAAGCCCACCTATAATTATGCTTAGGAGTCACCTCCAGAGAACTTCTTTGGTTGTTCAAATGTGGACTTTCTCTCTCTAAGCCTAACTCTTCAAATAAATTCATCACCCTCCCCCAGCGTGGTACAGTAACCACCACCTCCCACCACCCCCAGATGAATGACTCTTCCTGGAAACATGGACACAGATTCTGGGAATGAGCCTGACCCTAGCATTGAGGGATTGAGAATGCCTTTTTTTTTTACCAAAAGGGGGAAAAGAAAGGCAACAAAATAAGGTTTCAGTGGGTAAAAGAATTCAAACAGAGTTAAGAGGCTATCCTGGAGGTTACTCCTATGTAAGCCTCACCTAGTATACCAAATGACCACAGTATGATAAGCCCAAGTAAACAGAGGTCTCAAAAACCTTAAAGAATAACCTAATTCCTATCTTAGACTCTATAAACTTTTTACTCACTAAGTTTATTCTTCAGAAACTTGAATCCTCCAGAGAACTCCTATGCCAGCTAAATCCCAAAATCCAGAGGCAACAGCCTCATCAAGAACATCAACCAAATGTGTCTCCTTTTCTCATAAAATTGACACCCCTTTTCAACATGAAAAAATTAGGGTGGTCACTGTCTAGACATTCCTGAAGATTGGGAAAGTGATTAAACTAGAGGAAGGGTTTGCAACAGATGAGATAGAATTTATCAAAGGATTATGAATACTGACTCACTATAGAATTGTCTTTTTCTTAGTTGCTAGGATATAGGATTTAACAAAGATAGGATTTAACAAAGGATTTTGAAATATGTATATATTTTTTTTAGATGCTAGGGTATTAGAATAGCTAGAAGGAAAGAACAGAAATGGTGGAATTATAACCCATAGCATCCTTTGAGATTTGTTCTATAGCTACCTTTTAAGTTGTGATTTAAAAACTATCACCTTTTTGTATATATGTTATATTTCAAAATAAGGAAATAACTGAAACTATGGTACTATAACTCATAACAACTTGGAAATTTCCCATATAACTACTTGTTAAATCATACTTTGAAAGATATGATTTTTTGCATATATTTTTCACAATAAGGAAATAACTGAAACTATGGAATGTAACCCATAATATTCTTTGAAATTTGCTAACTGCTTGTTAATTTGCACTTGGAAAGTTATCACTTCTATGTATGCATGTTATATTCTACAATAAAGAAAAGGGTTTTTTAAAAAAGCTGTGGGAGTTTGTCACCAATAGAAGAGTGTTCTTCAGGTTAAAAGGAATGCCACTAGACAATTTTCCAAAGCCCCATGAAGATAATGACGTGGGTAAATATAAACAGCAGTAATATTGTATTGTTGATTTGTAACTTCACTTTTTAGTTCCTACAGGATCTAAAAAGTGAATGCATGCGATGTTATGATAAATCAATGGTTTTGGAGTCATAATGTATAAACATGTAATTTGTGAAACGAAGTACATGAAGATGGGGAGTGGAGGGATATAGGAACATAGTTTATGTAAGCTATTGCAATTCAGTTGGTATCAAACCAAACAAGATTGTTTTAGATTTATGATGTTAAGTTTAAGCTCTTTAATTTTAAGAAAATATCAGAGAATATGCAAACTCAGAGACAGAAGGTGGAGTGCTAGTTGCCAGGGGTGATGGGGAGCTAATGCAGAATGAGTATAGGGTTTCTGTTTGGGGTGTAGAGAAAATTCTAGTAATGGGTGGTGGGAAGGGTACTACAACATTTTGAAAGTGATTAATCCCACTGCATGATATGCTTGGGAGAGGTTGAATAGGAATATTTATGTTATATGTATGTTTCAAGAGAAAAAGCATAAAGAAAGGGAAGCAAGAAAAGAAGGGAAGGAAGGAAGGAAGGATGGAAGGAATATTTATGTTGTTTGTATGTTTCAAGAGAAAAAACATAAAGAAAGGAAAGAAAGAAACAAAAAGAAAGAAAGAGAAAAAGAAAGAAAGAAAGAAAGAAAGAAAGAAAGAAAGAAAGAAAGAAAGAAAGAAAGGAAGAAAGAAAGAAAGAAAGAAAGAAAGAAAGAAAGAAAGAAAGAAAGGAAAGCACAAGCAACACATGATCCTGGATATGATCTAAGAATGGAGGAGAAAAGGCTCAAAAGGATATTACTGGGACATAAGAAAAAATTAGAATATAGAATGTAAGCTTTATATCAATGTTAATTTGTTGAACTTGGTAACTGTTCTTAAGTGCTTATGTAAGTGAATATGCTTCTTAGGAAACATACATGGGAGTACTAGGTGTTCAAGGAGTGTGAAATCTCAAATGCTCAGTGTTCATAAAATAGATAAGATAGATAGATAGATAGATAGATAGATAAAGGCAAATGTGGCAAATGTTAAAATCACTATATCTGGGTATCTGGAGGGGGTAATGTGGGTGTACGCTGGAGTTCTCTGTATGTGGTTTGTATTATTTTTGCAATTGTCCTATAAGCCTCAAAGTATTTCAAAATAAAAAGTTAAAAAAAAAGGAAACAATAAAAAAAGTATGGATAGGCTACTGTTATAACCCCTTTAAAATAGATGTTAGCCTTATAGTTAGGCTATAATCATAGACCTGAAGAAGAAACTAGTAGGCTAAGTCGTACCATAATTTCCATTTTTCTTTTTTTTCAATTTAGCATCCTAGGGCTGATAGAAGCAAGGTAAACATACAGAGAAGTTAGTAATACAAGTCCGATGAGTAAAAGAGATTCCAAAGTGGAAACTCATACTCCCAATTTTGGTAAAAACAATCATGCAAAGCAAATCATTCAGAGATAAGTTCCCAAGTTTATGTGGCTAGTTCCTGATACAGACTTTTAATATATTTGAAGAAAAATCACAGAGACAACACATGGGAATATCTTAAAAGAAATATGTCTGTGTAGACACCAAATACTCAGAGACAAGAATACAAAGGAAATATTAATTTTATATGATACAACAGAAAATAAAGTGAGTGGTAGGAAATATTTTTTAAAATTGCTTTTTAGGTGGGTGGGATATGGAGCATATAAACTAATATTATGAAAAGAGTTTTCTGTGATGATGACTATCCAGTATGGAAGTCACTAGCCACATATGGCCATTGAACACTTGAAGATGGACCAAAAAACTATCTTTTATATTCTATAATTTTAATTAATTTGAATTTAAATTTAAATAATCACATGTGGCTATTAGCTACTGAATGGACAGCACAATTTTAGATACAATAAAAACCCTTCTTCCTAGAGCTTACTCTCTAGAGGTGAAAAAAAAGAAAATTAGAAAAGAAATATGTAAGTAAACTCAAAAAGTAACAAGGTCATTTCACATCATTTGCGTGTTCTGAGAAAAATAAAGGGTAATTTGTTAGAATGTAGTGTGTATTTTCGCAAGCACTTTAGGTAGCATGTTGAGGAAAAGCCTGTATGAGGAGCTGGCATTAATATTTAAGTTAAGAAGACAAAATATGAATAATAAACATGTGATTTTCCAGTCTCTCTTAGCCCAGGCTTAGATAATAGTCTAGGCTCAGATTTTATTTATGTATTTCTCTTGCATTGCCCAAGTTTTGCTGATCCTCTCCTGCTTGTCCTGTACTCATTATTTACAAATGAAACCTGCAACTGAGTGGGTCACTTTCACGTACGGAGACACTTATAATTATCCATATGCACTCATTCTTCTACCATCTGCAATGTTTTGGTTTGTTTTTGAGCAGAGATTTGAATGTGGCCTTTCTAAGAGTATCTGCAATTTCTATTAAGTTCTGCTAGCTGTCAGCTGGAGTTTTCAATTTTCCCAGAGTTTCACAGTGCTGGCCTTCTCTGTCTCTCTCTTTCCCGTGATTGTGTTATCCTCTAAGACAAAAAAAAAAAGAAGAAAAAGAAATTTATCTAATCTTTTGAAATAAAGACATTCTCCAGTTAAATTTACATGTAAAAATTATTTTCTATTTTGCAAAAACTGACTGTGGGAAACAATTAAATATCACACTTGACTTTAGAAGGAATGAGATATTATTATGTATAATCATTAGATATCCAGTGCCTTGTAGAGAACTTGGTAGTAATCATGGAAGCATACTCAAGGAAGAACTGGATCATAGGGAAGTGAGACATCTCGTTCAACCTAACAGATGCAAAAGTTTTCTCAGAGGAAGTAATTAGGCTTAAACTGAGAGGACTATAATAAGCAGATGGTGCTGTAAAATAAAATAACACAAAAATAAGGTAAAGATTGGAAAACAGAAAACAGTTTGATATAACTTGTCATAAAAAAGAAGAGAAAATTTTATGTAGCATAATTACAGTTATACAGATATTGTGATATTTCAGAAAACAGCATTCTGCAAGTTAAGTATAAACTCTTATTCTTATAGAAGAAAAAGTCTAAAATTATTTAGTGTGAAAAAATACCTTATTAATTCTGGTGGGGGGGAATCTAATATTTTATTCTCTTAATAATGGGGGCTTTGAGTTCAGGAAAAACAGAAATAGACCTCTGGCTATTCCTCTTTCCAAGAAAAATAAACAACCAGGTGCACTGCTTGAAGTACCATGACTGGGAGGATTTCCCCTCACCATTGTCCCTCAGGGACATTACAGAAAGGGGCTGCAGTGCTGCAGCTGTCCACTTTCAGGTGGTGCCTGCATATCATGTAGAACCATCTATAAACCAGGCCCAAGTTTTCTCTTCCTCAGTCAACTGATTGTAAGAAACTCCCCAAGAGGCCATAGCTGTGGGCTGGGAAAGAGAAGGTAAGGAGGCAAGAGTGGAGGCCATGGGCATTTGGGCCACTTCCTCAGGTAACTCACTTGTGCTTTCAGGACCCACTGAAGCCCTATCTCATATATACCATTTCCATTTTATGATGAAGTGCTGCTGTGCATGCCCAACTTTATGGCTTGGCAGGTTGGACAACACCCAGCTCAAGGTTACTCAGGTCTCATGATAATTTGGTGTCCCATGGTTAAGTATTCTGTCTCTATTAATGCCCAATAGCAGGCCAAAAGCTGTTTCTCAAAAGGAAAGTAGTTATCTGCAAAGGATGGTAAGGCTTTACTCCAAAATCCTAAGTGCCTGCATTGTGATTCTCCTACAGGAGCCTGCCAGAGACTTCAAGCATCATCTCTACTTGACACTGACACTTCCAGCAAAATTGGATCAGCTGGATCATATGGTCCATGCAGCAGAGCAGCGTGCACACAGCCTGGACCTATCACAGAGCCAGCTTTTGTTCTGGTCAAAACTAGAAACTTTCCTGGTTACTCAGTAAATGGGTGGGAATAGCACACCAAATGAAGAACATGTTGTCTCCAAAATCCAAAGAGACCAACTACATATTGTGTCTCTTTTTTGGTCATAGGAGGGGCCAGATGCAACAGCTTATCCTTCACCTTAGAAAGGATATCTCAACATGCTCTATACCACTGGACACTCAGAAATTTTACTGAGGTGGAAGGCCCCTAAATTTTGTTGGATTTGTCTACCATCCTCTGACACACAAATGCCTTACCAACAAATCTAGAGTAGTTGCTACTTTTTGCTCACTAGATCCAATCAGCATGTTATCATCAATATAATGGACCAGTGTGATGTTTTGTGGGAGGGAGTAACGATCAAGATCCCTGTGGACAATATTATGACATAGGGCTGGAGAGTTGATATACCCCTGAGGTAGGACAGTGAAGGTATACTGCAGGCCTTGCCAGCTGAATGCAAACTGTTTCTGGTGGCCCTAAGAGCTATTTTTTTTTTAAAAAAAAAAAAAACCTTGCCAGATCAATAGCTGCATATCAGCTACTAGGGGATGTGTTGATTTGCTCAAGAAATGATGCCACATATGAAACAGCAGTGACAATTGGAGTCACCATCTAGTTAAGCCTGGGAAAACCCAGTGTCATCCTCCAAGACCCATCTGTTTTCTGCACAGGTCAAATAGGAGAGTTGAATGGGGATGTGGTAGGAATCACCACCCCTGCATCCTTCAAGTCCTTAAGAGTGGCATTAATCTCTGCAGTCCCTCCAGGAATCTGGTATTGCTTCTGGTTTAACATTTTGCTAGGCAGGGACAGTTGTAGTCACTTCCACTTTGCCTTTCCTACTGTAATAGACATCACTCCACTACTCAGTGAACCAATGTGGGGATTCTGCCAGTTGCTGAGTATGTCTATTCCAATTATGCATCCTGGAACTGGGGAAATAACCACAGAGTAGGTCTGGGGAACAACTGAACCCACTGTGAGATGGACCTGAGCTAAAACTCCATTGATCACCTGGCCTCCATAGGCCCCTACTCTGATTGGTGGGCCAGAGTGATGTTTTGGGTCTCCTGGAATTAATTTGACTTCTGAGTCAGTGTCTAATAATCTACAAAATATCTGATGGTTTTCTATACCCCAAAGCACAGTTACTCTGGTAAAGGTTGTAGGTCCCCTTTGGAAAGGCTGAGAAGAAAATTAATAGTATAAATTTTGGGCAGCATAGCAGGTTCCTTCCCCAAGGGTACCCCACCTTCCCCTTATTCAAGGGGCTCTGGGTCTGTAAACTGTCTCAAGTCTAGGAATTGATTAAGGGGCCATGACTTTGTTTTCGTAATTCAAGTTATACTTTTGTTCATCTGACCTAGAAATCTGCTTATACAGATCAATCAAGAATTTAATTGACTGCTCACCTATTTCACTTCTAGAAAACTCCATGATCTACCAGTCAATACCATCAGTCTCTTCATGTCAGAGTATTTTGACTGCTTCTTTGAACCTGCTGTCCATTATGGTGCCACACTCCTTTGTCTTTGATGATTAACTGCTCCCACATGGCTTCTGCCAACTCTGGATCCAATTATCTTCATTGTGTTTGAGGATTCCAGCTCAGTGACAGCAGTTCCCATGGTAATATCTGACCTACAGAGAAGGGCAAAAACAGAGCTCTTCAGGGATGATGGAGCTAGTCTCACAAATTTATTCCTCACAGTCCTGGTAAAAGGTGTGTCCTCTGGACATTCCAGGGGTGTGTGAGCAGGTCTTCCATGATAAATCCACTCTAACATTCCAATCTCTCCAAGACTTTGAATCCCCTCCTGTACAGTATACCAGGGCAGTTCTGGCATTTTGACCTCAGGTAATGTTGGCCACCTTCTTATCCATGTTTCAGCCAACCACCCAAACAAACTGTTAATGCCCTTTCTAACCCCTTGAGCTACAACATTGAATGCAGAATCTCTGCTTAGTGGGCCCATATCAATAAATTCAACTGATCCAACTTTATATTCCTTCCACAATTATCCCACACCCTTAATATCAATTTCCACATATATTTCCCTGATTTCTGTCTATATAAGTTGGAAAACTCATGCAGTTCTTTTGGAGTATAGCATACTTCCTCATGGGTCACACTCTGTGCCTCTCCATTCAGGGCCTGTTGGAACTTTAGTCTAGTTACATGTCTTGAAGCAAAGAGTGGGGGCAGTTCATGAAGAGAATTAGAAGTACCCTTCAAGCTAATTACCTCAGGATATTCCATTGCTGTTTCATCAGGTGAAACAGGATTAATCTCTGCAGCCAGAGGAAGGAGGGCTGTTTCCTCAGGGGAGGTGATTACAAGTTTTGCAGTCACTGATGGGTTACTCCTTAGGTGGAGTCTGGATGGCAGGCTCCTTAGGGCAGACTGGAGATCAGGAAGCTCATTCTTCAAGGCAGGCTGGAGGTTGGGTAGCTGTCTCCTCAGGGCTGACTGGAGGTAGGGGGCTGTTTCTTCAGGACAGATCACCACAGGTACATCTAGGAAAGACTCAGCAGGATCCAGGGTTCCAATGTCCCCACTTCCATTATCATCAACCCAGATTTCCCCATCCCAATTTTCAGGATCCCATTCTTTTCCAATCAATGCCCTTACTTTAACAGCAGACACACTGCTAGGTTAAGATTTTAGTTTATGTTGTAAATCTGCTAATCACACAATGAGACCCTGGGTCTGGAGATCTCAAGTCTATGACCAAAGGAAATAAAATTTTCTTTCAGGGAACACATAGAAACTTTTACTTCTGTCATATGGCATTTAAGTTTCAAATTTGAAGCTCATCCCTTTCTCTTATAACTTCATCCAGCATATCTAAGAACAACCAGCCAGCATCATTATACCTCTTAATTTCACAAAACTTTGTTAAGGTGTCAAAAACTCTGTCACTCAGAGCCATGCCTCATACAACAGTATGCTTATGAGAATCAAAAGGTGATATTTTGTGTATCTCATACCATGGACTGTCAGTGCCATCTTGATTATTGGAAATAGAGTCATTAGTGCCTTTGAATCTAATCAGAGTAGAAAACCAACTGTAAAAGCCCATCTTAAGATTCTGTTTCTCAAGAACCACTCCAGGTACCAAGCTTTATTATAAGGGTTCTCTAGGGAAACAGATCCAACGGGAGATATCTGTAAGTATAAGATTTTATAAAAGTGTCTCATGCAACTGTTAGGATGCACAAGTCCAAATTCCATAGGGCAGGCAGCAAACTGGCAACTCTGATGAAGGTGTTTCATGAACAACTCAGGAGATGCTGGCTAGTCAAAGAGGAAGTGAAGGTTCTCTCTCATCTTCCTTAAAAGTCTTCAACTGATTGGATTAAATCCAGCTGATTGAATTCTCTCATTGCATAAGACATGCCCTTCATTGATGTAATCAGCCACAGACGCAGTCAATTGACTGATGATTTAATAAACCAGCCTTCTGGTTTACTAATCAGTCACAAATGTCCTTACAGTAACGGTTAGGCCAGTGATTGCCTGACCAGACACCTGGGCACCATCACCTGGCCAAGTTGACACATAAACCTAACCACTGCATATGCTATGATGAAATCCACAATATAATGAAGATTTTCATTATTAATTTTACAGTTTACCTCTCTGTTAATAAGCCTAATATTGACAATTTGGTCATTTGGAATTTCTTCCCTGATATACAAATCTGTAAATATTTTTTAAAACACTAAAAAATAATCAGTTATCTTAGATGTTAGAGCTATAAAAGAATTTTTGTTTCTTACATTGGTAAAATTGTTTAGTCAATAATTCTATTAAGTGGTTACATTCTATTGAAGGTTGAAATTGAATCATGGCACATCATAGATGAGTATCATTTTTAATGTAATCAAATGTATAATCAAGAGTTAAAGCAATTCAGTTGTTTTGCTAATCTTTTGTTTGGTGGGTCGGAGATTAACTTTGCAAGTAGTTCTTTAATAATGAATCAACACAGCTGCATTCCTTCGCAGTCTAGAGACAGAGGGTGTAACACAAAAATAAATCCTTCAATTGTGCTTATTATTAGTAGCTTTATTTGTTTTAGCACTTTATTTAATTTTCAAACAATTATCTAACAAAGAATCATACCAAGCATATTCCACATTGCCATTTAGCTACAATGCACACTTAATTACAAATAAACAGCATACTTATCAAACAACGTATCTAAGGACTTGGAGTATTTATTACTACCACCAAGCCCTTTGTGAAGCATGGAAGGAAAGAGCAGCAGACAAGTCAGTCCAAGTAAAAAGAAAAATGGCTAAGATGGTTGCATTATAAAACTTTCACCAATAAAACAGTTCATTATTTAGTTATTTTAGAGTTCATTATTTAGTCATTTGGTCAATGTATTATTAGTCACCTATTTTGACTTGATTCATAAGACAATCAAATAAGCAAGAGGCATTTGAGAAATCAAGTACCATATTCTACTTTAAAATATAATCTCTTATTTCAAAGTAATGTTAGCTCAGTAAAATGTCATTGGCCAAATAATTTCTTTACATACTCCATAAAATTCTCTAATCTAAAGTTAATCACCATTTACCATTTTGGTGAACTATGGATTAAAATGTGTAAATATCAAAATTTAAGAAAATATCCAAACTTCAAGAATACTTCTTAACATAGACTTAAACATTTGAGTGAACATATTTTTTAAAACATGTTTTCTATTATGTATAATTTTAGTAAAATAAGAAGCCTCCTTAGTTAATATTGTAAGAAATAACATTGTTAATTCAGATGGTGTGCCAGTTTGAATGTATTGTGTCCCCCAAACGCCGTTATCGTTGATGTAGTCTTGTGGGGCAGACATTTTGGTGCTGATTAGATTTGCTTGGAATGTGTCCCACCCAGCTGTGGCTGATGACTCTGATGAGATATTCCCATGGAGGCATGGCCCCACCCATTCAGGGTGGGACTTGATCAGTGGAGCCATATAAATGAGCTGACTCAAAGAGAAGGAACTGAGTGCAGCTGTGAGTGATGTTTTGAAGAGGAGCAAGCTTGCTAGAGAGGAACTTCCTGGGAAAAAGCCATTTTGAAACCAGAACTTTGGAGCAGACACCAGCCACGTGCCTTCCCAGCTAACAGAGCTTTTCCGGATGCCATTGGCTTCTTCTTCCAGTGAAGGTACCCGATTACTTATGTGTTACCTTGGACACTTTATGGCCTTAAGACTGTAACTGTGTAGCCAAATAAACCCCCTTTTTATAAAAGTCAATCCATCTCTGGTGTTTTGCATTCCACAGCGTTAGCAAACTGGAACAGATGGTAAACTGACTTCCATATTGTTTTGTGCAGTAGAGATGGCAATTGGTAATCAATATTGACACTGTATTTATCTCTGGAGACCTAGTGATTAATCAAAATGTTAATGGTACTGTATACTAATTTAGGGCCCTTACTTGTGTTGTCATTCAGTAGTGGAAGCAATATTTATACTTTATTATTACTTGCTAAATTATAATATTGGAACACATGTAGAAAAGCAGAATAGAGTCTCTTTATTCTAAAAGACTCCACAAAACTGTATTGCAAATTTGGCCTAAATTCTATTGAACATTGTTGAAAAAGCCTGGTAAATATTATTTATCAATATTCAATATAGTAAATGGCAGTTTAATGTTGATTAGAAATTTATTTTCTCAACTGGATATTGTAGGAAGTAAACATTTCCCTATCAAATTAAGGGAGAAGAAAAGCTACTTTTAATGATACGAGTAAAAAATGTTGATTTCATTATCATTACGTTATTGTTATAGGGATAAAATTGAAAAAGAGTTTTATTAAATGTGCTGTATTAGTAAATGACTTTCTTTTTATGTATTTTAATTAAACTATTAGATTTTAAAGTGGGTATGCTTATTGTTTTCATTAGGAATGAAGTGCTATAGGTTGAAATTTAATTAAAATACCTCAATAAGCTATGCCTATAGGCACCAGGTGCATCCCCAAACCCACTGCCAATTACAATTCTGGCACTTTAGAATTGGTAACTGCTTATGTATCTATGTATATTCCTTTAAATAGTACATGTTCTTCAGGTAGTGTTGAGGGACAATTTTTTATAGTGTTTCCACATGTCCTGTGACAGCTCCTCTTGTCTCATTACTGTTTCTAGTGTTTATGTATAAAAACCAGCCTTGGAAGACAGAGATAGTGTCTTCCTGTTGGGCAAGGGGTAAATTTGTTCCCAAACCAGTACAATAATGATAATGTATCCCTCCAGGATAAAATTTGGGCAGGTTTGTTAGCAGCTCACTTATAATATTAGGGGTTTCCTAAATTCAGTGTTTCTCAGCTGTGACAGCATCCCCTGGGGCTAATCTCTGTATCATCCCCGTGGGACCTGGAGTGCAAGGGTAAGTGATACAAACACTAAACTCATGCTTCCTTCTGTGCAATGACTGATAAAGTCTTTTGTCTCTCACTCAGAAGTCATCTTACATCATCTATGAAACTGTGGCAGGCTAATGTTAGCTTGCAAGCAGGGTACAATCTCTCTCTATGCACTTCTTGAAAGGTAGGTGCATTAGTTATCTATTACTGCATAAAAATTACTCCCAAAGCTTAGTGATTTAAAACAATATTAGACATTTATTATCTCTCACAATTTCCATGAGTTAAGAATTGAGGAGTAGATTAGCGGGGTGTTCTAACACAGGTCTTCTTAAGAAGTTGCAGTCAAAATGTAAAATAAACTGGAAGTTATCTGGAGGAATCAACTAGGGCTGGAGAATTTGCTTCCACTCACATGGGTGGTAAGTTGATTTGATTACGGAGCCTCATTTTATTTCACATGAGCCTTTCCACAGGGTATCAGAGGGTCCTCATAACATGGCCACTGGCGTCTCCCAAAAAGAATGATCCAAGAGATGAAGGTGGCAGCCACACCTCTACACTTTGCTCACTCTTAGTCCTATTCGGTCGTAGGCAGGATTACCCAGATGCATGAATAGTAGATGCAAAGGAATGGGGGTGAGGAATGGGAGGGGCTGTGGAGGCAGGCTACTGTAGGAGGTATCACTAAGATTATATGGTCCCCTACGAAGAAGTTTATGGGAATTTTTTTAAATTGGTATTCTGAGATATCTCAGAATGGTAGAAGGTCTAGACTTTTTTCTAGATATGTAGCTTATAATCAAGAATGATAACACCATAATTTTAACTTTATCATTTCCATTATTGCAGATTCTAAAAGACCCTGGAAGTTGAACTTAGAACAATTTTTTAAATTGGTATTTAAAAGAAAGATGCCAGAATTAAAGAGAACTGAGTCAACATATAGAGTTAAATGTAACAAGGTAAAATTTCATATTCCCAGAATAAATTGATAGATCAATCATATAGAAATAACCAATTTATCTAAAGAATTACATCTGAGAAGAGTTTAGGATCAGGTTTCTCAACTGCAGGCAAAAAATTCTAGGAGATATTAGGGAAATATTTGCAGAGTTCTAAGAGTAAACTATTGAACACACTCCCAAACAAATAAATATAAATGAGGGCAAAAATAAAGGCATTTTTGAAACTTCACATTGCAAAACATAATTTTGTACTTCTGATAAAGCATCCTTATTAAGTTCCCTTCCAAATGAAAAATTAAAAAATAGATCAGAATGAAAGGCTTAAGTTTGGACATGATAGTTAACAAACTTTAAATCAAGAAAAGTTAAAAAACATAAACCAAAAAGAATTTTAAGGATATAACAAACAAGAATAATGATAGAATCAGGACGGTAAGAAAAATGCCAATCATATAAATTAACAGATAAATAGGATAGGTTGAATTGTACTATTAAAGGAAAAAGAATCTCTAATTGGATATTAAAAAACTCAAGTGAAGGACAAGCCTCATAGTTCAGCATCTTGTAGACCTGCAATCCCAAAGTTTTAAATTAAAGTTAATCTGGCAAAACATTGTGTCTCAGCATCTGTTATTGCTTATAACAATTTCATAAACAAGGAGAAAATTGTGATAAGTTTTATAAGCCATTTGGTAGGCTGAGTATATTGTTTACTCAGAAATGCCAAACAAAACATTAAAGAGTGAGGTTAATCTTTCTGGTTTATTGAGCATTTATTCACTCAACTGAATAAAACCTGGGGATTCACCTTTCTCTCACTTTCAGTTGATATTTGTCCAGAGAACTGTGTGATTTACGCTTAAGCTACCAGGAATCTTCTGCTCCCTGGGCACCATAATTGTACTGGAGATTGGCAAATGATGTAAGCGAAGTCAATGAGTGTCAGGCCCAGAAATTTTACTGAGAAACTTAGGAAAAAGACACTGTTCTCACTGATGTACATGGATTTATGTGGAATTAAGTCCAGTTTGGCTGACAGTCATTATACCGCCACAAGACAATCTCTTTGAAAATGCAGCCAACATAGAAAATGTTGAGAAGAAAGAAGGGACCTAATGTCATCTTTTAAACATATGGATGCTTGGATTTAGTGGTGACTAAAATTAATTCTATCTCTAAATTTCTAGATTTATAATTTAATGAATGTCTTCATTTTCTTTTTTGTTTGTTTTGTTTTGTTTACTTAAGCCTGCTTTAATTAGATATTGTTTATATAAATTATAATCAAAAGAATCTTAGCTTATGGTGGTGACGGTAGTGCTACATTGTGAATGTAATTAACAGCACTGAATTATATATGTGAATGTGGTTACAAGGGGAAATTTTAGGTAGTATGTATGCTACTAAAATAAAAATTAAAAGAAAAACCATAAGATTGTATAACACAATGAACTCTATTGTAAATGATGAACTACAGTTAATGATACAATTATGAAACTGTTTTTTTTCATGAATTATAAGAAGTGTAAGTCACTAATGAATGGTGCTAATAGTAGGGTTATATATGAGAACTCTGTATTTTATTTATTTATGTAAATCTACAATTAAAAAAGAATCATAGCTTTTTAATAATAAAGCAAAGGCTGAAAGTAAATTACTTTGTCATCTAGATTAAGATTGTACAAAAGTACTCTGAATTCACTGTCAAACAATCGTCAAAGACTTCTAGCTTCCACTTAGGAAATAGAAAGCTAGAAAGTGGCTTAAATAATCCACAAAATCATATTTTTTAACCCTTTTGAAAGCTGAGGTCATAAAGCCAGTAATTATCCTGAAATCTAAGTAAAGACAGCCTCTCCTCCAAAAAGTGATAAGGTATAAGCCTTGGCTTACCAGGATGAAGAAAAAGCTAGGGAGAAGAATTCAGCTAAAATTTTTAACAAATTGCTGAAGGCAAAATGTGGGCTAGCCTGAGAGTATAAAACCCCTGAGAACTGCAGACACAAGGAAATTTGCATCCACTTGTGGGTTATTTTCCAAAGACCTCACTGGGTATCCTGGAGAGAGATGGAGGACAAAGAGGGAAACCAGAGAGAGCATCCATCATAGTACAGACCTGAGGGAACAGAACAGCCAACACTGGTGGAAAGATGGGAAGGAACACCTTGATCCTTCTCCCCTAGGAACAAAACTCTTATACAATTAGAGGAAGACCAGATTACCCTGCCACCCCCAGAACATAGGTAAAGGCACAATGTGGCTATGACTGGGGAAAGAGTGTGGGGAAAAACCATCCTTGGGAGAAAATGATTCTAGGCCCAACAATCAGAGGTCTCCTACTGCTGGAGGAGGGGCAGGTTCACTGAGAAAGGCCCATCTTAGAGACCCAGGGACTCAGGGCCCACCTGAGACTGAGGCTGAACCAGGACAATGGAAAGTGCCTGCCCCCACAACCCACTACCACCAAACAAGGGAGCATTAAATAACACAGAACAGCCCTCCAAGTCTGGGATGAGGCAAAGAATGGTGAGAGACCCTCTCTGAAAAGCAGACTCACAGCTAATATATATTCCGAGCTTGAATTTACAGATACTAATTAATTAATATAATATTATTGGTGGTTGTCTTCCTAATAGAATAATCCTTAATTTTGCTTGTTATGGAAAATATTTACAGAACATTTACATTGACAGAAAATTATATGTTGAAATGGTACATCATACAATGTAAATCTAGTTACCTTGAAGTATCAATAGCACCACCTTGGGGTGTTCAGTATTTCAGAAAATGTAATATTTCAACACAGATTGATTATTACTACACCATTTACCAGAAATTTAACTAAATCTAAATATCATGGAAGTTGAAAACAATCCTTAAATTTTTATTACGTACACTGCGGTATTACTTAAAACAGCAAAAAGGAATTTAAAACAAATTAAATATAATTTATTAAGACATTTATAAAATAAATTATAGTATTAGTGCAGTTTACTGTTTATTTCTGGCTCCTCACAATCTAGGCACTTAGTAGGATTGAATTGCCTTGTTCCCATGAAGTTTGACATCAACCATGATCGTGAGCATACATTATTACCTGGGTCATGTCGAGACCGAAATCTTAAAAGCCAAAGTGGGTTTTACCAAACACTTTCTCTTTGCATTGGCACTCGACAGTGCTTCAGATGGTGCCTCCTTGGTCAATCTGGTCCCAAGAGAGAGGGAGACAGGGAGCCGTGCCCACTGGAAGCTTGTGAACATGTATCATGAGAGAGAAGGAAATTTTTGTTACTTTAAGCCATAAAGGTTTGGAATTCTTTACTACTGAATGATTATATATTCTATCCTAAAAATATATATCTAGAATTACATATTCTATCCTAAATTTATGTTATATATATATATATATATATATATATATATATATGTAACTATATACTGTAATACTATATTTATATTTAAAAGTATAAGGTCCTCTATGTATTGACATGAAAAAATACAGACTATATTTGTCAGTGAAGAAGCTAGGTTTAAAATAGTACTACAGATTAATATACATTCTATAAACACTAATGGAGAGGTAGAAGTCAGGATAGATAGATAGGTAGGGATACAATGATCAAACTTTATTTTTATAATAGTTAAAAATAAGAACAGTTTTCTCTAAGTTATTCCAAAGGTTTAAAAATATCCTGATGGTTCAAACCCTCGATAAAGTGCTGATTATAATAACTTTGTGCCTAGGTATTTTTTCTTAGTTTTATAACTAGTGTGGACCACTTGACAGGGTAGAAACATTTTATTTGGTAGGTGGGAAAAATGCTTTCTTATAACTAATGTGGAAAAGGTACAAATAGCTTGTCTTACAGTCAGATAGCTTGGATTAGAGCAAGTATTTAGTAATATCATTTATCTGTTAAAATCTAATTCCAAAGTTTCTAACAGAATACTCTGGAAAATTGAATGCATGTTAAACAAAATTATTCCTTACAATAAATGGTATCATTGAATATACACAATTATGGAATGAAGCAAAATGTCTGCCATTTAATATCTTTAAACTTAAATAAAAAAGGATATAAATTACTGACAATCAGAAGTATTTCTTTTTACATTATGTTCAAAACACTAACTTTGAAAGATCAGACTTTATTTCCATAAAATTCTAAAAAAACGGTTCTAATGTCTCTACTGAGCATCTGTAGAGAAAAACTATTAGCTTGAAATAATTATTATGTATTTTAAATCTTTAAATAAAAAAATCAATTACTAATCCAGAAGAAAGATTACTTGGTAAATATATATTTCTAAACATTACTTTTAGAGGCAAAGCAAGTGTATAAAACAATATTTGATACTTTACCCTCAGGAAATAACCTATCTCACCAAAATGTGCATAACACAAAACACCACAGTAAAATAAAAAGACAAAGAAAGGCTCTAGCTTTGATCTTTTTAATATCATGCTGTTGAGATTTAATTAACATACTACAGTATAGAGCTCCTTTGGAAACTTTCAGATTCGGTTGTATGCTTGTCTTAAAGCAACTTCTTATAATAGTTTTTTTTTTTCCTCCAATGATCAATACCAACCATAAACATTTATGTCAAATGAGGTATTTGTACACCTAATGATAGATAAGCAAAATGAGTCTTTCTTGTTCAAGTATAAAAGCTTCCCAGAGAAGAAGTAGATTTTATGGGGAAATACTGTCTAGTAGGAGGATGAACAAAATCAGATTTCTCTGTTGAATGCACAAATGAAAATTGAAAGCCTGTCTTGTCAGCAACTGTTTAACTACAGTGAAATTCATTGCTAGCTCTTGTACCCTATTTGGAAATACCAACATAATTCGGCTATAAGATACTCTACGCTGTAATCCTTACAGCATCATTTTATTAAAATTGGATGCTCCATATTTTCATTTAATGTTCATCATTCTGAGAGCAAAATTCTTCAAACTACACTCTTCAGATAAAGGAAAATAAAAAGAAATTTAGATTTAAGAATAGAAATCTTACACTGCTAAGATAAAATGCCTATTAGGTATAGAAAGAAAAATACTCATATTTTACCACCAAATAATGAATTACCACCATGAAGACCTACAAAACATAATGAGAATAATAAAAAGAAGTGCTTGTAAAGGGAATCTTCATCAACATTAGAGTAAGTGGCAGCTAAGCAAATCTAAGCTTAACATCACAGTGATGGAAATAAAGAAGAAAACTATTACAATGAAGATTTTTCTATCATGCAGGCCATATAAAAGTGAAAATAAAAGTCTATATCATTGTTATATAGAAGGAAGTGGCCTCTGCCAGGTCTTCTAGAATATAGAAAGGAAACAAGGGTTCATGCAGCACCTGCTTACTAGCTGGTCATAGGATTATCCAGCCCCAAATCAGAGGGTTAAATTGTCCTCAGTCAAAATGAAAACACAGGAAGATAATGCTAAAGACTCCAGCTCAGCCACAGGCATTCATCTACTCATTCATGCATTAATTCAGCACAAATCTGTTATGTATCTACTATATGCTTGACACTGTCCTAGATACCAGAGATAAAAAGATGAATAAAACAATGCTCCATTTCCTCAGATGACAAACCTAGTACAGTCAGGCAAATAGGTGAAAAAATCAATGCAAAGAGCACCATGCTCTAATAAAACTGGTGGAAAAATTTCTCCTCCAATTAAACAAGGCAGTCTTTTCTATATCCTTAGGACCCTTGTTAATACCTAGGCAGAGTGGAATCATGTTAATAAAACTGCTCATTGAGAGCTCCTAAGCATCTAAGTCTACGCTGTGCTCTGAAAGGGCAAAGAACAGGCACTGCTCTTAAAAGGTGTGTGATTTGTCTGGAGGAGGAACACTAATATGTAAATTATCACAATATACATAATTAAATGCCAAATTGTATGCAACATACTAAAAATCCCAAGGAAACTCATAGAAGGGAGGGAATAATGAGGACTGGAGTAGTAAAATGTCACCAAATTAGAAGCTGTATAAAAGGCCCTTATCACAATCCTTCCTATGAGTGCCTGATGGAGAACTGTAGAAAAATGTGAGTGCACCCTCCCTTATGTCTCAGGCTCCTAGCTAATCTGAAGTAACACATTAACCCATAGCAGGGTTCTAAGAACTGGTTAAATTTTTAATTGATATATTGTTATTAGCTTGTGTAGTGACCAGCTCTTCCTCTATTGATCTGCCAAAGTGAAACAATTGTAATCCCACATTTCCCTGGAAGATTGTCACACTCTGGAATTCAGCCTACTTGGTTACATTGCAAAATGCAGCTCTCTGATGATTTCGAAGAGGAATTAAGATTTTTGTAGATTATCTGGCTTTTTTCTTGTTGTTAACTGTGATACTCTTACTGCTTTCAATATCCTAATCTGACAAAGAACTCATGTTTACTGTTTTAAATTTTTGGTTTATATTATCTTGATGTTTCCCTAATAAGAAAGAAAATCTAAGAGTATTGCCCAGTCAGTGCTTTATATTACATTTCATCTTAACCAAATTTTTGAAAACAATAACACTGGTATTCCAGGAAAAAATATAAAGTGTGCACTGATCTATCTGATAAGCACCAGACTTGCTTTATGAGTTACTATGATCATATTTCAGGCCTTTCTGTAGAGATGTAGAACTCTTCTTTACTTTTCACTTTCTAGCTATCATGGAATAATGCAGTAATGTTTTAACTTCTTTTATTCATACAAAGCTTTGTTCAAATAAAATTTTATGTATAGCCTTAATGTATACAGGATGAGACTGGGGATGCTCTGATTAAAGGTTGGGAGGAGGAAGATGAGAGAGTAATCATTTATTTTCTGCTCTGTATCTGTCCTTCTTACCTCCAAAAGTGGCCCATGAGCTACCTAAGATTAACTGAGTACTTTGTAATAAAATAAAGAACTCCAAACTCTACCCTAGCCCTACTGAATCTGAATTTCTAAAAATAAGGCCCAGGAGTATATATTATAACTTGTTCTCCATATTATTCTATGTTAACTTGGGCATCTCGTAGCAGATGCAAAATTCTTTCTGCAATTTTGTAAAACAAATACACAAAGCTCTTGAGGCTTTATAGTACAAAAGTCTGGAATTGTAAAAAATCTTATCTAAGAATCATTAAAACATATTTAAAGAAGATTAAGAAAAATTATTTAACATATCACAATCAGAGCTTCTGCAAGTTTATTTTGTAATCATTTATAACTAGTAGTATATAAAGAATTTGTGATTCCTAGGAGGTCTAAAAGTTCAAGGTGATTAATTTCATATATTTGAGTTTTTTTAACTGATTACCTTGAATAATTTATTATAGCAAAGAAACAAGTTTATATTTTTTCCTGTAAGTTTAAGGAGACTTCTATTTACTTTACACAGAGAATTGTTAAATTTGAAATATGGCCAATCTATTATCTAAATGACTAAATAATTTTCTTCTTTATTAAGCTCTGTATTCTATTATAAAATACTGCAAGGGAGAAGCTATCAAAGAAAGCAACTATTTCCTTCCCTTTGATTGCTTTTGGTTTAGGTCACTCTTCTTTTTATAGTTCTTCCAATTTTGAGGTTAGGCCTCTAATTTGAAATCTTTCTTCCTTTTTAATGTGATCATTTAGAGCCATAAATTTCAAGCAAAGGAAGGAAATATATATTAAAACAGAGAAAAATGAAATAGAGAACAACAACAACAACAAAAAGCAATAAGGAGAATCAATAAAACCATAAGTTGGTTCTTTGAAAGGTCAATAAAATTGACAATTTTTCCTAGACTGACAAGCAAAAAGAGAGGATAAAAATAACAAAAGTCAGAAATAGAAAGGGGGGCATTACTACCTACCCCACTGAAATAAGAAGGAATATGAGAGGAGGATACAATGAACAGCTGTATGCCAATACATTAGATAACTTAGATGAAAAGCACAAATTCTTAGAAACAGATTATCAGCACTGACTCAAGAAAAAATAGAAGATCTCAACAAACTAATAACACGTAAAGACATTGAATCAATAATCAAAAACCTCCCAAAAAAGAAAAGCCCAGTACCAGATGGCTACACAATGGGATTTTGCCAAACATTTCTAGAACACTTAACACTAATTCTGTTCAAACTCTTCCAAAAAACCGAAGAGGCATGTTTTAGTTTCCTAGGCTGTTCAAGCAAATACCAGGAAATGGGGCACATTAAGCAAGGAAGTTTTTTGGCTCATGGTTTTGAAGCTAAAAGAAGTTCAAATTCAGGCACCATCAAGGTGTGCTTTCTTCCCAAAGACTGGTGTTCTGGGGCTGGCTGCTGGTGATCCTTGGTCCTTGGCTCCTCTGTCACCTGGAAATGAATATGGTGGCCTCTCCTGGATCTCTATTCTCTTCTGGGTTCCAATGACTTTAGATTCTGGCTGCTCCCTCTGTGACTTTCTTTCTCTGTCTGAATTTCATTCCCTTATAAAAGACTTGTAATAGGATTAAGACCTATACTGAATGAGGTGAGGTACACATTAGTGAAGTAACCTCATCAAATGGTCATAATTACACTAGGTTCACATCCACAAGAATGGATTAAATTTAAGAACATGTTTTTCTGGAGTATATACAGCTTCAAGCTGCCACACACCACCTTCTGGACCTCAAAAAAACATGGCCTTTACACATACAAAATACTTTCATTCCATCATAACATCCAAAGAGCCTTAAATCAATTCAGTAACAGTACTAAGTACAAGGCCTCACCAAAATTGGTTTGAGGTGTGATCTTTCCTGGGGCACAATTCCTCTCTGTGGACCTGGAGAACAAGTTATGTGCTTCCAATACACAATGGTGGAACAGATATAGAATGAAGATTCCAATTCCAATAGGGAGAAATTGGAAGGAAAACAAGAGGTCACAGTGCCAAACATTTCTGAAATCCAATAGGGAAAGCTCCAAAAGATTTCAATATCTGGGAGTCATCTATAGAACAATATTTTGTCCTCTGGGCCTGATTAAGCAGCATCCTTGCTCCTTCCAAGTGATTGGAAAGTAGTCATACTCTCTCCAACACTTGGGTGGAGGCTCCACCCTCTCCCAGCATCAGGTTGGCAACCAGACTCTCTGCAAACTCAAGGACATTATCCCCAACCTCTCCAGGCACTGGGGTAGTGGCCAGACTCTCCACAACTGTAGGGGCACAAATACCACCCTTTCCAAGTACTGGGTGATAGCCAGGCTCTCTGAATGCTGAGGCATAGGTCCCAAAATCTCTGAATGTCAGGGTAGCAACACTCTTTCTGAGCAATAGGGAGGAAGGCCTGCTCTCTCCAAGCTCCTGGGAAGACTTGTCCTTTCCACACACATGGGTTTGCCTGCTTTCTTGGCCTCAAGAGATATCTTCAGACCAGACTTCAGTTTCCATGAGTTTGCCCTTGAAGATATTCTTCTGTCAATTTGTCCCTTCTCTATTCCTCTTAGTCCAGGCTGGCAGTGATTTTGCTTATACAAATCTCACACACAAAAAAACTTGTCAGTTTTCATTTAGTTAACCAGGGTCAAAACCATCAGACCTGAGAACTTTCCTTGGATTCTTCATGAATTACTTCATTTACAATCCTGACTTCTGTGGAAATTGCTGACTGGTTCTCTGATCAGTTAAACCCTCACATGGAACCCTATTCTTTGGGGACTCACTTTCTGAAAGCTCAGAAATTTTCAAACCAACAATTTCTTGTTTTTTTTTTTGTGTCCAAGAATTCACTTCTCAGCTTATACTTTTCATCTTGCATTCTACTATAAGCTTCAAGGAGAAACTAAGCTGCACTTTCTACACTTAGCTTGGAAGTCTCCTCAGCTAAATACCTGAGTTCATCACTCTCAAGTTCTTCCTTCCATCTGATGTCAGAACATATTTCTGCCACTTTACAACAAGGATTGCCTTTCCTCCAGTTTCCACAACACATTTATCATATCCATCGAAATCCTCATCAGAAGTACCTTTAGCATTCATATTTCTACCAACAATCTCTTCAAAGCAATTTAGGCCTTGACTATCAAGCACCTCACAATTCTTCCAGCCTCTACACATTAACCAGTTCCAAAGCTGTTTTCACAATTTTGGTATTTGCAATAGAAGCACCCTACTCACCTGGTACCAAAATCTGTTTTAGTTTATTGTGCTGCTCAAGGAAATACCATGGAATGGGTTAGCTGAAACAATGGGAATTTATTAGCTTACATTTTTGAGGCTAAAAGAAAGTTCAAATCACAGCATAATTAACCAATGCTTTCTTCCCAAACACCAGTGTTCTAGGGCTGGATGCTGGTGATTATTGGTTCTTCTGCCACATGGCAAGGCACATAGTAGTATCTGCTGGTCTCTTCCTTCTCTTCCAGGTTTCATTGGTGGCAGCTTCTTGCTTCCTGTGACTTTCCTTCTGTGTCTGAACTTCATTCTATGTATAAAGGACTCTAGTAATAAGATTAAGACCCATATTGATTTGGCTGGGCCACATATTAAAGGACCTCATCAAAATATTCTGCATACAGTGGGTTCACACTGACAGAAATGGATTAGATTTAAGAATATTTTTCTGGAGTATGTACTGCTTCAAACTTTCACAAGGATGGAATACTTCCTAATTCATTCTACAAGGTAAACATCACCCTCATACCAATATATCTTAGGGATACAGAAGCAAAAATGATAAAATACTAGCAAACTGAATCTAAAAGCATGTTAAAAGAATTATACAATATGATAAAGTGGTATTTATCATGCAAGAGTGGTTCAACATAACCATGATGAAGTAGAAAAAACAAAAGATCATCTCAACTGATGCAGAAATGGTACTTGACAAAATACAGCTCCACTTCTTCACAAAAATACTTAGAAAAAAGTAGGAATAGAAAGAAACTTCCTCAGGACAAAGAGCATGTATGAAAAACTCACAGTTAACATAATACTCAACAGTGAAAGACAGATATCTTTCACTCAAAGATCAGGAACAAGACAAGGATGCCCACTGTCACCACTGCTATTCATCATTGAAATAACTGGAAATTTCCAAAGGAGCAAATAGGAAAGAAAAATAAATAAAAGGCATCCAAATTATAAAAGAAGAAATAAGACTCTCCCTGTTTGCAGTTAACATGATACTTCATAGAGAAAAATCCTGAAAAGTCCACAAAAAACCTTCAAGAACTAATAATAAAATTTGGCAAAGCAGTGGGATACAAGATCAATGCCCCCAAATTAAGGAATCATTCTATACAAAAGCAATGAACAATCAGATGAAGAAATCAAGAAAAAATTCAATTCACAATAGCAACTAAAAGAATCAAATATCTAGGAATAAATCTAACCAAGGATGTAAAGGACTTTTATGGAGAAAACTATAAAACTTTGCGAAAAGAAATCAAAGAAAGCCTAAATAAAAGGAAGGACATGTCATGTTCACAGATAGAAAGACTAAATATTGTTAAGATATTAATTCCAGGGAGAATGGTAGAGACTAGAGAAAGATTCCACAAATGCTGAAGTGAAGAAAGAGAGAAATATCAGGTAGGGAACACCCATCCCAGGCCCACTCTTCCCTTTCTTCTCCTCACTAGGTACCATAAAGCTTGAAAGTGGTTCAGAGGCAGCAGCCCAGACCCCTCCTACCTCCCCCCAGGAACACAGACTATAAAGCCACTCACAGCAGTGAGTTAGATCCCAATGCATATCAAGGAATGGGGACTCAAGTCCACAGAGATACAGGGTAGAATGGAACACAGGGAACTGAGAAGTGTTGCAATACAAAACATCCCATGGAATGCAAAAAATGGGACAGAAAGAGAAGAGCCTATGGTAAAATGATAGCTGCCAAGTGGTGCTCTCAATCCAGTTACTGCTGGCTAGACCACCTAAAGGCAAAACAGACTTTTCTGAAGTGGCCCACTTTTCTGGATTGACCCCATCTGGCTTTCCAGGGCAGGATACCCTAATGGGGAAGAACCCAGAGACAGAAAAGCCTCACACAGAAATAAAAAAGGGGTATTAAACTGAACTGCTATAAGACAGGATGGTCCCCCAAGTGAAAAGTGTAATTAAAAAAAATGGGGCATTGAATGACAGAGAGAATTTAAACAAATAATAGGAGCTGGGAGAAAATTCTACACAAAAAAAAACAGAACAGATCAAGATTTCCAGAGAAGAAATGGAGGAAAGGAAGCTTATTCTGGGAGGTGACACAATTAGACAAAAATTGCAGTCTTAAAAATTGTGCTGCATACCCAGGGCAAGAATCAGGTGAAGAAGAGCTGAAAAAATCTGATTGGTTAAACTTGTGCTACTGTAAAGGTCAGAATAAGTTGGAGCAAGCATTAAAGAAGAGCCTTAATGTAAATCCAGTCAACAATGAAACCACAGAAAAGAGGGAGGAACTGACTTTCAGGAATAACTCATCAAGATAATCAGATGCCTAAACATCAGCAAAAAATGACAAGCCATACTAAGAAACAGAAAGATATGGCTCAGTCAAGAGAATAATCCAAACTTCAGAGGAGACCAAGAATTTGGAACAACTAATCAAAAAAGTTAAAAAAAAAAAAACTTCCTAAATCAATTCAAAGAGATGAAAGAAAATATGCTATAGAGATAAAGGATTTTAAGAAGGCAATGTGTGAGCATAAAGAAGAATTTGAAAGTATTAAAAGAAATATAACAGAAATTATGGAGATGAAAAGTACAATAGTAGAGACTTAAAATACACTAGAGGCATACAACAATATATTGGAACAGGTAGAAGAAAGAATCAGTGAACTAGAAGACAGGACAATTAAAATCATTTGGTCAGAAGAACAGAGAAAAGAATGGAAAAAAAAATCAGTAGTGTCTCAGGGATTTGAGTGACAGCAGGAGGCACACAAGCATACATGTCATGGTTGTCCCAGAAGAAGAAGAGAAGGGAAAGGGGGCAGAAAGAATATTTGAGGAAATAATGGCCAAAAATTTCCCAACTCTTAGGAGAGACAGAAATAATATCCAAGAAGTGCAATGTTCTCTAAGCAGAAAAACCCTAAGTGACCTATTCTGAGTTACATACTAATCAGAATGTCAAATGCCAAAGATAAAGAGAATCCTGAAAGCAACAAGAGAAAAGTGATTCATCACAAACCAGGGATTTTCAATAAGACTAAGGGCCAATTTCTCATCAGAAACTATGGAGGTAACAAGGGATTGGTATGATATATTTAAGGTAATGAAAGAGAAACCTGCAAGCCAAAATATTTATCCCCTAAAACTGCCCTTTAAAAATGAAGGAGATATAAAATACTTACAGATAAACAGAAACTGAAAGAGTTTGTCAACAAAAAAACCCTGCCCTTCAAGAATTACTAAAAGGAGTTCTGTTTGTTGATAGGAAAATACAGGAGAGAGTGGCTTGGAATAGTGTGAAAAAATGAAGATTATCAGTAAGGGTAACTAAAAGAGTAAACAGGGAACCTAATAATAATATATCCTCAATTTACAACTCTACTTTTTAATTCCTATAAGAGCCAGAATAAAATTGAACAAGAAAAAGGCATAGTTCTTTATATCAGTCAGGGTTCTCTAGGGAAACAGAACAAACAGGAAACATCTGTAAATGTTATGAGATCTTTATAAGAATTGTCTCACACAGCTATGGGGATGCAAAAGTCACAATTCCATAGGGCAGGCTGCAAGCTGGGAACTCAATGAATTTTCCAGAAGCTGGCTGCTGAAGTAGAGATGGAAATTCTCTCTTCTGACTGCTGAAATCATCCTTCTTCTTTTAAAGCCTTCAAATGATTGGATGAGACTTCTGTCATTGTTGAAGGCAATCTCCTCAGATGATTGTGGATATAATCAGCCATGGATGTAATTCACTTATGAATGACGTAAGTCCACAAAATGTCCTCACAGTACAGTCAGGCCAGTACTTGCTTAAACAAACAACTGGACACCATTACCTGGGCCAAGTTGGCACATGAACTTAATCATCATCACAGCCTACCACTTGTCAACTTGGCATCCATATACATCACATTAAACCATAATCTATAAATGAAAAACAATAACAGTCATATTCGTTGACTAACATTACTCAACTCTCCTGCATATAACTGGAAACTCACTCTTTCCAGCATACGGTGCAAGTACTTCGGTAATATTTAATCTTAGATAATGATCCATGAAACTAATACAACTTGTTCTGGTTAGCTAATGCTGCCAGAATGCAAAACACCAGAACTGGATTGACTTTTATAAAAGGGGATTTATTTGGTTACACAGTTACAGTCTTAAGGCCATAAAGTGTCCATCAACAAAGGGTACCTTCACTGAAGAAAGGATATTGGCATCTGGAAAACCTCTGTTAGCTGGGAAGGCACGTGGCTGGCCTCTGCTTGCTTCCAGGTTCCATGTCAAAATGGCATTCTCCAAAATGTCTGTATCAACTTCCAAAGGCTGTCTTCAAAATGTCTGTCTCAGCTACAGGTCGCTCCAGCTTGCTATGAACTCCTCCTGTCTGAGCTCATATAGTGCTCCAGTAAACTAAACAAGGCCCAGGCTGAATGGGCAGGGTCACACCTCCTTGGAAATTATCCCATCAGAGTTATCACCTACAGTTGGGTGGGTCACAACTCCATGGACACTGAACCAATAGGTTCCAACCCAATCCACACTAATATGTCTGCCCCCATAAGAATGCATTAAAGAATATGGCTTTTTCTGGGGGACATAAATATACAAACTGGCACACAACTTATGCCCTATGATAAGGAGATAAGATAGGAAAGAAAACTAAGATATTTGTTTCAAGTGTATCTATATATGTATAGATACATACATATATACACATACAAACATACTTATAACAAAACAAAGAAGAAATATTCCTAACCATTTCAGCTTTCATTTCTGAGGTGGCAATACCTTACAGGTCTGGGGCAATGTACTCCAGGTGACTGTATGCTCTAAATTAGCATCCATCCTATGGTGCTTTCTCTCCAATAGCAAAGATTCATAGGCTCAAGAATCAAGAGATGGAACTAGGAGTTTACCACTCACTATCTCCAGTAGGAACATTTAGCTTCTTGTCCCTGTAATCTTAAACTTTGCTGTTCTGCAGATCTAGGTTTTAAAAGGAGGAGTTCTTCCACTAGGAGATACAACATTGAACTGGAAGATAAGATTGTCACCTGGCCACTTAGGCTATTTATGCCTCTTGAATCAATAGGCAAAGAAGGGAATTATTGTACTGGCAACTACACAATGGAGGTAAAGAAGACTTTGCCTGGAATACAGGAGATCCCCCTAGAGTGTCTCCTAAGTACTACTATGCCCTGTGATTAAAGTCAATGGAAAACTGCAACAACCCACTCCAGGCAGGACTACCAATGGCTCAAAAACTTCAGGAATGAAGGTTTGGTTCACCCTAGCAGGCCAAGAACCATGGCCAGCTGAGGTTCTATGCTGAGTGTAAAGGTAATATGGAATGGGTAGTGTTGGAAGGTATAACTGGAAGGCAGTTATAAATATGAGCTGCAACCATGTGGCCAGTTATAGAAATGAGGACTGTAATGGTTAGGAATATTTCTTCCTTGTTTTGTTTTGTGTATACACATAAAGCAAATATCTTCGTGTTCTTACCTATCTTATCCCCCCTTATCCTATCATATAAGTTGTGTTAGCTTGATGTTGTATCATTTAAGTTACAGGATATCTAATTTAAGAGTGACTATTACCCAAGGCTTGCACCCTATCCTGAGGAGAGTTCTTGAATTCTGGTTATACGTGGAGCAGTTATGTGTTTTAGGTGAAAATATGACTGTTACTGTTTTTCATTTAGAGCTTAAGTATGGTTTAAAGAGATGTGTATGGCTGCCAAGTTGACTGTTTGTGGACTGTGATGGTTAAGTTCATGTGTAAACTTTGCCAGGTTATTGTGTCCAGTTGTTTGATCAAGCAAAACAGTTTTATATCCTCCTGCTATTTAGCCTATTTTTTTCTATTTCTTAACTTTATTTTTCATTTGTTCATCTATTTTTTGAATTTTTGAAGGAAATGGGTTTATTAATTACACTGTATTATTGTATTTTACTATATCTGCATTTTTAATCTTTAAATTTTGGGGTATTTTTTCCTGTTTCCTTAGATATATTTGGGTATGAATCAGCATATTGGCTATATTTGTTTCTTTAGGTTTATTTTTTAGCTTGTTTTATATTTATTTTAACATTTTATTTCCAAAAATAACAATGAAATATTTTATATGTGGTATAATAATATTAAATATGTTAATTTTAATACAAATATCATATTTGTCACATTTCATAAACTTTGACTTATGACCAGGCAAAATTAATTTTTAAATAAAATGTAGTTTTCTTGTTGATTTCTTCTATCTAATGGTTAAGATTAATTTAGCTTCAAGTCATTTTGTGCTTTGTTTGCCCTTAATTTTTATTTTTATTGCATTCCAATTGTAGGAAATATTGTATGTAGCTGCTTCCATCTGAAATTTATTGGGCTTTTCTTAATGTGCTAGCATGACTCAAATATTTCTAAATGTCCTTTGACATTTTAACACCATTTGTTGTCTTTGCAGGCTTGTAGATTTTTTGTTGGCAGGTTATTTGTTAATAAAAGCTTATTTATTAAAACACTCTAATCTGTATCATGTTTTTTTTTTAAACTTGGTCTATCAAAAAGTGAGAAGATGCTTTTAAAATCTGTAACTATGATTGTAGCTTTGAATTTTTTTCCTATCAGAATTTTTCAGGTACTTTAATACTCTCTTAATCATTCCTGTTTGTAAGGTTTCATTTCATGAGACATGGTGCCACATGAGAAGGGGAACAATATGGAACCACATATATTTACTTTTTATAGATGTTTTGACCAAGTTACAGGAGATTTAAAACATCCTGCATCACAAGAGGCCACAATCATCACCTTATAATCTCATCATTCTTTTTGTTAAGATGAAAACCTCTCCAAAACACTTCCAGGACCTACCCCCAAAATGTCAGTGCATGTGTTGGTCTTACTATTTGCTTGGTAATTTTCTAATTATAATATATTAGCCAAAGAAGAAACCCTATAACCAAACAATCAGGAATGCTTCTAAAACAGTGCATTTTTACAGATTCCTAAGTCTGTTGTCTGGGTTTCAACTGAGATTCTGGCTCATTGTTGTCTAGTGTGAGCACTCTGAATTCCATCCTCATTATCCTGTCTGTTTCTGCACAATACATTTTTGACCTAGTTCAGCTCTCCTGAATTTAATAATCTAGCACACTTTATTTCTATGTGTATCAGTTTTCTATTCCTTTGTAAAAAGTTACCACACTTAGTGGTGAAAAGGACACATAAATATTAGTTCACAGATTTGGAGGGCAGAAATCGAGGCACATTGTGGCTGGGTTCTCTGCCCTTGGTATAAGACTGAAATCAAGATATCAATCAGAGATCATTCTTTCAATTTCATTCAAGTCATTGAGTTAATGCTGTTCATTACAGTTGTAGGACATAGGTTTTGGGTTTTTGGCTGGCTGCCAGCCAGGGGTTGTTCGTTAATTCCTCATGGCATCCCATATTCCTTACTATGTGGACAACAATGGAGAATTTCCCTTGTTTCAAATGTCTCTTAAAAGAGCTCAGCTTCTTTTAAGCACTTGCATAAATAGGTCAGATCTACCTAGCATAATCTTCCTACATTAAGTGGCTTGGGACCATAATGACAACTTTAGTATACATTTGCCGTATAACATAACATAATCATGGGGGTGATATTTCATCGTACTCACAGATTTTGCCCATAGTCAAAGGCAGGGAGTCCATAAGGCCAGAGATCATTGGGGTTCATCTTAGAATTCAGACTACCATGCTACATAATAAAACATTTATCTTTTCTATTGATTAATTTTACTCCCAAATAAATTTCACTTCTTAATAAAAAATTATATTCCTTTGCCTGTTTATAACTGGAAATCTACATTGATTAGCATTATCCCTGTTTTCTTTTTTATTTGCATATACCTGACACATAACAACTGATTCTATTATTTTTCATCTTTCTCTGTCATTTGGTTTTAGGTTTCTTTCTTTATTTATTGACATGATGTTAGATATATGTTTTCTTTCTTACTTTCTTGTTAGGTTATACTGTTAATATATATGTTTGAAGCTGCAATTTGTCTCGATGTAAAGAAATTAAGTCTTTAATGGTAACTTTTATAACAAGCCAGTTTTATCACACATCCCAACTACCTTACCCCCTCTATACACAAACACAGACACACACACATAAATCTACACAAAAACACTTTCCACAATATTCTCCCAGTACTTCCTGGGTCATGTTTTTTTTTTTCTTTCCCCCATTATTTTTTTCTATTTTTGAATTCTTTACCTTCATTTGTTTTTTGAATATAATTTTGAAATTTTTTATTGTGCATTTTGAGCCTTTGCCTATCTCTTCCATTACGGTTTTTAATTCAACTATTAAATTTTAAGTTGGTTGAAATTTTTCCTGTCTTCTGATTATTGTTCAATTGCCCCCTTTTCTTCTGAAAGTTTTCCATTTCTGTTTCTTAGAAGTCTATTTTCTTGTAAAGAGTGTATTTCCTGAGATGATAAATTGATCTTTGAAACAGTTAATCTCAATATTATGACTCTCCTCTGCAGTTTTGTGTTATGTTTTTATGGGCACTAAGTTAGTGTTTTTCCCCACATATTATTCAACCTCAAAGCAGGCAAGGTCTCCACAGATACTCTCTATCAGGACACAGACTTTCTGGATATGCCTCAACTTCCATCACTCACCATTCAAGTGAGACCATTTCCCCTGCTTAGGGATAGAGCTCAAGTGAAGGATGATTTTCATAGTTCAAAGCATGGTCCCATTCCTAGCATGGACCCAATGGATGTGCCTCAGTTGTACTGATGAGGCATTAGCCCTAAACCAACACAGAATCTCTGACCCAGTTAAGCAGACAAAAAGATTTTACTATCCAGCATGCATTGCCACCAAGTATCTTGCCTCCTCTGGCTCCAAGAAAGGTTTTTTGTTACTGAAAATGTCACATAATTAAATACATTGCTCCCAGTGTCTGGCAACTTTCTGTCTTGCTAATTTCTGGGAGTTTCAAACATTCAAGCCATTGACTAATAGAGATCAATTTTCTAGGCAACCCGAAATCAGCACTTGTGACCAACTTTTTTTGTTATAGAAAGAACTGGGTCTTTAAAACAAGAGGCAGATACTCGAGACTGGAATAGAGAATCAAAGCTACTTTCATGAGGAAAAGTCCAACTATCAATAGTAGAGATCTAGTTTGTTCAGGTTCATTTGTTTATTGATATGTTTGCTAGTTTATTTGATTCATATTAAATGGTGCCATTGATTTAATAATTAAGGCTAACTCCTCTCGTAATTTGACAATAGTTTAGCTAAAGTATTTATGCTCAGATTGTTTTAATTTTTCTTTCTCACTTTTATGGATTTTAGTGACAAATTGAGAGAAAATAAGACTGCTATTCAGGATTAATTTTAAGACAGGAGTAAAATACATAAAATTTTAAAGACAGAAAATTTTAATTCTATAATATGTTGAGTTTATTTACAGGATTCACAGTTAAACAACAAATGCTCATGGGGAATAGAAAAAAGGGTATTCAGCTTTTAATGGGAGAGTGGAACAACACATATTATAATAAATCAACATGAGATCCAAGCATTCCTTCAAGTCAGTCTATCAATATTTATATTTTGAATGTCTACCATGGTAAGGAGACAATTTTTTTTAAAATAGGTATTAATGCTTTAAGGAATTTATGTCTTTGCAGAAACAGAGCTGGCATACTTTGGAACATAAATACTCTACATACAAATTACCCAGCTAGGCAGTTCAGACCATAAGCACTGAAGAAATTCAGAAGAGGACAAAAATCAATATGGAGAACTATTTCTGAACAACAGTGACTGTAAATGAAGAACAAATTTAATTTGAATGATTGAAGGTTAAGAAGTTTAGCTCACTCTTCCCCCAAGATTAACTACTTATTTTACAGTGTAGTAATAAAAGCAAACCACTTTAAAAACTAAATATTTTCCTCTTACTGGGTTGCTTTGGCATCACAGATGTATGCTTTCAAGGATTTCACATAACCCAAAATAGCATAGAAAAATAACTCTAATTTTCATAAAAGAATACAATGAATATGATAATTAACAAATTAGTTTTGAGCCTCAAATAACCTAGTTGATATGAACAAATTTCAGAATGGTTATCATTGATAATTAACACCTATATTACTTTGCATAGTCTTTAGCCTTTCTCCTAGGAACTCACTGTGATAAAGTAAGTGGCAGTACATTTGGCAGAAATGCAGTTGGACATCTTCCCAAACCAGTTTTCCTGCTTATAATGATCATTTTCTCATAAGTTTCCTGATATCAAAAGTAAACATGTAAATGTGGAACATATAGAAAATCATTAAAGAAATAACAATGACCCCCAGTTCTCTCATCTAGTGTTAACTGTAGTGCTTAATTTGGTGTCCTTACCTTGCATAATTTTCTCTCCTGCTTTCCCATGTCATTTAAAATTTAACTGAAGATTTACAAAATAAAACTTCCTTTAATAATATCTCTTAGAGTTCAGTTTTTTTAATGCATGTGCCTTACATTTGATGTCATTTGTCATTTGAGTCATCCACCTTGCAAATATTACAAAACAACTTCAGAAAAATTATGGAACATACATTTACCAAATTGAAAAAATACTACAAAGTAGTCTTACCAACCACAAGACTGACATTATTTCAGCACCTATAAAAAAAACTTAGAAATTATTTTAACAGTTTTCTTTATATAAACCTTATCAAAAATTTTGCTTCTTATTAAATGCTACTATTCCCTCTTCCATTCATAGTTTCATCTCTTTAATACTGCCTCTGAAGACTCTTTAGTTAATGTGTATTTGAAGTATCATTCTACTCACAATGAACTGTGCTGAAAAATATCATCAAGGCTTTAGCATTGAAAGAAATCAATCTAGTGATGGTAAATGGTCTGTGGTCTCAAAGGGATAGACTCATCTGTTAAAACTTTAAAACCATACAAATCAAATATCCTTTCCTTTTGCAGAGTGCTTTATGTGGTATTAATGTATTTTAACCCACATGACACTACCATTTTCTATTCTTGTAAGATGTGTGCGCGTGCACACACACAGACACACACAAGCAATGTATCTTAAAGCTGCTGTGAAATTGACAATTTTGGTTCAATCAATTTTTTTTTCACTGATAATGATGTCCAAATTCTGAGACACTGATCAATGACTGAACAGTGATTTAATTGGTTTTGTTATTTTGCTATTGTTGTCATGGCCACAATTAACTGAATGTGTGCCCCAAATTCTCAAAATCTTAATAACAGATTTGATAGACACTTAAAGACAGCATTGGAAATTGTCTGGAGTAATTTCAAAATCACTGAATCATGTCTAAACCTTCTCCACCCCATCTACAATTTTTTGAAAATATATTTTATTCCTTTGAGACTGGAAGGATACAAAATGATTTTATTAAAATGACTTTTGCATTTCATAATTGTAGTAACAAGAAAGCTATAATTTCTTTCTCAAAATTTAAGATTATGTAGGCTTTCCACCAACTCCTCACAGATATAAAACACCAGTATATAATGGAAATTTTACATCAAATTTACCAAATGAATGCATGCATTTTAAAAAGTACTAGTTTGTTTCTAATCTTAATATGAATAAATAAAAAATTAGTTAAGAGGCTTATATTTTCAAAACTATATTTAATCACTAAACATAATTGCAACTCAATGACTTTTGAGCACTGTGCCATAAAGGCAACAGAAGCCCAATACCATTTAGTAGCTTTTCCATGTGGCCGTAAAACAAGTAAACCCAAAACAAATGGCAATAAGCTTCAATTATACTGGAATTAAATTAGCCCAAAGAGAGAATTTTTACCAAGCTACTAAGAATAATTATTTTGCTAGTAAGTATTAATCTCTACTCCTAGATATTAAAGGCATATTTATTTAGCTTGTTCCATCACACACTGCTTTGAAAAAGAAAAATAAACCAAGTATTCTTTTGAACTTACCAATTTATGGTGTACTTTGTTTTTGATGGTTCCCTGAAAGATAAGTAAAATTTGAGTCAGCATGGTTGATACATTTTCCAGGAAACAATATAACATTGCAGGTGATCAATGAGTATAACTTCTAGAATTTTTCAGCATTAATAATATTTTCAGCAAACGAAAGCAATTCAGTAAAACCAATACAAAAGCATGAAAGTTTTCACTTCCCCTTCTAAACATACATAAGTATTAAGAGAGCTTTCTAGACAATTCATACACACCAGTACACACACAAACACAAAGAAATGCTCCCTGTTGCAATAATGTTAACTATTGTTTTAGGTTTTTTGTTGTTTTGCTCTTTCCCGGTCATGCTACAAAGCTTTTGAAGAGTAATAGTCTCTCATTAGGAATCACTTGTACTAAGAAAATAGACCTCTGAAAGTCGAGAAAGGACTGAAAAAAATTAACTCAGGAACCATAAATCTTGGAACTGTATTCTCCTCACATTGGCTGCTTTGAAGTTACAAATGCAATTTGTAGCACATCTCTAATAACTCTACCTTAAATTAATCATTCATACAAGTATTTTTTTTAATTTTACCTATTATACTTCAAGGCTGCTCTCACCAGTGAAAGCTAATATCATTTGATCCTGGCTGATGTTGATATGGAAAGAGTTTACTCTGAATAAACAGGGTAGAATGGCTAAACTCCTTGAGTGTCTGAACTAAGAAACAAGGAGATCCAGTGAGCCCAGTAATAAACAATTTGATAATTAATTTTAATTTGTTACATTATTGTTATATATGGATACTCCCACTCCCTTCCAAATTTTATAGTGAGTATAGATAGTTGATAGACAGATAGGTGATAGATGATATATAGATAGATAGATAGATGATAAATAAATATTGATAGAGAAGACAGATAAAACAATTGAAATAAAAGGAGATAAGAAATGAAACCATAAGAGAGTTATAAAGGAAAATCTCTGCCAATCAATAATTAGGTAGCATGGTGGTATCTGATGTAGAATAAATAATATGCTTTAGATTTTGAAACCACAAAATATTTCAGAGTGAGGGAGTGGTTATCCAGAGCCACTTTACTATAAGCCTATGATAGTCCATGTAACAATATATATATGAGATTCTCTTTGCATTTCAATGTAAATCAAGAACACTTATTGTATAGGCATTATTTTTAAGTTTGGGTAATAAAAGTGGTGGTTCAAAACATTAAACAGCATTTCTAGCTGTGCCTTGTGGCTCATGAGGAATGCTGAATGAATGCCAGCATGCCAACCAATCAAAGCAACCTGTACTTTGAGCAGCCCTTAAGATTATATATAATGAATAACAGATTGCAGCTTATGCATAGTTCTAGAATCTTTTTAAAACCTTCTTTAAAACATGTAAATTGCCTTTAGTCTCCCTATTTTACAACTACAACCATTCCAGCATGTCAATATTGCAGCTGTCACTTAGTGTGTGGTTGTCCAAACTAAAACAAGCTGCTCAAAAATATCACAAAGCAATGACTATGAAATATAGTCCCTTCTATGCATTAATCATTAAAATATCCCCATTCAAAAGAAATATATCTCTGTCCCAAAGTAAGTTGTTCATATTTCCAATTGTTTTTATCTTAAAGATGTTTTAATGCTTCAAAGCACAAAGAAAACAAAAATGACCCAAAGATTCTGTAAATATAATCGTTACTGACATTAAATTAAATGAGTAAATCTACTTTGAAATAATAAATGCTGCAACAAAAAATTAAACAATCAATTAATCAATCCACTAATTCTACAAAGGTATTGAACATCCATAATTGCCAGAATGTATTTTAGGTGTTGAGAATACAGCAATAAACACATCAGCAATGTCCCTGTCTTCATGGTGCAAATACCTTAGTGCCAGAAAGACAAACAAGTTAACCTGTAACAATTTTTGCTATCTGAAATGTAGTATAGAATATGAAGAAAAATAAGTGTAAGGGAAAAGAGAAAGAAGGAGGGGAAAAAAGATCTCTTTTAAAGCGGATGCTAAGAAAAGTTCCTCCAGAGGTGATATTTGAGTGGAGACCTTAATAAAGAGACCAGGAAAGTTGAAAGTGGAGGAAATCAGAGGGTGAATCACAAACAAATTTGCTGATCCAGGACCACTCTGGAAAAATTATTTGTAATTTACATACTTAAATATTTAACATGTGAACATAAATCTCTCATTGCTCAAGCTTCTAAGCCAGGGATTCAGTAAACATGCAGCACCATTGTCCCAAAACTAGTATACAGGGAATTTTCACTCACCAAGGAAAAAATAAGATTAATCTGATAGCCCTCAGAAATGTAGAGGAAATTATCCACTAAACAGAAGAAGAGTGCTTAATTTTGTATAAAAATAAAGTAAAATAAATTATATTTATAATGCACTGTAATATCTAGAAAAACACGTTCTTAATTGTAATCCACTCCTGTGGATGTGAACCCATTGTAAATAGGACATTTGGTGAGGTTACTTCAGTTACATCTGGCCCAACTGAATCAAGATGGGACTTAATCTATTACTAGATTCTGTTATAAGCAAAATGAAACTCAAACACAGAAAGGGAAAGCCATGGGAAGAATCTGGAAGTCAATGGAACCCATAGAAGTCAAGAGAAACCACCATATGGTTTGCCATGTGACAGAAAAAACAAGGACCAAGGATCACTTGCAGCCAGATTCAGAACACCAAAATCTTCTGGGGGAAAGCATCATCTAGATGATGCCTTGATTTAAGAATTTTCCTAGCCTCAAAACCATTAGCCAGTATATTCTTGTTTGTGGTACTTTGGAGCTTTGTACCCCAGAAAATATTTTCTTAAACTTAATCCTTTCCTGTCCATGTGAACCCATTGTAACTAGGCTCTTTTAGTGAGGTTACTTCAGTTAAGGTGTGGCCCAACTGAATCAGTATGGGTCTTAATCCCATTACTGGAGTCCTCTAAGGAAATTCAGACAGAGAGAAAACCATGGGAAACAAGAAGGTGAACATCAACAGAACTTGGAAGAGAAGAGAGACAACAGGAGTTGCCTGCATGTGCCTTGCCATGTGACAGTATCTAGCCCCAGATCACCAGTTTAGGGACGAAAGAGTTGCCTTACTGATGCCTCAATTTGGAATTCTCCTAGACTTAAACAAAGAGCTAATAAATTTCCTTTGTTTAAATCAACCTATACACAGCATTTGCTTGGCAGCCAAGAAAACTTTAAAAACACCATAAACGAAAATAAATGAAACAACTTTTTATATGTATTAAGAATGTTAATTAGGAGACTTAAAATGTTCATGTATTCTAATCTAATTCTCATTCTAAGTAACTAAGCTAAGAATATAATGAATAAATCAGGAAATGCTTTATGATGAGTATTATTTTCATAGTAAAAAATTAACAATCACAATGGCTAATGTAAAACAAATAGGTAAGTAAATTATGGTGAAGCAATGGTAGCAATTATGATGACATTAAATATGGCATTTTCCCACACTGTAATTATCCTTAATTAACAACACCACAGACTTTATCTTAAGTTACAAAAACATGTTATAGTGGAATGACATCATCAACATGGTGTTGTAAGTCATTACCCATAAAAGCCATCCCAAAGATACAGTGAATAAAAAGACAAATCCCACTTCCTTAGAACTGTGGAGGACTGTAGAGGCTAGAGAAGAAGTTAAAAATGCTGAATCAAAGATAAAGAAAATTATTAGGTAGGAAATTTCTATCCTTGACCCATTGGTCCATTCCCTTCCTCCTCACTCATTCTTGTGCAGCTTGGGAGTCACTCAGAGACAGCAGCCCAGGTCCCTACACTGCAGACACAGACTATAAAGTGACTCACAGCAGCAAGTTAGATCCCTATGCATTTCCAGGAACCAGAACCAAAGTCCACAGAGACCCAGGGTAAAAAAAAAAAAAAAAAAAAAAAAAAAAGCTGCTGAGGAGTGCTGCATGCAAAAGAGCCAACAGAGTGGGAGGGGGCTATGGTAGAATTTTTAACAAGAACTGGTCTGCTCTCACTCAATCCAGTTTCTGTTGGTAAGACCAAGTAATTGCAAAACAGACTTTTCTGGAGTGACCACCTTTCTAGATTGACCACATCTGACTCCCTGAAGTGGGACTCTAATGTGTAAGAAACCAGAGGAATAAAAGCCTAATAGAAATTTTAAAAGATGGAGGGGAGGTGAAACTGAATGGTTGTAAGATAGAATGGGTTCCAGCAATTAAAAGTTTAAAGAAAATGGGGCACTGAGTGAGGGAGAGAATTTAAACAAATCATTGGAACTGGAGGAAAAAATTCTGCACGAAAACAAACAGAGCAGTTCAAGATTCCCAGATAAGGTGCAGAGGAAGGGAAGCTTTCTCTTGGAGGTGAAACAATTAGACAAAAAGTGCAATCTTAAAAATTGTACTGCATATCCAGGGCAAGAATCAGGTGAAGAAGAGCTGAGAAAATCTGATTTGTTAAACTCAGGCTACTCTAAAAGTCCAGAATAAGTTGGACCAAGTGTCAAAGAAGAGCCTTAATACAAGGCTGATCTACAATAAAACCATATACAAGAGGGAGAAACTGACTGCACTGCTTTCAATATAGTATGTCCTCCAGAATGCTTTGTTCTTCAATGCAGTCTTGTGGTGGCATATGTATTAGTGTTTATTAGGTTGGAATCATTGGATTAGGTTGTTTTCATGGAGATATGACCCACCCAACTGTGGGTAATACATTTGATTAGATTATTCCATGGAGGTGTGGCCCCGCCCATTCAGCATGAGTCTTGATTAGTTTACTGGAGCCCTATAAAAGCTCAGACAGAAGGAACTCAGTGCTGTTGCAGCCAAGTGAGACATTTTGAAGAATGCACAGTTGCTGTGAGAGGGTCTGGAACAAAACCTGGGATCAGCAGATGCCTTCCCATCTAACAGAGGTTTTCCAGATGCCATTGGACTTCCTTTGATGAAGGTATACTCATGTTGATGCCTTGATTTTAACATTTTCATGGTCTTCAGATTGTAAATTTGTAACCAGATAAACTCCTTTTATGAAAGCCAACCCATTCTGGTATTTTGCATAACGGCAGCATTAGCAAACCAGAACACTGACCTTCAGAGTTAACTCATCAAGGTAATCAAATGGCTAGACATCAACAAAAATTACAAGTCACACCAAGAAACAGGAAATATGGCTCAGCCAAATGAACAATCCAAACTTCATAGAAGACCAAGAATTTGGAACAACTAACCAAAAATATTTTTTTAAAAATTCCTAAAGCAATTCAAGAACATGAAGGAAAATATGGCTGAAGAAATAAAGGATATTAAGAAGACAATGTGTGAACATAAAGAAGAATGTGAAAGCATTAAAAGAAACATAACAGAAATTATGGGAATGAAAGGCACAATAGTAGAGATTATAAATACACTGGAGACATACAACAGCAAATTGGAACAGGTAGAAGAAAGCATCAGCAAACTAGAAGAAAGGATGATCAAAATCATACAGTCAGAAGAACAGATAGTGAACAGAATAGAAAAAAAATGAGCAGTGTTCTCAGGGATTTGAGTGAAAGCATGAAGTGCACAAAAATATATATCATGGGTGTCCCAGCAAGAGAAGAGAAGGGAAAAGAAGTGGAAAGAATATTTGAGGAAACAATGGCCCAAAACTTCCCAAACTCTTAGGAGAGACATAAGTATACATGTCCAAGAAGTACAACATATTCCAAAAAGAATAAATCCTAATTGACCTACTCTGAGACACATACTAATCAGAATGTCAAATGCTAAAGATAAAAAGACAATCCTGAAAGCAGCAAGAGAAAAGTGATTCCTCACACACAAAGGGTCTTCAATAAGATTAAGGGCCAAATTCTCATCAGAAGCCATGTATGGAAAAAGAGAGATGCATGATATATTTAAGGTACTGAAAGAGAAAAACTGCTATGCCAAAATTACTTATGCAGTTAAACTTTTCTTCAAAAATGAAGGAGAGTTTAAAATATTCATATATAAACAGAAACTGAGAGAGTTCATCAACAAAAGATCTGCCATGCAATAATTACTGGGGGGAGACGGGCTAAGATGGCAATATAGAGAGGAGTGGAAGACTGTTAGTCCTCCCAGAACAATTCATAAATGACCAAAAAACTAGTAAATAACCTGGAATAACTGTGGGGAGACAAACATGACTGTCCACTCATCATCCACCAACCTGAATTGGGAGTAATGCCCAAGACTGCAGCATAAAATCTGTAAGTAAAAACTGCAGACCCACGCCAAGAGCCGAGAGCTGAGAGCCCCTCCCTCTTGGAAGCCTTGCGGTGCTAGAGAGCAGACCTCTCCAAACAAGCTAGTGTACCTCAGCCCAGCTCCAACTGGGGTTTTAATGTTAACTGCTCAATACAGACAGCGAATCCCCAACAAGCAGACAGAGGCTTTTGGTGACAACTGATCTTGGGAGAGTCAGGGGACATATCTGTCTCAGGATGGGGAGACCAGAGGATCGGGTCCTATCTCTGGCTGGTGGGTGAATCTGGGAGCTTTCTGTCCCTTTCTTTCTCTGTGGAGAAAACCTCAGCCATTTTCAGCCCAGAGAGCTTTGCAGTAAAGAAAGCCTCGCCATTTTAAAATTGCAGCACTTTGACCAGCAGAGTCAGAGAAGCAAAGAACTTATTGATATGCAGATGACCTCTCTGGAGGGGGCATAGCTTCCCAAGAGGAAATGGAGGGGCCCAGCTACACTCCCTGCCTTACCAGAACCAGACTCCAAAGCCTGGGGAAGGAGATCCATGGGCCACACCCCCTTACACCAGCTGGTGACAGGCTGACATGTGAACCTGCCAGGCAGAAAAGCACAGGGTGTGTCAATCCTCTAAGAAAAACCATCAGGGAAACTGGATACTGAATATTTCCTCCTTCTGTGACCTGAGCCTGTACTCATCTGTGAAAACCTGATTGGGGTGGCCTAGGAGGTCAGATGCCTAGACAACAGAAAACTACAACCTGCACTAAGGAAAACAAAGTTATGGCCCAGTCAAAGGAACAAACATACACTTCAATTGAGATAAAGAAATTTAAACAACTAATGCTAAATCAATTCAAAAAGTTTAGAGAAGATTTGGCAAAAGAGATAAAGGCTGTAAAGGAAATACTGGGCATACATAAGGCAGAAATCAAAAGTTCAAAAAAACAACTAGTGAGAATCTATGGAAATGAAAGGCACAACACAAGAGATGAAAAATACAATGGAAACATACAAGAGCAGATCTCAAGAGGCAGAAGAAGACACTCAGGAACTGGAGAACAAAACACCTGAAAGCCTACATGCAAAGGAGCAGATGGAAAAAAGAATGAAAAAATATGAGCAACATCTCCAGGAACTTAAGGATGAAACAAAGTACAAGAATGTACATATCATTGGTGGCCCAGAAGGAGAAGAGAAGGGAAAAGGGGCAGAAGCACTAATAGAGGAAATAATCAATGAAAATTTCCCATCTCTTAAGAAATACATAAAATTACAGATCCAAGAAGCACAGCATATGCCAAACAGATTAGATCTGAATAGGCCTACTCCAAGACACTTAATAATCAGATTATCTAATGTAAAAGACAGAGAGAATCCTAAAAGCAGCAAGAGAAAAGCAATCCATCACATACAAACGAAGGTTAATAAGAATATATGCAGATCTCTTAGCAGAAACCATGGAGGCAAGAAGGAAGTGGTGTGATATATTTAAGATACTGAAAGAGAAAAACCGCCAACCAAGAATCCTATATCCAGCAAAGCTGTCCTTCAAATATGAGGTAGAGCTCAATATATTTTCTGACAGACAATGAGAGACTTTGTGAACAAGACACCTGCCCTACAGGAAATACTAAAGGGAGCACTACAGGGTGATAGAAGACAGGAGTGTGTGGTTTGGGACACAATTTTGGGAGATGGCAGCACAGCAATGTAAGTACACTGAACAAAGATAACTATGAATACAGTTGAGAGAGGAAGGTCGGGAGCATGTGCGGCACCAGAAGAAAGGAGGAAAGATAAAGACTGGGACTGTGTAACTCAGTGAAATCTAGAGTGTTCAACAATTGTGATAAAAAGTACAAATATGTTCTTTTACGAGGGAGAATAAGCAAATGTCAACCTTGCAAGATGTTAAAAATAGGGAGGCATTGAGGGAGGGATGCAATCAACGTAAACTAGAGACTGTAACTAATAGAACCATTGTATTATGCTTCCTTTAATGTAACAAAGACTATATACCAAGGTAAATGCAGATAAGAGGGGGGGATAGGGGAGGTGTGTTAGATACTTGACATTGGTGATATTGTCTGATTCTTTATTCTACTTTGATTTAAGGTTCTCTTTCCTTTTGCTGCTTCCTAGCTGTCATTTTTTTTCTTTCTTTTTTCTTTTTCTTTTGCCTCTCTACCTTCTTTGACTCTCCCTCCTGCCTTGTGGAAGAAATGTAGAGGCCCTTATATAGATAGTGATGAAGGTGGTGAACACATAAATATGTGACCATACAGAGAATCATCGATTGTTTACTTAGGATGGAATGCATGACATGTGAACAAAACCATCTAAAAAAAAAAAAAAAAAGTGGGTTGATGAAGAAACCTCTAGGGCAATATACTGAGTGAAATAAGCCAGACACATAAGGACAAATATTGCAGGATCTCACTGATAGGAACTAATTATAATATGTAAACTCATAGACACAAAATATAAGGTACCAAGATATAGGACGAGACTAAAGAATGGGGAGCGGTTGCATAATGAGCAGAATGTTCAGCTAGAATGAACTTAAATGTTTGGAAGTGAATAGAGGTGTCGGTAGCAAGATGTGAGAACAACTAACCGTGCTGAATGGTGCGTGAATGATGTGGAAAGAGGAAGCTCTGAGTCATATATGTCACCAGAAGGAAAGTTGGAGGTCAAAAAATGGGAATGTATAAAACTGAATCCTATGGTGGGCAATGTCCATGATTAACTGTACAAATATTAGAAATCTCTTCCATGAACAGAACAAAAGTATGACAATACAATTAGAAGTTAATAATAGAGGGGCTTATAGGAAGAAAAATATACCTACTGCAAACTATATACTACAGTGAGTAGTATTTCAACATTCTTTCATAAACAGTAACAAATGTACTATACCAACACTACGAGTCAACAATTGAGGGGAGTTTGTTAGGGATATGGGAGGATTTGAGTTTCCTTTTCTTTTTTTTTTTTTCTTTTTTTTTTTCTTTTTTCATCTTTCATTTTACTTCTTGTCTGGAGTAATACAAATGTTCTAAAAATTGAACAAAAATTAAGTGTGGTGATGGATGCACATCTGTATGAGGGTACCTGGGCAACTGATTGTACACTTTGAATCTTTGGATAATTGCATGATATGTGAACAATCTCAATAAAAATTTTTTTAAAAAAAGAATTACTAGAGAGAGTTCTGCAGGTTGAAAGGAAAAAAACAAGAGAGAGTGGTTTGGGGTAATGGTAAGAAATGAAGATCAACAATAAGGGTAATTAAAAGGGTAAATGCAAAACCCAATAGTACTGTATCCTCCATGTACAACACTTCTCTTTAATTCTTATAAGAGTGAGAATACAACTTAACAAGTAAAAGGCATGTTTCTTGATACTGGATGTGCAAAATGTAAAGTGGTAAAGTGGGACAAAAACAGCTTAAATAGGGGGAACAGAGGGATAAGGGAGCAGAGGTATAAGGGAACAACTTAGCTATTGAAACTACATTGGTATCTTTTCAAATTAATAGGTTATAGTTTTAGGTTATATAATATAAACTCAGGTAGTCACAAAGAAAGTATTTTAAAAGTATACAGAAAGGGAAATGAGAAAGGGGTCAGTCACTGACGTCACAAAAGATCAACTCAGAAAGGAAGGTGGCAATAAAGGAAAGGAGACAAAAGAAGATATGACATAAAAATGAGAGGAGAAAATTGCTAAAGTAAGTACTGTCTTCAGAGTAATGATGTTGAATATTGATGGATTAAACTCTCCAATCAAGACAGATTGCAGAATGAATAAAAAGCATGATCCAACTATATGTTGTTTACAAGAGACTCATCTGAGACCCAAAGACACAAATGGATTGAAAGAACTGGAAAATCCACAATTACACTGATGTTAAATAACACTTTTAAAGCATCAGTGGGTCAAAGAAGAAATTGCAAGGGAAATCAGTAAATATCTTACAATGAATGAAAAGGAGAACAATACATATAAAAACATACAGGATGCAGTGAAGGCAGTGTTGAGAGGGAAATTTAATTCCCTAAATGCTTACATTAAAAAAAGAAAGAGCTAAAATTAAAGACTTACTGCATCCCTGAAGGAACTAGAGAAAAAACAGCAAACTAATCCCAAAGGAAGCAGAAATAAAGAAATAACAAAGATTACAGCAGAAATAAATGAAATGATAATAAAAATACAACAGAGAGACTTCAAAAACCAAAAGGTGGTTCTTGGAAAAGAACAACAAAATTGACAAACCTATAGATAGATTGACAAGGAAAACAGAGAGAAGATGCAAATAGAAACAGAAACGAGAGGAGGGACATTACTTGATCCAACAGAAATAAGAAGGATCAGAAGAGGATACTGTGAACAACAGTATGCCAACAAATTAGACAATCTAGATGAGATAAACAAAATTCCTAGGAATGCACAATCTACAATGACTCTAGAAGAAATAGAAGACCTCAAGAGAAGTTACAAGAAAAGATATTGAATAAGTAACTAAAAACTGCTCAACAAAGAAAAGTCCAGGACCAGATGGCATCACAGGTGAATTGTACCAATCATTCCAAGAATTAATACTCAAACTCTTCCCAAAAAAATGGAAGATGAGAGAACACTACCTAACTCATTCTATGAGGCCAGCATTACCCTAATAACAAAGCCAGATAAAGATACCACAAGAAAAGAAAATTATAGGCCAATTTCTCTAATGAATGTAGATGCAAAAATCCTCAAAATACTAAGAACCCGAATGCAACAAAATATTAGAAGAATTACACTCCATGATAAGGTGGGTTTATCTCAGGTATTCAATGGTGTTTCAACATAAGAAAATCAATTAATGTAATACACACATTGTGTTGGTTTGGGTGTATTATGTCCCCCAAAATGCCATTATCTTTGCTGCAGTCTTGTGTGAGCAGGAAATGTACCGGTGTTGATTGGGTTGGAGACTTTTGATTAGATGTTTCCATGGAGATGTGATCACTCAGCTGTGGGCAAGATCTTTCATTGGATGGTTCCCATGGAGGCATGACCCTGCCCATTAAGCATGGGCCTTGATTAATTCACTGGAGCCCTATGTAAGCTCACAAAGAAGCAGCCAGCTTGCTATAGCCAAGAGGGACACTTTGAAGAAAGCACAGGAGCTGCAGATGAGAGATAGTTGAAGATGGCTGTTGAAAGCAGACTCTTGCTCCAGAGAAGGTGAGAGGACAAATACCCCAAGTGCAACTAAGAGTGACATTTTTGAGGAACTGCAGCCTAAAGAGGAACGTCCTGGGAGAAAGCCATTTTGAAACCAGAACTTTGGAGCAGATGCCAGCCACATGCCTCCCAGCTAACAGAGGTTTTCCGGACACCATTGGCCATCCTCCAGTGAAGTTACCCGATTGCTGATGTGTTACCTTGGACACTTTTGGCCTTAAGACTGTAACTGTGGAACCAAATAAACCCCCTTTATAAAAGCCAATCCATCTCTGGTGTTTTGCATTCTGGCAGCATTAGCAAACTAGAACAGATTTTGGTACCAGAGAAGGGTGCTTTTGCTGCTGAGTTTGCAAATACCAAACATGTTGGAACAGCTTTTTAAATGGATAAGGAAAAGATTCTGGAAGAATTGTGAGGAGCTAGATAGAAAAGTCCTCAACTGCTTTGAAGAGACTGTTTGTGGAAATATGGACTCTAAAGATACTTCTGATGAGGCCTTGAGCAGAAATGATGAATGTGTTGTTGCAAACTGGAAGAAAAACAATCCTTGTTTTAAAGTGGCAGAAATTTTGGCAAAATTGAATCCTGGTGTCAGATGGAAAGAAGAATTTGAAAGTGACAACCTGGAATACTTAGCTGAGGAGACCTCCAGACTACATGTGGAGGATGTACACTGTCTTCTCCTTGCAGTAAAATGCAAGTGGAGAGAGATAAACTTAGAACTGAACTCTTGGGTTCAAAGAAACCAGAAGCTGATGGCTTGGAAAATTACAGGCTTCCAGGGGGTAGAATACCAGAAGCTACAGCCCAATGTGAGGATGTTACCAAACATGGAACTCAGCCGCCATTTCAGTACAAGCCAACGTTGGAAAAGAAGTTAAGCAGACAGGATGTGTGGAAAGTCCTATTGTCTGATGGCTTTAACCCCTGTGTGCTTCATGCGAAGCCAACAGAATTTTTGCAAGACCTTTATACACAGAGATGCTGCCAGTCTGGACTGGAGGAGATGGACAAGGAACAAATTGAAGGAAAAATTTCTTCAAAGACAGAGCCATGGAGGTTGAGGTCTAGAGTCAAGAGGTCTTGGGCTGGGAGAGCGGAGCAGCCCACACACATGGAAAGGGTGAGTTTTCCCTGGAGATCGAGGGTGGGCCTTCTGCCTCGATGCTCCAGAAGAGTTTTGCAACCCTAGGTCCCAAAGAGGGTGGAGCACTTTCGAGGGAATTGGGGAGAGCCTGGCTGCCACCCCACTGTTCTGAATGGTTTGAGTGTGTGCCCCAGAGACGGAAGGGAATCCGGGTGCTGCCCCAATGTTTGAGGAGGGTGGAGCCAAGAAGGTGGTCACCCCAATGTGTGGATATGTTGGAGCACTCACCCTAGAGTTTGGAGAGGAAAGTGCTGCCAAAAAGGCCCTTAGGAAGGGTTAGACTCCCACTCTCTAAAGTCCCAAGGATGCAATGTCGTTCTGTTAATGACTCTCAGACTTTGAAATCTAATGGAGTTTGTCCTGTGGGTGTTAGGAACTGTTTTGGTCCTGATGAACCCTGTTTTCCCTTTCCAATCCATCTCTGGTGTTTCGCATTCTGGCAGCGTTAGCAAACTAGTACGAATTATAATAAAGGTACCACACTAATGCAAATGGCCAACAATAGAGGGGTACATGGGAGTGCTGTATTTTTTACATGATTTTTCTGTAAACCTAAATCTTCTCTAATTAAAATAATAATAATAATAGGACATATTTCATAGGCCTTGGTATTGGATGTTTTAAATGAGGTAACCCGTGTAAATTGCTTCACACTGTGCCTAGAACACAGAATCTCTCAATAAATGCTGGTTACCACTGTTAAAAAACAATAGTACAATTACAAAAAATTTCCATCGTAAATTGTAGCAAATGTTCGTCATCAACACAAAGTGTTGGTGCTGGGGGTGATGTATGGGAATCCTGTATTTTATGCATGATTGTTCTGTAAACCCACAACTTCTCTAAGAAAATAAATTTAAAATTCCCAATTGAGGGACATTTTACAAAATGCCTGACCAGTATTCCTCAGAACTGTCAAGGTATCAAAAGCAAGGAAAATCTAAGAAACTGTTGCACCAAGAGGAGCCTAAGTATATGTGATGACTACATGCATTGTGGCATTTTGGATAGGTCCCTGGAACAGAAAAAGGACATTAATAAAAACAAAGGGAATGTGAATAAAACATATACTTTAGTTAATAAATTGATAGTGTCTCAAAGTGCATTTATAATGTAACAATATTGGTTTATTGATTGCAATAAGTATATCATACTAATGCAAGATAGCAATAAGAAAGGAAATGGTATGGGGTAAAAAGAAAAACATGTTGTAAATAGTATGTATTATATGGTTTCTATTTTTTAATAAAAATGATGCCTGGCTAATTCAAATCACATAAAATAGATAAAATGTTTTAACCATAATATACAACCATAATATATAAAATGTTCTTACAGATTGATAGAGGCAATCGATATGATAAACTAAGTAAACAAAGATATGAAGAAACAATTTCAAAACAGAACTCCAAATGAAAATTAAACAAAGAAAAATCTGCTTCTTTAAGGTTTAGGGTAAAAGAAGAGCAAATGTGATATGCTCACTTTCATTAGACTGCAAAAAAAATTTAATAGTGCCAGTAGAGAGGCAGAGAAATGGACCCTCTCACATATTGCTGGTGGGATTGAAAAAATGGCCCAGAAATATTTAATAACATACTTTCAGTGCACCAGCACTTTGATTTCACCATCCCACTTCTGGGACTCTACCCTATGGAAATGAATATATCAGCATATCTGTGCAATGATATTTATTACAGCATTGTCTGATTTGTCATAAATAAGGAGAGGATAAAATACATTAGGTATAGACATACTTACTATTTAATATTCTGCAGCTATTATAAAGTATGTTATAGCTGCATGGGTATCAATATAGACAGAGGGCTGTAATGCATTATTACAACACAAAAGCTAATTGCAGAGAAGTATGTAATTCCATGCTTGTAATAATTAAAGAAAATATTTGAAAAACTGGAGATGTAAAATATACCAGACTTCTAATACACATGGTATTACTTTAATTGGAAATGAAAAATATGAATTTCTAACAATAGTAGTATTTTAAATGTGTAAGAATTGAAAATGCTCACAGATAATATAGCAGGCATAAAGTAAAATATTAATATGATGGGACTCCAGGAAAATTTTATTTTTGATTTGTTAATCCTTTAATTAAATTCTGAAATAAAGCCACATTGCTATTAAACAAGCAGGACAAATGAAAGAAAGAAGGAAGTTCCTTTGTTGAAGTTCCTATACCATTATTTTCTAGATAATTGATATTAATTCTTTAAATTTTTATTTATATATTTATCTATTCTCAAATTTTATGTAATTAGTATGTCATGTTTTATAGTTATAAAGAAATTATAGAGTTTTATAATTATAAAAAAAGATTTGTTTTAAAATTTGGAAGTAATGAAGAAATAATTGTTATGAGACTGTGGAAGGAAAGTTCTCCAATGAGACTTTAGAGCCACAAAGCAAACAAGTCTATGTATTTAAAAATAATTCCATTGAAGGAAAAAAGTTCATATTGGGATTGCATGTTAAAAATGTGGAAAGAGCCACGTATCCAAGCATGAGATTATTAAACATTTTAAGGACCATCCCTATGCAATTGTCAGGGTGCCAAGTGTTGGAGCTCTCTCTTCCTCCCCTTTTCTAAAAACCAAATAAAGGGAAAATCTAAATGAGTGCTGGAAATAAAGCAAGGTTGCCTGCGTCTATGTGCCTTGAACTTCAACAATGAGCCTTAGAGTGAAGGATGACAAAGATATCAGCACAGATTTCATCAAGTAAGTAGGGAAATCATAATCAGAAGTTATTTGCAAGCTGTAATTTACAGAAAGAGGACCTAACGACAAGGCTAGATCTTTGGATAAATGGGGACCATATCAATATAAACATTTTTCTTTTCATCTAAAAATCTACAGGCTTCAAAAAACAGATTCAAAAGAAGGTCCAGATTTGTGCAGAGGTTACAACAAACAGAAAGCTGAGAGTCAATGGGGCCCCTTGTTGGCACAGTGGATTACACCAAATTCAAGGAAAGCAGCTCATGTTGTTGGAAAACAAAAACAAAACTGGAGATGATTTAATCAACTATTGAACAGGTAGCAAAGGCAACCTCCCTCAGACAGAAGTGTTATGTTATGAGCAATTGTAACACAATTCAGGACAGAATCTCAAGTTGCTTGCAAATTCCAGGTGCTCTCATTCGTAGATAACCAGGTATCAATTCACTTTACCCAGAAGCAAGGTTCTTCCCTTGTTCACAATCACTGTCCCCGTAATTCACAGACAGGTCAACAGAGAATCTCAAAATTACAAAAAAGATCCCACAGTTAAATCCACAGACCATTTGAGATAAAACAACACTGAATGCAACATATGATAGAACCAAGACCAAAAGGATCAGAGTTAGTGGTATGAAAAGAAACTTTAAAGGCACTACAGTTAATATCTCAGAACTATTAGAACAATGCTTCTATGAAACAAAAGTAGGCTGTTACACAAAAGAGACCATTCAGAAATAGAAAGTGAAAACTAAAAGGCATGGAAGATTGATCCAACATTTCCCCAGTCTTTTCCTCCAACATCTAAACAGTTGTTCAGCATAAATCCCAGGAATCAGGTTTTCGTCTTTTGTTAACCTCGCATCCAGTCCAGTAAAAAAAGTTGTTGGCTCCACCACCAAAACATATCCAGAATCCAGCTGTTCATCAGCTCCAATGTTAGCAAAAGGATGTCCAAGATATCATCATCCCTTGCCTTGATTTCTACGTGAGCTTACTGTCATTCTCCCAGTTTCTACACTTGGCCACTACTGTCAGTTGTCCACATAACAGTAAAGGTGATTGCTTTTCAAAGATGAAATCAAATCACCCCACTTTATACACTCAAATTGCATGCCCCTGCTCTTCAATTGTTGTGGTGTCTATACAATCTGGTCCTTGCCTACCTCTCCAACTTTATCCCTACCCCTCTCTCCAGCATTCATTGTACGCCAGTAATATTGGCCTTTATGTCTGTCCCTCAAAGTCTTTACAAATATTTTCCTCTGCCTATACATTTCTTCCCCTGGATCTCCATGTATATTCCTCCTTCACATCATAGAGATCATAGCTGAATTACCTACTTCTCCAAGAAGCCTGTCTAAACAGAGCTAAAACAGTCATCTCAGTCATTCTCTATCACATTGTGACTTCTTCATGGCTATCACTATATATTTATAGAATGCATGCTTTTGTTAATTCCCTCAGCCTTGAATTATAGCTTGAATTCAATAAGGTAATAAAATACCCTATTTCATAGCACCAAACCCCCAATCCCTAGACTAGAACATGGTGTAAGGAATACAATACAAAACTTTTTGATAAATGAAAGAAATGAATGAATTTCTGGCAACTTTATGAGTACACAATGACAACTTTATATTTTGCATTTCTTTGATTAAAAGTGTAATTTTATATTAATAAAAATACTTATTCACATTTTTATTTGGTAAATGTATGTTGTTTTCATGTTTTTCATTGAGCAATTCTTATGGATTTTTGTGAGTTTTTTAAAAAATGTACTTTGCTTTAAAGAATTGAATTTCTATAAAATAAAATTTTATTTTTTTATATTTTGGTCTCTGAAGTCAGGCAACTTTTGTATCCTAGCTGTCCCAGTCACCTACCATGTAATCCAAGTGAATTTATCTCTAATTGCCCTTATCAAAAAATAGGAATAATAATTAGGCAGTGAATTCTTAGTATTATGAAGATCCAATGATTCAATATAAATAAAGCACTTACTGTAATGTCTGGCACAAATTAGTGCTCAGTATTGTTAGCATTTCCTCTAAGCCATCTATATTATTGCATTAATGCCTCACTCTTTTAATTAATTTACCTTTATAATTTTATAATTCATCATAAAATTGCCTTTTCACTACCCACTTTTTTACACTATATTGCTCTTCTCTTTCTTATCCAAATTTTTGAATGCTATTCTTGTCTATTTATTTGCTTATATGAACATCTACACATTTTACCAAATTCCAAAAAGCTGTTCATTGAAGTATTTAAAATCATGATCAGAATGCATTCTTCATAAAAATGAAACAAACTCATAGGGAAAATTCAACCAATACTGAAATTTGCAATTAAGAAATTAAAATATAATTCTCAATTTCCCACACACTAGAAGCAGCTATAATTAATAGTAGAGAAACATGATTTCATCCATCTTTATATGAATATGGAAATAGAGAAAAGGATAGATATAAAATAAATAGATAATAAATAGATAAAAATAGAGAAATATGTAAATAAAATTTGTATCCTACATTGCATTCTATTTTAATAGAAATTACTAAATATCTTACGTGCATTAAACAGTAGAAAAAAATGGAAAATTTCAGAGCTTTACAAAATGTTATCACTGTAAGAAATATTGCATCCTAAATAATCTTTCTACTCTTATAAAAATGCTATTATTCAAAATAATAATAGACTAGCAAAGATAATATTCAATTCCTTATTAAACTTCTTTTCACTTGTGAAATATTCCTCACAGCAGGAAAAACATATTTAAAGATCCATTGAAAACAGAAAGGACACCATAAGAATGGTGATGGAAAAACTGTAATTTTAATTTTTGAATAATAAAAAAAAAATTACATTTTGAAAATGAAATACTTTTATGTCAATCCCAGACAAGAATCCTCAGCTGATAGTTACAAACATGGGTTTCAAGCAACTAGAAAGAAAAGCAGTAATCATTATCATAGACTGACTAAGAATAAGCCTTGTTAGATTAAATTCATTTTCTTTTTTGACAGACTTACAAGATTGGAAAATCAGAAAGAAAAAAAAAAAAGACAGTGGACTAGACATATTCAGATTTCTGTAAGATACTTAGAAGTTTCTCAGGTTATTCTCAAGAATGAGATGGAGAAACATGAGCTGAATGATTACACAATTAGATGAATTCATTATTAGTTGAACAACTATACCCAGAGGTTTCTGATTAATGAATCACGCTGATCTTGAGGGGGTATTCTCTTTCATCCTGTGCCTTAAGGTCACAATTTACTCAGTGAACTCAACGAGTATCAGTAATGCATATTGATCAAATTTCTGAGTGATATGAGGCTGCTATTGAAGGGAAAATTAAACCATAATCTAAAACAAATTAAGCCACAAAACTGCCAAAAAAGCCAATCTGATCTCAGGTTACATGAATAGAAACAAATATCTATGATGAAAGCTGTGATATTTCTGATCCCTTCTGGTCAGATTCCCTGAAGATCTGTGTTTAGTTCTGGGCAGTAAAATATAATGAAACATGAAAAATAATAAACACTTCTAATAATTACAATAACAATGATAATAAACTAGTTCAGAAGAGAGGACCAAGTTCCTATAGGGAAAAAACAATTATATCATACAATGAAGGTCTCCAAGCTGTCAGAGAGAAGAATCTGGAAAGGCATCTAAGTTTTTCACGTTTGAAGTTTTTTAATGGAAAAAGATAAGAACCATTTTAAAACTGAATAAAACTATAGCCAATTAACCAAAATGCTAGTGTAAGACAACCTGGAGTGTCTTTCCCCTACAGAATCTTTGAAAAATTAGCAAAATCTGGCACAACCATCTTTATCAGAACTCCAGAAAACAGTTAAAGGGTTGCAGTAACTGTGTGAGTGCCAAATCAAGAAAACATAACTTTAAAACCTGTACGAGAAGCTAACGGTGCACTTGCTGGCACCTCCTCTACTCCATCCTCACAGCAGTGTGGAGCTGGCCTACACTCCCATTGTGGTTCTCTGGCCTTTTCAGAGGGACAGAGTAACCCCTACATGCATACTACAGTGCCTGTGTGTCAATGCTAAATTATCAGGCTGAAGAATGAATGACTGAACAGGAAACTTCTCATGGGCTCAACCTCCCAGAACTTGCTTTGCAAGCAGAAGCAGTTTATAGAAGCTAAAGCCATATAAGAAAAAATTAAGTCAATATGGCCTGGGAAAATGGATTGCCTTTTAAAAATAATACAATAGAATATATGAGCAGGGGAGAAAGCATAGTTCATAGGAAGCAGAGGAGACATTCAAATTCCATAAATGGGGAATTCCTAAGGCCACAAAGCAAGCCCAAGCCCAGGACAACATGCAGGCTCTGAAAAGATGGAGAGGACTTTGCACTGCACATTCACCTCAGACTGATCTTCTGGATATTGGTTCAATTTTAGTTATATACCAGATATACCAGATAAAGACTATAATATCTTCAGTATTGGCTGAATTTTCCCTATAAGTTTGTTTCATTTTTATGAAGAATGCATTCTGATCATGGTTTTAAATACTTCAATGAACAGCTTTTTGGAATTTGGTAAAATGTGTAGATGTTCATATAAGCAAATAAATTGACAGCAGTTGCCTGGGTAAGAAGGCTACACTTTGAAGCAGGGCACCAGCCAACAAAAAGCCAGTTTGCAAAAACTTTGCTTTTTATTTTTGTTTGTTGTCAGAACCCAGCATTTAAGGAAATCTCTGTCATATCACTAGCACTTAAAGAAAAGACAGTGCAGAGACGGAGTCTCAGAGATATGCTTTAAAATACTGAAGTGACCAGTGTGCAAACAAAGATTACAACACAAACAAAGCAATGGGAAATAATGGTTCATCTAAAGGGACTAGATAAAAACCCAGAAACCATAAACAGAGAAGACCAGATGTTAGTTATATACCAGATAAAGACTATAAAAAATGACCCTTAATATGCCCAAGTATTTAAAGAAAAACATAGAGAAAGAACTAAGAACTAAAGGATATCAAGAAAACAATGAATGGACAATATGAGTATCTCAATAACCAGAGAAATTTTTAAAAAGAACCAAACAGAAATACTGGACTTGAAGACCACAATACCTGAAATGAAAATGTCCTAGATGGTTTCAGAAGCAGATTGAAAGTAGCAGAAGAAAGAGTCAAGACCTCAAAGACAAGATAATTGAAATGATTCAGTCTAAGGAGCAGAAAGAAAAAAGAAAGGTTAAATGAACCAGATCCAAGATGGCACACCTAGAAACTGGGTATGGTGACCATCGGTGGTGGAGTGGCCTAGTTTGGCCTTCTGGTTGAAGGGTCTGGGGGCCTTCTGACCAAGTCCCCCCAGTGGCTCACTTACACCTACTCTAGGTCAGAGCAATGACCACTGACAACAGTAAGCAGTTTTGGAAGAAGAGTGTCAAGCTTCTGGGGAGAATCCAGCCTGTGTACAGAGCACAGCACCCTTCTCTGTACTCTGCTCACCATAAACTTCATTAAATAATGGTCAAAAGTCAATGCAGTTCCTCTGAAGAATAAGAAAGCCTCCAGGTTTCATGAGTTGTCCCAGAATACCAGTGATTCTTGTAACATAGATGATGATAAGAAGTGGACTTTTCTTCACCTTCTTTCCAAACACTGAACTCAAAGGTTACTTTGGCAACTGCTGCCTGAAAAACCACAGCAAGCTGAGAGTAAAACCAGAATGGTCCCAGTCAATAACATCCGAAGTTTCTGCCAACAACAAGGTCATAAAATCTAGCAGTGATGTCCCGCTGTCCAGAAACTCCAGTGATACATAGCAGCTCTACAAACAGTGGTTACTTTCTCTCTGACCCATCATTCCCTTTGTTGCCTGGATCTTGGAACAGAATGCTTCTGGGGCTCCCCCAGGACTGTCTGGGAGAAAACCACCTCAAAAAATTCTGTCAGCTTCTCTCCAGTCACAACACTGACTTAGATGAACAGAGGAATTGCACCTGGCCAGGGTTCCCAAAGAGGTTTGTCCTGTAACCTGGAGACTCCAGTGAGGCTATCTCTCAGCAAACACTGAGAGGAGGAGATTCACTCTACAGTGGAAGCAGGAGGAATATTTTAACTTCCTTGAGCAGTATTACGATTCTCGAATGAGGAGCATCACCAGGATACTGACAGACAGATTCACATTGACATTCCAAGGTTGAATGCTCTCATTCCATTGTTCCAGCAACCACTTGTAAAGGATAACTTCAAAAGAATTCAATTTATATGGGCCATGTGACACTTTGCCTGTAGGTATGTCCAAGAAATTAATGGCTTGCTCGCTCCATTCTTTGTCATCTTCCTCTCAGAATATGTGGAAGAAGATGTGGAGAACTTTGACATGATAAACATGTCTCAGGACTTGTGGTAAAGCATTGAAGCTGACAACTTTTGGAATCCATGTTAACTACACCTTTGCACAACCAGGGATCCAGAAGAAAGTCAAGGAATGAGAAGAGCTTGTCAGCTGGATTAATGAGCATTTACATAATCACTTCAGGAGGTACAAAGTCGAATACCTAAAGTTTGCCTTTCATTAGATGAACAACCTGCTTATGCAGGAGCTTCCCCTTCACTGTACCATCTGCCAGTGGGACACATACCAGTCTGAACTAGAAGGGTTCTCCCACTTCCATCTCTAGCATGTACAGCCTTATTGATCAAATGGAGGAAAGAAATGCTGGATGAGGATGACTTTCAGATTGAGGTTATGCATTTGAGGGAAGAATACCACAGAAATAATGTGCCCTTCTCAGTACATCATATCAGAAGGGTCTCCTCATGCTAATACAGAACCTACCTACCATATATTAGGGCAATGAAGAAATTGGGCTGCTTCTCTTTGAGGCATGCAGACTCAAGTATGTATTTGCTAATGCCCACAATTACTACCACCAATAGGTGCTGTCTCCCCATGGGGACCCAGACTGCCCCATTTCTGATGACAGTCTAATCACAGTGGCCACTGTGTGAACAGTGGACCCCAGCAAGGAATGAGTCTTGCTGTAAAAAACTTACACCCAGCACCCAGGTCTTAGATTTCGGGTGTGCCTGTCTACCACTCCATGTCTCTGGGTGTGTCTCTTGGGCCACTGTCAGTATTCCATGCTATGTGGATGAGCGCAGCTCTGGGAGAGGACAGAAAAGGTGGTATGGGGTTGTCTGCCTTTTAAAAGAAACTGAACAAAAGAAGAGGAAGGTTTAGGGTTTCAACTCACATTGTCCCTATATGGACTGGCTTTCTCATCTCCCCACCCCAACCAGTATTGCTTCTCTCTTCCTAACATAGTTTGATTTGATCAAAGGTCAAAATGCCTTTTGTTTGAAACTTTTGTTTGAAACATTTCCTAGCCCTTCTTATGCCCTAGACTGAGCCACTGAAGGTCAGCTTTTCAAGACCACTGCTCTCAGATGGAGGAGGCACTGATGCTTTTAACTCTGGGAAGAGACTCACACCAAAGGGCTAATAACTTTATTTTTCCTTTTCTCATCAGATATTTCTCTATTTGTTTGTGAGAGAGAGTGACTGTGTGTGCATACATGCCCATCAACATTTAGGTACGTGTCTGAATTTCTGTCTCCATACTTGCCCCACCAAAACCATCTGGAAATCTCCCCAGTGACCAGGTATACAGGTATCCCTGGAGAAGGATCAGGGCAGGGGAAGGAGAGGTTTTTGACCACTCCAACCCCTTTTTCCATGATGACCCACTCAAAGATATTATCTGTAAATTGTGTTATTATGTATATGGGTAAAGATGTACAAGTATATGTCCTCTTTGTGGCAGATATGATTTTATATTTATAATGTACATCACCATGTGAAAGCATTTTAGGTCACTGGCAGAGATGAAGTTGCCAGGCAAGCAACTTCAATGATCCAGGTTGGTTTTGGGTGCCTTCCTCTGAAGGAAATGGGACGGTCATCTGTTAGAATGTGTATGGCTGAGCAGATGGAACTCCTTTTAAAACCAGTGGAAGCTATTCCAAGTCTCAGTGTCCCAGAGGTTTTCTCTCCTCCTCCCCTTTCTTCCAATCCCTCCCTGGGCCTTTCTGGAGCATCTTCACTGCTCCCTCTCCCTCTTCAGCAGAAAAGGATGTGAAGACACAGCTCTCTACCCTACACCCCCAGCAGCCACCCAGAGAGGGGACTGCAAAGACAGAAGCCCTTTCTACGTGATTTATCCCCTGCCTTTACCCCAGAGTCTGGGGAGAACTTTTGTTTCTACCTTTTTAAATCAGCATCTTATTCAGGAGAGAAGCTGGGACTGACTAGCCAGTGCCAAGGAAAGGAAAGTTTTCAGTGTGTCCCTGGGGTTTTGGCCTCTTCTCAGCATCCTCGCTGCCACCATCATACCCACACAGGTCATGAGACCTGGACCTGTATTTGATTTTTGATAGCTGGTAGGGAAAGATGGGGGGGGGGGGAATAGTGGCAAGCAGCTGTCATCCTCTTGGGAAGCCAAGCAGTGTCCCCATTGGATGACACCTTGAGCCTCATTGCCAACCAAACCCTGCCATGCTAGAATATGTTAAGCTTCTCATCTGGAGTTGTTTCTCAGACATTCTTCCTAGCCCTTTTACTTTTCCCTTTGGTATACCACAATAGTTTCCTTCACAGAGTGAGAGGGCTTGTGGCCCTCCCTCAACTGGACTAATTAAAGAAAAACACTTGTGTTCCCACATAGTGGGTTTTTTGTTGTTGTTTTGTTTTAGTTTTTATGTTTGTACAGGGAATTGTGGATAAAGTGAAACAATTGTAAACAGTATATTTCCTCTTCCTATCAAAAAGTAAAGAGTCTCAGACACCTCGGACACCATTAAGCATAATAGTATATTCATTACAGAAGTCCCAAAAGAAGAAGAAAGAGAGTAAGGAGCAAATGGAATATTCAAAAAAATAATAGCATAAAACTTCCCAAATTTAATGAAAGATATGAATATGCATCTTCAAGACATCCAATGAACCCCAAACAGGATAAGCTAAAAGAGAACCACATATAGACACACAGTAGTCAAATTGTCAAACACCAAGGATAAGGAGAGGGTTCCGAAAGCTGCAAGAGTAAAACAATATTCTACATGCAAGAGAATCCAAATAGCATCAAGTGATTATTTCCCTTATGAAAGGATGGAATCAAAAAGGCAGTGGGACAAAATATATAAAATACTGAAAGAAATAAATTGCCAACCAAGACTTTTGTATCCAGTGAGACTATCTTTCAAAAATGAGATTAAGACATTCTCAGATAAACAAAAGCAGGGGAAGTTTGTCACTACTAGATCTGCCCTACAAGCAATGCTAGAGGAGGTTCTTCAGACTGAAGTGAAAGGACACTAGACAACAGATCAAAGCAGTATAAAGAAATAAATACCTCCAGTAAAGGTAACCATATGGGTACCTATAAATGCCAGTATATAACTCCACTTTTTACTTCTTGCAGGTCCTAAAATAAAAATGTATAAAAAGTAATGATAAATGTATGGTTTTGGATATACAATGTATAAACATTTGTAATAAGAAGTTGGGGGGTCAAAGGGATATATGAACAGTATGTGTGTATGCTATTGAAGTAAAGTTGCTACTAAATCAAATGTCATTGTTACAGATTAGGATGTCAAATTTAAGGTCCATGGTAACCATAAGGAACACAAATGAAAAATATATTCAGAAAAAATGAGAAGGAACTCATTATGATACAATACAAAAAATAAAATAAATACAAAGTTAGAGTTAATGAAAGAATCCAGGGACAAAAAAGTGATAAGACTTACAAAGATCAAATAACAATATGGCAGAATAAAGTCCTGAATTATTAGTAGTTACTTTGCATGTAAATGGATTAAACTCCCCAAAGATGGAGATTTGTAGGATGGATTAAAAAAGCATGACCAAACCATATGTTGTTCAGAAGAAGATCACCTTAAATTCAAAAACACAAATAGGTTGAAAGTGAAAGGATGGAAAATAATATACACTGCAAATAGTAACCAAAAGAGAAGTAGGATAGCTATACTAATATCAGATAAAACAGACCTTAAGTTCAAACTGTTATGAGGGACAAATAAGGTCATTATATACTTATAAAAGTATCAATTCAACAAGAAGACAATAATTGAAAATATGAAAAAAATCTATATATACACCTAATGATAGAGTACCCAAATATATGCTGCAAATATTGACAGATTTTAAGGGAAAAATAGGTAGTTATACATTAATAGTAGGAGACCTCAACTTACCATTTCAACAATAGAAAGAACATCTAGACAGAAGATCAATAAGGAAACAGAAGACTTGAACTATACTATAAACCAAATAACCTAATAACTATGGGTGTGACTCTGATTGGATACTTTCCATGGAAGTGTGGCCCTGTCCATTCAGCATGGGCCTTGTTTAGTTTACTGGAGCACTATATAAGCTCAGACAGGAGGAGTGAACTTGCTACAGCCAAGAGGGACATTTTGAAGGATGCACAGGAGTTGAGAGAGGAACTGCAGTTTACAGAGACATTTTGGAGGTGGCCTTTGAAAGCAGACTTTTGCTCCAGAGAAGCTAAGAGAGGACAAATGTCCCAAGAGCAACTGAGAGTGACATTTTGGAGAGAAGCTGAAGCCTAAAGAGGAACATCCTGGGAGAAAGCCATTTTGAAACCAGAACTATGGAGCAGATGCCAGCCACGTGCCTTCCCAGCTAACAGAGGTTTTCCAGACACCATTGGCCATCCTCCAGGGAAGGTACCCAATTGCTGATGCGTTACCTTGGACACTTTATGGCCTTAAGACTGTAACTGTGTAACCAAATAAACCCCTTTTTATAAAAGCCAATCCATTTCTGGTGGTTTGCATTCCGGCAGCATTAGCAAACCAGAACATAGCATAACCACATGATCAACTCAATTGATGCAGAAAAGGCATTTGACAAAACCCAGTACCCTTTCTTGATAAAAATTCATAGAAATCTAGGAATAGAATAAAATTTCCTCAACAAGGTAATGGTATATATTAAAAATCCACAGCTAACATCAGCCCGAATATTAACAACTGAAAGCTTTCTCACTAAGATGAGGAATAAGACAAGGATGCGACTGTCACTGCTGTTTTACACCATTATACTGGAAGTTCTAACCAGAGCAAATAATCAAGAAAAAGAAATAAAAGGTATCCAAATTCTAAAGGAAGAAGTAAAACTTTCCCTATTGGCTGGTGACATGAACCTATAAATAGAAAATCCTAAAAAATCTACAACAAATCTCCTAGAACTAAAAAACAAATTCAGCAAAGTGGCAGGATATAAGATCAACTTGGGAAAATCGGTAGGGTTTATACACTAGTAATGGACAATCTGAAGAAAAAAGAAAGAAAAAAATTTCATTTCCAATAGGAATTAAAAAATCAAATATATAAGAACATATTTAACCAAGGATGTAAAGGACTTTTGTACACAGAAAACTTAAATTTTATTATTTAAATTAAACATATGTGTCATCCTTTAGTATAGCTACCTGTAAAAATAGTTATGCTCAAATATTACTGAATCCTCACTGGACTACTGCTGTCTTATAAGGGAAATAGAAAGCAAAATTACTAACCCAATATAGTGAAAATGAACACATGAATCATCATCATCCTTGCAAAATCCAAAGTATTTAAGGAAGAGAACACAATTTTTCCATATTATTGTGTTATGTTAAGCTTGAAACACCATGAAACATTTTGTTTTGTTTTTAAATATGTTATCCATTTGAAGAATGTGTAAGCTTTTCAGGAAAGAAGTTGAAGCCTGAGTAATTTTTAGCCTCAACATCTTGATTTGGTGAAGATTGAAAATGAAGAATCAAAACAAAATTAATGGACTGAAGCCATAAAAAATTACAAAAAGGTTTTTCTCTGATAATGGAAAAATTGAAACTTGGTTAGTTAACTCATGAATCATGCTGCTATCCAAATAAAAAAAAAATTCATGGTAGTAATTGTAATTTAATAGTGGTTCTCTTGGCCTTTTGTTTATTTTTCATAACTTGGATTCTTGCTGTTCATTAAAATCCAGTTTGTATTCATTGCCCATCATTTGGTTCATAGATAGATAATTGTTCATAAAGGGACATGTGCTCAAAATGCCCATAATTTATGCCTATTGCTAAACAGTCTTGACAAAATCTTTCAGTGTTATTATTTCATTTTATACTAAATAACACAGAGACATACCCCTTTTTTCTAATGACCTCATATGGCTATTTTTTAAAAAAACTTTATCAAAAAATTAAAGAAAAAGCATTTCAAACAAAAAAACAAAGGAATAAGAAAAACAAATTTTCTAAAATAACTACATTGCTTCCAATATGTTCCCAATTATATCACATAATTTTCAGTAATCATTGGAGAGTTGATTATTTGAAGGATTTTCCTCTCTACATTCATAAATACCTCTACAAATGAATTTATTTGAGAAAATTTTCTGAAATTCTCAGACACAACCAGTTTACACTCCCAATGTTTTTTTTTTAAATTAATTTTTTTTCAATACAAAAGAACACATGCTTACAAGAAAATGCAAGTAAAAGAAAACATTAAAACATGCTCTGTTGCCCACTGAGAGATCTCCACTGAGATGCTAACAGGGTATGTTCTGAAACCTTCCATCTTTGCCTTGCAAGCTCATACATAAATAGGATCAGTATGCATGTGCTCTAGAGTGACTGGCTCATTTTACCTATCAGTAGTATGTCATGCACACTGTACCATGTGACTAGTCTTGCTCCTACAGTATTATTTTAATCCAATTTTATTGAGATATATTCACATACCATACAAGCATACAAAGTGTACAATCAGCTGTTCACAGTATCAACATATAGTTGTGCATTCATTACCCCAATCTATTTTTTAGAACATTTTCCTTGTACCAGAAAAAGTAAAAATAAGAATAAAAAATAAAAGTAAAAAAGAACACCCAAATCATTGCCCCACACTATTTTTCATTTAGTTTTTTGTCCCCATTATTCTACTCATCCATCCAAACATTGAAAAAAGGGAGCGTGATCCACAAGGCTTTCACAATCGCACTGTCACCCCTTGTAAGCTACATTGCTATACAATCATCTTCAAGAGTCAAGGCTACTGGGTTGCAATTTGATAGCTTCAGGTATTTACTTTGAGTTATTCCAACGCATTACAACCTAAAAAGGGTTATCTATATAGTGCATAAGAATGCCCACCAGCATGACCTCTCAACTCCATTTGGAATCTCTCAGCCACTGAAACTTTATTTTGTTTCATTTCACATCCCCTTTTTGGTCAAGAAGATGTTCTCAATCCCATGTAGTTGGGTCCAGATTCATCCCTGGGAATCATATCCTACATTGCCAGGGATATTTACACCCCTGGGAGTCAGGTCCCACATAGAGGGGAGGGCAGTGAGTTCATCTGCTGAGGTGGCTTAGCTAGAGAGAAGGCCACATCTGAGCAACCGAGGTACTCAGGGGGAGACTCATAGGCACAATTATAAGCAGGTTTAGCCTCTCCTTTGCAGTAGTGAGCTTTATAAAGGCAAGTCCCATGATAGAGAGCACGGCACATCAAACCACCAGTCCTCAATGTTTGTAAGAACATCAGCAACAATCCAGGTGAGGAAGTCCAACACCTCTGCATTTCCCCCCAGCTCCTCAGGGGGACCCTGCATACACATTTTTATTCTCTGCCCAAATTACTTTGGGATGTGTCACTATTTCACACTAATGTATGCAAACCTATCAATTCTCACTTCCTGTTAAAAGTTCCATGTAATTATGGTATTTGAACAGACTGTACGAGTTAAATTGTTTAGGAAAAATAGATCTTGCACCAATTAAACATCTCTTCCCTTTGTCTCACATGGAATTTGAAGTTTTAAAATGCAGTCATTATTGTCCTTTACCCTTTGGCCTGATTTTCCCTAGGCTTAATCACATCTGCTTCATTCATATCTCTAGTTAAAGTCTGGACTGTCTTTCAGCTTTTGTAACAGTTGGTGTAAGTGCTAATACTGACATTCGTATCTGCCAAGTTCTAGCTCTGAGTTTCAGGTGTCACACAGATAACCAAAGTTCCAGGGATTGAGCAGGTTATATACAAAGGGATCAGCATCTCAGAATCTGGAGACAGCCATTACAATTCAGGAATAGATGTGACTGCTGTAAGAGCTTACAATCTAGGGACCATTACAGTAAGCATTCCCCTGATAAGCTGTGCTCTAAGGTTCAATTCTAAGTCTACAAATTGTAGTTAGTCCATATTGGTGAGGCATCACAGTGTTTGCCTTTCTTTCTGGTGTAGTTCACTCAAAATGCTGTGTACAGGATCCATTCACCTCATTGCAGATCTCACAGCTTCACTACTTCTTGCAATTGCTCAAAATTCCATTGCATGCACACACAACAGTTCAACAATCTGTCCCTCAGTTGATGTACCCTTAGGTCACCTCCACCCATTGCAAATCATGCATACTGTCTCCATAAACACCAGTGTGCAAAAGTCCATTCATGTCCCTGCTTTCAAATCCTCCAAGTATATGCCCCCCTAATGAGGTTGCAGGACCCTATGGCACCCACATACTTAGCTTCATGTGGAACCACCCCACTGCCCTCCAAAAAAGCTATATCATTCTGCCTCCTAACCAACAGTAAATATGTACATCCCTTTCTCTATGTTTTCTCCATCACTTTTAACCCTGTTTATATTTTTCCATGCAATTTTACAGAGCTATATTCACATACCATATAATTATCCACATGCACAATCAGTTGTTCATGATATCATCATACATTTGTGCATTTATCACCACAGTCAGCACATGAACATATTGATTACTATGAAAACAAAGTTTTTAAAATTAATATTAGAAAAGATAATAAAAAGAAAAATAAAATATCATATAATGCAATATAATAGTAGGGTCAGACAACCCTACTACTACTTTCTGCCCACTTAAATTTTTTGAAGATTTTGAGCAGGATTTGTGCTAATTCTTTCTTGAATGCTTAGTAGAATTCACATGTGAAGCCATCTGGTCCTGGGCTTTTCTTTTTTGGGAGCTTTTTAATGACTAACTCAATCTGTTTTCTTGCAATTGGTTTGTTGAAGTTGTCTTTCTTCTTGAATCAATGTTGGTTGTTTATGCTTTTTAAGGAAGTTGTCTAGTTTATTAGCATATAGTTGCTCATATTATCTTCTCATTATCTCCTTTATTTCTGCAGGGTCAGTAGTTATGTTTCCTTTCCCATTTCTGATTGCATTTATTTGCATCAGCTCTCTTTTTTTGTTGTGGTTGTTAACCTAGCTAAAGGTCCACTAGTCTTGTTGATTTTCTCAAAGAAACAATTTCTGGTTTTGTTGATTCTCCCTATTGTTTTTCTGTTTTCAAATTCATTTATTTCTGCTCTAATTTTTGTTATCCCTTTCCTTCTGTTTGCTTTGGGGTTAATTTGCTGTTCTTTTTCTAGTTCCTCCAGGTGGACAGTTAACTCCTCAATTTTTGCTCTCTCTTCTCTTTTAATACAGACATTTAGGGCAGTAAATTTCCCTCTCAGCACTACCTTTGCTGGATCCCATAAGTTTTAATATATTATGTTTTCATTGTCATTTTTCTCAAGGTATTTACTATTTTCTCTTGTAATTTCCTTTTCTACCCACTGGTTTTCTAAGAGTGTGTTGTTTAGCCTCCATATATTTGTGAATATTACAATCTTCTGCCTGTTATTTATTTCTAACTTCATTCCATTTTGACCCAAGAAAGTGTTTTTTATAACATCAATATTTTTAAATTTGTTGAGACTTGCTTTGTGACTCAACATGTGGTCTATCCTACAGAATTTGCCATGAGCGCTTGAGAAAAATGTATATCCTATTTTTGTGGGCTGTAGTTCTACAAATATCTTCCAAGTCTAGTTGATTTATCATACAATTCAACATCTTTGTTTCCTTATTGATCCTCTGTCTAGATGCTCTATCCATTGATGAGAGCAGTGAAGTCTCCAATCATTATTGTAGAGGTATCAAGTATCTATTTCTACTTTTAGTGTTCTCAGCATTTGCCTCATGAATTTTGGGGCATTCTGGCTTAGTGTATAAATATTTACAATTGTTATGCTTTTTTGTTGAATTGACCCTTTTATTAATATATAGTGTCCTTCTTTGTTGCTTTTAATTGTTTTACTTTTGAAGTCTAATTTGTCTGATAGTAGTATAGCTATTCTGCTTTTTTCTGGTTGCTGTTTGCATGAAATATCTTTTTTCAACCTTCCATTTTCAGCCTATTTTTGTCCTTATCTCTAAAATGAATTTCTTGTAGATAGCATAGAGATGGTCCCTGTTTTTAAATCCATTCTGCCATTCTGTGCCTTTTTATTGGGGAATTTAATCCATTAACATTTAGTGTTATTACTGTAAGGGCAATACTTTCTTCTACCATTTTGTCATTTGGATTTTATATGTAATGTCTTAGCTTTTCCTCTCTCTCCTTTTACCCTTCCTGATAATCTTATTTCTACACTCTTCTCCAGACCTCTCTCTCCTGTCTTTTCCTATCAGCCTGTACCACTCCCTTTAGTATTTCTTGTAGTGCTGGTCTCTTATTCACAAACTCTCTCAGTGTCTGTTTGTCTGAAAATATTTTAATCTCCCTCATTTTTGAGGGACAGTTTTGCCAGACATAGAATTCTTGGTTGACAGTTCTTCTCTTTCAGTGTCTTAAATATATCATACCACTGTCTTCTCACCTCCATGGTTTTCTGCAGAGAAATCAGTACATAGTCTTATGGAGCTTCTCTTGTATGTGATGGATTGCTTTTCTCTTGCTGCTTTCAGAATTCTCTTTTTGTTTTTGACATTGGACAATCTGATCAGTAAGTGTCTTGGAGTAGGTCTATTGGGATCTATTCTGTTTGGGGTGAGCTGTACTTCTTGAATCTGTAATTTTCTGTCTTTCATAAGAGTTGGGAAATTTTCAATGAATATTTCTTCTATTATTCTTTCTGCCCCTTTTCCCCTCTCTTATCCCTCTTGGACACCCATAAAACATACATACTTGTGCTTCATGTTGTCACTCAGCTCCCTAAGACCATGATTGTATTTTTACATTCTTTTCACCATCTGTTCTTTTGTGTGTATGAATTCAAATCTCTTGTCTTCCAGTTCACTGATCCTTTCTTCTGCCTGTTCAAATTTACTCTTGTATCCTTCCATTGTGTTTTTCATTCCCTCCATTATGCCCTTCATTTCCATAAGTTCTGCCATTTGTTTTTCAAGTTTATGAATTCTTCTTTATGGTCATCCAGTGTCTTCCTTATATCCTTCATCTCTTTTGCAATATCTTCCCTCAGTTCATTGACTTGATTTTTGAATTGGTTTTGGAGATTTGTTTGAACATCTTTAATTAGTTCTTCCTTCAGTTCATTGAATTTATTTAACATTAGTTGTCTCAGCTCCTGTATCTCAGTTGAACTATTAATTTGTTCCTTTGGCTGGTCCATATTTTTTGTTTCCTAGTATTGCTTGTTTTCTTAAGCTGTCTAGGCATCTTACTTTCTTGATTGATTTATTCTGAACTTTGTTTTCACTCTTTTATCTAGGATTTTCTTGTTGGTTGGCTTTATTCTCTAATCTTTGATGTTCAGTTTGGCTTATTCCAGACCTCTTATTTAGGTTCTATTTAGTTGATCTGTTTTTCACCTCTTGTTTTTCTGTTTCTTGCCCTGCCTCTATGTAGCCTTTTTGTGTGAGGGTCTCCTCAGATATGGTCCATCCCAGTCAGGTTTTCCCAGTCCAGAGAGGCTCAGGTCTCAACAGGAGGATATGGAGTTTCCTTGAGAATGAGACCCTCCTGGGAGACCTTAAGATTCTGTGCTTTTCCTATCCTGTCCAGGAGGTGGCACTTGCCAGCCCATAGCTCTCCCACCTTTGTAAGGAGGTGTGGAGCCCTTTCTCCCAATGACCCTGACCCTGTTAGGGGTGTGGTTTACTGAAGTTGGTTTCTGAATTCCAGCCCCTGGAGTCTGAGTTCCCCAAAGGAGGGCTGCCACTGGCACTGGCCCATGCCCCCTTCTCTTGGGGGAGTTATGCCCTCCACGTAATTTTCTCCATCACTAGACTAATTGCTTTGTCTCTCAGAGCTATCTTAGCTCTGCTCTTGCCTGGGCCCAAATTGCAGGTCTTTGAGCCTTTTTGTAAAGGGCTACTTAGAATAGTTATTTAAGAAAGAGAGAGAGCAAAAGAGTAAGAGAGGAGAAGAGAGGAGAAGAGAAGAGAAGAGAAGAGAAGAGAAGAGAAGAGAAGAGAAGAGTAGAGTAAAAAAAAAAAAAGAAAATAGAAAAGCCTAATATAGACTATTAAAGACAAGCCCTTTAATTCTATCCTTGCAGTTCTGATGAGCTATTAAAATGCAAAAGTACAAGGAGTTGGAGCGCAATTGGTGTGCAAACCAGAAAAAGTAGCATTTTAGAGAAGGGCCCTGGCATCCTGGGTTTGCATATGTGTCTGATTCTGTTTGAGCCCAGCCCTTCTCTGTATTATGTTCACCTCCAACTCTAATGTTTCTGTTTTTGTTTTTGTTTTTTACTGTTTTTGCTAGCCTTTTCTCCTCTGGCTGGGGCAGACTACTCCCAGATTCTCTAGTGTCTAGTCTCAGTTTATCTGTGGTTGGAGTTTCTGTTCAGTAGTCTGAGGTTGTTAATCAGTTCTGCAACTGGGGCCGGGTTGAGCCTCCTTCCTGGTTTCCAGCACTGATGGCCCCTCATCCCTCAGGAAATCAGAAGCAAAACAGTTCCTTGTGGCTGGCAGGGATGGGCACGGGCCACCTGGCTAAGAGAACTTACAGATTTCACTGATCTCAGTTGCTCCACATGCTGGAGACTGTTGTATTACATGTGTCCAAACTCAGATTTCCCTGAGGTGACTGTTCCACACAGTTCCTGGATATCTACCAGCTGCCCCAGAGGAGTAGCTAAAACACATGCCTCACCACTCCACCATCTTGCCCCACCTCCATCAGTATTCTCATACGGCTATTTTTATTCTTTAAGTTTGTTTTGATAATTACATATAGGACTATTGTAAAATAAATAATTTTTATGTTTTGATAGTAACAATTTGTAGCAATTTATAATAGTAAACTGAATATAATTACCAGTATATTTACGTATATTATATACAGATAATAGAACCTATTTTCATGGCAATAATACCAGTGAGGGAATTTATAGTCTTCCAAACTATGCAAGGGATATTAGTAAGGCAACTCAGATAATTACTTATATGGGATTCACAATAGAAGTTCATGCTTGTTGCTGATAAATGAACAACTTTAAGTACATTACATTTTTGCTATCCCTCCATGAAGATTGATATGTTTGACTAGTAGGTTGAAAAAACATGACTCATATCATTCAATTTTAATTAAGAAACAAAACTCTGCCCATCTCATTTAAAAACTTGATATTGCATAAAATCTAAATCTGCCTCCCCCTCTCCCACTGCTCACCATCTTATTTCAGCCTAGAAGACTCTACTGAGAAAAGGAAACCATAGCTGGTCTCTGTTCTCTACTTTTTATCAGTTCACTTCCCTCCCACTAATTGCTGATACTTTTTCCCCAGTCTGGAGAGAAGATAGGAGGGAACAACAGGTAAAGAGTGGTGACACGTCTTGATTATCTGGGCATAGCCATTTTAAGTATTGTTTTTACTTGTGGAATACCCCTCCCCTCACATTCTCTTCAGAGGTTCCATGCTGGGCTCTGTACCCCTCTAGTTCTTTTAGTTATTCTGAAGCAAAAATTGATATATTTCTTGGCAGTTCTTTGAGACTTTCTTTAGCCTCTGAGAGTCCAGCTGTGCATTGCCATCTTCCTTTTCTGAAATTTTAATTTCTATTGGCGGGCCTATTTTAAGGACCTGTGCGGACCTCATGCCAGCTCTCTGCAGAGTGTCACATATCGGGTCCATGAGAAATATGTTCTCATCCCTTGCTCTGGCTAATTTTGGAATTTCAAGGAGACCTCAATACAGCAACACTCTCTTGGTTCTGCCAGCAAAGCCTTGCCTTTCCTTTCTTTCATATTACCTTACTAGAAATGAGACCACAGGTCACTAACTTTTACAGGTATTAACCAATCTCAGTGTTCTAGGTCTTCCAATTACAGAAGACATATTTCCTAGTTCTCTGAGTGTTCCCTTTGAACACCTAAGTAGGTTTGTACTTAGACAGTGACCTCATGTGTTTGACCAGGTCCTCAGAGAAACAGATGCCAAGATGGCATTTCATTAAGGGAAAGCCTATGTGAGGGAACATGGAGAGGGTGCTAGGCACTCTGGAAGAGTTTTCATTCTTGACACCAGTCTGTGCAAAAAAAAAAAGAGAAGGAGAAAAGATTGGGTAGAATAATCATAGGCAGCCTATAGTCTAAGGAAGTTTTGCTAAAGCAATAATGGAATCCTCAAGCTACTTTTGACAACGGAAGCAGTCTTCTGTCTTCTAGAAATGGGTCTATATTACTATCCCTGCCTAATTCAGTCATTGGCATCACAGAAACCAAAGGGTGGCTAATTACACTTCCTTTAGTTGGGGACCTTTGAGGCATACTCTCATGTCTTCCACATCTACTCTGCCTCCAAAATGAACTGTCAGCATGGAAAGAACTCTCCTAAAATAAAGCTCTTCACTAACATTCTCCACAACATCCTCTCTCTTATCCATACTCTCTTTCTTCATATTTTCAAAGTATATAAGGGATTTAAGAGTCACAGAATAGGTTTTCCCCATTCTTTTAGGAAATCTCTATATGGTTGTATGGTCTTCACATTCTATGTTCATTTTCATCTGGAGATCTCCATTTGCCCTTCAATTGTACATACTGTGTCATGTCTATTCCTGAATCTGCTAAAAACCAGAAACTGAGGCTGGCTAGCTATTTTCTTCAATATTTAAACTGATAATAAAATAATTATTATTAAAATAATAATAAATAATTATAATAATATAATTATTATTATAAAATATTATTATTTTTATTATTTAGTTATTTATTTAACTAAATAAATTATTTATTTATTTAATATTAACTAAATAAATTATTTAATTATTAGTTAATTATTATTTATTATTATTAAAATAATATAATTATTTTAATATAATTAAAATAATAATAATTATTTTGATGAGAACACATATGAGGGTGCTCAGAGAACAAATAATGGTATTTGATATACCTGCTAATTAAACATACTTATGAAGGCATTACCTGAACATTTCTGTTTGTTTGTTTGTCTTGTATAATAGAATACTTTTATCAGTCAGAATTATAAATGCATAGGGAGTACTGGGAGAGTGAGTTTACATCTTATCAAGCCATTTTTTCCCTTCAAATGAAAAATTTGTAAGAAGGCATTTCATCATTGCCTTTCCTGCCTTCACCTATGAAAAATATTGATTTATATGCACTTTTACAGATGCAAATATATTCCATTCTGAAACTAGAAGATGAGAAGCAATTGAAAATAACTTATTTTAAATGTTAAGAAGCTAATGTGTAACACATGAGCTCTTTGTAATCTGGACTAAAATAAATTATTGGGTGACTGTTTTGCAAAAAAAATCCAATTTTGTTAATTTTCAAAAGCCAGTTCAGGTTATAGTAAATTGACAGAAATAAAATAAAACCAAAGAATGTATTATTTTTGAACTCTGTCATCTTAATATCTAGGGAGACTTAATACCTCATTATGAAGTTATTGATTTTGGTGCACAGAGCACAGAAATTGTATATTACTTTACCAAGGTAATGACATGTTTTGAACTGAATCTGTAGTTAGGCTAAGCAGGTTTATTTGAGTGCATAGAACATGAAACAACTTCCTAAATTACTGAATGATTTCTAATAATTCCAAAGTAGAAAACATGACACTTTTCCAGCACTAAGCTTTATATATAGGTTGAAGTCAAATTTAATAAAGTGTTGCTGGGATTATTTCTAAACTCTATTCCAAAAATATCTTCTGGTCATTGAATCAGCATAACTTGTTATCTGATCAGAATGACTGATAGTTCAGGGGCTCATAGGGTTGCATTCCTTTATTTCCTGGAAGAATTCTATAAGTATGCTTCTAAAAATGACCTACAATTCAAATATATAATATTGAGATCTGACAGAGCTAAATTTTCAGGTGTACCAAAAATTAAAGACATTCATCTTTATAAATTTAAGTATCAATAAGGAAAAATCTAGTTGCAAAAAACAAGCAAATATAACAATCAAAAGAACTTAAATTTTCCAGGTGGATAGGGAGATAATCTCAGAAATGGGAAATGAGGGCCAAAAAAAAAAAAACAAAGGGGTTTTTTTCTTTCCAAAGAAGACAGAACAGCTTCCTGTTAGACTAAGATTATCATGAGAACAGCAAGAAAAACTTGAAAAAAATGTAAAAGTTATCTATCTAAAGGCATCAAAAAGCTGCTGAGGCAATAGAGCTAAAAACCAAGTTCTAGAGGTGAATGAAGGTGAGGTGAATTTTTTTTCTACACTTCTCTGGCATAATTTGCTGATAGTAGTTGTAAGATATTAGTTGGAGAATCCAGGCTTCGCCTGGACAGAGGACAACTTCTGGGGAACAGAGATACCAATAGAATTTTGACATCTAGTGACTGGGAAGGAGGCAAAGTTGGTAATGTGATGAACCAAGATCTTAGTGAGAAAGGATGTGTGGAGAACTGAACCTGAAACACAGTTGGTTTTCCCCTCAAATTATTTACCCAATTCTGAAACTTAAGCTGAAAAGTGAATCAGAAAGATTTTGAAAAGTAAAATTTTCTGCTTCTTAAGCTGTCCTCAAATTGGAGTTCCGGACTTACCAGTGGTAGGAGCTCTGATGAACAGACCAAATTTCAGTTGAAATTCTTGGAAGTTTCCACCTTAGAAATAAATGTGTACCAGAGGTACCAGAGCCTTAGGGTATTTACTAACCAGCTCAACTCAGCTCAGCTCCCACATTATCTGCCTAGCAAAGGGAAGAGTAAATCATTCCTAGAGCAATATAACACTATAGTTTATTTTAAACATACAAAGTCAAGCAAGCAATTAAAAATGATTAGACAAAAAAATTAAGGGACACAGTTGATACAAATATTGGAGTTAGTAAAAAAATATTTTAAAATAACTATAAATAATAGGTCAAATGAAATAGAGAAAAACATGGATAAAAAGATGGGGAATTTCAACTAAAGAAATAGTATTTCTAAAAAATTTAAATAGGAATTCTAGAACTGAAATTGAAATTTCTAAAATTAAGAATAGATGAGTTTGACAGCAGATAAGACATGAGCAAAGAAGAAAATCCATGAGCTGAAACACATATCAATAGGAAATTTCCAAATCGAAGCGTAAGAGAAAAAAATGAGAAATACCAAAAAGATCATGAAAAGGTATAATATACATGCAGAATTCAAGTTCCAGAAGGAAAGAAAAGAGAAGAAGAATGGGACAAAAGCTATTATTGAAAAAATAATGTCTACAATTTTCCAAACCTGGTGGAATATGTCCAGATACAGATTTAATACCTGAATATGTTGAACTGTAATCCAAGAGACTTGATTCTTCATGATGGTTGTATAAGTATATAGCTTTTATCATGTGACCATGGGATTGTAAAAAACTTGTGACTGAGACTCCCATTATCCAGTGTATGGACAGATGTGTAACAAAGACAAAAATGTATTTAAATAATAGGGAGGTATAAGGGATATGGGATGTTTGGATGTTCTTTTTTTTTTTTTCTTCTTTATTTTGGAGTAATGAAAATGTTCTAAAATTGTGGCAATGAATGCACAGCTATATGATGATACTGTGAGCCACTGACTGAATACTTTGGATAGATTATATGGTGTGTGAATATATCTCAATAAAATTGCATTAAAAAAGAATACAGATTTAAGAATCTCAGTCAACCCCAAGCAGGATAAATACAAAATAAACCATGCCTAGGTATGTGGTGGTTTGAGCCTGTGTGTGTCCAGAAAAAAAACACATTATTAAATCTAATCCATTCCTGTGGGTGTAAACCCATGGTAAATAGAGCTGCCTGATGAGGCTATTTCAGTATAGGTGCAACCCACCTCATTCAGGATAGAATTTAATCCTGTTACAGGAATCCTTTGTAAATGGAATGAACACAGAGAGAGAGGGAGAAGACCACAGAAGCAAGACACTGAAAGCAATGAAATCTGAAAGAGAAGGGAAAGACTAGGAGGTACTGCCGCATGACTTGTCATGTATCAAAGGAGACAAGGTTCACCAACAGCTGGTTGTCGCGAAGAAAGATTGCCTTGATGATGCCTTGATTTGAACATTTTCCATTCTCAACCATTAGGAAATAAATCTCCAGTTTTTTTACCAGACACTTTTCCTAGTATTTGCTTTAAGCAGCCTAGGAATCTAAAAAGCATATAATAAAATTGTTGAAAACCATAGACAAAGAGAAAATCTTAAAAGTAGCTAAAAAGGGATAAACGCATTACTTTTAAGGAAACAAAAAAAAATAATACTGACAGCCAACCTCTTAAAAAAAAACAATGAAAATGAGTGAGAAAACAATGGAAATATTTCTTTAATGTACTGAAAGGAAAATTACTGTCAACCAAGATTTCTCTACCCAGCAAAGATATTCTTCAAAATAATGATGAATTAAAGATATGTTCATACAGACAAAAGCAAACTTTTTTTTTTTTTTTTTTTTTTTTTTTGCCAGCCAACATGCACTAAGGAAAAAGAAATAGAAGGGAATTCATCAGGCATAAGGAAAATGATCCCAGGAAATAAAAGTACAGGAAGGAGTGGCCAGTAAAGGAAAAGTTGAGATAGATGAATATTGATGATAGGATAATGATGATGATGATGGTTTATGAAGTTATAAATATATGTAGCTAAAATTCATGAAAACAGTAATGCAAAATGTGAGTGGGTATAAATGCAATTCAAGTGTTCTATAGCTCTACCATTTGAGGAAAGTGCTAAAAGTAATAATTTGAATTAGATTGTAATGTTTCAAGAATATACACTGTAATCTACAGTAACCATTAAAAACAGGAAGAGAAGTTATACTGACAAGTTAATAGAAGGAAAAATGGTATCATAAAAAAAACCACCTCCTAAAAGCAGATTAATGCAAAGTAAGAAATAGAAGAGACAATGAAAACATAAAACAAGTTGGTCAGAAAGAAAATAGAGTAAGATGGCATATATGGAGCCAAATGTGTCAGTAATTAAAGTTAATATAAATGAACAAAATATTCAAGTAAAGAATAAGATTGTTAGGATATAGAACAAAAAGTAAAAACACCTCAACTGTCCCAAAGAGAAATGGCTTAATATAAGCCCCAAAGCTTAGCTGGGAATTTACGAAACGTGTGGCTAAAATGTAAAATGTAGATGGATCAGCACAAGCAATTAGAAAAGACTGCCCAAAGAGTGTGCCCTTTGAATCAATAGCATCATCTTTGTTTAATAAGCACAGCCCCTTGATTTATCTGAAAAGACTCAGACGCATCCTCATTAAGGGAAGACTGTGCTGCAGGCTTTGTTTACTTAGAGAACCAAATTGGAGGAAATGTTGCTAGGTTGCACTTGCATGTGGTTCTGATAATTTGCAGTGAGCAAAATATGACTGCAAGCCTTGAAAAAACTAGGAATTATTTCATATGAAGTAAATTATATAAAAAATGAAATGCTCAATTTTAAGAAAACTCCATAATTACCCTTTCTTAAAATAATTGTCTGCAAGGATGGCATTAATACAATATTAAGTGAAAATAGAGTAAAAAGCCATAGTATTATTACTTTTGAACTTTCCAGGGGCAACAGTGTCGTCAATGAAAAGAGATTCAGTGTATTAAAATATAAGGTTATATAACATTTTAAGAAACAGATAAAATGGCAAAATCAGACATGTTAGTCTGAATAAGGGTTTATTTGATAGATAATTAGGCATAATATGCAGTTCATACATTGTCCTGAGAATTATTTTCACATATTCATCTTTGGAAATGCATGGATTTAACTAGGAGCCTGTTTTGAATTCTCTGGTTTCTAGTCCATATGTATCTTTGGCTAGTGCACAGAAATGTGGGTAAGACTTGACATTTAATTTTTAATTAGTTACTCCGCTAAGTATCTTGCCTGAATGTACTATAGAAGGGGCAAGTAAATGCTTCTTTGACTAAAATGTCATTATTTTTCACAAACTATACCAAAGGCCAGCTTAATGGGTTACAGTTTCATAAATAATTAGACTAAATTACAAAATGTCAAAATAAATGAACAGGCATGCCCTTTGATGTATTTACTTTATTTAAAACCTTACTAATTTGCATACAGACCAATTTGCCAAATTGGCAATGCTTAGCTATATTTTCTAGCATTCATGTGAATTATCTTGTTTCATCTATTGAGGTATTTATCCCAATTTATAAGGTTTCTGTAACTAAGCTAAGATTCTGGTAGTTTTTCTTCTGTTGAAGGGAATTTATGTTATCTGAATAATTTCTCACTGCATAGTGAAGACTATCTTTTCTATATGACATGATTTAAACAGTACTGTCACAACTTAACCTAACCAAAATCAGTTTCCCCACTGGTCTGGAATTTTCTTCATTAATTACTAATAGTTTAAATGCCAAAACAAATATGTAGAGATCCATTTTCTGAATTATGCATTCAAAATGAGGTTATATTATATCTTACCCTTTCTTAATTGACTTCTTATATTTAGTTGTCATAAAGCTTACTTATTCAATTATTTGTAGCCCTTCAATGACAAACTTCTCACTGGCCTTAGTTCATTCTTTCTATTTTATCCTTCAAGTCATTGATACTTGATTTATGGGTCATCAGTTTAGAGATGCTTATTTTGCTGAAGTCGCCAATGTCCTTCTTTCTTAGTCAGCTTTTGAGTACAAACAAAATCTCAAGGCACACAACAATGTACATTATTTTTGGCATACACCTTTGATTCTGCTGGGGTGGTTCAGCTGCTCTCGGCTGGGCTGAATGGGCAGCTTTAAGTGCGGGCTGAGTCCAGATCTGCTCCATAAGTCTTATTAACTAGAACCAGAGAGCTGACCTGGGTATGCTCTTCTCATGGTGATAACAGAAGTGCAGGTGAACAAGTGAGTTCTCTTTAAGGTCTTGGCTTGAAACTGGGAGTCTTACTTAATTGGTCAAAGTAAGTCACTTGGCTGAGCCCTAAGCCAAGGGTTTGGGAAGTACAAGCCGTCTTTTGAGTCAGGAACTGCAAAGTTATACAGTAAATAGCATCAATGAAGAGAAGTTTGAAGAATTGGGGCCAGTAATAGATGTCATCACACAACCTAACAGCCACAGGATGATTTGTTCTAAGATGTTTTCCTTCTATGCATCTTTGGGACTCACTGATTTCCTAATCTCAATTATATTCTTTTTCCTCTATTTGTCATCTGTTCATCTTACTTCCCAAATGTTTGGGAAACACTTCTCAAAACACTTCTCAGAACACTTCTGTTCTTTTCTCTTCTTATTCTATGTACTCCCCCACCTCCACCCTGTTGAGTGGTCTCATCTACTTTATATGGCTTCTATTATCACTTATAATCTGAAAACACTGAAATCCAAAATATTAACTCTTCCTTCTTACTTGAATTTCAGACTCAGTTTTCTAAGTCTTTCACAGACAACATAAAAGGACATCAAGAACTTCAACCTTAGTATGTCCACAATTAAGCTATTGTTGAATATTCAGTTGTCAAACCTGCTGTTGTTATTTTCTTTAAATTTCTTCATGACATCCTCTTGTATTTAGACACTGAAGTTTGAATTCCGAGAAAGACACGGAACAACTTTCTCTTCCAATCCCTCCAAATTTAATTAGTCGCTAAATCCTGTTGAGTATACCAAATCCCTCTCCTAATATTTCCACAGCCCTTGCACTAATTTATTTGACAAATTTTATTATACCAATTGTGGTTAAAGGTATTGTGTTAAACCATGTTAAATACCCAGAAAGAACTTAGTCTCATATAGGATGCAAATATTAAGATATTGATAAAGTGCTAAATAGTACCCAGAGATTGGAGGGATTAATTTTAGCAGGACCAATCAGCGACATTGTAATGTTCTAAATAGCTTATGGGTTATGTCTTAAAAGATAGGTAGAGTTCAAATATGTGAAGAATGCAAGATTTCAAGGAAGAAGAACATTCAAGATAGGGGAAATTAATGAGTATAATTACAAAAGAAGATCAGAATATTTTAAAATTAAATCCCAGGAAGTTTTGACTGTAGCCAATTATTGGCCTTCCTCCCATAGGGTGGTCAAATTATTAAAGTGAGGGCAGGCAGATTTCTCCTGTTTCTTCACCCCGGGAGCAGAGGCACAGTTTGCACTGGCAGTGTCAGGACTGAGAGTCCATGACCAGTAGCAAGGAAATGCCTAGCTGTAGTACGTGAACCCCTTTCTGTAACCTATAAAATTACACATCTCATGGCATGGCATTGCCTGTGTTGTTGGCTTTCCGGTCACTTTTTTTCTTACCAGTTTTGCCTACCAGCTTCCACACTTGCCAGTGGTTTCATGAGCTGGTCAGTATGCCTCCAATACATCGTTTTTCTGCTTAAGTTAATCGGTAACAGTTTTAACAAGAAGCCTGTCATTTGTGGTCATGTTTCCCAGAAGCAAACGTTGAGACAAGGATTTCTGTGCTAGAGATTTATTGAGAAGTAGTTCCCAGGGTTAAGGAACATGGGAAGCAGGACAGAGATTAGGGAGAATAAAGCATAGATATGATTTCAGGCAATGCCCTGTGGAGGATAACTTCAGCCTTTTCCTGGAGAGGAACTGGATTGTAAATCACACCTTAGAGATTATCCTTCTGACGGCAATGGGGCTGGACTTCCTACTGCAGTACAGTCAGTTATTTGTGAAAGCCTACCTTCCTCTGTGGTATGTAAACTCCTAGGCACTGCTGGCTCTCTGCTTCTTTAGGCAAATCAGTCCACTAGGCCAATGACAGTCCTCCGAAGAGAGTTGTAGATGGAGGCGATAAGCAAAAGCAGAGAGATTGCAAAGGAGCAGGGAAGGGAAACACGGAAATGGCAAGAGAGAGAGAGTTTCTTCATGGAGCACTGACAGTACTTGCTACAGATTATAATTGTTAAAAACATTTTTTTTCTTTTGATAACATTTTCATGGAAAAGGGTATAAATCTTCAAATGGTTATCTGTCCTACTTGGGAATACCGGCATTGAAAATGCTATTGTATTCAGCAATTGTCATCTGGCAGAGAGAGTTTCCAGTGGGAGACAGCAAAGAATAATGGTTTAAAACATGGACTACAAAATCCAACTGCCTTGGTCAACTATCAGCTCCTCCCCTTTCTAGATGGTGACCTTTGGTAAATTACATAATCTCTCTGTGTCTCAGTTCCTTCATGGGTTCGTTAAATCAGGGTTCAGCATAGCACCTACTTCATGGTGTTTTTGTATTAGATGAGTTAGCATTTTGAAAGCACTCAGAATAGTGCCTGGCTTATGGTAGTAGAACACAGTGCTTACATAGTGAAATAGTTACTTAAATCATTATCTGCAATTTCCTAAACATTTCCCTGCATAGAGTATTGCAAATGGTTTGTGTCCAAGAAGGGTGCATTTGAATGACAGGAGATAAAGTTTTTGACCATATAGAAATATATATATATGTATGTATATGTATAGGAACTCTTGCATTAAACTTTATTTCTTTTTGAAGGGACAACAAACTTTGCCTTTTTGCTCCTTCCTCCTGATGGCTAAGGTATAGATATATTAGCCAGGCTAACCAATCAGATACTTCCCTTCCCAGAATTTTGAATCCTGAAGGAGTAACTGAAGCTACTGGGGCAGTTAAGAACATTCATGTTAAGAACATTCATGTAGGCAGATGGTGTCAAGAACAGGGGACACCAGTAACAATTGCTTAAAATAGGCTATTCCTTTAGAATGCTCTTGGCATCCAATTTCCCTTGAAATCTGCTCATTGTCCAGTCTTCCCCAGTACTCTGTGATTCACCAGTGATTCTACAAATGTTACTTTCATGTGTTTGTTAACCAGACTTGATTCTATTGCTGCAATCAAGAGCCACATGATCCAAAAGCCTCTACTTGTAGTAGTATATGGAGTGGGAAAGCATATAGAATGAAAAATGTTAAAGTTATTTAATGAAATGACTTTGTCTTTGCCAGAGATGTAAGTATGTACATTGTTGGAATTGGTTTTTTGGAGTTTCTAAATTGATTCTTTACTTATCAGATTCATTTTTTATAATTGCTCAGTTCTCCCCTTCAAATTGTCAGTTACCAAGACAGGCCTTAGGAAAATGTGTGTATTAAATTCAGTTTTCCTTTGATCATTACAAAGAAGCTACTAGAATGTATACCTACCTTAGCATATTTCCTTTTCTAATAATCACTTGACTTTAGTATCACTATACTTTGAATTATTAACAAATAGAGTCATGGATTCTTGGACCAGATTGCCTGGATTTAATATCTGGTCTGCATTTACTACTTCATTAGTTTCACTCAACCTCAGTTTGCTTATTATAAACAGGGAATTACAAGTCTACATTATTCCTGGGGTTGTTGGAAACTTTACATGAATTACTATATGTGAAGAGTTTGGAATGAGGCCTGACTCATAGTATTGCAGAAGTGGTAATTAGTAGTAGTAGTATCTAGCTAACTTGTACTATTATATAACAAAATCTTAAAAACATAAATAATTTTACAAAAAAATATTTTATCTTGCCTTGTAATCTACAGCCAGATCTTGGGTTAATTTGTTATATATTTAACACTGCCTCCTTGGCCTTTATATGTCTTCTTCAATAAATCAAATACTCTATATGCAATAATTAATATGTTGAGAGTAGCCTTATGTAATTTAGGGTTAAAAGTTGGCCACAAATATATCTCTCCCCTATATTTTATATTTAAATCCAAAGCCTCTTTTCCCAGATACTTAAAGATATGCCTACAGTAATTGATGTCTAGGAATAAAGTTCAGAAATGATTTGTACAATTAAATGAGGTAAATCATTTTTATTTTAGAATATTACACAAAGCATTTTAAATTTATAAAACTTTGAGGTATGCTTTTAAGAACTTACAATGTGTTTCTTTTTAAAATTCTGAATGTCAAGTTTACATTCTAATGTGATACAATTCATGTAGAAGACTGTTTTGACTGAGGCTGTGCTATACCACACAAGGTAGAAAACCCCATAAGGAATAAACTAAGTACTTTATCCAGTGGCTAGAAAGTGTATAGAGAAACTCCAAAGTCGTAATTTACCCTATTTTCTGCTTTTAGAGGTCAAGTAGCATTGTAAAAACACACTCAACACATTTTATCTGTAAGGAAACACAAATCTTAGTGAAGAAAATATTTTTAATTCACATTTCTCCTGTCCTAGCTTCTAGCGGCAAAGTATTATAACATGTTCTGGAAACTTTAGGAGATTCAACAAAGTGAAAGAGGTGTGTTTTAGAATTACAGACAAGATATTGTGGTTCATAAATGTATTTTGTACATACAATACCCAGCGAGTTTCACTCCTCGTGTATGAACTATTGTATGAACATGAGATTTTTCCATTTTTTTTCCTGATGGTAGTGATAGGTTGAACTATATCATACAAACCAAACTCAGCTTATTTATTTGCTTGCTAATGTATGTGGAGTATAGGCAATGCAGAAGGTAGTGGACAACTATACAAAGAAACTGGGACATGGTTCCTGTCTCTAACCTATTTTAATATTTTCACAGTTTCTTTCAATGCCTCTTTGAAGGTTAGAGCCCAGAAAAAGGCAGATCAAGGGCCACGTTGAATCACTGACATGGAAGGATCCCAAGCCAGATAGAGGTAGTTAGAAGCATTTTCCTAACAGCTCTACGAAAATTTAAATAATAATTAAAATATTACTATCCATGCCATGTTTCTCTAAACTGCTAGTGATCATAATAAAAACAGACTATATTCAGATTGCAGTGTTTAGTATGGTGGCAGTAGATGTAATCATGCAGAGCTCAGTTAAAATCCCACCTCCACGATTTTTTAGCTGAGTGAATTTAGGTATGATATTTAACTTCTTTAATCCATAAGAATGACTATTGAAATAAAGTTTTACTATCTACAAGTAATGTATGTAAACATCCACAGTGCCATCTATATTTTAGTTCTACAATAATTTTCAACTGCCATTACAATTATTGTTTTAGAAAGATTCCTGAAGAGCCTGCTGGTGCTTTATTAATATGCATATCTGTGCCAGTTTGTCTTGCTATAAAGTACACGAAATAAATTTTACTATTATAAATTATTAGTTTTTAAATTATTTGATTTTAGAGAATTTTCTTAGCTTGAGGAGGGAATTTAGAGTAAACATTATATTCAATGGTGATATAGCAAGAGCATTCCCATTACTGTTAGTAAAAGATAAAATCTCACTAAAATCATTGGTATTTAACATTTTTTCTGAGGCTTCTAGCCAATAAATCAAGCCAACAAATTAATGAAAAAAAGGAATAAGAAACAACATTCCTAATATTTGTAGGCAATATTATTTGTGGAAATCTATCTATAAAGCAAAGAGAAATTACTGACAAGTATTAGAACTTGAGTTCTATTAGTCCTCGAGGAGTTTACCTGGATGCAAAGACTGGCAAGAAAGACAACTTTGTCCAGGATTAGTACTGCTTTATATAAATGAGTAAGCAAATAAAGCTCCTTAGTTTTTCACTGAGGATGTGTATCCCCGAAGTAATGTTTAGAAAATTAAATAAAACAAATATTGCTTCATCATAACAGTAAAAAGTCATAGACTACCTTAGAAATAATCCTTTAAAAAAAGGTGCAATATTTTTTTTTTTTTTAAGAAAATGGAATGATATAAAAGGTCCATACAGAACTATGTAAACATGACATCAGTGGAGAATATGTGAACCATTCATTAGGTATTTGTGTAATTGGCTCTGCATTGGAAAAATAACTCATCCCTATTTTGCATCAATCATAAAATAATTTTTAAATGAATTATCAACTTTAAAATAGAAAAGAAGATGAATTATTAGAAGTGAATGTAATAAATATTTATGATTTGGGGTGTAAGGAAGACCCATTAAACAACACATAAAGAAGCAAAAGGCCTAAAAGAATCTAATTATAATTAGGACTACATCAAAATGGTGATTGTCTTTACAAAAACAGCACCCTAAATGAGGTTAAAAGACAAGTGATTGATTGAGAAAAAATATATATAAAAAACAATATCCAAAATTTTAAAAACCAACAAAGAAAAATTTAATACTCTGATAGAAGAGGGGTAGATGATATGACTGGGCAATTCACAAAAAAGGAAATAGAAATGACCAATAAACATATGAAAGATTGTTCAATCTTGCTAGTAATTAAGGACAAATACAAATGAGATGTCAATCTTTTGCACATCAAGTAAACATCAAAGTTGAATGATATAAAGATTTATCAAAGGAATGGTAAAATGAATATTCTGAAGCATTGATATTTTGTTTGCATAAATGATATAGTTATATGTATGGTAATTCATCAATCTACCTTTTAACATAAAAAGTACATGCATTCCATCACCTAGCAATCCCACTCTTGAGGATCTACCTTTTAGAAATAATCACAAATTTCTTTAAGAATGATGTTCATTATAACATTGTTTCTATGAGAAGGATGCTCATAGAAAAACATGTGAACATTTAGAAGGCATCTTTTATAGGAGTGGCTAAATAAATTATGGTTGTTCCATTCTATGGATTGCTATGTACTAATTAAGAAGGATGTCAAAGATCTTTATATAACAACCCAGATGAATATCCAATTTACACATATTGTAAAAAGGTTAATTAAAGATGAATATATATGGGATGATGACTGTTTCAGTTTCTCAGCTGCTAAAACAAATACCATATAATGAGTTCGTTTAACAGCAATTTATTGGCTCACAGTTTCAGACACTAGAAGAATTGCTTGCTACTTGGTCAGTATTTTCTGGCTTCCCAACAATCTTTATGGATCCTTGGTTTTTCTGTCACATGGCAAGGTACATGGTGATGTCTACTGTTTTCTTTTCCAGGTTCCATTGACTCCAGCTTCTTGCTGTTCTTGTGGTTTCTTTCCTGTGTCTAATTTCCTTTGCTTGTAAGAACTTCAGCCATATTGGATTAAGGCCCATCTTCATTCAGTTTGGGCACCCTTTAAATAATAATATCTCAAAGGTCCTATTTACAAATGGGTTCAGTCTCACAGGATCAGGGGTTGTGAGTTGAACATGCCTTTTATAGGGGGGCATGATTCAATCCCCAAACACTGACTTTTATGCAATACAAAACATACAAACAAACCCCACAAAAATAACACAATATATTTCCTGTGGAGAAATATATAAGTGGTCTGAAGGGACTTTAGCCTTTCTGAAGTTATTTCTATTATTTCGATGGCTATAATCATGTATTAATTATGCCAGACTACATTTATTTTAAAAAAGGACAAAAAAAATAACAATAAAACCTGATCTCAAAAAGTGTGTTGAGAATTAAATTAACCACACTAATTATCACAGTCACTTATTAGTCGGGGTTCTCTAGGTACACATAAACAAAAGGATGCAAATATTGTGAGATTTTGTCTCATGCAATTGTGGGGATTAAGCAAGTCCAAATTCTTTTGAGTAGGCCACAAGCTTGGAACTCCAATGAAGGTTCTCACTGAATTCCCCAGGAGAAGCTGTCTGGCTGAAGTAGAGATGGAAATTCTCTCTTCTGACAAGTGAAATCATCACTTCTCCCTTTACGCCTTCAACTGATTAAATGAGATCTCTCTACTTGTTGAAGGCAGTCTCCTCAGTTGATTACAGATGTAATCATCCATAAATGCAATCAAATTACCAACAATTTAAATCCTAAAATAACCTCACATTAACAATCCTGCCAGTGCTTGCTTGACCAAACAACTGGACACCATAACCTGGCCAAATTGACACATGAACTTAACTATCATATTCCTCCCTTTGTCAACTTGCCACCGATGCATATCTGCTTAAACCATACTTAGTCTCTAAATATGCTAAATATGACCAATGACAGTCATATTTTTACCTAACAATATTCAACTGTTCTGCATACAATCAGAAACACACTAACTTCCTGAAGTTTTTGGGCCATTAATAATCCTGCCTGGATTGGGTTGTTGTGGTTTTCCATTGACTTTAATTACAGGGCATGGTAGTACTAAAAGACACCCTAGGGGATCTCCTATATTTCAGGCAAACTCTTTACATCCATTGCATAGTTGCAGTCTTATTTCCCCTTGACATTCAGGAACAATCACCCCCAGAAAGTGGAGTAATTCCCTTCTTTGCCCATTGATTCAGAGGCATGAAGAACCCAAAATGGCCAGGTGGCAGTCTTAACTTCCAGTTCAATGGAATCAATGTACCTCCTTGTGGAAGCACTCCTCCTTTTGGAACTAAGACCTATAGACCAGAAGAGCTTAATCTTGGAGGGACAGGAGGCAAAAATATTTCTGATCAGTAACTAGGGGTAATAGTGAGCAGTGCCACTCCCATTTCCTTTCCTTGATTCCTGGACCCATGAATCCCGGTTATGGGAGAAACAGCACCACAGAGAAGATGCTGATTTAGAGCATACACAGCCTCCTGGAGAACATTGCCCCAGCCCTGAAAAGTATTGCCACCTAGTTGGTGCCATAATTGAGTCTTCCAAAGGCCCTTCCATAGTTCCATCAATCCAGCTGCTTCAAGATAATGGGGAACATGGTAAGGCCAGTGAATGCCATGAGCATGTGCCCATTCCTGTATTTCATTTGCTGTCAAGTAAGTTCATTTATCACAAGCAACGATGTGTGGAAAACCATGATGGTGGATAAGACAGTCTGTAAGTTTACAGATGGTTATATTGACAGAAGCATTGCATGCAGGGAAGGCAAACCTGTATCTGGAGTATGTGTCTATTCCAGTTAGAAAAAACACTGCCCCTTCCATGATGGAAGTGGTCCAATGTAATGAACATGCCACGAGGTAGAAAGCTGACCACCCTGGGTAATATCTGGGACTGAGTGTTGGTCTCTGATGAAGGTATATTGAGTATTCATCAGTAGGTGCATCCAGGTTGGCCTTGGTGAGTAGAAGCCTATGTTGTTGAGTCCATGCATAACTTCTATCCCTACCACCATGGCCATTATGTTCATGAGCCCTTTGGGCAATGACAGGAGTGGCTGGGGAAAGACAGGAGTGGCCAAGTGGGTCATCTTATCCACTTGATCATTAAATACTTCCTCTACTGAAGTAACCCTGTAGTGAGCATTCATGCTGGACAAACATATCTCCATGTTTTTTGCCCATTCAAAAAGGTCTATCCACATATTTCTTCCCCAGACTTCTTTGTCACCAATTTTCCAATCATGTTCTTTCCAGGTCCAAGACCATTCAGACAAATAATTGGTGACAACTTATGAATTATTATACAAACATAACTCCAGCCATTTCTTCTTCCAAGCAAAATGAATGACCAGGTGCACTGCTCAAAGTTTCACACATGGGGAGGATTTCCCTTCACCACTGTCCTTCAGGGAAGACCCATAAAACAGCTGTAGAGCTAAAGGTGTCCACTTTTGGGTGTTACCTGTATATTGTGCAGATCCATCTATGAACCAGGCCTGAGTTTTCTCTTCCTCTGTCAGCTGATTATAGGGAACTCCCCAAGAGGCAATAGCTGTGGGCTAGGAAAGAGAAGGTAATTTGGCTGAAGTGGGGGCCATGGGCATTTGGGCCACTTCCTATATAACTTACTTGTGCCATCAGACCCATTTGATTTTCATCTTGTATATATCATTTCCTCTTTATGATGGAGTGCTGTCTTACAAACCCAACTTTATTGTTTGCTGGGTCAGACAACACCCAGTTCAAGAAAGGCAACTCAGATCTCATGGTAAATTGGTGACCCATTATTAAAAGTTTGGTCTCTATGAAGGCCCAGGAGCAGGGAAAAAGCTGTTTCTGAAAAGGGGAGTAGTTACCTGCAGAGGATAACAAGGCATTGTTCTAAAATCCTAAGGCTCTGCATTGTGATTCTCCTTTGAGGCCTGCCAAAGCCTCCAGACAGCACTTCTATTTGCCACTGACCCTTCCAGCACCATTGTATATTCTGGGTTATATGACCCAAGTGGCAGAGCAGCCTACACAGCAACCTGGACCTGTTGCAGAGCCTCCTCTTCTTCCCATTCCTACTTAAAATTAGCAGCTATTGAGTCACTCAGTAAATGGGCCTGAGTAGCACACCCAAATGAGATATATGTTATCTCCAAACTCCAAAGAGGCCAACTAGGCATTGTGACTCTTTTTTGGTCATAGGAAGGGCCAGGTGCAACAGGTTATCCTTCACCTTAGAAGGGATATCTCAACATACACCACACCACAGAACATCTAGAAATTTCAGTGAGATGGAAGGACCCTGAAATTTTTGTTGGACTTATCTACCGCTCTCTGACACACAAATTTCTAGTTCTTGCTCACTAGATCAAATCAACGTGATATCATCAATATAATGGACCAGTGTGATGTCTGTGGGAGGGAGAGAAAATCAAGGCCGCTGCAGACTAGATTATGATATAATCTTGAGAGTTGATATACTCCTGAGGTAGAACACTGAAGGTGTATTGCTGGCCTTGCCTGTTGAAAGCAAACTGTTTCCAGTGGTCTTTACTAACAGCAATTGAGAAAAAAAAAATTCCATATCAATACTTCTTACCAGGTAAGAGAGGATGTGTTGATTTGCTCAAGCAATGATACCGAATCTGGAATGACAACTGCAGTTTTATCACCACCTGAGAAACTGTATGATAATCCACTGTCATCCTCAAAGATCCATCTGTTTTCAGCCCAGGTCAAAGTCCTTGATGGTGTCACTAATCCTTGCAACTCTTCCAGGAGTATAGTACTGCTTTTTAAAAATTTATATTTAAATTGTATACAGTGAATATCAGTCTTTAGTTATACAGTTCTGTGAGTTTTGACAAATATATACACTCATTTAACTAAGAAAGCAATCAAGATATAGAACAATTACATCACCCAAAATAATTCCCCTGAGGTTCTTTCAATCCCTAATCACATCCCTAGTCACTGGTAATCTCTGTTCTGTTCTCTGTCCTACAGTTTTGTTGTTTCTTTCCTTTAAAGAGAAATTGTGAATTTATAAAACAATCATGCATAAAGTAAAGGATTCCTATATACTACCTCAGCACCAACACCTTGCATTGGTGTGGAACATTTGTTACTATTAATGATAGTGCTATTTTTGTAATTGTATTATTTTTAACAGTAGTTATCTTTGTGAGAATTGATAATAGATTGTTAAGTAGCTCTATCTATCATGCATTATGTACATTAGGAGAATTTTTCCCCATATAGCACTCTATTATTACCACCTTGTATTAATATCATATATTTGTAATAACCCATGAAAGAATATTCTTATACTATCAACTATATTCCATTGTTTACAATAGGGTTCATTGTGCTGTACAGTCCTGTTTCATCTTTTAATTGTTATACTAGTAATATACACATTATTAAGTTTCCTCTTTTAAGCACATTCACCAATATAATTCTGTGCTATTGACTACACTCACAACAATGTGCTATTATCACCACCATCCATTTCCAAACCTTTACCATCAGCCTATAAATTCTGTAAAAGTTAAGCATCAACACCCAATTCCATAAACAAAATCTATCTTCTGGTCACCTATAATCTAGATTCTAGATCTATGAGCTTCCTTATTATAAGTTCATAACAGTGCTGTCATACAATATTTGTCCTTTGTGTCTGGCTTATTTCACTCAAATAGTGCCCTCAAGTTTCATCTGGGTTTTTGCATGCATTAGGATTTCATTCCTTCTTATAGTTGAGTAATATTCTATCATGCATATTTACCATACTTGGATTTCTTCCATCTGTTGGCAATTTTGAATAATGCCATGATGCACGTAAGTGTGCAAATGTCTGAGTCCCAACTTTCAGTACTTCTGGGTATATACCTAGTAATGACTTTGCTGAATCATATGGCAATTGTAAACTTAGCTTCCTGAGGAACAACCAAACTGTCTTCAACAGTGGCTGTACCATTTTACATTCTCACCAGTAATGAATGAGTGTTATCTTTTTCTCCATATCCTCTCCAACACTTGTAGTGTTCTGTTTAATTTTTTAATAGTGGTGATTCTATTAGGTGTGAAATGATGTCTCATTGTGGTTTTGGTTTGCATTTCCCTAATAGCTAGTGATGTTGAGCATCTTTGCATGTGCTTTTTAGCCTTTTGTTTTTCATCTTTGAAAAAATGTCTGTTAAAGTCTTTTGCCCATTTTAAATTGGGTTGTCTTTATTATTGACATAGGATTTTTTATACATTCTGTTATTAAATCCTTGTTGGATTTATTTTCTCCCATTGGTAGGTTACCTTTTCACTTTCTTGACAAAATCTTTTGAAGCACAAAAACATTTAATTTTGAGGAGGCCCCAATTATCTATTTCTTTTTAGGTTGCTTGTGCTTTGGGTGTATAGTCTAAGAAACCATTGCTTGCCACAAGATCTTGAAGTTGATTTCCTACATTTTCTTTTAGGAGTTTTATAATCCTGGTTCTTATATTTAGGTCTTTGACCCATTCTGAGTTAATTTTTGTATAAGGTGTGAGATAGGGGTCCTCCTTCATTCTTTTGCATATGAAGATCCAGTTCTCCCAGCACCAATAGTTGAAGAGACTACTCTTTCCCAGTTGAGAAGATTTGGGATCCTTGTAAAATATCAATTGGGTCTATATGTGTCTATTTCTGAACTCTCAATTTGATTCCATTAGTCAATTTATCTATCTTTATGATATACCATGCTATTTTGACCACTGTGGCATTGTGTTATGCTTTAGAGTCAGGAGTCTGAGTCTTCCAACTTCATTCTTCTTTTTCAAGACATTCTTTTGCTATTCAGGGCCCCTTAGTCTTAGAAATTTGAAAATGGGCTTTTCCATTTATGCAAAATAAGCTGTTGGAATCTGGATTGGGATTGTGTTGCATCTGTAAATTATTTTGGGTTGAACTGATATCTTAATATATTTAGTCTTCCAATCCATGAACGTGGAATGTCCTTCCATTTATTTTGGTCTTCTTTGATTTCTTTTAGCAATGTTTTGTATTTTTATATGCACAGTTCCTTCATATGCTTGGCTAAATTTATTCCTAGATATTTAATTCTTTTAGTTGTTACAAATTTTTTCTTGATTTGTCCTCAGATTGCTCATTATTCATGGACAGAAACCCTACTGATTTTTGTGTGTTGACCTTATACCCCATCACTTTGATGAATTTGTTTATTAGCTGTAGTAGCTTTGTTGTAGAATTTTACAGACTTTCTATATAAAGAATCATGTCATCTGAAAATACTGAATGTTTTACTCCTTCCTTTCCAATTTGGATGTCTTTTATTTCTTGTTCTTGCCTAACTTCTCTGGCTGGAACTTCCAGTACAATATTGAATAGCAGTAGTGACAGTGGGAATCTTTGTCTTGTTCCAGATCTGAGAGGGAAAGATTTCAGTCTTTCACCATTGAGTACAAGGTAAGCTGTGGGTTTTTCATGTATGCCCTTTATCATGAATTTCATGTTGATATTCTGTCCTTATCTTTCAAAGTGTTTTTATTAAGAAAGGATGTTAGATTTTTCCAAATGCCTTTTCTGCATACATCGAGGTGATCATGTGTTTTCCCCCTTTGATTTTTTAATGCAGTGTATTAAATTAATTGATTGTCTTGTGTTGAACCCCCACCCCCACCCCACATACCTGGGATGAAACCCACTTGATCATGGTGAATAATTCTTTAAATGTGCTGTTGGATTTGATTTGCAGGTATTTTGTTGAGGATTTTTGCATCTATATTCATTAGAGAATTTGGTCTGCAATTTTCTTTTCTTGTATTATCTTCATCTGGTTTTGGTATTAGGGTGATGTGTGCCTCATTGAATGAATTAGGTAGTGTTCCCTGCTATTCATTTCTTGGGAGAATTTGAACAGGGTTGGTATTAATTCTTCTTGGAATGGTTGGTCAAGAATTGGTATCAATTCTTCTTGGAATAAGGGGTATATTGAAAAGTCTCATGTACCTAAGCTTTTCTTTTTGGGGGGATTGATGATTGATTCAATCACTTTACTTGTAATTGATACGTTGAGGTCTTCTATTTCTTCTAGAATCAGTGTAGGTTGTTTGTGTCTTTCCAGGAATTTGTCCACTTCATCAGGTTGTCTGATTTGTTGGCATACAGTTTTTTAGTATCCTCTTATGATCATTTTTATTTCTGTTGGGTCAGTAGTAAAGGCTCCCTCTCATTTCTGATTTTATTTGTGTCTTGTCTCATTTTTCCTATGTTAGTATAGTCAATTTTATTGATTTCCCATAGAACCAACTTTTGGTTTCATGAATTCTATTTTTTTTTAATATCAACTATCAATTTATTTATGCTGTAATCTTTGTTATTTCTTTCTTTCTGCTTGCTTGGGGTTAGTTTGCTGTTCTTTTTCTAGTTCCTCCAAGTGTGAAGTAGGTATTTGATTTTAGCCCTTTCTTCTTTTTAATGTAGGTATTTAGGGCTACAGATTTTCCTCTCAGCATTGCCTTTGCTGCACCTGATAAGTTTTGATATGTTTTGTTCTCATTTTCATTCATCTCAAGATACTTACTGATTTCTCTTGCAATTTCTTGTTTGAACCACTGATTGTTTAAAAGTTTGTTAACTTCCATGTATTTGTGAATTTTCCAGTTCTCTGCCTGTTATTGATTTCCAGCTTCATTCCATTACAGTCAGAGGAAGTGCTTTGTATAATTTCAATCTTTTTTATTTGTTTTGACTTGTTCTATAACCCAACATGTGGTTTATCCAGGAGAATGATGCATGAGCAATTAAGAAGAATGCTTATCATGTTGTTTTAGGGTGCAATGTTCTGCATTTGCCTGTTAGGTCTAGCTCATTTATCATATTATTCAAGATCTCTGTTTCCTTATTGATCTTGTGTCTATGTGTTCTATTTATTGATGAGAGTGGTGTATTGAAGTCACCAACTTTTATTGTAGAGAAGTCTATTTCTCCCTTAAGATTTTTAAGCAATTTTATTGAAATTTCACACACTATACAATCCATTCAAAGTGTACAATCTGTGGCTTGCAGTATATTCAGAGTTGTGTATTCATCACCACAATCAACTTTAGAACATTTTCATTACTCCAGAAAGAAAAAACCCATACTTCTTATAGCCCTTATTATTGACACTTAGCATTTTAAAGATGATCTTTCTAAAGGCTTTGGTATGTTCACATTCTGGTCTTCTTCACAGGTGATTTCTGGATTTTTACCCTCCCTTTGAGTGGGTCATTGAAATGTTTCATTGTTCTGTTTCATTGCTGTTGTTGTTGTACTCTTTTGCAGCAAATTGTACATTTTAATATTTTAAATTGTCAACTCTAGGATTTATTCCAAGAGATGTATTTTTCTTGATTTTGTAACTAGCTGGTGATAAGGCAGAGATTTTCTTGAGCTTCAGCCCACTTATCAGGAAAGTTTGCCCAAGGTGAATGCAGTGTACAGGGTTTTCTTCTGTTTCTTTGCCTTCATCTTGTCTTGGGCTTTTGCTTGTTAGTAATTTCAGAGTTCCTCTGTTTACAGGAGATTTGTTGTCCCCTCTGTTTCCTAGGAGAGAGACCTCCTTTTCTCAGGTGTTTGAAGCCAATAAGCCTTTGTCCCAGATTTTCCACCTCTATAGTTTCTTACACTCTTTTCATTGGCTCATGTTGCTTCTGCTTGGAGGGAAAATTCTGGGATGGGGGCCTGCTGGAGAGAACTTTCTCAAGTCAGTCTTTCCCACTGAAACATGGCCATGGACCCATGAAAGAGATGCAGACTGTCTCCATTGTGCCCTGGGAAAGATCTTTTTCCATGGCTTCCCAAAGCTGTGCTTTCTTGGTCTCTGCAGCAAATGCAGCCCTTGAACTAACTGTTCCCCTCAACCCTGAGGAAGCATAGCCTTTTTAAGGTGACTTTGCCACTGCCTTTGTCTGGGTTGAGTTGAAACAGTGGCTGCCACTGCCCTTGTCTGAGAAGTGTTGAACGATTGGCTGCCCTCAGAACCAAAGTCACCAACCAAAAGCCAGAATCAGTGATCACCCATGCCTACCCCTTGTCTTGATGAAGTGTATTTTTACATTCCTTTCTGTTACCAGCAAGCTAGCCAGGGGCTGGACCCTGTGGTGAACTACCACAGAGTGGGGGATGGGCATTAGTAGCCACCCCATGGAGAAAGCAATTTTATTGTTTTTTACTATAATTTATCACCCTCCTCCCCTCTACTCTTCCTTAGATATTGCTCAGTTGTTCTTCAGACCTTGGGGGATTCAAAATAGTTTAATAATTTTTCTGGTGGAAAGACTGAGTCCTGTAGTTCCCTCCCCCACCATCTTCCCACAATCCTCTGACTGGTATTGCTTTTGATTTACTATTTTGCTAGTGGGGACAGTTCTGGTGGCTACTGTTTGGCCTTTCCTACCACAATGACCCTCACCCCACAAGTCAGGTGCTCTGGTTGGCTAATAGTGCCATTATACAAAATACCATAAATGGATTGGCTTTTATAAAGGGGGGTTATTTGCTTACAAATTTACAATCTGAGGTCCATGAAAATGTCCAAATTAAGGCATCAACATGAATAAACCTTCACTGAAGAAAGGCCATTGGAGCACCTGGGGGTCCTGTCTTAGCATATCCTAGGGCAAACTCTGGGCTTTATCTCTTAGCTAAACATCCTGTCTCAGCTCCAAGCATGTCTAAACATCAGCATCAGCAAGCAAGCTTGCTTACTGGAGTACTTTTTAAAGTACTCCAGTAAACTAATCAAGCATACTGAATGGGCAGGGCCACACCTCCATGTAAATAATCTAATCAAAATTATCGCCTACAGTTGGGTGGGTCACTTCTCCATGGAAGCAACCTAATCCAAATATCCCACAAGATTGGATTAAAACATATCTTTTGGAGGGACATAATATATCCAAACCAGCACATCAGGGAACCAATGTGGTGATTCTGCAAGTTGCTGAGCATGTCTACTCCAATTAGGCATTCCAGAACTGAGCAAATAACCACACAATGGGTCTGGAGACCCACTGAATCCACTGTGAGATGGACATGAGCTAAAACTCCCTTAATCACTTGACCTCCATAAGCCCCCATACTGACTGGTGGACCACAGTGACATTTTGTTTCTTCTGGAATTAATATCACTTTTGAGCTGGTGTCTAAAAATCCCCAAAATGTATGATCATCTACTTTTCCTCAATGCACAGTTATCCTGGTAAAAGGCTGTAGGTCTCCTTAGGGAAGGCTGGGAGGAAGATTAACAGTATAAATTTTTAGCAGTGTAGCAGGATCCTTCCCTAGGTGAGCTGGACTTCCTTTCATTCAGGGAGATATGGGTCTGTGAGTTGTCTCAAGTCTGGGAATACATTAGGGGACCATGACTCTCTGTTTTTGTAATTCAAGTTAGACTTTTCTTCACTTGATTTAAGAACTCATATGCTTATACAGATCATCTAAGAATGTAGTAGCTGCCCATCTATTTTATTTCTAGGTACCCTATGATCTACTAGCCAATGCCACAGGTCTCTATGAGACAGGCTATTCTGATTACTGCTTTGAGTCTACTGCCCATTATGGTAGTCATGCACCCCTTGTCTTTGGCAATTAAGTGCTGCCACTTGGCTTCTGCCAACCCATGATCTGATTATCCCCATTGTGTTTGAAGATCAAAGTGGCAGCTGTTCCCACAGTAATATCTTACCTACAGAGAAGAGCAGAGCTCCCACAGAACCCTTTAGGGATGATGGGGTTCATCTTACAAATTTATTCCTCACAGTCCTGGTGAAAGGAATGTCCTCTGGACATTCCTGGAGTGTGTGATCAGGTCTTGCATGGTAAATCCATTCTAACATTCCAATCTCTCTAAGCCTTTCACTCCCCTTATCTACATTATACCATGACAGTTCTGGCATTTTGACCTCAGGAATGTAGGTGGCCTTTTTGTCCATGCTTCAGCCAGCCACCTGAACAGAATGTTAAAGACATTTTTAACCCCTTGAGCTACAACACTGAATCCAGAATCTCTTCCTAGTGGATTGATATTAATAAATTGCGCCTGATCCAACTTTATTTTCCATCCATTTATCCCACAACTTTAATATCCCCTGGTTTCTCTCTACAGAAATTGGTATAATCATGCAATTTTTTTGGAGTTTAGTGCACCTCTCCTGGGGTCACACTCTGTGTCTCACCTTTTGGGGGTTGTTGGAACTTCAGTATAGTTATAGATTTGGGAAAAAAAATAGGAGTGGTGGGAGTGGGTCCCAAGACTAATTAGAAGCTTCTTGTAGGCTAGCTACTTCAGGGCATTCCACTGCAGTTTTTTTCTGGTGGAAAAGGATTAATCTTCAAACAGAGGATTGAGGGCTCTTTCCTCAGGGGAGGTGGTTACAGGTTTTTCAGCCACAGTAAGGTTAATCTCTTCAGGTGGAGGTTAGCAGGCAAATTCCTCAGGGAAGACTAGAATTTGGGAGACTGGCTTTTCAGGGTAGAATGGGTGACTGGTTCCACAGAGCAGACCATTATAGGCATATCTGGCAAAGCCTCAGTAGAATCTAGGTTTTCAATATCCTCACCACCATCATATTCAACGCATATGTCCCCATTCTAGTTGTCAGAATCCCATTCCTTTCCAAAAAATGTCATCACTTTAACAGCAGATACCATGAAAGATTGGTATTTAATTTAGATTGTAATTCAGCCACTCATACAATGAGACTTGGGGTCTGGTGTTCAGAAATCTCAAGTCTGTAGCTACATGGCATAAGATTTTCTTTCAGAGCACCCATATAAACTTTCCCATCCTTCAAGTGGCTCCTGTATTGGCAATTTGAAACCTTGAGTTCATCCCTTTCTTTTATAACTGTGTTCAACATATTTAGGAACAACCATCCAACATCACTATATTTTTAACTCCAGAAAACTCTGTTACAGTTTCAAAAACATTCTCACCTAGAAACGTATCTCTTAAAATCATTTGAATCACCATATCCAGTGGTGATATTTTGGGTATCTCTATTGCCAACTCATGCCATGGTCTATCAGTGCAATCTTTATTGTTGGGAAATAGAGTCATTAATGCCTTTGAATCTAATAATGTTATAGAATCAATTCCCAAAACTCCAGAAATAATTCAGAAATCTCATTTTTAAGATTCTGTGCCTTAAGGACTACTTCTGGTACCAAAACTGTATTTGTCAGGGTTCTCTAGGAAAACATAACTGACAGGAGATATATATGTGAACTGTCTCATGTGACTTTGGTAAGGAGCAAGTCCAAATTCTGTAGGGCAGGCCACAAGATGGGAACTCGGATGAAGGTTTTCAGTGAATTCCCCAGGAGGAGCCGGCTGGCTGATGTAATGATAGAAACTCTCTCTCTTCTGAACTGCTGAAATCATTGTATCTCCTTTTAAAGACTTCTCCAGATTGGATGAGACATCTCTCATTGTAAAAGACAATCTTCTCAGTTGATTGTAGATGTAATCATCTAGAGATGCAATCATTTTACTGATTATTTAAATCCATGAGATAGCCTCATAGTAACAATCAGGCCAGTGCTTCTTGACCAAACTACTGGACAGCATCACCTGGCCAAGTTGATAGGTGTACTTAACCATCACAGTTACTGTCACATAATATTGGTTGTTCAATCAATGTCAACTACTTTCAGTGATTCACAAATCAATACACAAAAGTTTCATTAAACCTCTATTTCTTTAGGACATTTCTTATTTGACAGAAAATAAGATAATGGTGATTATCATGGAGAACGTGGATTTAGGAAATAAAATTACTATATCTTTTCTATTTCCATGGGTTTAAAAATCTAATCTTTTAATTTGGTGAATTGCTGATAAATAAAATTAATTAATTGGGAGAAAGAAAATATTTTCTGGATGGGTTTTAGTTGTACAGTTCAAATAAATGTATCTATATTTGGGGGGAGAATTTGTTTATTATGCATCATCATCAATGAGTTAGATGTACATTCAAAAATTCAGTTCCTAAATTTTGGCAACTAAGATGACTAAGTAATAAGTTTCAGGTTGTCATCCATCATCATTTGCTCAGTGAAGTGATTCTCAATCTGAACTTCACATTAGAATTACTTTTTTTTTTAATTTTTTTTTATTGAGATATATTCACATACCACGCAGTCATAGAAAACAAATCATACTTTCGATTGTTTACAGTACCATTACATAGTTGTACATTCATCACCTAAATCAATCCCTGACACCTTCATTAGCACACACACAAAAATAACAAGAATAATAATTAGAGTGAAAAAGAGCAATTGAAGTGAAAAAGAACACTGGGTACCTTTGTCTGTTTGTTTCCTTCCCCTATTTTTCTACTCATCCATCCATAAACTAGACAAAGTGGAGTGTGGTCCTTATGGCTTTCCCAATCCCATTGTCACCCCTCATAAGCTACATTTTTATACAACTGTCTTCGAGATTCATGGGTTCTGGGTTGTAGTTTGATAGTTTCAGGTATCCACCACCAGCTACCCCAATTCTTTAGAACCTAAAAAGGGTTGTCTAAAGTGTGCGTAAGAGTGCCCACCAGAGTGACCTCTCGGCTCCTTTTGGAATCTCTCTGCCACTGAAGCTTATTTCATTTCCTTTCACATCCCCCTTTTGGTCAAGAAGATGTTCTCCGTCCCACGATGCCGGGTCTACATTCCTCCCCAGAAGTCATATAGAATTACTTTTTTATATAAAAAACACTGAAGTCAAGGGCTTACTTCCCATCAAACCCCCCAACTGCACCCAGATATTCTGACTGGTATTTAGGTATTGGTAACTGTAAAAGATTCCAGGAGATTTTAAAATGTGACCAGTGTTGCAAATCATGGCTGGATAGAAAATCTGCACACTACTTTGACGATTTTAACTGGAGCACTCATTTGTTAACCTGATGTAAAGTCTGTCCTTAATCAGAGCACTTTATTTGCATGGATAAAGCCATCATTTGCTTTTAGTTAATGATCTCTGTCACTATTAATAAAAATGTCATTCAGTTTACAAATGAGTTGAAGTTTACTTATCAGAATCATTGGATTTCAATATGCTGTCATATAAGAAATAAATTTAATTGAAAATTCAAAAATCAGGTAAGCTCTAAAAATTGTCTGATTACCCAGCAAAATATAAATATAATACATGCATATCAATAAAACTGATGTAAAAAATTCTGTCTCCTAGCATAAAAATATCACTATTTTAGAATCACAGATTAAAATTTCTATCTTAAGGTGCAAATATTTTTAATCAGTAGGCTTATAATTAGTTTAATTGAATCAGTTAAATGCATTTGCACAGATGACTATTATGAGGTATTATGTATGTATTACAGCAAATGAAGTTTAAGGTAATACTTAAAATAACTATAGTAGAAATATTAAGTTGGAATATTTTAATGTCTTTTTAAGTATAGCAATACACTATAACCACAAAGTGGCTAATATCATCATCATTATTCCTGATTAAAATATAAAGTTGGCTATAGCCAATAAAATAATACTTAAAGCTAAAAAAGGAGATTTCTTCTTATTGTTTTTAAAGTGTGGCAGCAATAGAAGTGAGATTACAAAAGGAGAACACTGACTTAATTTTAAGAGAGAGACTCTATGCTTGTTCTGTGATGTTCAAATAATTACCTGAATTAATATCTCTTATATAGACAAAATTTGAGTTCCCAGTGGAAGTATCTTTTAAAATCCCTATGATTCTCATGATCAAACATTCTTTTCACTATATAGTCCTACTTTTAACAGAACAGATTTGTAAAAATACCACCTAGCTACAATATAGATAATTCCATAATAAAGCTCCATAAGGGCTTTGTGGTAGACAGAATATTGCCACCCTCTTCCCCCAAAACACATCAACATCTCAATCCCTAGAACCTGTGTACATGTTTGTTATCTTAAATATTTCAGATTTTCATCCACCATCCTTGCTCAATGCAGTGGTTCTCACCTGGACTTTGCATTAGAATTACTGGGTGAATTTTTGTAAAAAAAAAAAAAAAAATGACTTTACTGATGTGAATAAGTTAAGGATTTTAAAATAGGAGGATTAACCTGGTTGGCCCAATGAAATTACAAAGGTCCTTGTGTTAGAGGTAAGGACACAAAGTTACAAGAAGGAGATGGGAGGACAAAGTTGAGGTTGGAGTGATGAGTTTTGAAGACAGAGGAAGACTCCAGGAGCCAAGAATGCAGTTGATCTCTAGAAGCTGGAAAATGCAAGGAAATTGGTTAGCCCCTGGAGCTTGCAGAAGGAATACAGCACTGCCAACACCTTGATTTTAGTAGTATAAGGCTTACTTCAGTCTTCTAAACTCCAGAACTATAAGAGAATAAATTTGTTTTGTTTTGATCCATTAAATTTCTAGTAATTTGTTACAGTAGCAATAGGAAACTAGTACAGGCTTCCACATATATTATCTTATTTATTTCCATAATAATTTCTCAAAATAAGAGGGTAGATGATACCAAAGCCTTAACAAGTATCTTCTTAATTCTTTGCAAACATACTGGTTTTGATTTAAGTGTTTAAACTGAGTTACCTATATTTGAATACTTTTTTTTCTTAATTCAGCTACTAGTTAAAAACCAGAGAATTAATATTGCTTAAATTGCAATTCATACTTTATTTTCATCATAAAATTAACCTAATATTGTTAGTAATTTGGAAACTAAAAAAAGTCACAATTTTCCCTAATCTGAATTAATACAAGAATTTTAGTGTGTAGATGTGCTTCCAAGGTTTCAAAAAAAATCAGTATTAATTAAAACATTTCTGTATACTTATAATCATATTATATATGCAACTTTTTCCCACTTTTAATGCTATCATAGTTGTTACATAGTGTTCATAACTATAATTTAAAACTCCTACCTAATACATTCTTGAATGGATATACACAATTTTCTTAACCATTTTCCTACTCTGGACATTTGTTACCAGATTTCAGCTATTAAAAGTAATGTCAAATGTATTTTAATGCACACCTCTTTGCCTTTTGTTTCTATTATAATTTCCCTCATATATATGATAAATATTTATTAATATATCTGACTAATATAAAGCATAGTATATCAGACAGTGTGCAAAGTGCTAGGTATAGTATGATGAGCAAAACAGATGTATTCCTTGTTTTGTGGGAGTTTTCAAGCTAAGACAGGCAACATGATAAAAGCAGTTAATAGATATTTTAATACTAGTTGTCTCTTAATATACATAATTAAACTGCCAGATTTCTCCCTACTATAAATCTGAATTTTTTTCAAAAACTTTCAGGTGTATCTATGTATATTTACTATATATATTTTGTGCTTTTACATTGGTCAGTTAAATTCACCATCTGTTAGATAGTTGCTATTATTATACCCATTATTGAAGTCAGGAAGTTTAGATGAATTACTTAAGGTCAAAGTCTAGGATACTTTGTTAGTCAGCCCTAGCTAACCAATATGCTTGCCTCTCATTTCTGCTTCTGGTACCAGGATATAAAGGAGAGGACAGGACACTGTCATAGAAGAATCTGAGAGTTGAAAACTGTTTTTTTTCTGGTTAAGAAGGAGGACAAATGGTAGGTTTTTTAACAGATTTTCAAGAGTCATGGAAGCATGCTTTGAATTTAATTTCCACATAACATAAGCTTTTTTAGGAGATGAATATTCATCAACAATTAGTATTTCCAAGGATATATAGCTTGCTGTGTATCTCTTAGTAGTGTACTTTATCTAAAAAAAAGATTGTCATCATTTAACATTATTGATTATGCCCCAAATGTGAATTTGGGGGGGGGGGTGGATTTTCACATGCATCTCCTACTTTATTTGATCTACTTTATGCTTAAGTTAATGAGGCAATATAATTTTTTCCAGATACATTTGCCATGTTTGTTCGTATTACGATTTTCCTCAGTGTTTCACTCCTCCACATTTAAGCCTCTTCATTCCTTGGGCTGCCTTCTACTTTCCACCCAGAGATTCCCTAATTATGTGAATCAATCATTCATTTTATAATTTTCTCCAAGTGAAGTAATATTTTTCTGATTTGTGCTCCCAAAGAACTCTCTGCACATTTACTCTCTAATTTTCATTATTGGCCTTGTTTTATAGCTGGATACATGTTTTCTCTGAGAGCATCATCTATGAATGACTTCTTTATTTTCTTATGCCCAGCACTTGTATAGTATATAACTGAATTAAAATAAGCTCTGGAAAATAATATATATTACATATGCCATTACATATATACATAAGTACATAGCATATTACATATGCTAAATTTGTAGTCATATAATTGTGTATCTTCATGTTCAATATAATGTAAGCAAAAAACTGGACTTTAGAATCAGAAGGACATAATCTCACTTGAATAATCTCAGATGGTAATCAGATAGCCTTAGGCTCATTTTTCATTTTCTTTCTTTTTAAAATTTTCCAAAACTTGCTGACCCTACTTTCTCCAGTACAAAATAATATTAGACTGTATGGAGTAAAAATGTAATGTTAAATAATACACATATAAAGTTGTCTCATTCCAGTCATGCACAATGAAAGTAAGAAAAACTCTGCATTTTAGGTTTTTTAGTTTCAGAAATGTAGATATCAACAGGATAGTTTAACTTTTTTGGATGAATCATATTAGAGTGTTGTCTGGGATCTTCATCAAAGCAGCCAGGTAATTAGCATTTAATTCTCAAGCAAAACAAAATTTAGCACCCATACATTTTCAAGTAGGTATTGCAGGATAAGAAAATGCAACATTTCATGTGGTATTCACATGCTGAATTGCTAGGGTCTGAGGCTAATAAAACTATTTATTCACTAAGTAGAACTTGTTGACAATGAAAGATAAGTGCTTAAAGTGGCCAAGTTCTCCTTGTATCAATTAATTTCTAAGAATACATTTTATATTTCTCCAAACAAAGCATCATGAAGGCACAGCTGCAGAATATGTGAAAAACCATTTAATTGTATACTCTTCAATCAATGAGGCACTTTTAAAATGCACATAGCATTGTAGCAAATGGTCTGGAGGAAAACTTTTAGAATTTGGACTAAATTCCAGTAGTCTCAGAGACTGAAAGAAAATCAGCCATACCTGAGGGAGTTTGTTTACAGACCTTCAAGTAAATAAGGGTAATCTGCCCTATTCCAGGGATCTAAGGGAGAAAGAGGAAGTATTCTCAGTCTCCAAGCAAACACTCTTTTAGATACATCAAAATTCACATTTGGGACATAATCAATAATGTTAAATGATGATAATCTTTTTTTTAGATAAAGTACACTACTAAGAGATACACAGCAAGCTATATATCCTTGGAAATACTAATTGTTGATGAATATTCATCTCCTAAAAAAGCTTATGTTATGTGGAAATTAAATTCAAAGCATGCTTCCATGACTCTTGAAAATCTGTTAAAAATATAAAAAACACTCAACAACCAAAACCAAGGTAATATGAATTGTAACATCCATGGTGTTCCAGTTTGCAAATGCTGCTGCTACACAAAATACAAGAAATGGATTGGCTTTTATAAAGGTGGTTTATTTGGCTACAAATTTACAGTTCTAAGGCTGTAAAAGGCATCAACAAGAGGATACATTCACTGACAAATTATTGGCAGGGACTGGAACAATTCTGTCAGCTGCGAAGGCACATGGCTGGCGTCTGCTGTTCTTTTGCTCCCAGGTTGCATTTCAAAATGGTGTTCTCCAAAACGTGTCTGGGTTTCTCTTAGCTTAGCTTCCCCAAACATCCCCCTGTCCTATCTCTAAGCATCTCTAAGCATCAGCGAACATCTTGGTTGGCTCCTAGCTTCTCTCTTAAATACTCCAGTGCACTAATCAAGACCCACCCTGCACTGGTAGGGTCCACACCTCCATGGAAATTATTTAATCAGAATTGTCACCAACAGTTGATTGAGTCACATCTCCATGGAAACACTCAATCAAAAAGTTCCATTCAATAAGATTGGATTAAAAGATCAAGGCTCATCTGGGGGACATAATATATCCAAAATGGTACACATTGATTATTATTTTTTGTTTATATTGTTCCTCAAACTACCTCAGCCTTACAAGTTTTTTAGTCATATTTAATATTCCTTTCCAAGAAGGAAACAGATCTAAAATAAGTAGTTTCCCTAATGTCATGCTTTATAGTCTCCTGCAAGTATAATCTTTGTCCACACCACAGAGTGCAGCCAGATTGTGGGAAAGTACACTGCTAGGAGTGACAAGTCTTGGCTTTTCATTCTAGTTTGAGTGCTGACTCATATTTGGTAGTTTTCTGACTCTACATCTGACCTCCCTAACCATTTATCCCTTCTGATTCTCTTTGCATATCCATCAACAATAATAACAAAAATATTTATTATGGAGGTACCATGTGTTTTGCTTTGCTGAAGCTGCTGGAATGAAATATACCAGAAATGGGTTGGTTTTTCAATGGGGTTTTATTAGGTTACAAATTTATAGTTCTAAGGCCATGAAAATATCCAAATTAAGACATCAAGAGGAAGATACCTTCTCTGAGGAAAGGCTGCTGGCATCTGGAGTTCCTCTGTCACTTGGGAAGGCACATGGCCAGTCTCTGCTGGTTCTTCTCTCCTGGTTCTGGTTTTAGTGGCTGTCTCCAAACTGTTTCTGGGTGTTTCTCTCTCTTATCCTCATAAAAGACCCAGTAAAAGGATTAAGACCCACCCTGAATGGGCTGGGCCACATCTCAGTAGAACCAAATGGTCCCACACACAATAGGTCTGCCCCCACAAGAATGGTTTAACAGAACGTGACCTTTTGTGGGGAACATAACAGCTCCAAACCAGCACACCATGTGGCATGCACTTTGCATGGTGCTGCAAATAAAAGTTTGAGAAAGTTTGGATAGATATTTATAGTGGCCCTTGGAAAGCATACAACCTAATGGGTGAGACAATTAAAAATAATTTAACTGCAACTGCAATAACACAACAATGGGAGTTTTAAATGTTGCAATGGGTACATATAGCCACAGCACTGAAAACAAGGTCAGGTGAAGGGAGGCTATCACAGAGGAAGTGCCATTTAAGCTGAGACCTGAGGAATGAGATTATACATGTAAAGCAAAATGCAGAAATCCAGAATTATTGTTATTTGGAAAATTGACTCAAGGTAAAAATCAAAATGACAACTATATACACAGGTCTGCATTTTGGCCTGCATTATTCACATCAGTAGCTGAAATGCTTAAATCTGTTTGATTTAAAAGGAAACTTCACTATAATTGATGAAAGGAGCCACATGCTTAGATGCCACGCCCATGTTCTATAGAGTGGATATACTCCCATCAAAGTTTGTATAATAATATTCTTGAGATATTTGAAATTGCTGCTAACTGGGCAATTCTTTTTCAAGAAAAAAATAATTTTAGTGAAGCTTAATATACCTTCTTATTTTTATTTTGGTCTTATCATTTGATATATAATATCCAGTGTTGTTATCCTGGATTAGTATAGACAGCTATATTATATATTTTAATTTCGAGTTAGCAACCATCTTTCTCCTCTCTTTTCCTCTCTTCCCCTATCTTATCAATGGAAGAAATAATAGTAGAGGCTTTCTGAAGTGAAAAGAAAAATGTCATAAATTGTACCACAATACTTGACTGAAATGAAGATTTAACACAGCTATAGTGGTTTGAATTAGCAAAAAAAAAAAAAAAAAGCAAAGAGAAAAATAAATGCATTGTGAAACCCATGGCCCTGGGACAGCTTTGGGGGTGGGGGACAAGGAATAGAGGGACAGGACCACCCAGAGAGAGAAAATTCTGAAATTAACACCCCCTGACCATCTTGAATAAGAGTATGATTAGTTCAGCATTGCTTTCATTTTTCACTTCCCCTTCCCACTATAGGCTTCAGTCTTAATAATGATTAAAGAATAATGCCTGAATCCCATCTGAATGGCTTTTGAGATTTAACTCACTGAATCTATTCATAGCATTAAGCTTGTAAGGAGGACTCAACAGATCTGCACAACTAATCGTGGAATATTACACTGATACTTCATCTCTCACATTAATACCAATTATGGCTACACAGAGAGCATCACATATTATTTTAATAGGACAGGAATTTTTAATCTAGTCAGGTAGTTATGGATGAATGTGTTTGTATGTCTGTCATTAAAATTTGGTGGCTCATGCTGCTCGAGACAGACACATTTTGAATGTTTAAAATTTCACAGATGTTATTTATCCATCAGAATGGAAAATTTCCTGCTCTCTACTATATAGATTCTGCCTCATTAACATAAATAAAACATAAAGCATAACAACAACAATCTTGCTTAATGTGTACACACAGAAATATTGTCATAGGCATCTGGCAATCAGTTGGAGACAGTGAAAACTGCTAAATGAATGAAACTGGGAGAATGAGCAGAAATATGAGGTTTTTTCTGGGGGAAAAAGTTTACTGTTAAGGTTTTTCCTCTTTGTTCCATTGGTTTTTATTTTCAAGGCTTTGTGATCAGCATGGATCAGATAAAAGTGTCTTTAACAATTATTTGAGTTGTTAACATTTCAAAAAACAATCCTTTTCTTAATTGAAAAGTGAAGACGGATTTCTCTTAAAATCATTTAGTTAAAGAAAAAATAAAGAAGAATGCTAACATTTTAACAACAGGATCCTGTATCACAGCATGTACCTGTGAGATGTTCCTGTCAGGTGAAATGTTCATATCTCGATCGTAAAAGAAATCCTGCTAACAGCCATATATCTTTCACTACATTCAAGAAAAACTCACTACAGACTTTTGATTGTTACTTCTAAAATTCCTTTTCCTGTCCATTAAGAAATACTTTGTGAATTTCTAAAATCTATGGAATGTCATAATAAGACAGAATGGGTTTTGACTTGAAGGAGAGCATATAAAAACTAATGGGAAGTTTCTGTAACAAATACATCTTCCACTATCTTTCTTTAGATATTTTTGTCTGCTTTCTGCTTCATGTTAGCTCTTTTTACACCTGCCTTTCCAACTAGACAAAGTTTTCTTGAGGGCAGGGGCCATTTTTATTCATCATTGTATGTGATTTCATAGTGATGGATGGAAAGGAAATACGCTATGTATTTTTCCTGAATGAGTAAATGAAGACTACATTCTTTTCCTGGGGTTATGCAAAATTATACCTTTGAATAGGCAAGAATGAAGAATCAAGATTGAGATACAAAATCCATAATAAAAGTTATGATTCAAAAGAGATAATGTTATATGGACATATATTTTATCTAATCTAAAAAATTAAAATGAATTTTCAAAGTGGGAAAAATAAACTTGAACATCATTCAGATTAGAAAAATTAATACTTTGATTCTCTCTTATTTTCACTTTTCCTGTAGTTAAATCTTCTGAATGGAAAAGAAAGTGAGCCTTAGCAAGTATTTCACTCTTTTGATGTGTTGTAAAATGTATGTCAAGGCATTTTTTTTTCATACTTTGTTTTAAAAAGGATATAAGGTAGTTACTTGAACATAATGTTATGCAGTAACCACATCATCCAGGGATCTGTATGCAAGCAACAGAAACCAGCTATTGGGTAAAGTAAGTGATGCAGCTCTCTGAGAGTGCTGGAGAACTAGACATGGAAGTTATGCAGCCAGAAGCAGTGTCATGTTGCTGTGGATTTGGTCCTTTGTAGGCACCTGGGCAACTGCTTCGGCCATAGACACTACAGTCTACATCTCCAGCACCACCAACTGTAGACACTCTGTGCTGCTTCTAGAACTTCAGACACTGGTGCCTCTGGAATAGTTCCTGTCACTTCTGCCATTCCTGATAGAATTAATTCTGCTCAGTCTCTTCTTTTTTTCTATTAGTTTGTATTTGAGTTCCTGGAGGATTGAGCCCCTGAGATCTGTTTGGTGGAGGCTAGAGCATATATTTATGTTCTAGATACAAAGGAGCCTGGGAAGGTGGTTCTTTTGCATTTTCCATTTCTGTGTAGAAAACAGTCATATTCTGCATACCCAAAAAGAATAAGAAAAAACTACTATACAATAATACATATACACAGCCAACTAAGTAAATGCTTTCACACATTTCTTATCATGATCATGTATTGTTACGTATTTGTTACTTTTTTGGTTTCTACACTTGTTAGGTAGACTCTATTTTTTATGATGATATTGAGATTGTGGTTTCATGTTTGTTTTGCTTTAATAAGCAAGCAATACGACAGTCTAAAAGGATGCTGTGTCAGTAGAGTATATTATCAACTGGAGAGACTGATGTCTGGGACAAACAGAATCAGGTAACTAGTAGTGAGAATGAATGCAATGTTTCTTACATTAATTAATTAATTAATTAAAAGAACCCCTCTGAGAATTTATTGAATGCTTGGATCTTGATCCCAGAAAATGTACATACTCACAAAGTTATGCAAACCATGTTTGTTAAAGAAATCCTGGATCAGAAGAGCTTGGATTTGGCAACTAATTACATGTGGAAAGTGAGAGAAATAGAGAAATGGTAGATTCTTTCATTTCATACCTGGGTGATGAAAATAAGCAATAAAGAGCTGGAGAGGTTTTTATGGGTAGGGCGAAAATTTGGTTTAAAATATTATTTTGAAATCTAAATTGAAATCTAAAATCTGTCCATTTTGAAATGGCTAGTTCAATTTCCTAGTTATTCAGCATAATAATGTCAGTTTATCCCAACTTTAACAGCAGTGTGTTGTGCAGTTGGGAGATGCACAGCCTTGGGGCAAGGCATTATAGATTTTGGATAGAACATCATCTATGTAAAACAGACTTTGGAGGGATGTGGCAATGATCAACATTTGACAAGGATATCCAGGATGAAGAAAATGAAGAGGAAAGCATATGGAATATGCTGAAGCCTTTCATCACTTACAGTCCTGGTTGTATCCAGCTCTGAGTTGCAGTAAATTGTTATCATTTTGACACTTAAAGAGCTCCAAAATTATTTTCTATAGTAAATTAAGTACAATGGAAAATACGCTTCATTTTTTCTTCCATGTGGCAATAAACTTTTGTTAATTGCTAAAGGAGGGTGAATTTACATAGCTCCAGCCATGGCAAGATTTTTATTGTATTTGGTTGTCAAGAAAAGAAATGGAATCATCTTATCTCAAGGTCATTTAAAATAGGATAGGAAACTATCAATTTAGATAGCTTAGTTGCCAGTCACATTGTAAGTTGAAAGAAACAAGCTGACCTCTCAAACTGCTTCTTAAGATAAATTTGTAAGCTTTTATGAGCTAGCAATCCCCCAAACTCATTACCTAGGATGGATGTACCGGTCTTTTTCACTACTTATTAGAATACAGGTGGGAAACTAGCCCCCAAAATATTACTTTCTCCCTTCTGCTGGGATTGGAATCGGTAAATGACAATGAGAAATGAAAAAAAAAAATCACAGTATATCCACCAACAAGGTGGGCAGAGTCATTTGATGGATATCTTTATAATTCTACATCTCTAGCTTGATTCATTTTTAGAGCCAAACAGATGGAATTCAAGATTTGCAATTCTTATCTCTCTTGAGAGAGATAAAGATAATTATTTATCATGTTACTTTGCATTCATTCAAAATTTAGTGATATTTTATGTCATTAGCATGGATTTTGGGAAATGGAGCATAAATACTGGCCAAATTTTTTAGCATTATCTAGTACTTGTTAATTGATAAGAAAATAGACACTTTTCACTTTAATGTTATTTTGTATATTTATAGAAGTCAGTAATGATTAACCTTGAATATTTAAATTAAAAAGAAAATTAAATGATTATACATATATATATATATAAAAGCTACCTTGTATGTTTGTATCTTTATATTTAATATAGCCCAAATGTGATTATGTTTACTATATAAAGTCCTTTTCTATAACATGTATATTATTGCAAGAAAAATATTAATTTATCATTGTATTGAAATATTGAATTCTGGAGTTAAAAAGACAATACAAAATATATAGTAAAGTCTAATCTCTCTTTTTGCAAGATGATAGCCAGAGAAATGAACAGACTTGCCGAATCTAATAAAATTAGTGGCCAGAGTAGGGCAAATCTTATTTCCTGGTTCATAGTTCATTCTATTTCCCAGGATAGAGGCCATAGCTTTCTGTTCTCTCTCAAGAAGAGAAGAGACATCTGCTGTAATGCATCAAGAAATCTTTGTCTTCTTTCCACTTTAGAGCACTTTAAGTAGTAGAGACCATGTTGGTAGTGAACTATATTAACCTAAGGCCCATTAGAATCTGTATCCACATGGCTGTTGGATGTAAAATACTATTTTTCTAGGCCTTTGTTGAATAAGCATATTAAACATCCATTTTGTCTTTTTCCTTTCCTTGAATATGTTCACTTCAATTGGCAAATGTGTTCTGTTGGATCAGAGTAGGAATTCTCACACTCTGCTGGAATTAAATTCCATGGCCATTGCTTTAGATACCCAGGACATTATTTCTCTCTACATATTTACTGAGGTTTTGTGTTGTGACCCACAAAGACTGATAACAGAGATTTTCTACATAGCCATGCTTCTCCTTTCACCACTGTAACCAAACACCAAATACTTTGACAGACTCTTGGTTATATTATGTTCTTCCTTAATACTTACCTGATGAATATTATTTCTGGAATTGTGACAAAATTATTTGCCATTAGCCACCCTCAAGTTACAAATATATCCTTGTTTAAATAAATATATCCCACTGCATGGTATGTGAATATATCTCAATAAAATGAATTAAAAAAAATAAGTTATCCTTTATGTTCCTGAAACAGTTATTAAAGTAATTTACTTCTCCTATTAAGTGACCTTTATGGAAGTTAATTAGTCTGAACAGGACTCTAAAGTGATTAAAAGTTACTCATCACAATGATTTATTTTCATTTAATAGCTTAGTTTTTTAAAATTGAAATGACTGTGGTTTATATTAAAAATGAGAAAATATTTAACTATAAAAATCATTTTTAAAAGGACTGATCCATTCAGTGATGTTTCTGAGTTATAGCTAGATATAAAGAAAGGAAAAAGAAAACAAGAAAAAGCAAATGGCAATTAACATGGGCTGCTATTTGGAAAAATTGAATAATTAATCTAATTTAGCTCATAATTGAACAAATATTAAAACCTAAAAGTGAGTTGTGAGTTGGGTTGAAAATCAAAGTACAAAAATAATTGATTCAATTGAGCATTAAGAAAAATTTTAACTTCCATTTCTATTTTGTCTTAACTTTGCATGAGTGACTTAATAGTTTTGCTTTGCATTGTTTGAATATAAACTACTGAAACAATTTTAAATGTTTATTGATTACAATGTAAAAATTGTAGAGCATTTATAAAATCAACAAAAGGCTCCATAAAGTTATTTTTTTCCAGCTAACACAAAGAATTATTTTTTACATGTTGAGAAAAGAAATCTTGGTATAATAGTGATCAGGCAGATATAAAAGCATCCACTGTATTTTCCCCCAAGAAATAAAAACTGTTAAAAAGTACTAGGAGATGGAAGAAGATGGTGGCATAGAGAGGAGTGGAAGCTAGTCAGTCCCCCTGGAACAACTAAAAGCAATCAGGAACAAACAGTAAATGATCTGGAATAACTTCGGGAGGACAAATGTGACCGTCCACTCACCATACACCAATATGAATTGGGAGGAATGTCCGAGATCACAGCATAAAATCTGCAAGTAAAAACTGTGGATCAGAGCTAGGAGCCCCCTCCCCCCATGGCCTGAACTGCAAAGCCTCCGGGTGCTAGAGAGCAGCACTCGCCCAAACTGAAAAGCCTCGCTGTGCTAGAGAGAAGCACTCTCCAAGCAAGCAAATATAGCTCAGCTGAGCTCCAGCTGGGAGTTTTATTTAGCAAGCTACAAATCCTCAAAAAGCAAACAGGCTTTTGGTGCTGACTGACCTTGGAGATCCGGGGAACCTCTCTGGGAGGGAGGGAGGGCACAGAGGACCGGGTGCTGTTTCTGGCTGACGGAAGAAACTGAGGGGAGCCACAGACTGACCCTGAAGGGGATCCTTTTGTCCCTTTTTTGGCTCAGTGGAAAAAGCCTCAGCCAGCTCTCAAACCCAAACAAGGGTGGAGATAGTGGAGTCAGAGATGATTCAAATGCAAATGGCCTCTCCCCAGGAGGTATATCTTCCCTAAGAGGAGAGAGGTGGTGCCAAGCTCTACTACCTGCCTTCCATTCAGAAGCCGACCCCAGAGCCTGGGGGAAAACAGCCACAGGCCACACATCCTTGTAACAGTCATGAGTGACAGGCTGACAGGCACCACCTGCTGGGCAGAAAAGCACAGTGACTTGAGGCTTCACAGGGTGTACCAATCTTCTAAGACACACCCTCAGGGACATGTGAAACTATTGCCTTCTTCCAAGACCTGAGCCCATTCTGGTTTAGGAAAACCTAATTGGGGTAACCAAGGAGGCCAGATGCCCAGACAACAGAAAACTACAACCTACACTAAGAAAAATGAAGTTATGACCCAGTCAAAGGAACAAACTTATATGTCAACTGAGACACAGGAATTTAAACAAGTGCTGGATCAATTCAGAAAGTTTAGGGAAGATATGGCAAAAGAGAGGAAGCATATAATGAAAACACTGGGTGTACATAAGGTAGAAATTGAATGACTGAAAAAACAACTGACAGAATCTATGGGAATGAAAGGCACAATACACGAGATGAAGGACACAATGGAGATACACAACAGCAGATCTCAAGAGGCAGAGGAAAACACTTAGGAACTGGAGGACAAGGCAACTGAAAGCCTACACACAAAGAACAGATAGAGAAAAGAATGGAAAAATATGAGAACTTAAGGACAAAACAAAATGCAGGAATGTAGGTGTCATGGGTGTCCCAGAAGGAGAAGAGAAGGATAAGGGGGCAGAAGCAATAATAGAAGAAATAATCAATGAAAATTTCCCATCTCTTATGAAAGACATAAAATTATTGATCCAAGAAGCGCAGCATACCCCAAACAGAATACATCCAAATAGGCCTACACCAAGACATTTAATAATCAGATTATCAAATGTCAAAGATAAAAAGAGAATCCTGAAAATAGCAAGAGAAAAGTGATACATCACATACAAGGGAAGCTTAATAAGACTATGTGAGGATTTCTCAATAGAAACCATGGAGGCAATAAGGAAGTGGTGTGATATATTTAAGATACTGAAAAAGAAAAACCACCAAGCAAGAATCCTATATCTGGCAAAACTGTCCTTCAAATATGAGAGAGAGCTTAAAATATTCTCTGACAAACAGTCAATGACAGAGTTTGTGAACAAGATACCTGCTCTACAGGAAACACTAAAGGAAGCACTGCAGACAGAAAAGAAAAGACAGGAGTGAGAGGTTTGCAACACAATTTTGGGAGATAGTAGCACAGCAATGTAAGTACACTGAACAAACATGACTGTGAGTATGGTTGAAAGAGGAAGGTTAAGAGCAGGTGGGACACCAGAAGGAAAAAGGAAAGATAAAGACTGGGACTGTATAACTCAGTGAAACCTAGGGTGCTCAACAATTGTGATAAAAGGTACAAATATGTTTTTACATCTGGGAGAACAAATGAATGTCAACATTGCAAGGTGTTAAAAATGGGGGTGGGATTGGGGGAAAAATACAACCAATGCAAACTAGCGACTATAGTTAACAGAAACATTGTATTATACTTCCTTCAATATAACATAGACAATATAAAAAAGATAAATGCGGACTGCCCACTAGAGATGGTGACTAGGTGAGACAGAGAAAAAAACACTTCCGTGGAAAACACTAGATAAAAAACCAGAAAGGACCCAGAACACCACTTCCAAAGTAGCACCAGCCGGACAAGTTCTGCTAAAGCCACAGGGAACGTGCGTTTGGTGAAACCAGGAGTCTGCATTCTGAAATGAGTGAACAAGTAGGTTGATCTGTCAGCCACGCTGCAGTGGGGGGAGACGCTGGGCTGGCATTTTTTTTTTTTTTAAAGAGAGAAGCCTGGGAACAGCTGCAGATAAGACAGGAGCAGTCTGGACTAACGCCTCGGTGTCTGGGGTGGAGGATACCCCTGCGCACACCCACTGCAGATTGTCTCGGGTCCAGGGAAACAAAGGGGAGAAACCCAGCCTCGCGGCCGTCACCCCAGCGGGCGGGGCTGCTCCTGCCTGGGGCTGAGCATGCAGCACAGAGCCGAGCCGAGAGGCCCAGCCTCGTGGCCTTCATCCCAGTGGGCAGGGCTGCTCCTGCCTGGGGCCGAACACACAGCACAGAACCAAGACAAGAAACCCAGCCTGACAGGGAGTCTTTCCTGCAGCACCGCTCACATGACACAATATCAGCTGTGGACAGTGGCCTTGAATACACCCATGGCTGATTGTTCCGGAGCTGGGAGAGTGGAGCTGTGCAGCAAGGGGGAAGTTAACGCATCCCATTCAAGCATCTTTGAAGTGGGCTGGGAACACCCCTACATAGCCCGGCGGCCCAGGGCTTCCCTGGAGGCCAGCGCTCACTTGTGACATTGCACGGCCCTTACCCCTCAACAGAGGTCCTGGAAAAGCACAGCAGGGAGGAGGGAACTGCTCAGAAATCGCCAATACTAAGGACTTTTGTGTCAGCAGCAGAGAATAGCCTTAAATCTCTGGGAACACCTAAAAGGTTTGATTGTTAAACCTGCCCTTCCTCCCTAACCACTCAGGCACACGCCCCGCATTGAGGGCAGACAGCACTGACAACACACCCAAATTAAGTGCACCAATTGGACCCCAAAAGAATCAGATCCCCACATAACACAAAGTTAGGGAGAACTGACTTGAGGGGAATAAATGACTCACGGATGTCATCTGCTGGTTAGTTAGAGGAAGTGTATGTCACCAAACTGCAATTCTAACAAATTAAAGATCAAGTAAAGCAAATGCCAAGAGGCCAAAAACAACAGAAAATCTTAAAGCATATGATAAAACCAGAAGACATGGAGAACCCGAACCCAAACACTCAAATCAAAAGATCTGAAGACACACAGTTCCTGGCAAAATTAATCAAAGAACTACAGACAGGCAAAGAGAGCATGGCACGGGATATAAAAGACTTGAAGAAGAGCATGGCACAGAATATGAAAGACATAAAAAAGACCCTAGAGGAGCATAAGGAAGATATTGCAAGAGTAAATAAAAAAATAGAAGATCTTATGGAAATTAAAGAAACTGTAGGCCAAATTAAAAAGAATCTGGATACTCATAATACAAGATTAGAGGAAGCTGAACCACTCAATCTCCTTGAGGAGCACAGAACAGAAAATGAAAGAACAAAAGAAAGAATGGGGAAAAAATTGAAAAAATTGAAATGGATCTCAGGATATGATAGATAAAATAAAACATCCAAATTTAAGACTCATTGGTGTCCCAGAAGGGGAAGAGAAGGATAAAGGTCTGGAAAGAATATTCAAAGAAATTGTTGGGGAAAACTTCCCAAACCTTTTACACAATATAAATACACAAAGCATAAATGCCCAGGGAACGCCAAATAGAATAAATTCAAACAAACCCACTCCAAGACATATTCTGATCAGACTGTCAAATATTGAAGAGAAGGAGCAAGTTCTGAAAGCAGCAAGAGAAAAGCAATTCACCACATACAAAGGAAACAACATAAGAGTAAGTAATGACTACTCAGCAGCCACCATGGAGGCAAGAAGGCAGTGGCATGACATATTTAAAATTTTAAGAGAGGAAAATTTCCAACCAAGAATACTTTATCCAGCAAAACTCTCCTTCAAATTTGAGGGAGAGCTTAAATTTTTCACAGACAAACAAATGCTGAGAGAGTTTGCTAATAAAATACCTGCCCTACTTCAGATACTAAAGCGAGCCCTACCAACAGAGAAACAAAGAAATGAAAGAGAGGTATAGAGACTTTTAACAGACATATATAGAATATCACATCCCAGGTCACTGGGACACACGTTCTTCACTAGTGATCACGGATCTTTCTCCAGAATGGACTTTATGCGGGGACATAAAAACAAGCCTCAATAAAACAAAAAATATAAAAGTGAATTTGTTCAAAGAACATTCTCTGCCCACAATGGAATACAAATAGAAATCAATAACCATCAGAGACTTGGAGAATTCACAAACACCTGAAAGATAAAGATGAGGGGGAGATGAAAACATTCCCGGACAATCAAAAGCTGAGGAACTTTATCACCAGTAGGTCGGTCCTAAGGAGGCTGAAAGGAAGGGGCACTAAACAATTGACTGAAACCACATGAAGAAATAAAGATTTCCAGTAAAGATCACATGGTAGATATAAAGACCAATACTACTGTATGGTTGATTTATAACTCCACTATTTACTTCCTACAGGATCTAAAATACATAAACTGTAATGATAAATCGGTGGTTTTGGACTCAATGTAAAATATGTAATTCTTGACAAGAACTACATAAAGGTGGAGGAATGGCGGAGTATAGGAACACAGTTTACATGTCCTATTGAAATTAAGTTGGTTTCAAAGAAAAACAAGATTGTTATAGATTTAAGAGGTTAAATTTAAGCCCCATGATAAACACAAAGAAAGTATCAAAGAATATGACCAAAGAGATGAAAAGTAGAGTGGGAGAAGTGGGGGAAGGGGCAATGGGGAGTTAAGAAATGAGAGTAGGGGTTTTGGTTTGTGGTGAAGGGAAACTTCTAGAAATGGATGGTCGGAAGGTGATAGCATTGCAACATTCTAAATGTGATTAATCCCACTAAGGGAATGCTAGGGAGGGGTGGAATAGGAAGATTTAGGCTATATATATCTTTCCAAAATTGAAAAAAAAAAAATAAGACAGTCTAAATAGACGACAATTAAATAACAAGGATGATCCTGGACAGGAGAGGAGGCTCAAAGGGACACAGCTGGGACACAAGGAAAAAAAAAAAAGGAAATATAGAATGTAAGCTTTATATCAATGTTGAATTTCTTGAACCTAGCTGCATTTAATGAGATTGCATAAAATAATGTTCTTGTCCATGGGAAAGGTATATGTGAATTATATTGCCTGTTCAAAGATATGTGCAGCTTGCTCCCATATGTTCAGAAGATAGAGCAATAGATAATGGGTGTTAGGGAGGGAGGGAGAGAGGGAGAGAGGGAGGAAAAGAAAGAGTGGTGTGACAGGATCTTAAAGGTGATGGATCAGGGTATCGGGGGAGGGGGGTCAGGGTATGATGGAATTCAATGTAGGGGGGTTGTACTGTTTTTACAACTGTTCCTGTAAGATTGAACTTATTTCAAAATAAAGTTTATTATTAATAAAAAAAAAGATAAATGCATGTGGGAGGGGGAGACATAGATGAAGGTATGAGACTCTTGGCATTGGTGATGTTGCCTCCTTATTCTAATTTAGTTTAATGCTGTCTTTCCTTTTGTTGCTTCCTAGCTGTCATGTTTTGTTTTGTTTTGTTTTTCTCTTTTTCTTTTTTTTTTTCCTCCTGTTTCTCTACCTTCTTTGACTCTTCCTCCTCCTTTGTGGAAGAAATGAAGATGTCCTTATACAGATAAAGGCAATGGTAGTGAATACATAAATATGCGACTATACAGAGAATCATCAATTGTTTACTTAGGACAGAATGTGTGGTGTGTGAACAAAGCCATCTTAAAAGAAATGGGTTGATGAAGAAACCTTGAAGGCACTATATTGAGTGAAATAAGACAGATACATAATTATAAATATTGAAGGGTCTTACTGATATGAATTATAATATGTAAACTCATAGACAAGAACTGTAAGTTATCGGGATATAGAATAAGGCTAAAGAATGGGGAGCGGTTGCTTATTATGAGCAGAATGTTCTACTAGAGTGAACTTAAACATTTGGAAATGGACAGAGGTGATGGACAGTGCTGAATGGAGTGTGAAGGTGGTGGAAAGGGGACACTCAGGGTCACATGTCAGCAGAAGGAAAGTTGGAGGTTAAAAGATGGGAATGTATAAAACAGTGAATCTTGTGGTGGACAATGTCCATGATTAACTATACAAATATTAGAAATCTTTCTCATGAACTAGAACAAGTATTTGACACTATAACTAGAAGTTAATAATAGAGGGGCATATAGGAAAAAATATATATACCTATTGCAAGCTATATACTACAGTTAGAATTTTCACATTCTTTCATCAACAGTAACAAATGTACTATGCCAATACTACCAATCAATAATGGGTGGGGGATGATTAAGGGTATGAGAAGATTTGGGTTTCCTTTTTGTGTGTGTGTGTATCTTTGTTTCTTTTCTAGAGTAATGAAAATGTTCTAAAAATTGAAAAATAATTAACTGTGGTGATGGATGCACAGCTATATGATGGTGCCATGAGCAACTGATTGTACACTTTGGATCTTTGAATAATTGTATGGTATGTGAACAATCTCAGTAAAAAAATAAAAAATAAAAAAGTATTACTAGATATCTTTCCCCATTCTTTTCTCTTATACTATCTGATCTCTCCAAAGTCTTGATCTGAAAAAAGTTTCCAATTCTTTGTATTTACATGTTTATTAAGGAGAATAAAAAAATAGTGATCTATGAAGTTTCCATGAAATTATCCTTAAAAGTGTCAAAAGCCTCTGAAAAAAATAATATTTTTTGTGAGAACAACAGCTTACAGAATAATATTCCAGGATCTGGTGCCAGAATGCTTGGGTTGTAAAACCTACCTTACCACATAAGTGCTGAGTGACCTTGAGAAAATTAGACTTTTTATACCTGTTTCCTCAACAGCAAAATGAGAATGAACATAGACCCTAAATCCTGGGTTTCATATGTAAGGGTTAAATCTGGTAAAGCTTTATAGTGTGTGGAACAATACTAATATATAGAAAGCACTCAATAAATATTTCTTCTCTTACAAGGTGAATTCTAGTTCTATTTTTATGAGGAAATCCCTTCTGAAAATAGGCAATCTTGGCATAGTGTATTTTACATTATTCATGTGCATTTTGAATTTTAATAATATTGTGATCTCCAATAGAAAGGAAAGAAATTTGAATGAAGGAATTTATATGCAACAAGTATTTTATTTCTGAGGAATCCCTAGGGAAATTACAAGGTCCAGGAATTAATCCTGACCTGAGTCAACTGACTCACTTATTATGGGGTATATCTCCTCCTCAGTGAATGAGTTCCTTTGATCGCTATAAGAGCTGTGTGCAGCACTGAAGTCATGAAAATCTATTAAATATTCCATTATTAACCTCAAATTATCAGTCTGAATCTTACTGAAATTACTTTCTCACTCTAGATATCCTGGAAACTGCATTTCATGGATTGGAGATGATGCTCATTTTTCATTTTGAAGGGAAATTAGATTTAAAATGCAGGATCTTGTTCATTTATTTGCATTTCCAGCAAGTAATTGATTCCTGAGCACAAAAGAAGTTCTGTCTTTGTTGTATAAGACTGTTTTAGTTTACTGGGTTGCTCAAGCAAAGCCCATGAAATGGGTTGAGTTAAATGATGGGAATTTATTTGCTCACGATTTGAGGCTGAGAAAAAGTCCATTCAAGGTGTCATCAAGGCAATACTTTCTTCCCAAAGACTGTGACATTCTGAAGCTGGTTGCTGGTGATCCTTGGTCCTTAGCTTGTCACATGGCAAGGCACATGGAGGCATCTCCTGGTCTCTCCCTTCTCTTCTAGGTTCTTTTGATGTTCAGCTTCTTGCTTCCTGTGGCTTTTTCTCTCTCTGAATGTCATGCTGCTTATAAAGGACTTCAGTGATAGGATTAGAGCCCATCCTAATTGGGCTGGGCCATACCTTAAACTGAAATATTTATCAAAAGGTCCTACTTACAACAGATTCACACCCACAAGAATGGATTAAATTTAAGAACATGCTTTTCAGGGGTACATACATATTCAAACCACCACAAGGCCCTCCTACAATATTTGGTCTATCCCTTTCACTAAAAAAAATTTTTGGAAAAAAAAACCTACAACCATGACACAATAGTCCCAGTTACACACACTGGAGATATGTACAGAAATTTGTGTTTTGTGAGCTTTATAGCCTTTAATTTAGGCAAAGATGGTGAAGTAGGGAGAGGATTGTGGGAAGATAGTGGAGTAGGAAGCTCCAGGACTCAGTTCTTCCACCAGAACAATTATTTAAAAGGCAGGAACTATCTGTAGCTCCAGAGTCCAGTAGAAAACTGCATAGCATCCAGGGGGAGGAGGAAAAAGCTGGCAAATTACAGATAAAGCTAGCAAATTGCTCTCTCTGTACAGTGGTTACTAGCGCCCATTCCCCGCTCCCTGGCGAGCTCACTGTTGACATTTCCCCATGGATAGGAGTGGGTGGGCACAGCCTATTGCTGATCCTGGCTATTGATGAAAGACTTCAGATCACTAGGGGCCTGGCTCTGAGAGTGGCCACTGTTCCAACCTGTTCCAGACAAACACGGCTGAGAAGACTTAAAGACACTTCCTCAGGGCTACAGCTGACAGTGGAAGGGCTCCATTTGCTGAAGAGGTGCAGTACGCATCTTAATCTCCTCCCAGGTCAATTTGGAACCAGTGTGCACCCCCCTCATGGGTCCCTGGCCTTGTTGCAGCTGGGAAAGATTGACTTGGGGCAAATCTCCAAGGCTAGAACTCAGGATGAGGCAATGTTTTCTTTCTTCTCTGCCTGAGGAATATCTTTGCTGGGGAAGTCACTGACAAACCTAGCACCTAGTAGCCATCTCCCAGCCCTAGTCTATTGCTACCTCCATCTCTATTGTGTGCAGATGTCTTCAGTATGTTTTCATTCTACTGCCCAGGGTAGATTCGCAGTCTAATGAAAAGGCCTGACCACAAATTAAACCCGGAAACCTGGAAACAAGCAGACCCAGCTGCTTATCAGGGAGGGAAATCTCAGAGGCAAGGGCCCCTTCTCCTGAGCTGTATAAATACCCTGCCCCCAGACAGTACAGGTATCTGTCCCTTGGGATGCAAAGTGGGACAGGCGGGGCTGTCATCCACCAGCACTGACCTGAGCAGTTTGGCTTCCCTGGAAGACTGGCCATGATGGGAACTCTTCCTCTGTTCCTCTGTTGTGCCTGAGCCTGTATTCCCATGGTACACGGTGTAGCAACTCACTCCCCGGTCCTTGTTCTGAGATAGAGGGGTAATTTCAAATTCTTGCATCTATGAATTGATACAAGAATGATGCCTTCAAAGTTATTTTAGATAGCCTGTATCAGTGATCATGTAAGAGATATTTTTATTCATCAATCTCTCTATCTGGGGGAACTTCCTGGAGAAAGACTTCACAGTGAGAGTGAAATCAAGCATTAGAGAAATGAGACTCTGCTTACTCTTACAGTTTAGTTTCAGTTACAATCAAAATGCTGATGTATACCACATTCCCACTCCATAAGGCCAGCTGCTTTACCATTTTAGACTGCTGATTGTATGAAGTAAAAAATGTTTACAATAAAATATTGAAGAAACAAATATGCTTGAAATATTGCTATACTGATTATCCATATGGTATAATATATGGGACTGACATATATTATACTGTATATGACTTCATGTGACTGACACCTTCAGGTATTCATTAGTGATGAGCATTGATGAAAATCTTTATATGATGGGTTAGGATCTAAAAGTTAAATTCCTACACACTTAAGAAAAGAGCCCTATGAACATATAGATAGATGTCTACCTAGGTAATATCCTTTTAATTTTTTTTATTAGAGCAGTTGTGGGTTTACAGATAAATCATGTAGAAAGTAGAGTTCCTCTACACCCCCTACACATGTAATTTTTCCTATTACTAAAAGTTTACATTAGTGTGGTAGTTTTGTTCCTACTGATGGAACAATATTATTATAATTATATTATTAACTGTAATGAGTAGTTAACATTTGGGTTCACTCTTCATGTTGTGCAGTTCTATGGGTTTTTTTTTGTTGTTGTTGTTTTCTATACTGGTAACATATATGCAATCGAAAATTTCCCATTTTAACCAATTTCAAGTATAAAATTTGGTGGTATTAATTACATTCAGTGTTGTGCCACCTTCACTACCATCCATTAACAAAATTCTTTCCCCATCTCAGAGTGAAATTCTGCACTAAGTAAGCATTAACTTCTATTCCCCATCCCCAGCCCTGCCCTTGATAACCTGTATTTTAATTTCTGACTCTATGAATTTGCATATTCTCATTATTTCATATAGATGAGATCATATAATATTTGTCCTTTTATTTCTAGCTTATTTCATTCAACATGATGGCTTTAAGATTTGGCCATATTGTCTCATGTATCAGTATTACATTCCTTTTTATGAAGAACAATATTCTATGTATATACCACATTTTGTTTATCCATTCGTCATATGATGGACGCTTCAGTTGCTTCCATCTATGGAAATTGTGAATAATGCCACAGTGAACATTGGTGTGCAAATATCTGTTCAAGTCCTTGCTTTCAATTCTTTGGGATATATACTTGCAAGTGGGATTTCTGGGCTATATGGTAAATCTATAATTAACTTTCTGAGGAAATGCCAAACTGTCTTCCACAGCAGCTGTATCATTTACATACCTGCTAACAATCAGAGTTCTTATTTCTCCATGTCCTCACAAACACTTGTTATTTTCCATCTTCTATATAGCTAATGTTTTTGAGCATCTTTTCATGTGCTTATTGGCTATTTGATTACCTTCATTGCAGAAATGTCCATTCAAGTCCTTTGCTCATTTTTTAATTAGGTTGTTTGTTGTCTTTTTGTTTAGTTATAGGGGTTCTTCGTATATTCTGGATATTAAGCCCCTATCAGATATATGGTTTCTAAATATATTTTCTCCTATTCTGTAGGTTGTCTTTTCACTTTCTTAATAATGTTCTTTGATGCATATCCCCTTTGAGACAGAGGCAGTATCCTCAGGAGATTAACATTCCAATAATTTTGCCTATAAAATAAAAGTATCTTGAGATTTATGTCCTATTCAAAATCTAATAATAAAATCTATATTTCTGTGCTTATTTGAAATTTCATTTTCACTTATTTTTCCATGATCGCTTTTAATCAAATTAACTGGTTTTTGAACAGATTTTGTATATAATTAAGTCATATCTATTTATCCTGGGAGTTGTTCAGTTCCTACAGAGAAACAAAGCAGCTGTCAGAAAATGAAAAGGGTAAATATCTATAATCTGGGTAAATATTTTTAAGCAGTCCTCTAGATCTGGGAGGCACACCAGAAAGTTCAGCAACACCCTTTTATGTAGATGACGCTTTGAATGGGACCCACTCAAGATCGCATACACAGAGTGAGTGGCCTCACTGATTCTAGACTTCAAAAACCTACTCCTAATTCAGTTCTATTACAAAAACAATTACAAGGAAACTTTGTAAATGGTTAGAGTTCTCATTGTTTCAGGCTGTAAAAACTGGGTCTATTATTCCCTTGTTTTTAAAATCATCATATTTTGATTTGGTTTTCATAATATGAAAATATGTATTCGATATTATAATATAATATATGGAAAATTTCTGAGATGCCAGAATCTTCTACAAAAGAGACATGAAAGTTCATAGACCCTTAATGGCCATTTTAATTTTTTCTTCATATGAAATATTTTGGTCAACACCTACTCTTCTTTTGTCTGAGTAGAGGAATGCAAAACAGTCTATTATATAAAGGGTGGTTATGTATTATTTAGAACTTTTCCATTGTGTAAAGACTCCATTACTTCTACTTAGGGAAATAGTTTAATAATATGTTCATTGGCTTCAGTTTCTTATGATATGCTTTTTTGTTGTTGTTGTCAAGCTAGGAATTTGTCCTAATAACTAACAAACAAGCACCCTGCCTATTATTTAATGTGCCCTACTATAATCATTTATAGAAAATTATAATTTCCTATGTATATGAGAAGTTGTATCCTTTAACCTCTGGCTGGGTGTTTGATATGTGCATTTGTAATTATCATACTAGAGTTCTTAATCCAGCATGTCAGAAACCAAAAAGATTTCAGTGTTGAGAGAGAAATTTTTTGTGTGTGTGACTAGTAAATGAGAAAAGGGAACCTACTACAAACTGAAGATTGAACTACGTTTCCAAATATTTTAATATAAGTTAAGTTCATTGCTTTTTAAAGTATCTGTCATTTTACTTAATGAGGAATCCAATTTTTTATAGTATACTAGATTTGAATAAACCTGACTTAACAGAAATGAAAACACAGTGCCAGTAGAATGTCTTTCGTTTTTTCTTTATATTTGAAAGATCTCCTTAGATATTATCACACTGTACTAGAATAGTTTTCTGCTGTTCTCTTTCTCAGAAAATACAGGAGGTTGAATGTAAATTGAACAGGAAATTGTGAACATTGTGGCTTTCAGTATGAATACATGTCTTCTGCAACTAAATTTGAAACAAAAGAGACACCAGTCTGTACCACTCTTTATTCACATTTTGTTGTTTAATAGTTTAAATCCAAATGAGAGCATTCTCCATTGGGACAATATGATAACTAGTAGGTTCCCATTCTCCTTAACTTAATTACACTAATTAATCCCAATAGTATGATGCTGAGAGTATGGCCTATTACACAATATAAAGTCTGTTCCTTACTCCCTCAATATATAGATTCATTAGCTTGTTGAAAAGACTTTATAAAATACTTCCTCCTTAGTCAAACTCAGTCACAGTTTTCTCAGGACAATACTTTACAGGAGGAACTATCATGCCACTCTACTTTCGATACTGTTAAATTCTTTGACACTTTGTGGGGAGGTCTTCTAAGAGCTATGGATGATTGCAAGAAATCTCAAGCTTTGATTCCTCTAGCTTTATTAGTTTAACTGCAAATGCTAAACTGCAAGGCATTTTATCATCATCTCAAAAGTCAGGGATATTGTGGCATCAAAATACGGAGCAAATTTTATTTTTAAAATCTTCTGCAATTGAACGCAATTCTGTGTTTATTAAAGATCTGTGTCATATTAGAAAAAAATTGGCAATTGGAGGGGTCACCTCTAACATAAACAGACTAATTCAAGAACCAAGGACATGACAGTATTAGAGGAGAACTATGTTTAATCAGACCAAGGGTAAGCCAGTGTTTGAGGTAAGAATGAAAAAAGAGGAGCTAAATGATTCTTTTTCCTACTCCCTTCAAGCTTTATTACCATTTATCAGTTTAGATTTTGAAGGAAAGAGAATAGTTATTTGGAGAGCTTTGAATCTGCTTCGATAATAGAAATGGGATTGCTCTCACCTATATAGTTTTTCATGGACACAGCACCCCCAAATAACCAGGGAAGAAGCAAACCTTTAAACTTTTTATATGAACTTAGTAGAGCATATCAAGTTTTCTCCATCAGGACCTCCAGGACCACGTGCCCTATATTATCACTGCCATCCCTTGAAACATTCTAAGCCAGTGAGAATTCCTTGGCAAACTGTTTTTATCAACTCTTTCCATTATTTCCAAATAAAACGAGTGAGAAGTAATTAAATGCCAACATTAGAATAATCATGCCCCATCTTAGTGCTAATGAATTAGCTACAAAAGCACCTATTGGTTTTACTAACCCAGTCATTATAAACCATGTGTTTTGTGTTCCTGAAGCTATTCTATAAATCTGAAGTGATCTCTATCATATTTAACAAATTAAATATTCTGTTCCTGAATGTGATAAGAAAGAAAAACAATCACAAAGTACCATTAAGATTCATATTTGGCTTTGACCTTATGTATGAAGAATAGATATTAACTAATGATTTTCTCCATATCCAAATTTGCACACTCATCTTGATTCAGATACAAACATACTAACTGCTTGGAATTAGGACCATCTCTAGGTAACCTAAGAGATGAGGTCATTCTGATTTTATTTGTGACCACAATGACAGTTACAGAGCTAATTTAAAAAATATATGTATATGTGTGTATTTATTATATTGTATATGCTATATATGTATATATAACCCTATATCGTATGTCCCAAATATCTATCCATCAGTTGATCTATCCATATATGTTTAATTCCTATCTTCCAAGGTCATGTCATGCATACATATGACAGATATAATTGCTATCACATTTAACAGTGCCTGGAAAGTGGTAAGAGAAGGAAGCAAATGCAAAATATACATATGTGACTCTTCTTTCCCCAGTCACTACTATCCTTGGCTTTCTTTAAACCATGTGAGAAAAAAGTGATCGCATCATTGGTCTCTCAGCCACACCAGTTATGTCCTAGAAATTTCTCTGTTCACCTTACAGTGGGTGCTCACCATTAAAAATTATCTTCCCTGGCCCCTCTTCCCCAGAACTTGCTGCAGTCTTTTTTGTTGTTGTTTTTGTTTGAGTGTTCTGATGGTTTACTTGCTAATAATGTAAGCTTCTGTGCCATTTCTCTCGAGAATAGTCTGATGTCTTAGAATTCTTAAAACAGATATGAACTGGGCCCTTCTTTTTGGTGAGTTCTTTTTGGGTGTCTACCCCGACTACAATGGGATCCAGTGATATTTTCTCAAACTGAAAGGCAAACAGTTTGTCAAACTCATTTGTTGCAACAGCCCTCTGGAACCAGATCATTATATCTATGATTACCAACACAGCTAAACTTTTAACAGGAGTCTTGCTATTTTTAAAAAATGAAATAGTGTAAATATGATTCAATAAACGGTCATAAGCTAATGGAAAAATCACATAAAGCGGTGGTCTTGACACAAATTGGATGGGTTCAAATTCAAATTGGACTATTGACTAACAGTGTGACCCTGGGAAAATCACTTGACCTCCATCAGTTATCCTCAAGAAGTGGACATTTATCTCATAGAATTTCTGTGAAGATTGCATGATTTAATGAACATCAGTGTGTAGCATACAGTCTATCACATAGTAAGTGTTCAATAAACCTGATACTATGGCCATACAAAGGAAGGTATCTCAGAAGAAATTGCATGAGGTAGAAAAGAAGGGCATAAATCACATAATGCAGAGTAATATATAAGATTGTCTGCCATGTGTGACTAAGTTCTTCAATTTCGGTGTTCATATGTAAGCAATTCAAATTCCTCTTTTATTTTTCTCTAAACAATTAATTTAGGATTGTAGGCCTTTTTTCAATATATAAAGCACTGTTGGACCACTCTCTTGAAATTTTCATCTTGAATTCCAAGTGAATGAGGTCTGAAGAGTTTTATTGTATACTTTCCGTTATGAAGGTTAACAATGAAAAGCATACCAAATACCATTTTTTTTTAATTATATGAAGAATTTTCTTCAGAAGTATCCTCAGAATTCAGTCTCAAGACTTATGTTTGTGCTCATTTTCTTTTCATTATGCTTTTATTCTGTTCTTTAATTTTATTCTTCTGGAACATTTATAGTCGTCTAACAATACCTCTTCACGGCTGCAAAAGGAGGATATGCAAGTGTTAATAATGAGTTGCCAGTAGTTAATCTTAAGTCTTCCTTAGTTTGCAACAAGCATTGGATACCTGCCGGGAGGTGCCAGTGGAGACGTGCTGAGATAACAGCTCTGCTCATAGTCCTTTCAAATATATACTAATTCCACTGTGTTGTGTGATTAACAAAAGAAAAGACAGGTTCATGGTTTGGAAATTTGAGGTAAGGATTCTTTTCTTCTCTGCTTCAAAACAAGGAATAAAGCCCCTAAAAACGACTTGGTTAAAAATTTTCTCTCCTTATTTAGATTTTAGTAATATACATTCCTGCAGTTACGAGGGAGACAGGGGTCTGAAGTGCCTCAGCCCACATAAATAATTGTGTATATCTACAAATATTTACAGGAATATTTAAGTAAAAATAAAAATAAATCATTTGGGTTGGTGAGTAAGGTAAAGTTACAATGGCAAGAAAAGACATCTCAACAGAAAAGCAGTGGGGATGACTAAGTAGCTATATTGGGAAGTAATAAAAAGAGAAATAGGGCATGCACATAACCAGTGAATGGAGGTAACGGAGAGCCACACTACTCCATGTAATGGGAAAGCTATATGAACACTGGGGCTGTGTGAACATTTTGCCTCAATTCTGATATTTAGAAAGGAAATCTGAAAGACTGGCTCCCTGTTTATTTAATTAATGTTTAATACATGAATGTCAAAGGGGTCTTTATATCTGTTACTCCCCAGTAGTGACCAAGGTACTCTTTGACCCTGTGGTGATTTGGATGTGTTTCCTTGCTGTTCATCCAAACTTACCAAGATAGAAAGCAGCTAAGAAAAATACTTGGGAAAGCAAGTGCATCCCAGGAAAGCAAGCCCACTCCAGCACTAATATATCACATATATTAGATATGCCACTGACCTCCCATTAAAAGGCTAAAAACTAGCACACATGGACTAGTGGCTTGATAATTGAGTAAAGATAAGGACAGGATCTTCTCAGCAGGCTCTGTAATAAGGAAAGATGCTGTAGCATTAAAGCAAAACAAGAATAAATACTATCTCCCATTTTATAGTGTATGGTGAGAATTTCACATCCAATAAAATGTTGAAAAGATGGCTTTATAGGTTTTTATAGGAAACTAGAAATGCTTGAAGATGGATCTCTAATAGTTTGACATCTATATCATAAAGAAAAGAGTGTGTTCCTACAAAACATTTATTGGTAGCAACCAAACACATTGAGTACAAAGATGTAAAATACACACTATTGACTAAACCTTAACTTTTCATACTGTAGTTATTGTTTAGGAATTTGGAAAAGATAGGAGGTGATGGTGGAAAGGATAGGGTCTGAAAATGAATATTGTTGCCTAAATTTTCTAATTTTATCAGCTATCACCACAAAAAGTTTTCTTAGACTCCTTTTCTTCTTCCTCCCTCCCTCCTTTCTTCCCTTCCTCATTTATTTTCTCCCTTCCTTTTTATTAAATCTACTCCATTCAGTTATTTTAACCTGGAATGCCTTAATTAAATTTTGAGCTGGGTTCTACTATTGAAGCATCAAGTTGCTCAGTTGCTCTAAAAATGATTAAAGATGACTTGTCTGGAGCAACATGGTTCAAAAGATTCAGTCTGGAGAGAATAGCAAACACTGAGCTTCTCATGTCACTTTCTATCACTGAAGTGTGTGCAGTAGATGCTTCATTACTAGAATTCTCTTCTCTTTATCATTGACGAAGATAAGCAGCATTAGCAAAGCAGGACATATTAGCTCTCTTTAAACAAACACATCAATCTTGCGTTTTCATGTTCTTAGTTCATTTTGGAGTGATGGTCTGAATTCACAGCTTTTTTGTGAGGATAGGATTCAAACAAGATCAAAAACCTGGGTGAATGACATTATGGTGCAATTATTTTTGGAGAATAAACAATAACAGAGATATGAAGAACTAGAATTCCTAGTAGAAAATAAAAACTGTTATGCAACTAAATATGGTATTAAATAAAATTTTATTATTTATAACAGTGGACAATCAACTGCTAATATTCTGTTGCTTCTTGTTTAATGTGTTCTTTTCCTAATGTTTTTCAAATATTGAAATGAATATGTAACAATTGAAAAAGAGCAAAACAGGAATTCAGAAATTAAGAAAGATTGAAGAAGAGAATAAAAATTACTCATACTTTGATCATTTAGGGATATCTACAATTACCATGTTGCATACATTCCCCTTCTGTATCTTACTTTGAATAACAGATGCCATACTGTATTACTGTTTTTATTAAAAATTCATAAACTCCATTTATATACCTTTTTAGTATTCCAAAATAATTAGTTTAATTCTATCTTCTTAAGCATTCAGTTAATCCCTTTTTAGCTTTTATAAAGGGATGATGACTACCATCATACATCCATATATATTTCTGATTACTTCCTTAAATTATGAGCACTTTTTAGCTCCTTATACATATTTTCAAATTGTTTTCACAAAAAAAATTAACCATTAACTCTCCAAGAAGCAATGCTCATTATGTGACACATATGATAAGATTAAAAAGTTTCATTACAAGCAAAGAAAAGGAAGAAAAGAAAAACTTAGTAAAACACTCTATCATATTTTAATATGAATGTTTTAATTTGTGTTTAAACTTTTACCAATCCCCCTTTTTCTTCTGATTGGATCTACTTCTCCCTTTTGTTATTTAAATCCAGAATGCCTTAATTAAATTTTGGGCTGACATTGAGTATTGAAGAATCAAAGATGCACTATGTATTATTGCCATGTTGCACGTATGTATGCTCACTACGGGTAGGGTATTCTAAAGCAATATGGGAAATGCGATGGGAATATCTAAAGGGCAAAAAAATTTTAAACTTTATTCTCAAGTTCAACACTCAGGTCACATAAGAGTTTCCTGTGTGAGTGAGTGTTTAGGAGTGGCTAAATCATTTAATGAAACGGATCCTAAAAATTTGGCATTCCCAGATGCCCAAGTAATTCCTTTCTGGGTAAACTATGAATTCCTATCGAAACATCTTTAAATAGAATTGTTGTTAAAAAAAATTCACTATGAAATTTTACATGGGCTTCCTGAAGAATGCTAATTTTGATGAGATCTGTCAAATTGGTGTGACCAGAACATAAATTTGAATTAAAGTGAATATCCAGGAAGGCATGAAAGTGGAATATGAAAGCCAAAGATAAAATACTAGAAATAAAGCTTATTGAAATAAAGTTTACAATTACATCTCAGGGTACTATGAGTACATTTAAGTAAGATTAGTGAACCACTCTCAGCAGTTTTTGAGGGATGTGGAGACTGGGACAGGTTCCAGAAGATGGGCAACAAACTACATCGAATAACAAGTAAAAGAGGTTTGATACTGAAAATCACAGACTGGTGAGCTTTAGGTCAATTTCTAAGAGGAGTTCAGACCACATTGTTAAAAGAATGGTTTAGCATAACATGAAAGATGAATCAGTGGTAACTAGGTTCCATGTGAATAGTCCAATTTCTTTTATACAGTTTATAAATTATTAGGTCATGAAAATGTGGCAAGAAAATAATGTTGCAACATTAGATAGGAGTTTGAGAAGATTTCTTATGTTTATGGACAACATGGATAAATAACAAGTAGATTATTAAAAAATTATATCTTTATTTATGTAATTAAAAAACAAACTAGAAGCATATCTATTTGAAGGAAAATTTATAATAAAGAGCCTTATGTAAAATTACAATGAAAAATTTTTAATGATATAATCTGCAATATTTTAGGCATATAAATATTTGTTTAACAAATATTAAAGCAAAACACTGGGGGCACAGTCATCAATATGCTGATTATGTACAAGTGGGAAGATATTCTTTGATTAGTTGGAAAAATTATGAAACTAAAAGATAATGATAGGCTAAACAGATGATTAACCATAAAATTATGACTTTTAAAATTTAATTATATTTCTAGTGATTAAGCAATAAATGCTCATTACTATCTACTAGGCCTAGACTGGCATTACTTGGCTTGATTCATTAAATTAATTTTTTTTCCAAAACTTGCCTTAAGCTAATCTTCTAGAAGTTAATCTCCCAGAATAAAACTAATCATTTTCTCCCTATTACCTTAAGAATCTTATAAGCATAATGGTTTCAGTTTTATTTGATTTATAGATTAACTGGGGAGCAATTGACAACTTTACAACATTTAGCCCAGAGCATGTTATATATTTCCATTTATAAAAGTCATTTTTGTAAATAAGTACAATTTCGTAGTTCTCTTGAATGTCATTATATTTCCTTTTTAAGTTTCTTGGTAGGATAATTATATTTTCCATTGGTATTGTGAATGAGAGTATTCTTCCATTGTCTTTGATAATTGATTTTTATTACATTGTGGGAAATTATATTGACTTTTGGCTATAATTCAATTGACTTATTATCTTATAAGTCCAATACATTTTGAGTTGATTGTCTTAGATTCTTTTATTTACAATTCTATATACAAGGTGCAATTAAAACTAATAGAGCAGATGAAAGGGTTATAGCTTAGGTCTAACAGCAATTATGAAAATTACTTTATTACTTTAGTCACTTTTTCATTAGTATATATTAGGAATTATTAAGTGTCAGGCACTAATCTAGGTGGTGAGGATACAACAGTGAAAAAGATGTCAAAAATCCCTACTCTCATGGAGTATACATTATAGTGAAAAAACAGACAAAACACATCCATGCAAAATGAGTAAAAAGTGGATAATGTCAGATTTGGTAAATGGAGATAATGGAGAAAATAGAAGCAGTGGAGAGAGAGAGAGAGTGCCATGAAGGAGTCCAATTATTAAAAAGGGTGCCAAGATGATTATCCCTTGGAAAGTGATCTTCAGTTAAGTGAGGGAGCAAGCCATGAGGCTGTCTCGTGGAAAGGATTCCTGGCAGAGGAAATGCCAAGGTTACGAGGTGGGAGGAAATTGTTACAGTGAGGTGATCCCTCCAGTGTGGGAAAAATGAAGAGAGTAAGTGGAAGAGGTAAAAAAGGTAACATAGGGCAAGATCACACACAACCTTTTACAACATGGTAAAGAATTTTTATTTTACTCTGAGTAAGAAGAAAATCCATTTGAATATTTTGAGCAGAGGAGTGACATTACCTGACTTTTTAAAATCCTCATTCAGTCAATAGTTTGTAGTGGGCAAGGTTTGAAACAAGGAGACCAATGAGGAAAAAGTAAGGAAATGGTTACAATTTTCTAGGTGAGGGATAATGATGGCTTGAAGCAAAATGAAAGTGCTTCAATATCTCACTATTAAGCCATAATGAGAAATTTCTAGATTCAAAACTTATTTGAAGGTAGAGCTGATGGAATTTGTTGAGAAAATGGATGTGGGGTGTCAAGAAATGTAATGAAGAGGTTTATTATAAATTTGAGAGTCTAATATTAGAGGTTGACCAGTCCTTGTTTGCATTTTAAGAACTCCAAGGTGAGGTTGATGATAATGCTGTACTAGCCTTCATTCTTACTTGTGATATTTCATTCATTTTTGGATATCTTAATTTTAAAGGATTATGGAATAACTGAAAACTGCTCAGAGGAGTGTCTCCAAGGTGATGAAGAGCACTGGAATTATATTATATGGACTATACTTTAAGGAGCAATTGATGTCTAACCCAATGACTGGAAGGGTCAGGTAAGAAATAACAGCTTTTTCAAATAGATTGTGTCATGTGGAAGAAATATTAAGTTTTTTAAAAATGGACCCTGTGAGGCAGAGCTACTATCTGATGAATGGAAGTTTGAGGGACACAGATTCTAGCTCACTATAGGTCTGAATTGTTAAAAGTAAGGGCTGGGACATGGAATTCATCACTGTTCAAGGTATTCAAGCCTATTTTTAGAGGGCAGCTTAGTATTGATGTTATAGAAGGCTTCCAGTGTCAATTGTGAGACCCTTACAAACTGAAGGTATATCTGAGTTATATTATAAAATCAAGTTCCATTACTCCATTTTGATGTCGAGAATACTTACAGCAGGCTATAAGGGAAAAACAGACATTTCGAAAGTTTATTATCTTGACAAACTAGACAAGGTAATCATTTTAAATGACAATTTTTATCTTTTACAAAATAGAACTATCAGTAAAATTGCTTCAGATAATGCTTGTTATAACAATGTAATTTATATTCTATTTAAGGCAAAAAATTACACAAATCAAATTTTAAATTTTACTCTCATGAAACTCTCAAATACTCCCATCTGATTTTGAAAAGTTAGAAGTTCGTATCAAACTTGCATAAATATTTTCTATTCGTAGTATCTTATTACATTAATGAATTATTATATGAATAGTAACACAATATTTGTATGTCTTCATAATTATATTTGGAAAATCACATGCTTTAGTTTGCACAAGTTGAAAAAAGTCTGCATCTATATAGGAAATTAAAAGTTTTAGCAGATTCACTATTTATGGTTCAAATAATTTTAAGGAACCAACTTATTCATTCTTGGTTACTGAAAATTCTGTACTTTGCATCCCCTGGGGTGCAGACTTAGCTCAGAATGTGATTAAGAGAAACATATGTCTAAAGCATGATGCACCTCAAGTATTCTGTTTTCCTTTGCTTTGCCTGGTGTCCCTGTCTGAAACATTACAAGTTTCCCAAGGTTTCAGCCTCAAAACTTTTCTCCCTCTAATCTTTTTTTTTTTTTTTTTGGGGGGGGGTGGTTAACAAATCCTCTTGTGAGGAACACTTGCAAAGAGGTATTGTAAAGAGCAATACCTAGCAGAGACCCGACACTAAAGGATGAAAATTTCAATATGCTGAAGAAGGAAGGCATAATTGTGGAGGCATGGCTGTTAATGGGTTTTGCCCATTTTCTAATTAGATCATTTTTAACCACTGATGTTTGTGAGCTCTTTATATATTCCCGATACTGGCCTTTGGTTGGATGTGTGGCTTGCAATTGTTTTCTCCCAACTTTTAGTTTGTCTTTTTCATCCTCTTCATATGAGGCTTCTCAGAAAAAAAAAAATGTTTTTAATTTTGATGCAATCCAATTTATCAATTTTTCCTTTCATGAATCATATTTTGGTGTCAAGCCTAAGAACGGTTTGACTAGCCATAAGTAATAAAAAATTTTAAGGCTTTTATTTAGCTTTATAGTTTACATTTAAACCTGTGATTTATTTCAGTTATTTTTTTAAATGAGGCATTTAAGTCAAGTTGTGTGTGCATGTGTGTGTGTGTGTGTGTGTGTGTTTGACTGTGGATGTCCATCAGTTTCTTCCATTTAACCTTTTGAGCATATTTGTATGGATCTAGTTCTGAGTTTTCTATTCTGTTTTATAGATCTATGTGTCTATTCCTCTGCCAGTTGCTCTGTCTTTATTCTTCTAGATATGTAATAGCATGCAATTATTGAGGAAATTTATTCCTCCCACTTTCTTTTTCTTTTTCAAGATCATTTAGGCTATTCTATGGCCTGTAACTTTCCATATAAATTATACAATAAGTTGGTCTATTTCTACAAAAAACCTTTCTAGGATTGTGAAAGGATTGTATTAATCCTACAGATCAATTTGGGGAGAATTGACACTATCTGGAGATTTCCAATACATGAACACAGCATGTCTCTCCATTTACTTATGTTAGCTTTGATTTCTTTCATTAACATTTTTTAATTTTCAATGTACAGATCCCATGCATAGTTTGAGAAGTATATACATATTTTTTCATTATTCTTGGAGCGATGTTAAAAGGTGTGTTTTTAATTTTGGTTTCCACATCCTCAATGTTAGTGTATAGAAGCTTGACTGATTTTTGCAGGCTGGTCTTGTATTCTGTGACCTTGCTGAACCCACTTTTTAGTTCTGGGAGTTTTTCATAGATTCCTTGAGATTTTCTGTGTAGATAATAATGTAATCTGCAAATATAGGCAGCTTTATTGCTTCCTTTCCTTTCTTATGTGAATGCCTTCTTTTCTTTCCTTTTTTTTTTTTTTTTTTTAAATTATTGCAATAGCTACAACTTTCAGTACCCTATTGAATGAAAATGTTGAGAGTGGACATCTTGCATTGTTTCCAAAATTAGGAAGAAAGTACTTTGACTATTAAGGATGATTTTAGGTGTAGGTTTTTGGTAGACATTCTTTGTCAAGTTGAGATAGTCCCTCTATTCCTAAATTTCTGAGAGGTTTTATTATTAAATTGTTGTTGGATTTTGTCAAATGCTTTTTCTGTACCAAATGATAGAATTAAAAGTGATTTTTCTTATTCAATTTGTTGATGAAGTTTTTGAATAATGAACCAGTCTTCCCTACATGGAATAATTTTGCTTGTTCAAGAGGTGTAATTCTTTTTATACATTGTCAGATTCAATTTTGTAATATTTTGTTGAGAATTTTTTGTACAAGTTCATGAGAGATATTGGTTTGTAGTTTTGTGGGTGTTGTCATACTGCATTTTTCTTGTTTTTTTAATCAGTGAAATGCTGTATCTATAAATGAGTTTTGAAATGTTGTCTCTTCTATTATCTGAAAGAGCTTGTCTAAATTTGGTGCCATTTTTTTTCTTGATACATTTCTGGTGAAACCATCTGGGCTTGAAGACATCTTTTTCAAGATTATTAAAATTACAAATTTAATGTCTTTTAATGGCTGCAGGTTCTGTATTGATACGTCCTATTTTCTTCCTGATATTGGAGACTGTGCCACTCTCTTATAGTTTTGTGATTTCATCAACTTTATTGATTTTTTCAATGAACCTGCTTGTTTCAATGATTTTTATCTAGTGTCTTTCTGTTTCCAATGATGTTGATTTCTGTTCTTATATTTATTATTACATTTCTTCTGCTTTCTTTGTGTATCCTTTGTTCTTCTTTTCCTAGAGTCTTGAGGGAGGGATTTAGATTATTAATTTGAGACCTTTCCGCATCTCTAATGTAAGCATTTTAGCGGTATAAATTTCCCTCTTAATACTACTTTAGCTAAATCCCACTCATTTTAGTATGTTGTATTTTCATTTTCATTCAGTTATATTTTTAAAAATTTACTTTGAAACTTTCTTTTTTACCCATGGATTATTTAGAAGTATATTGTTTAAAGGTCTACATGTTAGAGATTTTCCTGTTGCCTTTCTATTTCTGTTTTTCAGTTTGACTCCTTTAAGGTCAGAGAATACACTCTGTATAATTTCAATTATTTTAAATGTGCAGAACCAAGATATGGTTCCATCCATCTTGGTGAATGTTCCATGGAAGCTTGAAAACATGTATTCCGCTCTTGTTGAATACGGTGTTCTATATATGTCAAACAGAATCTGTTAGTTGTTTGTGCTGCTCAGATATTCTATATTCTTGTTGATTTGCTGTCTAGGGGTCCTATCAGTTGCTGAGAGGGAATATTGAAGTCCCCAACTATAGTTGAGATTTTGGCTATTTCTATCAGTTTGGTTTATGTATTTTGAGGCTCTGTTGTCAGGTCATACACATTTAGGGTCATTATGCCTTGCTGCTAGGTTGATCTTTTTCTCATGCCCCCATTTGTCTTTAGGAATTTTCTTGAGTAGGAAGCCTACTTATCAAATATTGCTTTTCTGAGTAATGTTTGCATCTTATATCTTTTTCCATCCTTAGACTTTCAAACTACCATTGTCATTCAATTTAAAGTTTCTTTTAAACAGCATATAGGTGGATCATGTCTTTTTCATCCACTATGCCAAACTCTGTTGTTTTCTTGGTTTATTTAGATCATCTATATTAAAGTTAATTATTGATGTGTTACCATTTATGTCTGTCATTTTATTATTTGTTTTCTGTTCCAGAGGCAACATTTAGGTTTTATTCCTCTGTTTCTCTTATTTTCCCTCCTTTAAGTTAGTTAAACACCTTTACAATTCCATCTTGATTATTTAGTGTTTTTGAGTGTAACTTTGGTAGTTTCTTTAGTAGTTATGCTGTTTATTACAATATATGTATATGACTTGTCACAATCTACTGGTATCAACATTTTACCACTTTAAATGCTGTTGTGGAAAATTCGGTCTCTTCCCCACTTTCAAATATGAATTGCTTTAACCATATATGATGTTATAATTTTGTTTAAATTATCAAATATGATTTATAAAACTCATAAGAAAAAGGATCTTCTATTGTATGTACTCATATTTCTGCTTTTTCCATTGTTCCTTCTTTCTTCCTGATGTTCCAGTATTATTTCTATTTGAAGAATTTCCTTTAATCTTTAAGGTTAGGTCTGCTAGAAACAAATTCTTTCAGTTTTCCTTCTTATGAGAATGTCTTAAATTTCCCTTTCATTCCTGAACTACAGGTTCATAAGATATAGAATTCACAGTTGACAGTTCTTTCTTTCAGTACTTGAAAAATGTGATGCCATTCCTTATATCCTCCATGATTTTAGAAGAGAAACACACTGTAATTAAAATTGGAGTTCCCTAAAAGTACTTTGTCACCTACCTTGGGTGCTAGCAATACTTTTTCTTTGCCTTTAGTTTCCGGGAGATTTATTATGATGTGTCCTGGTTGGATTTATTTGGATTTATCATATATGGGATTGTATCAGCTTCTTGAATCTGTAGGTTTGTGTCTTTTGCCATTTTTTTTTTTCTTTTTCTTTTTTTTTTTTTTTTGTCCCACTCCCTCTTCATTCTCTACTTTTGGGCCTCCAAACTATGAATGTTGAATTACTGTTGTTTCACAGGTCCCTGTGGCTCTGTTCTTTTTTCCTTTTTCTTTCTTTCTTTCTTTCTTTCTTTAGATCTGTTTTCTCTGTGCTTTGCAGATTGGGTGATTCTATTGATCCATCCTAAATTTACTGATTCTATACTCTGTCATCTCCTCTATACTATTGAGTCCATCCATCTTTTTTATTGCTGATATTTTACTTTTCTACTGCTGTTTCTGTTTGGTTCGTTTTCATAGTTCTACTCCTTTGTTGAGATTTTCTGTATTTCATTTGTTTTAAGAAAATTTGTAATTTATTTTTGAAGCATTTTTATGATGGATGCTTTAAAATCCTATCAGGTCCATGGAACCAAAGGCTTCCTAGGCTAGACCATTTGTTGTGGTCTCTTTTGCCAGTGCCTTCCATCTGCCTGGGCTCTGAGGGGAACTAAGTCTCAGGGATGATGGGAAGGAGAGTGCTTCCCCTGGTTGCCATGTGTTAATTGGGTTCATAATTGGTCCCCTTTGTTCTTTTAACAGGCCAGTCTGATGTTTTAGCAGGGCGTTTTTTGGACTGCAGAGAGGAATGGGCCTACCTGTGCCACTGTTTGTTGCTAAATTGGAGGTCATGAAATGCTGGATTTTTGTTGCCTTTCTCTATTTGATGAAGGTATGTATGACACCCTGATACTGTGTTATTCCTTTAGCCCTGGGGTTCCAAATAAATTTACATACTTACCACTTTTCAAAGATGTCCCTCAGTTGACTCTTGCATTATTTCTAGCTTTTACAGTTTGTGATTAGTGGAGAGGAGCAGTGCAAAATGGTTCTATACTATCTTATGCAGACAGGAAGTCACAATTTACTTTTAAAATACGTCAGAATAAACAGATTCATGTATGTATATACATATATATATATACACTGTACTGTATTATATGTACAGTAATCTAACATATAGGGAGGATAGTTATCATTAAAGATCCCTATCCCCTCCAAGTCCCCTGGTAACATATATGCTAGAATCTGACTCTATGAGTTTTTTTATTCTAGTTGTTTCAAATCAGTGGGATCATACAATTTTTGTTCTTTTGTTAGGACTTCATTCTTTTTATGGCTGGATAATATTCCATGGCATGTATACACTGCATTTTATTTATCCATTCAGGTGTTGAACACTTGGGTTGCTTTCATCTTTTGGCAGTTGTGAATAATGCTGCTATGAACATCAGTGTGCAAATATCTGTTCAAGACCCTGCTTTCAATTATTTTGGGTATATGTTTCATATTGAGATTGTTGGGTCATATGGTAGTTCTATACTTAACTTTCTGAGGAAACACTGAACTGTCTTCCACAACGCTAGCATCATTATACATTGCCAGTAGCAATAAATGAATGTTCCTATTTCTCCACATCCTTTCCAGCACTTATTTTCCATATTTTTTTTAAATGCAGCCATTCTAAAGGTGTGAAATAGTATCTCCTTGAAGTTTGGTTTGCATTTCCATGATGGCTAATGATGTTGACCAACTTTTCAGGTCCTTTTGGCCTTTGTATATGTGTTTTGTCCATATTTTAATTGGGTTGCTTGCCTTTTTGTTGTTCAGTTGAAGGATTTCTTTATATACTCTAGACAGTAATCCTTTATCATATATGTGGTCTCCAAATATTTTTCCCATTGTGTAGGTTGTCATTTTCTTTCATGATAAAGTTCTATGAGAAGCAAACAATTTTCATTTTTCGGAGGTCCCATTTAATCTATCTTTTTTTTCTTTTTTTGCTTATGCTTTGGTTTTAAAGTCTAAGAAACCATTGCCTAACACAAAGTCTTGAAGGTGCTTCACTACAGTTTCTTCTAGGAGTTTGATAATTCTAGCTAATATATTAATGTCTTTTACCCATTTTGAGTTGATTTTTGTATATGGTATGAGATAGAGGTCCTCCTTCTCTTTTTTGCAAATGGAGTTCCAGTTTTCCTAGCACCATTTGTTGAAGAGACTATTCTGTCCCCATTGAGTGGTCTTTGCCCCCTTATCAAAAATTGGTTGGCCAAAATTATGGGGGTTGATTTCTGTGCTTTCCATTCTATAACTGTCCTTGTGCCAGTACCATGCTGTTTTGACTACTGTGGCTTTGAAATAAGTTTTAAGATCTGGAAGTGTGAGTCCTCCAACTTCATTCTTCTTTTTCAAGAAAGTCTTAACTATTCAGGGCCCCCTACCTTTCCATATAAATTTGATGATTGGCTTTTCTATTTCTGTAAGGAAGGCTGCTGGAATTTTGACTGGGATTGTATTGAATCTATAAATTGCTTTGGGAATATTGATATCTTAAGAGTATTTAGTCTTCCAAATCATGAATGTGGAATATGCTTCCATTTATTTACTTCTTCTTTTATTTCTTTTAGCAATGTTTTACAGTTTTCTGTGTACAAGTTCTTTACATCTTTGGTTAGATTTATTCCTAGATATTTGCTTCTTTTAGTTGCTATTGTGAGTGGAAATTTTCTCTTGATTTCTTCTTCTGATTGTTCATTGCTTGTGTATAGAAATACAGCTGATTTTGGTGTTGATCTTGTACCCCACCACTTACTTAGCAGAATGCATTCATTATTTCTAGGAGCTTTGTTGTGGATCTTTCAGGATTTTCTGTAAACAGGATCATATCATCTGCAAATAGGGAATGTTTTACTTCTCCTTTCCAATTTGGATGGCTTTTATTTATTTTTCTTATGTAATTGCTCTGGCAAGAAGTTCCATTACAATATTGATGTTTAATCTATTTACATTTAAAATCACTACTGATTATATGGCCTTTCTTTTACCTTATTTCTGTAAGTCTTATACCTCTTTTGTTTCTCAATTCTGTTAAGCCTACTTTTGTATTTATTTGCTTTTTATGCATTGTATCATACTGAGTACCTTCTCACTTCTATCCAGGTGTGTTTTTCATCTATTTCCCTTGTGTTTACCATGAGGTCAAAATTTAACATCCTAAATATATAAAAATCTTATATGGTTTGATGTCAACTTAACTTCATATACTATTCCAATACCCTTCTGTCCCCACCATTTTTTTATACTTGCTTCCACTTCTATTTTTGTACATTGTATGTCCAAAAACTTACATTTATCACTTTATATGCATTTGCATTTTAACACCTATAGGAAGTAAGAAATAGTGTTATATACCAAACTTCTCAATACAATAATACAGGCATTTATAATTACCCAAAGATTACCCTTACCACAGGTCTTTACTTCCTATGCCCCTTGGAACCACTGTCTAGTGTCCTTTCCGTTCAGTCTGAAGAACTCCCTTTAGCATTGCTAGAAAGGCAGGTCTAGTGGTGATGAACTTCCTCAGCTTTTGTTTATCTGAGAATGTCTTAATCTCTCTTCCTCATTTTTGAAAGGGAGTTTCACTAAATATAAAATTCTGTACTGCCAGTTTCTTTCAGCACTTTATGTATTTCAATTAACTGTTTTCTTGCCTCCATGGTTTCTGATGAGAAAGTGGCACTCAATCTTATTGGGGCTCCCTTGTATATAACATGTTGCTTTTCTCTTTCAGCTTTCAGAATGCTCTTCTTATCCTTTGCACTTGAGTGTAATCAATATATGTCAGGGTGTATTTTTCTTCATGTTTATCCTATTTGGATGTGCATATTCATATATTTTGCTAAGTTTGGGAAGTTCTCTGTCATTATTTCTTTGAATATTCATTCTGCCTCTTTCTTTCTTCTTCTTCTGGGATTCCCATAAATGTATATTGATGTGCTTGATGGTGTCCCAGAAGTGTCAGGGTATTTTTACTTCTAATAATTCTTTCATTTTTCTGCTCCTCAGCCTGACACACTTCAAGTGTCTTGTTTTCAAGTTCACAGATTCTTCTTTCTGCAAGCTCAGTCTCCTCTTGAAACCCTCCTGGACATTTTTCCTTTCAGTTATTGTGGTCTTCAACACTAGTAGTTCTGTCTGTTTTTCTTTTGAAAATTTCTTTCTCTTTACTTAGACTCTCATATTGTTCATTCATTGTTTCCCTGATATCTGTAGTTTCTTTTCTGTATTTTCCTTTATCTCCTTGAGCATTGTTTTAAGGGCTTTATTCAATATATCCACATTCTCATCTTCTATATTGGTGTTTTCTGGATTTTTGTCCTGTTCCTTCAGATGGGCAATCATTTCCTCTTCTGTTGATTTTTCTTGTACTCTTCTTTTGCACACTGTAGATTTTAATATTTTAAAACAATAACACTGGCATTTATTCTCTGAGATGTCTGTTTCTTGATTTTTTAATGGCTGGTGATAAGACAGAGATTTTCTTGCACTTGAGCCTTCCTCCCAGGAAGGTCTGCCCAAGGAGAATGCAGTGTGCAGGATTTTCCCCTTCTGTGCCTGCATCTTCTCCTGGGTTTTTACCTGTTGTTTGTTTTGGATTTACCCTGTTAAAGGATTTGAGTTGTCCACTCTGTTTCCCAGGAAAGAGACCTCCCTCCCCTGAGTGCGTGAAACTAGCAGGCCTTTACCCCAGAGTCTTTGCCTCTATATTTTCTTGCACTCTTTTTTGTTAACTCAAGCCACTTTTGCCTGGAAGGTAAATTCAGGAAGGAGGGTCATTTGGGAGTGGACTTTTCCAAGTCAGTCTTTCCTGGCCAAAATAGGACTGGGGACACATGAAGGAGGCACAGACTGGCTCCAAATTGCCCTGGGGAGGGCATTGGGAAGGGCACCAGAAGCTTCTCAGATGGCTCCCCAAAAGCTGAGCTTTTCTAGTATGCCTAGAAAATACAGTTCTTCTGCTAACTGTCCCCAGCAGCCTTGAGGAGGCCCTGCATCTGTAAATCTCCACCGCCTCCACCACATCCATGGAAGGTTGAAACAATGGCTGCTGCTGCCTTTGTGGGACAGGGTTGGAATAATTGCTACCTCCGCCCTTCTCCTGAGAGGACTGAAATGATAGCATCCCTCAGAGCTGAATTCACACAAAAGCCATGATCAGTGCTCATTCATGCCTACCCCTGTTCTTGGGGAAGAGGAATTTTCTGTCACCAGCAGGCAGCCAGGGACTGGTATCCCTGAACCCCACAGTGGTCTGCCATGAGAGGAGGGTATGGGCACCCATGGAGAGAGCAATTTACAGTTCATAATGGTAATTTATCTCCCTCTTCCTCCCACTCTTCCCTGGATGCTGTACAGGGTTCTTCTGCCTCTGGAGTTTCAAAATAGCTGTTTCAGACAGTTCCTGACTGTTTAATAGATGTTTTGATGGGAGGACTTAGTCCTGCAGCTCCCTGCTCTGTCATCTTCCCTGGAAGTCTTACATGCCACTTTATATATAATTCCTGAAAGGAGTGATAAACAGAATAGATGATTGGTGAAAAATATGCATATTGCATAAAAATCTCATTTTTAGTTTCAGTTTTGAGGTCTCAAAACTCACTGTTTGTGAGTAGAACCTCTTCTCCCTGTCTTGACCACGAGGCTGCTGTGCCTGCCTTTGGCATGTCATTGCCTCTAACCTTTCATTTAAGAACCCCATGGAAACAGCTGGGGATGAAAGGGAAACTTCCCCAAGCCACAGAAATGTTTTAGGTCTACTTTTGTGCACTCTTGATTAACAATTTCCTGCTGAGCAGAAACATGTATTAATGTCTGTTTTCATTGTAGTCTATCACTGGGTAATAAGATTATACAGATGGAAGGTACAGCCCTCACCTACCTCTACCTACTGGAGGCTACCAAAGTTTGTCGAAGAAAATTCTGGCTGAGAGACACCACAGCTTAGGCCAGTTAGCACATGGCTTTACAGAGATGAAAAGGTGAGTGCATTGGCATATAATGCACCACTGATTTCAGTGCTTGTGAGGAGCCAGAGGAAGACAGAACACACCTACATGCAGGAACAAGTCAAAGTAAATTTACCTGAGCAACACTTCCCCATGTATGAATTGATAAAAAAAATTCTGGACAGAAAGAAGGCTCCTTGACACAATAAGACAGCCTCTTTTGCAGTTCCCCTAGAACCCTGTTTAGAAGGCTAAAGCAGCACTGAAAATATCGTGCGTGACTTGTGTCTAGATCTCTTTTGCAGCAAGTAAACCTATGTACTCTCAATCAAGACTGAGAGGAAGGAACGAAGGGGACAGATATGCTGTGTGGAAGAATGATCCTCTTTACTCCCAGCAGTCCTAAGGGAAAAATCACATCCTCTTTCTTTCCCCCTGTTGTACTCCCACTCCTCTCTTGTCCTTTAAAGGGATATATAAAACCACAGTGTTGTGTGAAAAGCATAGGATATTACAGATTAGAGGGGTTTATACTTGTAGCTTCTTTTGTATGAATTATCTTAATATCAAACCTAAGAAATTCTTCTCTAGAGTAAGGTAAAGACCTTTAGTGGAAAAACTTAGTCATATTACAGGTTTAATATCTATTCATAAGAAAATTAAGAACAATTAGTCTCATCACTCATCCAACAAATATTTGAGTGCCTATTGTATGTAAGACTTAAGAATGAGTAAAACTGAGCTATTATCTCAATTCCAAATGATATACCTTTAAGGAAAAGAGTTTGTTACTATTAGCATATTTAAAATAAAAAACCCTCTCATTGGGCACTTCAGAAAACTGATGAAGCTTTTTTTCTTGAGTAAACTATTTCTATTTACATCACTGTGAATAACCATATGATCTCAGCATATCCTTGAATTTATCTGGTATCTTGAATTCACTAGAATGAACCTGACCAATGACCATGGTTAAAAAAGAAGTTTGATGGCAACTTCTTAGAATAGAATAATTTACTTAACAACTTCCTTCCACTAATCTATTTCTATCTGATCTATGGCCACATATAGTTCCTGCTTTCTTTCTTTAAATTCTTCTTCATCTTGGGTTTTGGAACAAATGCAGTATATTTATATCTTGCCCAGATTGTCAACATTATTTTCAACATTCCAGTTGATAAAGTATTTAGTTTATTTGTGAGTTTGGGGTTTATTTATTTATATTAAATAATTTTGGTATGTTTTTGTAGCCTCAAGTACTCAGCCTTATCAACCAATGGATATAAATGAGGTCACATTAGCATTAATATGGAAATTCCACTGAGCTGTTTTTCATCTTTTATCTGCACAACCACAGCATCTCAGTTCCTGAAAAATCTCCCTAGGTAATACTGAGATTCCCTAGAGGTTGTTTCACATTTGTTCAATATTCATATTAGATATCAGGGAATTGTTGATTCCTCCTCCATGTCTCCACTAGTGATTGACTGTATTCATCATACCTTCTGGTTTGCCCTGATTGTGGTTATCTTGATGCAGCTCAGAACAAACCAAATTCTCCAAGACATTAAAAGACACTACTTTTGTTTCAGTCATTAAAATTACCTTCATGAAGAAATCAGACTCAAGAAGTTATATCTTATATTATTCATTTTATTGCATAACATTCTAGAAAAGGCAAAACTACAGGAACAATGAACAGATCAGTATTTGCCAGGGCCTGAGGATGGGAAGAAGGGTTGTCAACAAAGGACCACAAAGGAATTTTTTGTGGTCATGGTTGTGGAATAAATCTTGGGGATTTATTGGGGATACTCAACTCCATGCATCTATGAAAACTCATAGGCCTGTATAATAAAAAGTGTGCATTTTATTGCATGTAAATGATACCTTAATTTAAAAATATCTTTCATGAAAACATTTCCTTTAATTTTTGCCTAACTCCATAAAGAACTACAAATATTCCCTTTGGCTGAATTGAATGGAGGGGTAGGCATTTATAAACTGACACTTTCTAATCCCTTTGGCCTTATTGAACATATCTCAATACCCTTCTTTAGACAAAATCCTGAAGTTTTACATAAATCTATCATAGCAATAGGCTCCTTGTCTCAATGATTCCAACTCTTAATACACACACAAAATAGAAGTCTAAATTTCCCTAAATTCAGTAGGAATCAACCTTAGCTTCACTGAGAAAATTGTCCTTTAACAATATTCAGCCTTTAATCAGTAGGTTGCGTATATTTGTGTGCTTGATAGTGGCTCACAAATCTCTTAGACTTTTTTTCAAATTCTTTTTTCTTTCCACTCTTCAGCTTCAATCATTTAAATTGTCTTGTCTTTGAGATCATTGATTCTTTCTTCTGCGCACTGTACTCTTGAAACCCTCTAGGGAATTTTTTGTTTCAGTTATTGTTCTTCAATCCAGTATTTCTGTTTGGTTCTTTTTAAAAATGCTGATCCTTTTATTCAGATTCTCACATCATTCATTCATCATTTCCCTGATAACCTTTAGTTCTTCATGTTTCCCTTTATATCCTTGAGCATATTGATGATTTTTTTTTTTTTTAAGTCTTGTTCTAGTATATCTAAAGTCTGTTTTTCTTTGTTAATGGTTTCTGGATTTTTATGTTGTTCCTTTGGGTGAGCCACCATTTCCTATTTCTTTGTTGGCCTTCAAATCTTTCATTGTATGCTGAACAGTTTAATACATTAAAATGTCAATTCTAGGATTTAGTTCCTGAGCTCTATGTTCCTTAAAATTTTATCTATCTAGTATATGATGGAGATTTCCTTGAGTGGGAGGAGCTAACAAAATAACAAACACAAAATCACCTTTCACAGTCTTTGTAAATTGACTCTGCATCCACATGGTGCTTTCTTTCTGAGTGCAGCCCTCTTACAAGAGTATCAGTTTGAGGTGCCCTTCAACTTTTCTGAGCCTGATTCTTGTCCTGGGCTTATGTTTCTCATGGCCTTAGGAATTCTCTCATTTACAGAAATTTAAATGCCACCTCTACCCACTATGAAATTGATATTCTCCCCTTCCAAGGTGCTCTATTGTATGACTCAAAACAGGCAATCCTTTGCCCCAGGACACTTTGGCTTAATTATGTGTTAACACTGTTTTAACTGTCTGCAAGCTTCTTCTGCCTGCAAGGCAAGTTCTGGGAAAGTGAGCCAGAGAGGAGCTTGAGTGCTTGGTTCATTCTTTCAGGCTGCTTCCCAATAGGTTGGCACTGACAAACAAGCACCCCAGTATGTGCATAGGGAATACTTTGCTCCTTCTGGAACTGGGCCAAGGACTCACATGGGAGCAGGCTGACTCCACACCATGCCAAGCAGGGATAGGTGAGGAATCATTAAGGGTGCCACAGTTTTCTCTTGCCATTTCTTAAAGCTGCATCTTCTTGATTCATCAATCACCCAGTTACTGTAACCCTTTAACTGTTTTTCAGGGTTCAGAGGAAGACAACTTTATCACTTTTTATAAGTTCTTCAAAGATTCTGTGGGCAAATGTCATCCTAGAGGATCTTATGCTGCCATCTTGGTCAACCAGAACCTAAATATGAAATTTTCACTCAACATTTTTGAACTCTATAGATGTGGCAGTATTTTATTCTGTCATCTGTTTTCCCCAAGTCAGAGATCAACCTGATTTTTTCTATAGGTTATTTGCTCTACTAAGAGCAATGACACTGTGATTTACAAAGATAGCTGTAGCTTTGCAAAGATACTCTATGAACAGACAAGCATAGCTGTTCAAATATTCTCTTTTTAATTACTGCAAATGTGAGAATACCATAAACACTTTTCTGAAACTTGCTTTCTCCCCCAAAAGCATAGTTTTAGTCAGCAATGTATGAGACCTCTTGTTTTTCCACACCTGCACCAATGCAATGCTTTCAAATTTTTTGATCTTGACAAAAATGACAGTTGAAAAATGGAATTTAATTTTAGTTTTAATATGTATTTTTATTTCTCTGATTATGAGAGGTGAGTATCTTGTCACACATTTAAATGATTTATATGCTGTTACATTACCGTGAAATCTTTGTGATGTTCTTTGCCCATTTTCTGATAAGGGTGTCAGTTTATTTCTTCTTAATTTTTAGTAATTCTTTATTTTTGATAAAATTCAAAATATTTTCTCCAAGGATTTCCATGTATCTGCCTACCCAATTGGCCCTATTTCGTTTATTGAATAATTCATCTCCTCTCCAATGATTAAATTGCCCATCCCTGTCATTTATCCAATCCCAATTCATATTGATCCCAAAAGTCTGCCAAATAGAACTCTTTATATATTCATGTGCCCTTATTTACTTTTAAAACAACAAATTTTATAGAATGTTTTAATATCAGCTTGAATGCCATCTTTGGTTTTATTTTTTTCCCAGAATCTTTCTAAAATTTTCTGCAGTTTTATATTTCCTTATAAAGTTCAGAATAAACTGGTCAAGATTCTAAAAAATTATTTTGGTAATTTTATTGGGATTACATTAAATTTATGTGTAAACTTAGAAAGAATTTTAAACTTTTCCTGTTCTGTCTTCTTTTCCAAGAATGAATGAATTAAATCTTTCCATATATTTAAATTCCCTTTCTATCCCTCAAAAGCATTTTGAAGTTTTATTCACATATTTACCTTCTTCATTTCATGTTAAATCTGTTTTTAAATATGTTCTTTTTGTTTTTATTACAAATGGGATCTTCTTTTTGACAAATTCACCGAATTCTCCTTCTTCACCTTCCAGTCTGAATATTTATGTCTTCTATTATTTCCAAAGATACATATCTATACCTTTGTGTGTGTGTGTGTATATATATATATACACACACACAACATATATATATATATATATGTATATAAATATACACATATATATCTTTTAATTTCTTTCTAGTTTCATTTTCCATGTGTGGTAGGTTGAGTTGTGTCCCCCACAAAGACATGTCCAAGTCTTAAGCCCCCATCCTGTGGATGTGAACTCATTTGTAAGTGGGGTTTTTAAGATCCTATTAAGATGACACCAAACTGGAAAGGGTGGGCCTTTATCCAGCAGGACAGAGTCCTCATGAGCAAAGGAAATTTGGACATGGAAATAGAATTCACAGGAGGAGAGAGAAAGAGACAAATTGCCAAGTGATGGGTGCAGAGATTGATTGTCAAAAAGTCATGGAAAGTTATCACATATATGTATTTATTAACATTAACAAAATAATTTTTAAAAAAGAGCATGTAACAGCTTAACTCTCTTAAACTCCCTCCAAACTAACCTCCTAGAGTTGTTCAGTGTTAGAGCTTTAACTTTTTTTACCTTCTCGTTCAAAACAAAAAACAAAAAAAAAGTCATGACTAGAACCCTACAGACTTTGGAGAAGGCATGACCTGCTGACATGATTTGGGACTTTTGACTTCCACAATCTGAGCCAATTAATTCCTGTTGTTTAAGCCAAGCAGTGTATGGTATTTGTCACAGCAACCTTGGCAAACTAAGATACCATGTTCTTTTTCATAAATTCTAATTATATATTTGTTGGCTTTCCATTGCTTTATCTCCAAATCATGTGTTCTTTTTACATCTTTGAATATCCCCACTTTATTAACAGTATTTTCCAATTCCTTCCTCTGTTATTTGTGTTACTCTTTCTACTATTCTTATGAGTTTCAGCATTACTAGTTTTTTCCTTTTTCTTTTTTTATTTAATTAATACACTTTGTTTTTTTTAGCAGCAGATAAGATTTATAGAAAAATGATGAGAGTCCAGAGAGTTCCTGTAGACTCTACCCATACCCACATAGTTTCCCCTATTTTTATCAACTTGTATTAGCGAGGTACATTTGATACAATTAATGAACCAATATATTGATATATTTTTATTAAGAAAAATCCGTAGTATATATTAAGGCTCAATCTTTATGCAATTTTGACAATTGCAAAATCTCGTGTATCCATTATTTCAATATCATGCGGAATAGGTTCATTCCCCTAAAATTGCTCTGAACCACTCATTCATCCTTCTCCACTTTCTCCATGAAACACTGGCAACCACATATCCTTTTAATATCCCTATAGTTGTGCCTTTTCCAGAATGCAATATAACTGGAATCATATATTATGCTGTCTTTTCAGACTTGCTTCTTTCACTTGGAAAAATTTCATTAGGGACCCTCCATGTCTTTCTGTGACTTGATAGCTCATTTCTTTTGATAGCTGAATAATATTCCATTTTATGAATGTACCACAGTTTGTTTATCCATTCACCTATTAAAGGACTTCCTTGTTGCTAACAGATTTTAACAATTATGAATAAAGCTGCAATAAAAATTTTCCCACAGGTTTTTAAGTGGATGTAAATATTTGCCTCAATTGGACATATTGTTTTTCCTTATCTTGTTTTGTAAATCCATAAAATATCATGATATCTTCTCATTCTTTCATCCTATGTGTAGTTTAATTATTTTGAGTGTCAAGTATGTCTAAGTGTTCTTTTATACTTCAGAATCAATTTCACTCCAATGTGTGCTAGTCATCTTTCAAAAACATGTTATCAATTAATTTTAATACAGAATATCTACATAGATCTCATTTGTTTGCATATTTCATTTTGTTTGTTCAGTTAATATTATCCCCAGATTTGACAGGATACAAAATTTAATAGTATAACATGAGCTAGAACAAAGAGTAAATTTCTTTACAAAGAAATTGTTAAATGTAATAATAAATTGTGCAACTTTCTTAATGGGAAGTGCTTAGTAGTGCTTTAAAATAGAAGAAATTAACAGAAACATACTAATTAAAACTTTGACGCATTTTTCTTAATCATTAGCTGATCAAGAAAGCAAGCATAAATTGGGGTCTGGATCATTTTTAGAAGCTAACAAATATAATCTCCAAATGCAACTTATTCTCAGAAAACATGAGACATTTACAAAAATTGTAAATGCTCTCTTGTCATCCATCTCCCCAAAGACATGAATAAATTCTGGAAATAAAAAGCCAATAACTAGAATGGGTTTTGGTTTTGTTTTGTTTTGTTTTTCCTATAGCAGGTACTTACGATGGAGATGAAGAGGACCAGTGTCAAAGAATTTGTGATAGACAAATTGACTCAAATGTAGCTCATCAAAGGAGAACCATAGCTAGATTCCATTTTCTATTTTTGCATTCAATTTCAGTTTTAACAGATGAAGAGGGATAGCAGCTCCAAGAGCACTTTGGTCATTTATTACTTTTTTATTTTTTAAATTGAAGATTTTATTAAAAGTATGTTATTTTGAAAATTTATTTTAGTATTAAAATATAAATGAATAACATATTTTGTGACACAGAGACTGATGTTACATGATTTTTACTTCCCATGAGTTTCTATTTAATAGACATCTCAAATATTCTTTTATAATATTTTACTTATTAGTAGTCCATTCATCCAGGAATTATTTATTGAACACATTTATTGCACCAGGGAGGGGTTTGTGCTTCGCATACCTTGTCTCTTTACATCCTTACAACCATCCCCCTGGGTAGGTTCTATTAATATCCCAATTTTACTGTCAAGGAATTTAAGGCTGAGTAACGACTAAATGGTTAAGATATATATAATTGAAATTTGGACCAATTTGACTCTGAAAGTCATGCTTTTAACTTTTTGAAGTACTTTTAAACTGTAATTATAAAACTTGGCTGTGCATCAGTGTCTCTCATAGATTTTCTTTTAAAATTCAGATACCTGAGGCACATTCCATACCTACGAACCAGAATCTCCAGGGGTGGGGCAAATTATCTGACATAAAAATAATAATAATAACAAACAGACACACATAAACACAATGCACATGTATTGCTGATGTGCTTCTAAGTTTGAGACCCCTGCTTTTAAAATTATCTGTTTAAATATTATAGGAAATTGTGCATTTTTCATTAATATCAATAATATTTAGCCTTTTTATTGTATTGTGTTATTCTTAAAAGAACATAAAATTGCAATACCAAATCCTAGTCTAATTTAAGAAACTTCAACAGGTTTATTACCTTATTCTTGACAATTCTTACGTATTACGTTTAGAGCTAAAAATTTGTCAAGTTTGTGCTTTAATTTAGATCACTTCAGAGTTCACATCCATGATAATCCCTTTGCTCCTTTTACAGTTTTCTCAGCCTGTGAACACTTTGGCACCTTTCCAAATGTATCTGCCCAGTGACAATTTGTTGCAATGCAACTGGTTAGGAAGAGACCGTAGCATATGAGGATAAGGGCTAAAGTGCCTTTTACACACTTGCCAAGCTCTGCCTGGTTCTTCTTCTGACCCCCCACACCCCCAAAGCATTTTCTCTTCTACTTATGGGGCACCTGACTACTGATTTTGGTCTCAGCTTTGCTCTGAGTCTCAGTAAAATTTTTTGTTTGGAAAAGCAGAGACTTATAGGGTCCAAGTTCTACCTTGCATTAAGATGCATCTAATTTGTCCCTGTCTGACTTGGTGCCTCAGTTTTAATAGTAAAACTCAGGCCTACATTGTATCATAGCTCTTATAACCTCTTCCCCATTTCTGACCATCCTATGCACATTTAATACTCATATCTCTGAAAGCTAAAGATTAATACTGCTTTGTTTTCTTATACTTTATAAATAGGTTGATTGAATTGAGTGCTTAAAAATAACAAGGCCTTAAAGCAAAGCCAGAATTTTTTAATTCAGTGTACAAAGAAGAAAAAACGCCTGCCTGGTCCCCCTTGATCTGCCAGTCTTGTTAACAACTTCCCAGGTGACTTCCTTTTCAATGGATTTGCTGGTGATGGGTGCAATGTTGGTGGTACCTCTGGGATCCTACCTGTATGCTCTTGGGCTCCAACTTGAGCTGCTTATTCAGGAACTGCTTTGAATTAAATATAGTCTCAATAAATCATCAGAAACAGCACGGTGAGCCATTCATCAGGGTAGGCCCTGACCATATCTTAATACAATTCTACTCCAAGAACCAAGAATCAGTAGTAGGCACTGGTCCATGGCCCCAAGATTGTTACTTTTTATAAAAGTATACCTTTTTAAAGGTGCTATATCAAAGGTTGAGACTTTCTTACTGGTTTCTAAAAATTTACTTACAATGCATAAATATATTCAACATTTTCTCTCCTTTTTTTTGAGAAATCACTTTCTTTTGGTTAATTTTCATTTTTGGCCAGTGACATCACTGGTTTAAGTTGTAATCTTAGTTATTAAATTTAGACAAAATTTTGATGTCAATTTTTTAAGTTATGTCATACTCGTACTTACAATGGTTTTACAAAGTGTTATCTTTTGACAGATACAACAAATTACGGAAGATGGATATAATGTCTTAAGCTAATCAGCACTATGTATAATATATACAAGTCTCATTCTGGAAACTTGACATATTAATATTTTTATCTTCCCTTGTTGGAACTAATATCTAAAATTAACCTAAGCCAATACAACACTGTACACTTTGGACCATGTCCATTTAGCAGTCATTCTGTCTAATGAAGGTATCTGTATTGTGCTATTGGCAAGATAAGTTAGAAATATCATTTAGTTCCCTACATATGTTTTCATCTCAAAATCTTATCATTCCTACCTGATTATGTACACACAAACAACAGGTAGTTTGTCAGAACAAAAGAGAAATCTGAAGGTAGAACAACAACAACAAAAAGCCATGCATTGCCCTTTCCTGTATGACATGATGAATTTAAGCAATCTCTGCAACAGGTACTTCACTAGTGATTCATTGGGATGATTATTAGTGATCACTGGGTTCAACATTCAAAAACAAGTTGTGAATAATGCCTGCATAATAGTCATGTTTTGACGTTGGAGTTTGTTTACTTGAGTTTTTAAATTGTGAATTCTTCCATTTCCAAAGTTTCTAAATTTTATGAATATGAACCTGGGAACAATTCCAGATATTTTTTTTCTACTACATGCTTACCAGAAATTGAAGCAAGCCGGTGAAAAATCTATTCCAGTTTTTGTAAAACAGAAACCAAAAAATATCTCTTCAAGCAGGTAAGAAAACCTAAGGTTGTTTTACAGGATTGATGGCCACCAGGTCAGTTACAGGATCAATAAACTACTTCAATAATGGGAAAATTACGGACTTTAGCAGTGAGCAAATTTGCATATAAGTTCTGACTTCCCAATTTATTTCCTGGATGAGGCTAGGAAAGTTGATTAACCTCTGTAGTGGCTCACTTTTTCTCATCTGTGAAATGGGTATAAAAAAATTGCTACCTCATATTTATTGGTTCTTCATTCAATGTACAAATATAAACTCAGTGGTTACTATGGGCTAAATGACTAAGAACCAAATATCAACTTGTTTGCTTAGAGTTTTTAATTGTCTTTGTAATTCAGAGGTTTTTTTTTTTTTCCTGTGGTGTGAGTATATGTATTTTTTGAAAGCTGGGTTGTGTTTAATAAGAATGAGGCTTACCAGCAATGTGTGTGGAATTTCTCTTTAATTCCTAGGATTTAGACATAGGGACAGTTGCTATTTCTCACTCGATTCCTTTGCACTATATTAGTTTAGAAGGAACCCACTTATAGAGATGTAAACAAATTCACTCTATTGGGGCAGCTTTGTAGCAGTTGGACCCTAAGCGGCAGTGTACCCTACTGTGCATTCATGCCAATTTTTTTTTGACATGTAGCAGAAACCAAATCCAATGTTTAGGTGCCATGCCCTTTATCTTCCTGTCCACTGTATGCCTCTTTGTGATTCAAAAATGCAAGGGAACATTTTCTGGCTATTATCATTTTGGGTTCATGTCTCATTTGCTCTGCACTATCACTCAGAGATTGATTTTGCCCCTAACTGTTTTCCAGGGTCTGTCCCACCTTCTGAGTAGCTGTATTAGGTTGTTTCCTCCCCTTGTGTAATGATTTGCATTTTTACAACTTAAATCGCAGTTTTATCATTTCCTTACCACACTTCTAATGCCTCTAGGTCTTTTATTAAAATTACTTCCCTGCCCTCCCCTGTGTATGCAACATCATCCAACTTAGTACCATCCACAAATAAAAACATGTTGTTTATTGTATTTTCTTGAGTATTCACAAAAATGTTGAAACTATAAAGGAACTTAAAAATTGGAACTTTGAAGTGCTCTCATTCCTTTTTAAGAACCTGAACATTCGTGTATATTGTTTTTATTTGTTTAAACTTATAAAGTCAAATTTGTAAAGTCAATTTTAACATATTTAACAAGTCATATTTAGGTCAGTAGGAATACATTACATCAAATTTTATTTTATATTTCGCTAAGTGCCTTAAAATATAAAAGATTCATTTTCTGTTCTTTAATTCCCCTCTTTTACTCAGCGTAATCTTTTGTTGATTTTATTGAACCTAAACTGACCTAATTCTAAAGAATTACATTTTATTTTGTTCCAACAGGAAACATACGTTTAAAGAAAGAAACATCCCTCAATGTTTATGTGCTCTTATGGATCAGGATATTGACTTTTAATAACTTTAACATGATGCTTCACTGAGGAATTTTTAATGAAACCATGTTCAAGAACAATTTATGTGCAATTCAGGGTTCAGTTGTCATTAGTGATATTATATCTTTGATAAATTACAGTTGACTATAAATATGCCAAAACTAAAAATGCATTGGTTGAAACATTAAAAAAACACCTCAATTTTCAGTTATTTTTTCTTCAGGGATCTGCAGGAAGTAATGTAGAGGTAGTGGGAGCACATCTTGGAGTCTAATCTGAGTGGAAATCTGTCTCCTGAGAGCAATCTCAGTCAGTCTCTGTAAATGGAGATCCAAGTAGAAAATCCACAAAAGGCAATACGTATCAGAAAATTTGGAAATGCCTTTAAAATCATGTATTTTGACACCTTCATTTCACAGCCTCAAAGAAAGCCCCAAAGAGATTAATGGACAGGACCAAGGTCACACAACTGAGGAAAGTATCTGTGTCCCATTACTGGTCATGGACACTATCTGAGTCCTCCAGGATTCTCCATCTCATTTAGGGCCTGAAGCACATGCCTCTACTATTTCTTTAGAAAGGCATTACTATAAAGTAATGCTAAAAGTTCTTTACAAATGTCAAATTAAAATAAATACAATATTATATGTCTGAAAAACATAGTATTTATTTCTACATTTTAATAAAATGTTGAACATTTTACTTAAATTTAGCAGGTAACAATCTGATTACATTGCTTGAATTTCTTCAAGCATTAAACCTATCTTAATGTTTTTTTCTTTCCAAAACTTTATGACTCAGAACTAGATCAACTAGTAATCTCAAGAAAGAAACATTGGTATTGTTTGTTCCATTTCTTGATGAGTGTCTGATTCAGAAGGTAATTAGAGAGTATAACTGTGAGGAAAAGTGATTTTGATTCCCCAAATCATACATAAACAGTTACCAAGAAAGGTAGGGAGCTAGGACACCAGGTTCTGTCCCCTAAGAAGTAAACGGGTTCAAATAGAAATGGATATGTGACAAAAAATGGAGAGAGTTCGACACTCTCAGAATATGACCACCATCCTTGCTACTCTGGAGGCTAGAGAGGAATAGAAAAATATATATTTTTCCAAAAGAATATTCCAAGAAGAAAATTGTGTTCAGATTTATAAAATTGCCCACTTACATTTCTTCCTAAGGATAAATATAAGATGGATATCAAAGCAAGGCCCTGGAGAATTTAGTTTTCCCACTCTGTGGTATTTCCACTCCTTACTGTTATATCAATATTGTTAGATTATTATTTGCAAGACTATATAGACACCCAAAGCTTTGGAGGTCATTTTAAGTGCAGATATTAAGCATATATAAAAACAAATTAAAATATTTGGCATTAAGGAACAGTGTATCTCTTGAAACTGAAATACCTATAAGCTATAACTGAATGATCTTAACTAATTAAAGCTCTTAATTAGCAAAACAGCCTCAATTCTTTTAATCTAGCATAGCTAAAATTTTTACCAGCTAATCAAGCACTGTTGCTTAAACAGGAGCATCATTGTTGAACCTAATTATTCCCCTTTGCATTCAGTGCACTGCACTTTGTTTCAATTTGCATGTCAATCAATTGGTAATTTGAATATGTATTTTTAAAGATATAAAAGAAATTCTAGATGTGAAATTGTTTATAGGAATATTGCTAAGCCACATATTACAACTACAATATATAAATTTCAATATGTCATTTTCAAATTAAGTTGAAGATATTATGCTCATGGAATTAAAACAGCCCCCCCCATTTTGTCAAAACAAATATTTAATTCAATGAAACATTTAAATAACCGATTGTATACAGCATTATGGAAAATTAAAATGTGGTTCCTGTCATCAATGGGGTTACATAATAGGTGGGAAAAGAAATTAATATTCATCCTATATTTCACTGGCTAGAGAATTAAATAAAGTGGCATATTTAAACTAACTAGATATCAGCTAATGGCTTTAATAAGAACAAAAAATGAAGAACATGTGAATAATAATACTGCTTTGCCCCAAATCATTAGTTTCACATACGCTGCATAAAGTATGATAGTATGTGCTTACGACTGTACTAAATTAAGAAATATCAAGCAAGGATGAATTCTTGAAGAGGTAATTCATGGTCTTACCACTTGTATTGGTTTCCCAGGTCTGCCGTAACTGAGTACCACAAATTCGGTGGCTTCAGCAACATTAATTTATTCTCTCCTAGTTCTGGAGACAAGAAGACAAAAGCAAGATGTTGGCAGGATGCTTCCTCCAAAGGCTCTAGGGAACAGTCCTTCCTCGCCCCTCTCTGGCTTCTGGTGGTTGCCAGCAAGCCTTGCTGTTATGTGACTTGCAGCTGCAACACTGGAATCCCTGCCTGTTATCACATGTTCTTCTGCCCTGTGTGTCTCCTCTGTGTCTCTGTGTCCAAATCTCCCTCTTCTTTCTTTTATAAAGACACCAGTCATTGGATTTAGGACCCGACCTAATCCGGATTGACTACTTCTTAACTTGATTATATGCAAATACCCTATTTCTAAGTAAGGTAATCACATTCACGGGTACCAGGGATTAGGACTTGAATATATCTGTTTTGGGGTGTCCTAGTTTTTTAGGGTTGCCATAACAAGGTTCCTCAAGCAGAATGGCTTAACACAAGAGAAATTTATGTTTTCAGAGCTCTGGAGGCTAAGAGTCCGAAATCAAGGTGTCAAAAGGGCCACCTCCATCTGAGACCTGTAAGGGAGAATCCTTCCTTGCCTCTTAGAGCGCCTACTGTATTTGCCCTCACCTTAACTAATCTCTAATGACCCTGTTTCCAAATAAGTTCATGTTCTGGGGTACTGGGGTTTAAGACTTCAATATATCTTTTTACGGGACACAAGTCGACACACTATACTATTCATACAATTCATACTTTTGTTTTTTAAGTCATCTTTGTTCTCATTGCTTCAGGCCTAAATTTTCCATCAGTAAAACAGAAGTCATTTTATTTCCATCTTGGCTAGAATTAAATACCTGTTTGTTAGTGTCATTAGTATTATTGTAATCTTAGCATACTTAGAAAGCATGTGCATACTTTATGCACATAAACTAATATAATAAATGAGGTCACTTACAGCAACAGAGGACTAATTAGAGTTTTAACTAAAGCTATTCAAATCATGTCTGCAAATTTCAAAAAACGAGACAACTAGGGGAAAGAGGAATACATTATCAATGTGTGTGTCTGTGTGTGTGTGTTTATAAGCTAGACAATAACTGCCAAGCCCTGTTTCAAAGAGCTCCTTTTCAGTAAGAGTTCAGACACTTATAATTTTACCACTTGACCCCAGGAGCTGACAACCAAGTTCAGTAGGAAATCATCTCGCACATACTCTTATGGCATCTTTATTCCCTGCGTGGGGCTCATTTTTGGCCTTCTGTATTCAAAAATAACACTAACAATGATAATAAAAAGAAATGCATGGGCAGAAATACATAGTTAACCTTCACCCAAACAATGAGGAAGAAGAGGCCTCTTCAGGTTTCCCTCAAACTCATCCTTTACTGGAATGGGGATATTTAGTCTAAAACTTTTAAAACTCCCACCCTTGAATTCAGATTAATAATTGCCCCACCCCACCCCCATACCCAGCAGAAGTATACCTCTTTCTATTGCTGCTTTAGGAAGTTAGAGAGATGCTTCTGCTTAACTCTCAGTTCACTTATAAATGAACTACCTTCATTTTTACTATGTTTGATTTCAAGAACATATTACAAAACTCTCCCAGATACCTTATTAGATTGCTGATGTATCCAGCACCTGGATACATCACCCATTTATGATATATGAAATCACCCATTTCATATATGTGTGTATATCTGAATTTAATACAAGTACGTTTTGTCTCAAAGGTCCTCTTTCAAGTACACTCAGTGAATTACATTATAATTAAATTTTGACCAATGACTTAGGTAGAACTACACTGAAATTTATATTAATAGTATTCCAGACCATCACCCACTAAACAGATTTTGCCATTTTAACTGGATTTAATTTAGGAATCTAGGCTCTATGGTTCTCCTGCCATTATTTATTTGGATTACACATCCCTCATTTCAATGTAATGCAACATTTATTAAGCATCTGTTCTAACTATGACATTGCACAAAAGATTAATATAATTTTCAAATAGTAAAGGATTATTTACCATCTCTACAAAATGACAGTTATAAATATCCAGCTTATTTTCCCAGGGTAATTTTCAAAATACAGCTATTCTTTTTGTTCAGTGTTGGTAAGATAGTCATGGGAATAGTAGTTGTGGTGTAGAAAAGGTTTCAATTTTTGTGAGGGAAAGGTAGAGGCATATAGCGAAATACTGATGATAGGGAAATTTACAACCCTATATCAGGGTAAATCAATAAAGGCAAGTCCTTCCAACAATCACTACTAAAGCAAATGTAACTTCCAGGTAAAAATATGTAAATACATTTCATTTTTAAATTCCTCTTAAATAAATACACAAAATCTGCTCACTTGATCTGGATGATTCCATTCAAGCATGTGTATCTGTTATGTGGGAAGACTCTTGGCATTTCTTCTCCAATCTATCTCTACATCTACTTAGAATCAATCTATCTATATATTATGGAGAGCTACATACATTTAATATCAAAACTGAGGTTTTCCAAATGCTATTGTTTGTAGTAAATGCAGATTTAACAATGGCACAACATTTTCTCAGGTAAGGAGTTATAGACAGATAAAAATTAGGCATTTCCTCATTAAATAAATCACAATAAATCTTAGGAAACTAGAAAGCGTTAAAAGTAATTTTTTAGTGTGCCTGGGACTTTCTCATTTCTCAGGAGTATTATCTAACTATTAAATACCAGGCAGTATCTACTCTTTCATTTCAGATATAAATGGAGACACAAGTTGTCACTCATGTGCTCTATTAACTGTATAGCATGGCTTTAAAGGCATAGAGTTTGGCATTAGACAGACCCGAATTCAGATTAGAAATCAGCCGCAGCAGCGGGACTGTAGTTAAATTGCTTCACTTCTTTCTGTATCACTTTATTTATGCTGGCAACATCTAGAAGGGCTTGCAGGATTAATCTGCTTTTAGAAAGAATTTTAGTATTACAGAATTACAAATTCAGCTAGAGGCCAGAAGATATTTCAAAAGCGGGCTTACCCATTCCCCAAGTCTCATTATAGCCATTCAGAGTTCTTGTTAGTTGGTCTTGCCTGCCTGTGTTCTTGCTGTCTCTGAATTTCTGCCCTCAGTCCCACAGTCCCTCTCTATGGCTCTCTCCTCGGCCCAGTCTGGGCTCTGTCTTGGAGAAATGTCCAGCCTTACAGTGTCCTGTTGGAGGATACTTCAGATACTTCCAATTGTATCTATTCAGCTGTTGCTGTGGACCACATCTCAGCCTAACAAGGAAGTGAGCTTATTTCACCAATGATGCCTTTGCATCTTGACTCTATCCGCAAAGAGCCTTTCCTCCAGGGGTTGGAGGGTGGAATGGAGGGCAAAAAGAAACAGGTTAGGGAAAAACAAAACCCTAAATTGCTATACTTCAATAATCTGTAAAATAGATGCAATAGTACTACTTTCCCCAGAGGGTTCTTGCGAGAACTGGTTAAAAGAGGATTTATAAACCAGGTGGCATGGTGAAATATTGAATAAATTATAGTTATCTTTAATCTGTACCATTGCCCTTAAATAAGACTCTAGAAAGTTAACCAGAGTCCATGCTTTGTTTTGGCTCCTCATTCATCTGTAATGCCAATATTATGTTTTGAGAAATTTTTATGATCAGGCTAGCACATGACATGCTGGCTATATCTATAGATATTCATATACTATATATAACATATGTAAATACACAGACACAAACATATACACATGTATATTCAGCATGGTTATGTTCCTAAATACTGGCTTAAGAAATAAATCTTTCAACTTGTGGATATCCCCTTACCCATCAAGGACAGGAAACAAAAGAAGCTATTTCAATTCCCTACCCTGTTCTCCTCCCCACCGCCATCTTCCTTCTTTCCTGTACCCTCAGTCTTCTTGTCAAGAATGTGCACACCCTAATCAAAGTAAGACACTATAGAGGCAGGAAGATACACTGGGAAGATAAGAGTAGAATAAAAATGGCTCCAGAGTAGTCCACTGATAAGAGTAAACTTGAAAGCAGACATTTTGGACAGGTATAAATGTAAGCAAATTCACACAGGGATATCTCAAAGCCTGTCACCATTGGGGAAAAAAATAAAACCCAGTAGAAGAGATAAAGACTCCTCTCCTTGTTATCTGTACATTTGTATGCATTACTAGTCCCTGCCTACAGCACATTAAACTGATTAGCTCTGTTTGTTAACATAGTAGTTGCAGGCCTGGACACACGTTGGGCCATACTAAATCACTTATTAATAGGAATTATTACTTTTAGCTGCCACAAGTGCTTACAAAGGAAAATCTTCATGATATTTTTTTCCATTACTTGAGCATTATGACAAATTCCACATTTGTAAAATGATATTTGTGTTGCCTTGAAGCTGGTGGAGCACTTAAATCTACTAATAGCCACTATGTTCTTCTTTCATAAATTAGAAGAGAAAGAAGGAGAGTAATAACAAGTTTTAAGAAAACCACATGCTATTTTAAGCCAGGCGCTTAACCAACAAAAGGCAGGTGTTGAGAAATGAACTCATGTAAGGTTTAAACATAGTCATTTCCATAAGAACCTTTATCCTTTCTGGTAATAAGCTACTTGTATTGCCAGATTTTAATAGTTTATCATTTACAGTAAAACTTAAAGCAGATCAAAAGGGAATGTTCCTGTTAGTTTAAAGTCTCCTTAGCAAACCATTTAACAATTTGCAGGAGCAGTGTTTACCCATCTGTTCTGTCGGTAAGACTCTGCTTGCAAGATCATAATCCAAGAAATAAGTAAAATAATTGAAGAATCTGTTGGCAGTCTGCAAATTCATAAAGTCAGAATGAAATTTTCATCCCTCTTCTAGTAGTGGCAAGTCGCCTTGTAATGAGATTTGGAACAAGCATATTACTAAAGGAAAAAGAAAACAGAGTAGCATCCCATTGTGGATAGGTACTCAAATAGCACTGAGCTTTTATTACCAGGCTGCTTCTCTACCATGTTAGGACTGTCAAATCATATGGAGTAGAGTAGATTACATGACACGGTGTCAAGTGCTTACAGGATTCTGGATGACTAAGCATCTTTATTTAACTGCTATGCTACTAACCCCACATGGGAAAGGGCCTGAAAAGGTTAATGTAAACATTGTATGCTTCCTTCAAACCGCACCAGAATACCACATCTGGTAGGTCATGTCATCCTGCAGTCAAAACTCAAAGGACATTTGCTTTGTGAATGTCAGGATAATTTTATGAGAACCAGACAACAGGCAACTGGCATGGAGCTTGGAGAGAAGGCAGATTGTTGTATGTGAACTGTTTGGTTTATAAAAAAGGGCATGAGTGTGAGTCATTGAAGCTTCCAGACAAATTACATCCATGCTACACCTAACATCAAATGGCAGGAAAAACTCGGCAGTAATGAGATTTCAGAGCACAGTGACTCCACATGAGCTAAAGTCATGGATTAGACAATTCAGTCACACCTGGCCAGTTTTGTGATAAGAATAAGGAATACCAGGATGCAATATAAGACTCGTATAACAACAACAAAAATAAACATCACCTTTAATTTTTGCTTAAAAGTCCATTGTACCTATATTTTCATTATTGACTCAAGTTATGTATACTCAGCTTGCCTTCAACCCAGTCTTCCTCTAAAGCAAATAATTCTGCAGTGAGTTGTCTTGAACATGCCCTCTAATGGACTTACATCAGAATTTCTTTGGAATGGATAGATGATAGATTGAAAGATGAAAGACAGATAGATAGATAGATAGATAGATATAGATAGTTGAAACATTAGATGGACAGTTTTACATATATATGTATACATATGTATACATATATAATCATGTATATATATATATAAGGTCATGAGGTACTTGTATACTAAAATTGCATAGGTAGTATCAAATCATTCTTCTGAACACCTGTTACAAGTATTCTACAATGAAAACATATCACTTTTGTAATTAGGTAAAAAATGTTAAAAATAGGGAAAAAAAATTTCTTTCACCTACTTGCTCCTTCCCTTATTTGGCCTGAAGAAACATCATAATTTACTAATTATACAAAAAAAGGAGGCTATCTAATCTTTGGCTTTTACTTGCTTTCCATTCCTGTTGCTCATATGCACCAAATCCTATAGAATCAATAGTAGCTACAGTATAGATACTATTAATAGTAATTTCTAAATTCTCTGTAATCCTCCCCACTAATACACCAGTACTCCTGCTGGTCCATTAATATTTTTCCTGCCTTAATTTTATCCTTCATAATTTCTTGGCGTATTTCTGCTCTACTCCATCTTGATAGCATTACACACTTTCCTACCTCAACCTGAAATATATCTTATTTTATAATGATAGCCCAAACATCCATAAAGACTAAAGGAAAATGCCACCTTGCCCATATAACCATACCGGTTTACAAACATCTTATTTTTAAAGTACTTTTCACATTTTACTGCAATTATCTGTTAATATCCAGTTCTCACGAGTCATAAACCCCTCAAAGCAGGAATGATATCTCATTTGTGTTTGTATCCCCAGTGCCTGGCAAATGGTAACTGTGCCTTAAATCATTTGTTGAATGGGTTATTATTCCCTTAGGCTCTTAGCTTCTCTTTTCAAATTATAGTTAATTATCTGACAAAATAATCCCTCATTAATATGTTAATACATAATTATATCCTGTTTAATAAATTAAAAAAAAATCAAGCAATATATTTGGTAGGCATTTGGATGTGTGTGTGCTAGAAACTATTAAAGGAAAACAAGGAAATGATAAATATAAAATTCTGGATATAAGTTATCTCTAGGTGAGAGATCAAGGGCAGGATATGGGAGAATATATAGTTAAATATTAATTTTTAGTAATATTCAAGTTCTTGGATTGCACACTGCAGTTAGAAGTATCTGTTCTACTACTAATAGATACTTAAATAAAATCAGAAAGGGCCATGTATGGGCCAAGATAATAGTAAGTTGGGAACTACAAAAGATGCTTAATGCAATTCTGGAATCTGGATTCCCAAAAAGAAGGACAAAAATACTCATTTTGTGTGTGTGTGTGTGTGTGTGTGTGTGTGTGTGTGTGTGTGTGAGAATTTCTGAAATGTGTTTTACCTCTCCATAGGAATTTAAATTTTATATAAGGAGAATTGTAGAGAAACAATTTATTAATTCAAAAATAAATATGTAATACTACCACTATTATGTGAGCATGAGCAAAATACTTCTTTTCTAGTGCTTCATTTAATAAAATGTTTGGCTCTAATATTAAGTTATGTTTAGTAGTGAAGTTTATAATTTCATGAACAGAAAACCTGTGTGATTTTAAAGCCAAGAACTCTTTCTGTATGCCTCAATTCATGTCAACCAGGCTGTTGCCAGTTCCAAAATATTTGTGCCACAGATAGTAGAATGAGTTAGAACATATGTGAAAGAGCAGTAACACCAGGATCTTTTTAATAATGCACTGTGAAATAATTTCAACCACATTATAATCCTTGCCATTTTGTGTTCCCTTCATTTGCATCATGCCACACTTTTGTAGATGCTGTTTACTGAGCTAGTGTGTCTACTTGGATTCAATTTTCAAATTCTCAGTTTTCAAGGAGTAGCCCAAGTACCACCTTTCCCTTTAAGTCTTTTCCATTTCTTAGTTAGAAAGAAGCTGCTTTCCTCCTAAAATCTGAAGTTCCACTTAGCTCTCATTTTGCTCTAATCTGTATTATAGTTAGCTTTTGCATCTCTCTTTCCTCATCATTGATTGCACAAGTATAGTTTTAAAAAAAAGGTTGTTGAATAAATTACTGAATATTTGAAAAATTGAACCTATACATGGTCTACAACATGCAGAGCTCAAATCAGGGGAGGATGTAAATTTTCAGGGTTTAAGAAAGGCCTATAGTCAGAGAAAGAGTGGTGATGACCTTCTTGTACACCTGATAAAGCTCCTCAGGGTGCTCTCTCTCTCCTGGACAATCATTACCAGCTATTTTTTGACCATAGAGATGTTAAAAACTCCCAAAAGATGCAAATATAACTAATCATAGAATGCAGCAAGGTACAGGGAAAAGTTCACTAACATCCTGACAACTTTGACCAAGGCACTCTATGGGTCTCAGTTTCTTTATTTACAAATGAAAGATTTAACCTGATGATTTTTGAGGTCCTCTCCAGGCTAAACATGCTATGAGCCTGTACATGAAGAAACTTAACCAGAAAAAAAGAGAGAATAAATTAGCTTCCATTTTTCTGTATTCAGTATAAATGCCTCATCTTTTTAATTTGAGTATTTTCATGAGCCAGAAATTTTAGGAGAAAACCACTAACTACTCATCACTCAGCAATCAAAAGAGTCAAAATAGGTATAAAGGCAACCATTTTAGTTTACTGGGCTGCTTAAAGCAGATACCATGAAATGGGTTGGGCTTAAACAATGGGAATTCATTTGCTTATTGTTTATGGTCCAGGAAAATATCCAAATCAAGGCATCATCAAGGTGATGCCTTCTTCCTGAAGACTGTCTGCTGGCAATCTTTGACTCCTTGCCACATGGCAAGACCCATGGTGCTGTCTTCTGGTTTGTTCCCTCTCTTCCGGGTTCCGTTGCTTTCAGCTTCTTGCTCCTATGGCTTTTTTTCCATTCTCTCTCACACAGTATTCATTCTATTTATAAAGGACTCCAGTAAGAGAATTAAGACCCATCCTGAATGAGGTGGGTCACACCTTAACTAAAGTAGCCTCATCCTAAGGTCCTACATACAAAGGGTCCACATCCATAGGAATGGATTAACCTTCAGAACATGGTTTTCTAGGGTATATACAGCTTCAAACCACCACAGCAACCTACTTTATAGTCAAGAAAGGAGACTGTTTTGAATTATTTTTCTTTTTTCTTTATGATATTGAGTACAAGAGTGTGCTATGCTATGATACCTTTTACGGAAGCTGTCCATTGAATAGTGTGTATAAAATCACCTCTCTTAACACTAGAAGATACTTGAATTTCTGAAATGTAAGATCATATTGGGGCTAATTATTGATGATCTTTTGTATTTGAAAGTTTTTCAGTATTCCCATAACGTTGAAAAAGAAAGCCTTTATAATTATGACTTTGTGTGTCCTTTGACTAGACGGAGGAAAAAAGAAATATTTCCAAATACTGGCATCTCTACCATCATAGTTTTAAAAGTTAAAATTTGCCTTAAAATTCTATATTGTCTAAACCATTGGAAATCAAGTAGAGTTGATTAGTATAGATAGAACAATTAGTCAAAAGTTTAAGTACTGAACTATATCATTTCCTCTCTACATAAATTCCCATCCTAACTTGCACTAAATCAACAAAGTACAGTAAGATACAGCCACCAAAAAACCTGTTTGTAATTTACATATCCACTTATTTAATTATTCTCCTGAGGTTAAAATGAACTGAAATGATTGCTAAGAATTTAATGCTAGACAGGAATAAGGAGAGGCTATGAGCTTAGCTTTCACATCTAGCAAACATGTGTAAAAGAAGTCTTGCTAGACACAAGGGGTTCAAATTACAAGAGCCACTACAATAAGCCATTGAACAAGAAAAAGAAAGATCTTGAAAGAAGGCGTATTTTCCTTTTTAAAGGGATTATCTACCCAAATGCAAATGAAGTAAGACAAGAGACTGGGTCTCTAACCCACCAGAAACAGTTTCTGACAGTAAAGGTGGCTTTCTCTGGAGATTTATTAGGGATCATTTTCTGACTCACAACCCAAATTTCTCTGAAATACACTGATCTCCCTCAGGGCACTCTGTTATAATCATATTGCTTCCTTCATTCTGGTATGACTGCGATTCCACTTTAAATATTAATTTTAGAGGTGGTTTTACTTGCAATTAACCATTGAATTATATATAATCATATTGAATTCTGTACACTGAAATGAATTTAATATATTCTGGACCTAAAGAGGCAATAAAATTAAGACCCACTGAGTTTGCTGAGTTTACAAAGAGGTCAGACTTTTCTTAACTCCACCAGAACATCAATTGAGAAATGGCTTAAAAAGTTTTCCAAAACAGAAGGAAAATCTTAGACTATAGAAATAAAAACATATTCAATTTTGCCTCTTTATTAAACCATCCAGGTTTTATATTTGTTACAGAATTTGGAAACCAATTCAATTCTTCCTAGAATTGGTAATTAGAATGCAAAAGAGGGTTGTTTGAACTTGACCCAATGAAAATGCAGGCTGCAGAGAGAAAGCAGAGCTTCCAGCATCTGTCTGTAAACTCCATGACAAGGGGCAACAGCACACCTCAATAGGATGCTCAAAATCAAATAAACAAAAAGAAAACATTTTCACTATGAACCATTAGATAACCTGTGAAATTTTTAAGGATCTTTGCAGCCTTTGAGAATCCTAAAATTGATCCCTCAATTTCATAGTTGCAAAACTGAGACTCTTCAGTGTTTAGATATTTAGATGAAGGAGAACACAGAAGAGAACCTATTGCTTTATCTTCCCCATTGGTATATGTGTATGTATGTGTGTATCTATGCAAATCCACAAATGCACACTCACAAACACATATATACGTATATAACTCCACAAGATATAGCATCCCTAAACTCAGAGTTTTATGAATCAAGTTTATGGATTAAAATTTTGTGTGGTATAAACACCGTTAGTAACCAAGTACCTGTTGAACGGTGGCTAACTGTAAGGCACTATTCTGTTTCATTTAATCATCACACCAGTCCTATGATGTAGTATCATCCCAGTTTTAGAGGGCAGAAATTGAAACTCAGATAAAATTTTAGTAACTTGGACTACATGGGACAACTACTATGTTACAGAACCAGAACCAAATTCAAATCTCCTAACTCAGTCTCTCTAATACATCATGCTGAAAAAGAAATCCATGGATTCTATAATATTATTTTTATGATAAAAGCAATTATGCAACATATATTGTGTAGCAAATATATAAAATTATAACTCCTAAATTAAATCTATTTGTTATTTCACGCTTTGGCAAAAAATCTTATACTATTATTTCTTCAGTACTCTACAACTGTATCTATTTAAAGCTACCACTCTGAATATAATAGATTATTTCTCTCCTTGTTTATATTTAATGTCATGCTGTATGTTTATAAGGCAATAATAGTGGTTTTGTTTGCTATAAATCATACTCATACTAATCAGAATTTGGATTTTTATAAAGTATAACTTCAGGTACTGTCATTTATTTACTGATGAGCACATTGTCTCTTCATATTGTGCTTTTCCTTAATATAAACATTAAACTTCTTTATACTCACATACATGGGTCATTTTTCTTTTTTTATTTCCCCCTTTGGGACAGACTCTTAACATTGAAATTACTGCATCAAATCATAGGAGACTTATATAGCCTTTGATATATATTGTCAAATTCTCTGCAAACCTCCCTACTCATAAGGGGTGCCAGTACCAAGTATTATAAGTAATGTTATTTTTCATCAAATTCATAGGTTAAACAAAGTTATTTGTTTGCCAGTTTACATTCTCTTGGCTACTAGGACAGTTAAATTGTTTCTATGCTTACTTCCCAATAGTAATTCTTCTGGAATTTGCTAATACATATGATTTCTTGACTGTAATTATGGTTATATAATTTTTATTGTTACTATTGATTTTCAAATTCTTTCCTCATTTAAGATACTTTATACTTATCTGTTGAAAATACTTTACTATGCTTGTAATTTACATTTTTATTTTTCTTGTCATATTTTATAGAGATTTTTTAAATTTAATGGTGTCAAATCTATAAATCCTTTCAAACTACTTCCATTATTTTTTTCCTCAGACAAATCACTTTTCCAGAGATTAGTGAAATAACCATCTATATTTTCTTATATTTTTTTCTTTGGATATGACACAAAATTAGTATCTACCTAGATCTTGTGATTTAGTAAATATATTAGTTTTCAAAAAAGCCAAATTTGCCAACATTTATTGGAAAGACTATTACTTATTTAATTTTTACATATATTTTATCTAAAAAATTAATATATATTCATTGTCCAAAACTTGTTTATAGAAAGAAATAAAAAAGCACATTTTTTGTTTCCTAATCTCACACACCGTAATGTAGTCTCCTTAAATAAATATGTGCTCCAAATCAAAATTATTTTATATGTACTATGTATTACCACATAAAAATACCATTCCTAATGAATTTGAACTTTTGCACACAAGCTCATGACCATAATTATAACCATTATTTATATATCACTCTACTTATTTAACTAGTTTCAGTGTCCCTTATCTGATATTTAATATTATGGCCTTACCATTTTTGAATACTTGATTTTGATTTACCTCTCAGTTCACTATTAATATCAGGAAAGTGTTTTACTTGGGAATGGTACTCAAATAATATTCTGGGAAGGATAAAGTAATGGCACATTTTTTATTTCTCATGTAATTATAAAAGTGGTATTCACATTGAATAAAGTTTTTATGGATCATGCCATACTAGAATGAGGTTAATTTTTATTCAGAATCCTATCGGCTTCTCTGATTTGTAGAGAATAAATGTCATGGCATCCTGATTTTTATTACTTTTTATGAAACTAGTTTCTCTTCCCCCATACATTACTAGAATTTTCATGTTTAATATTTCTTCACCTCAGAAATGTTTTCTTTCCTTGAATATTTGATTATTTCTTCTATATATAAAGAAATTATGTTCTTTTTTTACTCCTCAGGCTATAAACTATGAATTATGTATTGTAACTGTTGCCTAAAGAAACATTTATATTTAATTTGCATTCTGGAAAAATTTCTCAAACTTGTCCTCCACATTACTGAGTAAAATTTTTGCAATAACAAATCTGTTCTACATCCAAAATGCATTTTAATTTGATTATTCGGATTTAGGGTTCCTTTCTTCTTTTATTTTTCTGATTCTAGCCATCTTACTGTCCTTCATGCAGTCATTATAGCCCATCGCTTTTGCCCTTTCTCTAGTTCTCCTTATGCTCATAAGTTCTCATAACATTTTCATCTATTTTCCATAGCTAGTCAATTTCAGAAAAATACTCTTCCCTTAATTCTTAGGATGTGGAGGAACTGGATCTCTCATACACCTTTGCTGGGAATATGAAATGGCACAACTGCTTTGGAGAACAGTTTGGCTATTTCTTAGAGAGTTATACATATGCCTTCCATATAATCCAACCATTCCACTGTGAGGTATTTACCCAGGGAAAATGAAAGCTTATATTCATACAAAAACTTGTATACAAATGTCCATAGTAACTTTATTTGTAATAGCCCAACAGTGGAAATAGTTCAAATGTCCACCAGAAGAATTAAAACTAGAATATGAATCTAGTTTTAATGAAATCCTACCCAGGAATAAACAGAATGAACTATTGACACATACAACAAAATGGGGGGGGGATCTCAAAATAGTTATGGTAAATGAAAGAAACTGGGTGCGGGGAGAGACGAGAGTACCTACTGCCTGATTCCACTTATATAAAATTAAAGAAAATACGAATTAGTGTATAGTGACAAAAAACAGATCAATGGTTACCTGGGGACAGAGTGGAAGGGAGGGGTTAAAAAGGACCATGAAGAAACTTTTGAGGGTGAAGCATATGTCCATTAACTTGCTTGTTTTTAATATCATAGGTGTATGCAATGCCAAAACATGTCAAATAGTATACTTTAAATGTGTACTTTATTGCATTCAATTATACCTTTTCAAAGCTATTCAAAGAAAAAGAACTGTATAAGTATAAATTACATTGTACATAATCTTGAACAGTTCCCCATATAAGAGTGCACTAATAAATAAAATTTTGGAAGACAATATAAGAAGTACATAATAAATAAATAATTGTTAATTCAATTGAACAGCATGTGGTATATCTTGTGAACACTAAACTGGATTACTTTTACTACAATGATAAATTAGAAGTTCTAGGAGATAAGACAGAATAATATAATATAATATAATATAAATGATGAAATAGAATAATTATTCTCAAAATAATTACAGGATTATTTCAATTCCAATGAAAGTCCCATCAGGATGGGAGAGGGTTTTAATGGGGGGAAGGTTAAGTTGATGGATGGAAGTTTATAGAACTATTCTAAGTTTCAAGTGGACCAAAAATAGACAGTAGTGAATAAAATGTATGTATAATCAAAATGGATTTATAAATCAGTGTAGAAAGAAAATACTATTTAATAAATAGTGCTGGGATAATTGACTTACTATTTCAGGAAAAAATGACATTAGATACACTCTTCATACAATATTCACAGTAAAATCAAAATGGACTGAAATGTTTAACAAAATTAAAGTCACAAAAGTAGAAAAAATGTATAGGTGAACTATGTCCTGATTTCAATTTGGGGAAGGGCTTCCTAAGCGTCAAAGAAAATGGGAATAATTTAATAAAATAAAAATAAAAATAATAAAAATTAAAAAATAAAACATTAAAATAAAAATAATAAACATTAAAAGATGAAACATAGGACTGTATAACAGTGAACCCTATTGTAAATGATGGGTTTACAATACCACAAGTAGAAAAATGTTCTTTCATGAATTATAAAAAATGTACCACACTAATGCAAGGTGTTAATAATAGGGTAGCATATGTGAAAAAAAATATACCTAATGTAAACTATGAACTATAGTCAATAGTATATTAATATTCTTTCATCAACTGTAACAAAGGTACTACACTAATGCAAAGTGACAACAATAGGGGGTATATGGAACATTGCATTTTTTATATGATTTTTCTGTAAATCTACATCTCTAAATTTTTTTTTGAAAAAAAGAAAATGGAAATAAGATAAAGGGGAAAATAGTTTATTATATAATATAAACATGATGTCTTATTTACTACATATAAAAATAAATTTCCAATAACAAAAAGGGAATATTTAGAAAAAATATAATATTTAAAGGGTAAATAACCTTATGAATAAAATTATCTACGATTTGGTAGTGTTCTATGACCAGATTTTCTAATAGACTCTTTACTTTAAATAGGCTTAATGTAAAACTATTTAAATTCAAGATGCTATTTAATTCAATCCTTTCAACAGCTTTCTATTTCATGCAATTTCAACATCTCAATTTTAAAGATTATTAAAAAAAAAATGGGGCAGAAAGCTTGAGTAACTTATTAAAAGTGAAGGCACCAGGCTTTGAATCCAAGTCTGTGCAACTCTAAAACTCCTTTTGGTCTCACTAGCCTAGGCTGCTGCTCAATTGTTAGGAAACATAAATGACCACAACATTTGACTTAATTCCAGCTTACTGGTGAATTATCACTTATAATAAACCGTTAGAAAACATATACATAACAAACAATTGAGGACTAGTTAAAAAATTTCTGGAATTACTAGATGATGGAATAGAATATTTAATAACATGGCAAGAAATATATAATACAGACTTAATTTTTAAAATTCTATAAAAGTACATTTATGAATTAATTTAATTTTTTTTCTATTATAATCTATCTTTTCACCCATCTCTTTTGATATTGGATTTGTGGTTGATTTTGCTGGCTTCTTTATAGGTTTTATTCTTTTCCAAATTCTATTCAATGATTGTGTATTACTTTAGCAATTGGGAAAATAAGCCATGCACATGAAAGTGAGCTATGCTGCAAAACATGTTTTTAAACATTGAAAAAAGAATAAATTAGGTCTAGCTTCCAGAATCCAGCAGCATATTAATATTGAAATGGTATTTCTGGCACTTTAGGTCTGAAAGCCTACTATATGAAGTCGAATATGAAGCAAAATTAACAATAATTTAATTCACGTTCAACAACCTTTTCAAAGAGGTTCAGAAATTACATGTCATCAGAGTTTAACTCAAGAAAGCCAAACTAAAAAATAATAACCTATCAACTCTATCATTATCCTTTCTACTAAATGTATCCCTAATTATTTTACAGAAATCAGCCTTAAACTCAAATCTTTGTAGCTTAGACTGTGAGTACAGTGTCTTAGTTAATGATTTTGCACAATTTTCCAAAAATGGCAAACCCAAGACAGTGTATTGAGCCCTTTTTGTTATCTATTCAGAGCACAACTAGTAGAGTTTCCAGCACCCGACCCTATCCAAAGAATAAACTCCTGCCCCATGATAAAACTCATATGAAACACTGTGTCGTGTTTCTCTGAAACGTAGATGAATTCTACTGATCTTTCATGTACCCATTGATTTATACCTGACAATGAATAAAAAGAAAGAAAAGTGAAGCAAAGTAAGGAATCTTTCTACTCTTGCTCTGCTTTCTGTTAATTACTGAAACTCTCCAGGGAGATCTAGGCTTTCTTTAGGAACAGGGAAAGTACAGGGGGGAAAACAAAGGGAAAAAGAAAGAAAGGGAAAAAAAGAAAGAAACAACAAGATTGTTTAAACTAAGCACTGTTCCAGGGAAGGCAGGAGAGGAGAAGAACTGGTCAGAAGCAGCAGATGGTTCCTAGTTTCTTTTGGCATTTTGTTTCACTTTTAAACTCATTTAAGAGAGCCAAATTCAGAATATTTATCTTGCTATTCTTAAAAAACTATAGGCATTTAAAGCAATAATGTTCTTGATCTCTGGTAGAGTCCTTTAACATTGGATGTATTAAATTTATATTTCCAGGTTTCTATTATGTCTCTCTGCGTCTATCTGTACGTAGGCATGCATTGTCTACCTACCTATCTGTATATTTTCCATATCTGTAACATTTATTGGTTTGTGCACTTGTATATTTATGCATATACATTACTGTGCTCTAATTTGTCTTTTGACCCACAAATTAAGATTTGTTTCATGCCTTTTAATATTAAGCGCACCTTTGTAGACATGATTATTGGTGTTTTCCCCCTTACACTCAGAAATCTTTCTAATTACAAGACAATAGAAAACAATTGTTCTATATACTGTAATTCTTGCCTGTTTGATTTAACCTTTATCCTGTGATGCTACATTCTCTCATTTATATATATTTTATAATAACACTAAGTTCTAAGATTAATTATAATCTTATCTACACCTTTTATTCAATATTTGTCAAAACAACATAAATTGATATTTACTTTTCATACTTTACTAATGAGATGAATCTGATTTTATAGGTTATAGGTAAATGTTTAGCATCATTGGTTTTTTTATTTTCCATCATTACTAATTCTAATAAGTAAAGTTTGAACTTACTTATTAAAGCCAAAAGCATCTCTCTGGGGTTAAATGTTTTCTTGCCCTACTCCTTTTCTAGTTATATCTTGTAGGCTAAAACCCTATGAATTTTTATCTTCAGCCTTACCATTTTTCACACCTTGGTAATTTCCTGTTTCATTTTTACTCCATTCTATTAACCTTTCATAAATTTTCTAATCAATGTTTATTAGGCATTTTTCATGCACCCTGAGATACTAATTTCTACTTCTTATCAACTTTGCTTTAGTGAGATTACTTAAAAAAAAAAAAAAGTTTCAGATTTTTTAGTTCTTCATAATTTAATTCAGAAAGAAAAGCCAGTTTGGTGGGTGTGGGAGATTGAATTGTTTACCCCAGTTTGGATATGTTCTCTGTCTTGGTCCCCCATCTTGGTGTATGGGGACTCATTATAAATCAGCTCTCTTCAAGGTGTTACTTCAATTAAAGTTTGGCCCAGCTGAATCAGATTTGGCTTTAATTTGGGTAACTGGAGTCCTTTATAAGCAGAGAGGAATCAGGCAGAGGAAGAAGCTACAGGGAGCAGCCAAAAGCCTGAAGTCAACTGAACCTGAAGAGAAAGAAGATACCACAATATACATTGTCATGTGACAGAAAAACCAAGGACCAAGGACCAGTGCAAGAATGCCACAGTCTTGGGGAGAAAGCATGGTCTTGTTAACACCTTGATTTTGGACATCTCCTAGCCTCAAAACCTGAGCCAGAGGCAGGGCAAGATGGTGGCATCTATTCTGAGTTGGTAGGGATGTAGAATGGCACAGCCCAGCTGGAAGGCAGTGTGATTGTTCCACAGGGAGCCATAAGGTCCTGCAAACCCGTTATTGGGTATATACTTGGAAGAACTGAGGGCAGAGATATGAATAGACATTGCACACTGCTATTTATGGCAGCAGAATTCACGATTCGTAATGGATGGAGATGGCCTAAGGGTATATCCACTGACGAATGGAATGGTGAACTGTGATGTTTACAAACAATAGAATACTGGGTGGTGGCAAGAAGAATTGAAGATGTGAGGCATGCAATTAGGTGAATGGACCTTGAGGACAGTATGTTGAGTAAAATAAGCCAGAATCAAAAAGACAAAAAGACAAACATAATGCCTCACTGGTATGAACTAACAATAATGTGCAAACACTGAGAATTGAATCTGAGAGCATAGGTTATCAGGGAAAAGCTTATGGTAAAGGTTACCAGATTGTAAGCTCCTACAGCATTCACATCTATTCATGAGCTGTAACAATTGCGTCTAAATTCTGAGATGTTGAGCTGTTTATGTATAACCTGGCTGGGCCCTGGAACTTTGGCTGTCTGTGTAACACCTGAGACTCACAGCCAGAGTTCAGCAGCTATAAATGTCCACACTGCCCCATACAGCAAATGTTAAAGAAGCTGAAAAAGAGGTCAGAATTCAATTAGAGATATGAACAAACTGGATTTGATTAGAACTGAGGTAAACCAGACCAAAGGGAAAAGAATGATATTGCCTGTATTTTAAACCCTCAACTTCTGTGAAACCAAGGGAAAAGATGTTTATCTGGTGCAAAATCTATATTTTCTGTAGCATGCTATATAAGTTAACTTGAATGGTCAGTTTATTAAAACACCATAATTACATGGAACCTTGAATAGGGGTGAGATCTGGTTGGATTGTACAGGTTAGCATGAAATCCCAATATATCCCAGAGTAATTTGGGTAGAAAATAAAAGAATTTGCAAAGCCCAACTGAGGGCCTGGGGAAAATTGCGGAAACATTAAACTTCCCCACCTGGGGAATTCCTGATATTCTCACAAGCTTTGGGGACTACCATTATAGTAGGCCAAATCCTCAATCTTGGGGATTGCCCTTATGAAGCTTGTCACTGCAAATGAGAGGCTAAATCTACTTATAATTTTGACCAAGATTCACCCCCTCAGAGAACCTCTTTTGTTGCTCAGATGTGGCCTGTCTCTCTATAAGCCCACTCAGCAGGTAAACTCACTGCCCTCCCCCCTACATGGGACATCACTCCCAGGGGTGTAAATATCCCTGGTAACATGGGACGTGACTCCCAAGGATGAGCCTGGACCCGGCATTGTGGGATTGAGAAAGCCTTCTTGGACCAGAAAAGGGGAGAGAAATGAAACAAAATAGCATTTCTGTAGCTGAGAGATTTCAAATAGAGTTGAGAAGTCATTCTGGAGGTTATTCTTATGCATTATATAGATATCCCTTTTTAGTTTTTACTTTATTAGAATAGCTAGAAGGAAATACCTGAAATTGTTGAACTACAATCCAGTGTCCTTGATTCTTGAAGATGATTGTATAACTATATAGCTTACATGATGTGACCATGTGATTGTGAAAACCTTGCGACTCATACTCCCTTTATCTAGTGTATGGACAAATGAGTAGAAAAAAGGAGGGCAAAAAGTAAATGAATAATAAGGGGGAAAAAGGAGTATGAGATGTTTTGACTGTTCTTTTTTACTTTTATTTTTAATTCTTATTTTTTGTTTTATTTTTTGGAGTAATGAAAATGTTCAAGTAATGTGTTGTGGGATGAATGTACAATTATATGATGATACTGTGAACAATTTATTGTACACTTGGGATGATTGTATGGTGTGTGAATATATCTCAATAAAATTGCATTTAAAAAATACAAACTTAACCAATAAATTCCTGTTGTTTACATAAACCCTTGTACAGTATTTTTTTTAGCAGCTGGGACACCAACAGAGTGGCCTTTGTATTCTTAGTGATGACTCTTTCCTCTAAGGGTAGCTTTTGTCTAAAGCACTAATCTTCTCCAAAGCCTGGTGGAGAATGTTTCAAGTCATTCTTATCATTGCATCTCCTGTTTTCTTTCTGGGAAGTTTGTAAAACCTTCTGCTTGTTCTCAAATTTTCAAGGTTTGAGCTTAAAACTTTGTAAGTTTAAAAACATGACAATTAGAGGTCTTCCAGTGTTTTGTGTGTGTTAATTTTTACTGAAAGAGATTCTGTTGCTTTTATAGCTGTCCTGTGGATGCATATTGGTTAAAATGAAAGGCTGTTACTACAATAAAAAGATTTTATTAAAAATGAGCTATCAAGGGGAGGATCTAAGATGGTGGCATAGAGAGGAGTGGAAGCTAAGTAGTCCCCCTGGAACAACTACAAAAAAACAGAAACAACTAGCAAATAATCTGGAATAACTGCAGGGGGACAAACATGACTATCTACTCATCATACATCAACCTGAATTGGGAGGAATGCCTGAGATCACAGCATAAAATCTGTAAGTAAAAACTGTGGATCCAAGTCAGGAGACCCCTCCCCCCACAGCCCGAGCTGCAAAGCCTCGTGGTGCCAGAGATAAGCTCTCTCCCAGCAAGCGAATATAGCTCAGCTGAGCTCCAACTGGGGTTTTAAGTAGCGAGTGTGAACTGCTCACTACAAGGTACAAATCCCCAACAAGCAGACAGAGACTTTGGGTGACAACTGACATTGGAGAGGAGAACCAGAGGGTTGCCTCAGACTAGCTCTGAAGGGGACTTTTTGTTTCTTTTTTGGCTCAGTGTAGAAAGCCTCAGCCATTTTCAGTTCCCAGTGCTGTGACCCAGACAAGGGTATAGTACAGGCAGAGAGAGACCATTGAAATGCTAATGACCTCCCCCTGGAGGGTCTATCTTCTCTAAGAGGAATGGGTGGGGCACAGCTCTACTATTCACCTTCCATTCAGAACTAGGGAAAAACAGCCACACGTCTTTACATCAGTCAAGAATTACAGGCTGACACATGCCACATGCTGGGTAGAAAATCACAGAGACTGGAGGCATCACAGGGTGTACCAATTTTCTAAGATATACCCTCAGGGAAACCAGATACTGAATATTTCTTCCTTCTGGGACCTGAGCCCATTCTGGTCTGGGAAAACCTGATTGGGATAAGGAAACCATGCCTATACAACAGAAAACAACAACCTACATTAAGAAAAATGAAGTTATGACCCAGTCAAAGAAACAAACTTAACTTCAACTGTGATACAGGAATTGAAACAACTAATAATAAGTCAATACAAAAAGTTTAGGGAAGATATGGCAAAAGAGCTGAACCATATAATGAAAACACAGGACATACATATGGTAGAAATTGAAAGTTCAAAAAACCAACTGGCAGAATCTATGGAAATGAAAGACACAGTACAAGAGATGAAAGACACACTGGAAACACTCAAGAGCACTCAGGAACTGGAGAACAAGGCACCTGAAAGCCTACATACAGAGAAACAGATAGAGAAAAGAATAGAAAAATATGAGCAACATCTCTGGGAACTTAAAGACAAAACGAAAAGCAAGAATTTACATGTCATTGATGTCCCAGAAGGAGAAGAGAAGGGAAAAGGGGCAGAAGCAATAATAGAGGACATAATCAATGAAAATTTCCCATCTCTTATGAAAGACATATATTTACAGATCCAAGAAATGCAGCGTACCCCAAACAGAATAGATCTGAATAGGCCTATGCCAAACGCTTAATAATCACATTATCAAACATCAAAGATAAAGAGAGAATCCTGAAAGCAGCAAGAGAAAAGCGATCCATCACATACAAAGGAAGCTTAATAAGACTATGTACGAATTTCTCAACAGAAACCATGGAGGCAAGAAGGAAGTGAGGTGATATATTTAAGATACTGAAAGAGGAAAACCACCAACCAAGAATCCTATATTTGGAAAAACTGTCCTTCAAATATGAGGGAGAGTTTAAAATATTCTCTGACAAACAGACAATGACAGAGTTTGTGAACAAGATATCTGCTCTACAGGAAACACTAAAGGAAGCACTGCAGACAGAAAGGAAATGACAGGAGTGAGAGGTTTGGAAAACAATTTTGGAAGATAGTAGCATAGCAATGTAAGTACACTGAACAGAGATGACTGTGAATCTGGTTGAAGGAAGAAGGCTGGGGCCGTGTGGGACACCAGAACAAAAGATGAAAGGTAAAGACTGGAACTGTGTAACTCAGGGAAACATGGGGTGCTCAACAATTGTAATAAAAGGTACAAATATGTTTTTACATGAGGTAGAGCAAATGAATGTCAACATTGCAAGGTGTTAAAAATAGGGTGGGATTGGGGGGAAAATACAATCAATGCAAACTAGAGGCTAGGATTAACAGAAACATTGTGTTATGCTTCCTTTGATGTAGCAAGGGCAGTGTACCAAAGCTACATGCATATGGGGGTGGGGGGAATAGGGGAAGGGTATGGGACTCCTGGCACTGGTGATGTTGTCTGACTCTTTATTGTACTTTAGGTTAATGCTTTCTTTCCTTTCCTCGCTTTCTAGCTATCAAGTTTTGGTGTTTTTTTTTTTTTATTTTTGTTTTTATTTGCTTGTTTTCCTCTCTTTCTCTTTTCTTTTTGTTTTGCCTCTATGCCTTCTTTGACTTTTCCTCCATCTTTATGGAAGAAATGGAGATGTCCTTATATAGAGAGTGCCAATGGTGCTCAATACATAAATACGTGACTATACAGGGAACCAATTATTGTTTACTTAGGATGGAATGTATGGTGTGTGCACAAAACCATCTTAAAAGTAAAATGGGTTGATGAAGAAACCTTGAGGGCACTATATTGAGTGAAATAAGACAGACACATTAAGGCAAATATTGCAGGGTCTCAATGATATAAACTCTAATTATGATATGTAAATTCATAGACATGAAATATAGGTTACCTGTATATAGAAATGAGGCTAAAGAATGGGGAGCGGTTGCTTATTATGAGCAGAATGCTCAACTAGGGTGAACTTAAATGTTTGGAAATGGACAAGGGTGATGGTAGCGTGTTATGAGAATAACTAAAGTGCGGAAAGGTGTGTGAAGGTGGTGGAAAGGGTAAGCTCAGAGTCACAAATGTCACCAGAAGGAAAGTTGGAGGTTAAAAGATGGGAATGTATAAAACTGAATTTTGTGGTGGACAATGTCTGTGATTAACTATACAAATATTAGAAATCTCTCTCACAAACTAGAACAAATGTATGTCACTATAACTAGATGTTAATAATAGACAGGCATATAGGGAAGAAATATATACCTATTGCAAACTATATACTACAGTTAGTAGTATTTTAACATTCTTTCATCAACAGTAACAAATGTACTATACCAAAACTATGAATCAATAATGGAGGGGGGAGTGGTTAGGGGTATGGGAGGATCTGAGTTTCCTTTTTTCTTGTCTTGATTTTTGTTCTGGAGCAATGAAAATGTTCTAAAAATTGAAAAAAAATTAATTGTGTTGATGGATGCATGGATGCATGGCTGTATGGTGGTGCCGTGGGCAGCTTATTGTCCACTGTGGATCTTTGGATAGTTGTATGGTGTCTGAACAATCTCAATCAACAAGAAAAAAAAAATTAGCTATCAAGCCACCAAAAGTTATGGAGGAACTTGAAATGCATATTTCTAAGTGAAAGAAGCCAGTTTGAAAAGACTACATACTGTATGATTCCAATTATATAACATTCTGGAAAAATCAAAATTATAGACAAAGTAAAATGATCAGTGGCTGCCAGGGTTTCAAGGGATGGGGAGAGAGATGGATAAGTGAAGCGCAGGGGACATTTAGAGAGTAATGAAACAGTTCCGTATGACACTGTCATGGTGTATAATTGATGTTATGCATTTGTCAAACCCATAGGACTGTACAGTAAAAAGAGTGAACCTTATTGCAAACTATGGACTTTAGTTAATGTTAACATACTCTATTGGTTCATTAAACATGACAAAGGTACCACCCTAATGCAAGATGCTAATTACAGGGAAAAATATGTCTGGGAATGGAAGAAATATGAGAACTCTTTGTACCACCTGCTCAGTTTTTCTGTAGATCTAAACCTGCTCTTAAAAACAAAAAGAGCCTATTAAATAAACAAATAAATAAAAGTTTTGCAACTGATTTATTCAACTTTAAAGTACTTGGCCAAGTACTTTACATGTAAGTTCACACTTAATTTTCTCAAAAATTTCTTGATAAACCTATTAATGGCCTGTTATTCCAATGGGATATTGAAAGTTTGAATAACATGGTCCAGGATCAGACAGCTAAGAAATGATAGATTTGGGATTAAAATGCAAGTATGACTTACTCTAAGTCCTATTTTTAATTTCTTACATATTTGGACTTTCCTATGTCCACTAATAACAATTATTTCAGATGCTTGAACTTCCATATATTACTTTATAAGCTTGTAGATTGCCTTGCATTTAATCATGTATTTCTATAAGTTACCTTGATTTTAAACATTAACTTTTTGTGCTGGAATATTCATTCTCTTGTCTCCTATCTATGTTTTTATTTTACTTTTCGTTTTCAACTTTAGTCATATTTTCCCAATATCACAACATATTCTCTTTTTTTAATGACATCTTTTATTTCCTTTCATTTATATTTTCTGAGAAATGTCAGTTCATACAAGTTCCACAGAACCCATTTCTGACCCCTCTTTCTCATTTTCCAGTATTACATTTGATAATTAAACATTTTTGTTTTCTTTTAAGATTTGTTTCTTACTTCTGTAGCTTAACTTATTGGGCCTTAATTGTTTTGTTAATCTTTGTTTCATTTTATTATACTTTGGCATTTGTATTTTTTATTATTATAAGGGTTTCTAAAGTATACTAAATATTGGATTAATAGAATGTATACCATTAATGTGCCTATGCAAATGGAACAAAGGCTTATAAGTGTTTGAGCATTTTAACAAATTATATAATCATGGGAAAGATCATAAATATAAACCCTGAAATACCTAAGAGCACTCAGTAAGTAACAGGAGGGAGTTAGACAAAACCACAGCTTTTCTTTCCCTCTCAAAGTCATCTTCTTCTCCATAATGTTCCATATTGAATCCTTAAAGAATCACTTTGTTAAGGACCTTGATTTTCTGACAGAATCAATTCTATTTCAGAATAACTTGCTTTTTTTTTTCTGTGCAGACAGGATAGCAATATATTATACATTTTTTAGGTGATTAGTATTTTTCTCATATAAAGTGATCATTTTTTATTATTTTAATTGGAAAATATGTTCCTTGATGTGAGAGTGAGAAATGGATTTTAGAGAATAATGTGAAAAAAATAGAGCAAGTGTTTTCTTACGCGTTCACTAAAGACATTTCAGAGATATTTTCTAGTTTAACAAATTATAAGAATTTAAGGATGAAGTTTCTATGCATTATATTCTCAAAATTGGATTTTCTCAATAATAAGAAAAAAGAAATGAGATAAATTGAATCTATAATTCCCCAAACAGTAAGTTTTTAAATTGTCACAAAAGAATCTTAATGATTAGTCTTTGCAATGACTTCCAGGTGCTTATATTACATAATGAGGATATTAAATTCAGAAAAATATTTTAATATTTCAAAAGCTAATTTTAAAAGTCTCAAAAGATTCAGCTATTATTGAAATATATCCTTTCTTTTATTTTCATGTTAAAAGAAACAGAATCTTAAGAAATCAGACATTTTAAATTTTGGAATTTATCCATATGTCATAGTCACATCAAAATTTTCAGCTTTCCAATTTCATTTAATTTGGCAAAAGGTTTATTTCCTTATTTGTAGAAAAAAAAATTGTTATGTAGAAAAACTCAAAATGTTTCTAAATTTTCCAGAATAGACTCTTAAAATTTTCCATTAGATATTTGATTAAATCATGTTACTATAAAAATAGCATGCTGACATAAACTTGTAAAGAATAAGCATATGTATAAAAGAATAAGCATGTATATATCTATATCTGTGTCTGTATGGCATACCTAAAGAGAGGAATGTTGTCAATGACAGAATTCTGTAAGGAAATTCTAACACATTTATGCATTTTATTTTAATTGCTTAAAAAATGGGATCAGAAATTTTGTTATTATTAGAATCTATACAGTTTGAAGTACTGAACAATACTTAAATGGCTTAACACTGGATTTTATAAAAACGACAAAACAACCTGTTGAAAACTACTGATCATATATATTTTATCATATAATCTTCATTCATGAATTACAACTACTGTATAGTAAGTTCTAAAATAGATATCTAGGTTCTCTTCATTAACAAACTTTTATTTGGATCAATGCACAATGTCTGGCATTCTAGAATACTATTGTCCCACACCAAGACTTTTGTTTTTCATTTCAAATTGTTTTCATTATTATGACCTAAAGTTCTTAGTTTTTAACTTATTAATTTTGGTCAAAATTGGTCCTTTAAACATGGAATCTTTACCAAGCAGTCCCCAATATTATGCTTTGTAAAATACTAGCTGCTTAGCTCACTACTTATAAAAATGGCTGAATGCAGCTGCTGCAACTTTCTATCTTTCAAATTGACTGCTCAACATCTATGTCTGTCCCCTTTCTGTTCTTCCTTACACGATTAGTACATCACACTGTGATGAAAGAAGACATGTTTTAAGGTTTTTCTTTTGTTTGAAAATTTCCTTCCTAAATCAGGGCTTAAAATGGATACATTGCATTAGATAGTACATAAATGCATAACCCATTGGACATACCGTAACACTTCCTGTGTAACATCCAAGCTTCCCCCATGGCTACAACATCTAAACAGAATTTCTGTTGGGATAACCTATGCATAGGCAATACCAGGTGAGTTACTGATGCACAACAGGTGTGTGTGTGTGTGTTTGGGGGGGTGTTTGTGTATTTTTTTACCAGTATTCAAACGACTATATGAGTAGGCAATCAAATAACTTTTAGTATTCAACATTACAATATAAAATACCTTAATAATCTCTTTAGCATAAATACATTAAGAATATTAGGTATTTTTATTAAGGTAATAATCACATCTCTACTCAAATAAGAAACCTTTGTTCCTCTATATGGAATTTAACACATCTTTCTCAAAACCACCCAAAATGATTTGATGAGTATACTGTTTCTTTTATTGTGTCCACTACACATCAGAAATTAGTCACAGAATTTCAGCCTTCTTTCATGACAAATTGACAGGTCCATTGATTTTTTTAAAAAACTCTAAATCGTCTTCTGATTATTTTTTTACTCTGAATTTTATATTCACAAGGGCTGCTTTACCTAAACAATAATATGTTTTGATGTGAAAAACCTGAAACTATAGTTTATGTGTGTATGATAATATAGTCAAGAATATGTTGCTTTTTTATTTTTAGGCCAACTAAATTTTTTTCCCATTCAAGCCTTCAAAAATATTATACACATACATCCAAATCTGATTACAGATCATGTATCTTAACTTAAATAAAGCCTCTAACAAAAGGATATGACTAATGACTGGCTTTCTTGTGCCATTTTGTCTGTGATTATCAGCAAGACGAATATCTTACCTGCATTTGGAAGTGAGATAGAATGTCACTAGGGACCTTTAATCATCTTCTTCAAAGTAATCTCCCCCTATTAAAGTTGTTTGGTCAAGGAAAAGATCTGACAAAAATGTTTACTACTGAAATAGTCTAACTAGTAATAATTAGGTATGTGAAACATCTATGTTAATTAAGATTTTTTACGATAGGCTTTTGAGCTTTAGAAAAAGGTAGATGTGTCCTCATTTCAAATGCACAAGTACAAACTACTATTCTGTTATAATACTGACATACTCTGGGATTCTTGTCTGTTTGCTTTACAATGCTTGCCTGGGCCTTCAGATATATTGATTTAGAAAAAAAAAAAAAACATTAACAGTGTTAGTCTCGGTACCAGGAGATCAAAATTCTCAACTTAAGCATGTCATTGACTTATTTTGCCTATGAGCATTTATTTAGCCTCATTTTGACTCAATTTTCCTATCAGGAACTGGGTTTAGAATTGTATGCATGTTACAGATATATTGCAAGAAAAAAATGGAAGAAAAAAGGTGCTATAGTAATGTCAGCAATTAGGTGAAGTAATCCTGGAAATAATATTTGAATACTTAGTTTAAATTTTTATAAATGTTTATTTCTTCCACCAACATATATTTCCAAACTGAAAACTTTGGGAATTTAGCAAATCATTTACAAAATTTTGAGAAAAAGATATGTCATTTCATCCACCTATGCTGACATCATCCAAATACCCTTCTGTGAGGTACGGCAAACTATCTTCTAATTCCTCCAAAAGGTATTATTGGTTAGGGAGCATAAGAGCTATATGTTGGAACATGGTACAATAGAAAGCTAACTATCTTCATGTTCTGATTTGCACAGTTTCCTCTTGTTCAGTGTCACCCAGGTACTACTAAGCATAAAAGAATCTGCATAACTTCTGGCAGATGTGTTTTACCATCTCCCCTTTGCTCTTAAAATCATAATCTAAATCAAGGATTAGAAAACTGTGGCCAACCACCAAGACTATTTGACCCACCACCACTGTCTGTTTTTGTAAATAAATAATTATTGAAACACAACAGCCACATCCATTCATTTACTTACTGGCTATGATTGCTTTTCTGCTGCAATAGCAGAGCCAAGTGTATGATCAGCACAGCCCAAAATATTTACTATCTTGCCTTACACAGAAAAAAGTTGCTGGTCCCTGGTCTAAATCATCATTTTCTTCTTTTTTTAAGTTATGGAGCAGCATCATGTTGTAATGGGGGAAAATATGGATTTAGTGTCAGTAGCTCTGCTTCATAGTCCAAGCTTAAATTTCTTCATATATAAAATGATGAGAGCTTAGTTTTGTCCTTTCCTAGGATATGGAAGGATTTTAATATCTGGGAGGTTGGATGTTGCATCTCTTCAACATGAGGTACCTAGGTATTTAGGTCTCAATTAGCTCTTTCCCAACCCGTAATAAGTTGTACATCACTGTAAGTTGAAGCATAATACTTGTTTCATTCCAATGGAATGACATATAGGAATCCTGAAATAGATTATGTGAAAGAGAAAATGATACTTCATTGCTCCATTTCATTCACTATGCCATGTGTGGAGAACGTAAACCTTTTAAAACACGTCATACAGTATCACTCCTCTGCTCAAAACTCTGTATAGCTCCTCATTTCACTTAATCTGAAAGTCCTACAATGGCCTACAAGGTGCTACATTATTAGACCCACCCCCAGATGCATTCTCTCATCTTGTGCTCCTTTCCCCCTCTTTACTCAATGCAGCCATTCTGGCTCCCCTCCAATTCCTGAATCATTCAGCATGCTCCAAACTTAAGGCTTTCACATCTTCTGTCTCCTCTGCCTAGAAGGCTCTTGCACTAGATACCTGCATGGTTGTCTCTCTAACCTACTTCAGGTCTTTGCTCAAATATCACCTTCTTACTGATAACTTCCATTACTACACTCTAAACTTAAAACTCATTTTTTTTCTAACACACTCTCCAATTTGCCTTTGCCTGCTCTATTTTTATTTTCATAGTACTTATCATCTTCTAGTGTATTATATAATTAATCTACTTCATGTTTTTTCTTCACAGTTAACTCCTTGGGCTAAAATATAAGCTTCACAAGGGCATAGATTTTGTCTGTTATTCTCTGATGTATCCCAAGCATCCAGAAGAGTGCCTGGAACAGAGTAGGAATTCCTCAATAAATATTTGATTAATAAATGAATGAGTGGATGAATCAATAAATTAATTAATTGAGTGAAACATTAAGACAACAACCAGTTGAGGAATAGTTAATATGTGCCAAGATCTTTGCATAAACCTGGGAATACATATATAAGGTACAATTCCTGCCCTTACCAAGCACACAGCTTAAAGAGGAACAACAAAAAAAAATAATGCAAATAGTCAGTTATTTGAATAGGTTAATGAGTAAGTAAGCCAATGAAAATGAAATTTTTCACTATTGAGATAGCAGTCTTGGGAAAGAAGGACCATAGGGACGCTAACTGTACCCTGCTAGATATGCTTCTCTTACCTTGCAGACCTTCACTGGCTTCCTCTTCCTACAATTACCCATTGTTTTCCTTTGTCATATATATATTTTTTTTAATTTATCCTATTTTCTCCTGACTTCCTAAGTTTATTTTTCAAGTGTTCCTTGTAATATATTAAATTTTTCTTATTTTAATATATACTTATTCCTTTTGTCACTTTTTGTTTTCCTATTATGATGATATGTATTTCACCTACTTCAATACTTTCATATTCTTATGAGTTTTATAAGCCTTAGTTAATTTGTCATAACATCAATTTCTGACATTTTCCCTTAACTTTTAGATTTCATGAATTTATATGGTCGGTCTTTACTACGTTTTTCTAATTGCTTACTTTCAAGAGTTAACTTCATCAACAATAAAATTTAATTTTGTAGATCTGGTTTTAATTTTTAACTTAAATGTCGACCTTTCATCATGATATTTAAAAAATTTATAAAAAAGCTTCACTTGTGTTTCATTTAGGTAAATCTGGGTTTGAATCCCACTTACTCTATTTTTGAATTTCAGTTCCTCCCCTCCAGTATTTACTAATACTTACCTTATAAGTTTTTTCTTATAATCAAGGAAGGAACATATTGTAGTTAAAACACTTACCATATTATCAGTCATATTAAATAAAAAAAACAATGCACATTATATATAAATATGTAGTCTAAGGTTTAAAATAAACATATTGAAAGTACCCCCACTGAGACTCTCCAAGTTTTCAACTCCCAGCAACTTGGCAGGTGAGCTGAAAGAACCCACTCTATCCAGAGGAATAATGCAGCCATGTGCAGTGTTGGAGGCAAGATGTCATTGCAGCAGGGCAGATAGAGATTTTACAAAGGGAGAAAGTTTAGGATGGGAAAGGAGAGCAAAGAAAACTCCCTTATAGCCCAAAAAGATGGGCTATTATATAAAGTATACATTTACACTTAATAAGCAAGCAAAGAAATCTGATAAGAGTTCAGAAAACTGGCAGCTTATCTATAAAGCACCAACAGAGCTCTAGAATCTCACCAGAACTCAGATACTCTCTTATACAAAATGGGACGGCTTGATCACACACTAAAAACATATTAAGCCAGTGGTGAAATAAAGCTAAACAATGCCAATACCCAGCTAAACTACATATCAGATTGGTTCAGCTCCCAACTCTAGCAGACTGTCAGAATATAGTATAAACTCTCTGAAGGCATATATTTAATTTAATTTATTTAACACAGTCCCTACTTTATTTACTATAAAATGTCTGTTAAAAAATCAAAAATTGTAAGACACATTAACTAGTACACACACACAAAAGTGACTGATAGTCAAAAGAAGAATTAGTCAACAGAAGAAACATCATTGGCCTTGATATTGCAATTATCAGATGGTATTTTCAGATATTGCAGGAGCTAAACTACCTATTGGAAATGTTGGAAAATATGGATGACATGAAAGAAAGTTTTACTAAATATATTGGAAATACATAAAACAACCAAAGGAATTGTAGAAATGAAAAATTTACTATGAGTAATGAATTTCATTAGTAATGAAATAGATTTAACAGCAGACTTAAAGCAGAAGAAAGAACCAATTAACTTGAGTAATGATCAGTATTATATAACCAAGCTTAAAAAAAAAAGGGAAAAATGAATTTAAAAAACAAAAATAGCAGAAAAAAAGAGTCTGCGGTCTGCGAGAACATATCAATTTATCATATGTTAATTGAAGTCCCAAAAGGAAAGAGGAGAGATAATGGGTTAGAAAAAATGTTAAAAGAGAAAGTAACTGAGAATATTCAAAAATTGATGAAAGACGTCAATCCCCAAATCCAAAAATCTTAAAAAACCTTCCTAAACTTGAATAAACAAAACAAAACAAAACAAAACAAAGAGAAAACTCTGGCACATTAAATATTAATTGAATATGGGATAGGGTATGGGCTTCTCAATAGAAACATAGGGAGAAAAGACAAAAATCTTTAAAGTGATGATAGAAATAAAGAGTGAACCTAGGATTCTATACCTAGTGAAAGTTTCCTCCCAAAGTGAAAATGAAATAAAGACTTCTTGAACAGACAAAAGATGAAAGAATTTGTTTCCAGAAGACTGCACTGCTATTAGGTTCTTCAACCTGAAGAGAAATGATACTAGATGCAATCCTGGGTATCTTCTTTTAAGTAAGGAATGAAGATCAATAAAAAGGCCAAATATATGGGAAAACATAAAATACTTATCAATAGAATAATAGATATTTAAATTTCTTTAAAATAAAAATTAATAGATTTAAATAAGAAGTAATAATTTGTAACAATATACTGTGGGGTTGATACCATGTGTAGAAGTAAAATTAAGGTCTAAAATTCACAAAGAGGAGGAGGGAATACACTGTCATATGGTTCTCACACTACTGGATATTATAATATTATTTGAAGGGAAACTGAAAACTTAACACTGTATGTCACTAGAGAAACCCTAATAAAATAAAGCAATGAGTTACAAGTAAAAGGTCAGTACAGGAGATAAAATAAGCAATTCACACAAAAGAAGACATGGAAAGAAGAATAGGGAATAAAGAACATATGGGTTAAATATAAAACAAATAACATGATAGGACAATTAAACCCAAACATAATTATATCTAATATAATAGACTAAACATAAGTCAGAGATCATCATGCTGGTTAAGAAGAAAAAAACAACACACATTAAATATAAATATATAGTCTAAGGTTTAAAATAAACATATTGAGAAAAAAGATATACTGACTTCTGGTTTCATCTCCAACATGTAAAGAGCTTCAAAGTCATCATTCCCATTCTCACAGGAGATAAAAAAAAAAAAAATAACATACAAACTGAAAATAATCACTTTTCTTGGACCTATCAGAGAACTGAGGGAAAATCCCCCCAAATTCTGGAGGAGACAGGTGCATTATAGAGAGACACAGTCAAGAGCTGTTTACCTAGAACAGAAGCCGTAAACTTCAGAACATTTAAATGATAGTCTTGAAGGCAATGGAGGCTGAGACTGGACTAACATGATAGTGAGCAACTCCCAGGGAACTGCAGCCTTATGGGTATCCCCACCCTTTCCTGGGCTTTACCTCCAAGAATCTAATTAATCAGTTTATCAGAGTGAAAAGATAAGAAAGATTCCCACATGGCTTTGGCACAGGGAAGGTAAGAGCAATTGTTGTGAAATACACCAAGAACCTCCTCCATAACAAAGATGAAGGAAATAGATTGGTTATGCAGCAACCAGGAAGGGAGTAGGGAGAGCTGAGGGGGAAAAGTATACTACTGGAGAAAAAATTGTGCAGGTCACACCCCAGAACACAGTCCTACAAAAAGCAGGAAGATTATAAAATTCTCCCTCACCCCCTCACACCAACAGGGCACCAGTGTATTAACTGTGGAATACAGATGGAAGAGCTGTAAGACCCAGACTCTCTCTGAGGAGTAGTAAATAAAGCAATCCAAAGTCAAGAGGCAACAAAAGCAAGGACACTAGAGGAATTTGATATCCCTGGCACCTACAACCACAGTAGACACTGAACACAACCCAACTTCTAGACAACTAGCATAAATCTCCATACCAAAATATTTAAAATAACTATGATTACTATGCTAAGGATTATCTTTTTATAAGTTGCCTGAATCACATATGGAACAGAACAGTCTTGTTTGAAAGGAGACTTAGATTAGGTTAAAACATGTATTATAATCTTGAAGGCAACCCTAAAAAAATAAAAAGAGGTATAATTGACACACTAAGGAGATAAAGGAAATCATATGAAATGCTCAATTAAAATCAGACAAGGCAGAAAGAAGGGTAAAAAAGAAAAAAATAGCAATGCAATGAATAGAAAGTGCTTACAAACATTGTAGATATTAATAGAATTGTATCATTAACCACTTTAAATGCAAGTGGTCTAAATATACCAGTTAAGAGATAGAGATTATCAGAGTAGATTTTTTTTAAAGGCCAAAATTTATATATTTACATTAAGGAATCCACTTTAAAATTAAAGAGAAATTGGTTAAAAGTAGAAGTATGGAAAGAGATAAACCATGCTAACCATAATTAAAAGAAACTGGAAAAACTATACTAATTTAAGAAAAAACAGATTTAAGAATGAGAACAATTCCAAGAATAACAAGAGGTACTAGATAATGATAAAAGTTTCAATTCTTCAAGAAGAATAACAATCCTAAATGTGTATACACCTAATAAAAAAAGCATTAAAATGCATAAGGTGAAACTGATTGAACTGAAAGGAGTAATAGAAAAATCCACCATTATTGATGGAAACTATGTACCCATACTAGATAAAGGCATAACAAGAAAAGAAAACTACAGATCAATATCTCTCATGAACATAGTTGAAAGAACTCTTCAACAAAATATTAACATGTTGAATCTAACAATGTATACAAAAATTATATACCACAACCAGGTAGAATTTATTCCAGGTATGAAAGATTTGTTCAACATTCAAAAACCAATCAAGGTAATCCATCATATCTACTAGTTAAAGAAAAAAAAAAAATCATGTGTTCACAGCAATTGACCCAGAATAAAAGCATTAAACAAAATCCAACATTCATTCATGATAAAAACTCTTGGCATACCAGGTATAGATAAAGAACAGCTCAACCTGATGAAGAACAAAAAATAAGAACAAGACCATGATATCTCCTTCCACTTCTCCTATTCAACATTGTAGTGGAAGTCATAGCTAGTAATCAAACAGATTGGAAAGGGAAAAATAAAACTGACTTTATTCATAGATGACATGATTGATGTAGAAAACCCTAAAGAATCAGCAACCACCACAACAAAATAAATCTCTTGGAATAGTGAGTATTACAAGTCACAGGATACAAGGTCAATACACAAAAATCAGCTAATTGCTTTCCTATATACCAGTAATGAACAATTGGAATTTGAACTTTAAAAATACCATTTATAATACCACAAAAAAAATGAAATGCTTAGGTGCATATCAAACAAAATATGCATAAAATGCATTTATGGAAAACCACCTAACGATTAAAAATCAAAGATCTAAGTAAATAGAGAAAGATTCTGTATTCATGAGTTGGAAACCTCATTGTTAAAATACAATTCTTCCCAATTTGATATGTAGATTCAATGTAACCCTAGTCGAAATCCCAGCAAGTCATTTTTTAGATATTGTCAAACTGATTCTGAAGTTCGAATGGCAATGAAAAAGACAGGAACAGCCAACACAATGTGGAAGAACAAAACTGGAGGACTCACACTATCCAATTTCAAGAATTACTTCAAAGCAACCATAATCAAAAAAGTTTGGTATCCATGACAGAATAGACACATAGATCAATTGAACATAATAGAGAACCCAGAAATAGACCCACACAAATAAAGCCAACTAATATTTGACAAGGGAGTAAGACAATTCAATGGAGATAGGATAGTCTTTTCATTAAATGGTGCTGAACAATTCAACATCTATGCAAAAAAAAAATGAACACATGCACAGATCTTATACTTTTTTTACAAAAATGGACTCAAAATTTAAACTGCAAAAATATAAAACTTCTAGAAAATAACAAAGGAGAACTCTATGGACATTGGGTTTGGTAATGAGTGTTTAGCTATAACATCGAAAGCACCATCCACAAAAGAAAATTTTATATATTGAACTATACTAAAATTAAAAACATATGCTCTGAAAAACACATTGTTAAGAGAATTAAAAGACAAGCCAAAGACAGGGAGAAAATATTTGTAAAATAAATATCTGATAAAGAACTTGTATCCAAAATACACAAAGAAATCTTAAAACCTCAACAATAAAAAAACAAATGACACAATTAAAAACTTGGAAAAAGATCTAAACAAACATATTACTAAAGGAGATATACAGATGGCAAATAAGCTTATTAAAAGATGGTCAACATTATTTTTCATTGGGGAAATGAAAATTAAAACTACAATGAAATACAAATGCATTCCAATTAAAATGACTAAAATCCAAAAATCTGGTAATACCTTGTTGATAAAGATGTACAGCAAAAGGAACTCTCATTCATTGCTGAAGGGAAGGCAAAATGGTGCAGCCACTTTGGAAGACAGTTTGGTAGTTTGTTATAAAGTTAAGTATATGCTCACAATGTGAGCAACAAATGTTGCTGCTAAGTTTTGCTAACTGATTTGAAAAATTACGTTCACATGAAAACAGGTACATGAATATATACAAGTTTTACTTATAATCATCAAAAACTGGAAGGAACCAAGATATCCTACAAATGGTGAATAGATAAACAACCTGGGGTACATCAATACAATATAATACTGTTCAACAATAAAAAGAAATAAGCTACTTCAAGCCAGTTGAAGACATGGCTGAAAATCAAAAGCATATTGCTGAGTGCAAAAAGCCACTCTGGCAGAAGTGGGGCATGATGGTGGATTGGTGAGGTATATGTTTTAGTTACTCCTCCAGGGAAGTAGGTAGAAAGCCAGGAACTGCGTGGACTGGACACCGCAGAGCAATCTGACTTTGGGCATACTTCATACAACACTCATGAAAATGTGGAACTGCAGAGATCAGCAAAATCTGTAAGTTTTTGCAGCCAGGGGACCTACGCCCCTCCTTGCCAGGCTCAGTCCCGTGGGAGGAGGGACCATCAGCACTGGGAAGGAGAAGGGAGAACTGCAGTGGCAGCTCTTATCAGAAACTCATTCTACTGATCCAAACTCCAACCATAGATAGACTGAGACCAGACACCAGAGAATCTGAGAGCAGCCAGCCCAGCACAGAGGAGATAGGCATAGCAAAAAACAGCAAGAAAAACTCAAAAATAAAATCAGAGGCTGTTTGGAGTTCTGGTGAACATAGAAAGGGGAAGGGCAGAGCTCAGGCCCTGAGGCTCATTTGCAAATCCCGAAGAAAAACTGATCTCTCTGCCCCACTGGATCTTTCATTAGTAGCCCTAATTGCTTTGTCTCTTAGCATTTCAATAACCCATTAGATCTGCCAGGAGGCCCTTTTTTTTTTTTATCTTTTTTTTCTTTTTCTGAAACAATTACTATAAGAAGCCCAATACAGAAAGCCTCAAAGACTTGCAATTTGGGCAGGTCAAGACAAGAGCAGAACTAAGAGAGCTATGAGACAAAAGGCAATAATCCAGTGGCTGAGAAAATTTACTGAACACAACAACCTCCCAAGAAAAGGGGGGCATCTGCTCACAGCTATCATCCTGGTGGACAGAAAACACTCCTGCCCGTCGCAGGCCCCATAGCCCAGAGCAGCCCGACAACCAAGTGTGATGGAAGTGCTTCCAATAACAGGCATACACCATAAAATTGGGCATGGACATTAGCCTTTCCTGCACCCTCAGCTGGTTGTCCAAGAATTGTGAAGGTGGAACAGCATGAATTAACAAGCCCCATTCAGACATCATTTCAGCAGACTGGGAGCCTCCCTACACAGACCGGCAGCTCACAACCACCCTGGGGGGATGGCACTCACCTGTGACATAACACAGTCATCCCTCAACAGAGGACCAGGGGGTACAAGGCCTAGAAGAGGGACCCACTCACAAGTCTCAGGGGCCACATGCCAATACCAAGGGCTTGTGGGTCAGTGGCAGAGACAAACTGTGGCAGGACTGAACAGAAGGATTAGATTATTCCAGATTTAAAACTCCAGGAACAACAGAGATTTGATTGTTAGAGCCGTCCCCCTCCCTGACCGCCCAGACACATGCCCCTTAATAGGGTGGGCAACACCAACTACACATGCAAGCTTGGTACACCAATTGGACCCCACAAGACTTACTCCCTCACTCACCACAGAGGCAAAGCAGGGGAGAACTGGCTTGAGGGGAACAGGTGGCTCGTGGATGCCACATGCTGGTTAGTCAGAGAAAGTGTACTCCACAAAGCTGTAGATCTCACAAATTAGAGATAAGGATTTCAATTGGTCTACAAATCCTTAAAGAACCCTATCAAGTTAAACAAATACCAAGAGGCCAAAAACAACAGAAAAGTTTAAAGCATATGAAAAAAACAGACAATATGGATAACCCAAGCCCAAGCGCCCAAATCAAAAGATCAGAAGAGATACAGTACCTAGAGCAACTAATCAAAGAACTAAAGATGAACGACGAGACCATGGCATGGGATATAAAGGATATCAAGAAGAGCATGGAACAGGATATAAAGGACATCAAGAAGACCCTAGAAGAGCATAAAGAAGACATTGCAAGACTAAATAAAAAAATAGATGATCTTATGGAAATTTAAGAAGCTGTTGACCAAATTAAAAAGATTCTGGATATTCATAGTACAAAACTAGAGGAAGTTGAACAATGAATCAGTGACCTGGAAGATGACAGAACAGAAAATGAAAGCACAAAAGAAAGAATGGGGAAAAAAATTGAAAAAATCAAAATGGACCTCAGGGATATGATAGATAATATAAAATGTCCAAATATAAGACTCATTGGTGTTCCAGAAGGAAAAGAAATGGGTAAAGGTCTAGGAAGAGTATTCAAAGAAATTGTTGGGGAAAACTTCCCAAATCTTCTAAGCACCATAAATACACAAATCATAAATGCCCAGCGAATTCCAAATAGAATAAATCCAAATAAACCCACTCCAAGACATATTCTGATCACACTGTCAAATACGGAAGAAAAGGAGCAAGTTCTGAAAGCAGCAAGAGAAGAGCAATTCACCACATACAAAGGAAACAGCACAAGACTAAGTAGTGACTACTCAGCAGCCACCAGGGAGGCGAGAAGGCAGTGGCATGACATATTTAAAATGCTGAGTGAGAAAAATGTCCAACCAAGAATACTTTATCTGGAAAAGTTCTCCTTCAAATTTGAGGGAGAGCTTAAATTTTTCACAGACAAACAAATGCTGAGAGAATTTGCTAACAAGAGACCTGCCCTACTGGAGATACTAAAGGAAGCCCTAAAGACAGAGAAATGAAGAAAGGAAAGAGAGAGACATGGAGACAGGTTCAGTACTGAAGAGATTCGTTATGGGTACATTAAAGGATATTAATAGAGAGATGGAAAAATATATACAACAAACATAAACCAAAGGATAAGATGGCTGATTCAAGAAATGCCTTCACGGTTATAATGTTGAATGTAAATGGATTAAACTCACCAATTAAAAGATATACATTAGCAGAATGGATCAAAAAAAATGAACCATCAATATGCTGCATGCAAGAGACTCGTCTCAGACACAGGGACACAAAGAAATCGAAAGTGAAAGGATGGAAAAAAATATTTCATGCCAGGTACAGCCAAAAGAAAGCAGGGGTAGCAATATTGATCTCAGATAAAATAGACTTTAAATGCAGGGATGTTTTGAGAGACAAAGAAGGTCACTACATACTAATAAAAGGGGCAATTCAACAAGAAGAAATAACAATCATAAATGTTTATGCACCCAATCAAGGTGCCACAAAATACATGAAAGAAACACTGACAAAACTAAAGGAAGCAATTGATGTTTCCACAATAATCGTGGGAGACTTCAACACATCACTCTCTCCTATAGATAGATCAACCAGACAGAAGACCAATAAGGAAATTGAAAACCTAAACAATCTGATAAATGAATTAGATTTAACAGACATACACAGAACATTACATCCCAAATCACCAAGATACACATACTTCTCTAGTGCTCATGGAACTTTCTCCAGAATAGATCCTATGCTGGGACATAAAACAAGGCTCAATAAATTTAAAAAGATTGAGATTATTCAAAGCACATTCTCTGACCACAATGGAATACAATTAGAAGTCAATAACCATCAGAGACTTAGAAAATTCACAAATACCTGGAGGTTAAACAACATGCTCCTAAACAATCAGTGGGTTAAAGAAGAAATAGCAAGAGAAATTGCTAAATAAATAGAGACGAATGAAAATGAGAACAAAACATACCAAAACCTATGGGATGCAGCAAAAGCGGTACTCAGGGGGAAATTTATAGCACTAAACGCATATATTAAAAAGGAAGAAAGAGCCAAAATCAAAGACTAATGGATCAACTGAAGAAGCTAGAAAATGAACAGCAAACCAATCTTAAACCAAGTAGAAGAAAAGAAATAACAAGGATTAAAGCAGAAATAAATGACACAGAGAACAATAAAACAATAGAGAGGATAAATAATACCAAAAGTTGGTTCTTTGAGAAGATCAACAAAATTGACAAGCCCCTAGCTAGACTGACAAAATCAAAAAGAGAGAAGACCAATATAAACAAAATAATGAATGAGAAAGATGACATTACTGCAGATCCCGAGGAAATTAAAAAAATTATAAGAGGATACTATGAACAACTGTATGGCAACCAACTGGATAATGTAGAAGAAATGGACAATTTCCTGGAAACATATGAAAAACCTAGACTGACCAGAGAAGAAATAGAAGACCTCAATCAACCCATCACAAGAAAAGAGATCCAATCAGTCATCAAAAAGCTTCCCACAAATAAATGCCCAGGACCAAATGGCTTCCCAAGGGAATTCTACCAAACTTTCCAAAAAGAACTGACACCAATCTTACTTAAACTCTTTCAAAACATTCAAGAAAATGGAACACTACCTAACTCATTTTATGAAGCTAACATCAATCTGATACCAAAACCAGGCAAAGATGCTACAAAAAAGGAAAACTACCGGCCAATCTCCCTAATGAATATAGAAGCAAAAATCCTCAACAAAGTACTTGCAAATCAAATCCAAACACACATTAAAAAAATCATACACCATGACCAAGTGAGGTTCATTCCAGGCATGCAAGGATGGTTCAACATAAGAAAATCAATCAATGTATTACAACACATTAACAAATCAAAAGGGAAAAATCAAATGATCATCTCAATAGATGCTGAAAAAGCATTTGACAAAATCCAACATCCGTTTTTGATAAAAACACTTCAAAAGGTAGGAATTGAAGGACACTTCCTCAATATTATAAAGAGCATATATGAAAAACCCACAGCCAGCATAGTACTCAATGGTGAGAGACTGAAAGCCTTCCCTCTAAGATCAGGAACAAGATAAGGATGCCCGCTGTCACCACTGTTATTCAACATTGTGCTGGAAGTGCTAGCCAGGGCAATCTGGCAAGACAAAGAAATAAAAGGCATCCAAATTGGAAAGGAAGAAGTAAAACTGTCATTGTTTGCAGATGATATGATCTTATACCTGGAAAACCCCAAGAAATCGACAACACAGCTACTAGAGCTAATAAACAAATTTAGCAAAGTAGCGGGATACATGATTAATGCACATAAGTCAGTAATGTTTCTATATGCTAGAAATGCACAAACTGAAGAGACACTCAAGAAAAAGATACCATTTTCAATAGCAACTAAAAAAATCAAGTACCTAGGAATAAACTTAACCAAAGATGTAAAAGACCTATACAAAAAAAACTACATAACTCTACTAAAAGAAATAGAAGGGGACCTTAAAAGATGGAAAAATATTCCATGTTCATGGATAGGAAGGCTAAATGTCATTAAGATGTGAATTCTACCCAAACTCATCTACAGATTCAATGCAATCCCAATCAAAATCCCAACAACCTACTTTGCAGACTTGGAAAAGCTAGTTATCAAATTTATTTGGAAAGGGAAGATGCCTCGAATTGCTAAAGACACTCTAAAAAAGAAAAACCAAGTGGGAGGACTTACACTCCCTGACTTTGAAGCTTATTATAAAGCCACAGTTGTCAAAACAGCATGGTACTGGCACAAAGATAGAGATATAGATCAATGGAATTGAATTGAGAATTCAGAGATAGACCCTCAGAGATATGGCCGACTGATCTTTGATAAGGCCCCCAAAGTCACTGAACTGGGTCATAATGGTCTTTTCAACAAATGGGGCTGGGAGAGTTGGATACTCATATCCAAAAGAATGAAAGAGGACCCCTACCTCACACCCTACACAAAAATTAACTCAAAATGGACCAAAGACCTCAGTATAAAAGAAAGTACCATAAAACTCCTAGAAGATAGTGTAGGAAAACATCTTCAAGACCTTGTATTAGGGGGCCACTTCCTAGACTTGATACCCAAAACACAAGCAACAAAAGAAAAAATAGATAAATGGGAACTCCTCAAGTTTAGAAGTTTCTGTACCTCAAAGGAATTTCCCAAAAAGGTAAAGAGGCAGCCAACTCAATGGGAAAAAAATTTTCAGAAACCATGTATCTGACAAAAGACTGATATCTTGCATATATAAAGAAATCCTACAACTCAATGACAATAGTACAGACAGCCCAATTATAAAATGGGCAAAAGGTATGAAAAGACAGTTCTCTGAAGAGGAAATACAAATGGCCAAGAAGCACATGAAAAAATGTTCAGCTTCACTAGCTATTAGAGAGATGCAAACTAAGACCACAATGAGATACCATCTCACACCAATTAGAATGGCTGCCATTAAACAAACAGGAAACTACAAATGCTGGAGGGGATGTGGAGAAACTGGATCTCTTATTCATTGTTGGTGGGACGGTATAATGGTTCAGCCACTCTGGAAGTCAGTCTGGCAGTTCCTTAGAAAACTAGATATAGAGTTACCCTTCGATCCAGTAATTGCACTTCTCGGTATATACCCGGAAGATCGGAAAGCAGTGACATGAACAGATATCTGCATGCCAATTTTCATAGCAGCATTATTCACAATTGCCATGAGATGGAAACAACCCAAATGTCCTTCAACAGATGAGTGGATAAATAAAATGTGGTATATACACACAATGGAATACTACACGGCAGTAAGAAGGAATGATGTCGTGAAACATATGACAACATGGATGAACCTTGAAGACATAATGCTGAGCAAAATAAGCCAGGCACAAAAAGAGAAATATTATATGTTACCACTAATGTGAACTTTGAAAAATGTAAAACAAATGGTTTATAATGTAGAATGTAGGGAAACTAGCAATAGAGAGCAATTAAGGAAGGGGGAGCAATAATCCAAGAAGAACAGATTAGCTATCGTGGGTAAATTTAATGTTCTGGGAATGCCCAGGAATGACTATGGTCTGTTAATTTCCGATGGATATAGTAGGAACAAGTTCACAGAAATGTTGCTATATTAGGTTACTTTCTTGGGGTAGAGTAGGAACATGTTGGAAGTAAAGTAGTAATTTTAGGATAGTTGTCTTTTTCTTACACCCTTGTTATGGTCTCTTTGAAAAGTTCTTTTACTGTATGTTTTTTTATTTTTTTTTTAATTTTTTTATTTTTCATACAGTTGATTTAGGAAAAAAAAAGCTTAAAAAAAATAAAAAATAAACAAGGAAAAAAATATGCAGAGCCCCCTTGAGGAGCTGGTGGAGAATGCAGGGGTATTGGCCTGCCCTACCTTGATGGTTGCTAACATGCCCACAGACATAGGGGACTGGTGGTTTGATGGGTTGAGCCCTCTACCACAGGTTTTACCCTTGGGAAGACGGTTGCTGCAAAGGAGAGGCTAGGCCTCCCTATGGTTGTGCCTAAGAGCCTCCTCCCGAATGCCTCTTTGTTGCTCAGATGTGGCCCTCTCTCTCTCTAGCTAAGCCAACTTGAATGGTGAAAACACTGCCCTCCCCCCTATGTGGGATCAGACACCCAGGGGAGTGAATCTCCCTGGCAACGTGGAATATGACTCCCGGGGAGGAATGTAGACCCGGCATCGTGGGATGGAGAACATCTTCTTGACCAAAAGGGGGATATGAAAGGAAATGAAATAAGCTTCAGTGGCAGAGAGATTCCAAAAGGAGCCGAGAGGTCACTCTGGTGGGCACTCTTACGCACAATATAGACAAACCTTTTTAGGTTCTAATGAATTGGGGTAGCTGGTGGTGGATACCTGAAACTATCAAACTACAACCCAGAACCCATGAATCTTGAAGACAATTGTATAAAAATGTGGCTTATGAGGGGGGACAGTGGGATTGAGAGGGCCATGGGGATCACACTCCCCTTTGTCCAGTTTGTGGATGGATGAGTGGAAAGGTGGGGGAAGGAAACAAACAAACAAACAGACAAGGGCGCCCAGTGTTCTTTTTCACTTTAGTTGCTCTTTTTCACTTTAATTATTATTCTGGTTATTTTTGTGTGTGTGGTAATGAGGGTGTTGGGGATTGATTTTGGTGATGAATGTACAACTGTGTAATGGTACTGTGAACAATTGAATGTACGATTTGTTTTGTATGACTGTGGTATATGAATATATCTCAATAAAATGAATATTAAAAAAAAAAGCCACTCTAAAGAGGCCACATCAGTATGATTCAATTTTCAGTATTCCTGAAAAAGCAATACTAGACAAATAGTAAACAGAACGGTGGCTTTCAGGGTTTCTGAGGAAAGGCAGAGAGGGTTGAATAGGTGAAAAACAAGATTTCTTAGGGTGGTGAAATCATTTTTTATGATACTATAATGTCAGATATGCAACACTGCATTTATAAATTCCATAGAATTTTAGACCAGAAAGAGTCATCCCTAAAGTCTGCAAATTTTAAAAAATCATTTAGAAATCTGACAATCCCAGGACAGAATGCAGAATGTGAGCAAAATACATCTAACTGTATTACAAACACATGAAACAACCTCACTGAAGGGGCAGAGAGAAAAATGTGTTGACCTAAGTAACTCTGGAAGTTAATAGCATCTGCAAGACTAAAAGCAAAAGAACCTGCACATAAGCACTGCCCTGTAATTGATAAAGGAAATTCCCAAGGGGGTATGGGTTAACAATTCTAAAATACATATATACTACAAATATACAATTAGGTAAATGGATGGGGGATGGTGGGAGTCAAGCCTGTCACTATTGGAGTGGTTAGTTATAGACAAGCAAAGGGAGGTGGCTAGAACGATCCATTTGTTAATGGATTAGAGTTGGAGATATCACTATGAACTCATGTTAAGCTTAATGTAGCCACCGATGGGTATACATACTTATGTGTGTATGCAAATATATACCCCCTTGCTCTGTTATCTGAGAGGGAATATTAGCAACACCACCCAGCATACATAGTGTCAGAGCTTGGTTTTAACACCATTCTCCAATAAAAGGAACAAGAGCTCCTTGGAGAAATGGCTGATTCTAGGACTGGGGCAGAAAATATACAAGATAAGCCTAGAGCTTCTTGTAGTACCAGAAAGTAAGAAAGTGCTCAAAAATATACTGGGGTATATGGTCAAAGGAAAATAGGATTCAACTGAAAGAACCCCCAATGCCAACATTGAAAAATTTGATTAACAAAATGAAGTAGTATAAAATAAATAAATATCCATGAGTCCATACTGATATAAATAAATGATAATAAGTAAATAAAATAGATAGATCTTCTGTGGAAAAGAATTTTAAATGATTTGTGTAGCTACTCTACCCACAAGGAGAGGGAGCATAACTCCCCACTCCTTAAGTGTTGGATGCTCATAGTGACTTCCTTCCAAAGAATACAGTATGCAAATGGCAGTGGGTGGAGGAGAAAAGTAGTTTTACAGTGGAGAAACCTGACAAATACTCCCTCAGGCAAATGAGCAAGGTCAATATCAACAGTGATTGTCATGTTGATATCACACACCCTTGATCTAATGTGACTAAAATGGCTATTTTCTTCTATGGCCTTCCTCCCCCAAACCCATAACCCAATATAAGCATGAGAAAACCATCAGACAAATCCCACTTGAAGGGCATTTTACAAGACAATTGATGAGTAATCCTCAAAACATCAAGGTTATCAAAAACAAGAAAAGTCTGAGAAACTGTCTCAACCAAGAGGATCCTGAGAAGTGACTACTCAATGTAATGTGATATTCTGAAGAAGATTCTGGAACAGAAAAGGGACATTAGGTAAAAACTAAGGAAATTTGAATAACATATGGACTTTAATAATAATAATGTATCAATATGAGATAATTGTGACAAATGTATCATACTAATGTAAGATGCTAATAACAGGGAGAACTGGGAGAGGGGTATATGGGAATTCTCTATACTATGTTCTCAAATTTCATCATTTTAATTCCATTCTAAAATTTAAAAAATTTATTTAAAAAAACTAGAATAACACAGAGAAAGTAGTTTTCAGAATGACCTGATCAATGGAAAAGTTGAAAGTAAGGACTATAGGGAAAGAAAAGGCAAAATTTACAATCCAAATGAATAAAGAATGTGGCTGAGGTGAGGTCTGTAGAAATACTTTCCTTCAATTTCCCAGACTAAAGATGATGTAAGAACTACCTTTAGGTTTAGACTAGAGATTTTAATTAAGAGTGAAGCAGGAAAAAGAATGGTTAAAAATTATGCTGTATTTGAGAGATTGTCAAATTGAACTGAATCATGGTGTCTAACACACCAGCTGACGTTTCGGTGGAATGGTGAGCAACTGTACATGAACAGATACCATATGGGGAGGGTGGCATTGCAGAGTAAAGAGGCATATGAAGGGAAGGATCAAAAACCCAAGAGTCCTAAACCTTTTGACAGATGGTAAAGAAAAACCCTTTTTTTCCCAAACAAAACACCTTTTGTTTGCTTCCAATTAGGGGCTATATTTTCCTACAGCCTCAATAAGGGTACTTAAAGCAGAGCAGATAAAATTCTGTTGAAAAAAATAAGTCACAACCAAACTGTATGAAAAGCAAAAACATTTTCAGTATTCCAGCACAATAGAGTTTTTAAAAAAGATATGTCATCCAAACCCTATGCTCAAGAAATATGACATGAAATCATACCAAAAAAAAAACACCTTCAAAACAAAGCATATGATTAGAAATGAAGTGGAATATGTCGTAATAAAAAAGGATCAACTCACCATGAAGATATTAAAATCCTAAATTGTATGCACCTAATAACAGAATATCAGAAAATTGGCAAAAATTGACAAAACAAAAAGGAGAAATAGACAAATGTACAGGCACCATTACAGATACTGATATTTCTCTTTCAGCATTTGGGAGAATATGAGACCAAAAAATTAGTAAAGATAAAGAGGATTTGAGCAGTACTATCAATCAACAATCAACTTGACATAATTTGCATTTACAGATTATTACATCCCCAAACTACAGTATATGGAACAATCACCTGTTTATACCACATGCTAGGTCCATAAAATAAATTTCAATAAATATCAAAGGACTGAAGTGAAACTGTGCATATTATCTGACTGCAATGTAATTAAATTAGAAATTAATAACAATGATATTTCTAAAACAAAAGATTCCCAAATATTAGCAGTTAACAAACAAACAAAAAAATAAACAGCATGTAGAGCAAAGAAGAAATCACAAGGCAAATCAAAAAACATTTAAAAATAGATGGCAATAACACAAAGTGCCAAAATATATGGTATGGAGCTAAAGCAATGTTATTGAGAAATATACAGATTTAGATGACCACATTTTTTAATTTTCCATCTTATCATTTCTCTGGACTAGAAGGAGGAAATGAGGGAAGAGAAGTAAGAACAAGAGGGTATTCTTATACTGCATCTGTCTTCCTTGTAAGTGAAATTATTTCAGAATTCTTTTTCTGCTCATTGTTTTTTTCTAGCTCCATCCTTTATTTTGTTTTATTAAATTATGTTAATATTCAACTGGGCTTCAAAATGCCAAAAATGTCCTCTATTTCTCCTTTTATTTTCTCTTCAGGAAAGACCTAAATATCTATCTCTGCTATATTTGGAACTAATGTTTATTTATTTAGTATTTTACAGATATATTTCAAACATTCATATAAAAATAGTAAATAAACAATGAACATCCAATGTTTATTTTACCCATGTACTCACAACTCACCTTCAGAAAAATCTTCATGATTTCATATTCATTTAGATCATCTTTTAAATAAATAAAATACACTATTATCATAGAAGAATGTGTCCTCCTTCCCAATTCCATTCATCTACCTCCTGCCCCAGACAAAATTAACCAATATTAGCATTTATCATACCCATTCATGTTTTTCTTTGATTACATATTTACACATCCATTAATATTTTACAATATTTGGTTTTAAACTTCATGTAAATGGTTCTATTGAATGTGTCATCTAATTTGCCTTTTTTTGCTCAATATATTGTCTTTGAGATTTAAAATATCAATGGATGTAGAAAATTTATTCATTTTTACTATTTTATAGCATTAGAGTGTATGAAAACCATTTTATCCATTTTATTACTGATGAATCTCCAACTTGACTCTATTTTTTTATTAAAGGTAATATTGCAATGGAATTTCTCGCTTTTAGTCCACATGTGTGAGTTTCTCTAAATAATACACCTGGTTATAAATTATGTTACTATTCAACTGGGCCTGAAAATGCCAAAAATGTCCTCTGTTTCTTCTTTTATTTTCTCTTCAGACAAGACCGGAATATCTTATCTATCTCTGCCTACCATTGTTGTTCTCATACTTTTTATTTCCATTTCAATGGATGTGAACTATTTTATTCTGGCACTAATTTCTGTTTTCAAGAATACTAATGGTATTTGGTATTTTTCATCTCTTTTTGGCCATTTTGATTTTCTTTTCTATTCTTATTTCTTCCTATTTTTTTTCTACTGTAGTCCATATCTTTCTAAAATTGATTTATAGGTGTTTTCCATTTATTTTTCAAATACTTGATAATTGTGTGCCTTGGAAATGTATTCTAGTGTGAAGCTTGCCTTTTCCCTTTGTTGTGGTGGGCTTTGTTTGAATACATGTTTAATTTCAGTAAATATTCCTCATATCTGAAAACTTTTTTGTTTCTTGTCTAAGAAATCTATTCCTCAACCAAGGTCTTAAAGATATATTTCTTTCCCGAAATTTATGTACTTGCTTTTGTCTTTTGCTTTACTATACCACATTCATCTCTTTTTAGTGTGAGGAAGGGATCCAAATGTTCTTTTTATATGGATCATCATTTTTTTAGTGCCGCTTATTAACAATTCCATCACTTTTTCATTCATCTGTAATGCTCTCTGTCATATGTTATTTTTATATGTGTGCAAACTATTCCTTTTTATCTTTCATTGTCCTATATACCAATCCTGTCTAGCTTAGTTCTATATTATATTAATTATTAAGGCAGCAAATAAATTTTAGATATGGTAGGAGACGTCTTTCACACATTGTTCTTCAAATTGTCTCTCTTTTTTGTTTTGTTTTCCTTTCCCAGAGAAATTTAGATCAGTTTATAAGGTTCCCAAAAATAATACAGGTTTTGATTGGAAATCAAATTTATAGATTAATTTGGGGAAGAATGGGTATTTTTGTTATATTTATTTATCTATGACCATTCTATAACATTTTGAATAATTAGGTCTCCTTATATATTCTCAATTAGTCTGTAATGGTCAGTTACATCTTTTGTTACATTTTGTTCTGCAAATCTTCTTGGTTTTTGTTGCCATTGTGAATAGGAACATTTTTCTATTACCTTTCAAATTTGTTATTAGTTTTGTATAGAAATACTATTGATTTTCTTGTAGACTCATATTTAACAATCTTACTAAATTCTCTTTTTTAATATTTTCTATATAGATTGGAGGGTTTCAGTATAGATATTTTGTCTGCAAATAAGGATGATTTGGTTTGTTACTTTCCTATAACTATGTCTTTCATTTTTTTCTTCTTATTTCATTGGGTGGGGCCTCCAGTGCAATGTTAAATAGAAGGGGTTATAGCTGGTATCCTTGTCTTGTTTTAAACTTTATGCCAAAATTTCTACATTTTCACCATTAGCTATGATATCACCTGTAGATTTCTGTCTGATAAATACCTTTTATCAGATTATGACTATTCTATTCTATTTCTAGATTGATTAGAGTTATAATCCTGGATAAATACTGAATTTTAGACTATACATTTCCTGTATCTATTAAAGTGAACACTTGTTTTTCTTATTTAAACTTTTAATATGGTTTGTTTCAATAACATTAGCTGATTCTTAATCATCCATGTATTCTTAGGATATGGCATTATATTTTAATGCATTTTTTAATTGTGAACTTCAACATATATACATAATAGTGATAACTTTCAAAGTATTATTCAACAAGTAGTCAGAAAGCAGATCTCAAAGAATTTCATGGGTCACAGTTCCACAACTTCAGCTATTTCCATTATTGTAAAATACAACATACATACAGAAAGGTATTAACCCTTGATGCACAGCCCAATAAGCATTTATATAGGCAATTTCAAAAACTGTTATAGGTTATAGTTCTACAGCTTCAGTTCTTTCCATATTATGAAATACAGGTACGTACAGAAAGGTGAAGACTTTCAAAGCACAATTCAACAAGTACTGACAGAGCAAATTTCAAAGAATGCTATAGGTTACAGTTCTACTATGTCATCTACCTCCTTCCAGATATTCCAACACCCCAGCATCCAAAAAAGCAATATATACCTTTATACATTTTTGCAGTATTCATAGACTTTTATAAAATCTTGTTTGTTGCTACCCCTTCCTCTCACTTAATTTCTTTCTCCATCTTCAGAGGTGTCTAGGCAGTGAACACCCTAACTTGTTCATATTGAAAGGGGGTGTCGACAGTATGGGGAAGGGGCTGCATTTGATTGTTGTTCTTAAAGAAGCTGTTGCCTCTGGGATTAGGACTTGTCTGGCATAGGAACACTCTGGTGAATTTAAGTTTCTGAGAGATAAAACTTAGTGAATGGATCTTTTACAGAATCTGAGGTAGGGCCTAGGTATTTGGGGACTACTTTTGGTAAGGGCATGGCATACTGTGGCCATTTGGAATGTCTAGCTGGAGCTTGCATAAGAGAAAACTCCAGGATAGCCTCTCAACTCTATCTGAGATCTCTCAGCCACTGTGACCTAAGCTTACTACCTTTCTTTTTCCCCTTCTGGTCAAGTAGGCATTTTCAATCCCTTGTTGCCAGGGCCAGGCTCATTCCTGGGAGTCATGTCCCACATTGCCAGGGAGATTCATTCTCCTGGGAGTCATGTCCCACATGTAGGGAGGTTAATGATTTTATTTGTCAAGTTGGGCTTAGAGAGAGAAAGGCCACATCTGAGCACCAAAGAAGTTCCCTGGAGGTGCCTCTCAGGCATAATCATAGGACAGCTCAGCCTCCTATTTACAGCCCTAAGTTTCACAAGAGCAAGCCTCAAGTTGAGGGCCTTATTTATTAAGTAATGGGTTCCTAATTTCACTTAGTTTGATCTATCCCAAGATAAATGGTCAGTTTCTTACATTATCTTCACTTAGTTGTATAATCATCATCACTCTCAACTTTAAACAATTATCAGAACATACAACATCCCAGAGCTCTTATCAGCTGCTAATTATTCATCCTTAGTATTAGTTTAGTGTTGGTAAGATATTCCTATTAAATATAGTCTATAATAAGTAATGGGTAGTTTTTCCATATACTACTCTGTTGTTAACTCTGCACCAGTGTCATACCTTATAAGTATATCATGCTAACACTTATTTAGGTTTGTGGTGCTTCTCTGTGGGTTACATGCTTTTAAACAGCCATTTATGAACATGTTTGCCTGACACTGATACTTATAATCCCATTAACAAACCATAGTCACATCTGAACATTCCCATACCATTAAGTTCCTGTTCATTACAATATCTGTACATATTAGATTATCATTCCCTCTTCACTAGCTTCTGTCAATCTCTAGGTCCTCTATATATCCACATTATAAAATATTTATTTTACATTTTTCACAGAGTTCACATTATTGGTAACATACAATATCTCTCCTTTTTGTCTGGCTTATTTCACTCATCATTATGTCTTCAAGGTTCACCCATGTTGTCATATGTTTCGTGATCCCATTCCTTCTTCCTTCTTAACTGCTGTGTAGTATCCCATCATGTGTATATACCACATTTTGTTTATCCACTCATTTGTTGACAGACAATTGGATTGTTTCCATCTCTTGGCAATTGTGAACAATGCTGCTATGAATATTTGTGTGCAAAGATCTATTTGTGTCACTGCTCCAGATTCTACTATGCTGTCCTGAAGAAGGCAAGATACAGTTCAACAAAGAGATGTCCACTTTATTTGTGGGAAGTATGGGTGAGAAGCTCAGGAAAGAGACTGAAGATGAAAATATAAATATAGGAGTCATCTACTTAGAGATGGTCACTGAAATTCTTGGAGGAGATAAACATCCTTTTGTTCATAATTCACTGAGAGACTAGTATTTGGGATTGCATTGTGTGCCAGTTTGAATGTATTATGTCCCCCAAAACACCATTATCTTTGATGCAATCTTGTGTGGGCAGACATATAAGTGTTAATTTGATTGTAATTCTTTGGGTGTTTCCATGGAGACGTGATTCAATCAACTGTGGACAAGACCTTTGGTTGGATAATTTCCATGGAGGTATTGCCCCACCCATTCAGTGTGGGTCTGAATTAAATTACTGGAGCACTATATAAGTTCAGACAGAAGAAGTAAACTTGCTACAGCCAAGAGGGATACTTTGAAGAATGCATAGAAGCTGAGAGAGGAGCTGCAGATGAGAGACTATTTGGAGACAGCAGTTGAAAGCAGACTCTTGCTTTGAAGAAGCTGAGAGGACAAATGCCCCAAGAGCAACTGAGAGTGACATTTTGGAGAGAACTGAAGCCTAGAGAGGAACATCATGGGAGAAAGCCATTTTGAAGCCAGAACTCTGGAGCAGACATCAGCCACGTGCCTTTCCAGCTAACAGAGGTTTCCCAGACACCATTGGCCATACTCCAGTAAAGGTACTCAATTGATGTGTTACCTTGGACACTTTATGGCCTTAAGACTATAACCATAACCAAATAAACCCCCTTTTATAAAAGCCAATCCATTTCTAGTGTTCTTCATCCTGGTGGTATTAACAAACTAGAACACATTGGTTCACAGTAATGAAGGTTGATGATTCACAGTTCAGGTCAGTACAAATTCATTTTCTACCATCAATGTCAATGACTCAATTGCATTCAGCATTATGTCCTCCACAGCCCAGTGGATTGTGTTTGGTGATGAACAGGAGTCTGGAGTCCCATGGCCTCAGAAGCAGGCTCCAACACCAGGATTCACTTTCAAGTGATTTATTAGGGACATGTTCCCAAGAGAAGCCTGTTGGGACTGGGAGAAGTGGGCAGAGAAGGGGAGAAAGTCTAGAAAGTCTCACAGGGATGAATCTCTCCAGCCCATTATTTTTAATATACTGATTAACTTCATTGTTATTATTAATTTTAGGGCTTTCTGTACCTGGTTTCATAAATGACCTTGATTGGTACTTCTTTTAATGTATTGTCCCTGTGTATTGCTTTATTATCAAAGTTATCTTTTGGAAATGCATTTGATGAAATTTTTTTTTTTAATTTTCTCCAATACAATGTATATAAAATAAGGATTATTTATTTCTTAAAGATTTGGTAAAAACTCTGATACATCCATCTCTGCTTAATTTTGGGGGGATGGAATAGAAGAAATTTGATTGTGAATTCCATTTATTGGTTATTGGACTATTCAGGGATTTATGCATTTCTTCTTAAATTCATTTTGGTAATTCACGTGGCAGAAGTGTTTACCTAAAGTAGTGGGAAGGATCCCCTCAAACCAGCTGAATATATTCATACTGTTTCTGAGCTTATTGAGCTCAGAAACTTCATTTCATTAGGAGCTTATATTTGCTCAAGATGTGCTTTCTGCACTCCTTTGTTTTTCTCCTTAAATAGGTGAGGAAACTATTAATGCAGATTTTCTTACTTGAAGAGTGACTTTATTCCTCTTAAGAAACAATATGATAAAGGTGGGGCAAGATGGCAACTTAGGGAGGTGTGGAAATTAGTTAATCCTCTGGAACAACTAGCATATAGCTAGGAATGACTAGTAAATAGTCCGTATATGCTGCTGAGAGACATCTGTGACCAGACACACATCATACACCAGTCTGGAATGTGTGGAACGGCTGAGATTGCAACATAAGGATTGTCAGTAAAGCCCCCCAAACTGTAGAGCTAGCACCCCTCCCCCACTGGCACAGCAGGTTGAGCTGAAACAATTCCCTGTAGGGGAAAAAAGCAGTCTACTAAGAGGAAAGGAAGATACTTCAACCAAGCTCCAACTGCAGTTTTAGTTAACAATTTGAACTACTGAATGCAAGCTATGAGCACAGATAAACCCAGAGCAAGCAAGAAAGGAACCCAGAGGTTTCTCCTGGCAGAGAAGAGGTGGGGCTGATGGGAAAAAAATACATAAATAAATTAAAACAGAAGCTTTTGGAGTCAGCTGAGCTCAGAATACTAAAAAATGACTCGGTGCCAAGAAAAGGGGCACATAGAAACATGCACAAACTCTGATTCCTGACTGGTAAATGGGGGCTGGGGACTGGTTCTGAAAAATAGATTTCTTTATTTTTTCCTTTTTTTCCCTCACTTTGAGTAGCTCATCAGAGAAAGCTTCAGGCATTTTCAATTGTCAAGGCTGATCCAGGCAAGGGTGGAGTTAAGATAGTTAGAGAGACAAAGAAGTCAAATGTAGGAAATAAATCCCTGAAGAGCTTACCTTCCCTAAGAAAAGGGGGAGATGGGGCCCAGCTCAAGTGTCTGCCCTCTGTCAGAGAATTCAGACCCTAAGGCCTGGGGGAAAAAAAATAAAAACAGCTTAAGCTTGGCTTCTGACACTCTCAGTCCCTAGTAGGGACAGGGTCTACTGAGAATTAAAGACAATGCAACTCTTTATCCCACTGGACAGGATAAGAAAAGCACAGTGTCTAGAGGCCTAACAGGAAAGCCTTACAGCTTTCTGGGTCTCATCCTCAGGGAAACTTGATGCTGATTACAATCTCTTCCTGAGAACTGGGTCTGTCTGCTCTGGGAAAATCTGATTGGGATAATCAAGGAAAACAGATGCCTAGACAACAAAAAATTATGAATAACACTAGAAAACAAAGAAGACATAGACCATTTAAGGAATAAACTTACAATTCAAACAAGATACCAGAATTGAAACAATTAATTAAAGTTCTTCAAACAAATATGCTAAATCAATTAAAAATCATATCAATGAGTTGAGGGAAGATATGGCAAAAGAGATGAAGAGCATCAAGAGGACACTGGGTGAACATAAAGAAGAAGTTGAAAGTTGAAAAAACATTGGCTGAACTTAAGGGAATGAAAGGCACAATAGATGAGAAGAAAAATACAATGGAGACATACAACAGCAGATTTGCAGAGACAGAAGAAAGAATTCAGGAACTCTAGAGGACAGGACATCTGAAATCCTACAGAAAAAAGAACAGATAGGGAAAAGAATGGAAAAAATATGAGCAGGTTCTCAGGAAATTGAATGACAACATGAAACTCATGAATGTACATGTCATGGGTGTCCCAGAAGGAAAATAAAAAGGAAAAGGAGCAGAAACAATAACAGAGGAAACAATCACTGAAAATTTCCCATCTCTTATGAAAGACATGAAATTGCAGATCCAAGAATCACAGCATACCCCAAACAGAAGAGATCTGAATAGACCTACTCCAAGACACATAATAATCAGATTATCAAATGTCAAAGACAAACAGAGAATTCTGAAAGCAGCAAAAGTGATCCATCACATATAAAGGAAGCTGGATAATATTTTGTGCATATTTCTCAGTAGAAACCATGGAGGTGAGAAGGCAGTGGTATGATATATTTAAAATACTGAAAGAGAAAAACTGCCAACCAAGAATTCTATATCCAGCAAAACTGTCATTCAAAAATGAGAGACAATTTAAAATATTTTCAGACACAGAGAGTTTGTGAACAAGAAACCTGCTCTACAGGAAATTGTAAAGGGAGCACTACAATCAAACAGGAAAAGACAGGAGAGAGAGGTGTGGATAAGAGAGTAGAAATGAAGACTATCATTTCTTCATGTGAGAGTAAAAACAGAGAGAGAGGGAAAATAAATAAAATATAAAATAAAGTAAAATAAAATAAAATAATACATATAAATTCCAAAAGTCAAAAAAGTAGATGGTAGACATTATGTTGAGTGAAATTAGCCTGAAAAAAAAAAGAAGGATACTCTGTGGACTCACTATTATGAACTAACATTGAAGAACAAAATTTAAGAGTTAAATTTGAGAACACAGATTATCAGGAGATAGAAAGAGGTTAGAAACTGGGCATTTGATGATGAAGAAGTACGTAAAGATAAACAGGATTGATTTCATAGACCCAGAAATAGATAGCATAATACTGTGTAATGGTAGAACAATATTGTACATACTCTGAACAAAGATGGGTGTTAGTACAGTTGAAAGAGGAAGGCTAGCAGCATGTATGACACCAGAAGGAATGATAGAAGATAAAGACTGGGATTGTATAATTTAGTGAAACCTAGAGTAGTCAATTATGGTGATTAAATATACAAATATAAGAATGATTTTTAAAGAGGGAGAACAAATGAATGTCAACATTGCAAGATGTTGAAAATTGGATGGCACAAGGCAAAAATACAATCAATGCAAACTAGAGTCTGTAGTTAATGGTAACATTGTAAGATGCTTTCATTAATTGTAAAAAAAGGCAATATATCAAGGCTAAATATCTGTAAGAGGGGGTTATAAGGGAGTGACATGGGATTCCTGGTGGTGGTGATGTTGTTTGACCTTTTCATTGTATTTTACTTTATTAGTTTTCTTCTATTTTTTATATTTGTCTTCTCTTTTTTTTTTTTTCTTCTTTTCCTATTTCTTTGAGAAAGAAATGGTAATGTCCTCATAAACATTGTGGAGGTGAATGCATACCTATGTGACTATACTGGGAATCATTGATTATCTACTTAGAATGGGTGACATGGTGTGTGAATAAAACTGTTTAAAAAATACACAGAGTGATAAAAAGTGCTAGAGAAAATTTGAAAAGAGGGATGTACCTACTCCCTGTTGGTAGGGAAGTAGAATGGTGCAGCCCACCTGGAGGGCAGTGTGGTGGTTCCACAGGAAGCTAACTAAGGAGTTGTCATACGGTCCTGCAACCCCATTATTGGGTAAAATCTGTTCCGGTTTGGTAATGCTGCCATAATGCAAAACACTGGATATGGGTTGGCTTTTATAAACGGGGTTTATTTGGTTACAAAGTTACAGCCTGAAGGCCATAAAGCATCTCAGGTATGTCATCAACAATTGGGTACCTTCACTGAAGGATGGCCATTGGTGTCCAGAAACCTCTGTTAGCTGGGAAGGCACATGGCTGGCATCTGCTTGCTCCTAGGTAGCATTTCAAAATAGCATTCTCCAAAATGTTGCTCTTGGGGCATTTTGTCCTCTCTTAGCTGCAGCTGCTCTGAGTTCCTTCTGTTTATCAACTATTTTATATGGCTCCAGTGATTTAATTCAGACCTACCCTGAATGCATGTGGTAACACCTCCTTGGAAATTATCCAATCACAAGTCTCGCCCACAGTTGAGTCACATCTCCATGGAAACACTCAATCAAGGGATTCCAACCTAATCGAAGAACATTGCATTTTGAGGGACATAATACATCCAAACTGGCACAGGTATATACTTAGAAGAACTGAGGGCAGGGACAAGAATGCACATTGCACACTGGTGTTTATGGCAGCAGAATTCATGGTTTGCAATGAATGGAGGTGGCCTAAGTGTACACCAACTGATAAACAAAATGGTGAACTGCGGTGTATATATTCAATGGAATATTGAGCAGCGGCAAAAGGAAATGAAGTTGTGAAATATGCAACTAGGTGAGTGGAACTTGAGTACAGTGTGTTGAGTGAAATAAGCAAGAATTGAAAAGACAAATGTTATAATGCCTCACTAATATGGACAAACTATAATGTGCAAACTCTGAGAATTGAATCTGATGGCATAGGTTATCAGGGGAAGGCGTATGGTAAAGGTTCCTAGATTGTAAGTTTTTATAGCAGTCACATCTATTCATGACTTGTAATGGCTGTTTCTAAATTCTGAGATGCTGAGTTGTTTGTGTATAACCTGGTTGGCCTCTGGAACTTCAGGTATGTGTGTGACACCTGAGACTCAGAGCCAGAGTTTGGCAGCTATGAATGTCAGCATTACCCCTTACAGCAAATGTTCCAGAAGCTGAAGAACAGATCATGTGAACAAAAAGGACTTGGTTATGACTAAGGTAAACGAGACTAAAGGGAAAAAGATGACATTAATTGTGTTTTAAAACTTCAACTTCTATGTAGGACAAAACAAAGAGATGTTTATTTGTTGGAAAAATCTATATTTTCTGTAGCTCTATTAGTTAACGTGAATGGTCAGTTTATTCAAATACCATACTTACAACCTTGAATAGAGGATGAAATCTGGTTAGTTTCTACAAGTTAGCAAGAAGCCCTTATACATCCCAGAGTAATTTGGGCAGAGAATAAAAATGTATTTGCAAAGCCTCCTCGAGGGACTGGGGAAAAATGAAAATATTACAGTCCCCCACTAGGGGAATTCCTGATATTCTCGCACGTATTGGGGACTACCATTGCAGCAGGTCAAACCCTGGATCCTGGGGCTTGCCTTTATGAAGCTTGTTACTGCAAAGGAGAGGCTAAGTCTACTTATAATTGTGCCTAAGAGTCACCCCAGATAACCTCTTTCTTCCTAAGATGTGGTCTGTCTCTCTCTAAGCCAACACTGCAGGTGAACTTATTACCCTCCCGCCTATGCGGGACATAACTCCCAGGGGTGTAAATCTCCCTGGCATCATGGGACATGGCTCCTGGGGATGAGCCTGGACCCAGCATTGTGGGATTGAGAAAGCCTTCTTGACCAAAAGGGGGAAGAGAAATGAAACTAAATAGCATTTCTGTGGCTGAGAGATTTCAAATGGAGTTGAGAGGTCACTCTGGAGGTTATTCTTATGCATTTTATAGATGTCCCCTTTTAGTTATTAGTGTATTAGAGTAGCTAGAAGGAAATACCTGAAATTCTTGAACTGCAATCTAATATCCTAGATTCTTGAAGACAATTGTATAACTATACGGTGTTACTGTGAGATTGTGAAAACCTTGTGGCTCACACTCCCTTTATCCAGTGTATAGACAGATGAGTAGAAAAAAGGGGGACAAAAATATATGGATAATAGGAGTTGAAAGGGAGTATGAGATATTTTGGGTGTTCTTTTATATTTGTATTTTTATTTTTATTCTTCTTTTCATTATTATTTCTTGGACTAATAAAAATGTTCAAAAAATTGTGATGATGAATGCATAACTATATGATGATACTGTGAACAACTGTACACTTTGGATTATTCTATGGTATGTGACTATATCTCAATAAAATTTCATTTAAAAAAGAACGAACATGTTAATGTGTCATAATATAAATCAGAAGACAATAAGACCACAAATTGGAATGGCATTTCTTTAAACTCACATAGCCCATACACTGTTCATTATTCTTCTTTAATTAGTTGCCAAATTTTAAAATTCTTATATTCATCTCTTGAAAATCAGTAGATGTTGCAACATTAGGTTCATATTACAAGGTGACAATATTCTAGAGTATCTAAACAGTGTTTTCCATTTAAATGGGGCATGCATCCATTAACCTGTCTCTGTTTTTGGCTTCTTTTACACTGGACAAAGTGTCTTTGGCAAATTTTCATTCCATGCTTTTCTTTTTTCTCCCACTCTCTCCTCTTCATTGTGATCAAGTTAAGAAAGACTCTGCTTCCTTCATTTGTACTACATCAGTATCTGGTCTATGCTTTTGGGTGTTCTAACCCTCTTCTAGAGTTTTCCTGCATAAAGCATTTCTCACCTACCATACCTCCTTCATTTTGAAGATGGAGAACCCACTTCAGCATCAATGCTTATCATTTTGGAATCCATCCAATTCTGGCAGAACATACCCCTCATGTATCCAACAATCCATATTTCCCCAGGTTCCCTCTTCACTAAAAACATAAGCTCCTCACCTTGATTGAAAATGTTTCTCATAAGACTGACTCTTTAATGAGCTCTGCCACTGTTCAACTGACCTGACCAGAAATCCTGAATATGTTTTTGCCTCCGTACCCTGGTAATTAGTGTTAGTACGTAAAATTCAATTCATTCAAATAGCAGCTGCAGTTTAACTCTAAACTGCATATAAAATTTATGGACCTGGAATTTCTAATGTTAATTCCAAGTTGTCTTAGAATATGACTTCCTGGGGTCCTCAATATAAGGTAGCTTTTCTAATGAGCTTTCTAATCAGCTTATATATTTTATCTATTACCAATCTCATAGAAAAAAGATTCCCACATGCACACTATTCACCTTATAATTAATTTCATCCTATTATCCTCTTCAAATGTGTTCACTAATTGCTGCCGCCACTTGGTACTTGTCTATAAACAAAATTATTTTCTTACTGTGTTGTTCTTTAGAAAGTGCAAAGAATCTTTAGGACCTTTAATCTTGCTCTGTAAACCACTCCTTCCGCTAATCATATCCATTGCTCTTTTCTGATGTTCTTCCATGTGTCCATTCAATAACAAGGTTCCAAGTCTGAACATGGCAACCCAGGCTCACTCTTGACAGTCATTCCAAGAAAGGGCTCATTATCTGCAGATCCATGATGTAGGGAGCCCTAACATTTGCTTCCAAGCTATAATGGGATCATTTCTCTTTCTCTGTTTCTACACTACTAAACAAGCCTCATACTAGATATCTTTCTTCTTTGCTGCTTCTTTAAATTTTAACTTCTGTAATTTATTAGTCAATGTTCAAAATATTTTACTCTTCATTCTACTACTCACATTCTGAATTAGCATTAGGTATTTTATATAATTCACTTACTATAAATACATTTGCCAGTATCATACTGTATTCTGTTGCATGTCAGGCAACTAATAATACATATCTTGTTAAATAAGTTTTACATTGAGAGGACACTTACCAGGCTATAGTCAAAAACTCTTTCTAGAGACCACAAATATTAGCAAGCAAAATATTTACTGTAGTTTATAATGTAAATTTGTATGATATTGAATAATTTTTAACATGGTTAAATTTTCAGTTTAATAATACTTGGGGCTTATTTAAAGACAAATCACAATTAACTTTAAGAAATTACAGGTAATTAAATCTTAAATGTATCACATATTGGCATTAGCTTAAATTACATAATCTGTTCTTAAATAATATTCCAATTTAAAACATTTCTTCTCTCTCTACTATAAATATTCTACAATAGTATATGAAAATTTGTGAGCCTCTCTTAAGGTTAACACATCCTAATATAATCTTTAAAATATTCATTTAGAATTCTGAAACATTTCAACATCAAATAAAGCTAAGAGAATGGTGACTAGCCTTCAATAGCTAAATAGATTTAATTAATTTTTAGTTTAATATCTAAATCAGGCAGTTATGTTATCTTGATATCTAAGTAATTACTTATTATCATGTGATACATGCTTATCCCTGAAATTCTCCCTGTGCCTCTTGTGAAATTTTCTTCTTTATTCCATTTAATATGTAATTTTGCCTTCCTAAGGTAGAAAATATTTTCAAAGAACCCACAAAAGTGGGAAAGTCAATTTTAATAAATTATTGAGCAGGTTCAAAATGATTTACTACAAAATCACTTTTAAAAAAAGAGAGAAAGGACTTCTGTGAAGAATTAAGACGGTGTCTGGGTTCGGTACAGGGGCAGGCCTGCAATTATAGTTAATGGTAGGAAGTAATAAGCACTATTCTCTCTGTGTCTCCTTTATTCCCAGGTTCAATGGCAAAGGGCACGGTCACCAAGACAAAAGTACTTTTGGGGAGTGAGGAGAAGAGACCAAACCAGCAATGTGTCTTTTCCAATACTTGTTATTTGTTGTCTCTGGATATTCCATGTCTGCCCAAACACAAACTTTTTACTTCCTCACCCCCAGAGTGACAGACCAATTTGTTAGTAGTGACTTCAATGAACATCCATTCTAGGTCAGGATTTTCCACTTAAGGAACTGTAAACTAGGCAGCAGCACCAGAGGAACATTTTTTTCTTAAGTCAGAGAATATGGAAGAGCTTGTAACTGAGGTCCATAAAGGAATAAATACAAAACTATTTTTTTCTTTCCTTTGAACAACTGAAATTGAAATCTTCTAACTGCATATGATTACTCTGTTATTTTATTGGTTAATATTATAAGTTAGTTGACTAATATACAGAGTTAACTTTATTAATTAGTTAATATTGTTAACCAATTATTGTTAACCAATGTTAACCAATGAATGTTAATAAATAACACTGGTTTGGGAGTCAGACCATTTGGAATTACTTTCACACTCTGCTATTTACATGCTGTGCAACCCTTCTGTGTCTAAGTTCCTTTATATTAATATGGAAACAGTTATACTTCCTACCCTAAGGTTGTTTTGAAGATTAAATGAGACCATGCCTATGAAGTACATAATGCAGTAATCTTTCAATACATGTCAATTCTTTTTATTTTTGTTACTATTATCTCAGAATTGTCTTTATATAAACACCAAAGGGCATTTTAGGATTGCACTGTAATATGTTAGCTATTTGTTTTCTTCCTAGGTATTTTATTTCATATGTAGTAGTAGAAGATACAAACTAACAGGTAAAGATGATTTACAAATCAGAAAACATGGTAGTCATATATCAGAATTATTAATGAAGTACTAAAGTAGATGACAAGATAGAGCTTTGGACATATAGGTTCCTCATAAATGTTTCAGGCTTCATGGGTCAAAAAAGATCAAAATAATAATTACAGATTATTAGGTAGCTAACTCTAAAATTAAAAAACAAGTAGGAAGTATTCTCATTTCAAACATGCTTCAAGCAAGATAAACATTAATTTAAACTAAAAGATCTAATGCATTTTCTTAACTGGGATTACATATAATAACCAAGGAAAATACTAGAAATGTGTCATTGCAGTGTTGTCAATATACAGAAATTTCATCAAACAATGCCTAACAGGCATTTGGGTGTTTGCTGATTTAAAAAAGTCACCGTGGATTAAAAAAAGCAGGTAAACTCTGATAGTTATTGTTTTTCTGTTTTTGTTTTGTTTTGTTTTTACCAAATTATCCCTATTTTGGGTGAAATATTTTAGAACATTATTGCAATTTTCAGGGTAGGAAGAAGAAAAGTACTCAATATGGCTTTTATAGTGAGACTCTAAAAGAAAATGGAAAGGATATCTCAATTTATTAAATTTTAAAGAAGCTATAGGTTACTTGGTCTCTGGATTAAAAGAAGACAAATTCTGGCTAATAGCAACATTATCCCATGATCATAAAGAAGGACAAGCCATTTATTATGTTCATTTGTACTGATTGATGAAGGGATTAGATATAATGTGTATCTCTCTCCAGACAAGTATGACAATAAGAAATTTGATCATGCCATGTTTGCAGGAAGGACATGTTAGGATAGGCAAAGGGGTAATATGAGAAGTAATTTGATTTGGTGAACTCCAAATGACTTTGGAGTCTGCACTGAAATTCTGATGAGTGGTCAAAGCTAGGTAGGAAAAGCCAAAGATCAAACTCCATACCTCTGGCTCTATGTATTTCTTTGTCTTTTCCTTGTGCTATAAAAGGATGCATTCACTCTCTAAGTAAGAAAATTTTCCTTGAAATGAAACTTAATATGTTAAATAATACCTCTGTTTGTAAGCTCCCATTAGTCAACTTTAATTTGTAATTCTCCTTGATGTATAAAAGAGAGACTCATTTTCCCTTTGTTCTTTAGCAATCAGATTAGAATTCCTATGGGATCTGCAAACTGGCAAAGGAAAAATAATATAAAGTATAGAGATATTTCTTTTTTAAAAAAGTAAAAGATTAAGTGAATGCTAACTGAACAACATAATGTAAAGGCAGACAAGAATGAGCATTATCAAAACTCTAATCACATGAGCAAAGGACTTCAATTAATTGAAAAGTGGGTCAGGCTTAAAGAAATAATATTACTAAATATTGTTTTATGCAATCAAAATATTCAAGGTTCCCATCTGTCTCCAAGACCAAATGCAAACTCCTTGCAATGGTGTGAATTTCCCTACCTAGCTAACCTACTCTCTCACCATTTTCTTAACCAAACAGCTTTATTCAAGGAAAACTGTCTAATATATTATTCCTGTAAATATTCTTACATATGTCCTGATTTGCTCACTCTCTATGTCTTTTCTGGAATGCCCCCTTATCCTTCTCTGTGCTTAGCTGAAATCTGCCTTTCCTTAACAATGTAGTTCAAACTTCATTTCATCTTTAAAGCTTTTCGTATCATCTCATCCCATGGAGCTCTTCTCCTTTGATTTTTTCCCAATATTTATTGAGATCGATATCATTATCCCGGCAATACCTTTAGGGTAAGGACCTTGTAGAGCTTGTCTTTGGAACACTGGCATTTAGCACTGTGCTTTTCATGGAGTAGATATTCTATAATCATTTTGTGGGTAAGGATTCCACTCATGAAATGAAACATGATAAAATTTTATATCCAGATATACTGCTCGAAGGAAATTCTACAGAACTCTTCCTTGATAAGCCTAGAGAATCCAAGGTTAACCATATTTTGACAATATTTTTATCACTCTAACTTATCATATAAGTTAATATAATAACAGGTTAGAAGAAGGCATTAGACTTTCTTACAATAGGCTATAATATAAGAAATGGGTTATAATTCTTTAGGGAGTTGAAAGAATTTTAGAGAAAATATATTTAGTATATCAATTTAGAAAGTATCTAATGAGAAATGATTATGTACTGGGCACCAAGCTTGGAACTATTTGGGCTAAAACATCACTAACTATAAAATATTCAGCCATCCTATTTTTCTGTAAAATGGCTTTGTCCTTTTTTGACAAATACCATGTTAATAATCCACCAAGTAGAAAATAAACAGGTTAGAAGAATGCATTAGACTTTCTTACAGTAGGCTATTATTTTTAGTGTCTGCAGCTATCTTTAGCTCTAAAGTTTTCTGTATGTTTAAAAGGGTTGATGATTCTTCCAAATGAAATAGAGATAAAATTAGTTGAACAATCAGTGTACATTTTATTATATGTGAAGTGAATAATTTCCCACAAAATCACTTGTTTAATTAGGTAACCTACAAAATAGTAAGAATCGTGAAGTAAGAATTGAGGTAGCTGTAGTGGGAGTAGGGGTAAATGAATGACACAGAAGAAAATACTCAATATTCAATGAAAGGTTCTTGGCTTACCTATTTGTTCGTAAGCCAGTACCTAGTGCTGTTTTGAGCTATGAAAACAAGAAGAAAGTGACTCATTTAGCCACATGGAATTGAAAACCTTTCTCCCATCACCGGATAGGGGTAATATTGATGTCTGCCACATAGGATACAGTGTAAAGATGCAGGCAGAACAGAGAAAGCAACAAATCCACATTAACACATGCCCATACTTAGCCATAATGCATTCAGTCATATGGCTTTCTGACATAGAAAAATCTAGAAGCTATTAGACTTATAGATATTATGAGAAAACAAATCCTCCCACCCAAATACATTGTTAAACAGATCTTGATATACTTGATGTAAATGATTTGGTGGATTCCTCCTCATTTATCTTGCCCAACGACAATACCAAAGAGCATAGCTAGGAAGTAATGAAATAGAACTGGTCCCCAGATACGTCTGACTCAGGTGCCTTTCCCATTATGAAACATTATGGTTATTATACATTTGTGTTATTTTACTATAATAATTGGTCTTGTTCATCTCCCTTCCTCCAAAATAAAATTGGAAATACACAACAGTGACAATATGCCCTTCTTGATTTAGGCATGGGAGGACTTGTTTCTTTTTTAATGCTTGATTTGAATATTTTGTCTGATAGCCTCAGGAGGGCACTCTGTGTACAAAGTCATCAGGCAGACATATGAGGGATGAGGGGGTTCTCCCTGGGGCAATATTTTCCCTTCTTCCCTACTGGAATAACAGGGCAATAGGGGTCAGCCATAATTGTGCAAAAAATCAATCAATCACTCTCCTGCCAAATACAAGTTGAGGTGGTGCCACAGAGAAGAATGTAGTATTTTGTATAACACATCTCTTTTCTCTATGATTCTCAGTGTCAAAAACATAATATGTTTTATTTCTAAAGAAGGGAGAAAAGTGTTATCTCAGCGATAGCCAGAAATGATGTCAAACAATAATAGAGCAATGATCACATTGCATGATGACTATAAATAACAGCCAAGGGTAGTACTAGCAGGATGAATTATCAGAGATCACACCTACAGACTAGGAGCAAGCCAGCCCAGTAGATAAAGATCTAAATTCTAAGTGATTTGTCATGAAGCAGAGAAACTATATTTACAGTGAGACCACAGAACATATATGTACATGTTTTGCTATACATCATATAAAGAAACATATGTTGGAAAAAATCCATGTGACTTGAGTTAGTGAAAGGATAAAAGTTTCCACCTAGTAAGGTTCATTTCAGTTGAAAACCTTAAGCCAAGGAAAGTAGAATGATTCCCTAAAAGTCCTTCAAGCACCAAACTCCAAAACAATTCTAGTATACAAATTACAATTGGTAAAATGTCATAAATACTGAGTGTAGTATAATTATTTATTTTTTAGCAGACAATATATATTTTAAATTTAGTTTTAAAAAAAGTAAAAGGATAGAGGAGGGAAAAAAAGGGGGGGGGGGGGGGTAGATGATGCCCAGATGCCCATAAAGGGTCTGAACTCATATGTCTTCAAAGGAATATTAGTTATTTTCCTTTGAAATGCTACCCTTAGAAAATTCAGATCTGCTTCATAAAGACATAAGGCATGCATGCTAGAATTTTTAAAACATAATATGGTATCAACTGACTTTCCATCTGACAGTGCAGTAGCTATTTCTTCGTGGTGTGCCATTGCAAGTAGACATGCAAGTAGACATGCACGTGATATGCATGGCTTAACTGTAAATGCCCAGGACAAAAGGGGCAGACATTGTTGGTGATTGCAGCCCAAATGTAGAAAGTTTGACAATGGAAGCCAGGAAGTATCCATAAAGTAAAGGTTTCTCCAAAGTCAGGGAGAATTCCCCAGTAGTTCTATCCAGAAATTATGCTTCCTCAGGAAGGTTAGCAGTGTTAGCTAGAGTAAAGGTAACACTAGTGATAACCATAAAAGTATGTTTTAACTTTAACATATTTGATACAAATAAAACAATATATGTGCGTGGTAAAGCATAAAGCTATAAAAAATAGACATGAACCACAACTGAACCCAAGAACTATAACATCACTAATAACTGGCATCTACCATGTGTGCCTCCCCTAATCCATCCTTCTGTCCCTACCCCCTTCCAGATAAATCTTTTGCCTGAACTTTATATTTGTCATTTTCTTGTTTTTATGTTAATAATTTTAACATTTATGAATGCATGCCTGAACAGTATATTGTTTGGTTTTCTTTGTTTCAATTACATTTTAAAAACTTAGTTATGAACATTTGCATTGGTTTGAGAATACTGTAATTACCAGATCAATACTGATATAAGAAGTTAATCAATCCCAAGAACAACAACATGGATAAGAGCTGAGTATGTTACTAATGTGAGATTTGGGAATGACTTAGAGAATAACATAGAAAAAAAGGTATCAAAAAGTCTAAACAAGAACCCAGATTGATATTTGCTGAGGACAATGCCCCATAGCATAGCTGATACAAGAACTATCCTGTAGTGATAGCAACAGAAAATTTTTAATTAAAATATCTATATTAGCTGTATATAGTGCATGTCACATTATAAGCTCAGTTTTTCCTAAGTGATCATTTGCTTGAATTATAAGTTTCAAAGTTCAATGAACATTTTCATATATTATTTTGATAAAGTACCTGACTCAGAGAAAACTAAATATTATTTACAACCTAATACACAGACAGCAGAGGACTAAGTAGTACCCCCTAAGAAATTGACAGCTATTCCTGTTTGAACATATATCACATTACACCATGCCTTTCTAAAATTCAGCTAACATGTATTCTTAGCATCACTGGTCTTCTCCCCTCACTATAAGCTCTATGAGGATGAAGACTTTTTCTGTTTTATTCACTGCTGAATCTCCAGCACCTAGAAAAGTGCCTGACAATAGTAGAGGCCCAGAAATATTTATTGAATAAATGAACTCCAGAGAAATTGGTTTCTCCACAAATTTGGCCTTATTGCATCTCCACAGCTTCTTGTGCAGCAGAATCTCTGACTGAACTTAATCATTGCCTCTTTCCTCAGCCTGCTTTTCTCTTTGACTATCCCCAATTCCTTCCCATCCTTCAACTCCCTCATAAATCAGGTAAATACATCTTATTATTCCAGAAAGCATGAATTTCTATAGATTCATACTCAAAAGTACAGTTTAGGACTTAATTGAGCGCTACCTTTCTGAAACATATTGGTGTTGTCCCTATACTTTCACTTAACAAATATTTCTTGAATGCCTGCTCTTTGTTAGGCATTGTTTAAAGGAATTTGGGATAGAGGTTCCTGATGTTTAGCAGGGGACATAGACAATAAATAATGAACACAATGATTAAGTGGGTTTTATACTATGTTAGAAGTCAATTAGTGCTGTGGAGAAAATAAAAATTATAATTGAGTAATGGGGACCCAAATTGCTGGAGTGGGGTCCAGGGAATTACTCTATTACCTAGGGTGCTAAGTAGGTTTCATTGAGATGAGATTGGACAATGAATGGGAAGATGTGCTGGGGCTAAGTTATGCAGATATCTGGGACAAGAGCATTCCAGGTAGAGCATATAAAATCAAAGAGCATCCCTAACATGTTCAAGGAAAACAATGAAAGTGGCTAAAGCAGAGAGTGCAAAGGGAAAATAGTAGGAGATGAGGTAAGGGAAGGAGCAGGAAGCTAGGATACACAGAGCCAATGAAGGCCATTGTGAGGACGTAGTCTCTTACCCTGAGTAAAATGGAGAGCCATCTTAGTGTTCTGATCTATCTTAGATTTTAAAACGTTACCATACACAAGGACCATGACACAAATACTTCTTGTATACCCAAAGTTCTGTTTAGCCAAATTATTTATGAGCACTTTGCTGCATCACTGGTGACTATCTGCAATACCAGTCTACCAATCTCATAAGTAAAGCATTATCTATAAAGAAGGCAGTATTGTATACAGCCTCAAAGCAGAGACACTAGAACCAAGCTGAATGGGTCTGAAACCCTGCTCACTATTTACTAGTTTCAAAGTTTCAGTTTCTTTATCTTTAAAATGGCAGTAATAATGATCCCTACTTCCTAGGGGGGATGTGATGTGAATGTTAAATGTGAAATTATAGAAAAACACATGAGATAGTCCTGGAACAGAATAAGAAGTCATCTATATCCATGTGCTATCATAGGGTAGTTGAAAGGATTTAAGGAGATAATCCACGTAAGCATACATACAAGGCATTCCATAACCTACATATTTTAATATCACTATTATTGCTATTGGCAAAACCAACTTTCCAAATACATTATTAAACTTGCATTTTGAGGAAATAATTTAATAGACTCCACTGTATTTAACATGAAGAAAGAAAATGACAATTACAATAATTACAATTACCATTTTAATCCAATGCAGTTCAACAAAAGATTAGATGTTTGTATGAATACTAATAATGTTTTCAGAAAATTCACCACAAAAGGAAACTGCAGGTATCTAGAAACAAAGGGGTCAGAGAAAGAACATAAAACAGAAACTTTCACAGTTACTGATATTATTCCTTTTAAAATGTATTTCTTCTAAATGTTTCTTTTGGTTCAATGGGCTTTTTTTTCCTGCAACATACTTTTTACATTATATTTATAGATAAAGAAACTTTAATCAGTTCCTTGAAAAGATGCATGTAAGACATTGATTATGTAAGTTTTACCATACTATTGCAAATTCTGAAGTAGATTGGCATCTTGCTAAATTGCAGTTCCAATATGTACTATATTATTTTATTTCCTTTACAATAGGTTTGTAATGAGCAACCTAACACTTCCTCTTTACCTAGAAGATCTAGCGACTTTGCCCTTTATTGTCTAAATTAATTTCATTCTCTTTCCACAACTACTGACTGTATTTGGTTCATTTTCAATAAAACTTAATGACTAAATTACAAAGGTTAATCAGGTTTAAATAAAGATGAGGGTGACATTTCTTCCATATTTGTCTGGCTCCAACCTGCTTTGTGCTAACTTTGAATTCTGCCTTCTGTGAAGATTATGCCCTCTAAAAAGAAGTGTTATGAAAAGGGCCATATGGGGTAAAATTGAGTTTTGGCATCTAAATGTAAGAATATTTTTATATAAAAACTTTATGACAAGTGAAGTAGCCATTTAATTAACATTTTAGGTAGGGATCATTGCCTTTCATTTGGATGAAGAGAAGCTTAAAAGAAAATCACAGGAGAAAATATAGCAGCAATACCCTTCGCTAAACTAAAAAATGAGCATGAAGCAGTAACATGAGTTCTATCCTAACTCCCATTGAAGACTGTAATTAGCCCATGCTTCAGTATTTTGTACAACACAATGAAGCACTATTTTACCCAATATATCTTAATTAAAAGCAAAAACACAATATAACAAAGCTACCATCAAAGAGGCGTTATTGGCACTCACATAATACAGAAGATGGGGAAGGATTTTGTTTTCTTTGTTTGGACAGAAAATTGGGACTAGGCATTCTATTTTCCACACAGCTCTCAATATAGAAGCATTTGTGTACAAAAAAAAAAAAAAAAGAAAAGAAAAATTAAAATTGCATTTGCACTGTAAATTATATGGATGAAAGCCACAGAGAAAGAGATAGTTTGTTGTTTTATAATTCAATAGTAGTAGATGCTTGGATTTCTTTTCTTTCTCTTTCATGAAGAAAATAATTATTGAAAGCTAGGTTTTTACCACAATGGGAGAATTAGCTGGGTATTCTGATGTTCATGTTTTATATTCCTTTTTCATTGGGATGTATTAATTATGGAGTAACAGTAAAATATACAAACAAAATAATTTTCTCATCACCTCAATTTTGAATTTTGAATGTCAAAGAAACCAGAATGATCCACTGTGTTCTTTATTTTTTTGTACTTTGCTTATATGAGAGAAGAAAAACAATGAGGTAAATTCTACCTTATAAAAATTAACAAATGTTCCCACAAAAATCCATTTCTCTCTACACTGAATATAAGCAAGAAAAAAAAAGGTGAATTGAAGGTGATTCAAACAGCACCAAAGTTGCTCAATTTGATGAGTTGCACAAAGATTTTAGTAAACTGGAATGCAGACAATGAAGAGTAAATATTGAAACACAGCTCCAAAAAATTCAGATGGAGAAAGACAACCACATCCTTACAGAAGGGTCAGCCATAAGATAAACATAAGAAATTTCTGAAATTATAACATTGTTTACTTATGTCTAAAATGTTATTTCTAACAACATTCTCAAAGATTTGTATAACAACTACGCATTACCAACTGGGAAGTAAAATGAACAATGGTATACCAGCTGTCTACACCACACAGACTGTTGTCACAAACTCTGTTCTGAATTGTGAGAATTGCTTCTTTCTAACTGCTCTTGAAAAATGGGAATAAGGAGAGAAATCAAGAAGGTATGACTTACTGCAAATCTAGTCCAGAAGCACTAACTACTGGTGAGGAAGCAGAGCAATGAAGTGTTTTCTCAAACCCTATTGGAAATACCAAAGGAAAGAAAAGAACACAGGACACCTATTTTCCAAATAGCAACTTTACACAGATGATGAGCTTTTTCATATCATCACCAAATGGATTTCCAAGGCAACAAAATATAAGCCAAGAGATTAGAACAATCAGAAGATTAGAATATACCTAGGAGTCAACAAGTTCAGTCCCTTAGATCACCCCTGCTGGTAATAAATATGGACTTGTGAACTATAATTCAGTCCCAGTATTTCTAACAATACTCCCATGTATTTCTGCATCACATAGTGCTAGAGCAGTTCCTAGAAATGTGCCAAGGAAAACAGGAGAATAATATTCCTCAAGGAACAGACCATGGCTGATTTTACCTGTATCTACCAGAGGAATTATGAGAAAGACAATAAAACTGTGAAGCATGGAGGCTACAATAATATGCAATGAGAAGTTTAGGTGGGCACTGAAGAAATGTGAAAATTAAATTTAATGATTCTGCCTGAATCTAAGTTGCATACAGGCTTGATTTTTTGCAAGAATAGATTAAATCATCAAAGTGCTGAATCTGGTAAATGTGACTAAAATAATGTATAGATATTTACATAAAAGTCAATTAACATACCATATAGATGTCACAAATACCTAACTGGTGAATATTAGATCTGCTGAAGATGATTATATCATGACATAGCAGAATGCATTTGAAGAGATATACTTTATTAGATTAAGATATTGATAGATTAAAGAACTCTATTCAAACAAAGGCAGGACTTACTAAAAGGCCACTAGAGAAATAGGCAAGGAGAGGCAAAGGGAGAGAAGTCAAAGTCTAAAATCTAAAAAGATTGTGCACACAAACCACAGAAAACCATGAAGTACTCTCCCTTCTGCTTACATAAACAAGTCTTCTCTAACATACAGTAGGAAGAAAACAAAGTGGGAGCTGATGAAAAGAGTAAGAACACTGTGTTTCCATTTCTTCTAGCTTTCCCTTCTATATTTAACACCCATTAATGAATCCTTCAGGAAAAGTTCAAAGATTGTCTCTTGGGGCAGGAAAAGCTAATTACTCTGGAAAAGTCTTGCTCTTGTTGCTTACGTGAATATATTGTAGTGTTTTTTTACTGTTTTTCTTCAGTGGCAAAATCTTCATGAAAGTTCTAAATTATTTGATTTTGGAGGCAATAGTAATAATCTGTAACACTTTTCCTGTTGTTAAATGAAGTATCTGCTTTCTAATTTTCATAACAGGCCCGATACTTAAAGAATACAATTGTGCAAATTACAACTGAATGCATTTTGTGGCAATATCCCCACTGGTCTCTTGAATTCAAATTTCCAACCCACCAGATCTCAGATTTACAGGCAATTTTTTGGATATAAAACTTTAAAGGTAGGAATGCCATCTTTGCATTCTTTTTACTGTCAAACACTAACAAGATAGTTAGTACTTAAAATATACGATAAATGAATATATGAGAAAACAGAAAATCTAAGTTAATGTGATGAAACTCAAAAGGATTTTGATTTTATTTTAAAGTGATTATCTCTCTTCTTTTGTGATACCACAAAGATATGTATTAATTTAAAAGCCTATATTTTTCTTTTGTATGATATGGTTTATATACTTTTTCTTTGTCCATTTATTGTGGTATCTAGCCTTGCTTAAAAATATTAATAATTGGATTTATTATTAATTTTATGATAGTTCCAGAATTCAACCTGGAGTTTAAAAATCTGGTCTTTATTATGCCTGTCATAAGTAATCTACTCACCTTTATATATATTTGGATGAATTTTGTAGATCATATTCTTTCCCCAAATTCTAATTTGAAAAAAATGTCTTTATCCCTAGAAATTTATGAATGCATTTGGTACTCTTCCAGAATGAAATAGACATTATGTGACATGGGTTCCAAAATATTATATTATAATTTGGATAGCCAGAGGATTTAAATTTGGTAGAATGACGTTCAGATATTTCATACATCTGCACATTTTGTGCCTAAGTAACCTGTCCCTTAAGTAACTTGATTTAATTCTAACTGAGATTGTCGAGATCTCAAATAAGGCTTTCGTACCTGCTTGTTTTTAACTGCAGCTTTGCTTTGTGTATAAAAACTTTGGCAAATGAGTGCAGGATAGTGAGCAAATTCATACTGAATGCTGTCTTCAGAAAACTTCTTTGAGGATCTGACAACACCATGATTGCTAAAATACATAAGTAATGTAGAAACAGTAAGGAAATGGAATGAAATGGGGAAGTAATTGTCCTGTCATCTCAACACAGGTATGTGTTTAGAATGAGTATGTAGTCCCTTTGACCAATTTCACCTGCAAGCACCATGTGGGAAAAATGAATGAATACAGATTAAGGAAAAGACAAACTCAGAATCCATTTTGGCATAAGTAATGTCTCTAAAACTGAAATTTTAGCTTAAGCCCTTATTTTTCCCATAATATAGATGTGATAATGGTAGACAGTGGGAAAATATGACTAGTAGATGTTTCATACAAAAATATTTGAATTAAGAAATCAAAGACATTTTCCCTCATTTTAACTTTGTTTTAACTCAGTCTTCAAGTTAACTCTTCCGGGAAATTCTGAGTATCTGAAAACAACCATTATATTTCCCCATTTTAATTTCCACAACCTGCATCCGAGAGTACTCATATCCTTTCCCTCAGCCCGCTGATTTCTGCCACTAATGCTGCTGCACTATACCACTGATATGCTACTCATTTCAGTGGGAAGCTTTCTACATATCATGCTTTCATTTCCTGTTGTATTTGCCATAAACATAGTTATTTCCATTCTGTTGCCTTCAGTCACATATGGCATTTTGAAACAGTTAAATAAAGAGATTATCAATATTAGATCTATCTCAGCTATAAAGCCTACATTTATGGAGAAATATGATCTGTTCAATTTCATTTCTGAAAGCCTAGCATCCTAGTGTTGGTCATAAATTCACATGATTACCCTAAGCATTAGATTTTTGCATTTGGATCACTATTTAACTCAGAAAAGAAATCAAACATTCATGTGAGCAAAGAAGCATCTCCCTATTAATGACATATGCAAGGCAGCTGCAAAATATAAATGATTTTCACTAAGACCATCAATAAAATTTGACACTCAAACAAAATGACTCCATAGTATCTCCTTTTGGGACAGAGAGCATAAGAAGAATATTAATATTTTGCCAAATTCAGCATTTTGCAGGTTATCACTTTCTTTTTTATGAATTTATCATGAAAACCATAAAAATATCAGTAAATATGGATATTTGCTATTATCTGTAAAAATACAAAATATACATTGACCAATATTTAACTGGAGACTTCCTGAGAGAACTTTAACAACATTGATTATTTTAAACATAGTATTATTATAACATAATGTTAAACATAACATTATAATCAAGACCAACTCAGACCCTAAGAAATTATGGACCTGAAACACTTAAAAACAATAAAAATTTAATAAAATAGTTTAAATGACTGCCAAAAACAAAGAAGTTCATTTAAAAGCCTTACTTCTTGTGAAGGGGAATGATGCTTGAGAATCTGACAAATACATAAGAATAACTCACATGGCATTTACTTTTAGTTATTAACTGGGGGAAAATTCTGAAAATTAGTTTTACCTGAGAAAACTAACACATTTGATTCATCTTTTTTCCCTCTGCCCCTCTCCTAATGACAGTAGTCAACTTGACTCTGAAGAAAGAAGTTATCATTGAAGGGGGTCGTTTTCCTGAAACTTTCACTAACTTCTCCCCAGTTATTCTGATAGTATATCTCTTAGGAAAGTTTGGGAAATAAGACTTGTAGATGTTATAATTGAAAACTAAACAGAAGGTAATGTCCACCACAGGGGAGATAATTAGGAAAATTATGTATTGGGCTACTGTTGTGAATGATAGTCAAGTAGACTTCTATCCCTTGATTACAAGCCTCATTCAGTACAACCCACATGTTATTGGGCATGAAGTGATTAATCAGTAAACATGCTGAGCTGCTGCTGTTGAATGGGGACTGGGGAGGCTGCCGGGACGAGAGAGAAGGGAACGTACTGTTGAACAGCCTCGAAAGGGGAGTATCAGGGTAGTGGACAAAAGAAAATGAAACTCAGTTACAGAACACAATTCAGAAAAAAAGAGGAGATACTACAATGTCACATAGTCATTCCTGGTATTTTACAAATCATTTTCTTGCCATTAGAAATAATTCATGGATTTGATACTAAAACTGAATTTTCAGATAAGCATAAGCCAGTGGCTATCATAACTACTAACTGTGCACATTTTCAAAATACATATGCCCACTCCCCTAATGAATAAGAATCTCCTTGATTGGAGTCTGCACATTTAAAAAAAAAAAAAATGTTCCTTACTATATTTTGATCTATAACCAGGTTTGCAAGACTTTGGCATAAGTAAACATAACTATCTTTGAGTAACTAGCAATATCTGCTCTGAAGCAAGAAAACAAATATCTGAGCAAGGCATCTAGGGATCAGAGCAACCTGACACACATAAAATTAGATTCAAAGCAGATCAGATCAAGATAAAACATTTTGTGGGCTATGTACTTAAATGGGACAGAAACTGATATCAAAACCCTCCATAGATACTTCATAGCACAACTTTGCATAAATTCAGAGTCCAGCATATATAGCTATTATTACAGAGTATTGTTTCCATCATTGGAGTGTTCAAAGTTAAGAAATATTTTGGTTATTGTTAAATGTAAAAACTTGAGCTGGTTAGACAGTAGTTACTACAATTAGGATTCCAATGCTGAGATAAAACCAGGCATACATATGCCACATATTAGATCTGCATGTTAGGATTTTGACTAATGCTAAATGCTTCAAAATGCAATGTACATGAAAGTCCAAATACATTAGATATTTTTAACAGCAGTGAGTATGAAAGAGGGCAAGATATAGTTTCAACAAATATTTCATTAGCATTAACAACTTAAGTACAAACTTTGTGATTGAACAGCTTGCCAATGTTCTTTCCTACTGACAAACTCAGCTTCCATTTGGGTTACAGTTATTCCATAAACAAGGACAGATTGTCTCTAACTTACCTTCAGCCTTTGAGGTACTGGTGTTACAAATCAGTGTTTGTGAAGTTACTTAAAGAGTCAGGCTCAGCTCCATTTCAGCTGGAGTAAAAGTGATTATCATCCATTTACAAAATGTATAGTTTATCATCATGCAGCCTTAAACCATCATTGGATAGCTTCAGCTTCAGAATTGGCATTAAATTTATATTAAAATATTGGCAAACACTTTGGTTCATGGATCTGAACTGAAGGAACCTTTAAAGATTCTGTTTTTGTTTTTGTCCAAATGGAAACTCATCATTTGTTTAAGGACTTGCACAGGGTTATTAGGTCCTAGGAATTCCTCTGGTATAAGAGAAGGAAATAAACAACTAAAAAACATTTGGCAAAATCTCATAGCATATGACAAGGATCTCTGAAAATGATCCAGCGTATTATAAATCTTGGGCAAATATTCTTAATGTTTTTGCTAATCATAGGGTAATGGATGCTTATTTCTGTATTGCCTTCATTTCATCTCCATAGAATGCCCTGTTTGTGTGGTAAGCCAGGGATCCATAGTATATCGCCTATGTGGTGAGTCTATTTGGTTCTGAAGATTTATGTGGCAAACTATGTCTAAGAAACTTGGATCTAATGATTTTTCTGACCACCATTCCCTGATCTTCAGAAATCTCAGGTCATTTCAAGATATGTGTTTAAATGTCCTTGATTTGGTCATTCATTAAATTAAAAGGGCACAAATACTTTCCATGATCACTATAATGGTTTGAAGCTGTATGTACCCCAGAAAAACATGTTCTTAAATTTAGTCCATTCCTGTGGGTGTGAACCCATTGTAAGCAGGAACTTCTGATGAGGTTACTTCAAGTAAGGAGGTGTGGCCCACTTCAACAGGATGGGTCTTAATCCTATATTGGAGTCCTTTATAATTCCAATGAAATTCAGACAGAGACAGCCCCAGAGGGAGCAGCCAGAAGCTAGACATCAACGGAATCTGCAAGAAATGGGAGAGACCCAGAGACATCATGTGAGACACATACTGCCATGTGCCTTGCCATGTGACAAACTAAGAACCAAGCATTGCTGGCAGCCAGCCCCAGAACACCTGTCCTTGGGAAGAAAACATCACCTTGATGGTGCCTTGATTCGGTCTTTCTTTTGGCCTCAAAACCATAGGCAAATAAATTCCCATTGTTTAACCCAACCCATTTCATGGGACTTGCTTGAGCAGCATAGGAAAATAAAACAGCCAGGAAGCATTTTATGTTTTACCACGAATACACATTTCTTACATCATATGCTATTATATAAATGAGATGCAGTAGAGTCGTCTGTACATTTGGTACTATATCTCACATTGGATATTGCAGCTAATAATTCTCTATGTTACAGTTTGTGCCAGTTTGTATGTATCATTTCCCCCCAAATGCCATTATCTTTGATGTAATCTTGTGTGGGCAGACCTATCAGTGTTAATTAGATTGTATTTCTTTGAGTGTTTCCATGGAGATGCACCCCACCCGACTGTGGGCGATGACTAATGATTGGATAATTTCCAAGGAGGTGTTACCCCACCCATTCAGGGTGGGTCTAAATTAAATCACTGGAGCCATATAAATGAGCTAACAGAAGTGCTCAGTGCAGCTGTGAGTGACATTTTGAAGAGGAGCTACAGCCAAGAGGGACACTTTTTGAAGAACACACAGAAGCTGAGAGAGGAGCTGCAGATGAGACAGTTTGAAGATGGCTGTTGAAAGCAGACTCTTGCTCCAGAGAAGCTAAGAGAGGACAAATACCCCAACTGCAACTAAGAGTGACATTTTTGAGGAACTGCAGCCTAGAGAGGAACGTCCTGGGAGAAAGCCATTTTGAAACCAGAACTTTGGAGCAGACGCCAGCCACATGCCTTCTCAGCTAACAGAGGTTTTCCAGACACCATTGGCCATCCTCCAGTGAAGGCACCTGATTGCTGATGCGTTACCTTGGACACTTTATGGCCTTAAGACTGTAACTTTGTAACCAAATAAACCCCCTTTATAAAAGCCAATCCATTTCTGGTGTTTTGCATTCTGGCAGCATTAGCAAACTAGAACACAGTTACTCAAGTTCTGTTTTCAAAAGCTTTGTTTTATGTTTTTACATATTATATTTATTTAGTATTCTGTCATGGCCTGTAATCATAACCTTAATGTAAAATCACACAAACTGATGAAAGACAAAAATATGTATTCCCCAATTATATTCCAAATAATTAAGGTTTAGATATTTTTCCTATGATCATTTCTGAATCTAGATCAAAGTTTAAGGCATTCAGTCTGCAATAATGACCTTGGCTGGAATGCCTAAGAAATGTTTGAAATAGAGACTTTGGTTTATATCTAAAAATATATAAATAAATGCACACATATACATATTTATTTATGTAAATGAATTTCACCATATATCTACCATATTTAATATAATTTTTAGAATCTATATCCCTTTGATAAATTTTTTGTTAAACATAAATATTGTAGTTGAAGAATGCATTACATAGTAATAGAGATGATCCTAGGTAGGAAAGAAATTTAGAATGTTCTTATTTCAAAATGCATCCCATCTTCAAAGAATGACCTGACCTACATACCCAATCAGTGATCCTGAAGTACAAAGTCTTTCCAAATAATTACCATTTAAAATATTAGATCATTGACCCATCTATTTTTTTATTGAGATTGTTCACATACCATACAATTATCCAAAGATCCAAAGTGTATAATCAATTGCCCCCATAATACAGCTGTGCATACATCACCACAATTAACTTTTTTTCAATTTTTAGAACACTTTCATTACCCCAGAAAAGAAATAAAGACAAAAAAAGGACTCAAATCCTAGCATACCCCTAATCACCACCCCCTCCATTATTGACTCATAGTATTGCTATAGTACATTTGTCACTGTTGATGAAAGAACATTAAAATACTACTAACTGTAGTGTATAGTTTGCAATAGGCATATTTTTCCCTATATGCCCCTCTATTATTAACTTCCAGTTACAATGTCATATATTTGCTCTGGTTCATGAAAGAGATTTCTAATATTTGTACAGTTAATCATGGACATTGCCCACCACAAGATTCACTCTTTTATATATTTCCATCTTTTAACCTCCAACTTTCCTTCTGGTGACATACGTGACTCTGAGCTTACCCTTTCCACCATATTCACACACCATTCAGCACTGTTAGTTATTCCACGATGTGCTGCCATGACCTCTGTCCATTTCCAAACATTTAAGTTCAAGCTAGTTGAATATTCTGCTCATAATAAGCAACAACTTGCATTCTTTAGCTTCATTCTATATCCTGGTAACTTATATTTCATGGCTATGAGTTTGCATATTATAATCAGTTCATATCAGTGAGACCCTGCAATATTTGTCCTTACATGTCTGACTTATTTCACTCAATATAGTGCCCTCAAGGTTTCTTCAACCTATTGTTTAAGACAGTTTTGTTCACACATCATGCATTCTGTCCTAAGAGAACAATTGATGGTTCCCTGTATAGTCACATATATATGTATTCACAACCATCACCACTATCTATATAAGGACATCTACAATTCTTCCACAAAGAAGGAGGAAGAGTCAAAGAAGGTAGAGAGACAAAAGAAAAAGAAAAAAAAGAGAGAAAAAAAATGACAGCTAGGAAGCAACAAAAGGAAAGATAGCATTAAAATAAAGTAGAATAAAGAGTCAGACAACATCACCAATGCCAAGAGTCCCATACTCCTCCCTTATGTACCCCTCTTATATGCACTCAGCTTTGGTATATTGCCTTTGTTACATTAAAGGAAGCATAATACAATGTTTCTGTTAATTATACTCTCTATTTTGCATTGATTGTATTTTTCCTCTAATACCTCCCTATTTTTAACACCTTGCAAGGTTGGCATTCATTTGTTCTCCCTCATGAAAAAACATATTTGTACATTTTATCACAGTTATTGAGCACTCTAGGTTTCACTGAGTTATACAGTTTCAGTCTTTATCTTTCCTTTTTCCTTCTGGTGTCCCACATGTTCCTAACCTTCCTCTTTCAACCATAATCACAATCATCTTTGTTCAGTGTACTTACATTGCTGTGTTACCATCAACTAAAATTGGGTTCCAAACCTCTCACTCCTGTCTTTTCCTATCAGTCTGTAGTGCTCCCTTTAGTATTTGCTGTAGAGCAGGTATCTTGTTCACAAACTCTGTCATTGTCTGTTTATCAGAGAATATTTTACACTCTCCCTCATATTTGAAGGACAGTTTTGCCAGATATAGGATTTTTGGTTGGTGGTTTTTCTCTTTCAGTATCTTAAATATACCATACCACTTCCTTCTTGCCTCCATAGTTTCTACTGAGAAAACCACACATAGTCTTACCACGCTTCCTTTGTATGTGATGGATCAATTGCTTTTCTCTTGCTGTTTTTAGGATTCTCTTTGTCTTTGATGCTTGATAACCTGATTATTAAGTATCTTGGCATAGGTCTATTCAGATCTATTCTGTTTGGGGTATGCTGCACTTCTTGGATCTGTAATTTTATGTCTTTCATAAGAGACAGGAAATTTTCAGTGATTATTTCCTCTATTATTGCTTCTGCCCTTTTTTCCTTCTCCTCTCCTTCTGGGACACCCATGATACATACATTCATGTACTTCATGTTGTCATTCAGTTCCCTGAGACATTGCTCATATTTTTCCATTGTTTGTCCTATCTGTTCTTTTGTGTATAGGATTTCAGCTGTCTTGTTCTCCAGTTCCTGTTTCCTTCTGTCTCGAGTTATCTGCTGTTTTATGTCTCCACTGTGTTTTTCATCTCTTGTGTTGTGCCTTTCATTTCCAAAGACTCTGTCAGTTGTTTTTTGAAGTTTTGATTTCTACCTTATGTATGCCCAGTGTTTTCATTATATGCTTCATATCTTTTGCCATATCTTCCCTAAACTTTTTGAATTGATTCAACATTAGTTGTTTCAATTCCTGAATCTCAGTTGAAGTGTAAGTTTGTTCCTTTGAATGGGCCATAACTTCATTTTTCTTAGTGTAGGTTGTAGTTTCCTGTTGTGTAGGCATCTGGTTTCCTTGGTTACCCCAATCAGGTTTTCCCAGACCAGAATGGGCTCAGGTCCCAGAAGAGGGCAATATTCAGTATCGGGTTTCTCTGAGGGTGTATCTTAACAGATTATCACACCCTGAGAGGCCTCAAGGTGCTGTGATTTTCCTAACCTGCCCAGCAAGTGGTGCCTGTCAGCCTGTAGCTCCTGACTGGTGTAAGGAGGTGTGACCCACTTAATTTCTGTTTTGGCTATGTTCCTGCAGGCTCCAGGGTCTGGTTCTGAATGGAAGGTGGGTAGTAGAGCTGGGCACCACCTCCTTCCTCTTAGGGAAGATACACCCCCTAGGGGGTTATCATCTGCATTTAAATAGGTTCTCTGTCTCTCTGACTCTGCTAGTTCCACCCTTGTCTGTGTCAGAATGCTGAGAACTGAAAATAGCTGAGACTTTCTCCACTGAGCCACTCAGATTGACAGAGAGAGAAAAAGGGACAGAAAGCCCCCTTTCAGGACCAGCCCATGGTCCCCAGTTTCACCCATCAGTCAGAGATAGCACTGAGTCTTCTGGGCTCCCCTTCCTGGGACAGAGAAGTCCCCTGGCTCTTCAAGGTCAGTCATCACTGAAAGCCTCTGTCTGCTTGTTGGGGATTTGTAGCTTGCATTGAGCAGTCCACGTTTGCCAATTAAAACCCCAGTTGGAGCTGGACTGAGGAATATTCAGTTGTTCAGAGAGTGCTTCTCTCTATCACAGAGAGGTTTTGCAGTTCAGGCTGCCATGAGGGGAGGGGCTCCCAGTTTGGGTCCACAGTTTCTACTCAGATTCCATGCTGCAATCTCAGGCATTCCTCCCAATCCAGGTTGGTGCACGATGTGTGGGCAGTCACAGTTGTCCCCCAGCAGTTATTCTAGATCATTTACTAGTTGTTACTGGTTGTTTATTAGTTGCTCCAGGGGCCTAACTAACTTCCACTCCTCTCTATGCTGCCATCTTCTTCCACCTCCTTGACCCTTCTATTTTTTATGCAATTTTATTGAAATATATTCATATGCCATACAAACATCCAAAGTGTACAATCAGTTGTTCACAGTATCATCATGTACATAATCAATTTTTTGAACATTTTTATTACACCAAAAAATAAAACTAAAAATAAGAATAAAAGTAAAAGTAAAAGTAAAAGTAAAAAACACCTAATGCTCCTTTTTCCCTCCTATCATTCATTTACTTTTTGTCCCCCTTTTTTCCACTGATCTGTCCATAACTGGGTAAAGGGAGCATGAGCCACAAGTTTTCACAATCACACAGTCACACTGTATGATCTATATCGTTATACAATTGTCATCAAGAATCAGGATACAGGATTACAGTTCAACAGTTTCAGATATTTCCTCCTAGATATTCTAATACATTAAAAACTAAGCAGGAATATCTATATAATGCCTGAAAATAATCTCCAGAATGACCTCTCAACTCCATTTCTCAGCCACTGAAACTACTTTGTTTCATTTCTCTTCCCTCTTTTGGTCAGGAAGGCTTTCTCAATCCCATGATGCCAGGTCCAGGCTCATCCCTGGAAGTCATGTCCCACATTGCCAGGGAGATTTACACACCTTTCAGTCATGTCCCATGTAGGGGGGAGGGCAATGAGTTTACCTGCTGAGTGGGCTTAGAGAGAGAGGGCCACATCTGAGCAAAAAAAAAGAGGTTCTCTGGGGGTAATATTTAGGCAGAATTTTAAGTAGGCTTAGCCTCTCCTTTGCAGTAACAAGCTTCTTAAGGGCAAGCCCCAAGATTGAAGGCTTGGCCTATTACAATGATAGTCCCCAATGCTTGTGAGAATATCAGGAATTCCCCTTGTGGGGAAGCTTAATGTTTCCATATTTTTTTTCAAGCCCTAAAGGGGGCTATGCAAATGCTTTTTGTTCTCTACCCAAGTGACTTTGGGATTTATCAGGGTTTCACACCAGCCTGTACAAACCAACCAGATCTCACCCCCTCTTCAAGTTTCCATGTGATTATGGTGTTTGAATAAAGTTACCATTCAAGTTAACCTGTATAGCATGCTACAGAAAATGTAGAGTGTACAGCAAATAAACATCTCTTCCATTGTTCTCACATAGAAGTTGAGGTTTTAAAGCACAGTCAAAATCATCCATTTCCCTTTGGTCTGGTTTACCTTAGTTCTAATCAAGTCCTTTCCTTCATATCTCTAATTGAAGTCTGATCTCATTTTCAGCTTTAACATTTGTTGTATGGGGTAATGCTGACATTCATAGCTGCTGATCTCTGGCTCTGAGTCTCAGGTGTCACACAGATACCTGAAGTTCCAGGGAGCAATCAGATTATCCACAACCTGCTCAGCATCTCAGAATTTAGAGACAGCCATTACAACTCATGAATAGATGTGATGACTATAAGAGCTTACAATCTAGGGACCTGTTTACTGTAAGTCATCCCTTGATAAACTGTGCTTTCAGATTCAATTCTCAGAGTTTGCACATTATAGTTAGTCCATATTAGTGAGGTGTTATAATGTTTATCTTTTTGATTCTGGCTTATTTCACTCAACATACTTCCCTCAATGTCCATTCACCTAGTTGCATATGTCACAACTTCATTTCTTCTTGTGCCACTCACTCTGTATTCCATTATGTGCACACCACAGTTCGCCATTCCATTTATTGGTCCATGTACCCTTAGTCCACCTCCATCCAATGCAAATCATGAATTCTGCTGCCATAACTACCAGTGTGCAATGTCTATTCCTGCCCCTGCTCTCAGTTCTTTCAAGTATATACCCCATAACAGGGACCTAGGACCACATGGCAACTCACTAGTTAGATCCCTGTGGAACCACCACACTGCCCTCCAGCTGGGCTTTGCCGTTCTATATCCCTATCAACTTGGAATAGGTACATTTCCCCCTTCACAGTTCATCCAGCACTTCTACACCTCTGTTTATTTTTTTAAACTGTTTTATCCACACACCATACATCCACCCTAAGTAAACAATCAATGAATCCCAGTATAATCACACACTTATGCATTCACAACCACAATCTTTATGAGTATGTTTCCATCTCTTCCCCAAAGAAAGAGGAAAAGAAGAAAAAAAATGAGGAATAAAAATACAAAAATAGAATATAAATAAAAATAAAATACAATGAAAAAGTCAGACACCACCACCACCACCATCAAAAAACACATATCACTCTCTTATAGACATTTAGCTTTGATATATTGCCTTTGCTACAATTAGTGGAAGCATCTTACAATGTTACCATTAACTACAGACTCTAGTTTCCATTGATTGTATTTTTCCCCTATACCTACAATTTTCAACACCTTGAAATGTTGACATTTATTTTTTCTCCCTCATTTATAAATGATCTTATATTTTTTTACATTTAATAACCATCATTGACCACTCTAGGCTTCACTAAGTTATACAATCCCAGTCTTTATTTTCTATCTTTCCTTCTGGTGTCATACATGCTCTTAGTCTTCCTCTTTCAAACATACTCAGACTCATCTTTGTTCAGAGTATTCACAATATTGTGTTACCATCATGCACTATTATGCTATCCATTCCATTTCTGGATCTATATAATCAATCCTGTTGAACATTCTGTACTCTTTCAGCATCAAATACCCAGTCTCTAAATTCTCTCTCTCTCTTGATAACCTGTGTTCTCAATTCTCAAAGTTTGCTCATCAGTGGTAGTGCATATTAGTGAGACCATACATGACCTTTACTGATAGTCTTAATTTCTACAGCTCTCTCTCCTGTCTTTTCCTATCTTTTCCTATCTGCCTGTAGTGCCCCCTTTACTATTTCTTGTAGAGTAGACATTGTGTTCACAAACTCTCACATTGTCTGTTTTTCTGAAAATATTTAATACTCTCCCTCACTTTGAAGGACAGTTTTGCTGGATGTAGAACTCTTGGTTGGCAGTCTTTTTCTTTCAGTATCTTAAAGATACCATGCCACTGCCTTCTTGCCTCCAAGGTTTCCACTGAGAAATCTGCACATAGTCTTGTCAAGCTTCCTTTGTACATGATGGATCAATTACTTTTCCCTTGCTGCTTTCAGGATTCTCTCTTTGCCTTTAACATTTGATAATCTGATTATTAAGTGTCTTAGTGTTGGTCTACTCAGATCCATTCTGTTTGCAGTACATTGCACTTCTTGGATCTGTAATTTTATGTCTTTTATAAGAAATGGGAAATTTTCAGTGATTGTTTCCTCTATTACAGTTTCTACGACTTTTCCTTTCTCTTCTCCTTCTGGTACACCCATGACACACACACACACACACACACACACACACATATATATATATATATATATTTATGTGTGTGCTTCATGTTGTCATTCAATTCCCTAAGACATTGCTCATATTTTTCTATTCTTTACCCTATCTGTTCTTTTGTGTGTAGGATTTCAAGTGTCCTGTCTTCTAGTTCATGAAGACATGAACTTCAAATCTGCCTCTTCAAATCTACTGTTTCTTCTGCCTCTTCAAATCTACTGTTGTATATTTCCATTGTGTTTTTCATCTTTTCTATTGTGTCTTTCATTACCATAATTTCTGCCAATTGTTTTTTCAGACTTTTTACTTCCTTATGTTTGCCTAATGTCTTCTTTATATCCTTCATCTCTTTTGCCATATCTTCCCTCAACTCATTGAATTGATTTTTGAATTGATTTAGCATATTTGTTTGAAGATCTTTAATTAATTGTTTCTATTCCTGTGTCTCATTTGAAGTATAAGTTTGTTCCTTTGACTGGGCCATATCTTTGTTTTTCCCAGTGTGACTTGTAATTTTTTGTTGTCTAGCATCTGGTTTCCTTGATTACCCCAGTCGGATTTTCCCAGACCAGATGAGTCCAGGTCTCAGGAAGAGGCTGTATTCAGTATTAGGTTTCCCTGAGGGTGTGACCCAGAAGATTGTCAGACTTTCCTGTGAGGCTTCTAGACTCTGTGCTTTTCCTATCCTTCTAAGCAGGTGGCACTTGTCAGTCTGCAGCTCCCCACTGATGTAAAGAGGTTGGGTGCATTTAATTCTCAGTGGACTTGGTCCCATCCAGGGACTGAGGGTGTCAGAAGCCAAGCTTGAACTGTTTCTGTTTTTTTTCCCCTCAGGCCCTGGAGTCTGAGTTTTCTGAGGGAGGGCTGCCACTTTAGATGGGCCCTACCCCCCTCTTTTCTTAGGGAAGATAAGCTCTTTAGGGAATTGTCTCCTACACTTGAGGTTTTCCTTTGACTCTCTATCTTAACTCCACCCTTGCCTGGGTCAATGCTAACAATTGAAAATGCTTGAGGCTTTCTCTAATGAGCTACTTAGAACGAGAAGGGGAAAAAAAAGGAAAAAAAGAAGTCCAATTTTCAGAGCCAGTCTCCAGTCCTCCAGTTGATAAGGCAAAACCAGAGTTGATACCCAGTTCTGTGTTCTCCTTTTCTTGGGACACAGCCCTTTTCCAGTATTCTGAGTTCAGTGGACTCCAAAAGCCTCTGGTTTTATTTATTTATGTATTTTTTCTGCCAGCCCCACCTCCTGTCTTCCAGGAGAAAGTTCTTTCCTGCTTGCTCTGTGCTTGTAGCATGCTTTCAGTAGTCCAAATGTGTTAATTAAAACCACAATTGGAACTTGGTTGAGCTACATTCCCTTGCTCCTGGCAGGGGATGCTTCTTTTTCCACAGTGAAGTTTTCCAACTCAGTCTGCCATGACAGTGGGGAGGAGCAGCAGCTCCACAGTTCAGGGAGCTTTACTTACAGTTCTGTGCTGTGATCTCAGCCATTCCACCCATTCCAGACTAGTGTACCATGTGTGATTGGTCATAGATGTACACCATCAGCTGTTCCAGACTATTTTCTAGTTATTCCTGTTTATTTGCTAGTTGTTCTAGGGAAATAACTAAATCCTACACCTCCCTATGCCACCATCTTGACCCGCCTCAGTCCATCAATTTTTAACACTACGCTTCCATGCTTTACAGTAAGTATGTAAAATACTTGGAAGTAAAACACAGAATTATGCTGCATGTTGAACTACTGTTCCAAACAATGTCCTAAGAAATGACACAAATGACATTAAATATAACTTTTAAAACCTTAAACATATAAATGCTGAATAAATACAAAAGATTTTTTAGCTAAGTATACAGATATATATATCCCAATAGTTACATTCAAATTATTTATTGGATTTTAATTACAAAACTGGCTACCCATGTCAGGATCTATTTCCTTCTCTTTCTGAAAATTCACCTCAAAGCAACAAAGAAAAAGAATCACCGTCTAGAACTTCAATTTTCAGGGAAATTAGAAGGCAGGAATAATAAGCAGCCTTCATCATACAGTGAGGGCTCCCAAAGTTGCTGAGATGAACAGGACCCATTCAGGAGGAAATCAAGGCAAGGAGGTAGAGAGTGCAAGAAGCCCAGCAGGGGCAATTCTTGGATGGCATCAACAAAGGTAAGGCGCTCACTCAGAAGTACAAAAGCTACATCTCTTGAACAGGAGAGAGCACAGCCTCTCAGGTTTGATCTAGAGAAGCAGAAAATATGGAACTTTTTGGGACTACACAAAGATGCACAAAGGAGGCTCATTTGTAAGAAGCAGTCTGTGTCTGTGGCACCTGGAGGAGAGCCTTTAGGATGAGAAATCAGGAACACTATTTAGGCCCCTCTCATACTCTAGTTCCACAGGAAGCATCTGGAAATAGCTGGTTCAAAAAATGCAACTTATTCAGCTTGTTTCTCAGTAAATAATAAAAGAGGACATGACACAGCATGAGTATGTTAATACTATAAAAAAAATGTAGTAATGATCATCAAATTTACAGGAAAATGAAAAATACTCTGATTCAGTCATCCTCTGCTCCATACACTCCAGTAACTGTCTCTCCAACTCATTCAAGCAAAAACAAACCTACAAGGCCCTACATGATTATGCTTCCTGTTTCCTCTTTTTCCTGCATCTCTCTGCCCTATCCTGCTATCTTTTCCAAAAATATTCTAGGCATATTTGTCCCTGGAAACCCTTTTCTTTGCTCTTTTCTCTGTCTGGAATATTCTTCTCCAGATATCATTATGGCTCACTTTCTTAGGTCCTTCAGGTTTTTCTCAAATGTCATCTCCTCAGAGTGATCATCATGAGTCACTATTTAAAGTCAAGACCAACACTACAACAGTCTTTATTCCCTCTTCTTTGAACTGTATTATCCTGCATAGCACTTTCCATCATCAGACAAATTTCCCACTTTCTTCTCTTTTATTCACTGCTATATACTCAGTGCTTACCCCAGTGCAGGTGCTGAAAAGATATTTTTAATGAGTGAATGATTGAATAAATGAATGTACACATTTCAGAAAATGTTTCCGCAGAGAAAATAAAGAGTGAAGTCAAGCATATAATAAAGAATTAAGAATTAAATTATCTATGAGGAAAATTCAAACAGGATAAATCTAACAACTCAGGAAAGAAATGGGGACAAGAAGGATACATGAAATAAGAGCTGACGGAATAGAGAAATAAGTAGGAAAAACAGAAATATCACAGATAAGAAGATGAAATTTAAAGAAATGCAAAAGGAAAGATACACCTAAAAAACCTAATAAGGGACACAAGAGATAAAAATGAGGGAAAAAAAGCAAAAAGTAATAGAAATGATTCTTCATACAGATTAGAATATTGTATGGGTATATTCATACAACACAGTATAAACATCAATATGTAACACTCAACAATAAAAAGGAAAAATTATATATGCACTACAGATGAAAGAAGCAGATACAAATGTCTACATACTGTATGATTTCATTTATGTGAAATTTTAGAAAAAGTGAAACTACAGGAACAACAAAACCAATTGAAGGTTGCCTAGTGCCAGGAATGGGCATGGGAGCTGGTTGCAAAGGGGATTAAGGAAAGTTTTGGGGGTGCTAGAGATGCTCCAATATTTGAACATAGTGGTTGTTGCACAACTGCATGCACTTACAAAAATTCCTGGAACTGTACAGTTACACTAAAAATTACACTTCAATAATGCTGTCTTTATTTTCAAGAAATAAAATTATAGAATTAGTAGACAGGCAAAGTATATCTAACATACACATAATTGAAATCCTTTAAGGAGAAAATTTAATAATGACAAAAATCAAGATTTTTCTGGAAAAATTATTTTTTATTTATTAATGTGTTGAATAAACACTAAACAGCCTTTACTATATGTCAAGCACAGTTCTGAGCACTTTTAAAACATTGAAATCCTCATAACGACTCCTTAAGGCAAATACAATTATTTCCCCCATTTCACAGATGAAGAGATTGAAGCACAGAGAATTTAAATAATTTGATCAAGATGCAGCTAGTAAGCAGCAAAGCCCTTTGAATCTACATATTAAGGGCTCATTATATGCCAGAAGAAATAGTACAACACTCAATAAAATGCATATCTTAGTAAAGTCACTAGAGTTTGAATTTAAAGCAGCCAATGATAAACGACAAGAAATACAAAATAGAAAAAAGTAAGGCTGGTCTCATATTTCTACCCAGAAACCGTAGGCAAGAATTCAGTGGAACAACACTTACAGGATACTACATCAAAATAAAACAAATCATCTGCAAATTTTATAGTAAGGCATGTGCCGTGAAAGCTGGAGTCACACAACCTTAACCATTCACAAATGTAAAATAGGTTATTCCCATGAGCTTTTCTTAAGAAAACTGCAAAATTCAGCCAGCAAAATAATGACTAAATTAAGACTAAAATGTTGGATGGTACACATATTTCCTGATAACAATGCAATAAAATTGGAAATTAACAAAATAAGTAAATAAATGAATATATCTGTAAATATGGCTATAGAAATAAATCCTCTCTTACACAACTGTTGTGTTATACTGTATTCAAATCATAAAATGTCTTGAATACAAATGTAATAAAAATACCTAAAATATTTTTATCAACTAAAAAGAAAGAATGGACTAAGTAGCTGATTCAAAGAGTTAGAAGAACAGCTAAATAAATGGAAAGCAAACCTAAGGAAGAATTACTAAAAAGACAAGTAAAATTTAAAGAGATATAAATAAGTAAACAGCAGAAATGATCAATAAATACAAAAACTGTCTTCTTTGAAGATAAAACATAGGAATCACTAGTTAAGCTAATCAAAAACAATGAAAGAAAGCATGAAATAGAAAGTGATAATGCAGTAAAAAGTCACAGAAAGGAAGGTAGTTAGATGAGTAATAAGAGAGATACTGATATTGTGAAAATAAATTTGAAAACTGGATAATAGATATTTTTCTAATTCAATAATTTGCCAAAACTGGTGCTGAAAGCCAGAAAATTACAAAAGAGTAATTTCCACAAAACAGGTGAGAGAAAATGGTCAAAAGCTAATGCTCCTAAATAACACCAGGATCAAAAGGTTTCACAGTAGAATTCCAACAAACATTTAACAATCAGCCTATTGAAATGTTATTAAACTGCCCCAAGCATAAAAAAGAAAGAAAATTTATAAAGTGAATATGACATTGATATGGAAGACTGCTAAAGTCTGTACTTAAAAATAAATTATAGAACAATCTCATGAATATTTTTATGCTAAATGAAATATTGAAAGAGAGAATACAGATAATTAAAAGATAATTTCACCATGACTGACTGGTTTTTGTTAAATGAATGAAAGGATGATTCAACATTAGGAAATCTATTAATAAAAATAGTATAAATCACCACCAAAGAGGATTAAAAGCAGTTAAAATAATTCAACAAACAACCTTGACAACATTAAGGTGTACCAAATGAAATGTCATTTTCATAGGTGAAGAGGCATTCACAATTTCATATAGTTCAACCTAATCATGACCAATGAAATAGCAGACAAATACAAAATAAAAATATATCTACCTCACCTCACAAATCAATGCAATATAAAAAAAGAAGAAAATCAGAGGTGTAACATTTTGAAAGGAGGATGCTAAGTTATCATTATCTTCTGAGATGTGATTGTTTACCTGGAAAACACAGAGACTCAATTGGAAAATTCTTACAAAAAATTCATTAAGCAAAGGGGGTAGTAAATTAATATTCAGAAACTAACTGCTTTCATATATGCAAATATATGAAATTATAATACAAAATAAACCCTATTTACAATAATAAGGCTAAAAAGAATGGAATAAGCATAACTACGATATAAAAAATCTTTTTTAACATTTTAAACATCATTGAAGGGCAAGTTATAGGCATAAACAAATGTAAAGATATGCCTGTCCTTGGATAGTAAAACTCAATATCATAAATATTTTAATTCTAAGTTAATTTATAAATGTGACATAATATTAATAAAAATGATAACTGTGTTAGACAAGCTAATCATAAAGTTTAAATACAAAAATAAACAAAGAAGAATTTCCAGCAAAACTGAAAAAGAATAAGGAAGGAGATAAGGAAGGTTAGCCTTATGAAATAATAATTCATTTACTTATACAGTTTTAAAGCTTCAACATTAAAACAGTGAGGTTTTGTCTCATAAATAGATCAATGGTGCAGAATAGAGCATCCAGAAATCTAAACAAATGTGTATAAAAAATCTATATATTATGGAGTTGGCATAACAAATTAGTGAGAAAAAGATAAATTATTCAATAAAAGATAGCAGGATTACTAGAGAAAACTATGCTGTACTCACACCTGATATCACACACCAAGATAAATTCCATATGGATCAAATATCTAAAAATACATAAACATACTAGAAGAAAACCAAGGAAAATTACTTTATAAAATTAGATAGATGAAAGTCTTTCTAACTTGCTTGAAAATCCAAACTTCGTAAAAGAAAATTTGGATAGATTCAACTATAGAAACATAAAGAATCAACAAACTAATTAGAAATGAGGATACAATATTTGTCAAATCATGTCAAAAATATCTCAACTTTCTAGTAGATAAAGTGCACCTAAATATTAATAAAGAAAAACCAACAACTGAAAAGAATTGTGATCAAAAGTTACGACTATATAGTTCATAAGAAAGAAATGCTCTTTAAAATATGAAAAGCAAATAAATTAAATGCAGATTAGTGACAGAAGTATCACTTTTTTGGCCTATCAATTTGGAAAAAATAACAAAATCTCATTACACCATGAGTAAAGTTGTGGAGAAGCCAGTCTTTTATATTTCTGGAGCAAGTGTAAATTCTCAGCTTTTATGGCAGCCAATTTGATAATATCCAGGAAAATTATGAATGCATATGCATTTTGAAACAGTAATTTCAGTTCTGGAAAATCTTCCCACAGATATGCTTGTGTTTTAAATGACATAAGTACTAGGTTATTAATTACATGGCTGTTGTTTTTTTAAAATAAAGCCAAATATTCATCATTTGATTTAAAATATGGTGCCTCCATGTAATGCAATACTATGCAACTCTGAAAAATGAGGAAGCACTTGTGTGGATATGGAAAGATTTATTAGGTGAAAAAAAGAGTACAGAATATTATGTGTAGAATACTACATTTTTGTAAAAATCAGAAAGTGAGAATACATATATTTCTTATAGATGCATACAGAAACTGTTAATTGTGACTCTGTGAGTCAAAGATGAGACCTGGATGACTGGAGAACAGAGTTAGGGAATATCTTTTTCTCTGTAACTTATATTTAATATATCATTATAAGGTTTTATGAGGTAAAATATTTTTTAGTAAAATAATTTTTTAATTATGCTAAAAGTTGTAATACTTAATGTGTCAATGCATCTGAGTCTTTGCTTCCTATTAAATCTATGTGATTGTTTCAGGGTTGTGTCTTCCTTCTATTTTTAAGTAGTCAAGCAACAGTTACAATTTGGTGTTTATTTCAGAATTATTCTCAACTCGTTTAAATTCTAGATATCTCACATTATACAGTTGCCCAAATGTTTAATATTTAGCATGAAGAATACAATTTGAATTCAAGTTGATTAGAAAAATTTTGTCTAAATATTTTTAAACACTTAATAAAAAATAATGTTAATAAAATCATATCAAGAGTGCAATGCTACTCTTTAAGGCATGGAATGCACAGCTCTCCTATCACCAACCCCCAGTCCCCACTCTCATCCCCCTCCCCATAAATCAAGCAATCAAAACCACATAATATTGGGAATTTATTGAAAAGCATGCTCCACTCAGGCCCTTTCCCTGCCTCCCCTAACCCTCACCTACATACCCACCTAGATAGTCATGATGTTCTCTCTTCTGCTGGAACTGGAACCATAGGGTGGAGGGGTCCAAGTAACTTGTGTTTAGATATGATGCCTTCCCAGATGGGTAGACTGCAATCTAAAGATCACCATGCTGTCCAAAAACCTTTGTTGAAACTTATGTGCTTAACATGCAGAAAATATTTAAATAGATTTGACACCCTGTTTATTTTTCAAGCCCAACTATATAAGGTTTTGAAACTGCACTATTTACAACACAAAAGTCCCATCCTATGTTTCCTTGGTCTCATCTGTATTAAAGAGATGTTTCCAGGACAAAGTAATACTACATTTTTTTTCTATAAAGGGCCATATAAGGGAAATATTTTAGGCTTTCTGGGACTAAGGGCCCTGTGGCCATTACTCCACTCTGCACTGTAGCATGAACATGGCCATAACAATACTTAAGCAAGTGAGCACAGCTGTGCTCCAGATAAGTTTATTTATAAAAACAGGCAGCCACCTGCATGTGATTGTCAACACCCAGTATACAAGGCCCTCTCATCTTTCCAGACTCAATACTCACCATTCCCTCATAATGCCTCTTCCGCTGTCCATGCCAGCCACATATTATATTTGTTATCCTTCATGCCCTGTTCTTGTTCTCTCACTTCCACCCTTTTGCACGTGATGGAACCTCCACCTGGAAACTCTTTAATTAACTTAACTCACCCTCCCTTGGCATCCTCCCAATCCTCAGTCTTCACAAAGCACCTGCTCCAGGACCACCTTGCTTGTCTCCCCTGCCTGGCCAGGCTTTCTTGTGGCTTCCAGGACACCCCGGTTTCCTCCTACTGCATCTCTTATTACACTGAGTCAGTTAGTCTGATTACAAGCTTCTTCTCTCACTAGACCATAGAATCTCCATGAGGAGAAACTTTGTCTTGTACAATATTTTTTACTTTCAGGGATTATCAAAATATCTATCATAAGGAATTGTTTATTGAAAGGACAAATGCATCACATAGAGCAGGAAAAGTGTCCTTTAATTTGGCACCAGTAAATTTACTGAACAATCACATTATAGACATTTTCAATTGGATTGAATTCATTCCACATACATAATTTTGTAGATGAGGGAATTGGGGCTAGTACAAGTCAACTGACTTGCCCAAGGTCACACAATTAACAACAAATCCAGGACTTTAATAAACCACATAGAAACATTGTCCTCAAGTATACCAGAGTTCCCACAAGGCAGCGCTAAAGGGCTGGTCTTTACTGCATATGCAGGGAGAACACTTAATCAATGGAGGGAGCATGAACAGGTATCTGCTTTGGAAGATAACCCTATGCTATCATGCCCCCATAGCCTCTTTAAAAACTATCATCTCTGTGTAGTCACCTGTGATAAATACTCATTCATAATCACCAGGATTTGTATAGAGTAGGGACCAACCCTCATCTGTGGTTAGCTTCTGTGAAGGTTGCCACCAAATCATTCTTGTTTTACAAAATGTACAGACTAGATCTCTCTGGGCCTCCTAAGAATAGAATCAGAGGAGAGGGGCAAGATGGTGGCATAGAGAGGAGTAGAATTTAGTTAGTCCCCTGGAACAACTAATAAACAACCAGGAACAAACCAGTAAATAATCTGGAATAACTGCTGGGGGACAAACGTGACTGTCCACACATCATACACCAACCTGGATTGGGTGGAATGACTGAGATCACAGCATAAAATCTGTAAGTAAAAACTGCAGAACTGTGCTGGGAACCCTCTCCCACCATGGCAGGCTGAGCTGCAAGACTTCACTGTAGGAGAAAGCAGTCCTGCAGCAAGTGAACATAGCTCAGCCCAGTTCCAACTGGGGTTTTAATTAACAAATGTGAGCTGCTGAATACACACTTCAAACATAGACAAACCCCTAATAAATAGACAGAGACTTAGTGACAACTGACCTTACACAGCCAGAAAATGCCTGTGCCCCAGGAAAGGGAGCCCAGAAGACCAGGTGCTCTCTCTGACCAATGGGAAAAATGGGGGGCCATGGACTGGCTCTGCAAGGGGGCTTTCTTTACTTTTTGCTCTCTCTCAACCTGAGTGGCTCAGTGGAGAAAACCCAAGTCATTTTCAGTTTGCAGCACTCTTACCCAGACAGGGGTGGAGATAACAAAGTCTGAGAGACAAAGAAGCAATTCAAATGCAGATGTAAATCCCTAGGTGGAGTGAATTTTCCCTATGAGGAAGGAGGTGGGGCCCAGCTCCAATGTCAGCCTTCCCTTCAGAACTCAGACCCCAGGGCATGGGGGGAAACAATCAAACCAGAAAAAAACCTAAGCTGAGAACTAAAGGGGCCACACCTCCTTACACCAGTTGGGAGTGACAGGCTGACAGGAACCACCTGCTGGGCAGGTTAGGAAAAGTACAGCAGCTAGAGACCTCAAGGGAAAGTCTGTCAATCTTCTTCTTCAGGGAAACTTGAAACCAAATACAACACCATTCTGGGACCTGAATCCATTCTGGGACCTGAACCCATTCTGGTCTGGGAAAATATGATTGGGGTAACCAAGGAAACCAGATGCCTAGACAACAGAAAACTACAAATTACACCAGGAAAAATGAAGATATGGCCCAGTCAAAGGAAGAAACTTACACCTCAATTAGGATACTCTATTTTTTTTTTTTTTTTTTTAATTCCTATCAGTGAGACCCTGCCATAATTGTCCTTATGTGTCTGGCTTATTTCACTCAGCATATTGCCCTCGAGGTTTTGTCATCAACCCATTTATTTTTTAATATGGCTTTGTTCACTCACCATACATTCCATCCCAAGTAAATAATCGATGGTTCTCTGCATGGTCATACATTTATGTGTTCACCATCTTCACCACTATCTATATAAGGGCATCTACATTTCTTCCACAAGGCAGGAGGGAGAGTCAAAGAAGGTAGAGAGGCAAAAGAAAGAGGAAAAATAAATGACAGCTAGGAAGTAGCAAAAGGAAAAACAACCTTAAATCAAAGTAGAATAAAGAATCAGACAATACCACCAATGTCAAGTGTCTAACATGCCTCCCCTATCCCCTCCTCTTATCTGCATTTGCCTTGGTATATCACCTTTGTTACATTAAAGGAAGCATGATACAATGATTCTATTAGTTACAGTCTCTCGTTTATGCTGATTGCATCCCTCCCCCAATGCCTCCCCATTTTCAACACCTTGCAAGGTTGACATTTGCTTGTTCTTCCTCGTAAAAGAACATATTTGTACATTTTATCACAATTGTTGAATACTCTAGATTTCACCAAGTTACACAGTCCCAGTCATTATCTTTCCTCCTTTCTTGTGGTGTCTCACATGCTCCCCATCTTTCTCTCCCAACCGTATTCATAGTTACCTTTGTTCAGTGTACTTACATTGCTACCATCTCCCAAAATTGTGTTCCAAACCACGCACTCCTGTCTTCTATCACCCTGTAGTGCTCCCTTTAGTATTTCCTGTAGGGCAGGTGTCTTGTTCACAAAGTCTCTCATTATCTGTTTGTCAGAAAATATTTTGAGCTCTCCCTCATATTTGAAGGACAGCTTTGCTGGATATAGGATTCTTGGTTGGCGTTTTTTCTCTTTCAGTGTCTTAAATATATCACACCACTTCCTTCTTGCCTCCATGGTTTCTGCTGAGAGATCTGAACATAGTCTTATTAAGCTTCCTTTGTATGTAATGGATTGCTTTTCTCTTGCTGCTTTCAGGATTCTCTCTTTGTCTTTGACATTTGATAATCTGATTATTAAGTGTCTTGGCGTAGGCCTATTCATATCTCTTCTGTTTGGAGTACGCTGTGCTTCTTGGCTCTGTAATTTTATGTCTTTCATAAGAGATGGGAAATTTTCATTAATTATTTCCTCTATTATTGCTTCTGCCCCCTTCCCCTTCTCTTCTCCTTCTGGGACACCAATGATATGTACATTATTGTACTTTGTTTCATCCTTGAGTTCCCAGAGACGTTGCTCATATTTTTTCATTCTTTTCTCCATCTGCTCCTTTGCGTGTAGGCTTTCAGGTGTTTTGTTCTCCAGTTCCTGAGTGTTTTCTTCTGCCTCTTGAGATCTGCTGTTGTATGTTTCCATTGTGTCTTTCATCTCTTGTGTTGTGCCTTTCATTTCCATAGATTCTACTGGTTGTTTTTTTGAACTTTTGATTTCTGCCGTATACATGCCCAGTGCTTCCTTTACAGCCTCTATCTCTTTTGCAATATCTTCTCTAAACTTTTTTATTTGATTTAGCATTAGTTGTTTAAATTCCTGTATCTCAGTCGAAGTGTACGTTTGTTCCTTTGACTGGGCCATAACTTTTTTTTCTTAGTGTAGGTTGTAATTTTCTGTTGTCTATGCATGGTTTCCTTGGTTATCCAAATCAGGTTTTCCCAGACCAGAACAGGCTCAGGTCCCAGAGGGAAGAAATATTCAGTATCTGGTTTCCCTGAGGGTGTGTCTTAGAAAATTGCTCCAGCCTTTGATGCCTCAGGTCACTGTGCTTTTCTGCCCAGCAGGTGATGCCTGTTAGCCTATAATCCTTGACTGGTGTGAGGAGGTGTGGCCGTGTTCCCCCAGGCTCTGGGGTCTGGTTCTGAATGGAAAGGGCCCCACCCCTTTCCTCCTAGAGAAGACAGAGCCCCCAGGTGGAGGTCATTAGCATTTCAATGGTCTCTCTCTCTGCTTGTGCTGTCTCCACCCTTCCCCAAGTCACAGCCCTGGAAACTGAATATGATTGGGGCTTTCTCCACTGAGCTGAAAAAGAAACAGATAGTCCCCTTCAGACCCAGTCCAAGGCAACCCTCCGGCTCTCCAAGGTCAGTCGTCACCCAAAGCCTCTGTTTTTGGGGGATGCGTACCTGTAGTGAGCAGTTCACACTTGCTACTTAAAACCCCAGCTGGAGCTCAGCTGAGCTATATTCGCTTGCTGGGAGAGAGCTTCTCTCTGGCACCATGAGGCTTTGCAGCTCGGGCTATGGGGGAGGGGGTCTCACGACTTGGAGCCACAGGTTTTACTTACAGATTTTATGCTGTGTTCTCGGGCATTCCTCCCAATTCAGGTTGGTGTATGATGAGTGGATGGTCTCGTTTGTCCCCCTGCAGTTATTCTGGATTATTTACTAGTTGTTTCTGGTTTTTTGTAGTTGTTCCAAGGGGACTACTTAGCTTCCACTCCTCTCTATGCCACCATCTTGCCCCGCCTCCACCTCAATTAAGATACTCTTGAGATATTGTTTCACTTTAATGAAACAATCAATTAAAGATTTTCAAAGAAAAAAACTAAATCAAATCAAATACCAAATCAACAAGTTTGGGGACGATATGGCAAAAGAGATGAAAGATATAAAGAAAACACTGAGCAAACATGAGGTAGAAATTGAAAGTTTGAAAAAACAACTGGCAGAATCTATGGAAATGAAAGGCACAACACAAGAGATGAAAAACACAATGGAAACACAGCAGCAGATCCCATGAGGCAAAAGAAAACACTCAGGAACCAGAGAACAAGATAACTGAAATCCTACACACAAAAGAACAGATAGGACAAAGAATGGAAAAATATGAGCAATGTCTCGGGGAACTGAATGACAACATGAAGTGCATGAATGTACATGTCATGGGTGTCCCAGAAGGAGAAGAGTAGGGAAAAGGGGCAGAGGCAATAATAGAGGAAATAATCAATGCAGTTTTCCAATCTCATATGAAAGACATAAAATTACAGATCCAAGAAGTGCAGTGTACCCCAAACAGAATAGATCTGAATAGACCTATGCCAAGACATTTAGTAATCAGGTTATTAAACATCAAAGACAAAGAGAGAATCCTGAAAGCAGCAAGAGAAAAGCAATCCATCATATACAAAGGAAGCTTGATAAGACTATGTGTAGATTTCTCAATAGAAACCATGGAGGCCAGAAGAAAGTGGTGTGATATATTTAAGATACTGAAAGAGAAGAACTGCCAACCAAGAATCCTATATCCAGCAAAACTGTCCTTCAAATATGAGGGAGAGTTTAAAATATTCTTTGACAAAAAGACAATGACAGAGTTTGTGAACAAGATACCTGCTTTACAGGAAATACTAAAGGGAGCACTACAGACTGATAGGAAAAGACAGGAATGAGAGGTCTGGAACACAATTTTGGGTGATGGTAGCATAGCAATGTAAGTACACTGAACAAAGGTGACTGTGAGTATGGTTGAAAGAGGAAGGTTAGGGGCATGTGGGACATCAGAAGGAAAAAGGAATGATAAAGACTGAAACTGTATAACTCAGTGAAACCTAGAGTGCTCAACTATTGTAATAAAACATACAAACATGTTTTTACATGAGGGAGAACAAATGAATGTCAACCTTGCAAGGTGTTAAGAATGGGATGGTATTGGGGAAAAAAATACAATGAATGCAAACTAGAAATTATAGTTAATAGAAACATTGTATTATGCTTCCTCTAATGTAACAAAGGCAACATACCAAAGGCATATTGGCTTAAAAGAGGGGGACATACGGGAGGGGTATGGGACTCTTGACATTGGTGATGTTGTCTAAAATACAATAAAAGATTTTATTTTTTATAAAAATAAAAAATAAAAATAAAAAAATAAAAGATGACTCTTTTATTGTATTTTAGCTTAATTCTATCTTTCCTTTTGTTGCTTTTTAACTGTCATTTTTTTCTTTCTTTTTCTTTTTCTTTTGTGTTTCTACCTTCTTTGACTCTTCCTCCTTTTTTGTAGAAGAAATGGAGATGTTCTATATAGATAGTGGTGATGGTACTGAATGCATAAATATGTGAGTATACAGGCAACCGTCTATTGTTTACTTAGGATGGAATGTATGGTGTGTGAACAAAACTGTCTAAAAAAATGGGTTGATGAGAAAACCTTGAGGGCACCATATTGAGTGAAATAAGTCAGACACATAAGGAAAAATATTGTATCATCTCACTGATATGAACTGATTATAATATATAAACTCATAGACATGAAATAGAAGTTACCAGGATACAGAATGAGGCTAAAGAATGGGGAGCGGTTGCTTATTATGAGCAGAATGTTTAACTAGATTGAACTTAAGTGTTTGGAAATGGACAGAGGTGACAGTAGCATATTATTGTGAGAATAACTAACAGTGTTGACTCATGTGTGAATGTGGTGGAAAGGGGAAGCTTAGAGTCATGTATGTCACCAGAAGGAAAGTTGGAGGTTAAAATATAGGAATGTATAAAACAGTGAATCTTGTGGTGAACAATATCCATGTTTAACTGTACAAATATTAGAAATCTCTTTCATGAACTAGAACAAATGTATGACACTATAACTAGAAGTTAATAATAGAGGGGTATATAGGGAAAAATATACCTATTACAAACTATGTACTACAGTTAGAAGTATTTTAACATTCTTTCATCAACAGGAACAAATGTACAATACCAATACTATGAGTCAGTAATGGAGGGGGATGGCTAGGGGTATGGGAGGATTTGAGTTTTCTCTTTTGTTTTGATTTCTTTTCTGGGGTAATGAAAATTCTAAAAAATGAAAAAAAAATTAATTGTGGTGATGCACACACAGTTGTTTGATAGTACCATGGGCAATTGATTGTACATTTTGGATCTTTCAATGATTGTAAGGTATGTGAACAATCTCAATAAAATTAAATTTTTTTAAAAATGAAACAATAATGCCTCTTTCATAGGACTGTAGTGAAGAATAAATGAAAACAATTATATATGAATTTGTAAATGATCTGGCTCCACACATTTAAATGGTATTTTCATTAAGAAATAGAATCAGAGATTAATCAGATATAAAATCAACCAACTTCTAGAGAACATATACTTTTCTGTTCTAAAAAAAGATTTCAGAAGCAGTTCCTTTATAAGATAATCAAGAAGTATTAGATTCTCTGATATTTTAAGGGTAGGAATAGATTGAAATCATTAAGACAATCCAGACTTTGGATCCTATTCTGCCACTTAAAATGTTGTCAAGATGCTGAACCCCTCTATACCTAGGCTTTTAAACTTTTGAAATTCAAGATAATGATACTACCTTGGGACTGTTTTAAAGATTATAGTGACTGGCACATGGAAAATAGGCTACAAAAGGCAAGTCATTATTTTACTATGTTTACTTTTTTATTAATTTCTTCATCTATTTCTCAGTCATAGTTATTCCAAATCAAGTACTGGTATGTGTACCATAACAGCCTTTTTTCTTTTTTTTTCTTGATGTCTATGCCTGATGGTTTCCATTGAAAATCATAGAGGTCTAATATCCTTATATTGTGAGTCAAATGGTTAACACCATGTACTTTCTGGTCCAACTAATAACAGGATGTTTCATTTAATTGTCCAGCTAGCATTTCAAAGTCATTGTTTTCCATACCTCCTCTCTAATAGTCTAGTTCTTTCTATAGTCCTACTTTTCTAGTCCTTCAATGCTGCATCCATCATTCTAATAATGAAGTTTGTAGGCTTAGATACAGAAGTGACTCTTTCTGGGACTCCTCTTCCACATTGAACCAGTGTCCAGGTTCTATGAGATCTACCTTTACAGTATCTTTCCTGCTTTGCATTTCTATGGCCACTTCAAAATGGTCCTCAATATCTGTTTAACAGAAGGCTAGCCTTGAACAGAAACACTTTACAAAATTATAACTTATGAATAGAATATTGGTAGACAAGAGAAACAATGTGTTCTTTGCTTAACACAGACAGCAATAAATACATACATATATTCATACACACATACAAGGTATCAGAGGCAAAATTATTGAAAAGGTCAAACCTTGACATGTATAAGCTTTTAAATATTTTCTAAAAATATGTATTAAAGAAATTAAATTACTTCTACTTTATTAGTTACAAAATCACTAGACTTTTTTTAATTCACATTTTGATTATAAAATATAGAAAATTAAAACAATTTATCAAAGTTCTCTCCTTATTTTCCTTTTCCTCAATTATGTATCATCTTACTATTGGGAAAATGTTACTGAACCAGACACCGATATCAGGTGCAACATCAAGTACATTTTTCTCTTGTAAGAGCATAATATTAATATTTCATTTCAAATAAGTAAGTTATAGTAAAAGAAAAAAATTGATATTTTGTAATATTGGTTATTGTTCTACAAACTAGCATTTCAATCTTGATGTCTAGCCTAAGATGTGATTATTCATCTTAATTTTGCAATGTTCTGGCCCTCTGCTCTAATTTAAAATTTATATTTAAATTTCTTTCAATCACATATCAGTGGGAAAAGTTTTGTTTTGTTTTGTTTTTTTGGTATAAGCATTTAAAACACTACAAACAGTAAACAACACAACAGATACATGTTTTTTTTTTGTTGTTTTTTAATTTTTATTTTGAAATAATTTCAAACATATAGGATAGTTGCAAATACAATACAAACCCCATACAGAGAACTCCAACACACCCCCACCCCCAGATATCTGTATCTACCAATTTACCTTTTGCTACCTTTGCAGTACCTTTCCTTCCCTTTCCTTCCTTCCTTCCTTCTGTCCTTCCTTCCTTCCTCTCTTCCTCCCTCCCTCCCCCTTCCCTCTTTCTTTCAACTATATCTATTATCTTTCTATCAATATCTATCTACCCACTTATCATCTTCTGAACATTTGAGAGCAGGTTGCATATATCATACTCCTTGAACTCATAACACTTCTGTGTACATTTCCTACAAACAAGAATATCCACTTATGTCATTAACTTAACTGCAGTTAATTCAAGAAAATTAATATGGATATAAAGCTTAAATTCTATATTCCAATTTTTCCTTATGCCCCCTTTGAGCTTTTCTCCTCCATTCTTAGCTCCAATCCAGTATCATATATTGCATTGATTGTCATTAACTCTTAATTTTTTTTTAAATTAACTATATCAAAAACAGTTTTTTTTAAAAAAAAGATATACAATAAAAAAAAATTTCAAACAAACCATAACAAGGGAGTAAGAAAAAGACAACTAACCTAAAATAACTACTTTACTTCCAACATGTTCCTACTCTACCCCAAGAAAATAACCTAATACAGCAACATTTCTGTGAACTTGTTCCTACCATACCCATCAGAAATTAACAAACCATAGTCATTCCTGGGCATTCCCAGAGCATTAAATTTACCCACAATAGCTTATCTATTCTTACTGGGTTATCATTCCCCCTTCATTAATTGCTCTCTATCACTAGTTCCCCTACATTCTACATTATAAACCATTTATTTTAGGAGTGTGTTGTTTAACGTCTATGCATCTGTGAATTCTCTAAGTCTCTGATGGCTATTGACTTCTAACTGTATTCCATTGTGGTCAGAGAATGTGCTTTGAATAATTTCAATTTTTTTAAATTTATTGAGGCTTGTTTTATGTCCCAGCATATGGTCTATTCTGGAGAAAGATCCATGATCACTGAAGAAGTGATTTGGGATGTGATGTTCTATATATGTCTGTTACATCAAATTCATTTATCAGATTGTTTAGGTTTCCAATTTCCTTATTGGTCTTCTGTCTGCTTGATCTATCTATAGGAGAGAGTGATGTGTTGAAGTTTCCCACAATTATTATGGAAACATCCATCGCTTCCTTTAGTTTTCCAGTGTTTGTCTCATGTATTTTGTGGCACCATGATTGGGTGCATAAACATTTATGATTGTTATTTCTTCTTGTTGAATTGCCCCTTTTATTACTATTTAGTGGCCTTCTTTGTCTCTCATAACATCCTTGCATTTAAAGTCTATTTTATCTGAGATTAATATTGCTACTCTTGCTTTCTTTTGGCTGTAGCTTGCATGAAATATTTTTTCCATCCTTTCACTTTTAATTTCTTTGTGTCCCTGTGTCTGAGTCTCCTGTATGCAACTTATTGATGGTTCATATTTTTTTATCCATTCTGCCAATCTATATCTTTTAATTCATTTACACACATTGTTATTACTGTGAAGGCATTTCTTGAATCAGCCATCCTATCCTTTGATTTTGTCAGATATATTTTTGTCAGATATATTTTTTATGTTTATAAGATACATATTTCCCTCTCTCTCTTAATATCCTTTAATGAACCAGTATTGAATCTCTTTAGTACTGAACCTTTCTCCATATCTCTCTCCTTTCTGTGTTTCTCTGTCAGTAGGTCTCCCTTTAGTATCTCAAGTAGGGCAGGAATTTTATTAGCAAAATCTCTCAGCATTTGTTTGTCTGTGAAAAATTTAACCTCTCCCTCAAATTTGAAGGAGAGCTTTGCTGGATAAAGTATTCTTGGTTGGAAGTTTCTCTCTCTCAGGATTTTAAATATGTCATGCCACTGCCTTCTCACCTCCATGGTGGCCGCTGAGTAGTCACTACTTAGTCTTATGTTGTTTCCTTTGTACGTGGTGACTTGCTTTTCTCTTGCTGCTTTCCAAACTTGTTCCTTCTCTTCAGTATTTGACAGTCTGATCAGGATATGTCTTGGAGTGGGTTTATTTGGATTTATTCTATTTGGAGTTCGCTGGGCATTTATGCTTTGTGTTATTTATATTGTGTAGAAGGTTTGGGACATTTTCCCCCAAAATTTCTTTGAATAGTCTTTCTAGACATTTACCCATCTCTTCCTCTTCTTGGACACCAATGAGTCTTAAATTTGGACATTTTCTTTTATCTTTCATATCCCTGAGGTCCACTTCGATTTTTTTTATTTTTTCCCATTCTTTCTTTTTTCTTTCATCTTCTGTTCTGTGGTCCTCAAGGTCACTGATTCATTGTTCAGCTTCCACTAGTCTTGTACTATGAGTATCCAGAATCTTTTTAATTTGGTCAACAGTTTCTTTTATTTCCATAAGATCATCTATTTTTTTATTTACTCTTGCAATTTCTTCTTTATACTCTTCTAGGTTCTTCTTAATGTCCTTTATATCCTGTGCCATGCTCTCATTGTTCGTCTTTAATTCTTTGATTAATTGCTCCAAGTATTGTGTCTTCTCTGATCTTTTGATTTGGGTGTTTGAGTTTGGGTTATCCATATCGTCTGGTTTTTTCATATGCATTAAAATTTTCTGTTGTTTTTGGCCTCTTGGCATTTGCTTTACTTGATAGGGTTCTTTTAGGATATGTAGGATTATGCAAAGACAAATCTCTGATTTGTCAGATCTACAGCTTTGTGGCATACACTTTAACCAACCAGCAGATGGTGTCCACAAGTTACCTATTCCCCTCAAATCAGTTCTTCCCAACTTTGTCTTTGTGGTGTGTGGGGGTCTGATTCTTGTGGGGCTCAATTGGTGCACCAAGTTTGGTTGTGTTGTTGATGATATCTGCCCCGAATGTGGGGCATGTGTCTGAGCTGCTAGGGAGGGAGATCAGCTTTAACAACCAAACCTCCCAGGTGTTCCTAGAGATTTAAGGCTGTTGCAAGAATCTAAACCTTCATTTCAGTCTCGCCACAGATTGTCTCTGCCGCTGACCCACAAGTCTTTGGTATTGGAGTATGGTCTCTGGGATTTCCGAGTGGGTCCCTCTTCCAAGCCATGCCCTTCTAGGGCCTCTGCTGAGGGAAGGTTGTGCTACATCACAAGTGCGTGCCATCCCTTAAGGGAAGTTCTGGGCCACCAGGCCATGTAGGGGTGTTCCCAGCCTGTTGTAAGGATGGCTGAATGGGGCATGTTAATATCCCCCTTTTTGGACAGCTCTGCCTTCCCAGCTCCGAGACGATTAGCTGCGGATGCATAAAAGGTTATTGTCCACACCCAATATTGTGGTGTATACATGTGTTGCTGGAAACACTTCCTGTTGCACTGGGTTTTTTGGTGCAGCTCTGGGCTGTGGCTCCGGCACTGGGCAGGAGCGTTCCCAGCCCACCAGGAAGATGGCTGCAAGGGACGTGGTTTTTTTCCCCCTTTTGGCTAACCTCTGCCTTCCTTGCTCAAAGACAATTAGCAGTGGTTACACAAAAGCCTATCTTCCACGACAGATATTGAGGCATTCACACAGCCTGTTTGTGGTGGGGTTCTCGCTGTCATATCTGCAGCCACTTTTGGGTGTTTTTTTTAAAAAGAACTAGTCTGCCTCCAAACGCTAACCCTCAGTTTCCCCACACCACAGTGTGGCTGCCAGATATTCAGTGGCTTACTCACTCATTTCAGAATGCAGACTCCCAGTTTCACCAAGTGCATGGTCCCTGTGGATTTAGCAGACCTTGTCCAGCTGATGCCTCACTGGAACTCGTGTTCTGGGTCACTTTCTGGCTTTTATCTAGTATTTTTCACAGAAATGGTTTTTTTTTGCCCTGTCTCTCCTAGCCACCATCTTAGGTTTTCTCACCATAGATACAGGTCGAAATTTGAAGATGTATCATCTAGATCAGTAATCACTGAATTGGTAGCATATAACTCAAAAGTGATGGTTAATCCAAAGAGAATACCTGTGCATCAAAGGGAAGATCAAAAATCATGGCTTCATGCATCAATGATACTTACAAGTGTAGAAATGTATTTACTTTTTTTATGATATTTAAAAATTAATTTTAATTTTAGATGAAAAATATTAATGCTGTAGTTGGAGGGTGGGGGTCAGGGTCAAGAATAAGCAGAATTAAGTTTCAGAAGCACTGGTGTTATCTTCCTAAACCCACAGATTGCCCTTTTATCTTCCCTCTTTTTTAGTGACTTCCCCTCAACAAATGTGAAATTCTGTAATTTGGGTTTGTGGACTGCAGATATATTATAAAGAGAACAGGAATTGGAGGTGGTGTAAGTTCTCCAATTAAAAACTTATCGACAAGAATATAAAAGCCATAAGATACCCCAGTCCTGGGCTGGATTTTGTTTTTTAGTGTATGAATGAAAGAAGGGGCTATATGTGGTTGACATCATAACATAAAAGTACTTGCTATGGGTCAAATTTAGCTCCACCACCCAATAACAATGTGAACTAGGATAAATTAATTTACCTCCCAGACAGTTTCCTCATCTTTACAATGAGCATATAATAGCAACAAACTCATAGATTTGTTCTAAGGTTTAAATAAATGTGTTTTGGAACTATGTACAGAGTACTTAATAAAAGTAAAAAGTGTTTCCTCTACATCCTTGTCCTATGTGTTATCTGTGAGCTCACACTTCAATCGTTCTCATACATTCTGTTATGATGCAGCAAAAACAATTGTATTTGTTTATATATAGGTCAGTTTCCTCACTAGATCATAAGCTCTCTGAAGGCTTGCCCTGGATTTTATTTATTTTAGTAGTCTCTGTGTCTGTGGCCTGGCTCATAGTGGGAACTCATAAATGAATATATGACAATTTCCAGCTTCAAATATTTTAGTAACACAAACACTTATTTAAGGATTCTTCATGTCATTTAAATCATCATATAATGAATACATACCAAACATACCAGAAAAATTTTAATGGTATACAGCTGTTGCCTTTTCAATATTTCCTGAATAAACCTGCAGTTTTTTCTTGGGATCTAAACCAAGTTTTATAATTCTACCATATAAATGGAAAGATAGTTGTAGTGAGAGTGTCACAAATACTTTGGAGATGGGGGCTTATGCCCCTTTCCTTTTAAACCTGGGTAAAGCCCTGTGAATGCTTGACCAATAGAATATGAAGGAAGTGCTACCTTCCAGGCCCAGGCAAGGTCCACTTCCTTCACCTTGTATTTGAGCCCCAGGGCCCCTTGTCACAGGTCCATCTGCTTACCCGGCTGCAGAGGCCATGTCGGGAGGCCCTGAGATTCTATGGAGGAGGAAAGTGGACTAGCTGAGTCCAAAGTTCCACTTGTCCCCACCAAGGCACTAGTCATCAGTTGAATACTATCCAGTGACCCCAGTTGATGCAATGAGGAACAGAAGAATTACCCAGCTGAGCCCTTCTCAGATTCCTCAGCCCCAAACTGTGAGGAATAATAAAATGTTTGTTATTATAAGATGCCAAGTTTTGGGGTAGTTTTACTGAGATCAGTCTTGATGTTTTGTGACACTCTTCTTCCGACTCACAATTAGGCTACTAAGGCTTACATCAATTAAATTCTTTTATAATGCAAAGAGAATTAGAAATTTTGAAAAAATAAGGCACTATTTCTTCCATGATTGAATAATCATTCATATGATGACAACATCAAAGATTCACAATGGACGTATTTTATTAGATGACAACCACTTCAATAATGATGATAATTTTTAAGTTATTCTAGTCCCTTTTCATTTTTCAGCCTATAAATCCAATATTCCTGAGACTGAAGGCTTGGCAGACCTCTGGAAGCATGAGTGGACCTGTTTAATAACTTCTGCTTGCTAAGAACAGTGATGCTGACATGGGCTTTCCCAGAGAAGTCCTGTTTAATATTAGCTTTCCATCGCAGTCCAGTGGTGTGATTGAGGCTCTGCGATGCACTGCTTTAGGCCTGCCAGCAAGACAAAACCTGTTTAATTACCTGCCCCAGCTGTACTTACTAAGTGGAATGATTATTAAATCTGTCTATTTCACAGTTTCAGTATGCAGCTCAAATCTATGCCAAGAGGAATGGGGACATAGATTCTGTGAGAGTAGGCAGGACTAAAATCATCATGGTGATAGGTGTCTTAAGAGTACTATTGCCTAGAGCTCAGCCAACCCTGTTCTAATATAAAAATGGAAGTTTCTTAGATGCTTTTCCAACTTTGTAACTGTGTGCAATCGCTCATCAATTGTCCACATTGTTCTCCAGTTCATGTTGAAAGAAGGATAATAATACTCGGCCTTTACCTGCTTATTTACCTGCTGAAGGATAATTTGAGTCCTTTACTCTGAAGTCTAAAGACATGATGAAACAAATTTGTGTTCCTCCAATTTGCAAACTCCCTTCACAGCTGTTTCTCACATTTTATTGCCATCATACCCTAACAGCAAAGAGAACCAACACACATTCTTGGGGAAGACATAAGTGACCTGCTTCATCCTAAAAAGGATCAAAGTTTTCATCCTAAAAGTCATGCAGGATTTGCCTTCTACCCTGTAACAGATTCACGTTTACAGTAATAAAAAATAATGGTTTAAATCACTTGAACACTGGATTCAAATAGATTCTCCAGGAAGATAAAATGTGTTTATTTTGTACTTTAACCTGTACCTTTATGTACCCCTGGCTTATTTCTTAGAGGTAAGCACCAAAGTTTGAGAACAAATACAAAGTTTAACTTTCACTTATTTCTTTCTAAAAATATTTCTTCAATCACAAAACCTATTCTATTTCTTTGATAGTACTTATCTATATTATTAATCATAGGTGAATTAAGTTTCCTTCTTGGCTATATAATTTAACATAATATTTGTTAAATTCTGCAAACAGAAAACAACTAATATTCATTAACTCTACTTGTATCAGTGATCATGTATCTCAACCCAAATACCAGTTTAAATAATACTGTTAATTTTTTTTGGATCCTTAATAATTAACACTCTTTTATTTTGCAACTTCTAATTTGAATTTTCAACCAGAATGTTAGACACACATCCCCTAATGTGACAATTCTTAGGTTAAAAGAGCAATGCAGTGGGCCATGATTTAACAAACCATTAGCCACCTATCATGTATGCTAGACAGAATTTGGTGTGACCAATAATGTGAAATATTTATCCTGTTCATAAAGACAGAGAGTTCATCAATAAGCATTCATGAGGTTAACAAAGGAAAACCTGCCCCCTTTTCTTACTCCACCAAACCGTAAAGTTTTAAATACTGGTACATGCGGGCCATAAATCGTACAAATGATGCATTGTTATTTGGAGTCTTTATAAAACCTTTATAACCAGCCACATCTTAAACATGCCACAAAAGATTATACAAATATTGAATAAAATATAATATTTTAAGTGTTTCTTTATACTTGCTCAAAGCTGAAAGGATTATACAACAATTTTGCCCAGCTGCCAGAAATGCTATCGAGCCTTTGTGTAATCTTTGGGATCCCAATCTTGGAGCACGAGGAATAGTGGGACGGAGGAAAAGCACACTGGACTTAAAGTCTGTTCTGAGTTTGATTCTGAGCTCTGTGATTCATTTTTGTGTTACCCTAGGCAGATCGTTTTGAATTTCTTGGTATGTTTCTTCATCTGCAAAATAAAGGGCTTGTTCTAGTGTGATCATTTGAGAGTTCTCTTCCAAGGCTACAATTCTTAAAATCTCCAAGAGTTTCCATCTTATAGGTTGGTTGTGAGGATTAAAGTACCGAATTCTTTTAATTTATGCATGTGTAGTACAAGATCGAGCACAGAGACAGCTTAACGAAGTGGCGTTCTGGAGGGTTAGCCTATCTTATTCTATAGAACTTCACACCCTAACAGGTCTGCATTACCTCGAGGTTTCACTGTAATTCACTGGTTGTCATCAATATTTAGTTCTTCTTTCCCTGTGAGCATACTGAAGATGACCTTTATCAGGCTTTTTGTAAATTGCAAGTTGGATGAGGACACATGACTAGTTCTGACCAAAGATATGTGAGCAAAAGAAATGTGTGTTATTTCTGGGCTGAGGCAGAAACGTCCAAGCACAGTTCTCAGCTCCTCCCCACACCCAAGCCCCTGCTGCTGGGAAATGTCCCTGTTGCTACAGGTACAAAATAGCAACACATGTGGTAGGCTGGGTCCCTAAGATTGTGTGGGGCAGAGAGCTCTCACAAACCAGGTGGGATATGTACCATGACGAGAAATAAACTTGTTCTTAGACCACTGAAAGTTTGGGTGGTTTGTACTGCAGCCTAACAACCTGTCCTGGGTAAGACGCTGCACACCACCAAAATTAATTCACACACTTCCTGAAAGCTATATTTAGCCTTGCCTTTCTTAATGCCACTCAGATATGGTTATTTATTTCCTTCTCCTTAAGCTCATCATTCAACCACAAACCAGTTTGGTTAATAATTCATAGCCTTACCTCCCACACATGCCCCTTCCTTTCCCAACGTATCATTACTCTCCTAGCCTAGGCCTTCATCAGTTCTCACCCAAGCTATTGTGCCAGCCTCCTGGCTGGTCTCTCTTCTATGGTTAAAATATGATGCAATTTTGCTTTCTTGGTCTTCTTTTATAAACACTTTCAACATCAAGAGTCAAAGCCTAGCAGTACGATATGCAAAGCCTTCCATGACTTGGCCTGTTAATCTCTCCAATTTCATTTCCCGCCACTCTTTGCATAGAAGTTAACCTCTAATCAATACAGAGTTACTTACTGTTCTATGACATACCACCCTGATTCACAGCTCCCTGACCCTGCTCATGTTACTCCAACTACAAAGAAGGACTTCTTATTCATTCTTCATTTCACTCTTCAAGATTCAGCTCACAGACATTTCCTTTGAAATCCCAGGTTGTGTTGTGCCCCTCTTTTACACACCTGCTTTGCATGTAATTCTAGGCCTGTTTTCACCCCATAATAGACAAGCTATATGTTTGTTTCTCTTTCACCTACTAGATCCAAGGCACCTAAAGGCAACGACATGCAAGGCATGTAAATTTGAATTTCCAACCCACCACCACAATGCTTGAGAGTGTTCTGTAAATGTTGATTGAACATTCTAAGGTTTTGAGAGCTAATGATCCTGGTGCCCTAAAAGCTCCCATACTGCCCTCCTCTCTTCAGCCTTTACTTTCCCACACTTTTGCCATCACATTGCCACCACATGCAGCAGTACTTCTGATTCGGCTTCTGTTTCAGATTTCCTGCTGTGACCGAAGCCCTGCCATAGACCAAGCCCACTTGACATGGGCTAACCCTTCCTTGTTCTTGTCAGTTTCTCAATTTCCCTCTCTTAGGACTAAATTCTGTTCCATACAGACCTTGCTAAAAGGAGGAATGAATTGATCACTTCTGATTCAGGGTACAGGCCTCTGTCTGATGTTAAATATTGCAACTTTTCTTAGAATCTCATTGCCCCATCCCACCTACAGGATTAAATCCCAAAGGCCATGGTTCTAGCTTATGCTTATCAAAGTTACTCTTCTGCAGTGTAAACAACCACTTTTAGGCATCTACTTTTGTGTCGATCCTTTACCAAGTACTCAAGCAGGTTTGAGGTCCAGTCCACAAATTCCTTATCATTGTTTAGAAGAGGGAATTAGGAAACAAAATTCATACATAAAAGAGCTAAAGAAAAAAAAAAAGGCAGATCATATTGAAGTGGTAGGTGATATGATACAGACTAGAAGGACAGTAATGTAGTTTGAAGCAGTACACCACTACACAGAGAAGCTGAGATGAACTGAGATGATGCCTCCACTGTACCATCCCAAATTAAAGTCTCTTAAATTTGACAATGTTGCTAAATGTTTTAAAAAGGGTAAGTGGGAATCTTATAGTTATGCTGGTTCATTTCCCAGAAAGATAGCCCGTGTCAGTCTCTGTTGCCTCTACCCACTAAGTGTATATTGGATGCAAATTGATTAAAGTCCATCCTCTAGAGCTCATCTGGACTCTATCTCTGGAGGTATAGCACTCCTCATCTGCACTTCTTCAGCACTGATTCATGAAAGAGCGAGTACATAGTAACCCCAATAAAGAGATTGCAAGAGCAGATGTGAAAGATGCAAAAGCAAAAGGCTTCAGAGGCATGAGACTGGTGGGGCTCAGAAGGCACTGCACAGAATGCTCTATTATCACCATCTTGATATTCTTAACAATAGTTTAACGAGGGGACCCACATTTTCATTTTTCACGGGGTCCTACAGATTATGTAGCTGATCCTGGCTGAAGCAATGGTTGTGGTTTTATCATGAAATATTTCAATAAGGTGGCAATGACTACTCACAAATGGTCTGTAGCATGTGAATCTGGTGGTTCATGTGGAAAGTAAGAATTGTTTCTCCCTTAGTTATTTTCCTGACCTTCCCATAACTCCTAGGACTTGTATAAGAAGCAGCCAGAAGGGAAAAAACATGCATGACCCAGGAAACGTACTATGTTTGCCAGCATAATCTACACCTAATATGTATCATTATGGGTTATTGAAAGAAGATTTAGTTAGAGAAAAAAAGACAATTTCTTAAAAGCAAAGTCTCCTTTTGCTTAGAAAACCTATAGATGAAAAAGCAAACAATTATCTTGACAGCAGTAAATGTGATCCTCTTCCTTTGTAATCCAAATTGGAAGAAGTGTTGTTAAAATTTTAGTTATTATACTAGTATAAAATTAAATTTAAACTATTTCCTTTATAGTTCATCAAACTGCAACCCAGTTAAGAATTGTTGCATTGTAAAGAGCTGTACTTTGTTTACAATTAATTCATTGAGCCTTCTTTTTAGTAGTCTTGATCAGAGCAATTTCATTTGTTATTCATGCTGATTTACATAAATGCTCCACAGCATTTTACTATTAAAGGACCATTAAAATGAAGGGCAACATTTATTTTTCTTTTTTTCTATGCAATTCTTTATTTCCTGTATTATTTGAAGAGAGCTGTTATGATCAGCAGACAGGAGCTAGTGAAAACATAATTTTAAGTCTCTACTTGTGATCATATTCAATCTTTTAAAAACTGCTAGCCTTAATTGATTTGTCTTTCAGTGTGAACTGAACTGTTATGTCTGAAATGAAGCTTCCTTTAATTTTTCTTAGACTCTAAGAACTAAGCATAATTAATAACTTGCTTTAAAAAACAGTACTAACCCATTCATTCATTCATTCATTCATTCATATAATCACTTACTTAAAAGTACATCTTAGGTAACTGTTATGTGTGAGGCACTGTTCTTAAGCATAGGTGATAAAAAGATAAATAACAACAGACAGGAGTCCTAGCCCAGAGCATAACATCTAGCGGAGGAGACGGTCTTCAGTACAGCAATCATAAAAAACAAAGGCAAATAGCATCTGGGGAATGCATACGAAGGAGAGGTAGCCAGAGCTAGGAAACAAATGTAGGAAGTCAGATGAATTCTAAAGAAGTAATAGACTTGAGTAGAGATCTGAAAAATAAGTGGTGTTCAAAGAGCAATTACATCCATTTGAGCTAGCAACAAACATTTAGAACATACATTTTAAAAGGAGATATTATCTCTGATTGCAACCAAAACTACAAGAGGTTTAGGAGGGCTTCATTAAAAAAAAAAAAGAAAAAAAAAAAAAAAGAGCAAGAAATTTGTGGAAGAAATTATACAGTGGATTTGACTTGAAAAAAAAAATTGCCCATTGACCTGAAAACTCAATATCAAAATGATGTCAATTTCCCCATTCCAATCTCTAAATACAAAGCAGTTTTCATCCAAAATCAATTAGGGCTTTTCACTGAATTTGATAAGTTAACCCTAAAATGCATCTGAAAGAACAAAGGGCTGAGAAAAGCAAAAATATATTGAATAAGAAGGAAGCTTGCTTTACAAAATATCAGAGCTTATTTAATACAATGTTATTATCAATAAGAATAAATGGATCAACAAATGGAGTCAAACAGAATTCAGAGACATCATACAAGCATATATTTTGCATTTGCCATTGACATATAACAGATTTGACCTTGTAAATCAGTGGGGAAAGGATGGAGCATTCAGTAAATGATGCTCGGACATTTGATTTTGATCATAAAAATATGTTTCTACTTCACATAATACACAGGAATGAATTTCAGGCTTAAATATAACAGTAAAATGCTATAAATATAGAAAGTTCTAAAACTTTGAGAATAGGAGAGGGAATATTTTATAACACCATAACAGAGATATCTTAGACAAGAAATAAAAAATACAATCTGTAAGTAAAAAACTAATCAATTCATTTGCATTAAAACTAAAAAATCTCTGTTCAACAAAAGACATAAGCTAAATTAAAAGAGAAGCGACTGATAGGGAGAAGGTATTTGAAACATGTATAACCACAATGCTTAATATCCAGAAAACAGAACACTTCTATAAACCAGTAAAGAAAGGACAACACAACCCCATATAATATTGGGTAAAATATAGGAACAGGTAGTTCTTAGAAAATAAAATTAGTGTAGCTAATTAAATATAAAAAGATAGTCAACATCATTAGGGCTCAAGGAAATGCAAATTATAACAATATATAGTTTCACACTCTTCATTCTAGCATATATTGATATGAACATGTTTTGAGAAGCAGGAAGAGAAATGGGAGCTCCCATACACAACTGGCAGAGTATAAATTGGTAAAACTATGTTAGAGGGCAATTTGACAATGTCTAGTAAAATTGATGATATTCAAGCCCTCAACCCAGCAATTTTACTCACAGGTATGCTAGTAATACTAGAAAAACTCTCCCACATGGTATAAAGGCCATATAGAAGAATGTTTGTTGAGACAACATTTGTATTACAGAATCAGGGGACAGTAAGAGGATGCATAATTCAATTATGGCATAACCATACAATAATATATTACATAGCAGATAAAGTGAATAAACTAGATCAACATGGATAAATGTATAATCCATTTATGTGAATTTTAAAAAATACAAAACATTACACAATCACACATTCAGGGATCCCTCATTATCTGAATTCTTGCTACTGAAACTTAGGGACTCAGATAAATTTTTGATTAAATCTTTCTCCACCTAAACTCTCACTACTTGTATTTGAAATTCAAGAAACAAATAGATCCAGAAAATATGACACCCTTGTCTCCCTGACCTTCTATCCAAACTCCCTCATCCAAATTCATATAAAGATTATAATTGTGTATAGAGTGGAACTTTTAGTATAAAATCATTCAAAGGAATGTACTAGTTTCAAAATGGTGCTTAACTTTGTTTAGGAGGAGGAAGAAAGAAACAATAGATACAGAAGGATTTTCACTGTTTATGTAATATATTCAATGATTAAAAATTCTAGAGCAAAATTTGACAAAATGTGTAAACAATAGTATTTTCTCTGTTGTACTATGTATATTTCTTGAGTGTTTAAAATAATTTAGAATTTGACAATTGCAAGCAAATAGGATATGATTAGGGTTAAGAGCATTCCAAAAGGAAAAGCATGTGCAAAGAACTTTTGGCAGGGTGGAGCATGACACATACAAGGAACTTAACCAAGTCCTGTGTTCTTGAGTGGAGCAACCAAGTGGCACAGGGCTGTGAAGGGACTATGCAGGGTCTTGAGACCTGGCGGCTTTATTCTAAGAACAAAGAGAAGCCAGATGAAAATCTGAGATATATGTGCATGGGAGTTGATGTAGGTAATAGGACTGACATTTTTAAGAGTTTAATTTAGTTACAGGGTGAGAAATGAACTGGAGTGGAGCCAGTGGGTGTGGATAGATCATTCAGAAGGCACTGCAGTACTCCTAGTGATTAAGAAAAATAATGAGCAAGAAATCTGATGACTTTAGCAGATAAAACTCAGTAAAATATAGATGTCAAGCTTAACGCTTACACTAATAAACTTCCAGGAAGATGGAGAGGACTACACAAAAACAAATAGGTCTGATTCAGAGACTCGATGATTCCAGCATCCTACATCTAAAATTGGAACTTATTAGCAAGAACAGTCACTACAGCACATTTTCAGCCTCCTAATCCCAAAGAGAAAGATAATAGTACATGTAGTTCCATTGCATAGAGGAGTTAAACCAGAAAGTATCGGTTTATTATACTATTTTATTTAGATTTCCATGGATTCCAAAATGAAGAAATACCTGAGCTTTACAGGGATTGCATTTCATCATTCAAGTCTCAGATCAAAGAAGACTTCTTTGAGCACTCGTCATATCACATCAACTTCATAGCAGTTATTGTCACATCTATTTTTTATCTCATTGATTTTCTTACCCCACTAGAATATAATTCCATGGGAGCTGCAACACTGACTGTCTTTTAAATGGTCTGCCTCAGCATCTAGAGCAGTACCTGGAACAGTCTAGGCACCCAAAAAATAGCTGTTAAATACATGGATGAATGATTTTCATTTCCTTCATAGGCACAAGGGAAGTAAACACAATGGAGGAAAGTTCACTACTTCTCAATGCCCCAAAATTTTAAGCAAAAAACAAAGACAGAAGAAAAGGCTAAGTGATGACTTTCAGTATATTTATGGATCCTTCTCTTAGACTACACAGTCGTTTTCAGAGATGTCAGCCTTATTATCCATTACACATCACTGTGCCCATTGGCATTCAGCATGAAATTCCATACGCATGTAGTCCATCTTATAAATTTTGGTGTCATGCTTTACAATTAATAAATATTTACTACCACCATTGTCTACTTCAGTTTCTGGGGAGCATATTTAAGTCTCCTCAGGAGACATAAATATTTCATGTTAAGCATTCTATTTGACAAGTACAAAATATAACAACAAAATTCAACGGGTGGAGCACATTTCACGTAATCAATCATGTCCTAAGACAAGTGTTACAAATAAAATGGATGAGTTCAACATTTCTGGGTCAAATGTAATTGCCACCATGCACTTGCACATTTGATAATAGTGAAACAAAAAAGAAACATGTTGTATAAAAATATTTTTTAAAAATTATAAATAATGCCTATAAAGAAAGCAAAATTAATAAATTATTATATTATGTATGTTGAGAAGTAATTTTTTAAAAAGCAGACAATCAAATAATATCTACATAATTGTAAGTATCAGCACACATTTATAATTTCCCTCTGATAAACAAAAGCCCTGATTTAGAATATTTCTTGATGTCTTTGTCAAAAGAGACAATTCTGCAATAACAAATAACCCAAATATCTCGATTGTTTAAGAAAACGAAAGTTTACTTCTCATTTATATAAAGTCCATATGGGTCCAGGCTACTTCCCAAGGTATCTCTCCTCCATGCAATGACTCAGGGAACCAAGATGCTTTAATTCTGTGATTGTGACCTCACAGCACAAGGTTGTCACAACCATCACAGACAGGAAAAAGGACATTAGCTAATTATGAAGATGTTTAAAATTTTGTTAGCTTGGGAGACTCACACACACTTTAACACACATTTTATTGGCTGGAGCCAGTTACATGGTCCCACCTAACTTCAAGGTGCTGGAAAGTGTATTTTTTATGTGCCCAGGAAGGAGTACCATGCTTGATTTTTTTAAATGCTAAAACTTCAGAATTAGCACAATAACATATCACAGGTCCACCACAGATTAAGTAAAATAAATTCCTCACTTAAAAAATACATTCTGTATAATCATGGCAAATTATCATTCAGGAGTTTACAGAATATAGATGGCAAGAAACAGTCCTAACATCTAATTTGATGTCTGATAGAATTTAGTTGGCAGATGTGGGAATTACTTTCCAAAAGAACATTTGGTCAGCATCAAATTGTAACCAAAGAAGCAGGCTCTTGCTTTGTGGCACAACGAAATCAATCTTCCAACAAAATTTTTAAGGTCATTTGCTGAGACAAAGAGGAAATTACCAGTAAGGTATAGAAAGGCAATGAAGAAAAAGATCTTTAAGCTCAGAGATAGAATTCAAATTGTCAAATTGTTACTATAAGCTACTAGATAATAGACATGCCTCTATTTTCAACATTATTTTCTCTTCTTAAATCATCATTCACTCCTCAAATATTCTCTGGAAATTTTGAAAACTGGTAACAATTCCTCTTTCCTCTTTACCAGAAAACAATGAATCCTCAGCAGGACAACATAATTTTGAGCAAGAAATTTAAAATGTAAAAATATTTCTAAATAATGTTTTAAACCTTTATTTGACTTTTACATTTTGATTTGAACTTTCGGTATTAATGAATTCTAAATTATGCATACCATTTTTATTATTGTCACTTAGGATCCAATATTTTTTAGAGCAGAGTAAAATGTTATTAGTTTTGCAAATTTCCATTTTGAATACATTTTATTCTATATTTCTTTCTAAATAAATACATCATTTCTGCACATTTCTAACAATTGAATTTATCTCCACATCTTAATGTTGATGGTATTAACTACAACTTACTATGGTTTTCCTACCTTTTCTAACAACTATTGACTAAGATAGCTTTCTACTACATTCCCTGTAGACATGTGAGAATAAACTATGTTCTGTTAGACATACATAGTTTGAATAATATTACTTAAAATAAGATATTTATAATATAGAAAATTTGAGGGAAAAAAGCAATTGTAGTGGCTTTTAAAACCACATTTTCAGTAAATAAGGAAGACAAAATATATAGGAAAGCATACATAGAAAACATATGAAATAATACACACAATAAGGTTTAATTTGTAAAATGCATATAAATATATATATATATATATACACACGCACACACACACACATACATGAACCCTATTAATAGGGAATATGCTAATAGCCCAAGTTTAACATAAATACGCTATATTTCAGTTATATGAAACAATTTTTAAAACTTATGACATACTGGATCGGAAGAAAATTCAGTGACTCAGAAAAAGGTAAAGCATGTGACCACATTTTTTTTACTGCAATACAATAGGTCCAGAAGTTTTTTAATAACACAAATATGAATGTGAACAATATGAAAATAAAATTATATAAATTCACATTTAATTTCCTTAAGCAACTAATTAGTAATAAGTAGATAGTACATCCATAGACTATTATGAATACAACAATTTTTAAAAATCATTATGAGGTATAGTTGAAACTATTTATATCTTAATTAGAAAATCAAATGAAACTAATGGCCATAGAAGAACTAGAAAACCTAAGCGAGAATTCTCTCTAGAATAATATTTGGGTCCATACAGCTTTATTGGTAAATTCACACAAATATTTAAACAGTGAATAATTCCTACTCTTTATAATTTCTTGCAGAATATGTAGTTGGATTAAATGTATCTATTTACCCTGTTATAAAAAATAGACAAAGGGAGCATAGAGAAAAATTATAGAATAAAACATCAATCATATGTTGAAATGCCAAATAAAATACCACTTAAGATAACAAAAGTTAATCCACCACAGCCAAATAAGATTTCACCCAGAACTGCAAAATTTGTTATAATACTAATAGGCCTTCTATGAAAAACTATATGATCATCTCAAAGACACTTGAAAGTTATTTGATGAAACATAACCATCATTACCAAGAAAGTTTCTTATTAAAATCATAATTGGTGAGCTCTCCTTAAAAATATCAAATATCTCACTTAAATGAACAAACAACTACACATTTAATGGACAAGCATTAAAGGAATTTCCAATAATATAAATTCTAAAAAGTTTCATAATAAGGATGTCTGCTGTGCTTATTCTGTCCAATGTGATAAGACAAGAAAGGGAAATAATACGGACTTTGTAAAGTCAAAATTAGCATTATGTTGAAGACTGATTGTCTATCTAGAAAATCTAAGAAAACATATTAAAATACAATTAGGTTTAAAAGGCAAATTTGTTAAGTTAGTGGACAGAAAAACTAATATGACAAATCCAAAAAAAAATCTAATAAACTAGAAATAACAATTGAAAAGTACAATTAAGAAAACCATTAAAACAAGAAATTGAATAACGAATCAAAAAATATGTGAACCATATATAGGGAAAACAATCAAATTTTGCTAAGGAATATAAAATCAGGTTTGACTATATAAAGAGATATAGAAATTTCTGGTTGTACAATGAGTATTATGAATATGCTAATAGCCCAATTTTAACATAATTCCAATTAAAATCCTCATTAAATCAGTTCCAACTTGATAAATTACATTTTAAAAAATGATTATGTAAAACAGAAAAATTTTGAAAATGAAAAGACAGAAGGGGAAATATGAATCAAATTAGATTCCCTTGAATTCATCCACATAGCTCATTAAGAGGAATGTAGTAAAACTTATGATTAAAATGAGCCCTGGCAAGCAGACGAAAAAGTCCTCTAGACCTTCTCTCAGTTCATTCATTGTGTAGCAACTTGGTTTACCTCAGGAAAATGTCAGTTGCTTAGAGAGATGCATTAACAATATAGCATGCATTGAGTAGAAACAGGTTCAGAATTTTATTGCTACTTAGATTTTAAGAGATTTCTGCACACAGAATTGAAAATTTAAACCAAACATAACTGACAGGTTTAAAATGAAAAGAAATTTTATGTTCCTTTACTAAGGAAGGAAAACTGTTTTTTCTTGAAAAGTGATTTTAAAAAGAAACAAAGAGTTGCTTAATATTTTGTCATAAATTGAATATGATCTTAACTTCTATTTACCATTTGAACTAAACTTAACCCAAATCTTCTCAAAATGTCCAAAATTTCAATTATTTTCTTTTATAAAGTCTATATATTTATTTGCAGGTGAGCATGAATGAGGAATAAGTTAATTAATCCACTCTGAGCAGAAAAACAGGATCACATGGATTTATATATATATATATATATATATATATATATATATATATATATAATTATTGAGATTGCTCACATACCATACAACTATCCAAAGATCCAAAATGTACAGTCAATTGCCCCTATCATCATACAGTTGTGCATCCATCACTACAATTAATTTATTTTTTCAATTTTTGGAACATTTCCATTACTCCAGAAAAGAAATAAAAACCAAAGAAGGAGACTCAAATCCTCCCACACCACTAACCACCTCCCCCCTCCATTATTGATTCATAGTTTTGGTATCGTACATTTGTTACTGTTGACGAAAGAATGTGAAAATACTACTAACTGTAGTATATAGTTTGCAATAAGTATATATATTTTTTCCTATATGCATCTCTATTATTAACTTCTAGTTATGGTGTCATATATTTGTTCTAGTTCATGAAAGAGATTTCTAATATTTGTGCAGTTAATCACAGACATTGTCCACCACAAGATTCACTGTTTTATACAGTCCCATCTTTTAACCTCCAACTTTCCTTCTGGTAACATATGTGACTCTGAGCTTACCCTTTCCCCCACCTTCACATACCTTTCAGCACTGTTAGTTATTCTCACAACATGCTACCATCACCCCTGTCCCTTTCCAAATGTTTAAGTTCACCCTAGTTGAACATTCTGCTCATAATAAGCAAACACTTCCCCTTCTTTAGCCTCATTCTATATCCTGGTAACTCATATTTCATGTCTATGAGTTTACATATTGTAATTAGTTCATATCAGTGAGATCCTGCAGTATTTGCCTTTATGTGTCTGTCTTATTTCACTCAATACAGTGCCCTCAAGTTTTCTTCATCAACCCCTTTCTTTTAAGATGAGTTTGTTCACACACCATACATTTCATCCTAAGTAAACAACCATTGGTTCCCTGTATAGTCACGTATTTATGTATTCAGCACCATTGCCACTATCTACGTAAGGACATCTCCATTTCTTCCCCAAAGAGGAGGAAGAGTCAAAGAAGGCAGAGAGACAAAAGAAAAAGAAAAAAGAAAGAGAGAAATAAAACAACAACAAATATGACAGCTAGAAAGCAACAGAAGGAAAGATAGCATTAACCTAAAGTAGGATAAAGAGTCAGAAAACATCACCAATGCCAGGAGTCCCATATCCTTCCCCTATTCCTCTCCCCCACCTCCCCACCCCCATATGCATTTAGCTTTGGTATATTGCCTTTGTTATATTAAAGGAAGCATAATACAATGTTTCCATTAATTATGGTCTCTGGTTTGCATTGACTGTATTTTCCCCCCAATCCTACCCTATTTTTAACACCTTGCCATGTTGAACATTCATTTGTTCTATCTCATGTAAAAACATATTTGTACTTTTTATTGCAATCATTGAGCACCCTAGGTTTCCCTGAATTACACAGTTCCAGTCTTTATCCTTCATCTTTTGTTCTGGTGTCCCACATGGTCCCAACCTTCCTCTTTCTACCATACTCACAGTCATCTCTGTTCAGTGTACTTACATTGCTGTGCTACTATCTCCCAAAACTGTGCTCCAAACTTCTCACTCCTGTCTTTTCCTTTCTGTCTGCAGTGCTTCCTTTAGTGTTTCCTGTAGAACAGGTATCTTGTTCACAAACTCTGTCATTGTCTATTTATCGGAGAATATTTTAAGCTCTCCCTCATATTTGTAGGACAGTTTTGCCAGATATAGGATTCTTGGTTGATGGTTTTTCTCTTTCAGTATCTTAAATATATCACCCTTCTTGCCTCCATGGTCTTTACAGAGAAATATGCACGTAGTCTTATCAAGCTTCCTTTGTATGTGATAGATCACTTTTCTCTTGCTGCTTTCAGGATTCTCTCCTTATCTTTGATGTTTGACAATCAGATTATTAAGTGTCTTGGCATAGGCCTATTCAGATCTATTCTGTTTGGGGTATGCTGTGCTTCTTGGATCTGTAATTTTATGTCTTAAATAAGAGATGGGAAATTTTCATTGATTATTTCCCCTATTATTGCCTCTGCCCCTTTTCCCTGCTCTTCTCCTTCAGGGACACCCATGACATGTACATTCCTAATTTTCATTTTGTCCTTAACTTCCCGGAGATGTTGCTCATATTTTTCCATTCTTTTCTCTATCTGTTCTTTTGTGTGTAGGCTTTCAGGTGCCTTGTTCTTCCGTTCCTGAGTGTTTTTTTCTGCCTCTTGAGATCTGCTGTTGTATGTTTCCATTGTGTCTTTCATCTCTTGTGTTGTGGCTTTCATTTCTATAGATTCTTCCAGTTGTTTTTTTGAACTTTCAGTGTCTACCTTATGTATGCCCAGTGTTTTCATTATATGGTCCATCTCTTTTGCCATATCCTCCCTAAACTCTTTGAATTGACTTAGTATTAGTTGTTTAAGTTCCTGTATCTCAGTTGAAGTGTAAGTTTTTTCCTTTGACTGGGCCATGACTTCATTTCTCTTAGTGTAGGTTGTAGTTTTCTGTTATCTAGGCATTGTTTCCTTGGTTACCCCAATCAGGTTTTCCCAGACCACAACGGGCTCTGGTCCCAGAAGGAAGGCTATTCAGTATCCAGTTTCCCTGAGAGTGTCTTAGAAAATTGGCACACCCTGTGAGGCCTCAGGTCACTGTGCTTTTCTGCCCAGCAGGTGGTGCCTGTCAGCCTTAACTACAGACTGGTATAAGGAGGTGTGGCCCATGGCCATTTTCCCCCAGGTTCTGAGGTCTGGTTCTGAACGGAAGGCGGGTAGTAAAGCTGGGCCCCACCCCTTTCCTCTTAGAGAAGATAGACCCCCTAGGGAGAGGTCATTAGCATTTCAATGGTCTCTCTCTGCCTGTGCTTTCTCCACCCTTGTCTGGGTCAAAGCACTGGGAACTGAAAATGGCTGAGGCTTTCTCCACTGAGGCAAAAAAGGGACAGAAAGCCCCCTTCAGGGACAGTCTGCGGCCACCCTCCAGCTCTCCAAGGTCAGTTATCACCCAAAGCCTCTGTCTGCTTGTTGGGGATTCGTGTAGCGCAGTCCACACTCGTTAATTAAAACCCCAGTTGGAGCTCAGCTGTGCCACATTCGCTCACTCAGAGAGAGCTGCTCTCTGGCTCCACAAGGCTTTGCAGCTTGGGCCATGGGGGAAGGGTGCTCTCAGCTTGGATCCACAGTTTTTAGTTACAGATTTTATGTTGTGATCTTGGGCATTCCTCCCAATTCAGCTTGGTGTATGATGAGTGGACAGTCACATTTCTTCCCCCCACAGTTATTCCTGATTATTTACTAGCTGTTCTTGGTTGCTTATTAATTTTTCCAGGGGGACTAACTAGCTTCCCCTCCTCTCTATGCCACCATCTTAGCTCCCTCTCCCCACATGGATTTTAATACTCTCTAGAGAAGAGTAGACAGTATTATTTTAATCAATAGCCTCCTATTTTTCCCTTCATTCTGATAAATGGTTATTTCATTAATATGGATTCAAAGTAATATTTAGGTTTATCAAATATATGACTGTAATTTGAAAAACTAACATAGGACTTCAAGACTTGTGTCTATATCATTTGAGTTCTATGTTGTTCCCTCACAAATCCATCCTTCTTAGGAGAGGTGGCCATTTTCAAATCTTACCTATTACTCCTGTATAATGCTGAGATGAAGCTCATAATATCTTGTATATTTGCATTTTTTTGAATTTTATAAATTTCTAACTCTTACATTCTAGTACTTTCTGTTTTATCTTTAGCTACTACACTCTTTGGTTCATATGCATTTACATCGAATATATCTTCTTTGTCAATTGTCCTTTTTTTTGTATATGTTTCCCATCTTAATCCCCTTTAGTGCTTTTAAAGGTAAATTACACCTTATTGGACAATAATGCCACCATTTACCATTTTCATTTTCCTTTGGTTTTCAATTGTCTAGTATCTCTTTGTCCATCCGTCTATTTTCAATGTTATTTTCATAAGTGTATTTCTTGGAAACAACATATATCTGAACTTTGCTATTCCAATCAGTGTCTGTTTTTTAATGGATGGTTTCAATACCCTCATATTTGTTGTAATTAATAAATATTTTTATTTTATTCATTATTTAACTTTAGATTTTTCTTTTCTCTTTCACCTGTTTTTTGCTGATTATTATACTGATTTCATTCTAGATTTCTCCCAATTTTTAAATGTTTTTGTATTTTCCTTTCTGTTCATTATCATACTTCCCATTACTTTCTTAAACACACATATCAGATTCTATTATTATTTGTAAACCAGACACCAACTATTTCTCTCACCAAAATTCACTGCCTATTTTACAAAGATGTTCTAACTTCCATCTTCTTTTGCTCTCCTCCATCCTCCCCCCTCCCCCCATAGAATAGAACCTTTAAAATAAGTTCACACCTCTCCTCTCTTCCCCATTTTTTCCTTCCCCCCCCCCCGCATTTTTTCCTCTCCCCATGGTGACTCAGACTTTTGGAACATTTTTATCCCCCCCACCCCCAACCTTTCACTGCTAGGTTTTGCAGGGATAGTTTGTAGTTATTACAAACTCTGTCACAGAATGCCTCTTCTGCTTTAAGAGACCTCATTTAGCACTTATGTTACACATTTCCAGACAATCTATCCTTACTCATTATATGCCTACCTCTGTATTGCTATCTTTATTTCTATGTCAATATCCATTGCTCACTATTTTTTCACTTTGAGGTTTCTGTTTATTTGCTTTTTAGTTAGTCTTTTTTCTGACCTCGGATGGTGATGGCAACATCCTTCCAAGCACATGGCAGAATCAACACTTTTGCAATTCATTGCAAAATTCATTGTGTCCCAATTCATTGCAATTCATTGGGACTCTAAAAATAATCTGACCAATTAGCTGTTAAGCAGAAGTCCTGTGTGTCCTCTGTGTCAGCTGTGAGATCCCCTGGTGTTTTCTTCTCAAGGGCACTAATTTGAGTCTCAACAATGTTCATATACTTATTTGACTCATACTAAATTTTTTAAACCACAAATTGTATTTATAAATTCAAGAAAGCATTATCTGTGGTGCATTTGGATCTTTTCAAGTTAATATAATAATTCAGGTATCCAGATATCTCTGACATTCTATTTCATTGGGCTTGTGTATCCACGTGTTTCAACCTGATCCTTCTCTCTCTGCTAGATGTTTCAGATGGGCAGCTGTTTTCCATATCAGCTCAGTCGAGTTTATATTTCATTGTAGGAATATTCTGCATGGTGGAACTCCTGTAACAGTCTATAAGTGATGAAAGGTAAAGTAGCATTTCATGGATTACTCCAGTCCAAAGCCACAGACATCTGTATAAAGCCATGTGCTCTCCAGATCCTTCACACTCTCATGGCTTCATGGGAAGGGGAGGTTTAACCCACTGACTCATTCCTCTCTCAGCTCTCTGGGAATCTGAGACACCTGGTACTCCTAAGCAACTCAACATCATACTGCCCTCAGGGTCAACAATTGGCCTAAGCAAAGCTTTTCCTGTGATCAGTTGCCTTTGAGGCCTCATCCCTAGTCTCTACCACCACTGCCCAGGCCACTACTTGCCTCAAAGAGAAGAGACCCCCAAATCAGGATGCTATGCAAGACCTCAACAAAGCCAGGGACTTCCTACATGGAGAGTTGCCTGACAGTCTAATGAAGGCAAGTAGCTTGAAGTTGAAGGTAGGGGGAGCAAATGGAACCTATCAATTCCAGAATTCTCTCCCCCAGTGGCTTTCAAATCTTTTAGCCATTTCTTTCTGTATTTATCACCATTTTTTCTAAACAAAATACTGAAAACTTGTAGGTCTGTATCAATTTTTGACAGAATCTACAGTATTGAATTCCTGTGAAGTAGTTGAGTTTTAAATTTCCCATCTAGAGCACTCTAATATTGTTATATTATACTGTTTGGTTAAATCATTATTCAATTTTTCTATTATTACGACCTTGTAAACCTTGTTTATTTACTCCTATGGAAAATAGTTTATATCTTCAGGGAACATATCTGCTTCTTAGATTTTCTTTGTGTTCTATGTATCTATTATCAGTGATTTGTTCAAATGTTCAAAGAAAGCCATCAAATGCCTAGTAATAGTTTTCTAAAATACACAAATCATCAGAAAACTTCTGGAAGTTCCTCCACTCAACCCCCTAACAATCTGCTCTAATGTCTGGAACATAGCTGTCACCCTAGAATTACCCTTCTCCATTCTACTGTGTTAGATAGACTTTTCCCTGGATAACATGCCATTCTTTTTGTGGGTTTATCACTTATTTTTTCTTACATGCATTCTCTAGAAACTTCCTAAGGAAGATCACATGAGAGCTAAATTTTTGAGTTCTTTTATTTTGATACTATGTTTTTCTCCTCTCATAACTGATTGACAATTTGGCTGACTATCATACTGCAGGATGAAAACCATTTTTTCTTAGACTACTAGAGGCATTGTTTCAATGATTTCCAGTATCTGTATTAGCACTGAGATGTGGATGGTATTCGAATTGTCTAAAATTTTGAGGGACTGGCTCACACAGTCTTTGAATGTTTTAGGATTAACTCTCTAGTTCCAGTTTGCTGAAATTTCACAATGATGTACCTTGGTGTGAGTGTATTTTTTTCATTTTCTTCATTTTACTGGACATTCAGTGGAAATTTTATCTGAGAGTTTATGTCTCAGATCTGTGGAATTCTCTTGTGTTATTCATTTAATATTGTTCCCTTCATTTTTACTGCCCCCTTTTCACTGCAATTCTTATGATTTGCACATATATACACTTTCTTTCCCACTTCCTGAATGTTAAATGGTCGATTTGGTGAATGTTAGAGGAGGCTTAAGCTCTGGAATCAATAACTTTGATTACAGAAAAATGATTCATGTTAGAAAGTCAGAGAAAATACCAAAGCATGAAAATACTAAGCTGTGGATGAGACTTCAGAAGACAATTGTACCTTTGCTGATGAATTAACTTTAGAATTTAGAACTTGAAAAACGTACCAAAATAAATATGCCTACATGTTATCATAATTAAGCTTTAAGGGCAAATGTAATGGAAAGAATAATTAATAATAACAGCTAGCATATAGGAAACATTATGTCCAGGTAGGATGCTAAGTTCCTTAAATGTATCATTTATTTGTATTCATATAGCTATATTAAAGAAGAGAACCTAGAAAAGAAAGTGTTTGGAGAAGTGATGCATGTGCATACAGAGTAAACAATGGAGCTGGGACTTCTACCTGGGTCTGAAGGAGTAAAATCTCTGCACTCTGCACATCTGTGCCTCTCAAGTTTCCATGTTTGTGGTAGTTTGGAAAAGAAAGTACTGCCTTTCTGTCACCTGGGGATAGCCGTATGAATAAAGTACTGTTTCACACATTGCTACATGTCAGAAAGAAAGCAATCTCATAATTTTTAAGCTTGCTATAGTGATGAAACACAGTATAAAATGAAGTACACTTTCAAAATGAGATGATTAAAGAAATTAAGTTGAATGGCTTGGGAACTCCCCATCAGCCTGAACCTTCAGACAGGAAAGGTGAAAAACTGCATTTTTGCTCACCAAGTTGATATTCCTTTTTTTCTCCCTTCCTTCTTGCTAACACTTTTTCCTGGAATGCATATGTATGTATTATGAGTGAGGTGAAATGAATCAGATAATGAATTCCACCCTCAAAGAACTTAAAAGGCTAATAAGTACCAACTCTTACTGTGAGAGTTCAGAGAAGGCGAACGTGACTCCTGGTTGAGATTAGTTTGAGAAAGTAGGCAAAGCTGGATGTGGAGAAGAGTGAGCAGCTCCTTCATCTAGCAGAAGCATGCAAAGCATAAAAGAGAAAAGGAAAATGATTGGAAAGCAGATTGGACCCAGATGCTAGAAATCCTAGGATGAAAACCAAGGAACTTGGGCCACTTTCAGTGAGTCAGTAGTCTACAAACTCTTTTTTAATCAAATATTCTCAATCAGTAAAAACATTAAAATAAGAATAAAATCAATAGCAAAATAAAATTTTAGAAATGAGTAAAAAAAAAGTACTGTGCATGTACTGTGCATGTACACAGTATGTATAGATAATTATAGATATACATGTAATGACAGATAGCTATAGATATACACATAACTATCATTAGCTAATATATCAAAGCAAATATTCACATTAGGATCAGAGTCATTGATTAAATTAGTGGATATAAATCCATGTTCCAAATAATCTTGATAATTTTTTAAAATATTGGCAACTTTTTGTAGTGTCTTTTTAGAACATACTTGTTTTAATCCTGTAATCAGACTGACCAAATGACTATTAATAAAATGAACTTAATCTGGTACAAATAAACTGTGTATACAGCAATACACTGGCAGCTAAAGAATAATAGAAGCTCCACTGAGCCCTCTGTCCGATGTGCTACTTTCATTCTTTCTTTAAGATAGCTCTTAAATCGTATATGACATATGAACTGTCAGTATATGACCACATTTGTATACCAGTCAATCCATGTATTACAATATTAGTGAAGATTTATTTTGTACTTTTAGGTAAAAATCAAAGTTCTAATATTTCTCCTTGAACCTCATTGCATTATCTTGCAAATATCCAGAATGCACATGTCCCCACTTTGGGTTGGCTTCTATAGGCAGAGAGGAACCAGTGAAGAACCTTATATGGAAGACATAACCAAGCTATGATTATAGGATCATAAGCTAGTAGCAATGTCCAAAGAATGTTAGAATATGGGAACAGTGCTGGGAAATGTTTTTAGACAACTTTTACAATTGAATTCAGTAATGTTGCAACCAAATCTGATGATGGTTTTAATTTATGAAGTGATTTGATATGTCCAAAATTCATTTCATTTTTATAACTGCTATTTCTATTTATCCAAATTTTTCCCATTCTGATAAAAAAAATCCTTCAAGGAGTTGTAACTCTCATTTTTTACAATGAAGTGAATAATAATAAAATCTCAAATCAATTTGTATCTTATACTGATTTTCACAGGTGGGTATTAAAGCAAAGTGATAAGTTTTTATTTAAACTATTTTTATTAACTAAATACTAAGATTAGTTATTTCTAATTGCTGAAGGAATCTGTGTGTTGTCAACATATCACTTTAAAAGAAAGGGCAATCTTTTAGGATTATTTTTAAATGTTCCCTATCTCTTATAATTCAACCCAAATCATTTGAATTTCAATGAACAGAATACTTTATGAAATGCAGCTTATAGTAGTTCTTAAACATTAGAATGCATCAAAATTACCAAGTGGCTTTGTTGAAATATACAATGCTTGGTCCCACCCAGAGTTTCTAATTCAGTAAGTCTCAGGTGGGACTCAAAATTCTCTTTTTAAACAAGTTTCTAGGTAATGATGATGGTGTTAGCCCAGTATCCACACTTTGAAAACCACTGGCTTTTATTAATAAGAGTTCTTTATAAGTGGTAAGAGGAGTATCTGGCATTTTGAGTTTTGTATTTAAAGACTGATTTTGCCAGCCTAACGGTCATAGGGGTGGGGTAGGAACGGCCATCTGCCACAAGGTTTTAACATCCTTTCTTTAAGTGCCTACCCAAGCCGCCTTCATATTAACCCCAAGGGAACATTCAGCTTTAAAAGAACATAATAACACTGAAGTAAAAAAAAAACATTGATAATGCTCAGAAAAGGAAAAACAAAGGAGTCTCAGTCTAATTAAATAAATGCTAAATTTGTAAATTAACCTTAAGCCTTATGAAAACCTAAGGGATGTAAGAGTCCGTACTGCTATCAAGTGTCTTTCTGCAACATTTGGCACAACACCTCTAAACAGGTCTAAGAAATTTGACTGGCAAAATCTTACCATATCTAAATAAAGATTTTTGCTAATAAGGAGAATGGAGTGCTATAACCCAGAATAGGCTACATAATGTGTGAGGTCCAGCACAAAATGGCCATACAGTCTGCTTGTTAAAATTTTATTAAGGATTTCAAGATTGCAAAATATTAAGCTAAGTGCTGGGCCCTTCTGCAGGCAGGCCCTGTGGACTGCGCAAGTCACACATCCGGAAAGCGGCCCTGCTGTTACCCTTCTTAGTTCCCAAGGTGCCTTTGAAAAACTCCAGATTTTTCTCATTTTCCTATGTATTTTTTCTTATTGTTCCACACCAGTAAGGACGGGACGGGGGACCACAGTACTTTTCTAAACAAAGAACCTCCTCTTTTTTGTACATTATCCTATTCTCTACTGTGTGGAAGGCAATACAGGCAATATTTTTTCCATCTTATTGCATGTGGGCTGGATGCAGTGACTCAGCAGGTAGAGATTTTGTCAGTTTGAGATAACAGTGTCTGTGTGTAGCAAGTAAAGATTTTGGACCTAGAATCAAAGAGACAAAAAAAAAAAAAAAAAAAAAAAAAGCACTTGGATTTATCTGCATTTGAAATGTGAATATCAATGAGGATCATCAGTTATTCTGAGAGTTACAGAACAGACTTTTTTAAAAGTTAAAGTACTCCACCTCCATGTCAAGTTCAATGCAAGAGCAAATTTTATGTCTGGTGCCCTTGTAGCATCAAAGGAATATCAGTCTGTTCCTCCTTGTAGCACCTAGAAATAGGGCACATTGTAGCTTTGTAGGGAAGATGAAATGTTGCCCTGATAAATCACCTGCCAATTGAATCGATGTGGATGGCTAATGCAGCTAAGTTGAGAAGGAGAAGGACTTGAAAGGGGGAGAGATGGGAGAAGAGGGATTTGGCAACCACACAAATAATTCTATTTTAGTAACTCATTCTTCGCTTTAGACAAAGGATGATAGCAGTGAGCTCTCTGAAGTGCATTTTCTTTTGCTTACACTTCTTACTTGAACCAGATCTCTTTGAGATATTGTTTCTATTAATTATAACTTTCATATAAAATGGATTATTTGAAATGGATAGCTCCTCTATACCACGCCAGCTTTCCACTGTCGGTTTTTGAAGACTCAATGAAACCCCCCTATGTTGGTGCATCTATTATCCAACAGTACTGAACAAAGCATTTGCTTTACCTTCTGAATAGTTATGATGTTTCTGAAGTAAATTATGATGAAATTAATTAAATAACTTGTTGGAATCTTAACATTGGTGTAAAAAAGGTATTTCCAGTCATTTTGACTGAGTGAATGTTCTTTCACTTCAGATATGGCTAATTATATCTGTTAAAGTTTCTGTGGAGGAATTGGGTTGCTGTGTGTGGCTCCAAATTGGTGCCAGTTGAATTAAAACAGAAGTCATAGTATCTGCTATGCTGGGAAGTCAGCACTCCCTGGACAACCAGTGTAACTGGAGAAACTGTCAGTTGATCAATCTGACCAGTTTTAACATCCACAAACAACTGTTTGGATTTGCTTTTTCTGTCCCTGGTGACAAGGAAACAAGAAGCTAAAAAATTGATTGTCTTTTCCTGTACAAGCTTGTGAAAGTACACTATAATTGTGAATAAATACCAATGCTGTCATTTCCAAAACTTATTTCAGTGCTTGACATTACAGGGAGAAAAAAACCCAGGGTATGTTATGAATGCTTGCAATCTTACAAATGTAAAATTAGGGAAGGTTTTAAGGTATATGGCAAGTTAATGTTATCCCAAGGACAGAGTTCAATGCCAATACCTAGAGCATTCTTTGAGATTAATGCTATACCTTGTGATATGAGGATATATGTGATGTTCTGCATCATGAAAATCTATTCATTCCTCACCATGATTGTTTAAAAATTACTTCAAGCCTGAGGTCAATCATTGCCTCCAGTAGGAGGCCTTCCCAGCTCCCGAAAGCTAATAGTTGACCCTACATTATGCTCCCATAACAGTAAACTTTTAAGAGGTAATGATGTGTTTATTTTATAAATAATATTGGAAATTAAGCCTAGAAAACTAGATGGATCAAACTATTGAGTTTAATTTTTATCCTATAAGTAATAACATGAAAGGGAAGAGACTTATGTTTTATTTTTGTTGAGAAAGGAGTTTTAGAAGACATCTTTCAGTGATTTTCATGTGTTTTTGAGGAAATGCCATTGAAAAAACATTTATTGAATGTCTACTGTAGGAAAGAAAATCATGTCAACTATATAGAAATAAACTGATTAATTCCTGTCCCTTAAAAGCTTTAGGATCTAGCCAGGGATAGAAACAAACAAACAAAAAAAAATCATAATGAAAGAAAAAGAATGGGAAGTACACTAACTATGAAGTTAACTAAATTAAGAAAGCTGAGAGATGATTCTAGACTAGGACCAAATGTTGGGGTGGGGGGAGGGGGCTGTGGTGAATGTGCCAAAATCTGATTTGGCTCCAGGGCATAGATCAAAATTAGGGAAAAAAGACAGAAACATCTTTTGCAAACATAAACCTATAAAATTTGAAAATATATTCCAAAATGATTTAGAGAAATATGAATTATAGTTGAGGGAGAACTTTAGTATAGTTTACAGTGATTCCATAAGTTTAAGTTATTGACAGAAAGTCAAGTAAAGAAACATTAGTTAACCAACTTATACAATGCTTTCAAAATTTCCAAATTAAAGACAGGAGAATATACACATGTACACACACACACACACACACACACACACACACACACACACACACACTATAGGCATTTAAATTTACAATAATTCCTAGCCACAAAAAAGTAAAGAAATTTATTTACACATGAGCTTACAAATTGTTGTGATATATAATGTGAAAAGCTTCATCTTAAGAAAGTCACACCCTCTAGTATTTTACAGGCTGTTCTTTATACTGAGCCTCTGGACTTCTTCAGACTCCATAAAAGGGCCAATATATCTGTTTTGAGAATTACTTGTTTCTTATTCTGTAGACTTAAATTGGATTTACTCATCACTTCATATATAATACATTCCTAACCCCTTCATCCCCCTACCACACACACACATTCTAAATTTAATTAAAATAACTGAAATGAAACTAGAGATAATTTGTTTTTTAAATAGACTGCCACATGCTCCATTTACATAAAACCCATTAGTTTGCATTAAATACAAATTAGCTGCTGATATGAATTAAATCACATATAAATAGTTCAGAATAGCTGCAGAACCAGGCATTTTAATTAATATAACTGTTAACCAGATTTATTTGTAAGGTAATCAAGACTCTTATTCATTTATTCTTCAGCACAATAGCCAGGCAGCAGTAGCTGTCCTAGAACACTCCATCGTTTCTATAGGAATACAAATCCAGGAGGAACACTGATTAGATTCTCTAACTTCAAAGTGTGCAAATTATCAAAGCATGACAGTTAGGGAATTATGCATCTTGGCAAACAGATGAAAAATCCCCTCAAATCATTAACTCATATTTATATGGTTAATTGATCACCTGATTTATAACGGTTTTTTCCCCTCCTCCCATACTTAGTCGTGGTTTAATTTAAAGCAATATTTAAAATGTATGAAATAGTTTTCCTTTCTTACTATTCTTATTTTGACCATCCCATGCATGACTTATAAGTATTTTGCAGTTAATAGTAACTTTCCAGACTAATTCAAATTCAGAGTTTAGAAAAAGAGTGAGAGTGTGTTAGTTCAGACTCTTTTGTAACAAATAACTGGACCTCAAAGTGACTAAATACAACATAGATTCACATATATAGGTGCACAGAAATGAAAACCCACATGCTAACTTTAGTTACAGTTGGAGCCAGGGCTCTAATTATGTCACTGGAGTACCTCTGGCTCTCTCCATGTCCAAACAACGCTTTTTTCTGTAGCTGCCATTCTCTGACAGGCTCTGCTCTTTTAGTGGAAAGATGGCTGCCAGCAGTTCCGGGCTTAATATTCATCTTTCTGCATCTCAACTCTTTCTCAATAATTGAATTAATGTCTCTCAAGAAGAAGTCTTATCTGCCTAGATCAAATATGTCTCTGCCTGTGGCAATCCCTGTGGAAAAGAGAACAGAATGCTCTGATTGGCCTGAGTTACATGCTCACCTTGAAGCTGTAGAAAGGGTCAGCTCTACATGAATCAGATGAATTAAGAGAAAGTGTGAAACGTTATGATAAAATACAAAGTTGGTTGCTTTACTAGAAAAAGAATGGTGGAAGGGTATTGACAATGTGAATGAAAAAAGGAACCGATATCCATTCCAGTATTTTAATCCTTGCTTTGATGCTAAACTGTCAGCCTTCTTCAGTCACCTCATTTAAGCACTGATTTATCAATCAGTAAAAAATCAAAAGTATGCAATCAATATTCACGTGCAAAAATCCCTGATGCAAGCAACCACAGAACTTGTAAAGGGCAGTCATGGATATTCAGCAAATAAAGTACCCATATAGAAAAGACTTTGTCAGCCTTAAATCATAGTGTTGCACATAACATGTTAAAATATGAATGCTGTATTATGTGTGCAATTCTGACTGAAGGTTAGGGAGGATTAATGAGACAGGTTTAATTGACTGTAACAGAAAGTCCTGGGCATATGTAAAAGAAAAATACCTTTTAGGTCATAATATTAAATTTTTGACCAAAAAAAGCAGCATCTCATTTTAGCTGATGAACATAGGGAATTGCTTAGATTTTCTGCCCATTTCGATAACAATACTTTATCCCATTGTATCCATGTCTCACAATCCTAAGTGTTATATGATGTGTGACAAATGTTGAAACACCAAACAGTTGTTCTTAACCTTTCCTGCACCGAGTATCATTGGTGATTTGACAAAGCCTGAGGATCCTATGAATCTCTCCTCAAAGTAATTTTTTTTTAAACTATAGAATGCAAGGGAAATCAATTATATTGAAACAGTTATCAAAAAATTTTTGAAATTGTAAGATAGTAATATATCTTTCACTATTAAAACATCAAATAAAAAGCAATATCATTGGAGTATAATAGTGATATTTTAAAATTCTACAATGACCTAATATGATATGTAAATATATAATATTTCACTTGGATAATATGTCACAAGAACTATTAATACTCATGTGGTTTGTGGCCTATATTCACAACTGAAAGAAATGTAAATTTCTGTTCAAGGTTACTGAAAATAAAGATGTAAATTTTCCCATCCTCATCCATGGACTTCTGCCAGAGGACAGTTGGTCATGACTTGAGAAAAGGACCTTCAAAAACACTGTAATAAGGCAACCTATCCATCAGCTCTTGGAATCTTATTGCATTTTTCTTATTCATCCCTGCCTTATTATTCATCCCTGCCTTATTTTCACAGGAGCAATTCCAAACTTTATTATCCATTTCTAGCCCAACCTTTCTTTTACATGGCTAACTTCACCTCCTATGTTTCTTAGAAAACTAAAGCAACTTGCCTTAGTTGTACGTTTTTTCTTTATACCCTAAAATGTTTTTAAGTCTTTGTCATCTTACTTTTTTACTTAGAGTTGTACAGATTGCAGAAAACCTGTGTCTGCCAGGTAATAGGGGTTTAATGAGAGAAACCAAGGAGTATAAAGAAAAGAAGAAGCCATTCTAGCAGTCCAAAGCTAGGCTTCTCAATGAAAGAAAGATGCTATTTTAAGGATAAATAGGATTGCTAGTGTTTTGTTCCCTAGCTTGAAACCCAGGTGGTGAGTAGGCAGAGCTTTATATTGTAAATATTGCTCATGGGTGTGGAGATGTGACAATTCATTTATGCAAAGATAAAAGATGAGAACTGTGGCAGAGCCCAACTCTAATAGACACCATACGGGATAAAAAGGAAAAAAATGTACGGTGGGCTTCCACAAGGTAGCTGGGCATCTACCTCTCAGCATCATGCTCTTTGGGAACAGGACCAGACGGCACAGTATAACCCAGGAGTAGCTCTTTCTGCCTGATGTTTCTCTGAGCAACATTGTTCTGCATGGTCAAAGGAGGTTTATTTTCTCTTTCCTTTCTTTCTTTCTTTCTTTCTTTCTTTCTTTCTTTCTTTCTTTCTTTCTTTCTTTTCTTTCTTTCCTTCCTTCCTTCCTTCCTTCCTTCCTTCTTTTCTTCCTTCCTTCCTTTCTTTCTTTCTTTCTTTCTTTCTTTCTTTCTTTCTTTCTTTCTTTCTTTCTTTCAACACAGTATTGATTTTATCATGAAAGAGAGTGGATTTGCTTTATAGCCATTTCTGCTGAGATACATACTCCCAAGCATAAAGCCTAAGGTCCTTTGTGGTCTTTCTCTCCCCTGTAGTGGAAACGAATTGAACAAGGTGATTCCATGTTCTGGATAGTGATTACGACCTGACCACAGGGAACTTTTCTTACTTTACTTCTCTGATTCTAAACACGGGGACATTTAAGAAATCCTGATAATTTGTCAAAGTTCTGGCCAAAGATTATTTCTATGAATTTTTTTTTTTTTTTTTTTTTTGGCTGAGGAAATTAATCACAGAGAAAAGTATAGCCTGTTTAGGAGAATGCACTTTAACTTCTATTCAAAAATCTGTTGCACTTAAGTGTTTGGCCCTACTGCAGAGAAGAGACTATATGAAGTCTTTATCTTATTTGTGTAGAAACACCAAGTATAGTAATTAAAGCTAATGCTGACTTCATTCAAGTTAGCACCACCCAGTTAGCCTTTGGATATTTGGAGTTTAGCCTTTTCAGAAGCAGGCATTCATTGATCTCTATTTCAGAGTTCCCCAGTTATGATGGCTCATCTATTCTCTGTCTTGGCTTCTGCTGTTCCTGCCTCTAGCAAATAACCTTAGTCTACCTTCTTTTCCCTATTTCATCGATCTTGCTTACTTATAGTCCATCAGCTCCCAGATTTTACTGCCTTCTGGCTTCTAGTCACACTGATTTTGCTGGCTCATAGCTTCAGCATACTGTCTTCTTTTGATGACTCTCATCTCATGCATCACTCGATCATTGCCAGTTGTTGCCTCTGTCTTTATATCTTACTTTCAAACACTCCAAGAGAAATGGGCTGTTGGGTCAGTCAGTCATATGCAATTTAGGAAATGCTTGCTTGTTATAGCTCCAGCGCCAGCCTCCTTCTTAATCTTCTGCCCTAAAATGGCATTGGAGACAAATTCTAATCACATCATCGATTGCAAGAAGCAGTAGAAGCTTTGAAAAGAGAAGTGGCGAGGTGGGCCCTGGATATGTATACTTTCCCTCCTATTTGACCAGACAAAGTATGTTTTGTCCTCCCAAGGCTAACATTTTTTCCCATACTTAACTTTAAGGAGTCTGTCTTCACAGGCATTTGTTATCTATTGACATTAGAAAGACTGGTTTTCCAAACGAGTTCCTTACATGGCCTTTCTAAGGACTCACATCAGTTGCTCTGCTATTTTCACCTTAGTTCTTTCAATGTTGATACTGAGCCACCCTGATAAGAAAGCATAGGAAGTTTGGCTACTAATCAGATTAAGAATAAAACCGGCAATTTGTTTTGATCATTTGTTTGTTTGTGTCTGTTTTTCATCTCAATCAGATATTCTTATCTCCCATCAAGCTCCCCTAAACATTTCACCTTGGTGTTGTGCTGCTCTGTGTTCAGAAAATAAGTGAAGACTGAAACCTTATAAAACTAGAAGCTATCTCTTATTTGTTATTTTTATCTCGTGTCTAGTATAGTATCTGATACATGGAATAAATATTCTGTGGATGAAACAAGGTTAAACAAAATGAATTAGGATGGAAATCTTCTGGCAGAAAAAACAACAAAGCCAAATACAAATAACATGATTGTCTGCAGTTTGGCATTATCCAACTAAGTAAGATACATCCACTTAGTTACATATATCTGTCTTGCCAGAGATGGAATTGCATATTTACCTGTGCATACCTGGATAAGTTTGAAAAATTTTGGTGCATATACCATCAGCCTTTGAACATTCATTTTAACTGTCCAATTATCTATGACAAGTACAATGGAAATAACATTGGTATAAAAACAGAAGCATTCATTTCTAACTGAATGAAATAAATTCTACCTTGGGTAAGGTAATTTTCTTTTTTAGGTATAAATGAGGAAAATTTAATTATATATGTATTTTTATGCATATATTGATATATATTATCTACATATATGAAAAATGAAAAGATTAGAAATACTAAGAAACATGAAAATAAGCTGGGACAGGAAAATAAATGAGTTTATCCTTCTTTATCCTCACATAATGCTAGAGTACCATTTTCCAATGCATGTAAGCATTAGTTAGCTGGACACTGTATCAATAAAGAGATAGACACAGGAGGCAGAGCCTAGAAAACTCAATCTCTTCACAGCTAGCTGACCTTATAAGTCAGAAGGAAGTTGGTCCAGTTACATAAAACATTGGCAGAGCATGTAATAACTGAAGTGGCACTAATACTGAAATACAGCAAATGCTCCAAGTCCTTTTAATATCAAAAGGAGGTCAAGCTTCCAGATGTTTCCACTGATTCATAAATAATTGACTACTGTTACAGTTTCATTGCATTGTAATGAAGTTAGACTATGTAGATAATATGAGTTGGGGTAATATGAAATAGTTCAACAAACACTCAATAAAATGTTTAATTAGCTTAAAAATAATTTTTCTAATAATGCTCATAATACCATTTTACAACAATTTATCTTTCTGGCCAATGTGGTATTTAGATAGCAAAGCTTTTCAAGTGACAATATTGCTAAATAAGTGCAAAACAGCAAATCAGATCCCAGAGATTGGCTCTGAACATTGTAATTCATATTGAAATGTTTATCCTGTAAGAAATACATGAAAAATCCACTTACAGTATTTCCCTCAATCCCAAAATGAGGCTCACATCTATTTACTAGGTAATCTCTTCTTTTTTTTAACCTAGCTGTTGTCCAAAGGTCTCTTGAGACAACAAACATTTCAATGAACTACCTGCTGTTGCCTTTTTTTGTCTTTCCTCCACTGAACAGTCTTGCCCTAGTATTTAGCTGTCACACCTCTGACCACATCCTTTTCCAGCAAAAACCTTAATTAGCATTTTCATATTTTCTGCATAAAGGCAGTAAAAATTGATAGCAGATGCCAGGATGGCTATTTTATATTAGGTGTTAGGGAAAGCCTTCATTAATGTAGGGACATTTAAGCTGACATGTGAATGATAAAATGAGTCATACAAGAATAATGAGGAAGCAAGTAAAGGGCATACAACAAGAGTAAGTTTGGTATGGGCAAGGAACAGGAGAAAACCAGTATGGCTAGAATGTCCTAGGCAAGTGTCAGAGTAGAGGGAAACTGGGATGGGGCATGAGCTAGAAGACCACAAAGAGCTCAGAAAGCTAGGTTATGGTATTTAAAATGCACTTTACATATGATAGGAAAACATTTTTAATTTTAAGCAGAGGATTGATATGGAATAGTTTATATTTTTAAAAGATCATTTCAGCTGCTAAGTGGAGAATAAATTGGCTGTGTAAGAGCAGAAGGTGGGACAACTAGATACCAAGCTACTATGGAAATTCAAAATATAGAAGAAGGTGGCTTGGACTAAAAAGATATGAAAATGGAGAGAAGCAGAAGGATTTGGGATATGTATAGGATGAAGTCAACAAGATTTACTGATGGATTAAATGTAGGAGCAAGGGAATAAGAGAGACTAAGGATGGCTTTTTGACTTGAGCAACTGAGAGGATAATGATGTTATTTTCCAACACAGGAAAATGTGGTGTAACAGCAAGAGTCTAGGATTTCAAGCCAAAACTCTAGATTGAATGTCTTGCTCACTATGTATTTTAGTTTGCTAAAGCTTCCAGAATGCAATATACCAGAAATCAGCTGGCTTTTAAAAATGGGGATTTATTAAGTTACAAGTTAGAATTCTAAGACTGGGGAAGTGTTCAGATGAACACACCAATAAGAGGATACCTTCTCTGAAGAAAGGCTGCTGGTATCTGGAGTTCCTCTGTCACATGGGAAGGCATATGGTGACGTCTGTTGGAATTTCTTGTCTGGGTTTTGGTTTCATTGGCTCTCTTTCTCATCTCCTGTGGGTCCTTCTTTCTTCTCTAGGTGTTTCTTTCTCTCTAAGTTCTCTCCAAATGTCTTTTCCTTTTATGCTGTCACAGAGGACTTCAGTAAATGATTATGACCCACCTTGAATAGGCTGGGTCACATCTCAATTGAAACAACCTAGTCACATGGTCCCACCCACAATAAGTCTGCACCCACAAGAATGGATTAAAAGAACATGGTCTTTTCTGGCATACATAACAGCTCCAAACCACTGCACTGTGTATGACTGTATGTTGGTAAGGGCAAGGCCAACAATTGGTAGAGAACCTGGATAAACACAAACTAGCATATTATTAAGACTAGATCCAGGGGTCTTTGTCAGAATGTTGAATAGCAACTTACAGGTGAATGCTCTACTTTCAATAAACTCTTCACTATCCAGCATTATATTCTGAATTCCACCTCATGAACACTCTTAATTCTATTCACACATATTCTCCCAGTTCCTTCTTGTACATATTAGTCAGACCCTGAAGTTCCTTAAGCTATTAGGTGATTTCCTTCCAGAGCAATAACTGTAACTCTCCGTTTGGCTATGCTGAGATATGTGATCCTGGCTATTGTCTTGAAGGCAATGAGGAGTAGTGGAGCAAGTCCTGAGGAGAACAAGTATCATCTTGCAAGACCCCTACCTTAAGTAAGGTTATTACATGGTTTTCAGGGAAAAGGAGTATTATTCTCCAGGGACACAAAGGTGAAGGGGTTGTTTCAGCCAACCCAGAAGACTAAGATGATATGAAAGCATATATAAGTTTCTGGTAAATAGACCAAAATTATGGGCAGGAGAATATATTGGAACCTAGAATAAGGCTACCCAGTATAATCTGCACATTCTACTTATGGTGATGCAGCTTATATCCATCTATTCTGCTGTTTTTATTTAAATTTTCAATTTGTATATGTGAATTTTAATGTAAATAAAAACAATAAGTTCTCCCAAATATAAGAATATCTTCACAGTGGTGTGAGTTTTTCTAATTTGAAATAAGTAGAAATCTTTCTGTCAGTAAGAAAACATAAGAAAAATAAAGCTTAAGTTGTGCTGTTTATGACTGTTCACACAGACACACACACACAAGCAACTACTATGTTCACTAATAAATGGAAAAGTGCGGGTATTAAAAAATATAAATAAGGTAAAAGACATTTATATTTTCTATGGACCTTATCCTGGATTTCTTTTGTACATAGACTATAGAGTAAAATAAAATACTTCTTTCTTTAAAGAAGTTTTAATTGCAGAATCTGCCAAAAATATATAGATGCAGAGGCATCCAGCCAGATATACTCAAAGGTATGTGTGTGAATGTGTGTGTTTATGTGTCTATGGAAAATATGTTTCTTTGACAGACCGTGGATATTCTCCCATCACAATATTTCAAACAACTCAAAAACTTTTGAAGTAGGTTTAAATCAATCTATAGGTGACAGTAATTGTATCTATAGATAATGAATGATAATTATTGATTCTTGCATAAATAAAAGTTGACAGCATGAATACAGTGCATGAAGGTAAAACATTAATTCTACTTCCCAAAGTATTATATGTGTGTATGTTTGTATATCTGTTCTATTGAATGATAAAATATTAAATCTATATTTTGTGGGGATTCTGGGAAGATGGCGGCATAGAAAGAGGTGGAAGACCTAGTCTCTCCCAGAACAATTCATAAATGAACAAAAAACCAGTAAGTAACCTGGAATGGTAGCGGGGAGACAAATGTGACAGTACACTCAACATCCACCGACATGAATTGGGAGGAATGCCCGAGATCACAGGATAAAATCTGTAAGTAAAGTTGCGGACCCGCGCTGAGAGCCGAAAACCTAGAGCCAGGAGCCCCTCCCTCATGGAAGCCGCGCCGTGCACTTTCTCAGCCCAGCTCCAAGTGAGGTTTTAGTGATACCAGCTCAATACAGACAGCGAATCCTCAACAAGCAGACAGAGGCTTTTGGTGATGGCTGACGTTGGGAGAATCAGGGGAAATATTCTGTTTCTTGCTCTCTCTCTGTGGAGAAAACCTCGGCTGCTCTCAGCCCACAAGGTGTTTCAGTGGAGATGGCCTCACACAATCTGCATCCTGAGGCGAGCTGAGAGCCCCACGGCACAGCCAAGTGGCCCAGGGCTTCCCTAGAGGGACGGCGCACACTGATGACGTAGCACGGTATTTTCTCTCGGCTGAGGGAGGATTGCGGCTGGGAGGGGGGATCCGCCCAGAGAACCCAGAGGTGCTATGCCAAGTCTGGAGGTTTATGGGACACCGAGAGAGAGCTGCCCCTCCTCCCTGACCACCCGTGCGCGCACCCCACATTCAGGGTGGGCCACTCCAGTGGCGCACCCAGGCTGAGCTCTCCAACGGAACATACAAGAATCATTTCCCCACACTACTGACTAGAGGGATATAGGTGGTTCACAGATGCCATCTGCTGGTTACCTAGAGAAAGTGCACGTCACCAAGCTATGTCTCTGAAAAATTAGATCGATATCCTTTAAGAACCCTATCAAGCAAAACAAATGCCAAGAGGCCAAAAACAACAGAAAATCTTAACGCATATGATAAAACCAGATGATATGGAGAATCCAGCTCCAAACACACAAATCAAGATTTCGGAAGAAACGTTATTCCTCGCAAAATTAATTAAACAGGTACAATCAAAGAACAAAAACATGGCAAAGGATTTAAAGGACATCAAGAGGACCATGGCCCAGGATATAAGCACCATAAAAAAGACCCTAGAAGAGCATAAAGAAGACATTACAAGAGTAAATAAAAAAGTAGAAGATCTTATGGAAATAAAAGAAACTGTTGGCCAAATCAAAAAGACTCTGGATACTCACAATTCAAGACTAGAGGAAGCTGAACAACATCTCAGTGTCCTAGAAATCCATAGAACAGAAAATGAAAGAACAAAAGAAAGAATGGAGAAAAAAATTGAAAAAATTGCAATGGATCTCAGGGATATGGTAGATAAAATAAAACATCCAAACTTAAGACTCATTGGTGTCCCAGAAGGGGAAGAGAAGGGTAAAGGTCTAGAAAGAGTATTCAAAGAAATTGTTGGGGAAAACTTCCCCAACCTTCTACACAATATAAACACACAAGCATAAATGCCCAGCCAACTCCAAATAGAATAAATCCAAATAAACCCACCCCAAGACATATTCTGATCAGACTCTCAAATACTGAAGAGAAGGAGCAAGTTCTGAAAGCAGCAAGAGAAAAGCAATTCACCACATACAAAGGAAACAATATAAAACTAAGTAGTGACCACTCAGTGGCCACTATGGAGGCAAGAAGGCAGTGGCATGACATATTTAAAATTCTGGGAGAGAAAAATTTCCAGCCAAGAATACTTTATCCAGCAAAATTCTCCTTCAAATTTGAGGGAGAGCTTAAATTTTTCACAGACAAACAAATGCTGAGAGACTTTGCCAATAAAAGACCTGCCCTACTTCTGATTCTAAAGAAAGCCCTACCAACAGAGAGACAAAGAAAGGAGAAAGAGATATAGAGAATTTTAACAGACATATATAGTACCTTACATCCCAAATCACCAGGACACTCATTTTTCTCTAGTGATCACAGATCTTTCTCCAGAAGGGACCATAAGCTGGGACATAAAACAAGCCTCAAAAAATTTGAAAAAAAAAAAAAATTGAATATACTCAAAGAATATTCTCCAAACACAATGGAATACAAATAGAAGTCAATAATTTTTGAACTATAACTCCACTATTTACTTCCTACATGATAAAAAATACACAAACTCTAAGGACAAATCAATGGTTTTTGAACTCAATGTAAAATATGTAATTTTAGACAACTATATAAAGGTGGGGGAATGAAGGAGTATAGGAACATAGTTTATGTGCCCTATTGAAGTGAAGGTGGTATCAAAGAAAAACAAGACTGATAGGGATTTAAGAGGTTATTTTTAAGCCCCACAGTAAACACAAAGAAATTATCAGAGAATATAACCATAGAGATGAAAAGTAGAGTCTGGATTAAGAGAAATGGGGGAAGGGGCAATGGGAAGTTAAGAAAGGAGTGTAGGGTTGCTGTTTGAGGTGAAGGGAAATTTCTAGTAATGGATGGTGGGAAAGAGCATAACATCATTCTAAATGTGATTAATCCCACTAATGGAAGGCTAGGAAAGGGGCAGAATGGGAAGATTTAGGCTGTATATATGTTTCCAGAATTGAAAAAAGAAAAAAAAAAAAAAAAAAGACAGTCTAACTAGATGACAATTGAATGCTAAGGATGAACTTGGATGGGATTGGAGGGTGGAGGACAGGTGGCTCGAAGGGACACAGTTGAGACATAAGGAAAAGGAAATATAGAATGTAAGCATTGTATCATTGTTGAATCTCATACTTCTTAGCTGGGCTTAATGGAATTACATAAAAGAATGTTCTTGTTCATGGGGAGTACATACGTGAATTATAGTGGATGTTCAAGGATGTGTGCAGCTAACTCTCATACATTCAGAAGACAGAGAAATATATGATGAATGATAGGGAGGGAGGGAGGGAGGGAAAGAAATAATGATGTGACAGCATGTTAAATTTGGTGGATTAAGCTATTGGGGGAGGGGGGTCAGGGTATGATGGAATTCTGTGTACGGGGCTAGTATTGTTTTTGCAACTATTCATGTAACTTTGAATTTATTTCAAAATAAAATAAAATCTATATTCTGCAAATAAATATATCAATATATGAATAGATATATGTGGGAAGAAAGTCTGAAAAATTGACTTCTAGTTGCAGACCATGTAAGGATCTTGAGACACTTTTCAACTCACTTTTTAGACAATCTTTTCAAAATGTTAAGATAGTCTATTAGACCATCTGTTATAAAACCTATGTGTTGGACAACTCCCCTCCCCATAGGAACAAATTAATAATTAAAGAAAAGCTTTATTACAAACTTCTGATAGAGTTTGGCCCCCAAGAGCTAAAAAGATGATGTTTTGAAAGTTGAGAAGTGAGGGTGAACAAGTTCCAAGGTCAATAGAATTTTGCTAAGTCATTACAAAATTGAGCTAAGTCTAACTATTATGTACAATAAATTTAGGATGTACATGGATTTTATCAATAAAATCTCAAATGATTGGTTTTAAAGATTACCAGTTAGTAATCATGGGAAATGTTAAAGAAAATCAAATGATATAGATTGTAAATAGTATTATTCATAAGAGTTCATGTAACCTGAAAATGCAAATAATTTCAAGACTAACCTAAAAATAAACATATTTGTTGATTCGGAGAAAGGTTATTAAGCTCTGACATCCTCAAGTAGATATAAAGCAAACCTACTTTCTGCACACTCCTTGGTGCAGCCATGAGAAGGTCACACTGATTGAGGTGGACAATTGGCTGTTCGGATGTTTCAGTCTGGTGACTGTAAGGGAAACTTGCCATATACCTTTAATCTGTAGTTACTCTGGAAATGAAACAACATTCTATGTTCCTGTTTCTGTTCAAATTCCAGAGAGTTGGAAAACAGTGAACAATTCTTTACTTTTAGAAAATTTTAATAACTGGTGTTAAAGGTGCCCAAGGTACTAATTCATCATGTCACAGCACACAGATGTAACAAAATCTGGAATTGGTGGATCATAGATTGTGTTTAACAAAATCTGAATACATTTATAAAACCAATCTGTACACAAGATAAAGGTTGTATTTGTAATGTTGAATGCCCTTACATAGTTTTTGTATACAAAAAAAGTATACTTTTCATAGATTCCTTTCTAATTACAGTTAAATTATTAATCTTCATTCTCCTTTTTAATTTTTAAAGAAACTATGCTAGGCCAATTATAACTCATAGACAAAGTGACAGTCATATAATTAATTTATGCTATATTCTAAATTGATAAATTTCCTATACTTCATGTTCTATTCCATTCAGATGTCTCATATTAAGTTTGCTGCTAGCTCACACTCAACAGAAATCCTTCATACATTTTCCCAACAGTCACAACTCACATTTTTATGATGAATTAAGTATTTTACATAAAGATAGTTACATAAACATGTTTTTAATACTAGTTAACATGAGTGGTGAAATTTTTTATTTTCAAGTTTTATTTAAAATGACTATCGGTTTGGGAAAAAATATCAAAAACCTGAAAAGGTGGCATTTACACCATCTTTACTCGACAGTCTTCTAAGTGAATTAATATATTAGTTAGAATATTAAACTCATTATTTCTGAAAAATCCAAATTTCTGAAATTCTGTAAAATGTATTTTAATATACTTACAGATAACTAAAATAGAATACTGATTAAATATTCCACATGAAAGATCCGAAACCCAATCCACCTGTGGCCCTGAATGTTGTTGACCCCTTTTTCCCTGGAGTATTGCCAACTGGTTCAGGTTGTCATTCTACATAACTGATGTGACTTTCTCATCAAATACCAATATTAGGGGAAACTATAATTTCCTCACAGACCTAGATTTTTAGACAAATGAAAAGGCCACCAAATTCTTCTTTGAAGACAAATGTGAAAAACCCTTCAAAATGTTTAAGCTATGGAAATAGAAACCAAGAAGGTCAGGGTCAAAGGTTAAATTACCGATACTCACCAGAAAGAACCCATCCCTGTCAATAACTCACCATCCTCTAAAGTGTTTCATTATGCCCAAGTCTCCTGCTGTTTCAACTGGATGTGTCATACGGCCAGTTGCTAAATTATTGTGTGATATAGTTGGGCACCAGCACCAACTCCTATCATTAGAAAATGGAATGAAAGGACACATAGTTTCAAAAGGAAATATCACCTGAGATTTCCTTTTTTTTTTTTTTTTTTTCTGGTCTTTCTTTTCTATTCCCTTTCAGTATATTCCAATAATTCAGAACAACAGTGCATAATTATATCAAAATGATTTCTTTTCATGTTCCCTGCATAACACCATTCACACCAAACCCTGAAATACATTTTGTAGCTAATCTGTAAAAGGCGATTTTTGAGCAGAGGAGAAATTAATGAGGAGACACATTCAGGATATAAAGATATTGTGATCTTACTTTGATCATCTGCCCTTCTCTCTACCAAATATTTCTGATTCCCTGCAGGAATTCCAATTCAGTTGGCCTGTCATCACTCACTATTAAACACATTATTTGCAAACCGTACTGCTGTAGACACTGGAACAGTGCCCATTCCCTGTGGCTTCTGCTCAAAAAAGAATCCTATCTCCCACTCTGGGAAGTACAAAGATTTATTCCGTACAGGTTCTAATTCTCTTTCTGCAGCAGTATGTTTGAAGCAAAAAAAAAAAAAAAAAAAAAAAAAATCTAGTTAACTAGTAGAAGAACCAGAAGTAGTACAGAAAAACCTAAGCCCTCTTATGTAACACTGTTGGCTCTCTTCAGTTCTTTTCCTCTATACGTTGCTTCATTATTTCCAGTATTTATTCCTTCCTGAAACCCGACTGAAATGCACTGAAGTCCTCCTAAACATGGACGATCCTCCTTACCATATAATACTCTACTCTGAATCAAACTTAGACCCCCTACTTCCTTTCTATCCTTTCTTCAGCTTCTTTTACATTGGCAATCCATTTGCATTTTCTAAGTAAATTCCACACTTTTCCTTGCCATTTATACACATATTTTCAAAGCATTTGAATTCATTTAATCAGAATTCAAGTACAAAGCTGACTGAGAGAACAAGAATCCATTCCCTAGTAATGAATGATGGAATGAATGAAATCAATGTCTTCATGAAAGATTGAATTTATGGAGCCCTCGCCATGAGCCACTCAATTAGAAATCTTCATATACAATTTCATTTAATCCTAAAATCACAACTATGAGCACAGGCATCATTATACATATTGTCATTTCAGAGAAGCTGAGTATTTTGTCCAGGATCATAAGGTGATAAATGGGTAGAATTAGGATTTGAGCCCAGTCTTTTGGATCAGTCCTATGGTCTCATATGTTACAAATGTGGCTTCTTAGTACCCAGAGTAGTTCCAAGCAAATAATGTTTATTCATTACATTCCAAAGACATTCACCTAGTTCATATCCAAAGCCTCTCCTAACCATAAGACCCCAGAATACCATGGTTGAAAGCCTATAGATTTAAAGTAATAGCAACTTTGTCACCACAATTTCAGTTACTTCACTCCCCCATTAACATCACTGAAGTACCCTGATGAGCAAATCTAGCACCATAAAAATGACATTGTAGTTACACTTGCTTGGTTGTTGAACAGCATTTACAGTGTAATTAGTGCCACTTAATGGAAAGCGTTACTGAAGTGTATACCGTTATTAATCAAACTCCAATATAAACCTGGGTATAGTAATAAGGAGTGCAATTATGAGCTGATGAACTGTTAAACTTGAAAACTGACCCTAACCAAATTTTCTTTCTTCAAGAAGTAATAAAACTCAAAGGGCTGAAAATCACTTTATTTCTCTGGACTCTCTTGCCGCAAAAACAACCTGGGAGATATTTTCTCATGCTCCATGTTTTATAATTTCATGCACACTGAAGCTTGTAAAGTGATGTGAGGATTGGAAAATGTGACCCTAAAGATAGGGTCAACTTTAATCTGATCCTGACAAGATTTGATCCAGCCCAGACTCATTACCTACCAGACGATGTGGAATTTTATCCGGCTGCTTTACAGAGTTGCACACATGCAAAAATCAAACACACTCAAAAAAAAAAAAAAAAAAAAAAAAGTCCATTGAGCTTGAATTAGCCAGTAGGCAAATTCAGGAACAGGATAAAACACTTGTTCCCTTAAAACTATTTGAGGAAATCCCTACAGACATATACGATGAGAGTCTGGTCCCAAGCAGGGCTTCTGTAAATCCTGCAATGGCTATTTGACAAACTTTTAATGGCACCTGCATTTCTTAGTATTAGAAACCATGTTTAGAGTTTATATAATGTTTGACATGTTTAAAGCATGGTTTATTATCTTGCCTTGTTCCAGCTCCACACATTTTTCCACTTAAGCTCCTTTACAAATGAAATAGCCTCACTTTCCCCCAGTAATGATTAGAGTGTATTCTCCCTCTTAAGACTTCCTAATATTTTTTACAGGTGCATGAGCTAGCTGTCTCATATCATCTAATCACTGAAGGAGAAAGTTCCTGCTCTGAACTGGGGGTTTATATTTTATATGTGCTTTCTGGACTTGAAATTTTGTCTAATTAAGAGATACCATAAAGAATTACAAATGCCCTGGATTTGCTAAAATCAGACAACCAAGTGCTATGTCCAACAATGTTCACCTTGACAGATGTGCACTGGCTTTGAAACACATGAAAAACACAGAAGATGAAGGAACAAAGAGAAAAGAATTAAAGACTGAAAACAATTGCATGATGTATTGAGGATGAGGATGAAAACAGTCTCCTAAATGGAAGCAGAAATAGAAGAGGAACCTTGAGAATTACTTCACTGATAACTAAATAATTAGTCAAAACTCCTTCTCATACATTCACAGTCATCTGTGATTTGGCACTAGCCTCATGTCCCAGTCCTTTCTCCCACATCAATGTAAGCACGTATTATTGAATTGATAAATAGGCCTTATGTTATCCTTCTCTTGACTCTATCACAAATTATTATAAATGTCTTTTCAACAACATTCTTGAATTAGATGAGTACCTGTAATCTTGAAGGTTCTCATGGGGAGAGGAGTGATTAGGAGAGAAAAGTGCAGAACACCAGGGGAGAAAATTCAGCTCAATTTCTCTGCTTCAGTATCCTTTTAACAACTCATACTATGCCTCAATGTAATCAATAGTTCCAAATGCATTCACCAATAATTTTCTCTATCCAGTAAGCCCAAGTGAGCCCATTTTCTTACTAAAGAAATAGATGAAAAGCCTTTTAAAGACAAAAATGTTAGCTAAATTACCACTATCAGAATGTAGCTATTTTTCCATCATGTTTCAAAATATGATGTTTTCCTTTTTTGTGTATTGGGTTAGTTTGACCCTGAAGTTGTTCTTGAGCAAAACCCTTCCATTCATTTAAGGCACATTCATTTAATATACTTAATAATCATAAATAAACTATGCAGTTAGAAGACTATATTTTAAAAACAAGAGAGCTATTACAGTTTTATATCCACCTTTCAGCCTTCAAAAGGACTCTAAAATTATCTATATGTTCTTTATTGTCAGATCTTAAACAAGTCAAATCATATCATAACATTCCAATTATGCCTTTCTACTCACTCATGCCATATCTTATATAATTTCAATAACTTTTTTAAAAACTGGAGTAATTTTCTTTTTAATAAAAGGTTTTATAATAATTGCTGTATTCAAAAATAACTTTTTATAAAAGAGGACCTAAGCAACTATGAAGACCATCAGAAATCCCCCTTTTTTGCATAACTCAATAAGCCCTTTACTCATTCCAACCCTGGAATATCCTCAAAGTCCTCAAGGGAAGATACATCCAGATGAGATTTTCCCTTATCTGAAGTGATACCTCTGCCAAATAAATAATTTTGCTAGTAGTGATATCACCCTCAAATTTGTAGTTAATATTTCTTATTGTCCCTTTAGCAACACATACTTGTGCTTAATTTCTCAAAAACTTTGTTGAGTGAATAAAGTCATTTGTCTTTTGATTAGAGATACAGTAAAATGAAGCTGCTAAAAGTTATCCAGAAAAATTAGGTGGCTGAGGATGAAAATTATAGCTGAAAGCAACAGTTCAGTGGACATGGTTGTGTTTAAGGATTCAAATCAGTGGCAATTATTAAATCTCATACAGCAACTTCACCTTCACACACTTAACATTATTATTCCAATATATCCCTGCTAGCTTTAATAAACGATTCCAGTCTCCCAAGTTTGAGGGTTATCAAGTGAGCGTAAGATGAATAAGTTTTATAGCACTCTCTTAAAAGTACATTCCTAAGTTTAAAAATGGATGGAAAGTGGTAGAAATGTGTCAAAGAGAAAGTGACAGTATAACATTCATCAAATTTTAAGAATCCTAAAAAAATACCTATACATACTAAGAGAAAATAAATAGATCGTTGAACTTCATTACATGAAGTATATTGAAGACAGCTTGTACATTTCGTTTCCACAAAGGGGTCCTCTCCTTTACTGAGTCTGATAAGAAAGGAAGATGTGAACTGATTTCATTCCCTCTCTAAACACATTAAGAACTCAGTACATGTTATTCCAATAAAATATAAAGTATGCTAGAAGGTACATGTTAATATTTGAAGGATTAACCATTTCACCTACTCCCTCAACTAGAGAAGAAGTGTGCATGCATGTGTTTGTGTTATATTCAGTTTTCTGTCTGCCAATATTAATCACATTTAACAACTGCAATAAATTATACCATATTCTACTGCAAGGCTGAGATGTGATTCCATATCAGAAGTCTGAGAAGGTGTATCTCAGAACCTCTTTGAAATGTGGAGCAAAATAATTGCTCAGAACAGGGTCATTATAATGGCCCCTATTAAGGATTCCAATTCTAAAAACATTCTTTTCTTTTCTTCAGGTTGAAGGACTGCATGTAGATGAAATTAGGCATACCAGTCCAGGGAATGAACAAAGTTTAGGGTTTGTAATTCCTAGTATGGCCCTAAAGTTCACTGTTAGAGCTGCAAAGTATTACAAAAATCATGTGATCCAACCGTGTTTAAAACTCATTTTGGTATATTCACATTCTACTGTCACAAGAACAATGCAATGTGGGCAATGTGGTCAGGGACACAGGTGAGGTCATTGGGAAAAATCAAGATTTCAGACTGGATTTAGCTGTAAACAACTTGGGCTTGATCTTTCTTGTGTCTTGGCCTCAGTTTCCTCAGGTAAGCCTAGGGATCTGTGTTTAAATTATGTCTATATCCAGTCCAGTTGGATTCATGTCATTGTTTTTCTAAACTTTCCAAGTCACGATTTGATAAACATAAAACTCTTTAACGAAAAGTAAAAAGGACCCTAATTAGAATTAAAAGTGTATTCGTGAAACATTGAGATTTTTTACATAAAGATCATAATTATTCTAATCATTAACTATGATAATTATGTAATTAATCAAACAACTTCTAGAGTAAAAAAATTCATCATTCAAAAACATTTTGATGACATTTCTAGGCATCATGGAGGTCTTACCCTCTCATAAAATGTCCATGGGCATTCAGGAAAGAAATTATATCCCTGAACTTTCAATCTTTAGACAATACAAAGAAGGCAAATAGTGTTGCAAAAATATTTTCATATAAATGTTGCAATGCAATGAATCCAATTTCTAAAAATGCCTTGCCTAGTTCTAAAATATTTTCAATTATCCACAGGTTAAACGCTAGCTCATTAGGCTTACATTATGGATTGACTTTTGTCTCCCAAAAAGATGTTCAAATTCTAACCCCCAATCCTGTGAATGTGGTCCTATTTGGAAATAGGAACTGTGAAGAGGTTTTTAGTTAAAATGAGGCCAAACTGGATTAGGGTGGTTCCTAATCCAGTACGACTGGTGTTCTTATATGAAGGGGAAAATTGGACACAGACAGACAGAAGACGGCCATGTGAGGGAGGCAAAGAATGCCAAGGATTGCCGACAAGTCTCCACCAGAACCCTACAGCCTTCAAGGAAGCAAGGCCATGCGGACACCTTGGTTTCAGATTTCTAGGCTCCAGGACTATTCCTACTGTTTTAAATCAACCAATCGGTAGTACTTTGTTATGGCAGTCCTTAGAAACAAAGACAGCTTATAACACCAAAATTATTCATTCCTAAGAAGATCATATGAAATAATTCTTTTAAAATATCCTAGAGGAGATAATTTTTTAAATGACTTTGACTTTTCTCAGATTTGTTTGTTGTGTGTTTTTATTAATGTTTGTTTTATTAATAAAGATACTTCAAGTAAGATTTAGATGTTACATGTCTGCATCATTTAGTTCATTTTAAATGATCTTGACTTTTCTACTTATGAAAAATAAGCTACTAGTGTTGCTTATTTTTTTTTTTAGTTTCAGAATAATTGCCTGAGATAGTTATAAAAAAATTCCTAGTAACTCACATTGCAGGTTCTTTGATCAATGTAAGCCCTGTTGAGTTGTAAATATACCAGTGCTGTGAGAATCAGATTAAATCATTTGTTGTTTAGTTATGTTTCAAAATTTCATTGTTCCGATCAATTCAGGAAGTTGTTGCCATTTGATTTAACTTCAATTCCCTTGAACTGTACTTTAAAAACTTTTTTAACTGTTATACCACCATGTAAAAACATCATGTCCATTTTTACTTTTTGTAAATTTGCATTTTGGAAAATTTGTTTCAGTTTTTATATGTAAAATGGAATTATACTATTGAATATACTTTTTCACCTAAATATGTATTCCATGTTCACAGAAAATCTAATGCAGACATGCAGTAAAATCACTCTGTAGTTTCCTTTTCCTAAAATGTAAAGGGACATAAACTTACTTACATTTTACTTGTCATGTGAACACCAGTCCTTCTCAGGGGAAACTTTTTGTTGAAAGTCTTTTCTATTTAATCAAGCAGTGTCCTTGTGATTTACTTATGTTGCATCATAGCGGTTAGTGTTCAGAAAGGAAGATGCCCATCGCACTGATTTGAGTCAAACACCAGAGTTGGCGTGGGTTCCAGATCAGCTTCTCATACCTCAGATATGATTTGGTTCCTTTTATGTCAGTGCACCTAAATCCTAAAAGGCAACAACTCTGTTATCAAAGTTCTTTCAGTCAAAGTTTGCCAACCATACAGATGTGTACCAATCACTTTTTGGATCTAAAAGTAAGTGCTTATTTTTAATTTTGACCAAAAAAGTAATAGCATATCATCATTTGTATTTCTTTACCCTTATTTGCAGAAAAATTTCCAAAGAAAAATATAAAAACAATTTCACTACAAGATGTTATTATTTACGTAGTTTCCTAGGTAATCATATCTACACAGGAAAAATGTCAAATGTTTAGCATTTTTATCAGTTGCATTCATTAGTATTTAATAGTAGAGTTTAATCTACTACGTTTCCAACAAAATGATGACAGTTAACTAAAATACTAATCATCTTTGTAGAATTACAGAGATTAAATTAGTTTTGCAAACTGGAGATTATAATCACTTTTATTCATTCCAAATTAGATCATCTTTAATGGGTTAAACTCCCAGAAAATGGCTTTTTGCATAAAGCTACAGGAAACCCAAAATGGCAGGAAGGGGGAAACTTGGTAACAAACAAAGACAAGTTTTATTATTAGTTTTGTAGCAAATAAATGTTAAATTAGTTTATTAGAGAAAATAATTCTACAATGAGAAGAAGACACTGAACTTAGAAGAAACCAAAACTAAATAAATTCAGATGAAATATTTCCTGGCCACCTAGCAAACTTTCTAATGAACCCTTCACAGCTCATGATCAGCAAGGACTTGGTGAGTGCTACTTCATTGTATTATGCCATTAATAAGTTCAACATAGTTTAGACATTTTGAAATAAGCAAAGAACACTACTGTCATCTATTCCACTTTTGGAGGTTTTCACACCAAGAATTATCATTTTCATTTTGCCTGTGTTCCCAACTCACCTCTGAATTGAATTCAGTTACTTATAAAAAAGTCATATTAATAACAGCATGACCTGAAAAACCAATTTGCATCCCCAGAACAAAGTGGGCGAGTGTAAACATAATTGGTTGATGAGAAAAGTAACATATTGTGAAATGAAGTTTTAGATTCTTGTTTCTGAGATTTATTCAATTTACAATCCAAAACTCACGGGTAAAGAAGATATCACCAAGCTAAATTTTTAGGGCTATTTGAAGACTGAAAAATGCAAAATGTTGACATCTAGAGTTATATGTTTCATATCACACTTGGGAAGTTTGGAGAGGCAACAACCTCATGCTATTTCATAAGGAAACCGTACCATCCACTCTTCCATGTCTCATCCTTCTTTAATTTTCCCATTTGGCATTTATTGAGTCAGTGGTGACTTGTGTATCAAGATAATAGAGATAGTATTGAAATGCTTTTCTGGGAATTGGTTAAAGGAGAAATTAATTCCAAATTGTGCTGAGGACTCAATATATTTTTTTTAATTTCTCTTTCTTGATTACTACCACTGCTCAAGAATATTGTGGTTCTGTAAAAAGAAACCTGCTAACTAACCCTTTACTTATTCTGCCAATTATTTTTTTGTGTATACTTGTAATTAAACCCATTCTGGATTCATGTCAACCTTCCAGCACGGTGATCAATACTAAATTGTAACAAAGGGAAAGAGACGATCTCTGTTGTTAGTGGATTTGTGTCTGTACTTGTACAAATAAGATTAGAAGCAGCATGTAGAGCGAGCTGTGAGTACATGACATTTTCCCAATAACTGTTTTCTATTATTTTGAAGTGTGCATGAAACTCCTGTCACCCTGGATCTTCTCATTTTCTTTCACATGTCACTGAGAATTCAGCTTTGTTGCTTCTTCAGTTCTCTGACACAAAGCAACACCCCTTCCTTACCCGCCATCCCTACCACCCCAAAAGATCACTGTATTCCAAAAGAATATATCTTTCTGGGAACAAAACAACTACTTAACAATATGAAAGTTTAAGGTCAGCAAGCATTTTCAGACACAATTACAATTTTTTAATCATGAAGCAAGATCTACTACCAACTTGTTTAATATATGAATTCAGAAATTGACCAAGATACAGGTCCATAAAATAAAACTTTATTATGCAATGCACTGAAAGCCATCTCTTTCTTTACTATTATGTTTTTTCCTTTATGACATTGCATGTCACCAAGTATTTGTACTATTTTGGGAAAAACAGTATTTACTGAAGGCTTTGAAATGTTTCAAATTTTCAGAAGACAAAATGACTGACCACATACTCATGATAGATTTATTGCCTTTAACATTTCAAAAAACAGTAGAAAGTACAATAAAAAGTTTCACTTTTCAAATGACAGCTGTGTTAAAATACACACGAGTGCTACATGAGGTCTGTACTCACATTACAATTATTAGAATACATAGTTTACAATTCAAAGCCCTTTACTATCTATATTAAATTTCCTGGGTTAAGAGCACAATGTTAACTCCCTGAACTTTCTATTTCATTACTTTTGTTGGTTTTCATAAGGCTCAGGCATAGGCCTTAGAGGTAGGGATACTTACGTCTTGAATTACAAGGATTTATGCTCTTTGCTCAGTGCCTGGGATTTATATTCATCAATATAAAAGGACATTAGATGTATAAATATCTGTGGATCAAGATGAAGACATATACCCAAAAGGGATTCTAATGTATTCTGTGTATTTACGAGAAATGTACTGGTTAAACCAGCTGCATGATTTGAGTGCATATCCATATAAATATATAGAAGAGCAAAATATTAGTTGTAACATTTCTTTCACTCTCTTAAAACAGGATAAAAGAAAAAAATTAAATATGAAATCTCTACTTAGGCAAATTTTCCATATTTTCCTTTTATCTGTGTGCTAGCTTTTAATTATAGACACCATTGTATCACATTCATGGCAAGAGTTGTACTTTAGGTTCACAGCCTTACCTGACAGAAAGAATAATGGAACAATATATGCAATGATTCTGAGTTTGTCATTCAGTGAATAGCATTGCTGAAACTTAAACTTATCTAGTAGTTTTCCAACAGGATCAGCATATTTTTCTTATTTGAAACAATGGAAAACAATTACTGAACAATTTTATTTGATTCTATTTCCATAAGAAGAACTTAAAAAAAAAAACCCAAAAACACAATTCCCTTTGTTTTGCTGAGTTCTTTTGCTTACTAGCAAAATATAATTCCATTGTCAAGTCACAACAGTAGTCACTCTTTCCCCTTTTACTCTTCATAGACTTTCAGTTTTATTATAATGTTAACAAGACAAAATTGCCTTCCACAAAGTATAAAGTGGCTTTAGTGGACATCATAGCACACTTTTATGAGTGTCATACCATTTTGTGTTTTCAATTCTACAAAATGATTTGAACTGTCCATTCTTTGTAGGGTTGCCATTAAAAAATATAGCACTTCTAGTTAAATTTGAATTTCTATTAAATGAGAAATAACTTATTAATATGTCTGTTTCATTCAATATTTGAGTCATATGTATATTTTTAAAGTATTTGTTCATTTAAAATTCAAATGTAACTAGGCGTTCTGTGTTTTTATTTCCTAAACCTGGCAACCCTATTCAATTACCTATAGTTCTTGACATGAAATAAGATTTTGGGGTGTTAGTGTATAGTTTAATTTGGTTTGGTTTGGTTAGTTCCCAGTGCAGGGGTATCCAATGCAACTCAAAAAAGTCATGCAAAATCAAAAACTAAAAGGACAAACCTGTTTAAATTATCGGAATCTTTTGGTTATATGAAACAAGGGCAGTTTTTATAATAATGTCACTTTTCTACTTGAAAAGGACAGTACCATGTGGGAGATTGGAGAGCTCAGGGGACCACTAATGAGATACAGGCCTTTCATTGGTTTGAATATAGCCCTAGGAGGTAGCGACTGAAAGTTTTTGCCATCTGGTAACTGATCAGTGGCTGATGTGAAGCTGTTGATTTCGCTTAAAAAAAAAAAATTCAAGTCAAATAGCAAATGTTCTTGAAGAAGAGTAATTTGACTGCCCACCACACCTCTATAACCTTGACCGAATCATTTCACTTCTTTCTCCCTCAACTTCTCCAACTCCAAAAGAAAACATGCTAGTTAGCTATCTGTCCTTGGATTAAAATAACTTCTGGTATTGTAAGAAAATCTGAATATAAAACACACTTTAGGTAGTTATTATTGCATTTCAATTTGGAAATAGCTACTATTCTCTAATTTGTAATAAATAAGAGGAATTTATTCCAAATATTTTTGAAGAAAGAATTGTTAATGGTTTTTCAAGAACCCGAATTTGAATGACAGAAATTATTCAACTTGTTATTTGGAGAGACTCAGAAAATCTACTATGTGAGAAATCTGGAAGTCTTTAAGTCAGTGCTGTCCATAACCCCTTTTTCTCGTTATTTGTTTCCCAGTCCCCTTCCTCATCATATCTTGGCAAGGCTTGCATTTCAGTCGTTGTAAGAAGAGGAGCACTAAGCTTAAGTCAGAAGACTTGAATTCAAGACCCAGACCTGCTATTCCATGCGGGACAACCTTAAGAAAGACATTTAAACTCTCTGAATCTATTAAAATAATATAATTCCTGAATCTAATTGTTGAAAGATAATTTTTTTCCTCCAAACAGTAAAAGGAATACCTATCTTTTAAGGAGGTTGATTTGGCAATATATGACAAAAGCCTTAAAGTTTCACTTTCTAGTTCAGTCAGAGTGATGGAGAGAAAAAAAGCTGGGGCAGGGAAGGCAGAGAACCATAAAGTGCCTAGTGTGTTAGGGATAGCTGGGTTCCAGAAACAGTACCAAGAACAATACCAAAAACTTGTTCTGATAATGGAGTTGCTACATTTTCTAAAACCAGGAAGCAATAGACTCAGAAAGCTGCCAGAATGTCTTCCAGTTTCAGGACCATGTCAAATCTGATAAAATTCATTCTTTCAAAATATATATCCTTTGCCCTGCCTCTGGACATCTGTGTAGTTAGGGACTAGCTATCAGGGGCTCTGCTAGGAAAATCAAAGGCCCCAGCAACTTTGCTTGACAGAAGGCCCATGCAAACTCTGCCCATGGTGTTCACATAAACATTGCAACTCTCACGTGGTGTATTTGCTTCACAGACACTAGAGCCAATTCCAAGTGCTGCATGAGTACCTGGGAAATGTAGTATTTAGCTTTCCCTCCTCTAAATAGAGAACTGGGTGGTACATGGGGATTGCAATGGTGTTTGTTGAGTCCATCTGCCACATTTCCCAAAGGAGGCACAAAAATAAAAATGATGTTTAGAGAAATTGGAGTGGATTATCAGTAAAAGATAACATACAGCATTAAAAGAAAAGCAAGTGAGCAAAGCGAAGAGAAGATGGCCAAGAACAGGAACTTGTAGAACATCAATATTTAAAAGGCACATAGAGAGCAAGCAGATAAAAGATCCTGTGATGAATAATGAAGAAGTCAGAAGAAAACAGAGGAAAAAAACAGAAGCAAATTGTGCTTTGGGTGTCAAAAAAGACATTTTCAAGAAAGAAATTTTCAAGTTGTCAAATGCAGCATAGAGGTCTTTAAAGAATCATTATATTGGTCAATTATTTGTGTGCCATTAGTGACCTTTGCTAGAAGAGTTTTATTAGAGAGGTGAGAGCAGAGACCAGATAGCAGGGGATTGGATAATGAATTCGAAGCAACCAAGTAGAGACAGCTTGATTCTAAAGAGAAAAGAGATAAGGTGATAGGTAGAAGGGAGGAGGTAAAAGAAACCACAAGGACTTTCCACAAGAATAAAAAGTTTGAAAATACAGGGTAATGATGCAATCACTGAAGAAGTCAGGACCCACAGGAAACAGGAAGTGATACAGAAAAGACGCTTCTTCCTCTGAAACTAGAAGAAAAGAGGTTAAACTGAGAGTAGATGTACTTAGGTTCATAGGACTAAGTGAGAAATTGAGGGATTTACCATGCTGTATTCAATGCTCACTGTTGGGGGAGGGGTATTGATATAAAAGGCTTGGGCAGGGTAGACAGAACTTGGAGTACTCCTGAAATGAGATGCAAGGGAGACCCAGGAGCATATAAAGGTATCGACATTGAGTGATTTTTTTGTAAACCTACAACTTCTCTAATAAAAATTAAAAATTAAGAAAAAAAGATACTGACATATTGCTTAGCTGCTCAGAAGACTCAACTAAGACTGGAGACCATGAGTTTCTGGTTGCCCAGTCTGCAGAATTACATGATTTGCCCCACTTTGTGTCATGAAGGCAGATGGTTGGACTGACTCAAAGTTAAGAGTTAATGGGGGCCAGGAGAGTGAGAGGCTCTTCATTCTTTTAAGGATGCTGACACAATGACTTGCATTATAAAAAAAAAAAAAAAAAAAAAAATCAGATGGAAACATCTTGCATTTCTTTAGTGGATAATATGTGTTAGACATGATGATAAGTGTTTTGAAGGGGTTACCTCGTTTAATCTTAACAACAGTCCACAGAACTAATATTATTATTCCTGTTTTACAGAGAAGAGAAAAAACTTTATTGGATCCTAGAAAAGCATGTTTGCTATTATATCAGTTGGGTTAAAGCAGAAGATATTCCAAACAAACAAGATAAAAGCTTATTTCTCTCTGGTGAGTACAAGATGGTATGGCAGTTTTCTACAAATTCGCCAATGGCTCAGCTTTCTTCTGTCCTGTTTCTCTGTCATCTTCAAAATGTGATTTCAACTCATGATGCAAGATGGAAGCTCTTCCTCCATCATCTTGACCTCATCCCAACTAAAGGCAGCCAGAATACAACTATATGGCTACACCTAATACTGAATGAGGTTGGGAAATCTAGATCTTAGTTGGATGGCCTAGCTAAAATTGAAGAATTCTATTAAGGAGGTAACCATTTATTTGCATGGGAGTATGCCATTCTGAAAGCCCTTTTGAAGAAAAGTAGGCTGGAATTAAATACTGAACATTTTTCTTTTTTTAATCCTGATTTCTATGACTTTATAGAATTTATATGAGCATCAGCTCCTCCCAAACTTTCTGGTTGCCCAGTCTGCATAATTATATGTTTTGTTCCATGTTGTGGGTGTCATGAAGACAGATGTCTGGACTGAATCAAAGTTTAGACTTAGCAGGGAAGATGTCAGAAGGTCAAGAGAGTGATCTTCTGTTTGAGAGAGGTGAGTAGCATCCAAAGAATAAAGAAACAAATGAAACCAAACTTTTACTGTACCAGATTGAGCCAGGAACTTTATCTCCTCTCTTATCTTTCTTCCTCTTGTTTGCTAAATTACAGTCAATGTAAACCAAAATGTGAAAAGGCTATCCACTCTTCCCAACAAACACATGATAAATATTTGTTATCACCCCTCCTTTCCCACACCAAAATCGCCACTTGCACTGATCATTTTATCTGTGTTCTGTACAAGTGAAGAGGGAAGATCCCTCTGCTTTTAATTGGCCCACATTCTAAAGTTGCTGCAATTTCCTTTGAAAGATTTTTCAGTACCAAATATTTCTTATAGTCAAGATGTGTTCTTGATAATCAGGACTCATTTGCTTTCTCCCTGGTCCCTTCGGGTAAATTATTCTGCTCTAACATCAGCATTCAATAGCCTGCCTAGCCTGGTTTCATGTTTCTCATTTCTCATCCCTTACAAAGCTCTCTGTGTATAAATCCATCATCTTTTTCTTTAATCAGCTTTGGTTGCACATCTCTAGACTACTTTGCCTGTACCTTTTGGATCCTGGATGGCTGACTAAATGAAGCATTTCTCAGTAGTATCACAAGGAGAAGAAATATTACCTTTTCTTCCATTGACATTATTTTATTCACCCCATGGAAACCTTCAGTTTCACTTAAGGTAACAAAATGAATATTCATATCTAAATGAGTGGTGCAAGATTTGGTTTACCTTTATCTTTTTTCTTGGTATTATCTGATGGGGGATTATACCAGGTACATATATGTAAACATTCTATATTATTTAGCCTCACTTTTATGAGACTAAGTGGTTTCACTTAGCTACATTATAAGCAGTGATAACTTAATAGAGTAAGTCATTCTGTTTTTTGTTCTGTTTTTGTTTTTCTTTTTTCATCTAATTCTCATCAGGAAAGAATCCTGCCTGTCTTCCCAATCCAACAACCGTAGTTTCAGGGTACCTGCCTGCCTAGCTGATGGCACATAAAATTATGACCTGCCAAGTCTAGGTATGATATAAATTCTGTCATTTATCTTGATAACATGACCCAATACCCACTCAGATAACGGTATTTACCTAATTAAGAAAGAGAACTACATGCTTAAAATATCATAATTCTAAAAATAAAAAATTAATTCAACCTGAGGACATTGACATGTATGTAATTTAAAACCTCACTGAAGAGGCTTGGTACCCAGGAGAACCTCTCACCAAGGGAGATGATACCTGTTACATCATTTCTCCTTAGATGTGAACTCCTGATGCATCTTCTTTGCTCAGTCACTATTTATAAGGCATACTAGAGTAATGATGAAATTAATAGTAGCCATATTAATAACCGTGGTAGGTTGAATTATGTATCCCAGTTGAGACATGTTCTTAATGTTAATCCATGTCCCTGTGGGTGTGAACCTATTGTAAATAGGACCTCTTGAAGATGTTACTTTAGTTAAGATGTGGTCAACTAAAGTAGGGTGGGCCGTAGTCTGATTATTGGAGTCCTTATAAAGAGAGGAAACCAGAAATCAGGGCCAGAGAAGGCCACAGGGAGAAGCCGGAAGTCAGCAAGAACTAGTAAGAGACATGAGAGGATACAGCCATGTGACAGGAAAGCCAAGGACTGTGGCAAGTCAGCACCAGAATCCTACCAACCCCAGGAGGAAGCTAGCCTCAGAGCCTCTGAAACCATGAGTACAACCAATTCCCAGTATTTTAGCCAATCTGTTGTGTGGTATTTGTGATAATAAGTCATTAACATATGCATACAGCATTTTCATGTGCTGGGCACATCTCATAACTTCACGACAATCCAGTAGACATTATAAGTATCCCATTGTACATAAGAGGAAATTGAGGCACAGAGATATTAAGTAACTTTACCAAAATCACACAGCTAGAATATGGTGGAGCCCTAAGTAAAACATAAAATCTGACTTCAGCGTTTATGTACTTAACCACAGTATCATAGAGGCCTGAAGACAAATATTTTTTAATGTGTCAAGCCTCATTCCTTTGTTATTAACTGGCTGTTAAAAAAAAATAGAGCCAGATAGGTGATGTGCCAGTTTGAATGTATTGTGTCTCTCAAAATGCCATTATCTTTGATGTAATCTTGTGTGGGCAGACATATTACTGTTGATTATATTGTAATTCTTTGAGTGTTTCCATGGAGATATGACCTACCCAACTGTAGGTGATAACTCTGATTGGATAATTTCCATGGAGGTGTGGCCCTGCCCATTCAGCATGGGCCTTGATTAGTTTACTGGAGCACTATATAAGCTCAGACAGAAGGAGTGAGCTTGCTACAGCCAAGAGGGACACTTTGAAGAATGCACAGGAGCTGAGAGAGGAGCTGCAACTTACAAAGACATTTTGGAGATGGGCTTTAAAAGTAGACTTTTGCTCTGGAGAAGCTAAGAGAGGACAAATGCCCCAAGAGCAACTGAGAGTGACATTTTGAAAAGATGCTGCAGCCTAGAGAGGAACATCCTGGGAGAAAGCCATTTTGAAACCAGAACTCCAGAGCATACGCCAGCCACATGCCTTCCCAGCTAACAGAGGTTTTCCAGACACCATTGGCCATCCTCCAGTGAAGGTATCCGATTGCTGATGTGTTACCTTGGACACTTTATGGCCTTAAGACTGTAACTGTATAACCAAATAAATCCCCTTTTATAAAAGCCAATCCATTTCTGGTGTTTTGCATCTCAGCAGCACTAGCAAACCAGAACAGGTGATATTCAAGAGAGCAGTTGGGGATGAGCCTCCATACCACCTACATGGCAAGGAAGACAAATAGGAGTGCAGAGATAGTCACAGCAAAAACTACTGAGCCATCAGCTTAGAAATGCTAAACACCATCTGTCTCCCAACAATTCCTTGATCATTCTTTAGCAGTTTGTTTATAAAAATGCTGTCCTTTTTATTATTTCCAACATATACTTCTTTAAAATGATAGTAATAAAGTACCTTATAATAATGATGTTTTTGTCAGGTCAATTATATTTCTTAGTTTCTGTTGCTTGCAACACCTCCCAGTTTAGCACAGGCTGTAAAATTCTCCAATGTGCTATTCACAGGTTCTTTTTGAATCATTAATAAATGATAAATGTTAAAAATGATCAGCCTAACACCACCTTCTCTTTCACCCCCCTAAACACCTCCTACAGTTTTGCTTCATTGCCACTTTATTCTTATGCTTTATTTATGGTCTTGAAGCTAGTTTTGAATCCATATAACTCTTCATATCTGCTCTAAATTTGAATCAATTTAGCAAATAACACTTTTAAAGTATGGCATCAATTTTTCCTCTAATCTAAACATTAAATATCTTTTGCATTTACTATAGCTTATATTTGCTGGAATATCTTTCAAGTTGGAAAGGGAAGAAATGAAGAAATGTGTTCATTCATTCATAATTTATACTGAATATCTACTATTTACATTAAAGCATTGAGCTAGGGGCTAGTAAAAACAGCATCCTTATGGTAGCATGAAAAATATTGTAATATTTTATATTCATGTTCAACTAATAGAGCAACACCTCTCCAAAAATGATGACCAGCTCCTGGACTCAAAATTGATCACATGTAGGGATAGAAAAATAAATAGACTCAGTACCAGTCCCTAATGGTATAAAATGGGAAGAGCAACTAACCACAGGTATTTGATACTTAAAATACTAACAATAAATAAGAGTGAAACAGTGAAAATATGTGTGAATTATGCATGACCAAGTGAACAAAGATTAGAAATAATGTTATTGCAATTATAGCTACCTTAAATGCCAACTAAAATTTCTATCTAATCATTCTTCCTAGATTATTGTAGTTTTTGATGCATAGGATGCATCTTATCAGTGGTTTTTATGGTTCTTCATTCTCTTTTCAACATACTTTTTAGGAGACCCTCAGATAACTATGTTTACTATTGGTTTCATTAGAGCAGATTATTTGAAGATATTTTGGGAATACAATACTTTCCATAGATGATGAGGACATAAAAAAAGTAAAATAAGGAAATGGGGATAATTAATTGGTGTCAAACATATTTAAACCCCAATTACTGCAAAACTCCCATAAATAAAAATAAGTTGATAATTGCACTAAATAAGAATGCCACACTTCCTAGATATTCATAAAAGCATATTTGTAAATTTCAGAGGTCAAAGGCCAATATGCTAAGTACACATTAGAGTCAAAGGTCAGATTCAATCCCAATATTCAATAATCTCACAATACGCTGTATTTCTTCCTCTCAAAATGTACCACAATTATAGTTAATATTATTTATTAATTATTTGCTTAACGTCTGGTAGCCTTAAGGAAAGTATAGGGCATTTTAGTTCTGCCCAATTGAACCCAGGATCCAAGTAAACCATAAATCTGGCAAGAAGAGCAGACTCCACTTTACCTTCTTTACAGATTTATTCAGAGACCGAAATCTCCTCAAATAAGATCAAGGAAGTACAGGCAAGAAAGAGACAACATGACACTCACTGCATCCGGGTGGGAACCTCCAAGTAAGACAGGAGGTCTAGGCACAGGCCTTGGGTTCAGAGGGTCAGGCAGTGGGTAGGAGAAGGAGAGCCACAATGAGAAAAATTCTATCTAGCCACTGGGAAATGGAGCTGGGTCTGCTTGCTTCACACTTCAATTAAAAACAGAAAAAAAGGGATTTCACCAAGTAGACAGTATTCAGATTCTGTCTGGTGGCAAATACTTGGCATGAAGAGTTCTCTTTTTGTTACAATGTAAGAAAATAAGAAAACAAAAAATGAAAAGATTGGTTGAATAAATTAATGTACATGTTTTATCAGATATGTATTTCTTTATTATAACATACAAGCATTAAAACTTCTGAATATTAAAATTATAATGGACAAATTAAAATCAACTGACATGGTTATAAAAATTACAGAAATTGGGAAAAATAATAACAAATGAAAATAATTTTTATTTTAGTAACAATATTACTCAAAAAATAGCAAAGGACAGGAATACATACTCCACAAAAATATGAATAGTGAGAGAAACATTAAAATATTTAACTGCCCTATAAGGCAATAATGAGTTCACATATTTTTATATCTTTCAAACCTATGCCAGTGATAATACCGAGAGTTAGGGCCCCTCATATCCTAATGCTGGCACTATTTCTTGAAACAGCATTTCTGGAGAGCAGTTTGGGGCTATATATCATGAAGTCTTAAAAAAAAAAAATGGTTGGGGTATCAAAATTTGACCCAATAAGTTCTATTTATAGCAGTACCTGTCTACCACATAGGATGAGACATTAATGAGTGAATAAATGAATGTTCAAAAGACCCTATTATTTTAGTATCAGTGTCAGGATTTGCTAGAGCAAGAATTGCTCAAAGCATGCATTAAGGAGCCATATAAAATTCATATTCATGATCTACCCCTTCAATGGGAAGCCAGGTAATGATACATCAATAACTGCCATTCAGTCAAGTCCCATAGAAGTATCTAGCTACTCAGATTAAAGATTTAGCCATATTTTCATGATGACATGTCTACATCACATCACACACACAGAAAAAAAAAAAAAAAAAAAAACAACCTGTTGCTTTGGAAATTGATTTTTAGCTTTATTTACTGAAAATAAAGTAGAGAATTTAAGGAATGATATCTACTTTCAAAACATTCTTTTTTGATCTAGATATTCTGACTCGATAAAATTATTTCACTATAAATGGTGTTATTTTTCAGGGAGGGGAGGTTGACTATTTTAAGAGACACAGCCCTTCAGTTTATATGTCTACAATAATTTTGTATTTAAGTACAATCTTTCAGAGGACAGACATCATAGATTTAACTTGTATTATAGGAGGAATAATGAAGATAATGAATTTTTAATATGAAATGTTTTGCCTACCCATTACACACAAAGTGTTACCTTATCTAAGTTTCTTTGATTAAATGGCAGCAGATAGCATTCAAATTGCTTTCTGGACAGTTTCATTACCATTCCTCAGAACATTAAGGAATGTATTAGATATATTCTTTGAGCTTTTAAGTAACACATTGAATTTTAGAATGAAACATAATACAAGCAGCAATAATTTTCTTTCATATTATTTGAGCTATGTTGCATTTCATTTTTCTCCTTTTATCCTGATGAGTCCTTAGAAAAATGAGCATGCTGTGTTTAAAAGACATGTAAAGAGCAATTCCACTGAAGATAGAACACTTACAAATCAATTCCCAAATATCAGGCATGAAGGAGGGTCAATAACTAAATACAAGTGGACAAAGTGAGAGAAAGGGATGTGTACAGGATATTCAGATCACTGCTTGTCCAACTTCATTGTGCATGGAAAACACCTGGGGATTTTGCTAAACTTCAGAGTCTGATTCAATAGATGTAGGGTGAGGTCCAAGATTTTCCATCTCTACTAAAGTTTGCAGATAATGCCAATGCTCTTGCTCACAAACCATGCTTACAGGCTGACCATTTCAATCACTTGTTTACTGAGTTTCAACTATGTATGACTGTATCCAAACTACCAATTAAACAGGGCCAGAGATTCTCATCTGCATGCTCGAAATAAAGAGATGGTTTCCAGATCAGTATTAGGGGTTTCACAAGTTCTTATCAATCTTGGAGAAGCCCTCATGAATCTTCCAGCCAGCTATTCAGGGCATTATTGCCCATGAAGTGTCTGTCAGGCTAAATGCACAAACTGTACCATTGTAGTCACCATTTAGCAAAATATATTCAGTGTTTCCAGCATGCAGGAAGTGACAACAAGCACACAAGCCGAAAAGGAGCAGGAGGAAGCCCCCGTCCTTGTGTTCTTAAAATCCAGTTACAGACCAGGGAAATGCATAAAAAAGGATAGCTATAAATGTGAGGTTGCTGATGCTCAGGACCAAGTGAAGGGACAGATAGTACTCACGTGAAAAGGAAGAAAAGATAACTGAGAGAAGATGATGCTAATAATGAAGAGACGCAGAGGGAGGAGGTGACTGGGGTTAGAGCTTAAAGAAAGGGTTGGACTTGGGAAATAAAATGGAATACTTTTCAAACATGTCTTTTTATAACATACAGGAAGCACCTTATTCTGAATTTTGGGCACAATTTTGCAGAGAGACACCTTCTGAGAAGATCCTTCTTAAATACCCTATAGGTTCTCTTGCAGGGCAACTGTAACAGGAGAGATTAAGCAGGCTTCCTATTGAAGGGAGCACTTACAAATGAATAGACTTCTTCACTGGGCCAAAAAAATGAGTCTCCTTGGAGCATGTAAGATTTTTCTTTTTGAGGAAAGAAATGGTATGCAAGATAGACCAGACGATTGTGGGTCAGTTTGCAGAAGGAGCACAAAGCCTTCTGGGAGAGGATGGACTGATCTCAGTGACCCAATTGAAGGGGACTGGATGGAGACTGGAGTGCCCTGAAAGAAGTTCTCTGGCAGAATACAGCCCCAAAGATACCAAATTCAGAACCTATTAAGAGGAAACTGGGAGTTGAGTCTGGAGACCTGGGACCCTCAGGCAACATAGTGACAATTTGTGTGGCTGTTTACAGAATTCTCATAGAACTAGACATCTTGATATAATGGTTTTGCTTCAAGAAGAAATGGATTAACCTGGGAATATGAAATAACTGGAGCTGTAATCTTGACATCCAGAGGGAGGCGCCACTGTGCCCTGAGCAGCAGCAGGAGAAAGTTCCCAGAACCACGCAGGACCTTTCTCTACACTCTTACCTAGCAGCAGAAAGCAATCTCTGTAGTTGCTCTTGTTCTCCCCAGCCTGGGTTTTAGAAGCAAAATTTTACTTCCCTACACCAATTAAGTAAGTCCCCAAAGTTCTTGGACAATTCGGAAGTCCAAGGGTAAGGCATGAAATGGAGACAATTAGACTTCCTGCTACTAGGGCATGTATAATTAGCTAGAAAAATAAAAAAGGTAGCACCGTAGTTATAAAAGTTTATATAAATTATATTGAAAGTTTAAAAAAGTTTTCATTCATCCACAAATAAATGTTGAGTGACAAGTACAGTGCTAAGTACATTGAGAAGGAGAAAAGGAAAGATAAGCACTTTATTCTTATAAATTTTACTGTGTGGAAGCTTAGCCCCAAAAAACTCCCAAGCATTTATGTTTTCCTAGGATGAGTAGCTTCTGAACTAGAGCTAACATGCTCATCTCTTATTGCATGTAATAGACCAGAGCCCTCAAGCACATTCCAAGTTCTCCCCATCTAGACAAATGAATTTTATTAATCCCAAAAAAGGTGATATTCCATAGAGAAGAACATAGACCCATAGGCACCACAAGAGGGAAAAATGAGGCTAAGAGTGTAAGATAAAGATAAGGAAGTTAATCTTTCAAATGCATGCTATTTTTAAGAAATCAACCAAAATCAACATATGTGTTGTTTATGCAAATACCAGAGGACAAAGAACACATGGGGGGATCAATTTGCCTTAGAACATGTTTTGTCCACATATAACTTTAGTTACTGAGCTAAACTTTGCACATTAAACTCTTTCATATTTACAAATATTTTTCTTTGTAAGTGTGCTGCCATCAAATGATATCAAATGATTAGCGAATTCAAAGGCAGGTTTCAAAGACTTGAAAACACTGGCAACAGAAGCACTTAATGACTTTCAGATGCTCAAAACTAATAATACATCTCAAGCTACAATTTAACAAATTTAAAACTTAAATAAGTGCAAATATTATCTTCTAGGAGATGCTGTGTCCAAAGCAATTCAAGAGTTGTGCAAATTTTCATTTTCTGTGTCTGTTTTATATTTCTAAAACACATGAAGCAGCAGCAGATAAGGAGGCATGAAGTTGTGTCATCGGTTAAAATGTTTATTGCATGCTAAAGTTCCACTCAATCTAAGTGACTTTCATAAAGGTGTGTACTTAAGTTGGATATTTATTTTACTGGTTTCAAATTCAAGATTTTGTCATTCAGTCTAAGCAACATAAGCTCTTCTGAAAGGAATCTAACATATTACTCAAAGGCAAAAGTGGAAACGGGGAAGGGTGGGGGAAGGTGTAGAAGAAAGAGCAATTATTTAACTGCAAGCTAGGAAAACTGATGGAATTCCCAGACACATACACTTATTAGCAGGTTAAATGAGATATCAGTTATCGGCAACCTTAATAATGAGAATAACTATGACAAGAATTAATTTCCATTGCCAATAAAACCCAACTCACAAGTCAGTTGGACCTATCATTCCTTTCATTAAGTGCCACATTCTAATCATCACCTTGGAGAAGACTTGCAGAGCATAGATAAAAGCGTAAGTGTCTCCTCCTGGCCTCCAAAATATTTCATTTGAATTGAGATGTAGACTGGGCATCAGTGCACAATCTGTTATTTGCTTATTCACTTTAAAGTTTACTCGTACTGTAGCACAATGGTCAGTGCATCAACTTATGTAGTAAGCAATCCAGTCAATGGATTAGGAATTCAATATTTTAAGACTGGCTTTACCTTACATGGGTCAAGCTTGCCATTAGCAAAACTATGACCAGGCAAAAGTATTCCAGTGTCCCATTTGCCCCCTTTGACATGCACAGGTCTAATTGGCTCCCATTACTTTAGTTTGTTCTACCTTACCCAAGTCCTTGTACAATAGTCAAGAGAGTACCATATATATTATATTAGTTGAGAGCATAGACTTTCAAACCAAACACAACTGGGTTCAAATCCAGGCTCATTGGGTAAGTCATTTAACCTATCTGTGCCTCGGTATCTTATGTTTAAAAAATGAATAATTTCATCTCAGTGGGTTGATATGAGGATTAATTGGGATAATCTAGGTGAAGCACTTAGAATAGTGCTTGGCACATAATAAGCATGTGAGTAAAGGTAAAGGTTTTGTTGTTACAGCTCCTATTAAGCAGGCCAATGCAGTTAATGAGGCTTTGATTTCTTTACATTCCCTCTAATTTCAAGTCTCCCTGAGTTTTGTGCCATTTCCCCCAAAAATTGTGCTCTCTGTTGACTGAAAAGTTTTGTTGTTTTTTTTTTAAATTGCACCTAGTGATCAGAGAATATGCTAAATTGTTATGGTGGGCAATTTAGCAGACAGGATCAAAAGCCTTGAACACGTGCATAACTTTGTATCCAGCAAATTCATTGCTAGGAAATAAGCATGGATGTGTATAAAGATTTTCTGTAAAAAAATGTTTATTTAAGCATGTTGATAATAGTAATAGCTTTGGGAAACAATTGTGTCCAACAATATGTGCTTCATTAAATAAATGGGAAACAAACAGCATATTCTGCAGTCATTAAATGATGTAAGGAAGAATACTTGGTAACATGGTGTGTTAGTTTCCTTGGCTGCTCAAGGGCAGCAAAGGAGTAGCTTAAACAAGAATTTATTTGCTCATGGTTTTGAGGCTAAGAGAAAGCCCAAATTAAGGTGTCATCAAGGCAATGCTTTCTTCCCAAAGACTTATAATGGGTTCACACCCATAGGAATGGATTAAGTTTAAGAACATGTTTTTCTAGGGTTCATACAGCTCAAAACCACCATTCATGGGAAGATGTTTAATAAATAAAAAAATAAATAAGTAACAAAATGGGGCAGTCTGTTCCCAATTTTGTTAGATGAAATAACATGTATACAGATGTATTTATAAAACAGGGAAGGTTTTACCTGGTTGAAGAATTTTTTAAAACCTGAGATTTTTTGGTCTATTTTGCAAGTTTTAAAAAAATGAACATGTATTAATGTTGTAACAAAAATAAGTAAAAATTTTTCCAGATGCAACATTTCCAGATAGCCCTCGTCAAGATGAACTTCACAGAGGGATTTTCAGGCAGGCCAGTGATAAAAGAACACTGGTTTATTTAGCTTCCAAAATTAGATTACCCCCAACCTTCAGGAATGAGTGTCACTCATTACTTGCAAAAGTAGAGGAGCTATATTGTCATATTACACATATGTATAAAATAAATTTTCCAGACAAATTTAATAAATGCTTTTGTCTCATGAAGAGACCTCCTGTGTATCTTTAACTTAACACATTTGTTCTAGCCACCACTTTAAACTCATTTAAATTTAGGTTCTCTTCTTATATTATTTCAATCTGAATTTGATGCTAACATAAGTAGAATACTGTATTTAATAAATGTAATGAAGACTGTTATGCCATATGTACTGCAGTGATGATTTGCCCTTTTTGGAAAGGCTTCATGAAATATAAAACACTGACTTTCCTTGTGGCATCGTGAAGCAGATAAATTTGTTGAAAAAAAATCCTTTCCATCAGGATCATGGCCACCACTATCATCTGCCACCTTTTACCAGTGATTTTTTCTCACCCTTCCTCTTCTCTGAATCTCTTCCTCTTATTGAGACCCAGTCCTAAACAGGGGAGTTGGTGGAGGGTCAGATATTAAGACTTTATAGGCCATAACCATGGAAAAGGTTATCATATCTCATATGTATACAGAGCACCCTCCAGCCCTTGCCAGCACCGCAACCCCAGAAACACACAACCATAAAATAACCGTATGGATATTCAACAAATTTTGAATTCCCCACAATGATGACTCCTTCAACAGTCTATTTGAAATTAACTTTATTTTTTATATGTGCATAAAATGCAGAGTTCCCATATACCACCCTATCATTAACACCTTGCATTAGTGTGGTATATTTGTTACAATCGATGAAATCACCTTTTTATAATTGTACTATTAACTGTAATCTGTGGTTTAGCTTAGAGTTGGTTCACTGTTTGTGTTGAACAGCCCCCTGAATTTTTTTTTAATTTGTTCTAGTAACATACATAACAACCTAAAATTTTCCGCTTAACCACATTCAAATATATGATTCAGTGCTGTTAATTACATTCACAGTATACTGCCATCATCACAATCACTTACCAAAACTTTTCTGTCGACCCAAATAGAAACTCTGTACAATTTAAACCTTATCTCCCTATTCCATACCCCCACTCCAAACCCTCATAAACTATATTCCTAGATTCTGATCCTATGAGTTTTATTCTAATTATTTCATATTAGTGAGATCGTACGATATTTGTCCTTTTGTGTCTGCCTTATTTCAATCAACATGATAACTTCATGATTCATCCATATTATCACATGTATCAGAAATTTATTCCTTTCTACAGCTGAATAATGTTCCATTATGTATATATTCCACATTTTGTTTATCCATTCATCAGTTGATGGACCCTTGAGTTGCTTCCCTCTTGTGGCAATCGTGAACAATGCCATCAGTGTGCTAATACCCGTTTAGTCCCTTTCAGTTCTTTTGGGTATTACCTAAAGGTGAGATTTTGCTGGGTCTCATGTAATTCTATTCTTAATTTTCCGAAGAACTGCCAAAGTGTCTTCCACAGCAGATATCCCATTTTTACAGTCCCGCCAGCAATGAATAAGTGTTCCTATTTTTTTACATGTTCTTCAACACTTGTAATTTTCAAGTTTTTTTTTTTTTTTAATAGTAGCCATTCTATTGGGTGTGAAATGGTATCTCATTACCCAAATGGCTACTGGTGTTGAAAAGTTTTTTCATGTGATTTTGGCCATTTGGATATCTTCTTTGGAGAAATATCTATTCAAGTCTTTCATCCATTCTTTAATTGGGTTGTTTGTCTTTTTGTCATTGAGTTGTAAAATTTCTTTATATATTCTAGATATTAAACCTGTATCAGATATGTGGTTTCCAAATGTTTTTTCCCTTTGTGTAGGCTGTGGTTTTACTTTTATGATAACGTCCTTTGATGCCCAAAAGTTTTTACTTTTGTGGAGGTCTCATTTATCTGGTTTTTTCTTTTATTGCTTGTGTTTGGGATGTAAAGTCTAAGAAACCACTGCCTAACAAAAGGTCCAAAAGATGTTTCCGTATGTTTTCTTCTGGGAATTTTATAGTTCTGGTTATCATATTTAGGTCTTTGATCCATGTTAAGTTGCTTTTTATTAACTTTATTTCAAAAGAACTTTTTTTCTTATTTTATGGTGCCCCTGCTTGGCTAAATGTTTGCTTAGCTTTCGCACTGCATAATCTAGCACTGGATAACTTAAACAAATTTTAATAATAAACCCATGATCATATTTATTCAAAACTTTGTCTCAGGAGATGGTAAGAGGAGAACGCTCCCAACTTCAATGCATGCTGTTCAGAAAGTCACTTATCTAAATGTTCAAATGTGAAATGGTCAGTGAGTGAAGGAATGGTCAGTCAGGCAGGAAAGAATCAAAGCCATACCCTCTTTATTTTGCTAAAGTTGGCATTCCCCCAGCCGCTTGGGATACAGTCACTTTTCTGGTAACCAGCTACCTGCAAGGGCCGTTTAGGGCACTACATGCATCTACCACTTTAACCCTAGAAGCCCTTGAGATGCCCCTCCTTTTGTAATCATTTAGCAATGCTAATGGCATAATACAGTAGAATCATATTTAAATCATAGCCCACCACTTAATAGCAATTTCTGTAACCCTCTGACCCTCAACTTCCTCATCCATAAAACATGACTAATATTAGTAACTACTTCATTGGGTTATTCTGATGACTGAGTCGATATATATCAAAAAAATTAAAGCATTACCTGAAACATAGCAAGCATTCAGAATAAGTAGTATCTACTATACAGAGCAAAAGGGAGAGAGGTAGGAAATTAGGCCATTTAGATAAGCAGGGGCCACAGCATGGAGGGCTCTGTAGGCTCTGCTAGGGAGACTGCATTTTTTTCTAAGTGTCATGTAAATCCATTACAGATATGTGTGGTGCAGGAGTCTGAGGACAAATTAGATCATATGTGTGGGGTACCTAGTATAATGCCCAGCATATTAAAGGCCTATAGTTTTATTACCTGCCTAATGTTCAGTATATGGATGACATGTATGTATATACATATATATTATATTGAATACAATAATCTGACTCCATACAGTCTGACCAGAAGATAATTACTGACGGTCTTCCATGACCAGGAACCTCTGGGCCCAAGAGAAAGCCAGTTGGTGGACTCTGAGCCACACAATGTGGAAATGAAAAAAACGGATTGCTTTTCTAATAGCATTAAGACACGGACTAGTCATTTATCTGAAGATTCAGATGTGGGTTCAGGAAACCTGCCTATTTACGTAAGGTTTTTGCCAATCCTAGTACAAGCGAAGGTAAATTCCATAATGTGAATATCTACTCTCTCAATATGAACAGCTCCACAGGATGGAAAAAAAAAAAAAAAAAAAGGCGGTCTCTCTTCTCTCTCTTTCCACTCAATCCTTTAGCGCAGAGTACCTTGGGAACAGACCAGTGTTACTGCTTCTGGAAAGTTAAATTGCATTACCATTTTAACATAAATGTGCCTTATTAAAAAGCAAGAGAATAGCCATTTACAGTTGTGCCAGTTACTGACTGAAAAGAAAATGTGAGCCCAGGGCAATCTGAACCTGCTACGTACCAAGTCTCAACAGAAGCGAGCTACTCTGAAAGGGCCACAGTCCTCCAGGGCTTGCATTGCTTGGGATATGAGAAGAGTCATCACCAAGCTGGGGACTCTGGGCACAGAATATGCCCACTTGGATTGTTGACACATCCCCTTTTGCTTACAAAACCAAACTTGTGAAATTCAGAAAGAAAAGACAGGTCAGGGTCATGGTGTTTAAAGAAAATACAGGTAAAATATGTTAATATAAGTAGTATATGGGCTCTGCCTAGCATAAAAAGTAGAATTTTAGATTTTTCCACACCACAAGTTACAGAAGAATTTACCGTTAAGAAAAACATAATGAATAAAACTTGGCACTTTGTATTAATGTATGAATCAGGATTATGGATTAACAACAGCTAGCAAAGTCTAAGTACAATTGGTTTGAGGGAAATGTTAGCATTAAAGATATTCAAAGGACAAATATAGATGTCATATCAATAGGTGTGAAAATGATGATGTATATATTTATTGATAGGGCTCATCATAAATAAGTATAAAAAAGAGGTTACAGATCAGCATGCATATTAAATCACATTTTTTAAAATATATTTTTTATAAATTTGCATAAGGAAAGTCTAGAAGGGTACTGTTCCAGTTTGCTAATGCTGCCGTTATGCAAAATACCAAAAATGGATTTGCTTTTATAAAGGGGATTTATTTGGTTACACAATTAAAGTCTTAAAGCCATAAAGTGTCCAAGGTAACGCATCAACAATTGGGTACCTTCTCTAGAGGATAGCCAGTGGTGTCCAGAAAACCTCTGTTAGCCGGGAAAGCAGGTGGCTGGTGTCTGCTTGCTCCCAGGTTGTGTTTCAAAATGGCATTCTCCAAAATGTCTGCATCAGCTTCCAACAGCAGCCTTCAAGATGTCCCAATTGGCTGTAGCAAGCTCACTCCTTCTGTCTGAGCTTATATAGGGCTCTAGTGAGCTAATCAAGGCCCACGCTGAATGGGTGGGGCCACATCTCCATGGAAATTATCCAATCAGAATTATCACCTACAGTTGGGTGGGTCACATCTCCAAGGAAGCAATCTAATCCAAAGGTTCCAACTTAAACAACACAAATACATCTGCCCCTACGAGATTGCGTAAAAGAATATGGTTTCTTCTGGGGAACATAATACATTCAAACCAGCACAGGTACACATGAAATTAACTGCTCTTGTCTCTTAGAGGTGGAATATCTGATGACTTTTTTTTTTCATTTTCTTTCTCTGTTATATGTGACTTTTACAATAATAATTTACAAACATATTTATATGATGGAGTGAAAACCATAAATTTTTATATCAGGTAATAAAAAGGTTAATCTAAGCTGTCCAAGAATTTTGGAAATTCAAATTTCCAGACCAAACAAACAAGTTCACAGTAGATTGAAATGCTTGATTGCTGCACCATGAAAATGCATTTACGTGCCATGCTGAATGCATATTCCTTGATTTCATATTCCTGCGACTTAGACCTAGTGCTAGAACTAGAGATGACAGTGTTATGGGGAAGGTAGAAGCTGGCTGGCTGGACAGCATGCTCATCTGATAATCCTGAGGGAAATGCTGCCTCTGACAATGCTGGGGAACACACAGAGTGCAAGCACAGGCAAAAGCTCTGGATCAAGTCCAGTGAGCTCTTCCCCTGGTGTCCAGTGGATGCTAAATTAATACTTGCTGAATGACTGACTATTTAACCAAGATGTAATTGGAGAAACTTTAGATTTTGCAACACATGTACCTCTCCTCCAGTACCTTAGAGAGCTTCATGATTTCACAGGCACCTGCCCATGTGTGATACAAGCACATGCTTTGCATCCCCTATATACACTCCACTCTGAATGGCTCAAGTCAAACCTGATCAAAGTCTGGTATCAGTGTGATCCTGTAATTATGGCCACATCTTTTAGAACCCCACATCTGAGTATTGCTTGCATATACTAACTGCATTAAGCCAAAATTCATAAGCACATTGTTCAAAGTCATTTCTCCACAAAATAACTTTGATTGCAGCGCAGTAAGAAGCTTCATTCAGGATTTCAAGAATGATACTCCAAATTTGCAATATTGTGGCATTTTGTTCCACCTCCTAGAGAATCAGCTTTATTTGTTACACATATAAATTTCTTACTTTTTAAATGCATAAAAAAAATTCACCAGTGAAATGATTTTTTAACAAAAGAAAGCAGAAAGGATCTAAGATGGTGGAATAGAGAAGAGTGGAAGCTAAGTAGTTCCCCTGGAACAACTAATAAAACCAGAAACAACTAGTAAATAATCCAGAATAATTGTGGGAGGACAACCATGACCGTCCACTCATCATAAGCCAACCTGAATTGGGAGGAATACCTGAGATCACAGCATAAAATCTGTAAAACTGCAAGCAAAAACTGCAGATCCAAGTCGGGAGACCCCTCCCCCCACAGCCCGAGATTCTCATGGTGCCAGAGAGAAGCTCTCTCCCAGCAAGCAAATATAGCTCAGCTGAGCTCCAACTGGGGTTTTAATTAGTGAGTGTGAATTGCTCACTATGAGGTACGAATCCCCAACAAGCAGACAGAAGCTTTGGGTGATGACTGACCTTGGAGAACCGGAATGTCACCATGGACTAGCTCTGAAGGGGACTCTCTGTTCCTTTTTTGGCTTAGTGGAGAAAGCCTCAGCCATTTTCAGTTCCCAGTGCTGTGACCCAGATAAGGGTATAGCACAGGCAGAGAGAGACCATTGAATGCTAATGACCTCCCCCTAGGGTGTCTGTCTTCTCTAAGAGGAAAGGAGTAGGGCCCAGCTCTACTACCTGCCTTTCATTCAGAACTTGGGGAAAAAGAGCCACACCTCCTTACACCAGTCAAGAATTACAGGCTAACAGGTGCCACCTGCTGGGCAGAAAATCACAGTGACTGGAGGCATCAGAGGGTGTACCAATTTTCTAAGTCACACCCTCAGGGAAACTGGATACTGAATATTTCTTCCTTCTGGGACCTGAGCCCATTCTGGTCTGGGGAGGCCTGATTGGGGTAACCAAGGAAACCATGCCTAGACAACAGAAAACTACAATCTACATTAAGAAAAATGAGGTTATGGCCCAGTTAGGGGAACAAACTTGCACTTAAACTGTGATGCAGAAATTGAAACAAATAATAAGTCAATTGAAAAAGTTTAGGAAAGATACGGCGAAAGAGCTTAACCATATAATGAAAACACAGGACGTACATAAGGTAGAAATTGAAAGTTCAAAAAACCAACTGTTGGAATCTATGGAAATGAAAAGCACAACACAAGAGATGAAAGACACACTGGAAGCATACAACAGCAGATCTCAAGAGGCAGAAGAAAACATTCAGGAACTGCAGAACAAGGCACCTGAAAGCCTACACACAAAAGAACAGATAGAGAAAATAATGGAAAAATACGAGCAATGTCTCTGGGAACTTAAAGAAAAAATGAAAAGCAAGAATTTAAATGTCATTGGTGTCTGAGAAGGAGAAGAGAAGGGAAAAGGGGCAGAAGCAGTAATAGAGGAAATAATCAATGAAAATTTCCCATCTCTTATGAAAGATATAAAATTACAGATCCAAGAAGCACAGAGTACCTCAAACAGACTAGATATGAATAGGCCCACACCAAGACACTTAATAATCAGATTATCAAACATCAAAGATAAAGAGAGAATCCTGAAAGCAGCAAGAGAAAAGTGATCTATCACATACAAAGGAAGCTTGATAAGACTATGTGCGGATTTCTCAATAGAAACTATGGAGGCAAGAAGGAAGTGGTGTGATATATTTAAGATACTGAAAGAGAAAAACCACCAACCAAGAATCCTGTATCCGGCAAAACTATCCTTCAGATACGAGGAAAAGCTTAAAATATTCTCTGACAAACAGACAATGACAGAGTTTGTGAATAAGATACCTGCTTTACAGGAAACACTAAAGGAAGCACTGCAGACAGAAAGGAAAAGACAGGAGTGAGACATTTGGAAAACAATTTTGGGAGATAGTAGCACAGCAATATAAGTACACTGAACAAAGATGACTGTGAGTATGGCTGAAAGAGGAAGGCTGGGACCATGTGGAACACAGAACAAAAGACGAATGATAAAGACTGGGACTGTGTAACTCAGGGAAACCTAGGATGCACAACAATTATAATAAACGGTGCAAATATGCTTTTTTTTAAAAAAAAAAAAGTAAAATTTCTCACCATCCACCAAAGAATTCACTATCCTGCATGGTGATTTTATGTAGATTTAAAATAGGCATTCCTTTCTCAAGATAAAAACAAAAACAAAAATTTAAGCCTATGCTTTCTTATACAGCCTTACTGACCTATGTGGTAAGGTGATGCCTGGAGTGTGGTTGGAACAATGAGCATCTAATCTAACATCACTATGCCAGGGAAGGTGCATTTGCGTGTTCTCTCAACATGTTTGCCAGTTTGGGCTCTCCTCCACTGCTCCAGCACTCAATCAAGAAGCCCAGAATTACCAAGACTGCCTACATACTCTCAGATAAGTTAAAGTATGTGTACAATATGACCGATGGCAACATAGATGATGTTTCCTAGAAAAGTACATAACTCAAACAAATATATGCAGACACATTGTCTACCCAGTCCCCCTACCCTTCCCAATTCTATGTCCAGGAGATAACAACAGTGTACATGTGGTTGAAGTCGTTTTTAATTTGGAAATTAATGAGAGAACCCATTAAGGCTTCTCTTTTGTATATGTAAAGTTCCAAAGGATCTACATTAAGGAAAGATATATTCTTTACCACAATCTCTCTGAAAGTCTAAATGTCACAGTGCAGGTTCAACTGGCAGATGTTGATACATCTTGTACTTTCTCGAACCTATGCTTGGAAACACACTAGTAAACTCAAGGGAAACTTTTCCATTCTATATTCAAATGGTGATAGGGAGATTTTGTAATACATGGCTGTATCAAATTTGGTGTGAAAATGTGTTTCATGGAACTTGTGAAAACTCACATTTGAGGCATCTTTCTAAACAGGACCATGCGGAGCACATTTTATACCCACCAAGTCCTTATACTTGATCTCTCTAAATGACAGCATATGGATTTCAGATCAAATTAAATAAAATGCTCAGGGTCTTCTTTCCAAGCATTCTAAGATACTGTTTTCAATAGGAATAGAAAAGCTTAACATTGCATTTCTGTATGAATAAAATGAACTCTGTATGAACAAAACAAACAATAAATGTTTTGTTTTACTACTCATTCCTCCAAAACATCAGAAACTAGTTTCAGATGTATTTTACAATGTAAGGAATTACTAAACTAAATTGTTTAAAATCCACCTCCAAATGTACTAAATATGAAGTACCAGGATTTTATTTTTTGTTTCCATTTTGTCGTCTTCCTGAAACCACCTAATTAACATCAGTAGAAATGTTTTGATTAAAACTCTGCATTGGTGTAATAAGCAGAATCTTATTAATAAGATTAATAATTAATAAACAAACAAACAACTAACCTGACTTTTGTTTCCTACTCACTTGTTCAGGAAAGGATGGATCCTAGATCAAACTTTGAAGGAAGTGATTTTTTTTTCCTACTGCCTCCCCACTAATTCCCCAGAACCATTCTTCCTATGATTCTCGTCTCTCCAGCATGTTTCTCTAACCCTTCTTCTCGGCCCCCCTTTCTCTGAAGCTTTGTTGCCTTCCTGTTTCCTCACACCCAAGCTTATCACTTCAGCATCTAATTTCCTGAGGGCTCTGATGGATGCCAGCTAATTTGATACACTAATTCAGGCCGACGCATCGCATCATTGATGGAAATGCCAAAATGTATTGCTGCTCCAACAACATTTAATTACATTTATTAGAGGCCAAAACTGGATACAACCAGAAAAGGGAGTAATGGTGGAAATTTGGGGTTCTCCAAAAGTATATAAGAGGGAAGAAATTTAAGGGCAAAAAGTATCATTAGAACTCTCCAAGTCACACTATACAGACACATAACGTTATTCGGACCAACTTTATAGACACATCACATTTCTGGCTCAGGAAAGGGACTGCTACATAAAAATCACAGCCAGTGGTTGATTTTCAGATTGAAAGGCAGACTGGAGGACTTCCACACTTTAAAGACTGGTCCTCCAGATGCAGACAGTGGGAGAAGGTCCATTTTCCACGGTGGAATTCAACATGAATAAACCCATTCTTCACAACAGCACAGCCAGAAAGACTATTTAGTCTAATAACTGAATAGATTGGATTCATTTTCTGACTCTAATCCTAAATTTGAAGAAATTTGGCAACTCCAGTCAGAGTGCTGGAGAAGCAATTTACTAAAATGGCACCCTGGTGGCCTGGAAGGAGAAAAGTTTCTCCTAAATCCCCAAATCTGCATCTAACTATTCCTTCACTCAGTACTTCTCATTAAGTAAAAATGATAGAAATACCAGTTACTCTTAGAATCCTAATATCATTATTTCTTATGGTACTTCAATCATTATCCCAAGCTTTGTCTATCAACTTTCAGAACTCAGTAATACAGGCAAGTTGAAACTGAAAAGTTAAAGTACCAGACTCTACATCCTGATCTTTAGGAAGAGACTTATTCTTTGTTTACTATTTATTTGTAACCAAAATCTAAAATTGGCTTATTGTTTAGTCCATGTATGGAATAAAATTCAAGGAAGCAAAATCCAGCTGTCAAATAATTTAAAAGGAAATCCAGGAGGCGGGGCAAGATGGCAGACTGGTGAGCTGTATGTTTTAGTTACTCCTCCAGGAAAGTAGGTAGAAAGCCAGGAACTGCGTGGACTGGACACCACAGAGCAATCTGACTTTGGGCATTACTTCATACAACACTCATGAAAATGTGGAACTGCTGAGATCAGCGAAATCTGTAAGTTTTTGCTGGCCAGGGGACCCATGCCCCTCCCTGCCAGGCTCAGTCCCGTGGAGAGGAGGGGCTGTCAGCTCCGGGAAGGAGAAGGGAGAACTGCAGTGGCAGCCCTTATTGGAAACTCGTTCTGCTGATCCAAACTCCAACCATAGACAGACGGAGACCAGACACCAGAGAATCTGAGAGCAGCCAGCCCAGCAGAGAGGAGACAGGCATAGAAAAAAAAAACAACACGAAATACTCCAAAATAAAAGCGGAGGATTTTTGGAGTTCTGGTGAACATAAAAAGGGGAAGGGCAGAGCTCAGGCATGAGCTCAGGCCCTGAGTCGCATATGCAAATCCCGAAGAAAAAGCTGATCTCTCTGCCCTGTGGACCTTTCCTTAATGGCCCTGCTTGCTTTGTCTCTTAGCATTTCAATAACCCATTAGATCTCTGAGGAGGGCCCTTCTTTATTTTTTTTTTTTTTTTTTTTTTTGTTAATCCTTTTTTCTTTTTCCACAATGATTACTCTAAGAAGCCCCAATACAGAAAGCTTCAAAGACTTGCAATTGGGCAGGGTCAGTCAAGAGCAGAACTAGGAGAGCTCTGAGAAAAAAACGCAATAATACCAAGTGGCTGAGAAAATTCACTAAACACCAACAACTTCCCAAGAAAAGGGGGGTGTCCGCTCACAGCATCATCCTGGTGGACAGGAAACACTCCTGCCCATCGCCCAGCCCCATAGCCCAGAACTGCCCCAGACAACCCAGTGTGACGGAAGTGCTTCAAATAACAGGCACACACCACAAAACTGGGCGTGGACATTAGCCTTCTCTGCAACCTCAGCTGATTGTCCCAGAGTTGGGAAGGTAGAGCAGTGGGAATTAACAAAGCCCCATTCAGTCATCATTTCAGCAGACTGGGAGCCTCCCTACACAGCCCAGCAGCCCAGAACTGCCCTGGGGGGACGGCACTCACCTGTGACATAGCACAGTCATCCCTCAACAGAGGACCCGGGGTGCACAGCCTGGAAGAGGGGCCCACTTGCAAGTCTCAGGAGCCATACGCCAATACCAAGGACTTGTGGGTCAGTGGCAGACACAAACTGTGGCAGGACTGAACTAAAGGATTAGACTATTGCAGCAGCTTTAAAACTCTAGGATCACCAGGGAGATTTGATTGTTAGAGCCACACCCCCCCCCCCTGACTGCCCAGAAACACGCCCCATATACAGGGCAGGCAACACCAACTACACACGCAAGCTTGGTACACCAATGGACCCCACAAGACTCACTCCCCCACTCACCAAAAAGGCTAAGCAGGGGAGAACTGGCTTGTGGAGAACAGGTGCTCGTGGACGCCACCTTGCTGGTTAGTTAGAGAACGTGTACTCCACGAAGCTGTAGATCTGATAAATTAGAGATAAGGACTTCAATTGGTCTACAAATCCTAAAAGAACCCTATCAAGTTCAGCAAATGCCACGAGGCCAAAAACAACAGAAAATTATAAGCATATGAAAAAAAACCAGACGATATGGATAACCCAAGCCCAATGCACCCAAATCAAATATCAGAAGAGACACAGCACCTAGAGCTAGCTACTCAAAGAACTAAGATGAACAATGAGACCCTAGTACGGGAAAAAGGAAATCAAGAAGACCCTAGAAGAGCATAAGAAGACATTGCAAGGACTAAATAAAAAATGGATGATCTTATGGAAATTAAAGAAACTGTTGACCAAATTAAAAAGATTCTGGACACTCATAGTACAAGACTAGAGGAAGTTGAACAATGAATCAGTGACCTCGAAGATGACAGAAGGGAAAATGAAAGCATAAAAGAAAGAAAGGGGAAAAAAATTGAAAAAATCGAAATGGACCTCAGGGATATGATAGATAATATGAAATGTCCAAATATAAGACTCATTGGAGTCCCAGAAGGGGAAGAAAAGGGTAAAGGTCTAGGAAGAGTATTCAAAGAAATTGTTGGGGGAAACTTCCCAAATCTTCTAAACAACATAAATACACAAATCATAAATGCTCAGCGAACCCCAAATAGAATAAATCCAAATAAACCCGCTCTGAGACATATACTGATCACACTGTCAAACACAGAAGAGAAGGAGCAAGTTCTGAAAGCAGCAAGAGAAAAGCAATTCACCACATACAAAGGAAACAGCATAAGACTAAGTAGTGACTACTCACAGCCACCATGGAGGCGAGAAGGCAGTGGCACGATATATTTAAAAATTCTGAGTGAGAAAAATTTCCAGCCAAGAATACTTTATCCAGCAAAGCTCTCCTTCAAATTTGAGGGAGAGCTTAAATTTTTCACAGACAAACAAATGCTGAGAGAATTTGCTAACAAGAGACCTGCCCTACTGGAGATACTAAAGGGAGCCCTACAGACAGAGAAACAAAGAAAGGACAGAGAGACTTGGAGAAAGGTTCAGTACTAAAGAGATTCGGTATGGGTACAATAAAGGATATTAATAGACAGAGGGGAAAAATATGACAAACATAAACCAAAGGATAAGATGGCTGATTCAAGAAATGCCTTCACAGTTATAACGTTGAATGTAAATGGATTAAACTCCCCAGTTAAAAGATATAGATTCGCAGAATGGATCAAAAAAAATGAACCATCAATATGTTGCATACAAGAGACTCATCTTAGACACAGGGACACAAAGAAACTGAAAGTGAAAGGATGGAAAAAAATATTTCATGCAAGCTACAGCCAAAAGAAAGCAGGTGTAGCAATATTAATCTCAGATAAAATAGACTTCAAATGCAGGGATGTTTTGAGAGACAAAGAAGGCCACTACATACTAATAAAAGAGGAAATTCAGCAAGAAGAAATAACAATCATAAATGTCTATGCACCCAATCAAGGTGCCACAAAATACATGAGAGAAACACTGGCAAAACTAAAGGAAGCAATTGATGTTTCCACAATAATTGTGGGAGTCTTCAACACATCACTTTCTCGTATAGATAGATCAACCAGACAGAAGACCAATAAGGAAATTGAAACCCTAAACAATCTGATAAATGAATTAGATTTAACAGACATATACAGGACATTACATCCCAAATCACCAGGATACACATACTTTTCTAGTGCTCATGGAACTTTCTCCAGAATAGATCATATGCTGGGACATAAAACAAGCCTCAATAAATTTAAAAAGATTGAAATTATTCAAAGCACATTCTCTGACTGTGCCGGTTTGAGTGTACTGTGTCCCCCAAATGCCATTATCTTTGTGGTCTTGTGTGGGGCAGAAGTTTTTGGTGCTGGTTGGATTTGCTTGGAGTGTGCCCCACCCAGCTGTGGGAGATAATTTTGATGAGATGTTCCCATGAAGGTGTGGCCCCACCCATTCGGGGTGGGCCTTGATTGGTGGAGCTATATAAATGAGCTGACTCAAAGAGAGAAAAGAGAGTGCAGCTGGGAGTGATGTTTTGAAGAGAAGCAAGCTTGCTGGAGAGGAACGTCCTGGGAGAAAGCCGTTTTGAGGCCGGAGCTTTGGAGCAGATGCCAGCTGCCTTCCTAGCTAACAGAGGTTTTCCGGAGGCCATTGGCCATCCTCCGGTGAGGGTACCCGATTGCTGAGGTGTTACCTTGGACGTTTTGTGGCGTTAAGACTATAATTGTGTAGTGAAATAAACCCCCGTTTTATAAAAGCCTATCCATCTCTGGTGTTTTGCATTCTGCAGCATTAGCAAACTAGGACACTGACCACAATGGAATACAATTAGAAGTCAATAAACATCAGAGACTTAGAAAATTCACAAATACCTGGAGGTTAAACAACACACTCCTAAACAATCAGTGGGTTAAAGAAGAAATAGCAAGAGAAATTGCTAAATATATAGAGACGAATGAAAATGAGAACACAACATACCAAAACCTATGGGATGCAGCAAAAGCAGTGCTAAGGGGGAAATTTATAGCACTAAACGCATATATTAAAAAGGAAGAAAGAGCCAAAATCAAAGAACTAATGGATCAACTGAAGAAGCTAGAAAATGAACAGCAAACCAATCCTAAACCAAGTAGAAGAAAAGAAATAACAAGGATTAAAGCAGAAATAAATGACATAGAGAACAAAAAAACAATAGAGAGGATAAATATCACCAAAAGTTGGTTCTTTGAGGAGATCAACAAGATTGACAAGCCCCTAGCTAGACTGACAAAATCAAAAAGAGAGAAGACCCATATAAACAAAATAATGAATGAAAAAGGTGACATAACTGCAGATCCTGAAGAAATTAAAAAAATTATAAGAGGATACTATGAACAACTGTATGGCAACAAACTGGATAATGTAGAGGAAATGGACAATTTCCTGGAAACATATGAACAACCTAGACTGACCAGAGAAGAAATAGAAGACCTCAACCAACCCATCACAAGCAAAGAGATCCAATCAGTCATCAAAAATCTTCCCACAAATAAATGCCCAGGGCCAGATGGCTTCACAGGGGAATTCTACCAAACTTTCCAGAAAGAACAGACACCAATCTTACTCAAACTCTTTCAAAACATTGAAGAAAATGGAACACTACCTAACTCATTTTATGAAGCTAACATCAATCTAATACCAAAACCAGGCAAAGATGCTACAAAAAAAGGAAAACTACTGGCCAATCTCCCTAATGAATATAGATGCAAAAATCCTCAACAAAATACTTGCAAATCGAATCCAAAGACACATTAAAAAAATCATACACCATGACCAAGTGGGGTTCATTACAGGCATGCAAGGATGGTTCAACATAAGAAAATCAATCAATGTATTACAACACATTAACAAGTCAAAAGGGAAAAATCAAATGATCATCTCAATAGATGCTGAAAAAGCATTTGACAAAATTCAACATCCCTTTTTGATAAAAACACTTCAAAAGGTAGGAATTGAAGGAAACTTCCTCAACATGATAAAGAGCATATATGAAAAACCCACAGCCAGCATAGTACTCAATGGTGAGAGACTGAAAGCCTTCCCTCTAAGATCAGGAACAAGACAAGGATGCCCGCTGTCACCACTGTTATTCAACATTGTGCTGGAAGTGCTAGCCAGGGCAATCCGGCAAGACAAAGAAATAAAAGGCATCCAAATTCGAAAAGAAGTAAAACTGTCATTGTTTGCAGATGATATGATCTTATATCTAGAAAACCCTGAGAAATCGACGATACAGCTACTAGAGCTAATAAATTTAGCAAAGTAGTGGGATACAAGGTTAATGCACATAAGTCAGTAATGTTTCTATATGCTAGAAATGAACAAACTGAAGAGACACTCAAGAAAAAGATACCATTTTCAATAGCAACTAAAAAAATCAAGTACCTAGGAATAAACTTAACCAAAGATGTGAAAGACCTATACAAAGAAAACTACATAACGCTACTAAAAGAAGTAGAAGGGGACCTTAAAAGATGGAAAAATATTCCATGTTCATGGATAGGAAGGCTAAATGTCATTAAGATGTCAATTCTACCCAAACTCATCTACAGATTCAATGCGATCCCAATCAAAATTCCAACAACCTACTTTGCAGACTTGGAAAAGCTAGTTATCAAATTTATTTGGAAAGGCAAGATGCCTCGAATTGCTAAAGACACTCTAAAAAAGAAAAACGAAGTGGGAGGACTTACACTCCCTGACTTTGAAGCTTATTATAAAGCCACAGTTGCCAAAACAGCATGGTACTGGCACAAAGATAGACATATAGATCAATGGAATTGAATTGAGAATTCAGAGATAGACCCTCAGATCTATGGTCAACTGATCTTTGATAAGGCCCCCAAAGTCACTGAACTGAGTCATAATGGTCTTTTCAACAAATGGGGCTGGGAGAGTTGGATATCCATATCCAAAAGAATGAAAGAGGACCCCTACCTCACCCCCTACACAAAAATTAACTCAAAATGGACCAAAGATCTCAATATAAAAGAAAGTACCATAAAACTCCTAGAAGATAATGTAGGAAAACATCTTCAAGACCTTGTATTAGGCGGCCACTTCCTAGACTTTACACCCAAAGCACAAGCAACAAAAGAGAAAATAGATAAATGGGAACTCCTCAAGCTTAGAAGTTTCTGCACCTCAAAGGAATTTCTCAAAAAGGTAAAGAGGCAGCCAACTCAATGGGAAAAAATTTTTGGAAACCATGTATCTGACAAAAGACTGATATCTTGCATATATAAAGAAATCCTACAACTCAATGACAATAGTACAGTCGGCCCAATTATAAAATGGGCAAAAGATATGAAAAGACAGTTCTCTGAAGAGGAAATACAAATGGCCAAGAAACACATGAAAAAATGTTCAGCTTCACTAGCTATTAGAGAGATGCAAATTAAGACCACAATGAGATACCATCTAACACCGGTTAGAATGGCTGCCATTAAACAAACAGGAAACTACAAATGCTGGAGGGGATGTGGAGAAATTGGAACTCTCATTCATTGTTGGTGGGACTGTATAATGGTTCAGCCACTCTGGAAGTCAGTCTGGCAGTTCCTTAGAAAACTAGATATAGACTTACCACTCGATCCAGCGATTGCACTTCTAGGTATATACCCGGAAGATCGGAAAGCAGTGACATGAACAGATATCTGCACGCCAATGTTCATAGCAGCATTATTCACAATTGCCAAGAGATGGAAACAACCCAAATGTCCTTCAACAGATGAGTGGATAAATAAAATGTGGTATATACACACGATGGAATACTACGCGGCAGTAAGAAGGAACGATCTCGTGAAACATATGACAACATGGATGAACCTTGAAGACATAATGCTAAGCGAAATAAGCCAGGCACAAAAAGAGAAATATTATATGCTACCACTAATGTGAACTTTGAAAAATGTAAAACAAATGGCTTATAATGTAGAATGTAGGGGAACTAGCAATAGAGAGCAATTAAGGAAGGGGGAACAATAATCCAAGAAGAACAGATAAGCTATTTAACATTCTGGGGATGCCCAGGAATGACTATGGTCTGTTAATTTCTGATGGATATAGTAGGAGCAAGTTCACAGAAATGTTGCTATATTAGGTAACTTTCTTGGGGTAAAGTAGGAACATGTTGGAAGTTAAGCAGTTATCTTAGGTTAGTTGTCTTTTTCTTACTCCCTTGTTATGGTCTCTTTGAAATGTTCTTTTATTGTATGTTTGTTTTCTTTTTAACTTTTTTTTTCATACAGTTGATTTAAAAAAGAAGGGAAATTTAAAAAAAAAAAAAAAAAGAAAAACAAGGGAAAAAAATAAAAGATGTAGTGCCCCCTTGAGGAGCCTGTGGAGAATGCAGGGGTATTCACCTACCCCACCTCCATGGTTGCTAACATGACCACAGACATAGGGGACTGGTGGTTTGATGGGTTGAGCCCTCTACCACAGGTTTTACCCTTGGGAAGACAGTTGCTGCAAAGGAGAGGCTAGGCCTCCCTATGGTTGTGCCTAAGAGCCTCCTCCTGAATGCCTCTTTGTTGCTCAGATGTGGCCCTGTCTCTCTAGCTAAGCCAACTTGAAAGGTGAAATCACTGCCCTCCCCCCTACGTGGGATCAGACACCCAGGGGAGTGAATCTCCCTGGCAACGTGGAATATGACTCCTGGGGAGGAATGTAGACCTGACATCGTGGGACGGAGAACACTTCTTGACCAAAAGGGGGATGTGAAAGGAAATGAAATAAGCTTCAGTGGCAGAGAGATTCCAAGAGGAGCCGAGAGGTCACTCTGGTGGGCACTCTTATGCACACTTTAGACAACCCTTTTTAGGTTCTAAAGAATTGGGGTAGCTGGTGGTGGATACCTGAAACTATCAAACTACAACCCAGAACCCATGAATCTCGAAGACAGTTGTATAAAAATGTAGCTTATGAGGGGTGACAGTGGGATTGGGAAAGCCATAAGGACCACACTCCACTTTGTCTAGTTTATGGATGGATGAGTAGAAAAATAGGGGAAGGAAACAAACAGACAAAGGTACCCAGTGTTCTTTTTTACTTCAATTGCTCTTTTTCACTCTAATTATTATTCTGGTTATTTTTGTGTGTGTGCTAATGAAGGTGTCAGGGATTGATTTGGGTGATGAATGTACCACTATGTAATGGTACTGTAAACAATCGAAAGTACGATTTGTTTTGTATGACTGCGTGGTATGTGAATATATCTCAATAAAATGAAGATTAAAAAAAAAAAAAAAGGAAATCCAATTATTAATTAAGAATGTTAAGGGGTATCCAATTTTTAGATTACAGAAATACTTGACTAATTCCCTTTTTCCAAGATCCACTTATTTTGTAAACCACAGCCACTTCAGACCGCAACATCATACAAACCCCTACTCATGCATTTTCTTCTGCTCTTCACAGTTCCCTCACTTCCTGTTCTCCTTATATCAGCTTCATTTGCCCAGCTCACTGCCCCCACTTTCCATGCCATACCTCTGGTCTGCTTTCACATCCCTTGCCCTGAGTTTGCATGAACAAATTTTCAGACACAAGGTTGACGGTGGTTGGGTACTCACAGGTACAAAAAGTCATGTCCCTTTCTCCCATTCTTAAAATGCACAAATTCAGTGCAATTAAGAGACAGAGTCTCTGGGGCACAAATTCAAATCAAGCTGTGTCTTCAAACTCACTCAGTTATTTGTTTCTAGATATGTCGTCACAATAGTATTACTATTTCCATACCCATGACTTTTTTTTCTTTTTTTTTTTTTTTCGCTTTTCCAAGTTCTCTTTTATCCATCATTCAGTAAGCTTTGAAAGAGAAAGGCACACATTTTCTTCTGTTAGAGACTAGGAAACACTTGCATAAAGAGGTCCTATGACATTTAATCAGACTCCAACATTATCATGGAGTCCCTATTTCTGCCCAGTAGGGGAATCCTCGTCAGCTTAATTCTCATGTGGAAGTTACTTTAGTTACTTTTCCTGCCAGGTTAATTATGTTCCACCCACCACCAAAAAAGAAAAAAGAAGAGTCACGTATGGACAGAACAAATGAGCACCAAATCTAATCCTGATGAAAAAGTAACTGCTAATTAAAATTAATTACTGGAAAGAAACAGAGTACTCAGAAATGCCATCAATGTACCTAGAGAAAAATGTAAACAAATATATAACCAAATTCTTCTGAGAATATTTTATAATCAACATAGCAGGACCAAAATGTGTATGACATACCAAAGACAACCATGAATACCAGAGCTACCCGAGAAGAAAGACAAGGGCTAGATTACAGGAGAAGCAAAGTTTGACTAAACTATGTCTGGCTAAAAGTTTTCCACCAATTCCTGATGGGGAAAACATAGAAACTAGAACTTTAGAGTATATTGATTTTATAAATAAGTAGCTCTACAGATAACTAGCATTACTCCATCGTTTTTATTTGGTAGTGTGAGTTCAGCCATTCTAATTAATTCTCCTCTTATTGTCATGAAGCCTAGAACTAATGAATCCCTTAAGTTATGTTTATAGCTATCTAAATCTGATGGATTCCGCCTTACTTTCCATTCTGGTATTTAAAGTGGACAAACCAAAATGCACCACCCTTAAAGAGTTGCAGTTGGAGTTTGCTGCATGTGGACTAGAAAATGAATTAATTTAACAAACATTTAATGAAAGCCCCCTATCTGCCAGTCCTTATAGCATGTGCTGGGAATGTAGACATGAGTCTTTGTAGAGCTCACTGGTTTTGGAGACAGACATGTACCCAGATAATTTATAATACAAAGTTTTAAATGCCATTATTGCATTATAAAGGCCTGTCATGTAGTGGGCAGAGGGTAACAAGTACGGATAGGAAGTTTTTACAAGTCTGAAAAGGAGACAACAGGACCCTGTTTTTTGTTTTGTTTTGTTTTGTTTTTGTTGTGGCTTTGCAATAGCACTTATTACAAGTTTGAATTTTCTTTTTTATTTCTTAGCATAATTGATTGTCATCTATCCCCCACCCTTAGACTTTAAGTTCCATGAGATAGAGGCCTGACCCTCTGCAGTGCCTAGGGCATTGTGTGACACATAGTAGGAGCTAAAGTTGTGTTCATGAAATGAAGAAAGGAAAGAGATGAACTAAAGTTAAGAAAATGTAGAGAAAATAGTGGATACAAAAGAGAGTTCTGACCAGACCTTGTGATGATTGGGTCTGGAAAGTTAGGGAAAATGATGATGACTCAAATATAACATAATACTCATTCCTATAGGACAGATAAAGCATACTGAAGGAAAGCAAGTCTCTGTGGTGCATGTGCATGTTTAAGTATATTTGTGGGAAACAGGGAGGTTCAGTGTAAGAAAGTATAGCTATAGAACAGCACTTGCGCAATATCCATATAAATATATCCAAAAAAAGTGAAGAACATGGGTCTGGAACTAGGAGGATGAGAAATATATATTTCTTAGTCCTCTGGCATTGTGAATTTTTTTTGACATCATAGGTGCAGATGAGAATTAAGGAGAAAATAAAAGTTGAGAATAGAAGTAGATTAAGTTTGGATCTTTCTAGGAAAAGCTTATCATTTATGGATGAGATAGAGGAGCTATCAAAAAAGAACAGAAGGAGGAGGAAGAAAAGTGGGAGAAAATGATGCTCAAAAATAAAGTGAAGAAGAATTTTCAAGAGTTTAGGGGTTGTTTTATCACATCTTACAGCTGGGTTCTGAAGGATTGGGAATGAAAATATCCCCACTGATTGGATCATGCACTTAGAGAACGTCTGAGTCAGAAACCAGTTAGTGATGTCTGAGCAGTGAAGAGATTTGAGCAAAGAAATACCATGTTTCTAAATCAGAGTTGTAGGAATTCTAAATGCATCTCTAACAAAGCACAGGCCAGTCCAACAAAGAGTCTAAGGACATTCAAGAAACATTTAGTTATTACATGGTGTCTAATCTGAGATCCTTCAAGGTTTAGGAACAATTCCAAAATGTCCAAGAAAATTCCTCATTAATTTAAATTCAGTGTGTGAAAATGACTCTTAATCTGATTGGAAATATATATATACATACAAACTTGTTCATGTCTTAATAGGAAATTTTATTTCTTAACCCCTATAATCTGATTTATTTGCTAAGTCATTGAAAGATGAAGTCTTTGAACAAACAAGGCATTGGAGAGAGAGAATAAAATAGTTCCTTGGTTGTAAAAGAGATTGCAAATTTTGTTTCTTTTTTTTTAATCTTTGTTAGAGAAGCTATGGGTTTACAGAACAATCATGCATAAAATATAGGATTGCCAATCACTACCCCACCACCAACACCTTACACTGGTGTGGAACATTTGTTACAATTAAAGATAGCACATTTTTATAATTGTACTATTAATTGAAGTCCATGGTTTAATCTAGGGTTAACTGTTTGGGTAGGTTAGTTCCATGGAATTTTTTTAATTGTTATTCTGTAACTATATATACAATCTAACATTTTCCCTTTTAATCATATTCAGATATATTTCAGTGCTTTTAATTGCTTTCACAATGTTGTGCTACCATCACTACTATCCAGTCCCAAAATATTTCTATCATTCAAAAGAGGATGCTTATACATTTTAAGTCTTAACTTCCTACTCCCTATTCCAACCTCGTCCCCTGGTGTATTAGTTAGGGTTCTCTAGGGAAACAGAACCAACAAGAGATATCTGTTAAATATAAGATTTTATAAAAGTGTTTCACACAACTGTGGGGATGAACGAGTCCAAATTCCGTAAGGCAGGATGCATGAGTTCAAATTCAATAGGGCAGGCAGCAAACTGGCAACTCTGATGAAGGTGTTCAATGAACTCCTCAGGAGAGGCTGGCTAGCCAAAGAAGAAGTGAAGGTCCTCTCTCTTTCTCTCTTAAAAGTCTTCAACTGATTTGGATTAAATCCAGCTGATTGAATACTCTCATTGCGGAAGACATGCCCTTCATTGACGTAATCAGTTACAGGTGCAGACAATCGACTGATGATTTAATAAACCAGCCTTCTGGTTTATTAACCAGCCACAAATGTCATTGCAGTAATGGTTAGGCCACTGCTTGCTTGACCAGACATCTGGACACCATCATCTGGCCAAGTTAATACATGAACCTAACCATCACACCTGGTTACCTATGTTCTACTTTCTGACTCTGAGTTTGCTTATTCTAATTGTTTCAAATCAGTAAGATCATACAAATTTGTCCATTTGTGTCTGACTTATTTTACTCAGCATGATGTCTTCAGGGTTCATCCATGTTGTCCCATATATCAGAACTTCATTCCATTTTACAGCTGAATATTATTCCATTGTATGTATACTGCATACAACATTTTATTTATTCATTGTTTGATGGACCCTTGGGTTGCTTCCATCTTTTGGCAATTGTGAATAGTGCCACTATGAACATGGATAGGCAAATATCTGTTCAAGTCCCTTTCAATTCTTTAGGGTATATACCTAGTAGTGGGTTTGCTAGGTCACATAGTAGCTCTATACTTAGCTTTCTGAGGAAACACCAAACTGTCTTCCATAGCAGCTGCACCATTTTACATTCCCCCAGTATTTCTCCACATTGTCTTCAATGCTTGTAATTTTCCATTTTTTAATAGCAACCATTTTAATGGGTGTGAAATGGTATTTCATTGTGGTTTTGACTTCCATTTCCCAGATAGCTAATGATGTTGACCATCTTTTCATGTGCTTTCTGGTCATTTGTTTATCTTCTTTGGTGAAATATCTGTTCAAGTCTTTTGTCCATTTTTTTTTTAATTGGACTGTTTGTCTTTTTATTATTAACTTGAAGCATTTCTTCATATATTCTGGATATTAAACCTTAATCAGATATGTGGTTTCCAAATATTTCCTCCCAATTTGTAGGCTGTCTTTTTATTTTCATGATAAATTCCTTTTAGGCAAAAAAGTTTTTAACTTTGATATGATTCTTTGATCTATTTTTTTCTTTTATTGCTTGTGCTTTGGTTGTAAAGTCTAAGAAACCATTGCCTTACACAAGGTCCTCAAGATCCTTCCCTACATTTTATTCTGGGAGTTTGATATTTTTGGCTCTTATATTTAGATCTTTGATCCATTTTAGTTGATTTTTGTATAAGGTGTGAGGTAGGGGTCCCCCTTCATTCTTTTGCAAATGGAGATCCAGTTTTCCAAGCACCATTTGTGAAGAAACTATTCTTTCCCAGTTAAGGGGTATTTGCCCCCTTGTCAAAAATCAGATGGCCATAAACATGAAGGTTGTTTTCTAGACCATCAATTCAATTTTATTGCTCTATATGTCTGTCCTAGTGCCAGTACCATGCTGTTTTGATTATTGTGGCTTTGTAATAAGTTTTCAGATCAAAAGTGTGAATCCTCCAACTTCATTTTTCTTTTTCAAGATGGCATTGGCTATTCAGGAGTCCTTACCCTTCCCTATAAATTTGATGATAGAGATTGCAACAGTTTCGACTGGCTTCAGAACATATCATTTATTACCACTAAAGTTTCCAATAATAATAGTAGGCAATATGCTACATGAAGGCAACAACTTTGTCTGTTTATTCCACCACTATATTCCAATCATTTAACATAGAACCTGACTCCAAATAGGTAGAAAATAAATATATGGTGGATATTCACAGTGTTTAACTCAGCTACAAAGTTCATTCACATGCACTTTCTCAGTGGGCATAAATATATCTAAATTCTTTTGTTTTTCAAAGAGTGCAACTTGATATGTACTATGTTAAAATTAATGTGTGTCCAGGCATATCTACTAAAACATAAGAAAATATAAATGAGTATTTGTAGGAATTTTATTGGTATCACATTCAAGATGAAGTTCGCTAAAGCAGAACAATGTGAATCTAATTCAATTTTTAAACTTCAGATTTCAATAAACAACACTAAATGTTACTGCAACAATATCATTCTCAGCACAGTATGACTTCTTAAACTTTGCAGAGAAAGATAACCAAATTTGGGGGCAAAGCAGGTTTGTTTTTATTTTAAGCTTCATAGAAAATCATTCAGTACACTTGAAGTGAAGTTAGCCATTTCAATTGCCAGCTTTTTTCTTCAGCTTCAAACTTAAAGACCTTTAACTTCCAACAACTTTGATCAATGGAAGTAATTTCTATGAAGATTAATTGCACAGAAAGATGATCTAAATATGAATATGAAACAATGATAAATACAGCTTTAAATTTGGTAAAGATGTTCAAATATCATTCTGTATTCCTCTGAAGTGTCTTCAAAATGATAGGTTAGGAAACTGTCCATTTTCATTTATACTTGAGAACAGGGATAAAAACCATGGATAAGGGACAAAATCACCATGGTAGTCTTTATTATTTCATTACCTCAACATAAATAGGTAAAAATGCACCAGGACAGTGAGAATTATTCATAAAAGAGGATATCTTACAATTTAACACTCAAATGGATACTGGAAGTTATTAAAAACTTTTTAACACTTTCTTTTTTAAATAAACTGATATGACTACCCCCATTGAAAACAAAACCAAGGCATTATTCAGTATGGGGAAAATATATTATAAATTAGGCAAATTTATTTATCCTTTTATTAAACTTCCTTTAAATTGAGAAATATGGATAATCCCCCCTTATCTATACTTTCACACAATCTCATACCTGGTCTTGTCTATGGCATAAACTAGTATTACAGCATTTTCATGAATGGATGCATTAATAATAATGTGGTCATTTATATTCAGGCTCCAGCAAACCTCACCTTGAGGGACCCTTTTGTCTCATTGAGTTAATTCATTGTTAGTCTAACTAACAGGATTTCAGTTTCTCAATATCAGTGTCCTGTTTAGTTCTAATTTGTAACATCATAACCTTTGCTTAACCTCTCATTCAGGGAAGTCTTACCGTTCCTCTTCTTGACTGAAATATTGCATAAATATTTAAATGTTAATTCAGAGGGAGGAAGAATGATGTCAAAATGTCCCTTAGAGCTAAGATTTCAGTGGATTTGGAATAGTAGCATTATGATAGGACCTAAAAATCCAAAAGATGTCGATTTTCTCCCTCAGGCTTAAATACTATTTGTTCATGAAAGATTTTAAAAATACCTCCAAGGTCTGAGGCTATTCCCCCTATGGTCCTTTTTTTTTTTAAAGACAACCAGGAACTTGTCAAACATTTCAGAAAACTGCAAATAATTATGGAGATGCCAGTCAAGAAAGATGCATTTCCTTACTTCTCAAATGTGGCTTTGATAAGTCAAAAATGTTTCAAGCTGCTTATCTTGTACATTACGCCCACAAAATCCCTGAACTAATCACACCTTATGAAACCATGTTGTCAAAATAAAAAAAAAAAATTATAAATGTATATAAACTTGAGATTCGATTAATTTCAGCAGTCATTCAAAGTAGTAATTTAAATACTGAATTTGAGATAAATGCTTCCATTATTAGGTAGGTATCTTATTTGAAAAGAGCACTATGAGAATTCTTGACATGCCAAGAGATCAAATTTAAAAGTACTATATATGAGAGTTTTAGATTTGGTAAGAAATTATACTCAAAAATAAATTGACATTCCACATGAAAATTTATTCCAATAAAAATAACATTGAACTCACCAATTTTCATCTTTTAGTCTAACATTTCATAGATTAAGAGTCTTTGGGTTAGAAATAAATAGAGGTTATTATTGTTCCCCCTTCAATTTTGAAGAATTGTTTTTTTTCAGGTTTCCTAGAGGGTTCCATATTCTTGGTGAACTAAGCATGATTTGTTGGCCTTGAGAATTTGTGGCCGCTGTACTGTATGTTCACCCTATAATCCATGGTGGCTGGCCCTGACTAGCATCCATGTGTCACATATTATTTGAATAACAAACTGTGTCACTTTCCAACCACAGTAAAACATGACAACAATGAACAACAAAGGTGCCATAAGAGTTCAATCTAAAGTGACAGCATAAATCCTACACACAGGTCAAAGCCCATCTTCCCAAATATCTATTGTTGCTTATATTTCTTGTTGAATAACTTCTGCATGTCCAAAATTTGTTGCCACTTAGCTTTTTAAGCTAGCACTTTGTAGAGACCATCTCAGGCCTGTTGCCATTCAAATAGTGGGAAAGATTTTAACTTGGCTGTTCATATGGGATTAAATTCTAACTTGGCTGTTCATATGGGATTAAATTCTCCAATTTTCTCTCTATGCCCAGAGAATTCCATGCACTATTCTCAACATGACACAATGTTCTTCTAGTGCAATATCTTGGACTGTAAGGTTATAGAGTTGAAAGACATCCCTAAAGAATTGACAAAAGGATTTGTACAACCTAAGAGGAATACAAAAAGTTTGTACAATAAATTCAAAGACCATATGCTTAGGAAAATTTCTTAATTCTGGGAGAAGGATTTATCGGAGAGGTTCAGATGACATAATCAAGTGATATGATAGTCTCAAATGGTACAGGATTGTGGCAAAGGATCAAGAAGTTACCCTGAGGATTTAGTAAGGATGCAAAAGGAACTTTATAGGTTAAAGGGAAATTAGCCCAGAGTAGCTGATTAATACTCTCACAACCAGGTGGCTTTTTTAAAACTAGAATTAAACAATATGACCAACAAAACATAATCATCTAAGATAACTACTGGGAGTTACAGTACAGGAACATATGTGAGAAAAACAAATGGCATGTCATTAACACAATATTGCCTATGTGCCAGGCATAGGACCTATTTCATAAGTGAAGGAACTGAGGTTCAGAAAAATAAAGTGACATGTTTAGGAACATAAAGCTACTAACAGAGCTTAGTCAACCCCAGCTATTTTTTTAATGCAATTTTATTGAGATATATTCACACACCGTACAATCCATCCAAAGAATACAATTACTGGCTCAGTGTATCATCACACAGCTGTGCATTACATTTTTGCTCGAAGAATGAAACTTTATCTTTAGCCTTACAAAAAGATATCAGTATTATTAGGACAAAAACATTGTCCCTTTTGTTCATTGCTGAATTCCTTCCCTATCATCCTCACACCCCAGTGGAAGAATCTGGTATTTCATAGCATCTTTTTATTTTTTTCATGCATATCTTTATTTTATTACTCATCTAACCATACACTGGATAAAGGGGGTGTCAGTCACAAGGTTTTTACAATCACACGGTCACAAGATAAAAACTATATAGCTTCACAATCATTATCAGAGATCAACACTACTGAATGCCAGCTATTTTGACAGTAAGTCCGCTGTTATTCCTGCCAGATCACTATACTCATCGAATTCCAAGAACTTCAAAATTTCCAGAAATATTTTGGGGACCACCATAGGATTATTAATGCTTTATTTTTCCAAGCACATTAAAACAAACAAAAAATAAATCTATCAGTTCGCTAAACAGAGGACATTTTTTTCTCTTTAAATTGAATAAACTTATCTTTGTAACACGATTCACTATTTCCTTTTATTTTTTCTAAAACTAATGAAAAATCTACCTTGGAATGGAATGGTCCATAGATCCCCATTTAGGAACCCTCTCTCTGCCACAGTTGCCTCCCAGCAGCAGTTCAGGAACTAGACTAGAATTTTATTGCAGTTGGATTACCTGAAGGCAAATTTTTGAACACTGCCCAGAAGACATATTTTATTTCTTTGATCTTAAGATATATTTAACATTTACATTTTTAATGGAGATATAACCAAAGTTTTAACATTCACTTTCTCCACAAAATCTGTGTTTAAGTCAGCAATGCATCTTGCTATTAATAATGTCATAGTATTGTACAAATCCTATGAGTTTTGAATGAACTGATGTAAGTTCAGGAAAAAAATATAAAATATGTTTCACAATTCCTGATTCCCAATATTCAGTAACAAGAAAAGAGCAGGTACTCAGTAACTGTCTATTATATGAAAGTTAAATAAAGAGCCAGATATCTATGCTTCTCAAGATATCTTTGAAGCTAATTTCATAACCAACATCCTCCAAAACTGAAGGGTTACAAAAAGCAGTTTGGACCTGAGTTCTTAATTTTTTTTTTTTTTTTTTTTTTTTTTGCTTATAAATACCTCTCTTATTTAGGAGTTTTGGGAAATGATGAGTCTGGTTAATCAAATATTCTGGTTAATAGAATATTACCCTACTTAATTCCATGCATATATCACTGGTTACAGGAAATTAAACCATACTGAAATACACTTAGCACAGAAATTAGACTGAAGTAAAGTATTTTTTTTTCATGACTCAAGATGCACTTCAAAGCCTCAAATTTATCATTATGAAAAATCAAGCTATAGTGTATGAACAGGCCAGATAGTATAACTCTTTGCTTAACAAATCATCAAATAAAATATATTTTTCACACTTCATGCTCTCTAATAAATTAATATAAAGATAGCATTTTAATTATGAAAATAGTGTGATCTCAGAAATAGAAAAAAGAAATAAATTGTCTGTAACTCAACAACAGCCAAAGCAACTATTATCATTTGATTATATTTTCTTCCAATCTTGTTTTCTTCTCTACATGTTTTACAGAGACATAATAATAGATTATAAATATTTATATTTTTCACTAAATATTGCATCATAAGTATTTTCCCTGTGTGGTGGCAAAAATCTTGAGAATTACAACTTTCAATGACTAAATAATATTCCCTCAGGTTAATTTATCATAATGTAGTCAACCTTTTCTCAATTGTTGGCCATTTTATTTGCTTTCAATTTTTCACAAATAAGTTGTGCAAAGAAATGTTAAGGTGAGCCTCTTACCTTGCTATATATTTCTTCAAAGCCCTTAGCACCCTCTGAAAAGATTTATTTGGTTAATGGATTATTTTTGTCTTTCCTATTAGAATATAGGCCCCAGGACGGCAGGAACTGCGTATTTTGTTCATCACTCAATCCTCAGAATGTAGCACAGCATCCGACACATCATGTGAGCTCCATAGATATTTGTTGGAGAAATGAATGCCTAAATGGTTGTACATATTTTTATTTGTTTAAAAATAGTTTAGTTCCCAAAAATGAGACTTTGAACCTTGCCATTTTTTGCCTCTAGTTGCATGAGCTTGATCAAGTTGCAAAGACTAGATGGTAAAGTAGAAAGCCAGAAAGCTCAAACTTGGAAGTGAAAGGTGTGATGAGAACGAGACAGTAAAAGAATGACCAAATGGGACACAGATATTGAAAAACAGTTGAAAAGCCTAGGGTAAGTCATAGTGAACAAAATGTAAGGGAGTTATGGGAAGCAAATAATGGGAATTATCAGGGAATATGGGGTTTTTAGGGGACAGTTTCTGAGAAGAATTGAAAAGCCCAGAAAATAAATATGGGGAGCCAGGATCAAGCATAGAAAATTATCAGCATCTTAGCTCAATGAATCCCAAAACCAAACAGATTATTAGAAATCCCTGGATGCCTTTTTTTTTTTTTTTCCTTTTTAATAAAAATTTTCCAGCTTCAGCCCTGGAAATTCTAACTCAGCATGTCTGGGTTTTGACCTGGTAATTTGTATCTTGAAAAATTTCTCCTGGTTCTAAATTAAACTCAATTATCATTTGTTGTAGAACACATAGAGTACATATAAAATGAAAAACGATGTTAATATTTCTATGGTTTGGTAAGATTATACCTGGATTGTATGAATTTTTAGAAATTATGGGGAAATTCTCAAAAAAAAAAAGATTGCTCCTACATCTAATTGTCTGGAAAATCCCTAGATCTTTTATTCAAACTATATTATATCAAGTGTGAGTAACCAAATAAAGGAAAACTTCCATAGAACAATTTCAGTTAGTCCCTTCTGAAGCATATGTTTTCTGAGCTCTAAGTTGAACACAATCAAGTGTATTTTACTCAATTGACAGAAGAGCTATGGTGGTTATTATGCCCCATCATCAAATTGTTATAGACTTTTCCTTTTATAGTTCACCTCCTATTAAAGTCAATGGAACTCATACCAATAAGGCCTTCTGAAAAATCTGAAAACATGATCACAAAGTTCTTGGTAGTCAAACTTCCCACGTTTGTGTCATTTTCATGTTATTGTTTCTTTGAATTCAAATCAAGTAAATCACCTGCTATGAAAAATGATTTCTTGACCAGTTCAAAATTGTTTTTGGTCATAGATTGCTTTTTTATTTATCTTCTCTAAAATATCTTTTGGCAATGTTAGCAGTTAGAACTGAAATCTCCCAGAAAGGCTGCTTCTCCCAAGATTTACAACCCTGTTTTGAAGATCTAAATATTTGGCTCTGCCCTGAGTAAACAAATCTCCAACCTCTTATCACTTATAAGGTGATAACAATTTTTGAAAATGGGAATCAAGCCTACATAAGAATTGTTTGGAGATGATTTCAGGGTATATGCTGGGAATTAATACTGAAGTCTTAGCCATATTTTAGGGGATATATGAATCCCAGGCTTTCGACTATTCTTAGCCATTGTCAGTCTCAGATTTTGAGCTGTCTCTTTCTTAAAGCCTTTAGGTAACTTTAACTAGGTGAGTAAAAAGCATAATTAGTGCTACAGAGAACAAGCAATAGAAGAATTTTTAAAGAGATTTTTCCCTCAAAAATGAAATTTGTTTTCTATTCCTGTTTTCATTTCTTACTGGCAGAGTGCCATTAAACAGGTCACTTTGTCTCTGGTTCTCAGTTGCCTCATATATAAAATGGGGGTAACGTCATCTGCCCTGCTAGCTCATGTCATTATAATAAAAATTAAATGAGACAACATGGGTGAAAGCAAAATAAAAATGTAAAGAGCTATACAAATATAAGGAACTGTTACTGTTATGTTCTATGAATGTTTGCTGTTTTATAGGGTTTTTTAATATATTTTCACACTAGGTTTGCTAAGGGAGAGTTTCTATGAGATTCCAAAATTTATCAAGACTGTTAATGAAGGGCTTTCCATTAAACATGTATAGTTCATTAAGTTATTCCACATGGCATCCAAATCATTAGTATCTTAAATGTAGCAAGGAAGATTGTGAAATAGTGGTGAAAGGCATAAATCTACCACATACAGATTTCCATGGAGTAAATATTCTGCTAACTCTTGCTGTGACTACAAAACATTTCTATATATTTCCTCTTCTACCCAGATTTCCCATTTAGTTCTGAAATCTTCAAGAGTCTCCTTCAACCATAGTTTGATTTTTTTTTTCTTTTTTTTACTGAAACACATGGTGCAAACTGACTGTTAAGCTTCCACATCTAGTCCATTTAGCACAGAGCGCTGAATCACTGTCTTGGCAATAATGAATTCACTTTCCAGATTAAATCAAACTAATTATGTGCTGGTTATTTGACTGTGAAGTGGTATGACACCACTTTTAATTTGTTTATGCCATATTACTCATTGGTTAAGAGAAGCTCCACACATGCGCTGTTCAGTCGAGAAGTCATTGTGATTACACACACATTAACATACTCATGATTCAAAGATGCTGCAGCTTATGGTTTTATTCCCTCCTGTGAATGAGGTTTCTCTTGAGATCCTCATGATGGAGATGGCTCTTGGCTGCATAATTCAAACATTTCCATGTGCAAGCTTGTGGCAGTCTGCATGCTATAAACTTAAGTTAAACTTTATCAATAGTTTTCATCTAAAGATAGAAGAGAAAGAAGGAAAGGGTGCATTTATCATAAATAATATATGACAGGAACATCTGTTCATAATAAGCTAGTCAAAATTAGTTTAAGTTTTTCAGGCACAAGGAGAATATAAATAGTTCAACAGGCAAGGTATCCAGGCTGATGAAGAGAGAGTTGAAAGAATAGCACCGTGATCTTTTGTTTTTTGTTTTTTGTTTTTTTTTTTTCATTATTATCTGCCATCCCTTCCTCTCTTACATCCTGGGTTCAGACTGTCACAATGACAGCTCATGTGTCTCTCTCCACTCCCGAGGCTGGTGACTAAACCCAGAAACAAGAATTGGCATGAGGATTTTTCTCAATATATTTCTTTCATTTTTGCTTCTCATTCTGACTTTATTCCTCTTTCTATTCTAATTCTATAATCTTCTTTAACTTTACCAAAGGATATTTCCTATCAACCCATAATTTTAAATAAAAAGGCAAGGCTGTCCTATCAGGAAGTGACAGGTTCTCATAACTTAAGTGAACAGCTTTAGCCAAGCAAACTTGCTTGTTTCCTTCCACTCTTAATATCACTCCTTTCTTTCATGATTTCTACTTTAAGATGACTTGAAATCAAAATAGACTTTCAGATTGGCCCCATGAGGGCTCAAACCTTGGCAAAACCACTTAGTAAGGGTCCACGGGGTTGGATAAATTACTTAAATATCTGAATCTCTTTTAGTCATCTGTAAAAGGATAAATAATATCCATCTCATAAGATGGGAACAAAAATTACAATGTATGTTGAAAAATTAACAGTATATAACACATAATATGTACTTTATAAGTTGTCGTTGTTGTCATTGAATTTGAAGTTAATTCTCTCTCCTCTTTCACTTATCAAGGTACACCATTTCTCTGCAAGTAAGAATTCTAAAATATTCTTTTTAGCTGAACTTGCATCACACTATCATTTTGAAACTCCTCATGTTTATCAGTCAGTTTCTTCCACATAACAAACCAGCATAAACATAGATACTTAAAACAATGATGAATAATTATTTCTCAGTAGTTCCCATAATTCTATGGACTGGCCAGACCAATCTTCTGGTCTAACCTGGATGGTATAGGATGGTCTCACTAACATGTTTGGGTCCTGAGCTGGGATGATTCTGATGGCTTTATTAAGACAGCCAGGGCCTTCCCATTTGTTTTCATCCTCAATAGGCCAGCCAGTGCTTCATATGGATGGAGAAAGAGTCCCAACAGCAAAACAGAAGATGCCCAATACTTATATCACATTAGCGTTGCATCTTCAAGCTCAGGGAAAATAATCAAAAGAATACAATCTTTGAAGCCTGACAAACCTGAACAAAAATTCAGTTTCCACTACTTATTTACTAAATGATGTTGAGCAAGCTATTCACTGCCTATATGAATCAGGGTTAATGACAGAATTAATTGAGATAACATATATAATTTGATCAATTCATCACCTGTCAAGTGATAGAAAGTTAGTTTCTTTCCACTACCACCTGCCTTTTGAGCTTGTTTTGTTATTACCGTGAACACAATTTCACCACCCCTCCATCCCTTCACATACAAAACCTAAGATACCACAATGTTCCTTACCTGGAATTAAATATTGATATAGTTAATTATTATTAAGTTAAAATATGTATCTAGGACCATGAAATGCACTTTTTCATAGTTAGAACAGGAAATAATAGCTATCAGAACTACTCCTAATTAGTTAAAATTAAATTTTTTTCTAATTATTAGCTACTGAAAGGTAGGGCTTCCACTGGTAAAAATTAAAGGATTAGGAACACAATTAAATGAGTCTAGTTTCTCTAGTGCCTTAAAATAAACAGATTTTTTAGAACAAGAAAAACAGGAAGACTATGACCAAAATATATATATATGAGAAATGTTTTATTTATTAGTATAACTTAAAGATACCTGCAAATCCATATCTCTTAGAACTTGCAAAGGGATATATTTAAGTAATATAGAAAGTGATTATAGATAATATAAACAAATGTACAAATGGATATGACAGATAAAAATTAAAAAATAGTTTAATTACAGAGTCCTAAATGTGTATAAACTATTTATCAACAATAATGCAAAAATCCATGTGTTGACCTACTTTGTGTCTAAAACCAGGGTGAATCCTTTAAGAGATCATAGTTTTCTGGTCTCTAAGAGGAAGGAAATCTGTCTCCTCACTTTCCAAACCAGAGAAACCTCTCTTCCCCTCCCATCCCCCATTCCCCTGTCCAACTTCTCATACTCAGAGAAGGAAAAGTTCATCTAATTGGACAGATCCAGGACACTGTTTCCCCACATGTCTACAGAGAGTGGGACTGATCAACAAAGCCAAGACCCCTTCAGGATCATGCCATCTTGTCTTGTTTCTGCTTCTCACATGAAGGTTTGGTTTCTTAGGAGTTCTTGTTGATTTGTATTCAGTAACTGAGAGAAGATGAGATCATGTCTTAGATGGTAAGGAGAGGCCTTCTTAGGCCCTGAGGTTGAGGCCCAGAGCACTCAGCTCTGGAGATCATACTGCTGCTCAGAGACACATAAAACAGTCTGTGCTCTCTCATTTCTCACTGTTCTTTGCATACATGGATTCTTTAAGAACTTCATAAAAGGAAGAGTGATTCACATGGCCAGATTCGGGCATTCTCTGTTTCCTGACTGTAAAACTGGGTGCCACCAAAATCCTTCTTGAATTTATCAATATATAGACAAGATTTTGACACTTTACCAATAAAAAACAGTGATTAATTAAAATATTATCATAATTTCTAACTGGTGAACACTATTTTAACTTGTTCTGGAACTCCACCATACCCCATACCAAATAAGAAGGGACAGCAAGTAGATGAGAACCAAGAGCACATCCAGGTTAAGGACACCTGCTCTACTGGTTCTATTTGAATGTTCTTGTGAAGGAAAAAAGCACTGCTAGAGATTGAATCCTATCCCCTAGAAAGAATGTTCAAATCTTATTCTGCATTTCTGAGGGAGTGAACTTACTTATACATAGGAACTTTTTGAATGATCTTATTAGTTAAGGTGTGGTCAAATTGAATCAGGGTAGGTCTTAATCTGTATGACTGGAGGCTTTAATAAAGAGAGAAACATCGAATCCACTCTATCAGAAAAGCCACAGGAATAAATAGAAGGCAGAAGTCTGAAGAAGCCAGAGAGGAGAGAGAGGTAATGAAGTGGCAGAGGACTGCCCTTAACAGAACCCAGGAGAAAACATGGCCTTGCCAACATCTTGATTTTGGACTTGAAATCTTCAAAACTGTGAGACAATAAGTGCTTGTAGTTTAAGCCAACCTACTGGGTGGTATTTGTCATATTAGTTCTGGGAAACTGGGACAGGTGCTTATGATGAAGTTTTACATTGTCATCATGAAAATCTGGAATGAAGTTGAATCCCAGATTTTCATAAATCCTTAAATGCAAATTGTTTAGCAAGAAGACTACATTTACCGTGGACAATGCAGAACAGAAACTAGCATGCATGGAGAATTGACTGTGAGCCAGGTACTGCTCTAAGACTTACCTGTATTGTCATTTATTCCTCACAAGTCCATGTGGTTTACTTAGAAGAGGTGTGTGATTAACTCATGGTTGCACAAACACTATGTGGTGAAACCAAGATTCAAACAGATGATCGCCAGTGTTCAAAGCAGCATTATTTACCAGCAGCAAAAGATGGAAACAACCAATGTCCATTAACAGATGAGTGCATAAACAAAAGGTGGTATACATATACAATGGAATATTCAGCCTTAAAAAGGAATGCAGTTCTGATACATGATTCAATGTGGATTAACCAATTGTGCTAAATGAAATGAGCCAAAAGGACAAATATTATAGGATTCCACTCACACGAAACGTCTACAATAAGACAGAAAGTAGATTAGAAATTACCAGGGTCTGAGAGAAGGGAAGTCTCTGGAGTTGTTGTTTCAAGAATACAGAGCTTCTGTTTGGATGATGAAAAAGTTTTGGTAATAGTTGGATGTGAGAGCACCGTATTGTGAATATAATCAATGCCACTGAAATGTACTCCAGAAAAAAACAAAGGTTCAAATGGCAAATTTTATGCAATATATATATATTACCAAAATAAAAAAGAGCATGTGATCTAATTCCAGAGTCTGTGCTCCTAACTGCTCCCCATAGCTGCCTCAAGTACACACTTCTTCCAATGGATACTTTTATTCAAACTTTGAATATGCAGAACCTACTAGGTACACAGCAATCTGATGGATGCTGCATTGAATACAAAGATACATGTCACATCATCTATCCTCAAAGAGTTGACAAATCTGTAATGAACCAAAGCATCACAAATATCTGACATCACAAATGTATTTAAATATGTGGGTGTTATGTGAGTAATGGTAATTAAGTGGCATAAGGTATAAAAGAGGAAAAGCTATTGCACGACAGGATGATCTCTAAATTCTCTTCAAGGATTTCCCTCAATGTGCTAAAGCAAATTTAGATCACAAGTTAGATTTTAGTACTATAGAAAAATTATTGACATGACTTTCTCTGTTCCACAGCTGTGGAAGAATTGTCAGGAACATGCTTTGCCCTGATTGAAGTTAAAAACCAGCTAGTTCATCCAAATTGAAAGTTTTCTACGTATGAGGGCCACATGTGTTTGGAAGTGTTTATAAATCAAATGTAAATAAATGCAAAAGATCAAACTCTTCACTAGCTACTTGGCTTTGATAAATTGTCATTGATTACGTCTGTTCTCTATAAATAGATTAAGCACAATGGCTTCAATTCAGAGCATAATTATTCCAAATCTACTGTGTACAAGGCATGGTAGTACGTCTGCATGCAAGGCAGTAGAGCACATAAAGGTGGAATAGATCAATTTCAACTCAAGGGGATATTATATACTAGTCTAAAGGGCTGGTAACTAAATAAAGCCATTTTAAACATAACCAATAAAAGGCCAGCAAAAAAAAAATCTAAACTTCAAATGGCAAGAACACCATCTGTCTGTGTTCCTTTAATCTGAACTGCAAACTTTACTAATTGGTATCCATGAGGTCATATTCTCAGTGCTTTTTGCCCTCTAGAAAGAAAAGTAGAATGTGAACTTTAATAAGTATTATTCTGAATTTCTGAATTTCTGAACCATCTTGCGCATACTACAGGATTGGCAAATACCACCCTATTATTAACCTCTTGCATTGTTGTGGAACACTTGTTACAATTGATGAAAGCACATATTTATAATTGTATTATCAACTATAGTCCATGGTTTAACTTAGGGTTCACTATTTGCATAGTATAGTTCCATAGATTTTTTTTTTAAGTTTTATTCTGTTACCATATATACAACCTAACATTTCCCCTTTTAACTACATTTAGATATATATTTCAGTCCTGTTAATTATCTTTACAATGTTGTGCTATTATCCTTACCATCCATTACCAAAAGATTCCCATAGTTTCAAATAGGAATTTCATAAATTTTAAGACTTAACCTCTTATTCCATATCCCTACCATGGCCCCTGGTAACCTATATTTCAGATTCTTACTTTATGACTTTGTTTATTCTAATTATTTCATATAGTGAAATCATACAATATTTCTCCTTGTGTGTCTGCCTTTGTTCACTAAGTCCTTTTTTACGTCTGAATAGTATACCATTGTATGTATGTACTATATTTTGTTTATCCATTTATCAATTGATGGACAGTTGGGTTGCTTCCATATTTTGGCAGTTGTGAACAATATTGCTTTAAGGATTGGTGTGCAAATATCTTTTCAAGTCCCTGCTTTCAATTCTTTTGGGTATATACCTAGTAGTGGGATTGCTGGGTCATATGGTGGTTCTATATTTAGCTTTCTGATGAAATGCCAAACGGTCTTCCACAAAGGCTGCACCATATTTCCACCAGCAATGAACGAGTATTCCCATTTCTCCATATCCTCTCCAACACTTGCAATTTTCCATTTTTTTTTAATAGGAGTCATTCTAATGGTTGTGAAATGGTCAGTCACTGTAATTTTGATTTTCATTTCCCTGATGGCTAATGATGTTAACCTTCTTTCCATGTGTTTTATGGCCATGTGTTCTGGTTTGCTAATGCTGCCATTATGCAAAACACCAGAAATGGATTGGCTTTTATAAAGGGGGTTTATTTGGTTACAAAGTTACAGTCCTAAGGTCATAGAATTATACAAACTAAGGCATCAACAATAGGGTACCTTCACTGAAGAATGGCCAATGGCGTCCAGGACACCTCTGTTGGCTGGGAAGGCATGTGGCTGGTGTCTTCTTCCTTTGTTTCCAGGTTTGTTCCCATTTTGTGTTTCAAAATGGTGTTCTTCAAAATGCTGCTCTTGGGGCGGTTTGTTCTCTCTTAGCGTCTCTGAAATAGACCCTGGGCTAGCATCTCCAAAGAGTCAGCAAAGTCTGCTTTTAATGGCCATCTCCAAAATGTCTCTCTCAGCTGCAGCACTGAGCTCCTTCTGTCTGTGAGCTTTTACAGGACTCCAGTGATTTAATTAATACCCATACTGAATGGGCAGGGAAACACTTCCATAGAAATAATCTAATCAAAGGTAAGACCTACACTTGAGTGAGTCACATCTCCATGGAAACACTCAATCAAAATGTTCCACCCAAGAAGATTGGGTTAAAAGATCGTGGCTATTTTGGGGGGACATAATATTTCCAAACCAGTATACCATGTGTGTATCTTCTTTGCCGTAGCTTTCCAAAAGTTTATTTTTGTCTTTGTTCTATCTGTCCTGGGGCCACAGTTGACAATATTATCACATTGTTCATTCTTTCTGCTCCTTAGTCATTTCTTCCCATTTGGTAGTTGAAATTCCTTAACCTTTAAATTTTCCATGATTATGATAATGGCTTTCCTTTCTAATTTTGGTCTATTGGAATGTTCCAGAAACCTGCATCAAAATAATGACAGTAACAATAAGTTCCATTAAAATAATTTTACTTAAGTTGCATGGTTATCAATGTTTCCAATTCCCCACATTTCTCAAAAAGTTGCTGTAAAAATCAATTGAAGAGTTGTAACAATGGGACCTAATTTAATCGGGGCATATGCAGGAAGGAATTCCCTTAAGCCTGGCAACAAAGCTTTAAAGAGAGCAAGCTCTGAATTACAACAGCAGGGGAAAAAAAAAAAATCACACAGGACTAGCATTATTCATTCCAAAATGCCTCATGCTCATGCTTCTTTTGAACCAGTGTCAAATGAGAAATACAGCTAGCAGTGGTACTTAAGCTTTTCTTTCCTTGGTATGGTGATAACAAGCTTAGATCAAATATATATGTGTGTGTAGATAAAAGGAAGAAATGATCCCTGGTATTCATGAAGGAAATGTCATCATATAAAAGAGTAACTATAGGCAAATTTCAAAATTTAATGGACCAGCTACTAAAATTTTCCACTGAAGCACATGTTAGGAAGGGAAGTCTTGGCCCTGGCACCTGCTACAACCTCAGAGACAGAAGGAGTCTCTTCCCTGAGTTTCTTCTCTCTGTTGCTTTGAATCATAAAAATGATTGTCCTAGACTGGAAAATAGTCTGTGAACAACAGTTTTGTCACTGTGGAATACCTGTCATTATAATAACTAAAGATAAATAATCCAAAATTATCTAATAAGACAATAATTTATTTATAGATGAAATGAGCATCTCTAGGTTTTATTGTAGCATAGATCATCAGACTTACTTGAAATTTTTACAATGTATCTGCAACTTGTTTTCTTACCCCTAGCTAAAACAAAAGGGTAAATCTCTTGGATGGATGGCTGATTGCTTTGGAGCAGAATGTTAGCTGAATTTCTACAAGTAGTTTTTTTCCAAGTAAGAAGAAAAAAATATTTATTCTTGATCCAACTTCTACATAGTCTAGGCATCTTTGCTTTTAGGGAATTCCTTTGGGCTAGGTTTAAAGAAGTTCCCTCAAGCTAACAGTGAGGATCTTTTTTTCCCTTGTCTGAAAAAAATAAGTCTGCACTTAACCCAAGGCATTTCATCGTTGTAATTATTGACCACCAAATTTTGTTTGTTTATTTGTGTGGAGGCAGGGGCAGGAGGGTGATCAGTCATATTTCATTATCTTTTTTCTGACTGGCATTGCTAATATTCCTGAAAAATATATAATTTGGATGTTTTGTTAAAAGAAGCACAAGGAAATAGAAATATTTAACGTAGAACTAAGGCTAGTCTTAGAATTCAACTTCAACTCCATCTGTAGTTAAACATTTGATTCAATTATAAAGAGGGAATAGGAAAAAAAAGGAAATACATATATATTTTAAGGCATCTTCTTATGATTAAGGCAATATGTTACAATTAATAGAGGTAAGAAGAGTGAAAGAAATTTTTGAGCATTTCAGGAAAATCCCTGGCTCAAAAGAAGCTAGTCAATATGACTTGCAGTAAGCAGATAACTACATACCTTGAAAACATCAGCAGTAACACAAGCCTGAATTTTCCACAACCAAAGGCGACACTGCCATATCTTATAGCTAGACATACTCTCTACAGGGCTATGTTCTCAACTATCAGAATAACACATTCCTTTACCTAATGACTTTGTGGGATTTAACGTAAAGCTAACTGCAAAAAATTAAAATTAAAATTAAAAATACCCTGCACTTCATTCTACATAGTAGAATAGAAACATAGGATAGTCTCCTTATAATCTAGAAAAAGTTTATCAGTTGGAAATAGGCTAAAAATATTTTCAGCATTTTCAACTGTATTTTTCAATGTAAAATTAATCAATCAAAGTTTAATCAATCTGACTTTATAAATCAAGTATGGTTCATACGTAGAGCCCCTAAAACGATACATGCATAGCAATAAATACAGTTCATTAATAGGAAAATGAAAAGCTAAAACAAGATCTCCAAGCACCCTTTTCATTTCTTCCCCTAGAGCACCAACCTTGTCTCACTCTCATTAACTAACCAGCCCCCAAATACATTTTTTAACCTCAGGGAAACAAGTCATAGCAGATTCTGCAAGAATTACAATTACAGCAGTTCTTGGAAAGATTACAAGCTGCAGAATGAGGGGGACAAAATAACCTACAGAAATCCATTAAATCACAGTCACTATAGCTATAAAAGGAACAGAGGTAAGCCCATGCATCTGTGGTGGGGAGGTGGGAGGGAATACATATATTTAGAGAGAGAGAGAGAAAGACACAACACAAATATCTTTAAAAATTAATATTACGATAAACTAAAGAGAAGCCAAACTATAGAAAATCGCTGAGTGTTCATGAATATACCTGAGTCTTTCCCACCTGACATTTTTCCTCACTCCTTCCCTGTGGAGAAAGATGCTACCTGTCTGGCTCTCCAACTCACCACCTGGAGAGAAAAATGACACCCACTTACATTAAAATTTCACTGAACATGCTTTACCCTAAATAACATCAAGGAAAAGAATCAGCAGGAGGGAATTTAAGGATACCCACAGGGAACATTTTACTTAGGAAAAGAGTACCTGAGATCTAGGCCACTAACAATTAAAGTAATTAAAGTAGCACTTAAGTTGCTGAGTATCACAACAAAGTAAAACTGTAGACAGGTTTAAAGTTTAAAAAGCTTTTGACACCAATTAAGGGTTGACAATTTTCATTGTTGTTGTTTCCATACTTAATTTTCTTCTTTTCTTCTTAATTTAAATAAGCTTTTCATTTGCCCTTTGTCCTCAGGTAAATTTATACTTATCTCAGTATACTTAAGTCAATCAATCTTTTTAGTCCTAAAACAATTTACCAGTGAACTGTGAACTAAACATGTACTGAAATGGTCTGCTTGCCACAATAAATCTCCACTCCAAAATTCTCATTAGGATTTATTTATGTCAATCCATGCTTTCCAACATACTAAAATAAATCCATAAATGATAAACTGGAAATAACTTTGACCACTATAAGCAACAAACTTAATGAGATTAGAATAATTACCACGTTACTCTAATACCAAGAGAAGCCAGTGAGGCGGAAAAACTGATCTCATGTATAAAGGAGATGCCAAGTACACTTACTGATTAAGCACAACTTCAAGCAATCAGACCTGCACTTAGCAGACCCTAGGATAGGAGAGTCAATTTTTTAGGTTTGCTTCTGGAAGATTAAGACAAAAAAATAACTCTTGCTTTTTAGAATAACAAAATTTCTCATTTCAGGACAGATAACCTATATCCTCTCATTAGCCACAGATAAATAGGATCTTCCCATACTGCAGAGCCCCTCCTGTTAGATCCATTGGAATTAGCCAAATAGCAATTAGAACAAGGTTCTCTAAATTCCCCAGCAGCATTGGCATCACCTGGATATGTGTTAGAAATCCAATTTTGGGTCCCCAGCCTAGATCTACTGAATCAGAAACGTGAGATAATTCTGATGCTGTTGAAGTTCGAGAAAAATGAACTAGATAATAGTTTCCTATTCAAAAGCAACCCCAGATTGTAGTAAATACGGTAAACTGACTCAGGTGAGGCTTAGCCATCACCCCACTAGGTGTCAGCTGGGATTAACCCAGGCTACTAATGACTTTTTAAGATATTTTGGTACAAATGATGGTAAAAAATCACACCACTTCATTTGCTTTTGGTCCCAGGTAACTATTTCATGTCCTCTGTCACTTTCAAACTAATAATAAATTAAAAGAGTGTAAAGGAAAAGTTTCTATTTCATAAATAAGTACCCAGCCCACCTAACCTTTTTATGTTTTTCTTTTAGATAAAAGACCTCAGTAACCTTAATTGTTATTATATTTAAACTAATTTGCAACATTAAAAATTCTAAACAAACAGGTACATGGACATTTTTTACTCCAAATCAAAGACCAGATCCAATTGATTTAACATTTCTGGCTTTAAACTTATTTCCCAGCTGGAATACGATGGTTTTAGTTCAGTTTTGTTTTATTTTAAGCAAAATGAAACAAGAAGCTAAATCATAAGCAATCTTATAAAGAAATTCCATGATTCCTAGATGGCTTTGTCTTCAAAATATTTGCATAGCCTTAAAATTCAAGAACTGCTTGAGGAATTTATAGAACACTCCACACATTTGCAGAAGGGATTTATAGTCTCTTCTATCTTAACTATATGACAGGTTTTAGACCACAGATATATTGAATCATAGACAAATGTGCCTGCAGGCTGAAGTGGAAGGGATTTTTCTAGGGTGGTGGTTCTCAAAGTTTGAGCACAGATCAATAACATCAGTGTTATCTGGGAACTTGCTAAATGCATATTCTGTATACCACACCTAGTGTATCAGAAACTCTAGGGATGGGACATAGCTAGGTGATTCTACAAGGCCTCCAGGTGAGACTCAGTATTCCAGTGGAGAGATTGTGCATGCTTCTGTCTTCTAACTCATACTTTCCTACAAATTATAATATCCTTTTTTAAATAAAACATCTGAATTACTCATTCATACATGTGGCTAGCATTTATCAACTATCCACTTTGTGTCAGGGACTGTGCTAGGTATGAAGTATAGTGATGAAGAGGACGGTCATTGTCCTACCCTCACTGAGCTTCAGACTATACCACTGGGAATAAGGTGCTGTGTAAAGAAAAACAGGGTGGGGGGGAGGAAAACATACTTTCAGGAAAGTATTGTCTCCCTACGGAGTTGACATGTAGGAGGAAGGAACAGCAGGACTAAAGACAATGCATCGGTAAAGAGTCCTGGGGGGGAGAGGGGGTAGAGAAGAGGAGGCGGCAGGTGGCAAAATAGGACCTAAAGGAGGTAGACTATGACCGAAGATAAGCAAGGAGGATGACAGCAATAAGAAATGAGTTTGAAGACATTTCAAAGACAAGAGTTTTAATTTTCATCAATTGGTAATTGTTATTCTTTGATGCATTTGATGAGGGTGTGACATTAGATTTCCTTTTCCAAAGACACTTTGTTTTGCTAAAAGGAGAAATGAGTGAGAAGAGAGATGTCAGTAGAGGTGAGACAACCTGTTAGGAGGTTGTTGCAATAATCCTGGAGAGAGATGATGGCAGAGCTAGTGTGATAGTGCAGAAGAAAAATGGATGAATTTGAAAGTATAGCCCATGTGAATAATATTTAATCCTTTTGTACCACTGTGGTATCTTCTAACTACCTCTAGGCAAGAGAAGTTCAGAGGCTACTGATTTGTATTTCCTACCATATCATCTAGTTGTTCACAATTATGCCATGGGAAGAATAAAGCTATCAGTCAGATGTCACTTCAGTCAGATGTCACTTGAAGAGTTCAGATAAGAAATAATGGTGGCTACTTACAAAGTCCCTTGGGTGCTCTAACTGACATCATCAATATAGAGCCATGGAGGCTCTCTGGAAGACCGCAACTACTCCCAAGCACTATGTGGATGTGCTACATGCAGGAGAAGCAGAGGAATTGAGAGAAAACGGATAAAGGCAGAGAATAAGATAGAAGTTCCAACACCTAGCCTCTAGACTACACATGCTACTATATCATTTGGGAAAGATTTGCTTGCTGATTCTTAAAAATCTCCAGGTGTAAACAGGGCACTATCTTTCTTATATTTATTTCAATAATTAGTGCTCCTTTTTTCTGACTGGCCAATAATTCTTGGCTCAGCAGCAATGTTGAAATTAGTCTCCTGGTAGAGAAAGAGCAGTTCCATTACTTTCCTGTGTTTTCCTCAGATTTTATGATTATATGTATATACACACACATATTCATGACATATATATTGTATATATGTGTATATAATGAATCCCTTATCTATATCTCCAGGCCTGTCACTTCAGTGGAGCCCCAGAGTGGAATACTAGCATAGTCAGCTTCCTGGATAACATCTCTACTTAGAGATATCAGAGGTTTCTTTAACTTAATTATGGACAAAAGTAGATAAATACAGCAATAAAAAAATTAAACTTAATTCTCCCCTCATACATGTTCTTTCCCTACTCTTCCCCACTTAGTATATGGCACCACTATCCACTCAGTTGCTCAAATCAAAATCTAGAGTTTCTCCTTGATTCTTTTTTTCTAAATCCTTCTCTCTCCCACATCTAGTCCGTCATCAAGTAATAAAATTCTACATCCAAAAGACAACTCCAGAAAGTGTCCATTCTAATCCAAGCCACTGGATTATCTTTCCCATAGATTATTACTCTGGCATCCTAACAGGTCCCATCTTTTATTCTTGCAGTTTATGTTCCATTCTCCACCCAGAAACTAAAGTGCTGTTTTGAAGACAAAAGCCAGATCATGTTTAAAATATCCCGGTAATTCCAAATCCAGTTTGAATAACAATCAGATTTTTCTGCTTGGCTTAAAAAATTCCTACATGAGCTAGCCCATTTCTTGCCCCTCTGACCCTCTCTCAGGCTCACCACACTGTCCACCTCTCACCCACTACTTAAACAAAATTAAAAATTTAGTCCTTCAACCACTCTGTGTATATTTCAAGTGCCCATTGACCACATATGGCTAGCGGTTAATGTATTGGACAGCTCAGAGAACATGTTCCTCATCATAAAAAGTTCTATTGGACAGTGCTATTCTTGACAAACTGTTTTTATCCCTCTGTTTCTTGACTATGCCAAGTGTGTTCCTTCCACAAAGTCCCTGTCCTTGCTTTTCCTTCTCCATGGATTTTTCTCTCCCATTCTGTGCGCATGAGCATTCATAGCTCAGTGTAAGTATCATCTTCCTAGAACACTCAGTTTATGGTTGTCACCGCGGCATTCCCTTCATACCTCACTATTTAAATTTCTGCACGACATTTATGACTGATTCATACTTCTCTTGGTCATTTTTGGTTGGTTGGTTGTTGCCTGTCTCCTCCACCTTAATTTAGGTTTCATAGCACTGAGACCGCATTTATCTTCTGCTTATTTCTCTGTCATCTGTATGTGGACTGGCAAGTAGTAGGCACCCAATAAACAGGTACGGAAGGAAAGGAGGTGGGGGACAGGAGAGATGTGTTACCATTCACAGTTAATATCAGCTCAAAGATACTAATATTTAGAGGAAAAAAATGCCAAAGAAATCAAATGTAAGCACCTAATATATACAAAACAATTAACTCAGTTCATTTTGTACTTTTAAAGTCCAAAATTCTTATTCTAGCTCCGCCTCTATTTTGGGCATATCACTTTGCTTCTATGAGCCTCTGTCTTTTATTTGTTTAAAAGGGAGGAAGACTGGAGTTAAAAGAATCCCTCTAGTTCCAAATTCTGTTTTTCTGAAGAAACCTGTAATCCATTTAATATATTTAGAGAATACCTATTTATGGACCCTTACAATAGTATGTGACTATCTTAACTGCATTTTAAATCCTCATAATATCAGATGGTATTATCCCACCTAAATGTGCATGAAGTAAAATGAAAATAAGCAAATTTAATCACATCATATTAGAGACAGTTTTGCTTTGAAGAAACTAAGCTAGTCATGAATTTTAGCTTGGAATTTAGGGATACATCTGTTTAAAAATATCAAATGAACCACAATCTAATTGACTGTTAAGCAATTGAAAATGTCAAATTAAAACAATCAGGATCCTTACATCACTTTGCTGTAGGCATGTCAAACCATATAGATACAGCCAAAGAGCCAGGTAAACACAATCCAGTCCTGAAGAAAACTCCTGCTAGAAGTTCCTAAGGATGAAAACCACACCCTTGTTTGATAGTTGATTGCTCAAACAGGACAGGTTTACACAGTAGGGCTTGTATGTAACTGTTCTTTGTTGGAGACAGTTTGACATAAAAGAAATAAATTTTCCAGGGAACTTATACAGAAGTATCCACATCATAAAACTCCAAAAGGGTCCCCTCTGGTTCCTCATGCAGTTCCTTCACAAGATTTTCTTAAGCCAGAATTTTATTCTATTCATTTTTGTATGATCTCCAACACCTAACAGATTACATTGAATATTAGATGAACTGCAAATATTTGTGAAGAAATGAGTGTTTAAAGGGAAAAAATGAATTAAAAGAGCATACAATTGTCTTTTTATATCACTTGACGTTATATCACTTCGATTAAACTTCTGGCCATTCATAAAGCTCCTCTTAATTTTCATAACTCTTTCAGGCACTCATGCAGGAGGCTGAGACTATTTTGAGAAAGAAACGTGGGCGGCATCCCCCAGTGCTATGTCTTCTAATGCAAACGTAGAGATGAGATAAGAATTACCTTCATATCCAAACTGCTGAATAAGAGCAAGTTCCAAAAACGGGGAAAAGCCCACATCCCCAAAGATAGCTTGTTACCAGAGCATTGTAATACTTGAGATTTACTGCTTATTAAAATGCAAAGGGCCATTACCTCCCCCCAGGAACAAATTTTGGAACAGAAATGAACTTAGGATGCTTTTAGCCCATTTCCTGAATCATAAACAAAGAACTCCATACCCAGCAACTCTATGAAATGTAAAGGGGAGTGTATTATAAGACTCTTACTGGATTACTCAAAGCCTCAGTGAAGCTCCTTTCAGAAGTGATATAAATCAAAGCTAACTGCTTCCATAGAAAAGCAATCAAGCTTTGGACAATATCTTTGTTCCCTGAGGTTGCACAGTTAGATTTAGGTGCTTCTATTAGGACCTTTGCTATGGAGCTTACTTGAGTAATTATAAAACCCCAGCCTGGAAAAATACCTGGATAATCTCTCAAAGGGATTAAATAGATCTTTGGTTTCAAGAATTTGGGTACTTTATAGAAGTATTTCTTCACTTACTTTCTGGGGGGAAAAAATCTCCCTTGACTACAGCAAATTAATATATTAATTAGGGTGAGATCTAGGATTTTTTCACATTAATATTATTACCAGCTTTTTTTGTGTGCTCCTAGAAAGAAATAAACCCCTAACAGAGTTTATAGTTTAAAAATAACAGTTAAACCAACATAAATTGCATCCTTGAGAATATGGGAAAGTTATTTAGGAATGTGAAATTATTCCTTCTCCAGAGTCTCTTATGTTAATCAAGATGGGTTCCACCAGCTTACTGAAAGATGTCTTTAAAACGACACAAAATGATAGTGACATCTTGGCTAAAAGAATTTGTAGCAAGGTGTAATATTCCCCAGAGGTCCATGAGAAGGCCTACATTTTCCTATCTATCACAGCCTTGTGGTCAAATATTTCATGTTGCTCTAGACTTACAAACACATGCAAATCTTGATCTCTTTTAAAGCTGACTTTTGCCACTTGGAATAGTAACAACCGTCTTGTAGAACTAAATTTAAAAGAACTGGCATTTATTTGTTGCTCACTTTGAGAACATGGGAAAATCAAAATACTTTCCAAATTTTGGTTCTTCAGAAAATATATCTGCCAAATGAGGTACAAATGCACACTGCCCCCCTTGTAGGAAGTCTCCTAGGATGAATTATCACCCACCTGACAAGTATTTATTGACTAGTACTTTTGTGCCTGGGACTATGGTAGATTACTGAAAATGTAAAATAATCACAAGTTATAGTTTATGGCATCAAGAAGTCTAGTTTAGTGGGCTAAGATAAAAATGTGACTAATGCAAGACAACAGTAATTATGTGTTAAATTCTATGGCAAGATTGTAAGTGTTATAAGAATGCAGACATGGAAAATCAATAGTTTATCAGGTTTGGAGAATTTCATAAAGAAAATGCACCCTAACTTGGGCAAAGGGATTTAGACTTGATGTGATAAATTGTTCAGAGTAATTGTAGGTTTTTGAGCAAGGGAGTGACAGATGAAACCAACACTGGAGGGAAATTTATGTGACATCAGTATGCAGGAAGTCCTGGATGATAGAAGAGGGGATGCTAACTAGAAGCCTAACACCATACCTCAGGGACAATATGATAAAGGCCTGGGCTACAAAATGGGTTATGGGAATAGAAAATTGACATTTGGAAAGAAAAATTGATAGGTCTTCATAACTAAGTGGAAATAATGGAGAGGGATTATTACTTAGAATATATATTACAAGACTTAATAACAGTCACCCATAAATTATGATAACCACTGTCTTAGTTTGGGTTCCCCTGAAGCACAAACTGCTACAAGGGCAAGTGTGCAAGTCATTTATTCTGGAGAAAGTTCCAAGAAGTGAAGAAGTAGAGAGAGAGGCAGGGGAAGGAGAAAAGCTAGGAAAGGATATTTAATGGGCTGGTTAGCAGTGTGAACAAATAGACTTCCATCCCACTGGGGACGTTCCTTCAAAGAAACCATGAAGAGCATGTTTCAGAATTGTCCAACCAGTGGCTGGGGAGGCTGGGAAATTCATCCACTGACTTCCACCCCCTTAGCTGAGGGTTTCTCCTGGTGGCATCATCTTCCCTGTAATTCTGAGTGTGGCTAGCCTATGGGTTGAACAACCTTCTTCTGCCTTGGAGAAAGCCCTGAGGCAACAAAGCAGAGGCTCAGTGATGTAACCCTGAGGTGCCACTCTAGCAATGGAACCACATTGCAGTGAAATCAGGTGGGACATGGAATGATATACCATAAGCACTTACTATAATCAGTTATATAGTCAGACACCTAAAATAAGGATATCACATGGACAGAAGTCACTGACAAAGGTGGAACTCAATGTTAAACAAATCAGGTTCAGGACTCAAAGTTCATTAAGTAGGGATACAATGTATCCACTGCAAGACTTTGGATAAATTACTTTACTTCTTTAAGCCTTTCTCAGTTTCCTCAACTGCTAAATGATGATGATATGACCAAACTCAAATCGTTATGTGTACTCAAGGAGTTAACACATGAAAAATAGTCTAATGCAAAAATGGATGCCAAAAATTGTTGCATCTTAGGGATTTTTTTTTAAATTAGAACCCTTAGGGAAGTTTGAAAAAAAAAAAGGTGCCAAACTAGTAGCAATTGTTAATTCAGGACACCCAAAATTAAAATCAGCATTTTGGTATGCATCTTTATTCCAAAAGCAAGGTTACTACTGGCCCTATTTAGGGTACTTAATAAACTCTGAGATAATACTAGCAAAGAATGTGCCTAATAGCTGATATGTTAGTTAGGGTTCTCTAGGGAAACAGAATCAACAAGAGATATCTATAAATATAAGATTTTATAAAAGTGTCTTATGTAACTGTGAGTATGCATGAGTCCAAATTCCATAGGACAGGCAGCAAACTGGCAACTCCAATGAAGGTGTTTGATAAACTCCTCAGGCAGCAAACTGGCAACTCCGATGAAGGTGTTTGATGAACTTCTCAGGAAACGAACTGGCAATTTTGATGAACTCAGGAAACACTTCGCTGGTTAGTTGAAGATGAAGTGAAGGTCCTCTATCTGTCTTGCTTAAAAGTCTTCAACTGATTGGATTAAATCCAGCTGATTGCATTCTCTCATTGTGAAAGACATGCCCTTTGTTGATGTCATCAGTCACAGCTGCAGCCAATTGAGTGATGATTTAATAAAGCAGCCTTCTGGTTTATTAACCAGCCACAAATGTCCTTGCAGTAATGGTTAGGCCAGTGCTTGCCTGACCAGACACGTGGGTACAATCACCTGGCCAAGTTGACACATGAACCTAACCATCGCAGCTGAATACCACCCCCATCCAGTTAAAAGTCTCACTTTCATCAAACTGTAGTAAAGAATCACTCCATAGTCACTGCTCCCTGTCTCTGGCTAATGTCTCTCTACATCACTTCATAGTCAGTACAACCATATTCCTTCCAAATTGGTGAGTAGCTGTCAGCACAAAGCAGAACAGTGGTTATTCTGCAACCACATGCATTCCCCCTGAGGTGAATTCCATTGCCCTCTCACTTGACAGACGAATACTATTCATCTCATGTATGACAAAAGCATGCCATTAGTGCCATCATGAATGTGCCACCCACAGCAGACATTACTAACACAACAAATGTTAAAGATAGATAAAGACCAACTAAAAGGCAATCTGCTTGCATAGTCAGGGTCAATATTCACCACCTTTATTTATTGTAAGCCTCAAAGTCAGGAGGTTCTATGGAGGTTCTACAATAGTTCAACTGTAGGAATATCAGAGCATTACATATAGACTCATAAAATATAAACTCCAGAACATAGACCCATAAAATATTAGGTCCAGAATTGACCTCCGAGATCTAGACTCTGTATTATAAAATGAGGAAACAGAGACCAAAAATATCAAATTATTTGCTACAAACTGCTTACTTCCTGTTCCACCATGCTGTCTCTCAAAAAGTTAACCCTCCCCTCATATTACCCTCATGCCTTTGCCCATAACCCCATGTCCCATGTACAGAAAGTGAGTTGAGTTCATTACTTAGATCATTTAACAAGAAACACCAGAAGAGGTGATGAAGAATTTCCACACCCAGTATTTTGCCACTGATCAGTTTAATAGTGTACCTAAAAGAGTGTTCACATAGGCACTTACGCAAAATTGAGGATTTCCACAAATGTAAAGGGGAAAATTAGGGTGGGAGGGCAGGGAGGAAGGGAAAATGGAAAATATATCAATGACAAAAGAGTAGAAGGAAGGAAGGAAAAATATAATGTCCAAATATGATATTAGAGTAAGCATATGTGACTTGTGTTTTTAATAATTCCATTGCTAATTAAGAAAAGAATATATGATCATTGTAGAGAATTTAGAAAACGCAGAAGATAAAGAAGAAAACAAAAATCAACCTGCTTAAAATTTTCTACTGCTAATGGTTTGACGTGTTTCCCTTTTTTGTTTCCTTGAAAACATAGGCAAAATTATTTACAAAATCTACTAATTGCATACTGGAGACTATAATTAATAGGAATACTTTACTATTACCACACAAATACTAGGGACAAATAATTGAGGTCTGAAAAGAGCTATGGGGTGTTTTGGGTCATGAAAATTGTTTAAAATGGAGAGTGATGAGAATTGTACAACTAAGTGGTGATAATATGAGATGTGGATGGATTATCATGGACAGAACATATGCTATGTGAACTTAGGAACCTTCTACTTATAAGTCAAGCCCTCAATCTTGAGGTGTGAGATGTGAAACCTATGGTTATAAAGGAGAGGCTAAGCCCACCTATAATTATGCCTGAGTCACTTCCAGAGAACCTCTTTTATTGTTCAAATGTGGACTTTCTCTCTCTAAGCCTAACTCTGCAAATACATTCATCACCCTCACCCCACAACATGGGACAGGACCCCCCAGGTAAATGAGTCTGCCAGGCAATGTGGGACACAGATTCTGGGAATGACATTGACCCTGGTATCAAGGGATTAAGAATGTCTTTTTACCGAAAGGGGGAAAAGAAAAGCAACAAAATAAAGTTTCAGTGGCTAAGAGATTTCAAGTAGTGTCAAGAAACCGTCCTGGAGGTTACCCCTATGCAAGTGTCAGCTAAATATGTCAAATGGCCACAGTATGATAAGCCCAAGTCAAGAGTAGTCCTGAAAACCTAAAGAATACCTGTATCCCTCTCTAGGACCCTAAGAAAGTTTCACTCACTAAGTTTATTCTTCAGAAACATAAATCCCCCAGAGAGCTCCTATGCCAGCTAAGTCCCCAAACCCAGAAGCAATAGCCTCTTCAAGAACATCATCCAGATGCAACCCCTTTTCCCATAATTTTGACACACCTTTTCAACATGAACAAGTTAGGGTGGTCACTGCCTAGACATCCCTGAAGATTGGGAAAGTGATTAAACTAGAGGAAGGGGTAGCAACAAACAAGATGGAATTTAACAAAGGATTATGTATGCTGAATCTCTATATGATTTTCTTTTTCTTAGTTGCTAGGGCATTAGAATAGCTAGAAGGAAAGAACGGAAGTGTTGTAACTGTAACCCATAGCATTCTCTGAGATTTGCTCTATAGCTACTTGCTAAATTGTAATTTGAACATTATCACCTTTTTGTACGTATATTTCACAATAGAGAAATAACTGAAGCTATGGTACTGTAACTCATAGCATTTTTGGAAATTTCCTATATATATAATTACTTGTTAAATAATACTTTGAAAGTTATCACCTTTTTGCATATATGTTATATTTCACAAATATGAAATAACTGAAACTGTGGAATTGTAGCACGTATCATTCTTTGAAATTTGCTCCCTAACTACTTGTTAAATTGTAGTTGGAAAGTTATCACTTCTATGTATATATGTTATATTCCACAATAAAAATATGATTAGAAAATTTAATTCTCCATCTACTGTTATAATTTTGGATTAAAAGTAAAACAATATTTATTTGTCTTGTATGGTTACAAGAAAAGGAACATACTGACATCTTTTCCCTGACCTCACACATAAGAAAGATGGTTACTCAAGTGACTCTGATATAGTTCTCATCTCCACACTGGTGCCTGAGATTCCTTTACCAAGTAATAAAGCCTTTTATTCTATAGTAAGAGTCAAAATGAAAGTAAGCCTTGGAGAGAAAAGTGATTATTTTTCACACTAAGGTACAAACAACAGATAACAGAGTCTGTTCTGAGAGCTGATGTGAACCAGACCATGATACAGAAAATGTGAATAAACTAATTACCTCAAGGAGAAGGTATACCGTCTCAAGACACAAGAATGAAACTTCTCAAGACACAAAACAATAGAGTTTGCTGCAAACAGAGATCAAAAAGAGTAAAAATGACCACTGTTCCCTCCTCTTTTCAAATAACATATCACTACTAGTTCATTCAGAGTACAGTAGCAACAGCTAAGTGAATGTAACAGTACTGGCTTCTAGGAGCTGTGATCTACACATGCCTCACTTCTTCACTTCTCTTTCTGTTACATGATCTTCCCCACCAACTTGGTCACTTTCAATACCCTCAAATGTATCAATGAACTTCTTTCTTTAAAACCAGTATCCAGAACTGACCACATCAACGAAGGTGTTAATCTGACCAACACAGAATTCAATAAAATTAACTCCCATGATTTTGAAATTGTATTTATTTATTTTTCTAAATATCAATTAACTTGGTTTAATGTCTCACATTAGTTTTAGGGTCACAGGGCTGTCCTGTTTGCTCATGTTTCTTTGGGTCATCCAATTATCAAGATTTTTTTTTTAATCTCTATGGTAATGCTTATGATTTTCTTTCATCCTACCATTGACTGCATAGATATTTTAGCTTTAAAAAACATCTGCTAATTAGTGACTCTATGGTATATGCTGGATCAGATCCTATAGAATTAGAATCTCATGAAGAGGAGTATAGGAATCACTGTATTTGCAAACTCCCTGGTGATTCCTTTAGGCAGGAATGTTTGGAACACACTGGTATTCCAAATTTTGAATGCAAATTTCAGTATAATTTGTTCATTTTAGAAGACACAGAATGTCCAGTGGAAAGAACACAGGCTTTGGTATCAGGCTAACACAAAGGTTCAATTCCTAATTTCACTACTAAGCAGCTATATGACCTGGGACATAGTATCTCTCTGAATGTCTGTTTCATGAATTATATGAGAATATTGCCAACCTCTTAGGCCTACCATATAATGGGGATTATGAAGATAAGCTGAGAGGACACTTAGTAAGCAAATGACACAGATAGGTGCTCAAATGTTGGTGGCTGATAAAACTTATATGGAAATGCAATGTATGCCAAAGAGCCAAAACATTGGAGGACTCACACCTGAGGATTTCCAATTTACCATAAAACCACAGTAATCAAAACAGTGTGTACTAGCATAAAGATAAACATTTAAATTGTGCCAGATTGAATATATTGTATCCCCCAAACGCCATTATCTTTGATGTAGTCTTGTGGGGCAGACATTTTGGTGCTGATTAGATTTGCTTGGAATGTGCCCCACCCAGCTGTGGGTGATGACTCTGATGAGATATTCCCATGGAGGCGTGGCCCCACCCATTCAGGGTGGGACTTGATCAGTGGAGCCATATAAATGAGCTGACTCAAACAGAAGGAACTCAGTGCAGCTGTGAGTGACGTTTTGAAGAGGAGCAAGCTTGCTAGAGAGGAACGTCCTGGGAGAAAGCTATTTTGAAACCAGAACTTTGGAGCAAATGCCAGCCACGTGCCTTCCCAGCTAAAAGAGGTTTTCTGGAAGCCACTGGCCATCCTCCAGTGAACGTACCCGATTACTGACGTGTTACCTTGGACACTTTATGGCCTTAAGACTGTAACTGTGTAGCCAAATAAACCCCCTTTTTATAAAAGCCAATCCATCTCTGGTGTTTTGCATTCTGCAGCATTAGCAAACTAGAACATAAATCAACGAAATAAAATTAAGAACCCAGGAATTAACCCACACATCTCTGGCCAACTGACTTTTTACAAGTGTGCCAAGTATATGAAAGAATAGTCCCTTCAACAAATGGTGTGAGGCAACTGGATGTGCACATGCAAAATGAAATAGGACCCCTATCTCGCATTATATACAAGAACTAAATCAAAATGGATAAAAGACCTAAACCAAAAAGCTAAAATTATAAAATTTTTAGAAGCATTCATGTATGTGGAGTGAGTTGCTACACGGTACATTGTGGGAACACAGGCTCGAGCACAACAGACACTTTCAGCAAATGACCCCTGTATGACTTACACAGCACAAAGGGTCCAAAAGAGCAGGACAAGGGATCCCATCATTGTGCGTTCCCTGGGGAGGCCAACTACTTGGGTCAGGGTTGGCAGCTCTGCAGACCCCGCTTCGCATCAGAGATGAAGGATACCTGTGCTGATCGAGTGCTGGGTCTTCATACACCTCCGATGGAGGGGGCCCTGCCAATGAACAAAAAGCATTCATCAAGCAACCTTAGTGCTCTGGCATGTAGCTAGGGCTTGTTGAGATTTAACATCTCTCCTGAGTCTCTTCTGGTCTCTTGCAAAATGGAAACATACCTGAACAACTGCATGCAAACAAGCAAGAATGGAAGCTTACTAAATACCTGCATGCAGACGAGCAAGAGGAGACATGTAAGGGGGCAAGTGGGGGCTGGGAGATGGCCACTGAATGTGTCCAAGGCTTTCCCAGAAGTATAAATCTCTGCGACCTTGCATTAGAAAATAGTTTCTTAAATATTATACCAAAAAACACAAGCAATACAAAAAAAGACCAATTGGATTTTATCATAATTAAAACTATTGTGTGTTAAGGGACACTGTCAATAAAGTTAAAAGAAAACACACAGAGTGGGAGAAAATATGCAAATCACATATCTGATGGGGTCTAGGATTGTGGTAGGGAACTTTAAGAACCCAGCCTGCCATATTTCCCTGTGACCCATAAATAAACCCTGTGCTTGGGATTATGTTAGCCTCACTACTAGGATTGGATGATAAATGTGGACTGACTCCCTTCTTGAGAGTGCCTTTAGGTAGTACACATCTCTAGCAAATAAGGGACAGCCCATACATTCCTTCTTTTATTGTCCCAAGCATATATAAACAATTGCTGAAGACAGTCAGGCTAAAGAGAGCATATTTTATGACATCTGACTCATAAATACGTTCCAAGCAGGGAGGGAGTGGCATCCTTCCACTATGGCACAAGAAGGGGCACAAGAAGATCATATCATCTCTCTGTATTGGCTAGTGGATCAGGACCCAGTGGCCATAAGGGACCGATGCCCACTAGTGAAGCTGGCCTTGCTCTGTCTCTTTTCTGTGCAAGTAAACATCTTTCACACAGTGCCTGTGTGAGTCGTAATTTGCTAGCTACCCAAACACCTGCAAGCCATGGAGTAGATTGTGACCCTAGGACTGCTGTTCCTAGTGTCAGACATTGGTATGCTCTTTGTAACCCTACATGCCATGAGACCCATCTCCAGAAGGTGGTAAGGTAATAGGTGTCTCTCTCTGAACAACAGTTTGGTGCAAGAATCTGGGTACCAGCAGTTTAACAGCCCAAGAAGTATCCACAATATTTAAACACTTCTTACAACTTAACAATAAAAAGACAAGCAACCCAACTGAACAGTAGGCAAAGGATTTGAATAGACATTTCTCTGAAGATATACAAATAACCAATAAATACATAAAAAGAGGCTCAACATCATTAGTCATCAGGGAAATGCAAATGAAAAACCAAATGAGGAACCACTGCATACCCACCGGATTGGCTATAATTTTTAAAAAGGAAAATACCTATTGGGAAGGATATGAAAAACTGGAACCTCCATACATTGCTGGTGGAAAAGTAAAGTGGTACAGCCACTATGGAAAAAGCATCTAAGCATCTGACAGTTCCTCAAAAAGTTAAACATAGGGTTACCATATGACCCAGTAATTCTATTCATATGTGCATATATATATGTGTGTATATATATATATATATATATATATATATATATATATATATCTCCAAGAGAATTGAAAACATTTGTTCACACAGAAACCTGTACATAAATGTTCATAGCAGCATTATTCATAAGAGCCAAAATGTGGAAAAAAGCCAAATGTCCATCATTTGACAAATGAATAAACAAAATGTAGCATCTGCACACAATGGACTATAAAAAGGAATGAAGTACTGATACATGCTACAGCATGGATGCACTTTGAAAACATTATGTTAAGTGAAAGAAGCCAACCATAAAAGGTCACGTATTGTACAATTCCACTTATATGAAACATCCAGAATTGGTATATCCATAGAAACACAACATAGATTTGTGGTTGCCAGGGGATGTAGGGAGGAAGGAATTGGGATAGATTGCTAACAGATATGGGATTTCTTTGGGGGGATGACAGAAATGTTCTAGAATTAGATCATAGTGAGGTTGTACAACATTTAGAATGTACAAAAACTACTGAATTGTACACGTTAAAATGATTAAATGGTGAATTTTATGTTATGTGAGTTTTATTGCAATAATTTTTTTAACTTGGTGGCAAATAGTTTTACTATTATTAGTAGTAAGAGCAATAGTAGAAGAGGTGGCAGAATTTGTACATTTCCCTGTTAAGAGTGTCTTCATTTGCCAAAGCTGCTATGACAAATGCTGCACAGTAAGTTGGCTTAAATGACAAGAATTTATTGTATCACAGTTTCAAAGGCTAAAAGTCCAAAATCCATCAAGGCCATACTTTCTCCCTGAAGTTCATAGCATTCTTGTCCTGGTTTAACCCAATCCTTGGATTTCCTTGGCTTGTATCTCTGCCTCTTGTTATATGGCAAACTCTCTCTCCTTGCATCTGCTCTTCCAAGTTTCCACTGACTCTGGCTTCTTCCTGTGGCTTTCTCTTTATAAGGGCACCAGAAACATGGACTAAGGCCCACAGTGATTCAGTTTGACATCTTAGTAGGATTTTATGAGATCCTATGCATATATGAGTCCACACCTTAACTGATAATACATCTTCAAAGGATCCTGTTTACAAATGAGTTCATCACCACAGGTACAGAGATTAAGAGTAAGAACATGTCTTTGTTGGAATATGTGATTCATTCCTCCACAAGAGTCACTTTTTTTTCACCCTGTTGAAATGACTTTGAATCTATACTGCCACTACAATCACTCTTCCCTATTTGTGAGATGTTTCCCGTTTTACTTTCCACTTTGTGTCAGTGCATAGATGTGTGCAAAATAAAGCCACATCACAAAAAAGCTAGGTCCACTGAGCTGGAGGAGAAAAGCATGTCTTCTCCTCTTCTCTCTAAAGCCTTATCTCCTCATTTGAGCCAAATTAAAAGTGAACCTAAGGTGAACCATAAATTTCTGCAGGTTGCTGAAACAATTTTATTACCTGCGAAAAACTGTATTGAACAAGACTGATGAAACAGCAATAACAAAAATAATGATGGCAACAGTTACTACACGAGTTTTAAGTAATGATTGAGCTCTGGACATTTACAAAAGGATAGCTATTTCATATATTCATTCTATAAGTACTTATGAGTGCTTGTTGTATCCATCAGTTGCTGTGATATAAAGTGAATAAGAATATTATAGTCTCTAAAATATATTTCAATAATTTTATTATGTAGCTATGTGCTATTACAAGTCCATGTTTTTACAGATCAGAACAAGAACAAAGTTAATAAGCTTGCCCAAACTACACCAGATTCCAAAACGTAACATGCCAATGGGCTTGCCTCTTAGTCTTTTTCAGACAGACCTGCATAGTCATATAATAGAAAAAAAAAAAATGATCAAATAATCTTAACAATTGGTCAACTCTTAAAGGAAATTGGTTTTCCTAAATTTGTTTTGTATTGGTTATATAGAGCAACAAAAAATAACAACATCTGCATTTTGATCCTTTCACAAACTTAAGATTTTTATGTAAAAAACACTACCAAGTTATTCTTTAAGATTATTTCTTGATTTAAAAGTAAAATTTCACGCAAATAAGGAAAATATTTTCTTTGATAAAATTAAAATCTAATGTAAAACAGTATACCTACCAATGGTTATGAATATGTGTACTGTAAGGAGGATTTTAACTTCAAATCAATTATCAGCATTTAAGTTAGAGCTCTTTTTCATTAACTGGTCATTTTTCAAGAATACATATGTAAGTTGTAGAAAGTTATCATAAAAATTGTCATTCCTTTGGGGAAGGAAAAATTTAATAAGAATATTTGTTAAAGATTGCAGGAAACAGCTGTACTGACTAATTCTGACTTTTCTGACTAATTTCTTTTTTAATGGAAACTGGCAAGGTATCATTAATAATAGCAGAAGGAATCATGTTTTTTTTCCTTAATTCCTGATCATTTTGCCCAATTGCAAACATTTTTCTAAAATATGAGTGAGTCATTATAAACCTAGAAAATAGTTGTTGATCCTTGGTAAATAGAAGCATATATTTAAATTTATTGAATTTCATCAATTATCACAATTGTTTGTCTTAATATTTTATGTAAGTTTAAAAGTTTTAGGTGCTTCTTAGCTGATATATTTTGATCTCACAATACAACACAAAGTGTACTGAACAAGTCTCTTTGTGCTGACTTGGGAGTTAACCTTAGTCTAGAGAAAGAAGCACGTACTTTTCATATAGATGTCCCTGAATATCCCATACTATGTCCCACTGGACTTTTCTATAGCATTTATATCTTTCTAAACTATTCCATACAGCTTATCATGAAAATGCTTCGTTTGCTTTGGAATATGCTATGATCTGATGCTAAAGATTAGGTAAGTTATGATCTTTACTCACTTCTAGCCAATTAGGAAGCTTTCCTTGGTGAAAGTGAATCAGGAAAGATCAATTACCATCAACCCAGAGGTTTATCTTAGGGGAGGGAGGATGGAAACATCTTTATTTAACAGATAATTATTCTTAAAGTTGAAAAAGAAAAGAAAGAACTAGTGCATGAAATTGAAGGACCTGGTTTATTACTGTGACAATATTTATTAACTTATATAAGTCAAGATAGAGCTGGAGAGAATAAGCAGGAATTTCTGTTAGGTGTCTGTTGCACTGGAATTCTACATATGGCATTTGATTCCTACCCCAGCCAAAGAATCAGTCACACTTTCTGTAAGTTCACTGAAATGGCTATATATATCTGAGTTCCTTAACAACTTAGTTATCTAAGGGTTTCCTAATAAACAGTCTTCATGGAATACAAGGTAAAAATGTTAGTTCAAGGTAATTGATCAACCTAGAAAGATTATGGGAAGATGGCAGAGTAGAAAGCTCCAGGAATCAGCACCTGCACCAAAAGAACGATTGAACTGGAGGGAACCACCTGAAATCAACTATTTTGAAACCCCAGAGTCTGTTGGAACACTGTGCAGAATCAAGGAAGAACTGGAGGAACAAGCTTGTAAATTGTGGTAAATACCAGTGAATTTCACCCTCCCTGCAGTAGCTGTCATCTCCTATTCCCCAGCTCATGGCAGGCAGCAGTGGGTCTGTAGCCTGGGCTCCTGGTGCAGCTTGCTGGTGCCAGGGTGGAATATAAAAACCTAGTCCTCAAATTCAGGGCTGGGAAGCAGGGAGCTGGTCACTGATCACTGCTTTTGAACAGCTACTTCAGCTTGTTGGGGGGTAGCTCTAAGGGCAGCCATTGTTACAACCCCCCTCAGGCAAAGCTGCAGAGGAACAACAACAACAACAAAACAGACCAAGGACCAGGGTCTTGATAACTGGGAGAGTGTCAAATCAAGATAATGCAGTTTCAAAAGCCATGGGAGAAGCTTCTGGTGCCCTGAAGGTTTTCCTCCAACCCCTCACTGCATAGAGTGGAGCCAGCCTGCCCTCTCATTGTGAAACCCTATCCCTGTGCCACAGGGAGCAGAGTAAACCCGATGCATATACTTGGGTTCCTGCATGTCAGTGCCAATCTATCTGCTGGAAATATGAAAGACTGAGCTAGAAAACTTGTCTCAAGCTCACTGTCTCAGAATTTGTCCCGAAGGCAGAGAAGCAGCCCTCAGACAGCTAAAGCAGCGGAAGAAACAATTATGTTGAAGTGGCCTGGGGCAAACACTACCTGAATTTTCATACAATGGAGCACCCAGGAGGGGTTGAAACTCTATTTCAAAGGGAGTAGAGGGAGCATTCAAACTCCTGTAAACTGTAAATGGTAATTCCTAAGGACACAAGCAAGCACAGGCTCAGGGAAATAAGCAGGCTTCATAGCTCCAGGCAGGCTTAGAAAAGGCAAAAGGGACCCTACACTTTACAATTGCCACAGGCTGATCTTATTGATAGGAGGGCTAAGCTCTGAAGGAGACCACTAGCAAAAGCAAGGCTAACCTACAAAGACAGTGAAAAGTGCTTTTTGCTTTGGTTTGTTTGTTTTGGTTAACTCCCGAACCTGAAGAAAATCTATCTTATCACTAGCTGGATACAAATATAAGGAGCAGGGGAACTCAGAGACTAAATCCCAGAGTTAATAATTTAAAGTTTTAAAATGTAGCGTGCAACAGAATTTTGAGACCCATTAAAACAAAGTTTAATGAGGAAAAAAAAAAATGTAGTGTGTGAGAAAAGTTTACAAGATCAACAAAGAAACAGGAAATAACAGCCCATCCAAAGGAAGAAGAAAAAGATCCAGAAACCATAAACAAAGAGAACCAGATTTGGATATACTGGACAAAAACTTTTTAAAAATGATTCTAAATATTCTCAAAGAGATAAAGGAAATCACAGTGAGGGAACTAACAGATATGAGGAAATCAATGAATGAAAAATGTGTGATTATTAAAGATTATTAATGGAAACCAAACAAAAATACCAGAGTTGAAGACCACAATAACTGAACTGAAAAAAGTCCCTAAAGGGTTTCAACAGTAGATTGAAGTTCACAGAAGAAGTTATCAATGATCTTAAAAGCAAGTCAACTGAAATGATTCAGGCTGAGGAGCAGAAAAAAAAAGAATAAAAAAGAGTGAACAGAACCTAATGCCTGGGGGACACCATGAAGTGTACCAATATACACATTACAGGAGTCCAGGAAGGAAAAGAGAGAAAGGGCTGAAGGAATATTCAAGGAAAGTGTGAAAATTTCCCAAATTTGACAAAAGAAATGAATATGCTCATTCAAGAATCTCAACAAATCCCAAATAGGATAAACTCAAAGAGAACCATGCCCAGACACATAGAAATCACACTATCCAATGCCAAATGCAAGCAGAGAGTTATGAAAGCTGCAAGAGAAAAGAAAAGAGGCATGTACAAGGGAATCACAATAGAGTAAGTGCCTATTTCTCATCAAAAACCATAAAGGCAAGAAGGTAGTGTTATAAAATATTTAAATTGCTGAGAGAAAACATTACCAACCAAGAATTTTATATCCACAAAAGATGAAGTAGAGATTAAGACATTCCCAGATAAACAAAAGCTGAGGGAGCTTGTCACCACCAGACCAGCGGGACAAGCAATGTTAAAAGGAGTTTTTCAGATAAAAGAAAAGGACACTAGAAAGTGAATCAAAGGGCTCAAAGGGACACAAATAAAGACCTCCATAAAGGTAATGAGCAGGGTAATTATAAATGATGATAGTACTGTATTTTATTTTTTGGTATGTAAATCCACCTTCTACTTCTTAGTTTCTAAAATGCAAATTCATAAAAAGTAAAATGAAAGTGCAAAAATCTATGGTTTTGAACATACAATATACAAAGAAATAATTTGTAACAAGTATAAAAAATGGTGGGGGAATGAGGGTTTGTAAATGGTGTGTGTGTATGCTAATGAAGTTAATTTGGTTTCAAATAAAATATGATCATTATAGATTTAAGATGATAATTTAAGCCCCATGGTAACCACAAAAAAAATACATACAGAAGGAAATGAGAAGGGACTCAAAATAGTACAATGCAAAAAACATAATAAATATATATTTGTCATTACTGGAATAACTGAGGGAAAAATGTATAAGACTTGCAAAGACAAAATAGCAAAATGGCAGAAAAAAGTCCTGCATTATCAGTATTTACTTTAAATTGAAATTAATTAAACTCTCCAGTCAAAAGGCAGAGATTGGCAGAATGGATAAAAAAGAGTGAACCAACTATATGTCATTTAGAAGAGACTCACCCTAAAGTTAAAGACACAAGTAGGATGAAAGTGAAAAGATGGAAAAAATACATACCATGCAAATAGTTACCTAAAGAGAGCAAATGGGGTAGCTATACTAAAAATAGATAAAATAGACTTCAAATCAAAAACTGTTATGAGGGATAAGGAACGTCACTACATACTGATAAAGGGGTTAATTCAACAAGAGGACATAATATTTATAAATATATATATGGACCTAATGTCAGAGCACCAAAATATATGAAATATATATTGACAAATTTGAAAGGAGAAATAGTTCTACATTACTAATAGGAGACTTCAATACACTACTTTCAATAATGGATAGAACATCTAGACAAGATCAATTTGGAAACAGGAGACTTGAATGAAACTTTAAACCAGCTGGAACTAACAGACATATATAAAACAATTCACTCAACAGCAGCAGAATGCACATTCTTCTGTAGTGCACATGGGTGGTTTGGTAGGATAGACCATATGTTATGTCATAAACAAAGTCTCAATAAATTCAGAAATATTGATATCATACAATGTATCTTCTCCAAACACAATGGAATGAAGCTAGAAATCAATACCAGAGGAAGAAAAAAAATTCACAAATATGTGGAAATTTAAAAATACACTCTTAAGCAATCAATGGGTCAATGAAGAGATCACAAGGCAAATAAGGAAATATCTTGATGTGAATGAAAATGAAAACACAGTATACCAATACTTACAGGATGCAGCAAAGGCAGTGCTAAGAGGGAAATGTATAGCTCTAAATGATTACATTAAAAAAGAAAAAAGATCTCAAATCATAGACTTAATCACACAGCTGCAGATTCTAGTAAAAGAAGAACAAACTAATCCATAAGTGAACAGAAGGAAGGACATAAAAAAGATTAGAACAGAGATAAATGAAATAGAAAATTAAAAAACAAAGGAGAAAATCAACAAAACCAGAAGTTGCTTCTTTGAAAAGGATCTAGAAAATTGTCAAGCCTTTAGCTAAACTGACAAAGAAAAAAGTAGGATGCAAATAACTAAAATCAAAAATGAAAGGAGGGACATTACTTCTAACCCCACAGAAATAAAAAGAACTGTTAGAAGATACTAGGAACACCTACAAAACATTAGATAACTTAGATGAAATGGACACATTCCCAGAGACAAACTACCTACACTGATGCAAGAAGAAATAGACATTCTTGACAGACCAATAATAAGCAAAAAGATTGAGTCAATAATAAAAAAAAAAAAACCACTCTACAAAGAAACACCAAGTGCCAGATGACTTCACAGCTTAATTTTATCAAACATTCCAAGAATTAACACCAAACCTGCTCAAATTTTTCAAAAAATTGAACAGGAGGGAATACTCCCTTACTTATTCTATGAAGCTAACATCACCTTAATATTAAAGTCACATAAAAATAACACAAGAAAAGGAAATTACAAAACAATACCCTTTATGAATACAGATGCTATAATCCTACACAAAATACTAGCAAACCAAATCCAACAGCACTTTAAAAGAATTATACACCATGATCAAATAGGATTAACTCCACCATCCTAGGTTGGTTCAAATAAGAAAATCAATTAATGTAATACACTACATTAACAGAAGAAGGGAAAATATATATATATGATCATATCAATTGATACAAAAGGCATTTGGCAAAATCCAGCATCCTTTCATTATAAAAACATTCAGAAAACTAGAAATAGAAGCAAACTTCCTCAATATGATAAAATGTATGATTGAAAACCAACTGCTAATACCATACTCAATGGTGAAAGACTGAAATTTTGCCTCTCAGATCAAGAATAAGACAAGACTGCCTACTGTCACCACTGTTATTCAACACTGTACTGGAAATTCTAACCAGAGTCACTAGGCAAGAAAAAAAAAGGGGGGAGGGGGCATTCAAATTGGAAAAGAAGTGAAAGTTTCCCTATTTGTAGACAACATGATCCTATAAACAGAAAATCCCAGAAAAGCCACAACAAAGCTAAAGTAGCAGGGTACAAATCAATATGCAATAGTACTTCTATACACTAGTAATGAACAATATGAAGAAGAAATCAAGAAAAAATTTTTCACTTACAATACCAATTAAAAGAAACAAATATCTAGGAATCTAACCAAGGATGTAAAGGACTTGTACACAGAAAACTACAAGACACTGCTAAAATAAACCAAAGAGAAAAATAAATAGAAAGGCATTCCATGTTCATAGATTGGTCAAAATATTGTTAAGGAGTCAATTGTACTCAAAGCAATTTACAGATTAAATGCAATCCCAATCAAAATTCCAACAGCCTTCTTTGCATACGTGGAAACGCCATCATCAAATTTATATGGAATTCCAAGTGGCCTCAAATGGCCAAAGCCATCTTGACAAAGAAGAATGAAAATGGAGAACTCACACCTTTCAATCTTAACACTTATTACAAAGTCATTGTAGTCAAAACAGTATGCTATTTGCCCAAGGAATCTAATTGAGAGTTCATAAATATACCCTCACATTCATGGCCAACTGATTTTTGACAAGGGAGCCAAGTCCACACAATTGGGAAAGAATAGCCTCTTCAACAAAAGGTGCTGGGAAAACTGGATGTCCATAAGCAAAAGAATGAAGGTGGATCCCTATCTCACACCATGAACAAAAACCAACTCAAAGTGGATGAAAGACCCAAATATAAGAACACAAACTACAAAACTCCTGGAAGAAAACATAAAGAAACATCTTCAGGACTGTATGTTAGGCAATGTTTTCTTACACCTTACACCAAAGCACAAGCAACAAATTAAAAAAATAAAAAGATAAATGGTACCTCATCAAAATTAAAAATTTTTGTGCCTCAGAGTCCATAATGAAAGTAAAAGACAAACTGAAGAATGGGAGAAAATATTTTGATACCAAATATATGATAAGGGCCTGATATCTAGAATATAAAAAAATCCTACAACTCATAAATAAAAAAAAAACAGATTTTTCATGAAGTCTGTAAGCACTGGAAAGTGGAGGAGTTATATTAATATTAGGCAAATAGAACTAAGGGATTGGAATATTACTAAGAGAAGAATGGACATTTCAAAATGACAAAAGGGTATATTCACTAAAAATAAAAGCAACCCTAACTATCTGTGCACCAATAACAGAGTTTGAAAATTCATGAAGCCAAAACTTTAGAAGACCTGAAGAAAGAAACAGATAAATCCACAATTATATTTACACATTTTAACATTCTGCTGTCATTAATTAGAATAAGTAGACCAAAAATAGTAAGGATATAAAATTGTAAAAGCATTATCATGCAAATCAAAACCACAATGAGATATCATTTCACACCTACCAGAATAGCCATTATCCAAAAAACAGAAAATTACAAGTGCTGGAGAGGATGTGGAGAAAGAGTCGCACTTATTCATTGGTGGGAATGTAGAATGGTGCAACCACTCCGGAAGACAGTGTGGAGGTTCCTCAGGAAGCTAAGTATAGATTTGCCATATGACCCAGCTATTCCATTGCTAGGTATATATTCACAGGAACTGAAAGTTAAGACACAAACAGACATTTGTAAACTGATGCTTATCACAGCATTATTTGCAACAACCAAGAGATGGAAACAGTCCAAATGTCCATCATCGGGCAAGTGGATAAACAAACGGAATATTACACAGCTGTAAGACAGAACAAAACCATGGAACATATAATAACGTGAACAAACCTTGAAGACATTAAGTTGAGTGAAGTTAGCCAGAAACAAAAGGACAAATACTGTATGGTCTCGCTAATATGAACTAACATTAATGAGCAAACTTTGAGAGTTAAAAGCTGATAACACAGGCTACCAAGAGATAGAAAGACGGTAGAGATCAGGCATTTGATGCTGAAGGACTACAGAATGTTCAGCAGGATTGATTGTATAGATCCAGAAATAGATAGGATGATGCCGTGTGATAGTAGCACAATATTGTAAGTACACTGAACAAAGATGTCCATGAGTAAAGCTGAAAGAGGTGGACTAGGAGCATGAATGACACCTGAGGTAAAGATAGATGATAAAGACTGGGACTGTTTAACTTAGCAAAAACTGGAGTGGCCAATGATTGTGATTAAATGTACAAATATAGAAGTGTTCTTGCATGTGGGAGAACAAATGAATGTCAATCATGCAGAGTGTTGGAAAGGAGATGGTAGTGGGGAAAAATATAATCAAAGCAAACTGGAGTCTGGTCAACAGTAACACTGTGATATGCTTCCATTAAATGTAACAAAAGCAATATACCAAAGCTAAATGTGTATGAGAGGGGGATATAAGGGAGTATTATGGGATTCTTGGTAGTGGTGTTGTCTGACCCTACTGTATATTGTATTGTATGATATTTTATTTTCATTTTTATTACCTTTTTATTATTCACTAAAAAAAAAACTTTTTTTGTAGTAATCAATATGTTCAAGTGCTGACTGTGGTGATAAATGCACAACTGTATGATGATACTGTGAACAACTGATTGTACACTGTGGATAATTATGTGGTATGTGAATATAGCTCTATAAAATTATATGGGAAAATATAAACAGGGATAAAAGTGCTGGAGAAAACATAGAGAGAGGGATGTACCTATTTACTGTTGGTTAGGAGGCAGAATGGTATAGCCTTTCTGGAGGACAGTGGGTTGGTTCCACATGAAGCTAAGTATGTGGGTGTCATCAGGTCCTTCAACCTTATTAGGGGGCATATACTTGGAGGATCTGACAGCAGGTACATGAGTGTTTATGGAGACAGTACGCATGATTTGCAATGGGTGGAGGTGGCCTAAGGGTACATCGTCTGAGGAACAGAATGATGAACCGTTGTGTGTGCAGACTGAGTAACTACGAGAATGAGTGAAGCTGTGAGACAGGCAACTAGGTGAATGGATCCTGTAGACAGCATTTTGAGAGAACTACACCAGAAACAAAGACAAACACTATATGTTAGTATTAGTACATATAGTAACTGCTAAAAAAGAAAGCTAAAAAAGAGCCCAGACCTCAATTAGAGATAAGAATGAAGCAGATGTGGTTAGGACTAGGGCAAATCAGGCCAAAGAGTAAAGGACAATAATGACTGCATTTTAAAACTTCAAATTCCATGCAAGACCAAGAGAAAAGATGTTTAGTTGGTGCAAGATATACGTTTCCTAAACAATTTAACTCATACAGTTTGTTCAAATACCATAATTACATGGAACTTTTAATAGGAAGTGAGACCTGGTAAGTTTGCATAAGTTAGTGTGAAATAGCAATACATCCCAACGTAATCTGGACAGAGAATAAAAACATATATGCAGGGCCTCCCTGAGGAGCTGGGGGAATATGCAGAGGTATTGGGCTTCCTCATCTGGATTGTTGCTGATGTTCTCACAAACATTGAGGACTGGCAGTTTGATGTGCCGAGCCCTCTATCACGGGACTTGCCCTTATGAAGCTCATCACTGCAAAGGAGAGGCTAAACCTGCTTATAATTGTGCCTAAGAGTCTCCTCCTGAGTACCTCTTTGTTGCTTAGATGTGGCCCTCTCCCTCTAGCTAAGCCAATTCGGCAGGTGAACTCACTGCCCTCCCCTCCTACGTGGGATCTGACTCCCAGGGGTGTAAATCTCCCTGGTAATGTGGGATATGACTCCCAGGGATGAATCTAGACCCAGCATCGTGGGATTGAGAACATCTTCTTGACCAAAAGGGGGATGTGAAATGAAACCTAATAAAGTTTCAGTGGCTGAGAGATTTCAAATGGAGTTGAGAGGTCACTCTGGTGGGCATTCTTATGCACTATATAGATAACCCTTTTTAGGTTTTAATGCATTGGAATAGCTCGAAGTACATACTTGAAACTATCAAACTGAACCCAGTAGCCTTGACTCTTGAAGACAATTGTATAGCAATGTAGCTTACAAGGGGTGACATTGTGATTGTGAAAGCCTTGTGGATCACACTCCCTGAATCTAGTGTATGGATGGATGAGTAGAAAAATGGGGACAAAAACTAAAAGAAAAATAGGGTGGTCATGGGGGGTGATTTGGGTGTTCTTTTTTAATTTTATTTTTTATTCTCATTTTTACCTTTTCTGGTACAAGGAAAATGTTCAAAAATAGATTCGGGTGATGAATGCACAAGTATATGATGGTACTGTGAACAATTGAATTACACTTTGGATGACTGTATGCTATGTGAATATATCTCAATAAAATTTAATTTAAAAAATTTTTAAGTGAAAAAAATGTCATCTGTAAATAGAAAATATTTACAACTCTTTTCAATGTTTATGGCTTTTGTTTTATTTTCTTATGTCATTGAAGTGACCATGAAGAAAAAAGCATTATCAACCAACATGCTCTAATTGATACAGAGAACTACACTTATCAATAGAGAATGCACATTCTTTTCAAATCCATATGAAACATTCACCAACACAGACCATAACTGGATCACAAGGCAAGTCTCGATAAATATTAAAGGGTTGAAAAAAATAAAGAATATTATCTGACCCAATGAAAATAGAATGGGATTTAATAGCAAAAATTTATCTTAAAACTCCCCCAAATATTTGGAAATTAAGAAGGACACACCTAAATAATCCATGCATCAAAGAAAAAATCTGAAGGGAAATTAAAATGTTTTATAAAGAATAATCATTTAAAAAACAAAATCAAAAGAAAAATTTTTGGACATACCTAGAGTAGTGAAATTTATAGAAAAATTTGAGAAATTTGTAGAAAATGTACAGGAAAAGAAGAAAGATTTTAAAATCAAAGTTTTCACCCTAAGAACCTAGAGAAAGAAGAGAAAATTCAACTCAAAGTAAGTAGAAATGATAATAAATGTAATAACAGAAATTTTTAAAATGAAGAATGTACAGATGGAAATATATATTTATAAATTAAAGGTTGTTTTTTAAAAGATTAATAAACTTGATAAGCCCCTATCTAAACTGATATAATAAAGAAAACACAGATTATCAGTAATAGAAATGATAAAGGAGCTATCACAAGAAATCATACAGATATTGAGCAGATAAGGGAATATATGAACAAACATAAATAAATAAACAAATTTGTGAATTTAGAGGAATGGACATCTTGCTTGAAAGACACAAATTATGAAAACTGACACATGAAGATACAGAAAATATGTATATTCCTCCATTTGTTAAAAAATTACATTGTAATTAAAACCTTCCCACAATGAAAAATCCAGGACATAAAGGTTTAACTGATGACTCTCTATTAAACATATAATGAAGGAATAATATAACTATTACACATTAACTTTTTCAACATATAAAAAAGGAAAGAGTACTTCACAAATTATTCTTGTGATGCCAAAACTGATAAGCAGATTACATGAAAATCACAAGTACAAAGCTTCTTAACAAAATATTAGCAAATAACATTTGGCATCATATATAAAGGATAATATCACATATTTTATGAATGCAATTTACTACATTGACACAATAAAGGAAAAATATGTGCTCATCTCAATTGGTGTAGAAAAATCATTTAACAATATACAACACCAATTGATGATTTAAAATTCACAATAAACAAGAAATAGAAGGGAACAACCTCAATCAAATAAAGTGCAGCTATGAAAAATCTACACTTAACATCATACTTGATGAAATATTGAACATATTCCACCTAATATTGAGAAAAAGCAAAAATCTTCATTCACATGTCTTCTATTCAATAATTTACCATGAGTTTATCATGCAATAAAGTTTGAAAAAGAGGTAAAATTCTCTTTATTCAGAGACAAGGATTATTTACATAGAAAAGTCTAAGGAATATAAAAAAAACAAAACTAATAAGTAAATTTAACAATGTCAATATTTTATAAATCAATTTTATTTCTTTATATTAGCAACAAACAATTGTAAGAACATTAGCAATATCAGCAACTTTATAGATACACATATAAATTCAATGAAAGTTGTTCAAGACCTCAATACTAAATTTACAAAACAATGCTGAAAAAAGTAATAAAGACCAAAATAAATGGAGAGATACCATGACTTGAAAGAGTCAATATTATGATGAAAATTCTCCCCATATGGATCTTCAGATATAAAGCCATTCAAATCAGCATCCCAGCAGGCTTTTTTGCACAACTGACAAGTTATTTCTAAAGTTTATATGAAAATGCAAAGGACCCAGAGGAACAAAATCAATCTTGAAAAGAAGAGCAAATTGAAGGGCTTACACCACCTGATTTACTAAAAGTTACATTCATCAAATCATTATAGTACTGGCTTAAAGACAGACAAACAAGAGGAACTAAATAGAAATTCCAGAATACTCCTACACTTTTAAAATTACTTAATTTCTGACATGACAGAGAAATTTAATGAATTTAAGGAATAAAACTTTTCAACAATTTGTTCTAGAACAAGCGAATATCTGTGTGGCACTAAAAAATTAAAGAAATTTTTCTCCATCTCATACCATTTACAAATATTAATTCAACAGAAATTATAGGCATAAATATAAATGCTAAAACTCTAATATCTCTGAAAGGGAAGTAAAGAAAATATTTTATGGCCTTGAGAATGACATTGCTAAATTTCTGTTTTATACAATATACAGAAAAATTTTATATAAAAGAAAACAATTGATGAAATAGACTTCACCAACATTAAAATCTTCTGCTTATCAAAATAAACCATTAAGAAAATGAATTGCAGGTCACAGATTGAGAAAAATATTTGAAAAATATTATAAAAGTAATTTTATCCAGAACATATAAAAAATTTCAACAACTTGATAATAATTAAAACAAAAAAAAAACAGCTAATTTAAAAATGGATAAAAGGTGAACACGCATCTTACAAAGGAGGTTAAACAAGTGACGAATAAGTAGTCAAAAAGTCTCAACATTATTAGTCATCAGGGAAATGCAAATTTAAACTACAATTAAATACCCCTATGCACCCACTACAGTGGCTATTAAAACATATAGAACAATGAATTTTGGCAAGGATGATGAGCAACTGGACTTCTTATACATATTTGGTAGGCATGAAAAATGGTACAACCATGTTAGAAAACTATTTGGAAGTTTCTTATAAAATTAAACGTGCACCAACTGGATGACCCAGTAATTTCACTCCTAGGTATTTACCCATAAGAAATAAAGCTAATATCCACAACAAGTGCAGAAAATAAATGCCCAGCCACAGGAGAACAAAAAAACTAATTTTGATATATTCATATGACAGACTACTACTTAGCAATAAAAATATACGAGCTAATACAACCACATAGATGAAGCCAGACATAAAAGAATATATGTTATATGATTCCATTTATATAAGGTCATAGAATAGCAACATAAACTATGGTGATAAACTATTGCCTCTTTGGACTGGGAAAGTGATATTAATGGTTAAGATGAAATAGAATTTTCTTTGGTGATGGAAGTTTTTATACCTTGATAGATTGTAACTTACATGGACATTTGCATTTGTCAAAACTCATGATATCGTACGTTTAAAATCTATGCATTTAGATTCATGTAAAATGACCCAATAAAAAAATGAAAAAGAGGAAAAATAAACTGACAAATATTATAAGTCTGATTTTTATAGCTTGCATTGTCTAAATAACTATAAAAACAAGCAAACAAAGAAAATAATGAATTTTTATTCTGCCTGTTGTCCTCTCCTGGTATGGGCTATACTTGATCTTTCACTGCTTCTAAGACTGGAATTTACTGAGAAAAGTTTTAAATTTTCTTGGTTTCTTTCCATATTTAATGACAGAAGCCTCACAGAATTTAGGGGAAATATATTTGAATTTTTTTTTGTCAAGCATGCATGATCTAATTTTCACATTATATTCTAATGTTAAACATAAATTTATTTCATCTCAATGCTAAATTTGGTATCAAGAAAGTAAGCTTTCATAATTTAAAATATGACTTGGGAACTTCTGAACTTCCTTTGCTATCTATTTATAAAGGTCCATATTAAACATGGACCACATTACTTATCAACATCTTTTGCTTTCCAAATACTCCTTCATATCGTTATTTGCAAGAAAAATTGTAAATTGCGAGTTGAAGTTCATCTGTCTTTGCACAAACATATATGATTTAGGTTACTTTTGGAGGACTCCTGTTATCTCTTCAAAAAAGCTATTTTCTATCTTCTATTTTTCTAGGCTTTGATTCCTAAGGGCAGAGACTCTTTTATTCACTCAATGCTGCTTTCATTCTTTTCCATATTCCAAGGTGTCTGAGGCTGGTGATGAGACCTTTTAATATAGAAGTAAGATTTCCCCATTTGTATTACAGGAACAAATTAGGGCATTCATCTAAAAAAAGCAAAGTACTTGAATAGTGCAATCTCTGATGAAGAATTGGCAAAAATGGTACTTGAGTCCTCTAAATTAGAGCATTAGTTCTTATCCTTTAGAAGGAGAAAAGAATCAGAACATTAGACTGAACTAAATTGAACAGAAAAGCCAATAGTGAAGAATAAACTGGAAGGTGCTCAAATCAGGAGAGTGAGGGTGAATGCTGGGACCATAACAAGTTTCAAAGGTACGCTGCTTAACACCCAGAGATCTGAATCACATGGCCCACTCTATTCAGTCGTGCCCAATCTAAGCCTCACAGTTTCTCAAGACATAAAAATAGCATTTCCAATTCAGGTTGCAGATGCCCAAGAAAAGTTGCTGATTTCTGATATTAAAATGGGAGTTCAGGCCAGGACCTTAAGCAAAATGAAGTAAAAAGTAAGAAAATTATTGGGATAATTCAGGCTCAAAATATTTGCCTGAAGTAGCCATAAATTCAGGCAAAAGTATATTATTGGCTTATGGTTTAAAAAATTATGTCAGCTCCTCCATGAAATGAGGCAGTTGGATTAGAGGATTTCTCGGAGTTCCTTCTAATTACTAGAATCTGTGTTTATTGCCTTAATTATCTGAATATTTCAAACAAAGTTATTTGGAGCCTGGAATATTCATATAATTGCCACAATTTTTCATTTAACTTTGCATGTGTGGACATAATCTTAATGGCAATTTATATTTCATTCGACAAGAACTCTTTCAGTTTGGTGGAAATGTCCCCAGTGAATACTCTCTGTGGAAGCCTGAGGCTGTGATACATTTATAGGGTTGGGCTAGCATGAAAATTCAGGGTGTGGGGATTCTATTTTTTTCTGCGTAATTGAGAGTTAAGAGCTATGATGCCAAGATTTTGAATTTAAAATTCAAATACTCCTTGCTTTCTAAAATATCTCCCAAACTAAGGTTTTGAAAATCAGGTAGCTTGGTCAAGATAGTAAGGCACTAGAAATTCAATTTCTGAATAAAATTAAGTCCTTCTTATAAATGCAGAGAATGATGTATCCCAAATCCAGTACTATCATAGAAGCATAAATATTAAGATTACATATTTAATATAAACATTTTTATATTCAGAACAATGAACATCCAGATTAAATATAGAAAACACACAAAACCAAGAAAGGATGCCTTCACTCTGTTTTTTTTTAACCAAGTATTCAGTACATTTACAATATACTTGTTATACTATCAGGAAATCAAATCATAATGAGGTCCTCCCTTAATAAGATGCCTACCTAATTACATGTGGTCCAGAGACATGCTAGAAATGTGAGGTACATTTCAATTATCAAAGGAAAGTTCTTGAGGTCAAGGACCCAACTTTATTCCGCTCTCTATCTGCCACATTCCTAGCAAGTATCTCTCAGCAAGTGGTTTGTTCTAGTTTGCTAAGGCTGCTGGAATGCAAAACACCAAAGAAGGACTGGCTTTTATAAAAGGGGGTTTATTTGGTTACACAGTTCCAGTCTTAAGGCCATAAAGTGTCCAAGGTAACACATCAGCAATTGGGTACCTTCCCTGGAGGATGGCCAATGGAGTCCAGAAAACCTCTGTTAGCTGGGAAAGCACATGGCTGGCGTCTGCTCCAAGTTCTGGGTTCAAAATGGCTTTCTCCCAGGACGTTCCTCTCTAGGCTGCAGTTCCTCAAAAGTGTCACTCTCAGTTGCTCTTGGGGCATTTGTCCTCTCTTAGCTTCTCTAGAGCAAAAGTCTGCTTTCAACAACCATCTTCAAACTGTCTCTCATCTGCAGCTCCTCTCTCAGCTTCTGTGCGTTCTTCAAAGTGTCCCTCTTGGCTGTAGCTGCTTGCTCCTTCTGTCTGATCTTATATAGTGCTCCAGTAATTTAATTCAGACCCACCCTGAATGGGCAGGCCAACACCTCCATGGAAATTTTCCAATCAGAGTCATCACCCACAGTTGGGTGGGGTACCTCTCCATGGAAACACTCAAAGAATTACAATCTAATTAACACTGATAGGTCTGCCCACACAAGATTACATCAAAGATAATGGCATTTGGGGGGACATAATACATTCAAACTGGCACATGGTTCCTTATCTGAATTGAAGAGGGAACAGATTCCCACTAGCAAAAGAGATGCTCAGCAGGTTTCTCAAGCACATACTCCAAAGAATCTTAAACATTCAGATTCCAGGGAAATGCCCTAGACTTCCTGGATTGGAATCTTTTGGAGAGGAGCCAGGGAATCTGTTTAACAAGCACTCTATGTGATTCTTACCATCAAGCAATTTGGTAAATACTGCACTGTGAGATTAAACTGGAGACATCAGAGCAAGAACAGAGAGTTCTGTAAAATTCCAACTTAACATTTTATGGTTTCCATAATTTAGCCTTACCTTAACTTTCCAATACTATCTCTCTTAATCCTCAAACAAAAACCTACTGTCGTGGTTAGGCTAATCTACTCACAGAAAACAGGGTGGGTGGGAAAAGTATGGCATTACCTTAGATACCCCTAGATTTGAGTCCTGGCTTATTTCAGTAAATAGTTTTGTGATTCTGGCATCATTAGTAACCTGGCTTGTTTATACACACATTGCTATGATTAATGGTGAGGATATCCATCCTGTACTTGACACTTTAACTGGGGGAAAATGTCCTGGCTCTTACTATAATGGAGACAAGGAATCCAGACTTGCCTTGCTGCCTGAAGTCCAGCCAGCTGCTGACTCCCCCTCCACCTCCCTCCTTCCTGCCAATGGGAAGGGTAATTATAACACATACTCAGATTGCCAGTGCATACTTTGACAGTGGTCATGTCAAGTGACAACTTTCTGGTTTTGCTGAAACAATAATTGGGACTCACATCAAGTCGGTATATCCTCCTTCTATAGAGACATAGTTCACCTCAGCACTACAGTACCAGTTTTGGATTCCTGATACTCAAAGTTATTCTGGTGCCTGAATGCTCCAGACTCAGGATGACAACAAAAGGCACAAATGATCCGGGTAAGCCAGGTAAGTCTCCAAAGCCACAGTTGGTATCTTATATTCACCTAGTGGTTACAGCATGTTTCCCATCCAGCAATTCCATTTTGAGAAATTTGACCTAAATAAAGAATTAAAACTGTTTAAAAAGATGTTCATGACAGTTTTGCCAAAATAGGAAAAATATGGAAGGAGCCTAAAATATCCCCAATAAGGAACTGGTTAAATAAAATGCAATGTCTCCATTTAAAATAATGTTAGGAAAGGAATACTTAATGACGTGAAAAAATATTCCTGGTATTTTAATAATGTAAGAAGCTTAAATATCAGAATATTGCATAATGTTCTAAATTTTTGTAAATATGAATGTTTATGCTTGATCATACAAAATAGATGAAATGGCTATTCAAAATTACCACCACTGGTCTGACAAATTATGGATGGAAATTTTTCTCCATGATATTCTGTATAATTTAATTCTCTAAATTTTATTTCTTACATTGACACTAAGACATTTTAAAAATAAAATTCAGTGAAGAAAATATAAGTGAACTGTTGAAATGAAATCTTCCAATGTAGCTCTATAGTTAGCAATATTGTCATGAATCAAAATAGTGAAAATAAAACTGGTGAAATTCAGACAATGAATTGATTTAAATGTAATTTAAAATTTTTTAAATAATGCCATTAATCTCCTTTAACAGTATGATCTAATATATGTCTACAAAAATTGATGGCAAAGGAAAAGGAAAATTAATTTAATTCAATTTAAGAAATATATAAAGGGATGCCAAAAAAAGAGAAGAGAATAATATTTCTCTTTCCAAACTGTTTCTTGGGAATTTAAAGGCCAAAGATTCCCTCCTGGGAGTTAATTTAAAATAGTAGAAAGTCACAGAACTATGGTCAACATACAGTCGTCCCTTCTTCTCTGTTTCATTGATGCTTTTAGTTTTACAAGCCAGATAGATGAAAAGCAAAAGCAAATAGAATGAGATAGGTTATTAGACACTATAAAAAAATGTAGCTTATGTTAATACTTTATGTGAATTCAACTGGTCTTTTTAATGCATTAATGAAACTAAAGAATAAAACCAACAGAAAATTATGTATTTTTCTATATTACTCGGTTGTGTGGTCCGTACCTCACCCAATAAATACAAAAAACTAAATATCAACACATGATGTCTCCTTACTTGCAAGGAAAGTGCTGCCAGCAGATAAGCATGGGGCATGTGTGGTGGAGCAAAAAACAGAGATCTAAAAGGGACATCAAGTCAAACAAAAACCACTATGGAAATCTGACCTTTGGGCCGCAAAAATTAGGATGGAAGTTTGAACAGAACTTTCTCTTCTGGGAGAATCCATACTCTCTTCAACTAGCTGGCTTGTTGAACTGGCCAAGAAAATAACATCAACCAACCCTCTACATCATATCTGGGAGGGGCACTCTAATAAGATCCTGTGTTACAGTAAAGTGATCCAAAAGGAATCAAGACATTCGCCTTTGAGGCATATACCATACATGAATACACTCTTCAAAAATCAAGAAAAGGTAAACAGAAATAAAACCCACACGTATATGAATGAAAATTTCTATAACAGGAAGGAAAAAGAGAGGCATAACACTAAAAGAAAGAGAATCTGCTTTGGGAAAATATTTACTGAGGAAGTACGTTTCAAATAGCATCTATTCTCTCTTTTAAATTCAAGAAAATTTTGGCTCTGAAACAAAGATGAAGCATGAAATACAAAAAGGCAACTAGCTTGAAGGTAGGGAGAATTTTTTTTAAAGAGCTGAACAAAATGCAGCAAAAATGTAAGGAAATTAATGATGACAGAGTAGAATTTAACATTACAAAATATTTTGAAAGAGAAGACTACACTGAGAAAGAAGAAAAACTTGCACACCTGATTCATTTATCAATTGCAGTATATTATCTGATTTCCTCCATTAATTATCCTCTTAATTTTGACAACAGCTTCAGAAGAGAAATACTGTTATGACCAATTACTGAGAAAACAGAGGCTTAGAAAAATTATCTTGGCATATCTCAGGTTGAGCTGACAAGGATGTGGCTTTCCTTCTTAATAAATTCATATAAATGCTTAATAGAAAACACCTGTTTAAAGAAATACAGGCAAATACCTCGGTGTCAGCCCAGGTGGAGTTTCCAGACTGCTTATAAAACTGACTGCTGATAGTTTGAGCTTCAACATCTGTACAGGGACAGGAGACATGGCATCTGGAAGCCTGAATTACACACAATACATAAAGCCCACTGCCTTGTGAACCAAGCTAGGAAAAATGACCTGCAAGTAGCAAGGCCATCAGTAGAAAAGAAAAAAGTCTACAAGAAATATCATAAACCAGGCACATAAAAATGTGGTTGTGGGATGTTAACTTAAATCATCTGCATGGCAGAGGAGCCCCAACATAAAAACTAAACTAAACACAGGACCAGGACTTATTTTTATTTGTTAATTAGAGAACTTGTGGGTTTACAGAACAATCATGTGGAAAATACAGAGTTCTCATATAGGCCCCATACACATGTGATTTCCCTATTATTAACATTTTGCATTAGTGTGGTAACTAGGTTACAATTGATGAAACGATATTATCATAATTTTAGTACTATCTATAGTTCATAGTTTACATTAGGGTTCACTGTTTTAAACAGCACAATGTTTTTGTTTTTGTTTTTAATTTTTATTATAGTAACATATATAGAACCTGTGATGGTTAAGTTCATGTGTCAGCATGGCCAGGTTTTGGTGCCCAGTTGTATCATCAAGCAAGCACTGGCCTGATTGTTACTGTGAGGATATTTTATGGACTTAAATCCCCAGTAAATTGATTGCATGTATGACTGATGACATCTACAATCTACTGAAGAGATTTTCTTCAACAATGAGAAAAGTCTTGTCCAATCAGGAGAAGGCTTTAAAAGTAGAAGTGATGACTTCCCGCAGTCAGAAGACAGAAATTCCTTCTTTGCTTCACCAGCCAGCTTCTGGGGAATTCATCGAAAACCTTCATCAGAGTTCCCAACTGTGGCCTGCCCTATGGAATTTGGAATTCTCTATCCCCACAGTCATGTGTCACAAATCTTTTAAAAATCTCATATTTACAGATCTCTCCTGTTGGTTTTGTTTCTCTAGAGAAACCTAACACCCAACCTAAAATTTCACCCTTTAACCACATTCAAATATATAATTCAGTGCTGTCAATTACATTCACAATGTTGACCTATCATCTCCACCATCCATTACCAAAACTTTTCATCACCCTAATCAGAAACTATACCAAGAAGCATCAGCTTCCTGTTCCCTAACCCTCCAACTCCAGTCCTTTGTAATCCCTATTCTAGTTTCTGACTTTTTGAATTTGCTTATTCTAATTATGTCATCAGTGAGATCATAAAATATTTGTCCTTTTCTATTTGAATTATTTCAATCAGCACAATGGCCTAAAGATTCATCCATCTTGTCTCATGTATCAAAATTTCATTCCTTTAAGGGCTGAATAATATTCCATTGTATGTGCATACCACATTTTATTTGTTCATCTGTTGATTGAAAATTGGGTTGCTTCTATCTTTTGGTAATTGTGAATAATACCACTATGAACATTGGTGTGTAAATATCTGTTTGAGCCCCTGCTTTCAATTCTTTGGGGTATATACTGAGAAGCGGGATTGTACGGTCCTATGATACTTTTACATTTAACTTTCTGAAGAACCAACAAATTATTTTCAACAGTGACTGTACCATTTTGCATTCCTACCAACAATGAATGAGCATTCCTATTTTTCTGTATCTTCTCCAACATTTGTTATATTCCTTTGTTTTAATAGTTGCTATTCTAGTGGTGTGAAATGGTATCACATTGGGGCTTTGATTTGCATTTCCCTAATGGCAAATGATGTTGAGCAACTCTTCATGTGCTCTTTGGCCATTTGTATATCTTCCTTGGACAAACGTCTCCTCAAGTCTTCTGCCCATACTTAATTGGGTTGTTTGCCTTTTTGTTGTTGAGTTGTAGGATTTCTTTATATATTCTGGATATTAAACCCTTATCAGATATATGATATCAAAATATTTTCTCCCATTCTGTAGTCTGCCTTTTTACTTTCATGATGAAGTCCTTTGATGCACAAAAGTTCATAGTTTTGATGAAGACCCATTTATCTATTTTTTCTTTTGTTTCTCATACTTTGGGTATAAAACCTAAAAAACAGTTACTTAACACAAGGTCTCTAAGTTGTTTCCCTATGCTTACTTCAAGGAATTTTATTAATTTGATTCTTATATTTAAGTTGCTGATCCATTTCTAATTAATTTTTGTGGGAAGTGGTAAGGTTCCACCTTGATTCTTTGCATAGGAATAGTCAGTTTTCCCAGAACTGTTTGTTGAAGATAACTATTCTCTCCCTATTGAGTAAACTTGGCACCCTTGTCGAAAATCAACTAGCCATAGATGTGAGGGGTTATTTCTGAGCTCTCAATTTGATTCCATTGATCTATATCAGTGTCCTTGTGCCACGACATTGCTGTTTTCATTAGTGTACCTTTGTACTGTGTTTTAAAATCAGGCAGTGTTTCCTCAAACTTCATTCTTTTTTTAAGAGGATTTTGGCTATTTGGAGCCCCTTAGCCTTCCAGGTAAATTTGAAGATTGGCTTTTCAATTTCTGCAAAGAAGGCTGTTAGGATTTTGATTGGGATTGCATTGAATCTGTCTATCACTTTGTGTGGAAATTGATGCTTTAATATTTAGTCTTCCAATTCATGAACATAGAATGTCCTTCCATTTATTTACTTCTTTGATTTCTTTTAGCAAGGTTTTGTACTTTTCTATATACAAGTCTTTTACGTAGTTGGTTAAATTTATTCCTAGATATTTGAATGCTATATTTGCCAATGTCAATGGGATTTTTTCTTGATTTTTCTCTTCAGATTGTTCATTACTACTATAAGGAAACACTACTGATCTTTTGTTGTTGTTGATCCTGTACCCAACCTCTTTGCTGAATTCATTTTTTAGCTCTAGTAACTTTGTTGTGGATTTTTTCAGGATTGTCTATATATAGGATCATGGCCTCTGCAAATAGGGAAAGCTGTACTTTCTCCTCTCCAATTTGGATGCCTTTTATTTCTTTTTCTTCTATTACAATGTTGAATAACAGTGGTGACAGCGGGCATCCTTGTCTTGTTTCTGATCTTAGAGGGAAAGCTTTAGTCCTTCCCCACTGAGCATGAAGCTAGCTGTGCATTTTTCATATATGCCCTTTATTGTGTTGAGTAATTTCCTTTTATTCCTATTTTCTTAGTGATTTCTGTGTCCATATACATCTGTTAGGTCTAGACAGCTTACAGTATAACTCAAATCTTGTATTTCAATATGGATCTTTGGTTAAGATGTTCTATCCATTATTGAAAGTGGTGTATTGAAGTATCCTACTATTAACAAAACTATTTCTCTCTTCAACTCTGTCAATATTTCCTTCAGATATTTTGGAGCTTTGCTGTTAGATACCGCTGTATTTATAATTATTATGCTTTCTTGTTAAATTGACCCTCTTTCCAGTATATAGTGGCATTCTTCATCCCTCATAACAGTTTTTGTCTTAAAGTCTATTTTATCTGATACTAGAATAACTTCCCCAGCTCTCTTTTGTTTATGATTCACATAGTACAGTTTTTTCCATTCTTTCACTTTCATCCTACTTGTGTCTTCAAATTTAAGTTGAGTCTCTTATAAGCAACATTGTTGAGCAATGTTTTTTATCCATTCTGCCAATCTGCCTTTTGACTGGAGAGTTTAATATATTTATATTTAAAGTAACTCCTGATAATGCAGGACTTTCTTTTGGCATTGTCCATTTGGTCTTTGTAAATCTTAAAGCTTTTCTGTCCCTCAGTTATTCCATTATTGACTATGTTCATATTTATTAGATTTTTTGCACTGTATCATTTTTAGTCCCTTATCATTTCTTTTGTATATATTTTTCCCACATTTTCTTTGTTGTTACCATGGAGCTTAAATTTAACATCCTGAATATATGCAATCACTTTTGATTTGATACCAATTTAACTTCAACAGCATACATATACCCTGTTTCTATACCCTGTGTTCACCACCTTTTTGTTGTATTGTTACAAATTATATTTTTATATGTTGTATGTCCAACAACATGGATTTATGAACTTACATTTTACTTTATATGCATTTGCATTTTAGACACGTAAAAAGTAAAAGGTGGATTTACATACCCAAAAATACAATACAATAGTGTTGACATTTATAATTACTGATACGGTTATCTTTATCAGAGATCTTTATTTCTTTATGGTGCTTTGATTTACTTTTTATTGTCCTTTCATTTTTGTCTGAAGAACTCCTTTTAGTGTTGATTGTAAGGTAGGTCGAGGGTTGGCAAAATCCCTACACTTTTGCTTATCTGGGAATGTTTTAATCTCTCCCCCATTTTTGAAAGACAGACTCACCAGACATAAAATTCTTGGTTGCCAATTGTTTTCTTTCAGTTCTTTAAATATTTTGCCCCACTTCCTTCTTGCTTCCATGTTTTATGATGAGAAATCTGTACTTAATCTTATTGGAATTTCCTTGTACATAGCACATTGCTTTTCTCTTGCAGCTTTCAGATCACTCTCCTCATCCTTGGCATTTGACAGTTTGAGTACTAGGTGTCTGGGCATGATTCTCTTCAAATTTTTCCTTTTAGGGGTTTGTTGGGCTTCTTGAATGTGCATACTCATGTCTTTCATTACAATTGGGGAGTTTTTGCTATTATTTCCTTTAATGTTCTTTTGGCCCCTTTCTTTCTTCTCTGTCTGGGACTTCCATGTTGCATATATTGGTATACTTGATAGTGTCCCACAGCTCTCCTAGGCTCACTTCGCTTTTTTCCACTTGCTTTTGCTTCTATTCCTCAATCTGAATCATTTCAATTGCCTTCTCTTTGAGATCACTGATGCCCTCTTTTTCCATTCCAATCTGCTGTTGAAACCCTTCAGGGAATTTTTCACATCAGTTATTATATTCTTCAACTACAGTATTTCTGTATGATTCCTTTTTTAAATTACTCTTTTCCTGGGTTTTTTATACTATTTATTCATTTTTTATATTCTTTAATTCTTTTTCTGTGTTTTCTCTCCTTGAGCATATTGAGGATCATTTTTAAAAAAATCTTTGTCCAGTATATCCAGAGTCTGGTATTCTTTGTTGATAGTTTCTGGCTTTTTATCTTGTTCCTTTGGATGACCCATAATTTCTTGTTTCTTTGCTTCTCATGCTGTCTTTTGTTGAATACTGTACATTTTATTATTTTAAAGTGTTAACCTGGGATTTAGTTTTGACCTGTCTGTTCCTTATGTTTGTATCCAGTTGGTGATATAATAGACATTTCCTTGAGTACCAGGAGCTAGCTAACAAAACCAAGCAAACCAATGCTAAAACAAAACAAAACAACAACAAAAATAACCCCTTTCACAATCTTTGCAAGTTGGCTCTGCTTTAGCTGATAGTCTCCTTCAGAACTCAGCCCTCTTATCAAGATCAGCCCAAGGCAAATGTGAAGTGCAGGGTCCCCTCTGTCTTTTCTGAGCCTGCTTCTTTTCCTGGGTTTGTGCTTCCTTGTGACCTTAGGAATTCCTCTCTTTAGAAGAATTCAAATACCCTTCTACTGCCTATGAAATAGATTTTCTCCCCCTCCAGGGTGCTGTATTGTATTACTTAAAGCAGGTAATCCATTGCCCCAAGATTACTTAATTGATTCTTATACTGCTTTAGCTCTCTTCATGATGCTTCTGCCTTCAGGGAAAATTCTGAGATGGTGAGTCAGTGATGAGTCTCCTGGTTCAGTCTTTCAGGTTGCCAACCTATAGACAGGCACTGACATAGAGGCAGCACAATTTTATATAGGGCTTACCGTGCTCCCTCCAGAACAAGGTCAGGGATCCACAATGGGACTGCAGGCTGGATGCACACCTCACCCAGGAGGGGTTGGGGGATGGTCCAGCAAGGGCTTCTCCTACAAATTTTTAAAACTGTGTTTCTAGATTTAGCACTTGCCTGGTTACAGCAACCTTGTAACTGTTTTCCGAAGTTCTCTGGAAGATGATTCTGCCAGTATTTACTATCTGTTCAAAAATTCTGTGGTGAGGGGGCAGCACCCTGGGACATCTTATGCCACCATCTTGTTCCTGGGCAATGGACTAAGACTTTTGAATCCCTTGAATATCTATCAATGTCAAATATGAAACTTACCTGTGAGGCTATCATTATACCAAAGCTCACAGTGCAGCCATATAGTGTTGCCAGGTAAAACACAGGAGGCCCAATTAAAATTGAATTTTAGATAAAGAATGGATAAATATATTCCAAATGTTGTATGCTGAAAGAGAAGACTACACTGAGATAGAAGAAAACCTTGTATGGAATATGCTGCACTAAATAATCATCCATTGTTTATCTGAAATTTGAGTTTAACTGGGTTTCTGTATTTTTATCTGCTAAATCTGGCAACTGTGTCTAAAGCTGGAATTGATTCCTCTGAATATTCTTCTGAAGTCAAGCTCACACACACACACAAACACATACACAACAACCAAATCATAAACTGAAACAAAACATGAGGTAGAGTCAGCAGATCTAAGAAACATAAAAATAAGCCCAATAGATGGTAATAGTACACAATTCTGAAATAGAATCTAAATATGTTTAAAAGTTTTAGAAAATAAAAGTGACTATAAAACAAATCAATGAACTGGGTAGAATGAAAGAAAAAAGAAGCACATCTTTTAGAGCATTAAATTGACCTGAAAATGACAATTGTAGTTATTAAAATTATAAATACAATGAATACATTTTCCTCCTCTTATGTAGTGTGGAATTAATGTATAATAAATCATTCTTGACATTAATCATTAGAAAAATATATAATATGTATTTTGTGAAAATTGAGAACAGAATTTTCAAATGATACACAATTTTCAAATGAGTGAAAAAAAAATACCAAAAAAATGAAAATAAATTTATTTCATTTAACAAATGCAGTAAGTCTAAGAAAAGCAAGAATAGAAATAAGGGAAATTTAAAAGAAAAATACTTTAAAGAAGAAATACATTATTTACACAACATAAGTAACTAGGTAATGTCCCTTTTTAAAAGATAATCTTGTTTAAATTTATCAAAAAACTAACATGTGAACATACTATTTAGAAAAGCATATGTTCCAGTTTGCCAATACTGCCAGGATGCAAAATACCAAAAATGGATTGGCTTTTATAAAAGGGGGTTTATTTGGTTACACAGTTGCAGTCTTAAGTCTATGAAGTGTCCAAGGTAATGCATCAACAATCAGGTACCTTCACCAGAAGATGGCCAATGGCATCCAGAAAACCTCTGTTAGCTGGGAAGTCACATGGCTGGCGTCTCCTTCAGAGTTTTGACTTAAACATTGCTTTCTCCCAGTATGTTCCTCTCTAGGCTTCAGCTCCTCAAAAATGTCACTCTTAGTTGCTCTTGGGGCATTTGTCCTCTGTTAGCTTCTCCTGAGCAAAATTCCTCTTTCAAAGGCCATATCAAAAATGTCTCTGTAAGCTGAAGCTCCTCTCTCAGCTCCTGCAGGTTCTTCAAAGTGTCTCTCTTGGCTGTAGCAAGATTACTTCTTCGGTCTGAGCTTTTATAGAGCTCCAAGTGAACTAATCAAGGCCCACACTGAATGGGCGGAGCCGCATTATCACCTACAGTTGGGTGCGTCACATCTCCATGGAAACTTCCAATCAAAAGGTCACACCCCACCCAGGGAAGTGAATCTCCCTGGCAACGTGGAATATGACTCCCAGGGAGGAATGTAGACCTGGCACCGTGGGACGGAGAACATCTTCTTGACCAAAAGGGGGATGTGAAAGGAAATGAAATAAGCTTCAGTGGCAGAGAGATTCCAAAAGGAGCCGAGAGGTCACTCTGGTGGGCACTCTTATGCACACTTTAGACAACCCTTTTTAGGTTCTAAAGAATTGGGGTAGCTGGTGGTGGATACCTGAAACTATCAAACTACAACCCAGAACCCATGAATCTCGAAGACAGTTGTATAAAAATGTAGCTTATGAGGGGTGACAATGGGATTGGGAAAGCCATAAGGACCAAACACCACTTTGTCTAGTTTATGGATGGATGTGTAGAAAAGTAGGGGAGGGAAACAGACAGACAAAGGTACCCAGTGTTCTTTTTTACTTCAATTGCTCTTTTTCACTCTAATTATTATTCTTGTTATTTTTGTGTGTGTGCTAATGAAGGTGTCAGGGATTGATTTAGGTGATGAATGTACAACTATGTAATGGTACTGTAAACAATCGAAAGTACAATTTGTTTTGTATGACTGCGTGGTATGTGAATATATCTCAATAAAATGATGATTTAAAAAAAAAAAAAAAAAAAAAAAAAAAGGTCACACCCTAATCAAAAAGATTAATCAATATGCCCCACAAGATTGCATCAAAGATAATGGCATTTTGGGGGACATAATACATTCAAAATGGCAGAGCATATAATCCTTGAAATATTCAGTAGTGTATAATGTAGAAAACCATTTAAAATTTTTAAAAATTTAAAAAATAAAATTTAATAGGGTAATTCAGAGAAAGTATATATTCTTTTCAAATTTTCAAAAAGAAAGCCATACCAAAAAAGTACAGTCTTAAAAGCAGAAGTTATTCTGAACTTATTTTTTGCCACATTGAAAAATATTATCATACAATTTATAAACAAAAAATTATAAATAAACAACCAATACAGGGTAATTTTAAAAGAACATTTCAAATTAACTTTTATTCAAAAGAATATGTTCATGTTATAATAACAGAATATTTAAAAAATAGCAAAAGGAAATAGTTATATAAAATACACAGCCAAATTTCAAGGGCAGTTTAATAACCATCCACCTTTGTAATTTACCCAAAAAATAATAAAACAAAGTTTAAGACCATATTTATATGGTCCAAAACAACAGGATAGAGATTTAGGAAGTGAGTTTTGAGATACATTAGCTTGAGATTTATCAGGTTCCAACATGAGAAGAGTAATTATAAAATCATCCATTCTCCGCAAAGTAATTTATAAAATTAATGCAATTCTTATCAACATCCTAACAGTATTTTTGGAAACTCTTAAAAACTGATTTTACATTTATCTGAAAAGTAAATAAAGAAGAACAAGCAAAAATAATTTGAAAACTGAAAATTGGGTTAAACTTGCATTACTAGATAATAAAACATAATTTTAAATATTAGAAGATAGATGTTAGCATACAAACACATTGACAGATCAATGGGAAATAATCAATAGAAAGATCAGTGAAATTGAAAGCAAAGCCAAGAACCAGGGCCTGCTCATAAATTTAGTATACACTAAAATTGTCAATCCAGTACAGAAGCAAAACATCTATTTAATTAACAAATGTTGTTTAGACATGTGGCTAACTTTTACAGGAAAAAAAAGTGAAGTAGAACTTTACTTCTTAACATACAGTATATTAAATGAAATTTATTACAATTTAAATTTAAATTTTGAAACTGTTCAAGATGTTAAAAGGAGCAAATACTTACCCATCCAAACTACCATTTAAATGAGAATAAACCATTAAGAAAAGTGTATTTATTATAATGTGCCCAAAAATGAGATTTTAAACAAATTTCAAGAAGAAAGAAATTTGGGGAAAGAGTACTGACTGTTGAAAAAAAGTAAAACCTGCAGCTAGGCCTACTCAAGAAAGGCAGCAAAAGGGATAAGTGAACTCCTTGCCAAAGCCATAAAAATGCCCTAAATTTAGATATAGATGTTAGAATGGTAGAAAGGTCTGAGAAGTATTACAAAATAAGGTACATAAATGTATATTCTGAATATAGAGCAGATGGCAGTCAGACATTAAACTCTAGGTCAATAAAAAGTCAGGGGAATTGTCTCAAAAACGTAACTTAGAATCTTCATATCTAGGGCAGTTAGTGATTTTCACAACCTTAAATAAAGTCCTCATATTATGGCATTTGTGATTTCCATTGTGTAACAAGCAGAGTCAGATTTGGGGGTTTTTGTTTTGTTTTAATAAATTAAAAAATATTAGTTTTCATAATCATGGGATATAATACTTATAAAAATAAAAAAATAGTGGCACACGTGCCTACTGCTATCATGATTCTTTTCAGCATCTGAGGATGTGGTTTATTTCATGTATAATTCTATTAGTCAAGTCTGAAGCTGTTATTTCCAAGTAGTTCAGTGACATTTATGAAGATTAAAACATCACAAAGTCCTCAGATTCTGGTGTTTGTGGAACTCTACAAAATAGATCTTGTTTTCCTTATTCCAAAGCAATACATGCCAGACAAGTGATAATCATATACCGAAAGTGTACAGTCATACTATTTATAGATTCATTCTTAAATATAAACAGAACACAAAAGATCACCTGACAGTTGAAGAAGGTGAAAAATATGTTAAGTGAAAAACCAAGATGAATATGAATAGAAAAGCTGACCATGGAGAAAAACAAGATAATTTATGGAACAGGAAGAAATGTGTAAAAATCCATTGCATTTTTCAGGATGCATCCAAAAAGATGCTGTATTTATAAAACAAATAGAGAATTCTGCAAAAAAAGTGACACGTAGAAAACAAGGATAAGTCCTCGAAAATTCAAACTATGCCTTAAGAATTAAAGAAACAAAAAAATATAAGGGTAAGAATATAAATTCAAGAAAATCTCCCAAATTTTAGAACAAAAGATGACAATAAAGAGCTGAACAATGAGACCGATACAGGTGTTAACCATCTAAAGATTTTAAAATTTAGATTATTTTATTTTTATTTTATATCTTTAGTTCTTGCAATTATCCAGGTACGATGCTGAACACTTTATGTATATTCTTTTATTTCATTCTTGGGTAAATATTAATGATCCACTTTTTAATAGCACATGAGATTAAACAACTTGCCAAAGGACTCACCAATGGTAGATGGTGGATTCCAAAGCATGGCAGTTTGACTTCAGGGCCTGTTTTAACTTTGCTCACTCCCTCCCATGCTGGATTATAGCTCCAGAAAAATAAATCAGTTAGAGAAAAGTATCAAAGAAATTACAAAATTACAAAATAGAATTTCTCAGAGATAAAATAAAACCCAAGACTTCCAAAGGAATGGGCCCACCAAATCCTGAACAAGATATAATTAAAACAGACATACATACACATAGGCTTATAAGATTTCAGAAAACCTAGAATAAAGACATTTAAATGCTTCTAGAAAGAATTAAGAGTTTACTTAAAATAAATGGAAATTAAACTGGCTTCACACATTATAATAAATAGTCTGATTCCATTTGTTAAATGTTTGCTAACAGCATTTAAGCCTCACTTTTTCCTCCTTCTCCCTCTACATTCAACATCTTAAAAAGCTGAGATGAAAGCCAGGGTGCATCCTCTGTTGGGGCTGGTAGAAGTTCAAACTAGGCTTGAGAACCCTCACCTCTGCCTCACGTCCTAACCACCATAAAGACTGCAAGCCAGAGTTCTTTTTTATATATTTTTGTTCTTTTGAGCCATTTTGGGGCCTCCTTAGAATCTGCCTTGTCTTCCCCAAAAAGTCTCATTATATGAGTAACAAATCTTTTCATACCCTCTTCGTGCGTGTGTGGCATCATCAGTCATGACAGCCAAACCGAATTTTTAGTGCATTCTGTCTATGCAGGGTGATCACAACACATGTCTCATAAGCAACACTGGGTGCCAGACACAGTAAAGCAAGCCTTTATATTCTGAAAAGAAATGATTCTCAACTGAAAGATCCAGACCCAAAACATCATTTATTTAAATGAGATAGCAGATTAAATTTCAGACTACTAGGATTCAGAAAACTTATCTCCAGGCAACATTTCTGGAAGTCACTTGGGGATTTGCTCCAAAAATAGGAGAGTATAGAAGATACAGGAAGTTATGGGATCCAGGAGAAAGTAAATTCAACTCAATAGACATGTGAAGGTATCCTTCTTGATCACAGTTGCTCAGTGAGCCTGGAAAGCAATGAAACTAAAGGACAGAGGACTCCAGTAGGAAAAATAAAAAGAGATTCCACAGATTTAATACTTGAAACACTAGGACATGAGGATATGTTCAAGGCAGAAAGTGCAAGAGATAAAGAAATGCAATCTGAAATGATTGACAAAGCAAACTATATATGTTATAAAATATTTTAGTAACATATTATGCTGTACCTAAGGTAGGGTTGCCAGATATAATACAGAACAATCAGTTTTTTTAGTTACTAACTTTAGTGTAAGTATACTTATACTAAAATATATTTGTTTGTCTGAAATTCAAATTAAACAGGATGTCCTGAATTTTTATCTGCTAAATCTAGCAACTGTAACACACTGGGAATATTTTTCATACTATACAGGCATTATTTTTACCCTCAAATTATCATCATCTATTTGATTCCTAGCATGCTATCATAGGACTATCTCTAAACTGCTTACATTTAATACTGATTGGCAAAGATACAGTTTTCTGAAACAATTTCAATCAGTACTTGTTTTGGATGGATATAAAGACCACTTATGGATTTGACAGAGAAGGCAGTAAAGAAATGTTAACATAGCTTTAGTAATTATGCATAAATTAATGCTGTCACTATTGCAATTTATGATATTTTTATTAAAAAGATTTTATGGAGAACTTTAGAAAAAAAAGGACAAAACATCAGTGGCTCACAACCCTGGTTAAATATTAAAATTAACTTGTGAAGATATGAAGGCCATAAATCAAACAAAAATCTATTAAATAAAACATGCTCTAGCCCATTCTTTGACAAATATACCTTCATGATAATAAAATTCAAAAATGTGAGTAAATCTATAGTTTTTAGGTAACTGAAAGTGGGCAAAAGAGCAAAGATGATTGTATTTAATTATTATTTACATGTCTACATGTTGTGTGGATGGGTTTGTGCTATTTGAAAACAAAATAAAATTTATATTACATAAAATTTCATTTCAGCAAAAGTAATAATTCTAATGCTAAAATCAAGGTTTTCAAATAATTTGTGTTCTATGAACAGTAACAATTTAGACAACTTTTCTTGAATCACTTAAGTTTTAAGTTTTTTATTATTTTCAACTTGGAGAAATTCTGCTCTACTGAGACAGTTACAACTGAATTATCAATAAAATTGTTTAAACTAGACTTAGATTCAGAAATGGACTGTTCCAGTTTGCTAATGCTGCTGTTATGCAAAATACCAGAAATGGATTGGCTTTTTATAAAGGGGGTATATTTGGTTGTACAGTTACAGTCTTAAGGCCATAAAGTGTCCAAGGTAACACATCAACAATTGGGTACCTTCACTGGAGGATAGCCAATGGCGTCTGGAAAACCTCTGTTAGCTGGGAAGTGGGAAGGCACGTGGCTGCCGTCTGCTCTGGAGTTCTCGTTTCAAAAGGGCTTTCTCCCAAGATGTTTCATTCTAGGCTGCAGCAGTGAGCTCCTTCAGTCTGAGCTTCTTCTGTAGGACTCCAGTGATTTAATTAAGAGCTACCTGAATGGGGGAGGTCCATATCTCCATGGAAATTATCCAATTAAATGTTTCACTCATAGTTGATTGAGTCACTTCTCCATGGAAAAACTCAATCAAAGGACCCCAACCTAATCAATACTAATACATCTGGCCCCACAAGATTGCATTAAAGAACATGGCGTTTTGGGGGACATAATACATCCAAACTGGCACATGAACCATAGATTTCGTACACCAAGTTTAAAAATTGCAATGGCCTTATATATAACAAATTATCATTATCATGAAAATATTACAAAATATTTAATGTCACTATATATGCCACTATTATGTCTATCATAATTTTCCCTGTATCTTAAATTAATATCTAGATCTATTAATAATGTAACAAACTAACATATAAACACACATTTATTTAATTTTTTAGATGTTCCCTAGCCACCATGCACAACTGTTACAAATACTGGGCTAATACATCTGCAGAAATACAAAAAGAAATAAATTAGCAAAAAGTTGCTCAGCATTACAATAACTTTGTGCAAGAATCTATTGCAAAATGTGGTCTGAGAGGAAGGACTTAACAACTAACAAATTCTTTCTTATAGTAAAGTCCTTACAATTTCAACCTTCTCTACAACTTGAAGCAGTGTCTTACTCCATTCAGATACAGTTGTTTTTCTTTTCAAAGATACATGGCAAGAGATGTAGAGAAGCATTTTCATAGGTCCTGAATTGTGTTATTCAAAAAACAGATGACAAATGTTACAGATTGTGCTCTGTCAATGCTCAACCCCAGATCCCAAAGGACAGATGGTCACGTGTCCTTTAATAAAATTATGATTTTTGTGTGTTATGAAATGCAGGCTCTCTAATGCATGGAACCCTGGGCAGGGACCCTTCTCAACTGAATATAAGGATGGTACTAGTTATATGCATGATTACTGGAGGTTTGGGATCAAATGTCCATCATGCATGTGTTCAAAAAGAGCTGTATTTCAAACCCCTAAGTAAGCAATAAAGCTGATACACTTGGGAATACTATTTAAAAGTAACCAAAATTCCAAAAAAAAAAAAAAAATCAAATATCAAAATGTGAAAAGTTTTAATAAAGTGATTTTTTTTTAAATGTGGTATGGGAAAGCATCAATATTCTGACAATAAAAAGCTTATTAATATTCTCATGGGAAAAATAGGACATCTCATTTGAGGACCCCCTTATTTTTCAAACTGTAATCATTAATATTTCCAGTGTTCTTTATCACTTTTAAACATTTTTTCAAAGCATGGAATACTTAATTATAATACAGAATATAGCATAAAGTTTATCAACCTTTAAAATTTAGAAGTAAAATTACAGATAATGGATATTAGGACATAGGACTAGACTGGAGAGGAAAAGGAAAAAATAGAAAGGAAAAGTAAAAACATTTAAATTTTCAATTTAATGTGGGAACAAGATATACTGTCAATATTTGATGGAATGACAAATAGTGGTTTAAACATAGTATTAACCTTACAAGGGTAATAAATAGAAGAAATAGAGTAGTGCTGTATTACAACATGGGGAATAGGAGAAAGCAAACAGAAAATATGCACAGTTATTAAATCAAGAGATAGCTGCTTGGAAGCTTTGACTTGAAGTAATGATGAAGTAGCCTGTATCAGACTAAACCTCCTGTAGATTATAATTATAAACTTCGGAATACATTTTCCCATACTCTCAAATTTGAAGAGAAGCATTAACCTCAGTGAATATCACACAAGAGAAATACAAAGGAAACCGCAACTAAGCGCATATTAATCAAACTTCTGAAAAACAAAGATGAAATGAAGATATTGAAAGAAGTCAGAAGGAAATGACAAATTACAAACCAATGAAAATTAATCAAAAGACAGCCAACTTTTGAATGGAAACAATGGCATGGCATCTTAAACGTGTGGGGGTGAGGGGAGTGAGGCAGGAGAGCATAGAATCTGTCAACCCCAAATTTTATAACCAGCAAAAATACCCTTCAAAATTTACAGTAAATGATAGGCATTTTTTTCAGATAAATGAAAGCTGAGGTAATTCATTGCAGGAGACCTGCACAGCAATAGATACTTAAGAAAATCTCTGGCATCTACCAGAAGAAATCAAAAACACAAGAAATGTTAATAAATGAGTAAATAAAAAAGACTAGGTGTTTTTTTTTCTTTTCTTTTCTTAATTGCCTCAAAAGATAAATGGCTGCTTCAAGCAAAAATAATTACATTATAAGGTAGAATTTATAATATATATAGATATATATATATATTAAATATATAGAGAGAACAAAGTGGGGGAGATTAAATCAAATTATACTTTCAAGGTTCTTACATTTAGAAAAAAAAGAAAACAAACTGATAATAGATGATTTGATTACATAATATTTTCTATATTTTCTCTCCATTGTAAATCACCATCAACAAAATTAAGAGACTTGAGACAAATTTAGAAAAATGTTTGTACTATATTTTAATGAATATTTGATTAACATTTAAACAGTACTTTCAAAAGCAATTTTAAAAGGATGATTACAACACATGAGAACAGAGGAAAAATGCTGATAGTTACCATGTGGAAATTGCTTAACCTAATTAGTAATTAGATGAATTCAAATATAAAATTACTGAGATGTTTTCTGTATGTTTAGTGAAAAATAAAAAAAGGAATGAAAGAAAAATGAATCAATTTAGTTAGGGAAGCAATGAAATAGTCCCTCATATATTGCAGAACCAAATGATTCAAAACTTTTGGAGGTAAAATTGGTAATATTTATCAAAAGTCTTTAAAATATATTTATCTTTTGACTCAGTGTTCGAATTCTCATAAATCATATTATAGAAATAATGAAGAGAATGAACAAATCTTCAGCTGCAAAATCAAAGTATTAAAAATGCTTATTAAAGCAATTCAAATTTGCAAATAGCCTTAATGTTAAACAATAGGGAATTTATTAAAGAATATGGGATAGCATACTTGGTAGGTACAAAGTAATCTCATTTGTCATATATACAGATAAAGTTTGAAAAACTATGTATATCAAGTTATAACAAATATAAATGATTTCTCTTGGGTCAAATGATTATGGGAGATATATTATTTTTTGGTATATGTATTTTCTGATCTTGCCAAAATCAATGTCTATTGCTTTTAATATAAGAAGGTATTTTTTGTTGTAAAAACAAAATACAAACTTGCTAATCCCTTTGCAAATGGGAATTATTAAGAAATATGCACTCTGATTTAAGTGCATGAAGATTCATAAATGCTTTATGTATCTGACAATAGGAGACTGTAACAATCTCATAATAAAGCCCCAAGCAGACATTAGATACCATATTGTAGAAAAATATCATTGTGTAGGAAACTATTAATGACATTTTAAGAGAAAATTAGACAGCAAATGTACAGAATAAACCTAATATTTTTAATGTGTACCAACAGAAAAATACTAGAAAAAAATATGTAATATTCATAGTCATTTTCTGAGGATAACAGGATTATAAATAATTTTAATTGTCTTCTCTTTGATTTGTACATTTTCCAGATTTTCTACAATGAACATACATTGTTTCATATTACAACAATAAAACGAGTGCAGAAGTTCAGCCATGCAATTAAGAGAACCAGAACCAGAGGAACAGATGTGGAGAGGAAAAAATAGATAATTTATAGTGGAAACATTATAGGATTTACAAGATTTGATCATTTATTAGACTGAAAAGAAAGGAGAACAACTGGAGAAACTGATTTGTGTAAACAAAAATAATTATTTTCTAAATTTGGAGTGTTATAGATTGAATTGTGTCCCCCAAAAAGGTATGTTCAAGTCTTAACCCCTGGTCTTGTTAATATCATCCTATCTGGAAACAATATCTTTGAAGATTTTGTTAGCTAAAATGAGGCTAAAGGGATTAGGGTAGTCCGTAACCTATATATGACTAGAGTCCATACAAGGAGAGGAAATTTGGACACAAAGAGAAGATAGAGAGAAGAGGGAACCTTGTGACGACAACGGCAGAGAGCATCATATATTGTCAGCAAGGCATGACCAGAAGCTAGAAGAAGCAAGGAACAGATTCTTTCCTAGGGAATGTGAAGGTAGCATGACTCTGCCAACATCTTGATTTCAGACTTCTAGCCTCCAGAACTGAGATAAAGAATTTCTGTTGTGTGAAGACACCCAGTTTGTATACTTTATTATGGTAGCCCTAGGAAAGTAAGATATGGGGTTTCAAGGCAAAGAGCAGATGTTAAAGACAAGATTTGCTCAGTTTTTAAATTCTGCTTTTTTTTTTTTTTTTTTTTTAGTTTTGGTGTTTGGGGTGACCATCCAGGTGGATGTGCCCAATAGGAAAAAAAAATAAAACAATAACAACAAAAAAAAAAACTGGTTCAGAGCATGTGTGAGAAGTCTAGATGGAACTATAGATTTGGAAGCCAGCAACATATAGGGGTGAGTTAAAATGACTGAATGCATGAAATTACCTAGGGATAACATAGCACAAGAAAATAAGAAAGCCTAGAAGAAAGCCCTGTAGAACCTAACAGTTCCCAGGTAGGCTGAATATGATGTGGTCATTATCACTGCATGCCAGTCAAGAGGTGAACCCCACAGTCAGAGGGATCTGGAAGTAAGTTTGAGCCCCGCCACCTATGCTACCTCTGGGGAGATAGTCAACCTCTCTAGATGCCATTTCCTCATTTTATAAGCAATATTAATGATATCTACCTCATAGGTAACCAGAATGTCTTCACTAGACATGAAGTGCCCGATAAACAGTAGCCAGTGGTAGTCATAGTTATTGTCAACTTAGTGGTAGTAGTTGTAAAAGTAAAGAAAAATAAGCAGCAATCAGAGAGGCAGGAAGTATGAAGAGCAAATGGTATTTTGAAAGGTAAAGGAAAATTTTAAGTAAAAGTAGTGTTCAACAGAGTCAACTCCAAATCAGATGCAAATCAAACCCAATGGTATTGGTATTTAGGATGTCATTTGACATGTTTGCCAAAGCAAATCACTTTCCTTCCCTTTTTTTTTTTTTTTGAGTAGAGTTATTACTATTTTTTGACATTTATCTTGCAATTCATCTAATCATAATTCATAGAGAAACAATGGAGAATCTTTATGAAATAAAGTTTATGAATATATTAAAATAAAACAAAATTTACCATGAAAGAGCTAGGTTTGCCTTTGGTGTATTGCTTTGTTTACTTTCCATTTAATATCACTGGCTAGACTTCTTCACAACAGGAATATAAGATGATTTCCCAACGCCTTCAGGAGAGTTAGCCAGATTGTAGCAGAATGCCTTCTTCTAAAATAGATGTGTGTCTGCTATATCAATCTTCCAGTAGGGCTCATTGTGAAAAGAGAGAGCAGGAAGAAATCTCTTTGCAAGAAACTTCTTTATCCATGCATCTTAATTTGTATTTTATTTCTTTTTATTTTTTAAGGCACCATAGTTGGAAACTCCTTGCTTCTTAAAGGGGATTGATTGAGTGAAACCTGTTACAAAAAGGGCAAAGACTAAGATATTTAAAGTAGGGTGTGAAAGTCCAATGACTAAAATGAGGTAGGCAAGAACAAAGGGGGAAAAAATGATGTTGAGGTTCAGCCAAGCCTCAGAGCTGCTGTGCAAAGGATGTAGGGACCAGTGGGTAGTGGCAGCTAGTTGCTGAGGCAGGGCCCAGGAATGTACTGGCTCTGCCAGCAAGGAAGCTTTGTGGGAATCTTTAAAACGAGAGAAAAGGAGTACTTTCACGTGAGATGAGCTTTCTTAAGCTCTGAAAGCTATAGTCCTAACACTGTTCTGAGCTTCTTTGTCATTGAGGTTAGAGAGCCCTAGGAACTGAAAGTAAGAGAGCCAGACAGAAAAGGCTCACAAAAGTACATTGTAAAAAGTATCATTTTCAAGTTGAAGGTGCATATAATACATTCATAGAAAGGGAATACCAGCCCAGTCATAATGGAAATGGTTAGTTCACATTTAAGACCCTGAGAGAGTGAGAAAAGCTAATCCACACAAGATTCACTTTTATCCCACACATTCTTAATTGGAGAGAAAGATGCTATTCTTAAAAAATAAAATAAATTGTCCAGCTTAGAGAATTCGTCTGAAAAATAAGAGATATTTATATTAAAATCAATTTAAAAAATCCATGTTACATATGACTATGACTACTCCTTGTCAACCTCCAGAAAAAGCAGGAGAAAGGCAATATGCTCAGGTCTTTCAACTTGAAGGCAGCTGCAAAATGGGAAGAATAAGAAATGGGGGAAAATCCACAGAGTGTGCAGAATATCGTTCTAACTCCTCACCTTCTTGGTTATTAAACAAATTCTGTTTATTCCCCACCTATAAGTTGACACATACAACAATTTTCTGAAACTATGGATTTCACACTGATTTTTCTCTAGATTTTCTATTTCAAGTATATATCTGAATTTTAAATGTTATGCATTATTATGAAGAATGCTGCCTACCTTTCATTGCAAGAGAATCCCTACACATTTCAGAAACCAACATGGCAAAGGTGTAGCAATTATATTTTTGACATAATGGGACTGTATTAGAATTGCTGTAGAATTTTTGTCCACCTATAAATGACTCCTTTAATTTTTTCATCTTGCTGTCACTGCACTTAAAATTCATTTTTGAAATAGATAATATTCACTACAAAAGTATTTGAGTTTTTATTTACTTATTTGTTACATATATTTTCTTCCTTTTTTTTTATTTGTAGGCGGCTTCCTTAAAGAACATTTTCTCATATCCCTTTTTTCTTAAGTGTTCTATTTTTTCCAAAAAGTAACCCTTTCATTGTGTTAATAAATAAGAATCCCAAAAAGCTTTATTCAAGGGTTTTAGACATTTTAAAAATCTGTCCTATTGTAATAGGAAACCTTGGAGACTCGTTGAAATAGCAGCAAAGGCAAGGTTTCTTTTTATTATGAAAGATGTTTATGTGAAGAACAAAATAGACAAGAGAAAGTAACTGCTTCAGAATACTTGATGGGCACTTTAATCTTCTATTAATATGCAAATTTTGTTCTTTACAACCCCAGTAAGAGATTTTTTTTTTCTGTCAGGCTATTTGAAAATAGTCCTATTCTCCCAAAGGTCCTTCTTGCATGAGTCTAAGTGAAACAGTGTTTTTTATGCTAATTCCCAAGATGCTACTGTATGCATCATTTTCTTTTGAAATTATATGGAGTTTATTGAACCACATTTGTAAAACATTCCACAGTTGATTTCATTCTAAAGACCTCCTTTAATAGAACTGACTCCCCTGTTGATCTGTGTCATAGGAGAATGTTAAAGAAAATCAGCTTTAACAACATGGAAGAAATAAGAAAGAGCTTATGGATAGAAATAAAGATACAAATTTGGGAACAGAAAAAGGACAATTTTGTTGACTAATTGACCTCATCAAGAATTTAAGCCTACTGGAAAGTATATCATTCATGTTACAATTGTACCACTTCATAAATATAAATTTCAAGAATAATCACTGAGGTGCATGCCCATAGTTTTCTGGCCTTTTTGGTGGCATTTATTCAAATTACATTTCTTTTTAATAGCTCACCTTTTCAAAAGAAGTTGTAATAATAACAACAATGCAATGACAATTCCCTTATTTCTGTAGAAATTAAGATGAATAAGGAAATCTTTCTCTATACTCATATAGCTCTCCACACAGCAATTACTTCAGTTAACTGGTCCATATTAAAAAGAATGAAACAGTTTGTGTTATTTCATTCTTTGTTATATCAGCTGAGAAGGAAGTCTCAAGCACCTTATCAATATGCTGCCCAGCCTATAATCTAATCATTTTTTCCCATGGAACAGATATTTGCCTAGTTACAGTTATAAAAATTAATAGTGTCTGAGAAAACTTTTGAGTGAATTATGTTTCTTCTGGATTAAAAATATTATCCTGAGTGTTTTTCTTTCAATTTATGGATTTATAAGTGTTGTGACTCCCTCTCCCTACCAAAAAACAAAACAAAACAAAACAAAAAAACATCCTTACTTCAGAATTATTGACTGGATTATTTTCTGGCATAAAAATACTTTTAAGGGTAAGTTATGATCTAGGCATAAAATTCAATCTCATCATACTTCTTTTTATTTTTTAAACACTGAAAACAATATCCTGAGAAGTGAGGCAAGATGGAATTTAGTTAGGCCTCTGGAACAATTAGCACATAGCCAGGAACAACTAGTAAATACTCTGGAACAATTGTTGGGAGATGTCTGTGACTGGTCACACATTGTACACCAGTTTTGAACGGGTGGAGCAGCTGAGATCACAGCATAAGTACTGTAAATAAAGCTCCCCAAACTGCAGAGCTGGTGCCCTTCACCCACTGGCATGGTAGGTTGAGCTGAAAAACTTCCCTATGGAAAAAAGAAGCAGTCTACTAGCAGGAAAAGAAGATATCTCAACCAAGCTCCAACTGCAATTTTAGTTAATGGATCTGTACTACTGAACATAAGCTATGAGCACAGATAAACCTGGAGAAAGCCAGAAAGGAACCTGAGGTTTCTCCCAGCAGAGAGGAGGCATGGCTGATGGGGGAAAAAAAAAAGAAAAAAAACATAAATAAATAAAAACAGAGGCTTTTGAAGTTGGCTGAGCTCAGAATACTGAAAAAGTGCTGTGTGCCAGGAAAAGGGGTACACAGAACCAGGTACAGTCTGGGGGGACAGAGACTGGCTCTGAAAAAAGGATTTCTTTTTTTTTCCCCTTTTTTTCTTTCATTTTAAGTAGCTCATTAGAGAAAGCCTCAGGAATTTTCAATTTTCAGCTTTGACCCAGGCAAGGGTGGAGTTAAGACAGAGAGACAAAGGAAAAAGTCAAATGTAGAAGATAAATCTCTAAAGGGCCTATCTTTCCTAAGAAAGGGGAGTGGTAGGGCCTAGTTCAAGTGTCTGCCCTCCTTCAGAGAACTCAGACCCCAGGGCCTTGGGGGGGAGGGAGGGGAAGAAACCACTTAAGCTTGGCTTCTGTGACTGCTGACACTCTCAGCCCCTAGCAGGGGCAGGGTCTACTGAGAATTAAAGGTAACACACCTCTTTATGCCAGTGGGGAGATGTGGGCTGACAAGCACCACCTGCTGGGCAGGATAGGAAAAGCACCACATCTAGATGTCTCACAGGAAAGTCTGATAATCTGGTAGATCTCATCCTCAGGGAAACACAATACAGACTACACCCTCCTGAGATGAGCACCCATCTGGTCTAGGAAAATCTGATTGGGGTAATCAAGGAAACTTGATGCCTAGAAAACAACAAAATTATTGATTACACTAGAAAAAACAAAGATATGGCCTTGAAGGAAAAAACTTGCACTTCAAATGAGATACAGGAGTTGAAACAACTAATTAAAGCTCTTCAAACAAATATACTAAATCAAATAAAAAATCAAATTAATAAGTTGAGGGAAGATATGGCAAAAGATATGAAGGACTTGAAGACATTGGGCAAATATAAAGAAGAACTTGAAAGCTTGAAGAAAACAATTGGCTGAACTTAAGGGAAAGAAAGGCACAATAGAAGAGATGAAAAACACAATGGAGACATACAACAGCAGATTTGAAGAGACAGAAGAATGCATTCAGGAATAAGAACAAGATATCTGAAACCCTACACACAAAAGAACAGATAGGGAAAAGAATGGAAAAATATGAGCAGGGTATCAGGGATTTGAATGACAACATTAAGCACATAAATATACATGTCATGGGTGTCCCAGAAGAAGAGAAGGGAAAGGGGGCAGAAAAAAGATAATGGAGGAAATAATCACTGAAAATTTCCCATCTCTTATGAAAGACATAAAATTGAAGACCTAAGAAGCACAGCGTACCCCAAACAGAATAGATCTGAATAGGCCTATGCCAAGACACTTAATAATCAGATTATCAAATGTAAAAGACAAAGAAAGAATTCTGAAAGCAGCAAGAGAAAAGTGATCCATCACATACAAGTGAAGCTCGATAAGGCTATGTGCAGATTTCTCTGTAGAGAACATGGAGGCAAGAAAGAAGTGGTATGATATATTTAAGATACTGAAAGAGAAAAACTGCCAACCAAGAATTCTTTATCTGGCAAAACTGTCATTCAAAAATGAGGGAAAGTTTAAAATATTTTCAGATAAACAGACACTGGCAGAGTTTGTGAATAAGAGAGCTGCTCCACAAGAAATGGTAAAAGGAGCACTACAGGCTGATAGGAAGACAGAAGAGAGAGGTTTGAAGAAGAGAGTAGAAATGAACACTATCAGTGAGAGTAAAAAGAGAGAAAAAGGGAAAATAAGATAAAGTAAGATATGACATATATATTCCAAAAGTCAAAATGTTTGTAGACATTACATTGAGTGAAATTAGCCAGAGACAAAAGGACATGTACTCTACGGACTCACTAATATGAACTAACACTGATGAGCAAAATTCGAGAGTTGAAGTTGAGAACACAGGTTATCAGGAGATGGAAAGAGTTTAGAAATTGGGCATTTTATGCTGAAGGAGTACATAATGGTAAATAGGATGACTGTATAGATCCAGAATTGGATAGCATAATACTGTTTGATGGTAGCACAATATTTTGAGTACTCTGAACAAAGATGAGTGTGAGTACTGTTGAAAGAAGAAAGCTAGGGGTATGTATGACACCAAAAGGAAAGAAAAACTGGGATTGTTTAACTTAGTGAAACCTAGAGTGATCAATGTTGGTGATTAAATGTACAAATATAAGAATGTTTTTAAAAGAGGGAGAACAAATGAATGTTCACATTGCAAGGTGTTGAAAACTGGATGGTATAAGGGAAAAAATATAATCAATGCAAACTAGAGTCTATAGTTAATGGTAATATTGTAAGATGCATCCATTAATTGTAACAAAGACAATATACCAAAGTTAAATGTCTATAAGAGGGGGTTATTATGGAGTGATATGGGATTCTTGGTGGTGGTTTTGTTGCCTGACCTTTTCATTGTATTTTACTTTCTTTATTTTTCTTCAGTCTTTTATATTTTTATTCTTCATTTTTTTTCTCCTTTTCCTCTTTTGTTGCAGAAGAAATGGAAATGTCCTCATATAGGGTGTGGAGGTGAATGCATAACCATGTAACTATACTGGGAATTATTGATTATTTACTTAGAATGGATGATATGGTGTGTGAATAAAACTGTTTAAAAAATAAACAGAGGGATACAAGTGCTAGAGAAAATGTGGAGAAGGATGTACCTATTCTCTGTTAGTAGGGAAGTAGAATGGTGCAGCCCATCTAAAGAGCAGTATGGTGGTTCCAAAGGAAGCTAGCTATGGGGTTGCCATATAGTCCTGCAACCCCATTATTGGGTATATAATTGGAAGAACTGAGAGCAGGAACATGAATGGACATTGCACACTGGTGTTTATGGTGACAGTATTCACCATTTGCAATGGATGGAGGTGACCTAAGGGCATATTGAACAATAAACAGAATGGTGAACAGCAGTATATACATTCAATGGAATACTGAGCAGCAGCAAGAAGAAATAAAGTTGTGAGGTACTGCAGGCAACCAGGTGAATGGACCTTGAGGACAGTATGTTGAGTGAAATAAGCCAGAATCAAAAAGATAAACATTATAACACCTCACTAATATGGACAAATTATAATGCGTAAACTCTGAGAATTGAATCTGAGAGCACAGGTTATCAGGGGAAAGCTTATGGTAAAGGTTCTAGATTATAAGCTCTTACAGCAACCATATATATTCATGAGTTGGAATGGTTATTTCTAAATTCTGAGATGATTAGCTCTTATGTATAACCTGGTCATTCTCTGGAACTCCAGGTATCTGTATCACACGTGAGACTCAGGGCCAGAGTTCCACGGCTATGAATGTCAGCATTACCCCAAACAGCAAATGTTAAAGAAGCTGAAAAACAGATAAGACTTTAAATAGAGATATGAACAAAATGGACTTGGTTTCGACTAAGGTAAACCAGACTGAAAGGAAAAGGAGGATATTGACTGTGTTTTAAAACTTTAATTTCTATGTCAGACCAAAGGAATTGATGTTTATTTGGTGGAATATTTTCTGCAGCACACTATACAATTTAACTTGTATGACCAGATTATTCAAACACCATAGTTAGAGGGAATCCTGAATAGGGGGTGAGATCTGGTTGCTTTGTACAGGTTAGTGTGAAGCCCTGATACATTCCAGACTAATTTGGGCAGAGAATAAAAATGTATTTGCAAAGACTCTGTGCCGGTTTGGATATATGATGTCCCTCCAAAAAACATGTTTTGATCCAATCTTGTAGGATATTTGGATTAGGTTGTTTCCATGGAGATGTGACTCATCCAACTGTAGGTGATAATTTTGATTAGATTATTTCCATGGAGGTGTGGCCCCAACCATTCAGCATGGGTCTTGTTTAGTTTACTGGAGTACTTCAAAAAGAGTCACACAGGTCCAGACGCTTGCTGACACTGATGTTTTGAGATACTTGGAGATGCAGACAGAAGGACATTTAGCTAGGAGATGAAGCACAGAGTTTGCCCTGGGATAAGCTAAGACAGGACCCCCAGGTGCTTAGAGAGAAATGTCCTGGGAGAAAGAATCAAGAACGTACAGGAGCTGAGAGAGGAGCTGGAACACAACCCAGGATCAGCAGATGCCAGCCACGTGCCTTCTCAGCTAACAGAGGTTTTCTGGACGCCATTGGCCATCCTTCTGTGAAGGTATCATCTGTTGATGCCTTAGTTTGGACACTTTTATGGCCTTAGGACTGTGCCCAAATAAACCCCCTTTATTAAAGCCAATCCATTTCTGGTATTTTGCATAATGGCAAACCCTAGCAAACCGGAATAGCCCCCTTGAGGGACTGGGGAAAAACTGGAAATATTAAACTTCCCCACCTGGGGAATTCCTGATATTCTTGCAAAAACTGGGACTACCATTGTAGTAGGCCAAACCCTCAATCTTGGGGCTTATCCTTATGAAGCTTGCAACTGCAAAGGAGAAGCTAAGCCTACTAACAATTATGCCTAAGAGGCATCCCCAGAGAACCTCTTTCATTGTTCAGATGTGGCCTCTCTCTCTAAACCAACACTGCAGGTAAACTCACTGCCCTCCCCCCTACATGGGACATGACTCCCAGGGGTGTAAATCTCCCTGGCAACACAGGACATGACTCCCAGGGATAAGCCTGGACCCAACATTACGGGGTTGAGAAAATATTCTTAACCAAAAAAGGGGAAGAGAAATGAACCAAAATAAAGTTTAAATGGCTGAGAGATTTTGAACAGAGTCAAGAGGTCATTCTGGAGGTTATTCTTATGCATTTTATAGATATTCCTTTTTAGTTATTAGTGTATTAGAATAGCTAGAAGGAAATACCTGAAACTGTTGAACTGTAATCCAGTATCCTTGATTCTTGGAGACTATTGTATAACTAAATAGTTTATACAGTGTGACTGTCTCATTGTGAAAACATTATGGCTCACACTCCCTTTATCCAGTGTACAGACAAATGAGTAGAAAAACGGAGACAAAAAGTAGATGAATAATGGGGAGGAAAAGGAGTATGAGATGTTTTGGGTGTTCTTTTGTACCTTTATTTTTATTCTTATTTTCATTTTTATTTCTTGGAGTAATGAAAATGTTGAAAAAATTGATTGTGGTGATGAGTGCACAAATATATGATGATACTGAGGACAGTTGACTGTGCACTTTGGATGACTGTATGGTGTAAATGTATCTCAATAACATTTTATTTTAAAAATATGTATATCCTTCACCTTTATTATACAACCTATCTCTCTGACAGTGGATACTGAAAGAGAAGTTTTACTAACAGTAAGGAGAAAAGAACATGCTTTCGCCTGTCTCTGTGCCTTCTCAGATTAATTTCTTTTTGGCTCGAGAATCTTTTTCCATCTCCTTTCCCTGGTAAAATTCTTCAAGATCAAGTCTTATGAAGCTTTCCTTGATCCTTTCACTATCCCCAGGTAAAATGGATTATTCCATCTGTTAAATTCAAACAAACAAACAAGAAAATAAACCTTCTGTGTCTCTTACATATCTCTATCCCAGCAGTTAACACACAGATTTGCAATTTTTTTTGTTTACATGCCAGTTTCCTCTAGCAGAAATCCAGGCATCTGTCTTTTTTATCTTTGTAATCCCCAGAACATAGTGAAGATTCAATAATTTACCTGCCTAGTTCTGTGCTTGATTACTAATTCAATTACTGAATTACTAATATTGAAAAAATAAAGATGTGTGTTGAGATAAATTTTCAGGGTTAATCATAAAATGTAAAATAGCTACTGGTGCTATTTTAAGATAAAAAGCCCTTTTCACATCATAAATATTAAGTAGTGTTCTAGAGACGTTATTGGTTATATAGTGTTATGTTGATTAGAAAGAAAAAAATCCCTAGAGCACTGAAATCTATAGCAACTCCTCCAAAATTTGCTGGGTGAGATCTGGAGAATTAGCCTGACAATAAGAAAATCTCATTCCTTAGCAATAACAGCTGTGAGGTATTGATGACCAATTCTTTAAATCTCTCTGCAGATTTAACAAACAGTACCTACTGCTTTGGGACCTAGATGCAGTGGAAAGCACACGATCTTAACAAGCAACAGGAACTAACTCTAGTCACACACAAAAATTGATGGAGTGGGTTTGAGGATTGGTTTAGAAAGCACAGAGCTGACTGAATTATTACCACTTGGTGCAGCCAGTGCATTAGGGATAATAGCTGTGCAGACCCTGGCTAGTTACTGATACCAGCTCAGCAGAATCTAATCTCGTCCAGGGAGAGATATTTGTATGTAGTATGTAAGTTTTTTTCAAAGGCAAAAGAATCCACAATATGCATTTAGGGGGAATTTGTTCCACAAATAAGAGTAAAAACTATTATCTCAATTGTTACATGGATTACCCCTGGGCAGTAAATCCTAGTACTGTAGCTAGTGAGGCTGCTAGCTGATACCTTGATCAAAATCTCAGCATTGCAACAGTGTTCCCCAGGATGAATCAGAATAAAGAATCTAATACATTGTTCACAATTACATCCCTGAGAAAGCCCCACCAGGCAACTATGATTCACTTGGGAATAAAGAATATGTCTAATGTATTTAGCAACAATTAATACTGGCTGTTGTCATCGTTTTTGAAGTTGAAGTAGTTGGCCTTCTGTCAGTCCTTAGTCTTCAAAATTAAGAATTCGTCATTTCGAAGTTTTTCAACCATGACTAAAATGTATTCCTTAAGGATATGTGTTTCTGCTCCTGAACATTCTGAGAAAATTTGTGGACCAGCAGGAAAAAAAAATATTTTTCAATGGTGCTTTCCCAAGAAAACAACAAACCTTTTGCTTTATGCACTAAGAATCTCTGCAGGAAATAGAAATTAGAAAGAATTAGGTAAATTCCTTCCTACAAGGTGATATGCATTTAAAAATAAAATAATCAGTTGCCATAGTTGAAATTATTTCTCCTGTCTTCAGTATTGATTTACCATTTGTGCTGTATGCTCATTTCCACTGAAGTTCAAGGTTGGTGAGGTGATGCTTAATTCCATGGTCTGAGAGAAAATACAATTCTAAAGGCAAATTAATAAAGCCACTTTGCATAGCACCAGAAATGCAAATAAATAGAGCTCTGTGGGAGGAGCCCTACCAGAAGTAAGTGTTAACACCAAAATGCAATAAATGACATTGCACAGTGTGTCTTGATTTGGTAACATCAAGCAGAATATTTTAAATAAGATTGGCAAAAGTACAACTGGGTATTTGTTGGAGATATTGAGTTAATGCTGCAATGTATACCATAAGGAAATTTCTTAGTAAATGAGAAATTCTTCAGATAGCTTGTCATGTCCCTACCAGCCAACCAGAGAATTAAATTGCCATTCGTGCTTAGAAAAGTTCAACAGGGCAGTTTCTGGGGTCAAACTTTCCAGGACCTTTGAAGCTAATTAGTATGAATTCAAAGGTTATTCTCTGGAACTCTAAGGAAGTTGCTGACTTGTCTCAATTTCTCCTTTCTGGCACTGTTTCCTATAAACTCTTTTACAAGACGTTTTCCCCCCATTATGAGCTTTAGGATCCAACTGTAAATCTGGTAATGCAACCAGAAATACAAATCCATTATGTCTAATTCAAAACTGAAATGAACTTGATTCATAAAACTTACAGGACATTTTTCAAATGGTGTGCATATATTGGAAACTCTCTGTCTATAGGCCAGCAATTTATCTTCCCACAGGTAACTGCTAGTTTATTGTATGACTATTAGACCACCACATTAGAAAACCACTGACAAGATGACTGCTTAGAAATTCTGGAATCATGAACATAAGCATCTTGTTTTAACTGAACTATAGAGGGATAATCTTTAAAACAAATGTGATTCTTCGTTCATTTGACTCTCTTGTACCAAGTTTATATTTAACATGGCCAAAACAGAACTCTTCATGCCACCATCTCCTTCTCCATCCCAAACCATTCCTCCTGGCCTTCTCTCCTCCATATATGATATCTATCCAGTTGCTCCAGATAGATCCCTGAATCATCCTTGATTCTTCCCTCACCCTCCATTTCCATGTGCAATTCATTAACAAGCCCTGTGGGTTCTAACTCAAAATATATCTTGAATCCATCTTTCCATCTTCATAGTCAACATCTAACATTTATGCATCATCATTACAATAGTCTTCTAGACTCCCTCCTTCTAAACTTGCCTTCCCTCCCATATATTCTTTACATTCTGTTATTTGTATTTCAAAACGCAAATCCTCACATCTTACCCTGCTTTTCAAAATCCTTCTGTGACATCCCATTGAACTTAGAATAAAATCTAAGTTCCTTACATCAGTGCAATTTAAAATATGGCCCATAAAGTGCTGCCAGTTTGTAACATGATATGTTGAAGAATTGAGAGTAAGCACTTAGAAAATTTTATACTAATTTGACAGTGCTATGACATCTAAGTGTGTGCAGTGAACTTGTCTTGTTGCAGAGGGTAAAGACACTTCCAGCATTGCCAGACTCGCACCGTGAGTTGCATGTGGCTCAAAGTGCATATGAGTTTTGGACAGTGGGACCACATGTAGTTCTGCCATGAATTAGAAATTTAAAAATAAGTAAATAAATAACTTATCCTTTACCACCAATAATTTGAGAATCTCTGTTGTACATGACATGATTGGGCACCATCCTCCTCATGGACCACTCACTTCCTCATTTTCTGTACTTCAACCTCAGGAGTTCTCTAACTTCCAGAACAGTCCACTTCCTTTCTCCCCTTAGACCTTTGTACTTGCTGTACTTTATGCCCTTATTAATCTTTATCCCACACCTTCTCCTGTTTTATCTGTTTTCCCTTGGAAGAGTTGGTTCCCAACCTTCTTTTTAAGGGACTTCTACATGATTCTTTTCCTTTCCCAAAGTTCTTTTTCCAATTTCCTCTACCGTTTTGAAGAGTTGTCTGTTTCTTTTCATTTGCTTTGAAGGTTGTTTTTTTTCCCCCTTGATTTTTTCCAATGACTTTTTTTTTCTCAGAGCTCTCTTCTAAGACAGCCTTCTGCACATAAGTGGCTTCGCCCCTGCTTTCTGTCTTTGGGCTGACATGTGCCCGCTTTATTCTTTCAGCAATCAACAACCAAAAAGGCTATTTCTTCTTGGCTTTTCCAAAGCTCCACTCATTTCAGGTAGAAAATTGAGTGGTCTCCAATGTTTGCCTTGTTGCTCTGCCAGCATGAAGAGGGGTGTATCCAGAGTGCTAAGTACAAAATGGCCCAGAATCTGTGGAAAGGAAAGCAGGCACTGATTGCTGTAGCATGGGGAGAGGCAAACAAAGAAAAAAAAAGGGAGGGGACTAATAAGAAGACAAAATGACAGGTCTGCAGACAAAGCCATATATTTCTAGCATCATTTACAAATAGGAAAAGTTAAATACATTCCTTGGTTCTTCATTTCTTTGAAACTTAGTATATTTGTGGAACTCAACTAAAATAGGTTGCTGACCTCTGACAGTGATATCATTTCGGGTGTTCTGCAGGACTAAATATAATCAAGGCAGAGCAAATAAAATTAAGCCTTGGGTGAAATCCATGTGAAAAGAATTTCTTGTCAATTATATGCCTTTAACAAAAGATTTGCAATTATATATAATGGCTGGATACATGTAATAAAAACTGGTCTAAAGTAGTGATTTTTCTCAATTAAATCCAACATTTCAAGAACATCATAAGCATTAATGAACTCAAATATTTTTAAGCATAGGTGGAGGGTTATTATACATATCATATATATATATATATCATATATTTTTATTTAATATTGGTGCTATAATCCTTATAATACTCAATAGGAAATGCTAGATATAATTGCAGCTCAATAACAAAAAAGTAAATTTTACAATATTTCCTTAATTTTAGAAGTGTTTAGGGAAAGGAATGACTATAAACTCCTAAGTTGCAGATTGCTAGACTTTGTAGTGTTAGAAAAAACAAGGGGAATAATACATTTTAAGTTAATAACAATTGTATCATGTCATTCTATCAATAAAACTCTTTCAGAAACAACTTGCATCCTCTAGTCAGAGGGAATGGAGATCAGAGAAAGGCCCAACCTATGTACCAGTTCTACACCCAGCACAGATTTCTCAAGTCTTGTATGTTCTGTGAAGATCAGAGGAAGATCACAGAATACTTACCCCACTTGCCCCAAACCATGAAAACCTCTTGCAAAGTGTCCTCTTCCTTCCTCTGTTGTTGCCCTTGAGTCCCACCATCTGCTCTCAGCTAAACCCTTTCAATACCTTCCTCTGTGACTCACCACTTCCAGACTTATCTCCTTCTAATCCATTATTCTCCTGTAGTCACAGCTCTCTGTTGAAAATATTAATCAGGTCTGCTCAAATCCTTCAGTACTTTTCCATTGTCTTTATATCCTTTCTTTGGCCATAGTAAGGTTTTTTTTTTTTGTTGTTTTTTTTTTTCAGGGAAGGGTCCTCAAAAAAGAAGCAGAGATGAAGAGGGAGAGGGGAAAGAAGAGAAGGAGAGGGAGAGGGAGAAGAGAAAGAGAGGATGGGGGGATGGGCAGGGGAAGGGGAAGTGAGAAGGAGAACTGGCAATTCTCTTCTGTTTCAGATCCTGCCCACGTGCAAACATATTGGAGTACTCTGGCCACCCTGGCCACGACTTCACACATATTTTATGTTTCACTTTGAATATCATGTGTCAGAGTGGCTTTCCCATCACCCTCCTATACCTTTGCTCCTTTACCACAGAACCCTGTTCCCTTCTTCCATAGCATTTTTCAGAATTTATAATCATATATTCCATTCACTTGTAAATGTTATGGAGTGTCTTCAATGTGCCAGGAACTTTTAATTTCTAGAAATGTAATAGTGAAAAAAAAAGAGAAGGAACAAAATCTGGGAGTTAAGAGAGTTTACAGACTTTACATACTTGGGGTGAAAAAGACAACAAAAAAGAATGATCAGTAAAATCTTTAACATATCAAATGGTGATGAATGTAATGGAGAAAAATTAAATAAGGAATGTTGGGCAAAAACATGTGAGGAAAGATCTGTCTCCTGTTTGGTTTCCAAATGGTAAGCCTGCCGAGTGCTAAGACCATGTCTGTTTTTGCTATCATGAACTCTTAGAGCCTAGCATAGTGGTAGACATAATGCACTCACGAGACGCATATTCATGGATAAATGAGTGAATTTGTTCTGATTTTCAAAACCTAGTAAAACGGAAACTCTGGTTTGTTTCTTTGTAATTAAGTTTCAATACTTCTATCTACTGCAAAAGTTAAATGATGTCATATATAGAAATCTTAGAAGGTACAAAAATAGAAGTAAAAGGTGATGAAAACCAGTATTACTGCCACCTGTCCCAAAATAATTACAGCTATCATTTGGTATATATCATTTGGAAATTGTGCCATTCAAAGATTTTTTCCTGTTTTTCCCTAGTTTTAGTCATACTATACGCAGTTACATGTTTCTCCAATTTCTCTTACAGCATATCATAAATATTTTCAATTACAGCACACACTTAAAAACAAAAAATCATTTTTGTTAACCTAATAATATTTCCAGATCACTCATTTTTAACTCAAAACTATTTTAGTGGAAATTACTGACTTTTTCTTCATCCTAGTGCCTTTTATACCTCTACTGCACCCCACCCTACTCCCCATCCCAATTTCCACTGACAATAGGCAAAGAAGGGAATTCTCTAGTTTCTTGAAGCACGCATTCTTCCTGGCAGAAAACACCATGTTTGTCCTGAGCCACCATATTTTTGAGAATCAGCTAGATTTCTAGAATATATCCCAAACTGCTCTTTCTGATTTGGAAGCGACTCTCTGGCCTCCTCAATCTCCTAACATTTAGAAATCTTTTTCTGGAGAAAGGAGCAGTGGGTGAAGCCTGGTTTCCTTTTATCTGCCTGTATCTTCCCCTCTGGAAGTAAGGAGCTGACTGCTGGGCCTATTTTGTAGGCAGTAACATTACCATGCAGGATTGCTCAGCTCATCAATACCAGACCTTCAGATGAGGGTACACTAAACAAAAAGTAGTTTACCTATTAATAACTCATATTTTAAGGCAGAAATGTGCTGGTTACATTTATTTTCTATATTTAAAAATAGAAATTTTAGGGATATTTACTTCATGTTAAGGGAAATCTCTTACAATAATATCAAGACAGAAGTAAAACAAAATCGTTTCAAGAGCACACTATATTTAGGAACATAGCATATGGAGGCAAAATATCTGGATCTGTGATTTACTAGACTTGTTAATTTAGGAAAATTATTTAATCAAAGTGTGCCTCAGTTTTCTTAATCTGTTTAAGGGGATAATAATAGGCCTTATCTTATAAGGTTGCTATGAAGAGTTATACAGTAAGAAATTTCGCCTTCGAAAACAGGCCTGACCTTTGTCCTGGCTCCTGGGGGCTAATGTCGACATCCTAGGAGTTTTCCAAGTGTGAAAAGAGTGTGGTGGGCTCTCACCACCACATATGATAGTTTATGCTACAAAAGACTCAGGGTGGGGCCATAGAGGCAGGTTGTCTTGGGGTGAGGGGTGGCCATACCACAAAGACCAACTATGTGATTGGAGAGTTGGGGCTTTGAGCCAGGTCTTATCAGCTCAACCTAGGGGAAGGAGAAGGACTGGAGTTTGAGTTCATCCACATGGATATCAAGTCAATCAAACATGCCTACACAATGAAACCCCAATAAAAAGTCCAGACATGGACGCTCAGGTGAGCTTCCCTGATTGGAGATACATACAGATGTGATGATAGGGTACATCCTGACTTGACAAGGAAAGGAGATGGAAGTTTCATGTTTGGGGATCCTCCCACACTTCACCCTGTGCATCTCTTCTTTTAGCTGGTTCTGATCTCTTCTTTTGCTGCAATAAATCTGTAAGAGTATTCAGGTATTTTCTGAATTCTGTAAATCCTCCTAGAAAGTTAACAAATCTGAGGGGGGGGGTGGGAACCCCCAAGTTTGGAGACAATTGGTCAAAAGTAAGGATGACCCTGGGAATCCCCATACTTGTAGCTAGTTGAGGAGTTGTGCCCTCAACCCATGGAGTCTGACCAAACTCCTGACAGTGACAGAATTTCATTGACAGAGTAAATTAATTAATATTTATATAGTGCCTAGATTATAGCCTGTTTCTGTGTTTCTTAATACCATAATTCTATTCTTTGGAATTGTATATATGTTATTCATAGTTACATATTTATGGAAAATTACTAGTCATAAATGTATCATATAGTTAACAGTTATTTTTCCTAAATGTTGGTTTTATGGATGGTTTTTATTTTTGCTGAGGGTTTTGTATTTTTTCATATTTTATGCTGAGAGTTCTGTATTTTTTCATATTTTACATTAGTATATCACTTTTATATGTAATATTTAAAAACTAAAATTATTTTGTTCAGACATGCTTAATCATTACTTTCATGTAACTTCGGGAGCACTTCTATCCATTTAGAATTCATCTAATGCAAAGAAATAGTATAATAGGTACATGTTCACATAATTTAAGACCATTCTTTGTAAGCTATATTTATCTACCTTTTCAAATGGCATCTGTCATACATAAGATTTGCTCTCAGTATTCTCTGCAGCCTCTCTATTCTGATGTGTTTTTACAGTGGTACATTTCTGATTTGGAAGCCCTCTATTCCAGACTCCCCAGTTTCCTCTACCTTATTTGTAGTACACAAGGAAATATTAGGGGTGCTCTCTAGATATAATCAGCAAGCTAAAAACTGCCACCACAGAGCTAGCCACACTGCAGTGACACTCATGAGCCATTTTTCCAAAAAGAACCATTGCACTGACAAAGGCTAGTACTTGTATCATTTCTATTATCACTGACAACTGTAGGTGAGGACCCTTGACTGCAGGTAGGACAGTGGGAGAAAGGAATTGCTCTGGCCTCATATGTGTTTGTGTAACCCATGACAATACGAGGTATGCATATACTAAAGTCTAGTTTCAGATATCCAATGCAAAGAGCCTAGTGTCTTCTTGAGATGCCAGTCGTTGCACCAAATCTTAGTCTTCTGTAGAATGTAAAGCCTAATGGCAAAATGTAGATATAGAAAACAGATATACTGCTTTCCCTTTTGTGATTGAACCACAATGCATAAGTTGGGAAAAAAAGATAATATCCTTTAATGACCCATATTTGTGGCATGAATTTTCTATCCCTTGAATCTGAGTCTGGAAAATGAATATATGTCACTTAATTATGAGACCTGGCTTTCTATGATGCCCATGTCCAAATACTCCATTTTCCATTGTAATGAACAGAACAGGCCAAAATGATTTTCTGTGATACATGTAAAAACAATTCAGTTACATTATTTTTTTCTGGTTTACTACAGCATATTTTGAAACATAAGGTATCAAAAATAATTTCTATCAATATCACTTGGGACTACTTTATATGAAAATTTCTGCAAGCTGTCCTTTGCAATATTTTTCTATCAACAAATATATTCCTACTGGACCTTAAAAACGATGGCTGTTTTATTCTTTATGGTGACTACTATGAATAAAGGGTATAGAAGAAACCACAAAGTTGCTGGAACATTTTCATAAAATAAAGAGTTATGTCAGTAATAATATCCCTAAAGAAAAGCAGATTTCTTAAAAGAAAACAAGATGAAGTAAAGTCAAGGGCCACTTTCAGATTAGACAAAATATCTTCTTACTCTCTTTTATTTTAATTAAAATAAATGAAAACAAATTGGGGGTTAGAGAAATCATACCTCACTTCCTAAACAGTCTTTTTAGGCAAGTCTGTTCATATGACATCAGGCAAAACTGAGGAAAGGGTCTTATAAATTACACTCCTGGATTTTATGACATGATCTCATATCCCACCAGTACAATGCTGCCTAAAGCTGCAGGAAATTGCCCTGTCCCGTGTGCCACTCTATACTATTATTAGGAACGATGTAACAATTCAAATGCGCGTTACCTTAAGGAGAGTCAACTGCTTTACCATACCAAATGCTCCCTGAAAAATCACTTGTGTTATATCCTGTAACACCGGATAGATTGAAAATAATAATTTGTCATTTCAGTATGTGTCTAATAAATAATTGTCAAAATCCAAGTATTTCTAACTGTATGTGGGGCAAAAATAAGTTTTTATTTTGTCTAAAGTAAATGTCATTGAAGAGTTATTGGCTTGGTACATGTTTCAGAGATTTCTGTGAACCGTTCTATTCCTTTATAGGAGGGGATGGCTGGAGGTAAGGGTGTCCCCTGGTGCGTACCTGCCCCAAACCAAGCAGCCCCGGAGCACACTGGTTCTTTCTCTCAGCCGCAGTTACCATTACACACACTGAAGCCAGAATAGATTTTTTAAAACATGATTGAGTTCAAATAATTCCCTGGATTAAAATTCTCAGATGACTTTCCATCACACCAAAAACAAATGCAAACTCCTTTTTCTTGTCCACAAGGTCCAACATATCTGGCTCCAGCCTGCCTCTCTGAATTCATCTTGTACCACCTCCTCTCTCCCTCACTGTGCTCTGGACTTTCTGATTTCCAGCCTGATTAGCTTGTGCACCCTGATGGGCCAGTGCTAACGGCCACCCTGTCATCTTTTCTTATTTTCTTCTTAAAAAGTGTCAACTGGAAATTCATTTCCTGTCCACTGTTCTCCTCCTCAACTCAATTTTGAGTATAGAAATTTTGCCTGTGTTAGCCAACTCTTGGCACATAGTAGATACTCAAATAATTGTGCTATGATTAACCCATATTTGAAGACCAATAAATTTATATAAAAATTCTCAAAAAATTCCTCCAACCAAGACTTACCCAACTGTGGAATTGAACAAAAAGACAACTGAATAAGGACCTCTTCTGATTAATTTTGAGGGGCTGTCTTATATTAGCATGGAAAACCAAGGTCCTTACTAAGAAAAGGTAACTAGAGATAAAGCTGAAAAGGAAGCAAGCCCAACACCATGGTAGAATGTGACAAGAAGTCAAAAAGCCCTTTTCTATCTCTAATCACATTTTAGGATCCTATGGATATGTAGATGAGAAATTGAAATGTTTTCATAAACCAGTGCTTCCCTGGATATCAAAATTACCCTATATTCCATGCTTAAAAATTAGTGCTAAGGACTAACACAATGACTCTCCAGAAAGAACCTCAAAATCCTAATACATGCATATGATATGAATGAGTCAAGGTGAAGGAGTACATGAGTTCTAAAAATGTAGTTTAGTCATACTCTTATTTTAATATGCAACACCATGTTTATATTTTTAAAACTATATTACTACTTAAATTTATTTTTATTTTTAAATGCATGTATGGACATACACACACATATACAAGTAACATAAATTTTGACCTTTAGCAAGTTAACATGTCTGCATTTCAGTTTTTCCATCAACAAAAATGGGGATAATAATACCAAACTCATAGGGTTGTTACGACGATTAAATGAGTTCATGCTTGTAAAGCACCTAGAAAAGAGCATGGCATGTGGTATGCAACAGAAATTAAAAACTATATATAAATAAATCTAGAAAATTTTATTAAAATTAAAATACATCTACTGCCATTAGACTGTAGCTGTTGTGTCATGGATACCAAAAGTAAACATTGGTAAATGCTTAATGCCTAACCAATCGTAAATACTTATATTAATCTGGAAAAGGGATCACAAAAACTTAAGGGAAAATGAAATAAAGAAACAAATATAGAGAGGTTAATCTAGTACAGATAAAATTGATCTACTTACAAGATTAAGTTAATTCATCCTCAAGAGAAAAATACCCTAATAGCGTTCGTAAAATGCTTAGTAGTTGACAAGCACTTTCACATACATTATCTCATTTAAGCCCCCAATTGCACTTATGATGATTCAGATTTTAAAATGCTGATGGGATTTCCTCATGATCACATTTCTAATAAATCCTGACACCGTTTCAGTTTCCTAGCCAGGTGTTGCTTTCATAATATTTTATATCTCCTTATAATTCACTAAAGAAAATATACAAGAAGTATGATATTTTCATTTTATATTATTTATTATTTCAATATTAGTTATTATTTCAATAAATATTGATTTAAGTGCCATGTGCCAAGCACTGTTTCCAGTGGATTAAAAAAGGGACAAAAGCCCTTGCCTTGGTAAGAATTAAATTCTATACAATCTAGTGCAAGAGAGAGACACTTGAGGAAATCAGTAAAATACGTAGTCTTTAACGATGGTGAATGCTACTGAGTAAGGTAAAGCAGAGAAGGGAGCTAGCGTGAGTGGGGAAATGAAGGGTGTGCTCAGCAAAAGCCTCAGTAAGAAGTTGATACATGAGCAAAGGCTTCTGTCATGAGCTAGCCTTATGGATATCTTGAGAAAGCTCATTCCAGGCAGACAGAAAAGCCCAGCAGGAGAGTGTCTGGAATTTCTTAAGATTTTGAGACTGAGACTAGAAGAGAGAAGCAAAGAGGTTAAAACAGAGAAAATAGACTAGACTTGGGGTTCTCCATGTGAAAAAAGGGGGAGACAAAAAAGAACCACTATATTGGTCCACAGTGCTGTGGATGTAAGCAGAACTTACTTAGAGGACAGTGGGTGGGCAATCATTAAGTCAATTTTATACAATGAAATACTCACATAGTGGTTTGTCAAAGAAATCCAAATAAATGTTGGTAAATTCTGAACCCCACATTTCCACCATTTAACTAGATTCATGAGCAAAATGGCAAAAGAATACATTCACAATGGGCTAAAAACTATGGAAGAGATGAAAATGTGACTTAATGGTACAGACCTTAGAATTAAATAACTTATTTTTTTCCTTCCTATCACTCCAAATGCAAGTAAATGGGAGTTGTAACCAATTTAAATCAATTGTGTAGCCAGGAGATAGTATCTAGAATACACGAAAATAGTAATTGGTAGGACTTTATCCTCTGTCCTAATAAAGCTAACCATGGTCACTCTATCTTGGAAAGAACCAATCTTATGGATTTTCTTTACCCAAAGAATGAGGCCTAAATTTGTTCCAAATCTTATTCTATGTAACTATAAATTCATTTTGCTCATCTTTGTGGGGCATCAGAAGTAAGGCATCAAGAGACTGGCCTCAGATTATTTTTTGAAAATAACCATCACTACTATACCTATATATGCTGCTACTTGCCAAAACTCCACCTAACCTTTTTAGAATATTATTCTTATTTATCAAATGACCTGTTTATAATTAAAACATAATTCCAATGAGATTAACAGACTTATATTCTTCTTTCTTTCTAACTTAAAATGGATGAAGGCTGAATTGTAACAGTAACTGAATATCCATAAAAGTTATAACGTGGTAGTGGTAACTAACTGAGAAAGGGTTAGGAAAGTATGAGAAAGAACAGCTCTGCCAGAAGGGTAGATGTATAGATTTTTATTTAAGAAAATAAGAAATTTCCTTTTGAATGTAAGGTTTGTTCAAACCACAATATGTTTTTTCTTTTAACCTGCTTTCTATTTAATCATTCACATTTAATAGAAATAGAAAAAGAGCAGACACTACAACAGAGATACAGACTGAAAACTCCAGTGATTCATTCTGTAAGCACATTCCACCAAAATATTTTTTTCTTTTATTCATATCAATTCTGATCAATTTATGCTCAAAATGCACTGTTTCTTGCCCCTTACCAACTGACAGAGACACATATGATCTCTCCATGTGGACTGCCAGTCCAACACTCATGCTTGAGTCCTTGAATCATGTTTCTTATAACATAGCAATAATGTAAATACTTCTTCAATTTCAAATTGCTTAAGAGATATTTATCACCATAATAATAAAGTTCAAAAACCTAAAGACAACCAGGAATCATGGCTTTCTAAAAGAAAGAATCTTCTGGGGTCTCAAGTTATCCCTTGATTCAATGTTCTTACACATAATTGTTGTCTGAAAACAAAATCACGGATTATCTGTCATTTTGGTTTGCACCACCACTAAGTAGCAACTAAGGCATTACAAAATAAAATATCAAGTTTCCAAAGATTTACCAGCACCAAAGATTAATTCATTTCAGTAAAAATGGGGGAAGGCATATATGTAAATATACATTTTTTTCCCTGAATCAGCACAGGCACATTTACCTTATAAAGATTGGTACCCAGGGGGAAGAATGCCATTCATTTCTCATAAGTTATACAAAAAGTCAATGGCAGGTGTTAAACATGAGATAGAAATGAAAAATCTTCAAAGCAACAACAGACACATGAAACACATCCCAAAGGGAAATAGGAGAGCCACAGGAAAGAAAGAAAGCGAAGTGAATACAACCTCACAACTAGTGCAAATTCCTCAAGAATGCTTCTAATATGAACCGTTAAAGCCATGTGTTTAACATTTGATAAATCTAAGTTCTTTGTCAAATGCAGAAGCTCCAGGCACAGTTAAGCATTAACCTGGTCCCATGGAAGGGAGCTGTATCAATCTGTCTTTGACGTTTCAATTGCAAATGACATTACAAACATATGAACATCCAAATCTTGCTTCTGTGTTTCATTCTTACGAGTTAATAAATAGATGACCTTCTTGTTTGAAATTAAGCTCAATGAGTTCAGTCTTTAAAAAGGTGGTTATTGAAATATATCATGGTCATGTCTAAATAATGGAAACATCAGAAACAATCTCCTCCACGCTTTGCTCCACACATCCTTTTTTATTCGATCAACATGGCATGTCTAAAAAGGCTCAGTGAGAAAACAAACTTCTCTGTATCTTTACAGCAGATATATTGCCAGGCATATGCTTCACCCCTCTGAGAAGCCACCCAAAAATAAAAAACAAAGATGTGTAATAAGAATGCAGTGTGGCCAGGAACATACAGAAACTCAGAACTGGAGACAGAGTGCCCTGTTCCAGATCTTTCATTAAGTGGCCTTGGACATGTTATATTCTTACTCTAGATCTCAACTCCTCATCTATAAAATGAAATTGTTGACTAAATCATCTCTAAGGCTCTCCTGTCTCTGACACTCTATACTTCTAAATTATTCCAAGCTGCTATCACAGGCAAAGATAGTCAAATAAGACTGTAAATTCCAGTGTGATTGGCCTGTTCATCATCCATCCCTGACCAAGCATTTATTGGGTGCCTGTAATATGGTAAATTCTTAACAAATACTCATTTATTACTTATAATGACCATATGCAAAAGGTATTATCATGCTATCTCCATTTTACAGAAATAGACAAAGAGAGGTTAAATAGTTTGCCACAGATTGTATTTGAATCCAGTATAATAATCTATAACCCTATTCCCTACTGCCTCCCAATCAGACATAAAAATAAGCAATTCTGCCAGGGAAGAGAAAACTCAATCAAGCTCTTTGAACGATCTCAATTAGGAAATAAAGTGATAAAGTTCTTTTTTGAAAGTCAAGAAAGCAAAATCAATTCCACAAAATAAGGGCAAACACATGGATTAAGAGTCTCATTTCCAGTTGTTTTCCTTTGCTGCAGAGATTTTTACTAACTAGAGATTGCCTAGAGCAATGACACAACAGCTTCATGAAAAGTGAAGAGGGTCTGGAGTAGACCGTGTCACTGTGCTCAATTCATGTAGAATTTTGAACTAAGACAGGAATGGGAATTAACATTTATTCAGTGCTTATTATCAACAGCCACATCTGTGTCTCTAAATCCAAACTTGTTCTCCCATAACATTTAGACATTTTCTCCTTCTCCCACTGTTAATTCCCTTTGTCAGCATGTACCACATCTGCTCACCTTCGAAATATTTAATATCAGGAAAAAAAATCTATCAATGGCATGAGTTCTTAGCATATTGCCCTGGCTCAGTATTTTTCAAGGATTTTCTAAGACTGTTCGAATTCAGAGTGCCCCTCATCCCCAGAAGTATTTTCAATCCAAAAGACTTTCCTGGAAATTTATTTTTGTTTTTAAGGATAAAGTGGAGATAACTAGAATATTATTTCAAAGAACTTTCTCTTTAAAAGATGGTCACTTAAGTGGAATTAATTATGATACAGTTTCAGATTTCACAAACCACATGGATGAGGTCATGGAAGAGAGCACACTTGAGAGATTATTGGAAAAAAAATATTTCTTTGCTCAGGGAACAAACTTTGTAAACCTTCTCTCCATGAAACAGTTTGAGATTATAATCCAAAATCCAAAGAATCATGACAGTGCTTCTTGGAAGCTTTTAAAAATTAGTATCCCTTTCCTTTAAAATACTTCAGTGGGCTCTCCAAAGTAGTAAGACAAGATGCTTTTACAGTGATTTATATGTTATTTTCTGTCTTAACAACAGGACTCTTTATCTTTGTAGTATTGCCATGTGGCACATTGTTCAAAGCAATGGAGTTTTGAAAGTCCTGAAAACAGGATGTTCACTTAAGGACTATATAGAACATGTTACAAATTTAAAATATGAAAAGGAAAGGAATTCAGTTGCAAAAAGCATGAAACCTAAATCCACAAGCTTTTCCAATGCTTTTAATGCAGTTAAAGGGGGATGAGAAATGTTCATTCTTCCAAATGTCAGCCAACATATGTACGAAGCTTAACTGGCTTCATCAACCCCTGCAGGGCTTTTACCCTTTGGTTTAGCTTCATTTCCCCCACAGGTTTTAAGAATCAGTAAGGTTTTAAGCGGCTCATCTCTTGCAAAAAACCTTTTATTTTCTTTGAAAAGAGATGCATATATTTTAGATTAACACTTACCCATGCTCTTTGAGAGCTTCTCCTAATTTACTTTTAGCAACGTTCTTTTCTGTATCATACATACACAAAAATTGTTAAGTATTGAACAAATTAATACAAGTGCAAAAGTATATTTTGATTGTTTCATTTGTTGAAACAGAAGTAAAACAATTCATATGGTAAATCATTGATTAAAAATTACTGATTATAATAATAAATAATATTTTAATTAACACTGTAGACTAGATCGTTTCTTGCTTAGCAACAGAAGAAAGTAACTTCTGGGATTAAAAGTCTAAGTTTAACCATTGCAAGTATGCCAAAAAATCTGTTATAGGATAGTAAGTTATACAATTTGTATATACAGACATTGATATCATGTTAATAATCATATTTAGTAGAGTTATATATATGCTTATATGAAATATCAGACCCTATGTATGGTTACATAACCTTTCTATGACTTTATTTTTAACCCCATCATCTATCAAAGTATAATGAGAAGATTATTAAAGTCTATAGCAACAATTGTATCTCTATTTGTGTTTGTCTTATTTTTTATTTATGTATTTTGATACTGTGATATGAAAGGTTCATGAAACCTATGATTCTGTTTTAATTGTAGACTATATTTTATCCATTTTAAATTATCCTCTTTATTATATTTGTTTCTTGGTTGCCAACTGAGCTACACTTTAATTTTCTCATTTTACCTTTAAATTTTCGACAGTATTTTATTTTAGACAGGTATGTCATTTTGATTTTAGCATGTCTATTTTTAATCTAGCATGTGACAGGCTAACTTTACATAACACCATTTAACTAGTTTATATTTTTTTAGGTCATTGATAGTTCTATTCTTATTTCTAACACCTTGTTTTCTATGTCTATATGTGTAGTTTTCTTTATGTTTTGTTTTGTTTCCTAAACTAAGCTATATGTACCAATTTGACTATTTCCATTTTTCTGCATCTTATGTTTCCCTAATTATGGCTTAAAATAAAATGGTATCTCTTGGCTCCCTCCAATGTAAATGGGAAATTACTTTTATTTCTTCTTTCTCTTATTCATAGTCTTGATTAAAAAATATGATATTTGAGGCTTATGTTTTTTTTAAAATTAATATTTCAAATTGCATGGTTTCTCTGGACAAATTTTGTATTTAGTTTTGTAAACATCATCTCAGCTATTTACATGTTTTATATGCTTTTTTTTTAATTCCGCTTCCATTCCTTTTTTTAAAATGCTGTGAATCATTTCGAACATAGACAAAAGAAATCATAGTAGCTAACATTTACTTAGCAATTGCTATTCTAAGTACTTTAAAAGAGTTGACTTATTTAATCCTTGTAATGACTTCATCAGATAGAAAATATTTTCATTTCCATTTTACAGATTTGGAAACAAGACACAAAGAGGTTCTGTCATGTGCTAAATGTCATGCAACTAAAATGCAAAGCTCACATTCAAACCTGGGCCCTTTGTGCTGAGACCCAACTCCTCCCTCTGTAGTTAAGCCTCCACTACAGGAAATCTAGAACCAACTCCAGGCTAAAGATTATCCATTTGTGACTTTTTAAGTTTAAGAATCTTTTTCTTGCCTGCTTTTTCTTTCATCATTTCTGCCTGTGTGATTCATTATTGCTTATTCTTTTAGATGGATATTTTGCTTCTTTTATTTCCTTGAGACCCCAAACTATATTTATTTCAAAGTTCTATAATATTTTGCTTTATCTGCATTGAATTCATCCCCCTTTTGCTGCTTGTGATTTCATTGGCTCTCTTCCTTAGGTTAGTTTTATTTATGGGTTTTGGAATTTAGGCATTGTAGGTAAAATTGACTGGGAATATTTTTGTTTTTATAACTCCCCATTCATATTCCATCCTTCTCCCTCTCCCTCTCCCTTTCTGGTTCTCTCTCAGCCCTTGGAGAACCTGAAAACTAGGGAAATCTCTGAATGCTAATTATTAGGCTTTTAAATTTTAATTAGCATTTCTTCTTTACCAAGATTGAATATGATTGAGTAGATTTGCTATAATCCAATATGGAACACAAAGTCTATGGGCAAGATATTCTTAACAAGTCACTTTAGAGGAGATTATATCCCTATATGGGCTGGTCCTTTGGCTCCAAGACAAACCATAACTCCATGCAATAACCAAAGTTGAGGAAGAGTAATACGGCACGAGCCGGAGCAATAGTTAAATACAGAGGGATGTCAGGAGTTGCTTTTCTTAAAGGAGAGCTGTGAATGTGGGAGGCACTGAGAGTTTTAGAGACACCTCTTGCACACATCTCCTCAACTCTAAATTTTTATTCACTTCTCAGTATCTCTTATATATTTTTATAGCTCTGTATTTGTACCTGTCAAAACCTCATTATTTTCTTCAGTGTGTTGTGAGTGTATCTATCTGTTCTATAGTCCCCCTAGGAAAAAAAAATACTTGAAAATCTCTGGCTTGTAGCAATTACTCATCACAAGACTGATTATATCAACTGTATTTCTGTCTAGAAGTTACATAAGTTTTTTCCCTAAAATTTCACAACCGAAAGGTAGTGTCGAAGAAAAATGAACATTTACATAATTAGCTGTTAAATCTACTAGGAACTGGGAAAATGTAAGCATAAATATCAACTTTAATTTGAGTCAACTAGATTAGTTGGGCCGGATATCTGAACTTCCGTGTAAAACTACCCAAATTCATGACTCTAGCTGTGACATGAGGTACACATTTTCATAAAGGGCCACAGACTTTTACAGAGCAGGAAAAGGATTCTCTTGAAGGAAAACTAAAGGTGTTTGTTTAATAAAAATAAATGTTGGGCCAAATGTTCATCCTTTTATTATTCTCTCATAGGAGTTTTACAAGATGAGAATCTGGCATTTATTAGCAGGTCATTTGGGGGTCGGTGGCTGTGGGAACCCAGACTCTTTGTCTGCGTTTTATCTTCACCATATGATTTTGGTATGAGTATTTAAGTCTCATAAAGTATAAATATGTCATGAATATTTAATAATTACATTTTTAAAAAAACACATATTAAATCACCTGTCTGTTATAATGCTACATTATCAATAAAGACCCACTTAATTCTTCATTAGGAATTTAAAAATATTTTTGTTTGAGCATTCATTTAGTTATGGGTGTGTGTGTGTGTGCGTTTGTGCATCCTGGTATGCTATGAATGATTTCTAGTATTGAATGCAATTTTATGGTTTATATCTCTTTTGTTGAATGCTTTGAATAGCAAAGTAATTTTAGATTCCATGTAAATTTTTAAATGGTACTAAAATAAATATTTTAATGTAGGTACAAAATGTATTTGTTAAACTGCTAGATTATCAGATAAATCTACAGTAAAATATTCCCAGTAAGTGAAGAAATTCAGCCAAGCTGGCCAGGATAAAGCAGAAAGAAGATGCTATTTTTAGGATGATTCACCAAAGGTATTCACCAAGCAGCTGTTTGAACTCTGTGCTATGTACAACGCAACTTGAGAAGGCGTGATTCCTGACTTCTGGTAACTTTAACAAAACATAGACAACCAAGGTATGAAGAAAATGGTATGGGAGAAGAGCAAACAATAGCATCTTGATAAAAGCACAGGACTTGGAATCAGAAGAGGAGCCTCTGAGTTCTGTTTTTTCCATTATTATGCAATCTTGGAAAAATTACTTAACTTCTCTTGGTTTCTATTTCTTCATTTTTAAATGGTCATAGTGATGTATGGCTTTACTTTACTTCAGGTTTCTCAAGCATATCAAATGGGATATCATGTATAACAGTTGTCTGCAAATTACTACTCTGCCCCTTTCTCACAGTGCCCCAGCCACTCTGACCTTCCTGCTCTTCCTCCAAAACATAAGACATCTCCTTCACCCTGGGTCCTTTGCTCTCCCTGGAATGCTCTTTCCCCCAGAGCTCCCTATGGAGAGCTGCCTCTCTCCCTTCATGCTTCACTTAATATTCCCCCTGAGGTTTAGGTCACATGCCCATACCCTCACTCCAAAAGAAACTCTGCCTCCCTTCCAGACTCAAAAAAATACATAATTCCCTTGATCAGTCAAAATATTTGACAAATCCTGCTACAAGTTTCAAGATACTCTCAGAAACATTCAAAAATATATTACCCAACATGATGGATAAATTCAGAAATTTCTAAGAAATGATTAACAGTCCATCAATAGACACCCAAATAATAAAAACTTTAAGAGAACAGACAAACCAAATACAAGGTCTTGAAAAGTGCTGTCTGTCCAGAATGTTGCTCCAGTCATTCATTAAAGAAGAGTTTACAGCCACCAGGAAGATGTAAGTTTCAAGAGATCATTCTTTGGCATTGAGGGAGTCACATTGCTTTGATACAACTCAGTCCTCATTGTTTCAACCCCTTTCCTATAAGTAATAGCTTTGTGCCTTTAAATATATATATATATATATATATATTTATATATATATATATATATATATACATACAGTTAAACTAGGCCCATTTAAGTTTTTCCCTTTGGCAAATTGAATAATTTGGGACTCTATGTAAGGCAACATTTTAATTTGTTTAATAACATTAGGAAAAACCTACTGGGCACAGATTGCATGTCAAATACTTTGCTTTATATACATTATCCTTATTCTTCACTCAACCCAGTTGGTTATTATTAGCTCTATTTTATAATCAAGAAACTGGAGTTCAGAGAGGTAAAATACTTGTCAAATGGAATTATATTTTCTGTTCTTCAGTTGGTCACTTATTTGGTGCTTACTAGGTATTATCATGAGCAAGCATATTTTCTCCTGTTCTGCTAAATTTATCTCACATTCTCCATGCCAGTAGGGTAAACAAAATCTGCAAAGATGACCAGAAAAAGAGAGACAACTATTTTGTAACATCAAATTTAGTTAGAGCATTGTTTTAAAATTTTGCTTCCTCATTTTTCTTGGTCCTGTCTTCCCATTTTGTATTCCAATTTTTATAAACTTAGGACACAGATGTACTTTGGTGCCTCAAGCCCTTAAAGTTCATTTCAATAAGCTATTTGCTAAACTATAAATTGTGCAAAATATTAAATCATACATTGTTAAAACATATAAATAAAACATATAAATATGGGTGCCTGACTCCTATAAATGTAGAATGTAACAGGATAAAAAAACAGCTGCATAATCATGCAGATATACAGTATAGTGAGAGCACTGCTTTTGGAATCAGAACGAACTTAATTCTAAATCAAAGGTCAAAACAAATTTCCTTCTCTGAAAAATGGAAACAATTCCAACTTTATGGGGTTGTTGCAAGTAGTCCATGAAACAACATAGTGAAGTACCTAGCACAGTGTCTGACACATGTAGCCGTTTAGTCACAAAAGTTTCTGATTTGTTCCTGTATGGCAAAAATGGCATGTCCAAGGCCCTCAAATTATCATTCAGTAGCCAAGTCACAAACACCACTGTGCCTTTCATGTCCCATTCAGATGCAATCTCTGCTAAAATAGGACAGCCTGGAGAGAAACTGATATTCAACGGCATCTTTTAAGTTCCTGGATCCAACCATACCTGGAGACAAGCTACAGTTAACTTTTTCAATTATGTGAGTGAATCTGTGTGGTAGACAACATTCAAAATGACCTTCAATAATCCTCACCTTCTGGTATTCCTACCTTTGTGGAAACCCCTCCCCTTCAGTATGGACCTCATGACTTGCTTCTAATGAACAGAGTGTGGCAAAAGAGATGGGATATAAACTCCGTGATGAGGTTACAAAAGACTATGATGTTCATATTACCAGCATACTCTCTCTATTGCTTTTACGACTTGCACGTTTTGAAGACACAAGCTGCCTTGTGGCGGAGGTCACGTGGTTAAGATTTCGGGTGCCCCCCAGCCAGCAAACAGCTGGGAACTGAAGAACGCAGTCCAAGTGTCCCAAGGTCCTGAATGCTGCCAACCACCTCAGAGTGATCTTAAAAGTGATGCTTATCCATTCTAGCCTCCAGATGAGACCGCAGGCCCTGGGCCAACTCTTGGCTTACTGCCATGTGAGAGATCACAGATCAGGGGACTTGGCTAAACTATGACCAGATCCCTGACCCATAGAAACTCTGGAATAACAAATGTGTGTCCTTTTAAGAAGCTAAATTTGGAGGCAATTTGTTACCCAGCAATGGATAGCTAATAAAGTCTATTTATGTCACTTGGATTTAGGCTTCTGTCTCTGGCATCCAAAAATTCCTGACAATTAACCCAGGAAATACTTTCCATGGAATAAGAGAGAAGCAGCAAGATTGAATAGCATTGAGAAAAGGTGAACTTTTGGTAACACACCCAGTGGACCTGTAACTGTCTAAATAAATGACACAGCATGAGTTCTTTTTCTAAAGTATTTTTTCCTTGTTCTTCATTTTAACCATAAAGGAGACTATCTTTAAACAAAAAATGTCTAAAAAGTTTATGTATAGCTTAAGTGCACTTAACAGTTAACTACTCTAAAAACTTTCAGGAAAATGTGTAGGAACTATCAAAGATGAAAAATTCTCCCAGAAGAATAAAAGAAAAAATTATTTTTCCCTAAGGAGTATTGAAAGAGTGAATAGGAGAAAGACTGAGCAAGTTTCAGAGATAGAAAATGGAAATTCAGCGTGTTTTTTTTTTTCTTACAGAATCAGAAAATCACTGCAAAATAGACTGAAAATAACTTTTTTGATGTTAGGGGCATTTTGATGTAGGGAACATTTATCAAAAGACTGAGTGCAAATGACAAAGTAGAAATAGCATCTCAGCTGAAACATGGAGATGAAGCAAACTTTTAACTGTAAGCAAGCCATAAGTCGTATTTCAAGTCCTTAACACCATAAGGGACCTTAAAAATGCCCTAATCTAATCCAATTAATATTGTAAGTGAAGTAACTGAGGCCCAGAGCAGTTATATTTCTTTCTCAAGAAAGCAATTAGTAAAGCCAGAGCAAGATTTGCTCTTATATTTGTGAACCCTAAGCTCATTTTTTAAGAAATCATTACTCTCATATATTGCAGATATTCGTAATTGATCGAGCTCTAAGTGGATTGGAAGTAGGATCCACAGAGCTCTCCATTTTCTCCACCACACATTCTCAGCCTTGTCATAACACTCTGCCTTAAAGATAAGTCCCAAGGAGGAAACTTGGCACTTCTCCACCCTGCCTTAATCTGCCATGAGAACCAGCCCTGTCCGCCAGGGCTAGGATTCACCTTGGAAGCACTGATACCACAATATCAGTTGGTTATAGCCAGACCATTTATCACAGGTCAATGCCAATTTTAATTGGCCAGGTACCATGCCACATTGGTTGCTAACACAACATACTCATTATCACCCTTGACTCTATCTCTGTGTGTCTCAATCACAATAAAAAGACTTAAATTTCAAGTCACCCCTATGACCCAGATTTTCCTCTTCATAAGGCTCTGTACAGCAAGCTCCTACTCTGACCCAATTTCCTACCTCCATGGTCCCCAAAACCTTACATCGTAATGTCTGTAGCTCACAGTCTGCCATTAGTAAAATGATTGTCATCCTAAATCTCTCCTCCAAAGTTTCCCATCGTTAATTCTAATGTGACTGACAATGAGGACATCATTTTTGCTCCTCAGTACCCAAATTCAGATTATTATCAAAGACTAAAATCAAATAGCCTAGCTACACTGAAGCACATACCATCAGACTATAGTCCCCCTCCAAACCCCGAGTGCACTCCTCTTTCATCCTTCTGATTACTCCTTCACTCACTGAAGACTTGAGACCTGAGATTATTGCCATTCTCTCCACACTCCTCTTATAATCATATTCAATGTCTACTTAGAAAATCGATCCAGGCATTTCATTTCCTTGAACTCCTCATGTCTAATTTTTTAGTCTTCAGCCCATGTCTGCTACCCATTCCTATGGTCATACCCAGGGACTTGTAAACACAAATAATGTACCATCTATTAAATCTCAACTAACTTTTATCTTTTCTGCTCAGTCTCAGAAGTTCCCTCACCCCAGTGATTCTTTGACTCCAGTGGGACCCACAATCCCTTGACCCTAACATGTTTTTGCCAGCAGTCACACCTCTTGACCTTACCTCCCTGCTAACACATCTGTAAATGTTATGGTCCATTGTTTCACTGACTATCCCTCCCTTCCATATAATCTCAACTCTTTCATTCCTTTCTCCCTCTCATGCATATCTGACAATAAACAATCCTGGGGTAACTCAACTCTCCATCTATTCTTTACTTGCCCAAGCAGCTGAACATGACTGGTGAAAACACAACCATGCTGAATGATCATACTTTGAATTTATAACCACACATTTCAGATAGACTCTCAAATATTCCATTCCCTGGTCAATTAATTTTCCTACCCTCCAAGATGTCTATTATACAGCTTCACTCTCCTCCAATTCCCCAAATCCTCCCACGTATCACTCTCAGTTTGCTTCTTCTTTCAATAAAAAAAGAAACAATCAGAAGATTGTTTGACTAATAGGCATCTTAAATTTAACATACTCATAACCAATAACTTGATTTCCTCACCCCATATCTGAGTTGTTCCTTCCCATCTTGGTAGATGGCACTTCAATAATGTAGGGAATTGTGAAATGTCCATATTTTATAAATCAGGGATACTACATAGTTCAACTGTATAATATCACTGCATTTAAACACACAGGCATACACCCAGACAGATACGCACAACAGGAATTTAATAACCAGGAATAAATAAAAAGTAATTTAATTTTTACTGGATATTTCTGCTTCCCTCTATGATGTGATAGCATGTACATTACCCTTCCATCAAGAAAAACTGTTATAGCTGGGTAAAATTTTAAAGTAACAGTTTGGAGGCATTGAAGATAAAAGCAGTCAGGATTTGAGGGACCAAAATTCTTGAGAGAAAGGAAGGCATTGAAGTGAGCACAAATTCACTGCTGCCTTTCCCCTTGGGACATTTGTTGAATCAAAGTATAGGAAAGAGAAACCAAACAGGAAGTTTGTGGCATACTCTTGCTTGACTGGGAGACAGAAATTGAAGATCAGGGCTATCTAACCAGCAAGACTCAATAAGTCAATGTTCCAGAAAAAAAGGAAACTCCGGAGAACTGAGCCTGACCTTCTACATGCAATTTCCCCTCTAATCACTTGCCACATCCTAAGCTATGAATCCACAGGGAGAGGGTCAACAAACCAAGCCACATGATGCTAATAAGAGTCTAGCAAGCTAAACAGAGACTTGGGAAGTTTCATAAAGCTTGGAAATTCAGAGATTGCCCCATGTATTGGAGTTCAGCAATCTCCAACAAGAAGCTCTTATAATCTCTCCAGGCTCCCCATTGAGACTGTGGAGGGGCTAAATGCTACCAGTACGGGAAAACCAGAAATAGACCCTAAAACCAACCCCACCTGAACCAAGGTGATGTGCCCATGCTGTATATGCCTGCCAGAGGAAAATCAAATCCTCTAGGCATTGGTAGTAAAACTGATGCAAAACCAAGGCAAAGGGAAATTTTTAAAAGTAGCTGGAGGAGGGCACCATCACCTTGAGCACAGGAAACTAGAGAAGACAATGGTAAAATGTATTTAAAGTGATGAAAGAAAACTAATTGCCATCTTAGAATTCTATCCCCAGAGAACATAGCTTTCCAAAATAAAGGTGAAGTTAAATCATTTTTGGATAAACCAAGACTGAGAGAATTCACCAAAGCAGACCTAATTAAAGGAGATACTAAAGGGAGTTCTTCTAGATAAAAGCAAATGATGCCAGACTGCAGCACAGGTAACACAGAAAGGAAAGAAGACTGTCAAAAAGGGTAAATGTGTGAGTAAATTTAAATGAAATATTGATTCCTTAGAATAAAAATAACACAATTTGTTTGGAGTTTAAAATACAGGGATGTTGGGGATTGAATCCCGTTCCTCAAAAGGCGAGTTCCTGGTCCTGTGGGTGTGCACCCATCTGTAAATAGGACCTCTGAAAGGGGGTGAGCCATAATCCAACATTGCTGAAGTCCTTATAAGAAAAGAAATTGGACTTAGAAGGAAGACTTCAGGGGGAAACTTGAATCTGCTGGAACTTGAAAGAGAAAAGAGAGGACACCACCATGTGTGTTGCCATGTGACAGGAAAGCCAAAGTCCACGACGATCACCAACAACCAGCACCAGAATGCCACAGTCTTCGAGGAGAAATCATCTGTTAGTCTCAAAACTGTGAGCCAATAAATTCTCTTTAAGCCAACCCATCCTGTGGTATTTAACATAGCAGCCTGAAAAACTAAGACAAGAGATAATTAAAACACTTGACAACAATAACACAAAAGGCAGAAGGGAGGGGTCGGTGTTAGATGGAGTTAAGATGTTCCAGGTTCCCAATATTGTCCTGGAAGCAATAAAACTATTATTTAAGGTAGATTCTGATAATTCAGGGATGTCTGTGGTAAGTTCTATGACACCCCCCCAAAATAATACTAAGAGAATCTTAATAAGAGGGAAAATGGAATACTAATAATAAATAAAAACTTGATTAAATCAAGAGAAGGCAGGAAAGGGGGGAAAGGAACGAAAAAAAACAGATGGAACAAATATTCAGATGATAGGTTTAAAGTCAAATCTTTACCGGAGTCTCTCGAGGAATATCAAATGATAGGCAACACATAATCCCCAGTGAACTCCTTACTGCCCTCTTTCTGCATCTGCCTCTCCATCACCTATACACCCTACAGCTGCATCGAAATCTCCACCCTCTCCCTCAGCTCTAAAATCATTTCTCTCGTAACTTCACCTTTGAAGTTATGAACAATGAACAGAAGTTAAATAATATAGGGACAGATAAAATAAAAACAAAAACACATCCGCATAGGAGTGGAAGTACAGAAAGAAAAAGAAAATGAAAACTATATTCACAACTCCACCTCCCCTTCCATCTCCCGTCATCCATATAGATAAATGTTGCATTTCTTGTTTCCTTTAGTTAGGGTGAAGACAACTGCTCCCCTACCTTCACTCAGATTCTGTTCAATGAAGGGCAGCTCAAGAGCTGAACCAGCAAGTAAGAATCTTCCCTGCTTAAGGAGAAAGGGGGTGGCAAACATGTATAATTTAATAACTATCATCTTATGCCTGTTATTTACATGTCTTCTTTCTCATTCCTATTCCTCCAACCCTGATTCTATATTCCCAGTTCCAATAAATTAAGCAATACAAGCAACAATCTATAGTAAATCTGTTGAATTTCGTAATTTTAAAAGTGTGCCCAGTGGTGGGAGGGGGTTTCTTTATCCATGTCAAATAGAAAAGTGAAGTAACTAGAAAGTTATACTATATAAATTCATTTTTATGTTCTCTGACCTATCTCATCCAAAAACATTGACTTTTGAATCAAAATCCTGGTGGAATTCCAGACTGCCAGTTCACCGACTGCATGATCTTGGGCAAAGTGACCCTACACTTCTGAACCTTACTTATTTCATCTGTAAAATGGAGATAATAAAACAACTCGGGTGAGTATTTGAAAACAGATCTGTAAAATACCAGGTCTAGATTATAATATGTGTTCAATAAATGATAACACCTCTTCTTCTGCCCAGGTTGTTCAGTGTTTATTTTCATAACTGAACTAAATATATATGATTTTTAAAAATTCATTTGTGAGGTCCAGGCTACCAAAGTTCGCATGATCCTCTGCTTCTCCTCCATCTGTCTGCCAACTGACATTCTTTGTTGCTAATCTAAGACCAAGCCATATGTTCTCCGTATGGGAGATTCTTTCCTGCCCAGGTGGGAAAGCAGACGCAATGATCTAATAAGTCTTTTCTGTCTCACTAGGGCAAGTCTTGGGAAAGCTTCCAAACATTGAGAGGTTCTGATGAGACATCACAAGCTTGGGTGACTATGTTGTTCATCACATTTTTTTCTTACTTTCTTTTTTCCTCCCAAGATCCCCAAACCATGTTTCAATCCTGTCATTACCTGTTTCCTTGTCTCTGTTTAGTCTAGCAGACAGGTCGAGATTCTAAAAAAGATTTCAACATGGGATGTCTGTGTGGTGTCAAGCATGGTTATAGATGAAAAGTGTGTGTTAAGAGCTGGAGAACTGAGTTAAGAGTCAGGCTCTGAACTACAAATTCCAAACCTGCAGCATCCCAGCCAAAGGAAACATGCCACTTTAGGAAGGATGTTAAAGGTAGTCAGAGTGTTAGTGCCACTGGGTGTGCAAGCATAATGCCCCCGCACTCAGCAGAAGAAAACATGATGAACAGAAGTATAAAATAAATCATTCTCATAGAAACTGTGGCAGGAAAACAAAATCCTATTCAGAACTGCATAAAAAGGAGGAAACAGCAAATTGAGAAATAAATATTTACCTTTTAAAAATGTTCTTGCTCACTGGGTCAAAAGTAAACGGTGCAATCCAGAATGTTAACGTGACAATGGCAGATTTTGAGACACATCGCTGAGATATCATGACTATTTTGACAGTAATGGGGAACAAAAACAAGATTTTCACTTTTTGCTTTTCTAATAGTACTATAAATTCATTGATAGTACTATCAAAAAACTCATGTCTAAATAATTCAATTTGAAGTAAATTGAATTAACAGCTAAATTCAGCAAACTTTTGGGCTTATTAACATTCAAAGCCATTAATTTCAGGTTCAGCAGGGATTTGAGTAACTACATTGGCCCCTTATTTCATCCAGGGCCTTCTACTTTTCAAATTTTTAACTTAAGTAGAATTGCTGTAGCCCACACGTATGACCTGGGTAAACCACTTAAAAATCTCCGAGCCTCAATTTCTACATCCACAGCATAGTAATTAAAACCTTTGCCAGCTAGTTGTCTCATAGGGAGTGTAACAGTAAAGGTATTTTTACAAAGTGTTTTACCTCTTCTGAGGAACTGCACTAAGAAACAAGTTTATTATCATGGAGAACAAGCAGGTATTTATATATTCGTTTAATTGGCCCCTGCAAACGTCGTGACAGACCTTGACCTCAAAAGCCATGTGACCCAACTCTAAATATGTTTCATGGGTTGGAGCTGTGTTCTATATGCTAACTGCTCATTATAACATCAATAATAACATCATGGGAGAAATGGTTTTCAGAAAAGGCTGAAAATCAGTGTTCATTTCTCAGTTGAAGACACTATACCTCATCTTTCTGCATGCACAAACCTGTGCAAGGAGCCTTCCCGTCATTATTTACAGCTCTTTCCACCATACCCTAGCATGCATTATGCCACCACTTCAAAGAAACATACAATTAGGAAGAGTATATAATTAGTGTGTATGCTGGCTTCAGATGGTCTTAACGCTTCTCACAGGTAGAGACAGGCAGTAGATGTTCAAACTTGCATTGCATCTAGGGGGTATGCCACGGATCTTAAAACTTCTGGTCTACAAGTTACCAAAAAGAAAATTCAGCAAGAAAGTGTCTGCAGCATGTTGAACAACTTATGCCTTTGGATTTATATGAGGCGCTCTTTATTAAGAGAAGCATTCATGTAGCTGTCCCTGAATGTGGTAGGGAGCTCAGTGTATTCACCATGTGCATGAACTTGCTTAGTTCTAGCCACCAGGTCTCTGCAAGGATAAAAAAAAAAAATGAGAGAGATCTGATATTATATTAAAGTACTTCATTTCTATCCCAAATTAGTACTCCTTCTGGAAGATAATGCTGGATAGTTATCCATGTAATACTTTCATTATAACAGAATGGAGAAGAATTGCATTAGCCTCAAAAGAGATATGACTGGAAAGGTCATTTTTGTGATAATGGAATTCATCAAGGAGACTGAGCACTCTAGGAAAGATTCACAAAAGATGTCATTTTTCCCCTCTGTCTGAATTTTTTTCTGATTACCAAAAGAACTTAGTTCTTTACAAAAAGTATATTTTTTTAATTCACCTGGAACCATTTTATTTTGTCACTGGTCTCACTAAAAAAGGCATGCAGTATTCTGGGTTAACTGTAAATTACACTGGGTCACCAAGAGGACCTGAATATTTAACATTTAGCAGAGAAGGTTCTCCATCATGTTTGATTTCTCACCATTTATATTCCAAAAATAGCTTTCCTTTTCCAGACATGAAAGTAGTAGTTTCTGGGGATGTCCCTATCTCTGGGGTTCTAAATTTACCTCAAATCTTTCAGGTTCAACATTTAAGATAAATCTTAAACCTTGGAGACCTGGCATCTCACTTCCAATTTATGAATTTCAAATATTACCAAAAGCATCTTAAGTATGTCTTGAAGAGCTTTTGTGAAGCTCTTATAAATTAATTATCAGAAACACAGGTCACTTGAATGTCTCCAAGGCTTTCATAGTCTTCGGCAAAGCGCAATTGCATTTTACTAAAGATTAAACAACTTATAAATATTTGAGATGGATTCTCCACTCTTCTCCCAATGTTCCTAACCTTCAAAAACTCCCACACTTGACCCTTACTTTGCTATGTGACTTGGAGGAAACAATTTAACTTCTTCACCTCTAAAATAGGAAAGATAATTCCTGCCCTATCTATCTCATAAGAATTTGGGGGAAATTATATGAGATCATGCATGTAAACTTAATGGTGATGTGGAAAATGTCACATAAAAGTGCCATTATTCTTACCACCTTTTTATTTTTCCTTACTTCACTTCTGTGGTCAGAACCATGCCCACTCCATCCCAAAACCCATTACATGTCATTAAAGCAAACTATAGCACATACGTCCTTCTCACTCTCACACTCTTGGTTCAAAGGAAAGTTCTTTTTTGGCACCTTGGAGAAAAAAAAAAGTCTGTGGACACTTCCTGCTGTGGACAGGGTGGGCTTGCTATCCCTGCAGCTGACAGCTTGATTGGGACCCCTGTAATGTCAAAGCCACAGCAGAGGTGTCTACATAACAAATCAGTTTAGATTCATGAGGGCAAGTGAGGGAGGAAGGGAGATGCTGATGAACCAGACTTCAGTCCTCTTGCCCCGTCTCAGTGATGTCAACTCTCCAAGACAAACATCATTTTAATGTAAAATTCTAGAAATGCCTAACATGCTTCACAGCAGAACAATTCAAGACTTGCTACCCTGCGCTTAGAATCATTTGGTGAGGGGTGCTTTCTGCCCACTGACCAAATGGCAATCAGCTTCTTATATTCCAAAGTTTCACTAGGAAAATCATTTGCCCATATTTACAAAAAAAAAACAAGTAATGCTTAGGTTTCCACTCAAGCTAAAAATCCGTGTTTATCTGAAATAACATGTATAGGATGAAAAGTAGAGGAAAATCAGGAGAGTAATTAAATAACACAAAACTAGATAAGACAAAAAAGATTAATTAAACCCTGAATCTTGAGGGAAATGAAGCTTTTTTGGAGAGGAGAGGTAGATCGAGATTTTAAGAGATCTGAAAGGAATTTTAAGACAATTTCCAGGGCTTTAAGATTTTGTGTATCAATCCTGGATTTTGTCTTCAAATGTAAGACTGTGTATTTCATTGGTGGTGGTGTGCCCACATACCCTCAGTTATGCTTAGAGTCAGTTAGGGCTCACAATTGAAGCACATGAGTACAAAGAGGAGGAGGCAGAAGAAAAAGACTTTACAAAAGGACCTAGACAGGAATTGAAAGACAAGGGGAGAGAGGAGTTAAAGTGAAAGGATGGATGGATAGATGAAAACATGCCCAAAATGGTATTGACTGTGATCTGAAACGGACCAAAAAAAAAAAAAAAGAAACACCAAGATACTTGTGAGCCAGCAAAAATAGATTCGAATCATTCCATGTACCAGCTACAAGAAAACAGCATCCTCTGATGAAAATTTCTTTTGAAAGTTAGAAGCAGGTTGGAGATGAAGTTGTCAGCATTTGAAGGTCAGTAGAGTGGGGCCCAAGAAGAAACTGAGTGCAAGTACAGGATGTTTGCAAGTCAGTTGCTCATAACTTAGGGAATACCTGCACTTTAAGGAATAACATCTATGTAGAAAACTTGAAAAGCCAACTGAGTGCCCATAAATACACGTATATTAAAGTAGATGTCAAAAAGTTATGATGCTCCCGCTCATTTTTAAAAGGCTTTTCACAAAAGGAAAAGTAAGCATAAGAAAGTGAAAATGTATTAAGCATTAGGCCAATAATAGCATCTGGCATTGTGGGTTATCATGAAATGTCTTGATAGATTTCAGTGGTTAGTAAAAGGATATTACCATGTGATAACTGATGGTTTTATATCACTGCCTGACTGGCCTACAAGTTACTGAAACAGCAGATCATTTTACGAGCACTCTAACAAGCAAACACTAGAAGAACACTTTTCAGTATTGAGATTTCAAGAGAAGATACAGACCTTTCTGCATATTTCCTGTGCCTAATATGGTTTCCCATTAAGAAGGCTGTAACTAAAAGGACATAGGGAACTTTATGCATTGAAGAATATATAGGGAAGTCAGGGCACCCTAGAAAAGAGAGGGGAATCCAAGAAGTGAGTCCAGAGGTGGATGTGGAGATGGTGTGACATTGGTCTACCCACAGTAGTAACAAAAACAGTATTTTAAGGTAATGACAATTCCATTACTTCTATAAGTTATTTCATTCATGTTTTTTGACAATGTTGATATTTAGCTGTTGGTATATTAGTAATCAAATATTATGTGCAGTAGTAAGATTTCCTCAGTATCTGTCCACTTTATTAGAGAACATATTCTATAAAAGGTTAATGTTTTAGCTGAAGATTTCATAGTAGTTGTATTTTTTCCTATTGCTGCTGCAAAAAATTACCACAAACTTAGAGGCTTAAAACAAGGCAAATGTCTTAACTTACATTTCTGTAGGTCAGAAACCCAACTTGGTTCTTACAGAGCTAAAACCAAGGTGTTGGCAGGGCTGCAATCCTTTCTGGAGACTCCAAGAGAGATCCTGCTCCTTGCCCTTCCCACTTTCTAGAGGCCGTCTTCATTTCTTGGCTCATGAGCCTCTTCCTCCATTTTCAAAGCCAACAAATTCATATGGAGTCGTTTTCATGCTGCCGTCTCACTGGTTCTCTCATACCACTTCTCACTTCCACTTTTAAGGACCCTTGTTATTACACCGGACTCATGTAGATAATACAGGGTAACATCCCCTTCTCATGTTCAGCCGATTAGCAACCTTAATCCATCTGCAACCTTAATTCTCCTTTGTCATGTAACATGACATATTCACAGTTTCCAGGAATTAGGATGTGGATATCTTTTCAGGTCCATTATTCTGTCTGCCACAGTATCCAGACAACACAAAGGAATCGTAACCAGAGTATCTCAGAAAACAAAATTAATCCATTATTTATAAAAGGTGGCCATTGAGAATCATTCTCCAAATATTAGAAAATATTAATAAAATCTTTAGTCCAATGTGGTTAACGATTCACATTTATCAAGTTGCACTGTCACTATTTTACAGGCAATTTTTTATTGTCTTTATGTAAAGAAAGAGAGTCATGGTTAACAATTACATTCAGCCTACTGTGTTTTGCAAGATTTGAGCTAATAGAATTTCGGTAGATACACAAAGCCCATCACAGGGCAGGGTAGGAGGATAACTTTTTTTTAAATACCTGGTCCTACAAGCAAAGGTAATTGTTATTATTACAAATAACAAATTAACTAGTTATTGTGCTTTTGGGAAATCTTGGAGGAAAATATAAAAACTTATGAGAAAGTAATAGGAGTCCCATTATTAAAACTGATATCAATAAAAATTAATAATAAATTTATAATAGTAAAAAACATAATTTATTTGGTGACATGCATTAGAACTTTTCCTGTTCTAATGGGTTTTTAGTATTCAAAACCACCCTATGTAGCTGGTGTTATCATGTTCTTACAAAAGAGGAAAAACAGACAGAATAAGTAATTGTCTCAGTGTCACTTAATCAGAGTGAAGTTTCAAATCCAGATCTGCCTGATTCAAAGCCTGAGCTTTTCCTAGCGTGTTGAGGATGCCTATAGTTATGATTGCCTTTAGAGTTCTATTGAACTACTCAACTCATAAAAACTAGAGAAGTGGAAAACTACATAATTTGCTTATTCCGATTATAACCAGTTTTAAGCAAACAGAGTGCAGCCTCTGTATAGGATGAAAAGACACGGCCTGTAGTAACTGCTCTTTCCACTTACTCGACCTCGTGCACTTGGTGCTGCCACCCCTACCTCAGAACAAGGGAAACAATCTTGCCAATCCTCAGATCCTGTGTCCCAACGGAGCTAGAAAGACCCAGGTATAAATCCTGGCTTTGCCACTTTCCAGCTGTGCCTTTGGGACTGTGTTACTTAACATTTCTGAATCTCCATGTCTCCTCAGAAAGCAGGGAAAATTAACACAGCCTTGTTGTCAGGATTAGGGACATAGATGGAAAGTGCCTCAACAATGCTTGGGACAAATTAGACATATAAACTGGGACTTCCATTATTCTTTCTAAAGCTGCTACTCTTATAGGGGCTGAGAGCTAAAGACTGAAGGACGCCCTCAGCTTGGAATGCCCCACGCTGTGTAAAGTATCCTCGCTGCTAACACTCAGCCAGAAAGAAAAGGTAAAAGGGTTTGAACCCAAGGTGAGGCTCATATCCTGGCAAATGGAGAGAAGCTGGCTCACTTCTTCCAGGAGGCTCAAATTGATGTAGCTGGGACAAATAGGCAACTGGATCTTCCGGTGAGGCTGTCCCTTTAACTGGCCTCCTCATGTGCCTCTGACTGTTTTCTCTCTGACCAGGGTTTTGAGGAATACCCCAGCCAAGCCTGCAGACCACTGTTCTCTTAGCAAATCCCTCGCTGGACTAGTTGCCCCTTCTTGATACTTTAGTTTTCTAAATAATATAAATGTAATTAATGTGCATGGAAGACTTCTGTCTTTTGTATAAAGCTATATCTTCCTTCAATTCACAGAATTATCTTTGTTTGAATCTTCTAAAATGTAAATAGTGTTACTATTTTGAAACCAAGTTTTCAAATTAACCTTTCAGTTAATACTTTCCCACAATAATACAGAAAATATGAAATAGGAAAATCAGAATTGCCTTACCCATATTCACTTCACAATTTGGGTGAAACTCATCATTTTCAAAAAGGATTAACATTCATATAAATATTGAGAATGATCTAACAATGCCATTGGATATTCTTGTGGGTTTTTTTTTTTTTTTCTTTTTTAACTCAGTGGGTTTAGCTTCGGGGTTTAATCTCACACCCAAGTCAGTTTGGAAAACTATAAAAAAATTTCCATAAGTAAGAATCAAGGTGATGAAAGAAAATACATCTCAATGTGGTAAGCCTATGGCATATTTTACAGAGAAGGGAGTCACTTGCCAAGATGATGCATAAATGAACATACATGATTAACAGGTACTGTGGTAGAGTATGTAAAACACCGTTATGGGATTGAAATGAACAAAATTCTGGTCTTAGATCTGCCTTCACTGTAGGCTCCTGAGAAAATCCCCAAATCTCTAAGTACCTTAGTTTTACTCAATTTTATTGGGAGAAGAGTTGGGAAACTGCTATGTACCTGGACTTTGCTGGAGGCTTCTTAGAGCTATCTGCATTTTAAAGATGAGAAAACCAAGAGGCAGAAAGTTTGAAAATAATAGGCTAAAATAAAGATAGTAATTCCTTCCCTATTTCCCAAGCAGTTTGCTTTAGAAGGGAGGATAAAATGTGCACAAAGTCTCTTGAAAATGTTTGAGGATATATTAAATATGCAAAAGTTAGCTTCAAGTAAGAAGGAAAATGATCTTGAATCATAGACGGAAGGTTTCAAGATAGATTTGTTTAAATGACGCTGAAATATGCTTTGAGGAAAGGATATGGGCAGTTCTAAAAAGAAAATTATTGAAAGCTATTTCTTGGTGTGGTTTAAAGTGCTAGCTGAAGACAAGTTGAACTATGACTTCCTGAAATTCCTCTTTGCCTGAAGTCTTTGAAATTTAACACTGGAGCTTTCAGATCATACTGTTCCTTTCTTCATTTATTGATTCACTTGACTAACATTTGCTGAACATCTACTATCTGCTAAGTCCTGTGTTAAACTGGGGGATGCAATGATGAGCACAACACAATATGACAAAGTCCCTGACCTGCAGACACTTCCATAGAAAATGAGATTGTCAACAGGATGGGGTAAAAGTGTAATCATAAAGTAGGTGCAGTTGTCTTCATTAAGCTTTCACCAGTCTGCTCTGCAGCTTCCTAATTCCCAACCTTTCTTTCCGCTCTTCTTTAGTACCCCACTTGTGCCTGGCCTATCTGGCTGAGTGCCTTGATCCAATCTCCCTCTCTTTTCCATTCCCAAGTCTAAAGGTCTGAGATAGAAAGACATGAATCTCGTCAGATCAATTCTTAACAAACGCTTAATTCATAATTTTTCTATTGGGAAAATGTGGCTATACTTTTAAAAGATGAGGTTTATTAATACAAACTAATGAATCTCTAATAATAAAGTATAGAAAATAAGGCAATGTGAAGAGAAAATATTTAGTCCAGATGTGGAAGATTATAGATGAAAGATACAATTTTGGTACTCTTTAAATCACACCACTATAAACTGCATTCTTCTAAAGGCAGACTGTCTTTTGCCCTTTTTCTTCAGGGTGCCAAAAGTAAGTGCCAAATAGCAAAGCTCCTTGGATCATCTACTTAGCATCTCGTATTGGTCTCCTACATTATGCTGAATGAATATCAACTTCTTAATGCTATGTAGATTTCTAATTCCGTGTAAGCATTTTACTTCTTTTGGAGATCTTAAAAATATATGCTTCCATAATTTAAGATGAAATTGTCTCACAGGAAACAAAATGTATGAACAATTTAAAAAAGGTGTTGTTAAAATTGTGTTCGCTCCTTGCCTCTTCAACTACCACCCAATTCAAACTACACACAGACGCAACATAAGTCAATACCATTTAATGACAAGTGAAAAATGAAATAGACTTCTGGATGTTTCCAAGTATCCAAGTGTTTGGCATTATGTAGACAAATATAGATGACTGCCATGGTTGTTAAAATACCGGAGATGTTTTATGAAGATGCCTTCTCATTACCCAAAGTATTCTACAAAGGGCAAAATATCATCCCAGTTTTCCTGCAGAGACCATGTAAAAAGCAATTTGGAGGAAAGATAAAGGGGCCTGTCTTCCTATGTAGTATCAGATATTGGCCCAGAATAAATTCCTTTGGCTACTCCAATGGGTAAATTTAGATGCTTCTAAATTTCAAAGTCTGGCATTTCTCCATTGTAGCTGACTTCATGGTGTTCCATTCCCTGAAAAGCATTTCTTTCCTCTCTAGACCTTCCCCATTAGCAGTCAAGTATGGATAGAACTGGTCCTTCAAGCATTGGTTTCTTAAAAGTGAAGAGGAGTATAAAGCTTCAGTTCATTCACAATAATTTTTAAAATTTCTACATTTGGATGTAATTAACCCTATTTGCAGCATAAAACCGACAAGCCCATACAGACCTTTAACACTCCATTAATCTTACTTTGTTAGACTGGGGCATACACCAGCCAAAAACTGGAAACTTGATTAGCAGGTCCTGTGCATTAGCTATCTCATTGGTATGGCATTTTAAAATATTTTCCAGATATACAACCATGTTAGTTTTTTCTAGGTCTGGACAGGGTTAGCAAAAGATGTACAAAAAAATCCCCTTATAAAATTGTTGCATTTCAGCTACCAAAATAGATTTCTTTTAGGGATTTTTCACTGATAAATAATAATCTTGAAGAAAACTATGCAGATTGAACTTTGTTTTGTGGTAACCTTTCAGCTCAGGCATCCCCCCCCCCCATTCCTCTAGATTTATCAGGATCCAGTATATTTTTTTTCCAGGCAATTTGACAATAACTTTCAATATTATATAATACCCTAAGGTTTTCAGAAAATTCTCTGATGAACATGAATTCAATTGGAGTCATTTTGAAATGAATAATCAATTTATTGGATTAGCTGATAAGGTGATGAAAATCTCTTCTAATCAGATGGATATCTTTAATGAATCAGAAAAGGCTTTTTCATCCATCTCTAGCTCTTTAAAGCCTTTGTAAATCTCATGGAATGAGTTAATGGTACATTTTATGTTCCTTCTTCTTTTGTGATTTTTAAATAGCTTAGCAAATTGTTCATAGAGAAAACTGTGTATCACAGCACAAATGCTTCAGTTCAAAAGCTAATGCAATGCTCTTGTTCTCAAGGGCCTGGCCAACCAAGCTGAAATCAGGAGGACACCAAAACTAATCTATTTTAGATTCTCTGAGACCAGAAAAAATAAGTTGTAATGCACAAGGGCATTTTCTCCTGAAGGTGTCACCTGAGAGTTCCATCTCTTCTCTCATCTCCACATTAAGCAAAAGAATAGAATCGTGGCCTGAGGCAAAGCAAGGCCTTTTCCTCTAAACTCCTGAAAAGTGTCACAGTTGGTGAAAGCAGCTGATTTAACAGTGACTTACAAGAGATATATTCGCCTGAGCATTCTTTCAGTTTCTCAGCAAAATGCTGGGCAGTTAAAGGAATATGCCTTTTTTACTGGTCTATTTTTAAACTGATATTTGTTCACTAAATGCTCTTAGAGAAACAAGTATTACCATTAATAAAACCAACACCATTTCCATTCTGTTGGTATTGAAATTAAAATCCACTATCTTTTTTTCCCCATGTGGAAGCCTGGAATATCCCCTTTCTTTTGCCTGAGAAATGTCTGCTCTGACCTAAGGAGCCCAGAGCTCAACAAGCAACCTTGGTATTCTGAGCAGGTGTCTAGATACATGTCAAATGAAAACAGGAGGAAAAAGGCAAACTTGAGTGCTTTCCCTGGTGTCAGGTCACTTCCCATAGCACATGGGCCACCAACGTCCCTGAGAGCCACTCATCTCACATATTAGCACCTCATCCAGCTCCAACTCAATGACAAAGTCACTAAATATCAGACTAAAGCTGATGACTATTTTTAATCACAAAAGGTGTAGAGCTATTCTCTTGTGATACAAAAACATCCATCAATCAAATGACATTTTGAACATACATCATTCCAAAATTCAGAGTTTTAAGGTTAGCTCCTTTTAAGCATAAGATTCTTTTCTTAGCATTTGCATTTCAGAAAATAAACCTAATCATACTAGAAAGCACATTTTAAATTTGCAAATGCCTATAAATGTTGGCTGGGTAAATTTTTATAAGAAAATCACAAATTTATATTATATGTACTCTTCATCTGTTGCTAGTCAAAATTATTGTATTTTGTTAATATCCAATACATCTCACTATTTGAATTTTAAATATAGGTTTCAGGATTGAATCTTAACTTGTTTTGTTCGTTCATCTATCTCCAGGTTTAACTCGAAAGAGCTACATGAACTTTAGCTGAGGAGTTTCACATATTCTCCTCACCTCAAGTGTAATTTCTGGGGAATAATTTCCTGTGGGAAGTAATTGTAGAAGTATCTCTGTTGTTCTATGGAAAAGCAAGAACAGCTGCAAAATTTTAAGAATAACCTATATAGAAAAATGTCAAACTGGGGGCATTCATACCTTCCCTCTGGCTAAACACAGCCATCCTTCTTTAAGCACTTACTAAAAAGGAATTTGTTAACCAAGTTGATGTCTCAAAAACAGGCCAGATACAACTGCACAGAAATTCAATAGTATTTTTCCCAACTTTATGGAAGATGCTGTTAAATACCATTCATTATGTCTGAGTTAAAATGATTAATGAGGTGTGTATTTCCTTTTCCTTTCCTTCTTCTTTTTTTTAATCAGCAATCACATACCAAACTTACAGTATCCTCTCAGTTTCTTGTATATGGCAAAATATGTGAAAAGGGATGCCTACCCCACTGTGTTGAATGGAGAAAACTTAGAGGAGAAAATATATACAATATTATTATGGTTATTTTACATGTATATAAAGAAGGAAAAATACATACAATCAAATCTATGTATTTAAGTCTATACAACAGAATTTTTCTTATTTGATTCATACTAAAAGGAAAAGGATAATTTATAAAATGTACATATTTTGTATGATAACTTTTATTTAGTTCCTTTGTTCTCAGTTTTGAACTATTTGATGGGAGCAATGCTTGTTCAGGCAAGAGTTGCTCTGTGCTTGATAAATTGTTAGATATCACCTAAATTACACCACTGGGGATTTCTAAACTGTACTCAGAATTTTGAGTACTCTGTTAGGAGAACATCTGTAAATAGTCTGATCCATGAGCTCACTTGCAAACATAGCCATATCAGTATTTCAAATAATCACCCAGAATAACAAAAAAAAAAAAAAAATCATTTGAAATCAGACAACACAGCAAGGAAGTAGGTGTCAAAATTAAACCCAAATGGAAATGACGTCATTACTTATACACTATTTCTAAACATTCTTTTGAGACTTCTTTTGTTATCATTTCCCTTTGAAAGATGAAGAAACAGATGATTCTAAACACCACACTATATTTTTAACATCATAATCAGAGCCAAGGTAAGAGTTTCACTTATACACAATACACTACGATGCTGAATACTTTTCCCAGAAATGGAGATAAAGTAGAAATGACAATTGTCAATGCAATGGTAGAACCCAAGATTTGCTAGTTTACAAAAAAACATAAACTAGAAATAAAAAGAAAAATCCTGGGAAGTACTCTAAAAGAGTGCTTATATTGCACTAGTTTTAGTTTATTTTTCAATATGTCTATCCATCTCACAATGTTTCCAACCTCAATGAACAAAATTTGATCATTTTTTTTTCCTTTTTGGAAACCAAACCACACAAAGATTATTTAGAAGTGTAAAGGAGATGTTACATAAACAATATATTAAGTGTTGACTGGCATGTTACAATGTAGGATAGAAACAATGGAGCAATATGTGAAAAATAATGAAAAAAGGTTAAAGGGATTACACGTACAAAGTTTAAATGTGAACAATGTACTAGATCCAATTATGGAGCTGAGTATTTGTAACAGAATCATGCTATATTGAAGGAGAGGCCAAATTTTGCCACACACCTACTTTAGAAACTGGAGAATTAATTGGATCTTGTAGTTTTGGCCAGCTTCACAGAGAGAGTGGCTTCTGAGTACATAAAACTTCACTATGAATCCAATCACACTGAAAGGGATCTGATTGTCTTCCCAGGACCTAAATTAAACATTGTCAGCAAATTAGCTCAAAGAAAGAGTGACTAACACTTTCAGCTCAATACTGCTACTTTTTGCCCATTATAACTGTGGGTTAAATTTAGGAACCATGTATCAATGCTTTCTCTGAGTTGTGCGCAGGGTTAATGCTGGGCAAACAGAAGGTGCTCAAACATTTTTGATATCCTACTCTTCAAGACCTGACAGTGCTTTAGACACAGGAGGAAAAGGCTGAACAGTATCTGGTTAACTTCCCATGATGTGATCACAAATTTGAAGCCAACATGAAAAGTTTAGCAGAAAGAACTTCACAAAAGAATCATTTCTATGGCAGAAAGTAACTAAGAAGTAAATATCAAAATTGAAAATGTGGTCAAGATAGACAGTTAAGTGGGCCTGGAGAAAATATATTTATTTGTGGAAAAACATTTAAATACTTACAGCAGTGTTATTACAATTCCAAAATGGCATGACTAAATTAAACAGAAAATTGCAACCAAGTACAAGCAATTTAAAATTGTCCTTTACAGATAATGGTTCATATAAAACACCTAAGACTAAAGAAGAAATAAGATGATGTGGTAAAGGACAAGGAAGAAGAAATTAGTTCTATATTATTTTCTAAATTAAGTCATTCAAAAGGAGACTCTGTCCTTTTATATTAGATTGTTTGATGATATTTTGCTTCAAAATTCCGATCATGATTTTCTGCAGGAAAAAAAAAGAATTCTTTACACCTATCCAATAATTGTATAAATATACATCAATATTAACAAAGGCACATTATCATGTTAAAAGATAAGATAAATAGAAGAGGAGGCAAAAAAATGCTTCAGCAATATGTTATCTCTTTATCTAATAGATATAAATGTAGTACATTTAAAACTATTTTCAACTTATAAGTAGATTTGGAAAATATTTTAAATAGAAATTGCTAGGAAGAACCACACTGATCCACTGAAAAGCAATGAGCAAATTTTTCAGGAATCATTCTGCCATGGGAAAGATAAAGAGCAGCTGAGAGGTGGAGCAAGAAGGCAGCACAGAGAGGTGTGGAATTTAGTTAGTCCTCTAGAGGAACTAGCAAACAGCCAGGAACAACTAGTAAAAAGTCTGGAAAAACTGTTGGGGGACATCGCACCCCAGCCAAGAATGGGTAAAATGCCTGAGGTCACAGCACAAAACTGTAAGAAAATCTCCCCAAACTGTGAAGCCAGTGCCCCTCCCCCACTGGCATGGCAGGTTGAGCTGAAACCCTTCCCTGTGGAAAAAAGAAGGCTACCTGGAGCAAGGGAAAGTAACTCAACCAAGTGCCAATTGCAGCTTTAATTAACAAATTTGGGCTATTGAATACAAGCTATAAGCACTGATAAACATGGAGCAAGCAGGAAAGGAAACTGAGGTTCCTCCTGGCAGAGAGGAAGCAGGGCTGATGGAAAAAAAAAAACACAAATAAATAAAAACAGAGGCTTTTGGAGATGGCTGAGCTCAGCATCCTGGAAAATGGCTGTGTCCAAAGACAAAGGGCACAGAGAACTGGGTACCAACACCAGTTGACTGGTGAAACTGGGGGACTGGGGACTGGATCTGAAAAGGGGCTTTCTCTCTTTTTCCTTTTTTTTTTTTTTTCCTCTCATTCTAAGTAGCTCATAGCTGACCCAGGCAAGATTAGCATTAACAAAGTCAAAGAGACAAAGGAGGAATTCAAGTGTAGAAGATAACCCCCTAAAGGATGTATCTTCCCTAAGAAAAGGGGGTCAGGGCCAAGGTCAAGTGGCTGCCCTCCCTCAGAGAATTCAGACCCCAGGGCCTGGGGGGTGGGGAACAAAAACCAGAAACAACTTAAGTTTGGCTTATGATACCTTCAGCCCCTGGCCAGGACAAGGTCCACTGAGAATTAAAGGCACCACACCTCTTCATACCAGTGGGTAGCTGTGGGCTAACAAGTGCCACCTGCTGGGCAGGATAGGAAAAGCACAGAGTCTAGAGGCCAACAGGAAAGTCTGACAATCTTCTGGGTCTCACCCTCAGGTAAACCTGATACTAAATCCATCCTCCTCCTGAGACCTGGGCCTATCTCGTCTGGTAAAATCTGATTGGGGTAACCGAGGAAACCAGGTGCCTAGACAACAAAAAAATTATAAATCACACTAGGAAAAATGAAGATATGGCCCAATCAAGGAACAAACTTACACTTCAACTGAGATACAGGAATTGAAACAACTAATTATTAATCAAACAAATCTCCTAAATCAATTCAAAAATCAAATCAATGAGCTGAGGGAAGATATGACAAAAGAGATAAAGAATATAATAAAGACATTGGGAAAACATAAGGAAGAACTCGAAAGTTTGAAAAAATAATTGGCAGAAATTATGGGAATGAAAGGCACAATACAAGAGATGAAAAACATAATGGAGACATAAAACAGCAGATTTGAAGAGGCAGAAGAAAAGGAGCATGAACTGGAGGACAGGACATTTGAAATCCTACACACGAAAGAACAGATAGGGAAAAGAATGGAAAAAAATGAAAAGCAACTCAGGGAATTCAACGACAAAAATGAAACGCATAATGTATGCGTCATAGGGGTTCCAGAAAAGAAGGGAAAAGGGGCAGAAAGAATAATGGAGCAAATAATCACTGAAAATTTCCCATCTCTTATGAAAGATGTAAAATTACAGATCCAAGAAGCGCAGCATACCCCAAACAGAAAAGATCTGAATAGACCTATGCCAAGACACCTACTAATCAGACTACCAGATGTAAAAGGCAAAGAAAGAATTCTGAAAGCAGCCAGGGGAAAGCAATCCATCACATACAAGGGAAGCTAGATAAGACTATGTATGGATTTCTCAGTAGAAACCATGCAGATGAGAAGGCAGTGGTATGATATATTTAAGATACTGAAAGAGAAAAACTGCCAACCAAGAATTCTATATCTGGGAAAACTTTCCTTCAAAAATGAGGGTGATGTCAAAATATTCTCTGACAAACAGACACTGAGAGAGTTTGTGAACAAGATACCACCAGCTCTACAGGAAACACTAAAGGAAGCACTACAGACAGATAGGAAAAGACAGGAGAGAGAGGTTTGGAGCACATTATGGGGTGATGGTAGCTCAATAATGTAAGTACACTGAACAAAGATGACTGTGAGTATGGTCGAAAGCGAAAGGTTAGGGACATGTAGGGCACCAAAAAGAAAGATAGAAGATGAAGCATGGGATTGTATAACTTAGTGAAACCTGGAGTGGTCAATGATTGTGATTAAATGTAAAAATGTTTTTACATGAGGGAGAACAGATGAATGTCAACTTTGCAAATTGTTGAAAAGGGATGGTATTGGGGAAAAATCCAATCAGTGCAAACTAGAGTCTACAGTTAACAGTAACATTGTAACATGCTTCCATTAATTGTAACAAAAGCAATATACCAAAGCTAAATGTCTTTAAGATGGGGATATAAGGGAGGAGTATGGTGTGGTGTTGTTGTCTGACTTTTTAATTTTATTTTATTTTAATTTTATTTTTTCTTTTTTGCTTTTTAGTTGTCATTTTTTTCTTTCTTTTTCTTTTTTCTTTTTACTTTTTTCACCTCTTCCTCTTCCTTTATGGAAGAAATGGAAATCCCCTTATATAGATAGTGGTGGTGAATGTGTAATTATATGATTATACAGGGAACCATTGATTGTTTACTTAGGATGGAATGTAGGAGTGTGAATAAAACTGTCTAAAAAATAGAGAGATACAAGTGCTGGAGAAAATGTGGAAAAAGGAATATACCTAGTCACCATTCATGGGGAAGTAGAACGGTACAGCCCATCTGGAGGACAGTGTGGTGTTTCCACAAGAAGCTAAGCATGGGGTTGCCATATGGTCCTGCAGCCCTGCTATTGGGTATATACCTGGAAAAGCTGAAAACAGGGACAAGAATGGACATTTGCACAGTGGGGGTTGTGGTGTCAGTATTCATGATTTGCATTGGATGGAGGTGGCCTAAGGGTACATCAACTGATGAACAGAATGGTGAACTGTGTTGTATACATACAACGGAATATTGAGCTGCTACAAGAAGGAGTGAAATTGTGAGGTGAGTGGGAATTGAGGACAGTGTGTTCAGTGAAATAAACAGAAAAGAAAAGAAAAGCATTATAATCACCCACTAATATGGACTAACTATAATGTGCAAACTCTGAGAATTGATTCTAAGAGAATAGATTATAAGGAGAAGGCTTATTGTAAAGGTTTCTAGATTGTAAGCCCTTATAGCAGCTACATCTATTCCTAAGATGTAATGGTTATTTCCGAACTCTGAGATACTGAGCTCTTTGTGTATAACCTGGTCTGTCTGTGGAACTTTGGGTATCTGTGTGACACCTGAGACTCAGAGCCAGAGTCTGGCAGCTATGAATGTCACCATTACTCATACAGCAAATGTTAAGGAGTCTGAAAAAAGAGCTCAGACTTCAATTAGAGATATGAACGAAATGGATTTGGTTAGGACTAAGGTAATCAAACTAAAGGATAAAGGACGATATTGATGGTGTTTTCCAAACTTCAACTTCTGTGTGAGAACAAAGGAAGAGATGTTTATTAGGTGCAAAATCTGTATCTCTTATAACACACTACATAATTTAACTTGTATGGTCAGTTTATTCAAACAACATAATTAAATAGAACTTTGAATAGGGGGTGAAATCTGGTTGGTTTGTACAAGTTAATGTGAAGCCTCAATACACCCCAGAGTAATTTGGGCAGAGAAAAAAAATGTATTTGCAAAGCCCCCTTGAGGGTCTGGGGGGGGGGAAATGTTGAAATATTAAACTTCCCCACCTGGGGAATTCCTGATATTCTCACAAACATTAAGAACTCCCAATTCAATAAGTCAAGCCCTCACTCTTGGGCTTGCCCTTAAGAAGTTTGTTACTGCAAAGGAGAGGCTATGCCTACTTATATTTGTGCCTAAGTGTCACCCACAGAGAACTGCTTTTGTTACTCAGATGTGTCCTCTCTCTCTAAGCCAACACAGCAGGTAAACTCACTGCCCTCCCGCCTCGTGGGACATGACTCCCAGGGGTATAAATCTCCCTGGCTATGTGGGACATGACTCATGAGGATGAGCTTGGCTCTAGCATTGTGGGATTGAGAAAGCCTTCTTGGACCAAAAGTGGGAAGATAAATGAGACAAAATAAAGTTTCAGTGTCTGAGAGATCTCCAGTAGAGTTGAGAGGTCATTCTGGAGATTATTCTTATGAATTAAATAGATATCCCTTTTTAGTTTTTAGTGTATTGAAATAGCTAGAAGGAAAAAACTGAAACTGTTGAAGTGTAACCTGGTAGCCTTTATTCTCAAAGACGTTTGTATAACTATATAGCTTACACTGTGCAACCAAGTGATTGTGAAAACTTTGTGGCTCCCACTCCCTTTATACAAGGTATGGACAGATGAATAGAAAAATGAGTACAAAAAGTAAATGAATAATAGGGAAGGATGGCCGGTGTAAGATACTTTGGGTGTTCTTTTTTACTTTAACTTTTATAATTTTTATTCTTTTTGTGTGTGGTAGTGAAAATGTTCAAAAATTGATTGTGGTGATGAATGCACAACTATATAATGGTGCTGTGAACAACTGATTGTACAATGTGGATGATTGCATGTTATGTAAATATATCTCAATAAAATTGAATTAAAAAAAAAAAAGAGCAGCTGACCAGTGTTGTTGAAGTTAAACTGTCTTCTTTATTGAAAAGATCTATGGTGTATGGAAATAGACACTGGCATATGATTAAAATATTCTTATTTCATAGTCTTGGTAAAATTTAGAAGGCTCATTTATAACCTCAAAACCTATGCCATTAAATGAGTGCCCATGAAGTCAGGAAACAAAGCCATATACCTAACAAATTTTAAAGAAGTGTCAAAAAGGTTAATCCAATTCTACACTAGAGCATTCCCTCAGGTCTCCAAAGTAAAGTTTAAAATGTATAATCTAGCCTCCTGCATCTGTAAATCTTTTGCACTTATGATCAGTTCCGTTTTATGTTAGCAAATAAGAAAAGATTTAATGTAGGTCAAAGGTTCTCTGAGCTTATTTCCCTTTTTAAAAAAATCAATATCTCAAGGCAATTTAAGTTGGCTTACAAAGGAATTGACCATCTCTCGGTAGTAGTAGTAATAATAAAAAATAATAATAATAAATGTGTGCTGTGTTCTCTGGTTGCATCAACTGGATTAGTCACAAGATCAAATAAAATCAAAGTTAGCAGGTTACAAGGGTTAAACAAATTAAGCTTTCTCTGAGATTTGGATCAGCATCTGAGCCTAGTGTCTGGGCTTGTTAACTGAATATTAACTATCACTCAAGAGTGGGGAAAACAGTGATGATTATGTAATGGCTTTCTATTGAGATTATTCTTGTCTAGCATATGGACTATTTCACATCACACTTCAAAAGTTTTGATAATTCTGACATCTTAATCTAAAGTAGATACTCTTTAAAATCCTGTGATCACTAAAGTGCTCTAAAATAAGAGCTATTTAAATATGTATTTCCTGGCAATTAATGCCTACCAGTGACAATGGCCAAATGTTTCACTGCTGGATGGTAAATGAAAAGGGGTCATAATCAAAGAGGAACAAAAGAGAATGAACCTGTATTTTTTTTTCCTCTGTGAGCTTTCACATCATCACAGAATAAACAGCTTTAACAAAGTTCTTAGCCTTCTCTAAAAGCATGATGATGGGGAATTTTCCTATTTAAAATATTGGATCCTGAAAATAGTTATTAATCAAATTCGATCTCCAATATAGGGATTGCACAATCAGTTGTCAAAATCAAGGAAGAAAATATTAAATTGATTCACATAATTTGGGTAAATTATTTTCTCATCTGACTACATGATTTTTTTAACACAAATATTGTTTTTGAAGTGCAACAGACAACAGGACATTGGCCACCTAAGGGTAAATCTTGTCCCACAAAGTCTGGAAAGAGGAAATGTAAAGCCAGTGAGATAATAATAGTCTATTTGAGTTAACTGCTCAATAAAATTTTCTTCAAGTAAATTGCAAATACAACATGCAAAAACAGCAGGATTGCAACTACATAAGGAAAAACCTAACCTTGGAAAAAATAAGAATAGAAAGAAATACAAACAAATTATTAACTACAAAGTGTTTGGGTAACGAAACTGCCAGTGATTTTGTTTCTCTCACTTCTTTTGCTTTATTTCCCAATATTTTAGTAAGTATGAATCAATTTGAAGAAAATAAATGTTACTATAATTATCTTAATTAATACATTACTTCTTACATAAGAAACAATTTCAGTTTTTACTGATGCTTTTCAAGAACTGATACCATCTTAAGCTGATGTTTTGTTTTAGTTGTTTCTGCAGAAAAAATCCACGTGTTTAACAAGTGCAGTTTAGTAGGAAAGACAATTCCTCATGTACATTGCCTTAATTTAAGAGTCCTAAGCTTCAAATTACAAAGTAAATGGTTTCCAGAAACCTTTAATAGATGCAAGATTAATTCTGTGTTTCACTTTACTCCTCCAAGTATGTTATCTTTTCAGTGGCAAATGTTGGCCTCTTTTCAGTAAACAGTGCATTTGGCAAGAACTGAAGCATTTTCTGGGCTATGCAAGTGATGATTAATGATTCAGGATTCAACAGCATCATAATAATTTTCACTGGATCCCTAGTTTAAAAATATACATATCATGTAAATTTTCCTTCTGCAAATTCATATGTGTAAAAGGAAGGGTAAGATCCATCTTAGACTCTTACAGCAGTCACATCTATTCCTGAATATTAACTGTTATTTAAGAGACGTTTGTTTGGTACAAAATGTATATTCTCAGTAGTACACTATCTAATTTAACCTGTATGGTCAGTTTATTTAAACAATACAATTACATGGAACCTAGAATAGAGAATGAGAACTTGTTATTCTGTATGGGTTAATGTAATACCCCAATACATCCCAGAGCATTTGGGGCAGAAAATAAAAAATTATTTGCAAAGTCCCCTTGAGGGACTGGTGAAAAATGTGGAAATATTAAACTTCCCCACCTGGGGAATTCCTGATATTCTCACAAGCATTAAGGACTCCCGATCCAATAAATCAAGCCCTTAATCTTGAGGCTTGTCCTTAAGAAAATTATTCCTTCAAGGGAGAAGTTAAGCCTGCATATAATTATGCCTAAGAGTCATCCCCAGATAATATCTGTGGTTGCTCACATGCGGCCTGTCTCTCAGCCACCTCTGCAAATAAACTCACTATCCTCCCCGCTATATGGGACATGATTCCCAGGGATTAGCCTGGCTCTGGCATCAAGGGGTTGAGAATGCCTTCTTGACCAAAAGGGGGAAAATAAATGAAACAAAATAAAGTGTCAGTAACTAAGAGATTTCAGATAGAGCCAAGAGATCATTCTGGAGGTTATTCTTATGCATTATATAGATATTACTTTTTAGTTTCTGGTGTGTTAGAATAGCTAGGAAAAAATACCTGGATCTGTTGAAGTGTAATCCAGTATACTTGATTCTCGATGATAATTGTATAACTATATAGCTTTTATCATGTGACCATGTGATTGTGAAAACCTTGTGACTGACACTCCCTTTATCCAGTGTATGGCTAGATGAGTAAAAAAATAAAGACAAAAATACATAAATAATAGGGGGGGATAAGGGGTATGAGATGTTTTGGGTTTTCTTTTTTATTTTTTTTCTTTATTTTTTGGAGTAATGAAAATGTTCTAAAATTGTGGCAATGAATGCACAACTATATGATAATATTGTGAACCACTGATTGCTTACTTTGGATGGATTATATGATGTGTGAATATATCTCAATAAAATTGTGTTTAAAAAAAAATCCAGCTTAGATCACATGACATATATAGAGAAAGCCTTTAAATGTAAATACTGCATCATCCTGAATCAACTCTGTTTCCTTCTCTTCTCCCAAGTAATGGAAAATAGGATATTATATTAATACACATTATGCATGGAACTTTAAGTAGCTCAAAATGAGAATAGCCCTTCCTTCAGTATAAATAATGCTCACCTGCATACCATAATAGCCATATTTTTCTGTGACACCAGTACATTCTGGGAATATACAGAAATATATAAAAATAATGACAGAGGTTAGCATTTATTGAGTGGTTATGGCATACCATGGACTGTGCCAGGTTCTTATAGATTTGATGAAGTGCTTCTCCATCTCTGGGAGTTCAAGTGCTGTACCGACTTATAGACTCTGGAACACTAAATAACTTACTGAGCCTCACAGCAAGGAAGGGATGGCATGGGGATTTAAAACACATTCTTTTAATTCTATGCCCTGGTGCCTCCTTCTACATCTTGTTTGAAAGAGGCTACCGATGGCCTTGGTGGGTAGTGGGCCTAAGTCAGAGCTTCAAACAACCACGCATCAAACCTGAGAGTCTCATTTGTTCTACAGCCCAGCAAATCTGAAGAGAAAACTCTTCCCTGACTAGAAGAAAACTGAATCCTCATCAGTGGGGAAAAATTGAAAAAAATGAGGTACCCTACAGGTTGCCTTGGAGAGATTTCCTCAGGAGATTTTTAGGGAGAAAAAGTGAATGCCTTCTTTCAGCTTTGAGTCATCATAGACTATGACTTCTGAAGGACAAGTCACCTCAGGAAAGGGAGAGCTACTGAGAACAATCTGAACATTTTTTGTGTGTTGAGATCAGCTTTTAGGAAATAGCTTAAACTATTATTTTTGCCTCTTTAACATTTTTGCCTCTAACATTAAAAAAAAATGACCTTCAAAGAAAAAAATAGAGCAAAATTAGACAGGGAAATATTTTTTTTGAAAACCAAACATATAATCTCACAGACATTTATAACTATGTTTTATGTTTCTAATTGATTGGTTCACAGGTAGGTTGATTGATTTAGTTCTCTGATGGGTGTTTGGTTTGTTAGTAACTTGGAGATTTTTATTATCCCTAAGAGCCAAGAGGGAATTCATTCTATGCCTTTAATTTTCAGAATGAATACATTTCTATTATTTTTCCTTGATGATTTTAAAAAATTCTGACAATGCACAAACAATATAAACTATTCAAACAATACATGACAAGGAAAGAAAGTAATAAGTACACTATAACTCTACCACTCTTAGATACTATCGTTAACATTTTGGTAGCCATACTTTCTTACATTACTTTATGCATAATCATAGATAGATGATTAGATAGATAGCTAGACAGATATAGAAACAGATGGATATAGAGATATAGACAGTGGATAGACATTTAGATATAGAGGATCATACCATGCATATAGTTTTGTTTTTAGTGGTCATTAATTTTTACTTTTGTTAACTTTCTCCCACCTACATCCACATAACTACCTCCCACCACCATCCATAGGTAATGCATACTGGGAACTTTGTTTAACATTTCCATATTTTTCCCACACTTTTATAATCATTTGCAAATATATACGGGGATTTGTCAACAATTTTTTTGACAGAAATTAAATTAGATATTCCTTTGTGTCATTGCTTTTTCCCCTAAAAATCATCATGAGGAAACCTGGCTAATTGAGTTGGTTTAAATCTAATTCATCCTTTGTAATAGCTGAATAATGTGCCATAGAGTAGAATTAAAATGTTTAATTTCCAATTGATAGTCATTTAAATTGTTGCTCTTTTTTACAAATAGCATTAAAAGGAAAAATCCTTTGATACCTATATTTTAGATATTTAGTTGCCTTATTTTAAGAGGATAGATTTCAGAAGTGGGTTACAGGGTCAAAATATATGGTTATATGTTATTTGTACTAGATATTACCAGATAACTCTTCTAAAAGCCTGTAAGACAGTTCCACTGGATATGGACGGGTTAAATAACAAAGAAAAATGTACTGCTTTGCCATAATAGATATTCAGTGATATTAGTAAGCACCTCTTAATCCCTTCTTTTATTCATTCCTGTAATTGCCAAGCACCTAGATTCCAGATACAAAACCAGGCCATCATTTCACTTAGGATCACCAGAAAGTAAAAATAAAAATTGGTACCTCAGAGAGTCTCCAATATAGTGTCAACTACTTTAGTGTGTTTCTCAAAAATATCCCTAGGGGTGCATTTTACAATCATCTGTTTTATGTGGGATTGCTGTTTTGGTGGTTGGGTGAGAGGTTGGTTGGTTTTTGGTGTGAAGTAATCCCCCAATTCACAGACTCATAGTCACCATGAGCCCCTATTATTGGTGAGAGTGTACTATATTCTTCAGGTGTGTTAGGGTAGAAAATAGATTAAGAACCAATGCTATAGGCATTAATCTACCTAACCAAACTCACTGCAAGTTATTGTCTGAGCATTTCTGCCCCAGAAATCAGATTTCTTCCCTCTCCTGTCTGCCTTCATATACCACTGTTTTTGAAATGTTTAATCAATTTAACTAATTAGCCTTTCTGAAATAAACTAACTTTAAAACAATTTGCTAAATGCAGCTGCCCAAACAGCTGCCCAGTATTTAAAACATGCATAGCAGGTTTTATAAGGTAGCTTAAATGGAAGTTAAAGATTGTAGCACCCCCAGAACTCAATAAAGGAAATGTGTGGAATCAACATAACTTAAATGTTGCTCAGTGCCTGATCATATCATATAAAGCTGTTTGGGATTTTATTTTTAACTGACACTGAGGAGAAAATGCTTTATTAATTGAGGAAAGAAATCTTTGAATAGCAATAGCCTTGACTTTTAAATTATTGGCCTTATCTTGCTCTTTTATGTATGCTCAGAATAGTGACAGCATTTTCAACAATGTTCCAAGAGCCATTTAGCTTACAAAGTGGAATTATTGTGATATGGTACACTTAATGCATTCCTTCTTCATAGCATTTCATTTCATAAAAATCAATTGGATTTTATGCTTTGCACAGAAGGCCTTTCTTCCACAATGAAATCAGAGTTATCATGGGTAAGCTGGCCAGTTATCATCAAATGCACTAGAACCTTTCTGTAAGTATTTATTGTTGCACAGAATGCAGTGTAAGGCACTCCACCACACTACAATAAGTAGCTCTTTCTCTAGCACATTCATTGTAGGAACACTTTATAGGAAGATATTAATATTACAAAGCTAGGCAGAGATGTCTTGATGTTTTTCCAGAGACTAGATGTACTGATATAATACAAAAGCTGCCGTAATACAAGTTTACACATAAAGTGCACCTAGCATAGTGCCTAGTCTGTGGCAGACATTCAACAGATGTTTGTTGAATAAATAAATGAAGGAAGTCCTCTAATATATGCAGTGATGACAAGGGTAAGACACTGAGAGACATAGGCAAAAGATACAGGTTCCATTGATACAGGTAAGGAAATAGTACTGGATTTGCATAGACACAAGTTATTAGAGCTGGGAGACCAGCAGCAATTTCAAATTGAAAGAGCAAACTTCCGTGCCCTTTAGGAACCCACCTGTCAGCGAGAGCTCAGATAATTAGGATGACCATTTCATCTGGTTCTTCTAAAAAGCTTCCATTCTATAGGAGCTTTAAAGCCTCATGGCTCTTTTCAACTGTCCTAGAGACCTAGGATATGGGCCTGCCTGCTCACCAAATGTGAGTGACTGTTAACAACTATGGCACATTCCTGAGCATTTACTGAATAAAAGAAGCCAAGGAAATTTTCTTCGGTTTATTATCTTCCATAACTAACAGATCTGGGCTTCATATCTTCTTGAGGCCCCTTTCTGCATGATGAATTCCAAAGATGGAGCTTTATCGAAGCTCCAGTGCATGCTAATTTCCTTTAAACATCCATAGAAGAAAATATGGTATTTCTGCCAACCCAGTGACCAAAAATAAACAGCAAGGAATGTGTGACATAGAACCTGTATGATGAAATTAAGATGCTCAAAACATATTTTATCCTCTTTTATGACACAATAATATAGATTACTATCACAACTTCTCTGTTTTTATTCATTTTCTTATTTATTAATTGTTTTACATTAATAAATAAGTGGGATCATATCATATATGTTAGGGCTTTCTTAGATCAGTATGTTTATCCTCATCACCTCCAAGGCCCAATTATTTCCTCCTTGATTCCCTTCCCCCTAAGATAATGAATATTAACAACTTAATATGTGTATTTGCATACTTCTCATCATATCATGTAATCACATACAAATATGCATGTGCATATACATATACATATCTATGAGGTTGATTATTGTTTTGAAAAAATGGGATAGCATACATACTTCTCTTCATCTTGCTTTCTTCTCTGAAAAAAACATCTCATGAAATACCTTCAGGTTCATCTGTTTGGTACCGTGTCCTGTTTGGTACGGCCATGTAACAGCCCAGGGCCTAGATGTACCATAATTTATTCTACGATAACTTACTATGGCTTTTCACTTCCACTGCTTTGCTGCAAAGATTAATTAAAAGATTGATTCATTTCCTTCTGGATATATCCATACATACAGGTGTTTTTCTTTCATTGGAAGAGATTTCCAGGAGTGGGATTGTTAAATTAAAATACAGATAGATTAGGACATAGAAAGAGAGAGAGAGGGAAGGAGGGGGTAAAAGAAAGAGAGTGAGAGAGAGATTTGAGAAGTATTTGCAGCCTGCTGTCCAAAATGGTTGAAATGTTCCACATTTCGATTACTACCCATTATCAATATTAGTCCAACAAAAGTAGTTACTGCTCTCTTTTTAATATTTGTCAAGTGATGCATATAAAGTGTTAATCCCATTGTCAAATTTCCCTGAATACGAGCGAGTTTAAAACTTTTCACATAATTGGAGGCTATTTAGTTAGATCTGTTGTAAACTGCTATTTCTTATCCATTCTCTCCTGTGGTTTATAGATACAAATTTGGGGTATATTTTAAAGAGATGTGTAAATACTGTAGCTTTGGTCTTTAACATTCAAATAGTTTTTCAAATACATTATTTACAGCTTGTATATTGTATCTATATAATTATATAATCAACATTCATCTTTAATTTCATAATTTTTTTTATTTATTTAGGTTTAAAGCTTTTTTTCCCTGTTTCCCTATATTTCCCAGACTTTTTTATATGTTCCCTACATTTTCTGTAAGGTTTTTATTTTTTTTTTTAACAATTTAAGTCTTTATTCCAATTAGAATTTATTTTTATATGGCATAAATTGGGGATTCTAATTTATTTTATTTTTCTTCAAGACGGACAGATAAACTGAACAAGAACCATCCTTTTCATCCTACATTGAAATGTCATTATGTCCTATATAAATTTTCCATATACTTCGGAGTCTTTCCCTGGATTATCTATTCTATTCTATGATCTACTTGTTGATACTCTGTATCAATAGCATATTGATTTGATTCGAGTCGTTTGGTGTATGACCTATTATCTTATAATGTTATAGAAAAAGTCCTCCTTTATTTTCTTTCATAATTTTCTTGGTTATCTTAAAGCATTTTTTTCTTCCATGTAAACTTTAAAGTAATTTATCCAATTCAAAAAGTCTATTGAGATTTTAATTAGAATTCATCAAATATATTTTTATGGTATCAATTTCTTTCCATTCTATGGAATAACCTTCCATTTGTGGAGAAATTCTTTGTCGTACCTGTGTCCTTCAATAACATTTTGTGGTTTTCTTTATATAGATCCTGTTTCTTTCTTGTTAAATTGCTTCTTAATAATTTTATCATTTTTTTCATAGTTATTAACATATTTTTGTTGTATCCATTTCCAGTTGCTTATTGTTAATATAGAAAAAGCTCATAATTTTATATATTTATCTTTTATCCAAACAATTTTCCTCACATGCTTATTGACTCTAAGAGATTATTTTGTAGCCAGAGTTGCTTGACTGTATCAGCATTTATTTCTACTTTTCAATACTTATTCTAATTATTTAATTTTGCTGTCTTAATGTATTACCTAGAATTTCCAAGACTCTGATGAATAATAACTGCAATGTTTGTCCCATTCCTGACTTTAGCAGTAATGGTTTTTGCCAACTAGAAAAACATTAATTCTTGTTTTTAATAAACTACCTTTATTATCTTGAAGTGGGTTCCTTTTATTACTATTTAAGCTAGTGGTTTTCAAAAACTGACTGCTAAATTTAATCACTTCTTTTCATCTTCTTTTTGTTATCATGTTGTTTCTTTAATTTGTTGATGTGATAGGTTATGCTGCTAGATTTGTGATAGTGTATCATACTTGCATCCCTGAAATAAGCTTTGTCTCATCTAAGTGCATTATTCTTTTTCCATATCATTGATTCTCTTACCAGTATTTAATGTGACATATTTGTATCTCTATTTTTAAGAAAGATTAGACTATATATTTCTTCTTTATAATCTTTATCAAATTTGGGATTAAAATTATGCCTACTACAAAAAATTACTGAGTTCTTTCCTATTTTTGCCATGGTATGAAACAGTTTAAATTGTACGGGAAAGTTAAACTGTTAAAAGTTAGATTAGAATTCATCCATGAACCCATCTGGCTTTGGTGAGTTTTTCAAAGGTAGGTCTATAATCAACTTACCAAAATCTTATATCTATTTTGATATTCCTCTTGAATTGTATTTATTAATCCATATTCTCATAGAAAACCATATTTCCCTCTAAGTTTTCAAAGAAATTGTCAAAGAATTGCAGTTTCTTCTAAATTCTTTTCACCTTTCCTTCATCCTACTTCTTTTCTACAGCTAATTTTTTTCTATATTTTTTATTCTATCTCATTTTTCCTTAGTTTCATAGTTGAAACTCTTTAACTGATCATTGTTTAAACCAGATTTTTTGTGAATATTTCAGTACCATCTTTTGTTCTTTTCCAACTTCCTTTAGCTAATTTTTTCTATTCTTTTTCCAATTTCTTAAGATGAGCCCTGGTTACTTTATTATCCTTGTTATTATTGTCATCTTTAATATGAATGTGATAAAGGGTATACATTTTCCTCAGATTTCATAGGCAGTAATGTGAAGTTCCATATTCCCTGCTCTCTAGGGTTAGTAATGTCAATTTTTATCTCCTGTTTCATATAAGAATTATCTAGGAGTGTGTTTCTTAATTTCCCAGTAAATTTTTTTGCCTTTATTTCTTAATTTATTTTATTTAGTGTTGTGTTCTGTAAATGCTGTAGTAGCTTGTTTTAACTTATTGAGGTTTTCTTTATGATCAAGTATCTGATCAATATTTATAAATATTCCATGGACAAATAAAAGAAAACCTATTCTCTTCAGAAGGATGTAATTTACTATTAAAATGACTTTATTTATTTTAATATTCAAATCCTCTATATCTTTCCATGTATTTGTCTACTGTATCTGTTCTGTCTGAAAGGGGTGCTTCATTATATTATATCTTCTCTTAGTCTTTTTAATTTATCTGATCTAGCTTATCTGGTAATATTGTCACTTTTATATTCTTTTATTGACATTTGCATGAATTTTAGCCTATTCCTGTATTTTCTACCTTTCTGTCAGTTTTTTTATTTGTTTTTCTTATATACTTCATAGAGTGTCTTTGCTTCTTAACCCAATATTACAGACATCATGTTTTAACTTTATTTTTTATTAGAGAAGTTGTAGATTTACAGAAAAATCATGCAGAAAATACAAAGTTCTCACACAGCCCCCCTACACACAATTTTCCCTGCTATTAACATTTTGCATGAGACAGCCACCATTTTTAATAAAAGTATTTAGCCTGTTCATATTTGACAAAATAAGGAATTCATGTGATTTTTTTTCATCCCATTTTACTTCATGTTTATGTGGGTTTTTTCTTTTCTCGTAATCAAATTAATTTTTATTCTCTTTATTCTCCTGGTTAATTTGTAATTTCCACCTTTTCAATACTACTAGGTACACTAGGTATATGGGTTTTTTTTTTTTTCACCAAATCTGTCTGGAATTCAGTGTGCCCTCTCAGTATGCAACCTCCTGCCCTTCTTTAGCTTTAAGAAATATTTTATGTCATTTGTTTTTGTCTCTCCTTTTTCTGTTGCTTAGATTCCTTCTGAAATTCCTAATATTTACATGTTATATTTTTAGTATATATCCTCCAAATCTATTATTAAATTTTCTAATGACTTTAACCTCTTAATATTTTTGCTCCATGCCTTAGATATTTCTTCCACTGTTTTCCAAGTGACTAATTCAGATCTCAGCAATAGCTAAACTCATCTTCAATTCATATAGCGAGCTTTGTTTTGATATGAAAATGAGGGCTTTTATCACCACCACCACCACCACCCCCCAAAAAACACCTTGTTTGCAGTGTACGTGTCCCTATTGGTATTCTTAATTTTTATTGCAGAAGTCTTTTCCATTGGATGCCTATTTTACTTATCCTCTCTGTCGTTTCTAGGCAGTCTTTCCAGCACACTGCAACTCAGGTCTAGCTGCTATAGTATCTTATGTCACAACAGTCCCTAAAATGAGAGAAGGCAAAGCATTCTCTCTGCCATGGGAAGGAGTGTAGCAGTGGACAGGTTGCCATTTCCCCACTAAGGCCCTGGGATGAAATTCCCTGACCTCCAGTCATCCGGAATTCCCTATCTAAGGAATAAGGTGGTAACAGTCTACCCATTCAGCAACTCCTTGGATTCTTGTGCATCAACAAGATCAAACCAGCTCTTGTGTGGGTGTGTTGTCAACTCTAAACCCTGTGTCTTCTAGCATTTCTGAAGACCACTTTCTTATCTCATTTACCACCTCACCTCACTGAACCTCGTTTGTCTGATGCATACTCAGTTGCCCACAATCCCAGAAATTTCTTGCCTCTCGAGACACAGATAGATGGGAGTTGGGCAATAAAGAGAAGTGACATGTCTTCAGGTAGGCATATTTCCCAATTCCCCTTCAGTGGTCCAAATAGTAAATAAGCAAATTCTATAATCATTTCATCATACAATATTAGAACTAAATCACTAAATGCAATAAATATCTTTATTCATTGTCTTCCCTACTTCAAAAAATTCTTGAAAGAAATACTCACCTGCTTCTGCTTGTATTAGGCCTTCCTCTTTCATTGCTCCTAGAATTCTTCATTACTCCCTTTTCAGTACATCCATGGCATCCGGTGAACACCTCGATTGTGACAGCACTTGTCATATGTTAGTATAATTAATTATGTACATAATTATCTGAGGGGGAAGAAAGTGTCTTTTTCATCTCTGAACCTACAGCAGTTATTGCAGCACTTATAGCAGATGTGCACAAAATTGTGAAATTAATTAATTAGTTGTTTTATGCTATCAAGCATTCATTCCTTAATATCTACCTTTGAAAAATATGTTGTTTTTAGCTTTTAAAATTTAACTGCAGCTCTAGGAAATTACACTTGAAAGGCAATAACATTTTCCAAAAAGAAAGAAACCAGTAAATATTATTCCAAATCAATTAATAAAATCAATATATTCTGGAGAATGTTACCTGAATTACTTTTACTTCAATTTGTAGCAATAGCCTGGTCTAAAACACAAAATCTGACTTTTCAAACAGATACGTGAGAAACTAATCCTTCACCCTGAATGTGTGATTAAAATTGTTTTTCCAGGAACAGGTGATCTTACATCCTCAACTTCATCACCACTAGTACATATTCACTGAGCAAATGGCTAATGCCAAGGCCTGCACCATAGGAAAGAACTTCTCTCTGTTGGATTTTGGCGCCATGCAGAATGAAATTCACATCTGATTTTCCCATTACTAGCAATGTGGATTTGAAAAAGTTACTTAACTTCTCTGAACTTTGGTTTCCACATATATAAAATGAGATTACTTCTACCCCATCTTACAGGGTTCTTATAAGGATTAAATATGATAGTTGACTAAACTATTTGTAGCTGCTTATTACCATGTTTTTGTTGTATTTACTAAAATGAGTATTATTGCTGTATTAATTAACCATTATTCTATATAGAATAAAAATTAATATACTGAGCTACTAACTGCTTTGGGAATTATTTTAGACAGTAAAAAAAAAAAAAAAGCAAGGTAAATTACCGAACCAGAGCATTTAAAATAAAACACTAGTAAACTGCTGTGCTAAATTTTGATGGAAAGAACAAACAGATTTTGTACATTATCAAAGTAAATCTCAATAAAACATGTATTTGATATGTTTGTATGTAATTAAATAACCTAGAATCACAGATATATATATATATATATATATATATATATATATATTTAAGTTTCACAATCTTTACATAGATTTAAAAAAAAAGTCTACCATAGCCTAAGCATGTTAAGATGTGAGAATCAGACATTATGATAGCAAAAAATAAAATCAAAATATGGGTAGAATATTTTATCTGATGAATATTTTTTTCTTAAGAACACAAATGCTTCCTCTCAAAGATAAGCTTGCTTGTTTTCTACATTCTGATAAAACTGAATGATTTTTTTAAACACAAATAATTAAGAATATTTTCTATTTGTCTAACTCATTTGTCAAGTATATAATCAAGAAGAATAATTTGAGACCTAGAAAACTACTTTTTTTCTATTTATTAAGCACATACTTCATGTCAGCACTGAATATGGTACACGAACTACAGAACACATTCTCAACTCACTACTCAATATTTTTCCAAGATGATTCAAGTTGTGAATTTCTTAAAGCAGTGGTCTCCCAACATTTTATATAGCACTTTTACAAGATATGTATATTTTTATAAGCTGACTACATACACTAATGTAATAATATATTTTGTGTATTTTTAATTAAAATAAATATGTGTTTTAAAAGGATAATACAAAATAAATATGAATAGGATTAACACTTTTCTATACATCAGTGGCTAATTTTCTGCCCCCCTAGCCTTGGAAGGCAGGGGTCTAAATAAAAGAAAAAGGACTAAATGACTATTTGATGTCCCTGCTGTCTTGAGTTCTGGTTCTGTCTTTATGCCTTTAAAAGAATTTCCCCATTTGTTTTAAAATGTTGTCTCCCAGTGATAGAATGCAACAACACCAAACATCAAAGCAAAATACAGTTTCACATACTATCCAGATTTTATAAATCAGATGTGTCATATAAACTAGTACTATTAAATGTTGACAATTATGATAGGTTATTACCTGACAGGAAATATAAATGCCTATGAAAAACATAAAAGTTTATCTTATAAACTTATCTTATAAACATAAAAGTTTATCTTATAAACTTTAAACATATCTTAAAATGATATTCCAATATCAAATATATTAAATTTTAAAATAACATTCAAACTGAAGTCTATTGTTAATTCCTACACCTGAGAGTATATTAATTTGGTGAATTCCATTTAACACAGACTATTTCTACACTAGTTAAGATTACCTGAATAAGTTTAAAAAAAAAAAAAGGGAGAAAAAAAAACGAATTACATCACATCATTACACAGATTACAGCAAAACATTCTTTATAGTAATAAACCACAGTATTAGGCTTCAAAGACAAGATTTTCATAACATGAATCAGAGTTTGTGATTTTTTTTTTTTTTGGCATGTCTGTTTCAGCATAGTTGACTACAAGTGCAGTCAGTTAACGAGATGTTCAGAGTTTGCAGTATAAAGGTTTATCTTCACAAGCAAAAGGGCTTTAGCTCAAACCCCTCATTGTCTTTAAATGAGAGTTTAAGGAATATGGCATAATTTCTGGATTAAAGATGAATAAGATTTTGTGGATTTCAATTGCCCCCTGTTCATAGATTTATCATGTATTATCATAAGACAAAGGTAAAATTTCTCTAACTTTAAATATTCTCTATCAATCCTTCAGTATGCTTTCAGAACAGTGGGTAAGCACTTCCAGTCAATAGATTAAAGTGTTTCAAAATAATTCTTGGAATCACATTTTGGGTGATTCCAACTCACTAAGATCGGAAGTAGCTGTTAATCAGATAGCTAGGAGAGGGCTTCCAGAATAAATAATTTCAGTGATTTGATATAAAGATTGCTGACCAATGAGAATTAAGATTTTTACTTACAAATTTTTTGTTATTTTCTAGAAAACCAAAAGAGGAAGGCAGCTAAGCACAATCATAGAAAACCTTCCCTCTAATCATGGGGCTTGAAGAAAGAGCTCGAGTCCACAAGTGGGTGATCCAGGAAAATTATTTCTCTAGCAGATTTGACACGTCTTGCAACGGATTCACACTGCCTTGGCAAGCAAATGGATTAGCTTTGATGGTGTTGCCAATAATGCCACAGTCTTTTGTTGCTGCACAAACACATTTCTCTCTTTCTTTATATGGCCTCCAGCAAACTACACATGTTACTTTTGTTTGGGTAATTTACTGTCTTGGAAAAGGAAGTATGAAACTACTTTTCAGAGAAAGCCATTGAAAATCTTTGGCTGGCAGCATCAGAATCACTGGCTTCAGAAATATCACCAGAAAGTTTTCTCTGATCAAATGGAAATACTCAAGGGGAAGGGGGCTTCTTAAATACAACCAGCGAAATTCCCCCAAACCTTCGTTCATAAAGTTTGATTTTTACAGGCCATCTGTTTTCCAAATAGACCATATTTTTGGCCTTAAACATCCCTCTTCATGCCCCTTCCAACCATGTTTCTCATTATTTATCTAACAAGATTAATAACGATCTTTGAAATGAGAATACCAACTCATCTCACAGCTGCTTTAAATTGCTATTGTCTCTTTTTGTTTAAAACATTTAAAATTTACACTCTATTTCTTTGGCATTTCTTGATAATCTAACTATTGCTTTAGTCAATACCGTAGTTTGCTTGTTTGATTGCTTGTTTGTGTGCTTTAGGTGTTCACATTTATTTCATATTTTAGAATATCCCCTATGCAAATAATCTGGAAATGAGATAGTAAATTAGCAATTTACTGGACTTAGAACATATTTTTCCAATGTTTCAATCAAAAAAGCAGTTGTGATTCTCTTTCATATGTTACATGAATTTAATTAAATTTCAAATTTCGTATGCAGTGATTTGTAACAATTTTCCTTTAAAAGAATAAAATAAGCTTAGATGAGTCCATGGGACTTCAAAAAGAAATTTTAACTCTCTGGTTCTAGTGTTGGTTGGAATTAAGAAACAAACTTCAAACTTACCTTTGTTTTCAAAAAATAAATAGATATGTTTCCTAATAGAGATTGTTAAATATAATCGAATATTCACATTATTTTAAAACATTTGTCCATTTAACCTAGGAAGTTAAGTCATGATCTAGGATGTCAACAAACTTCCAGTGCTTTATTCTGGGTTTAATAACACCAGTGGATATTTGGGATCTAATATAAGCAAACTTTACCTGATGCCTGAGCAGGACAAAAAAAAGCTTTGAAAATCCCTTGGTGAGTCAGGCACTCCAAAGACAGACTGTGGACACCTGGCACCAAAGTTCCCTTTTAGGATATAGCGGAATTGTCTCCATGAAAGACAGATGCCAAATATGGTCAACTTCATGCTTGGAGAAAAAATATTAATAATAATGTTGATATTCTGAGGGACTCAGAGAGAAAGTAGGTTTCTGTTAGTCAGTGAAATGAACATCCCCAAACTATATTATTTTAGAAACTCCTTTTAAATGTATACATAGCCTATATTTTTCAAAATGCATTGTGTGACTGGTATGGACCACACAACTCAGACACCCATCAAAACACTGTGACTGGTTTACTTCTCTTAACCCCTTTGGATACTTTTTTCCCCTTTCATCTCCTTTGCTTATGTTTGTTTTCAATTTTGTTTGGTTTGTTTTGATTTGATTTGATTGGGGAAGAAGTGAAGAAATGATAATGTTAAATTCGTTTAAAAATGGTTTCATAATAATAATTTTGGCCATCTTTAATCCGTGTTCAATATGTTTACATGTTCAGAGGCTTTTGGCTATTTATAATGAATTGATAGTCATAAACCAAAAAAGTAAACAGTCTCTAAACTATTTTTAAAAGACCAAATGTAACAGAGTGTCTTTTGGTTGTAAGTTGCTGTTGTCATTGTTGTTATGGGATAGAAATTCATTTTTACTCTCATTAACTATTCTTTACATTCACTGTGTAAGAAAAGAAAGGAAAATGTTATTTTTCCTCATTTCATCTTCTTAGAATGTAAGCAACTATAAAACTGAACACTTATACTGTGTACATTCTTTCCAGTGCAAAGTACAATAAAAAGTAGGTTACTAATAATGAAGGCAAAGAAAATACCATGTGGACATCATTCTGTTGCTTTTCAGCCTTGTAGACTTGCTTTGAGGTGCACATGTACACACACACACACATTTATTCAAACACTGTATATTTATATTTTAAAAACCATTCTCTATTTCCAAGTGCTATAAAGTTTCAGTGAATCTGGAAAGTCATTTTTCCATTACTTTGTTTTCACATATGCATGGATGTTCATATAATGCTTGAACAGAGAAAAATCCAATTTTATAGATTCAAATAAACCAAATTACAAGATCATTTTTTATTTATATGAATGATGTATTTTCAACTTTAGTCATTTTTTTCATTCTGTAATAACTATACGCATTAAGATTTCCTGATAATTAGGAACAAGAGCACTATAATTTTCATGTTCTCTGAGTCTTTTCAAAGGCTGTCTCTTCCACAACGCAGCCTGTAGGCACAACTTTATCAGAGTCATTCCAAGCAGATGTTTCTTTCTTCCATGGAAACCTAGGAAACAGTCCTGTTTCTCTGGCCTGCAAAAGGCATTCTAACTGGCTCTTATGTCAAAACACCCTCTTCAGAGAGGCTATACTTACGTTTATTCTTTGGGAACCACTCCCAAGGACAGAAGAAAGGCTTTAAATGTTTTACTCTATTAGTAATTTGGCGATTCCCACTGGCAACCACTTCTCTCTCCCTGAGTATAAGATTATTCTAGGCTTTGGTTTGAAATAAAATCCATTATTTTGGAGGTTACTTGCATGGGAGTGCATGGTACTCAGTTCAGCCAATTTTCACCATCAGTCTGGAATTTTCTTACTGTGTTTTTCTGCTGCTGTCATCCCCATTGAATATTCAGGCTTTCTATGGATCCATTATTATTTTACTATTTCTCCTATCATTTTAACAGGATTTAGGGAAAGAGGAGAGAAGATATTAAACCATTTTGTATAAGAGGCTATATCAATCAGGATCTAGACAAGAAAGAGATGGCACATTCATACAGAGGGATTGAGGAAGGTCGTTTACAAGCATCCGGGCTTGCCCAAGAAGAGATGGTTACAAGCCCCGCAGCTAGCAGGGTGGAGTTGTCACCACCCTGTGCCTGAAGGGGCAAGGGAGAGAGTAGCTGTGGTTGTGAAGAGAGCCATGAAAGGACCTTTGGTTTTCAACAGAGAAGTCCAAGCCAGCAATATCCCAGTAGAGAGGAAACAAGGAAATAAATGCCTTGACTTCACTGCCCTTTCTCTTTCCAAACTCCAGTAGTTACTCCTATTGGACAAATTTGTCTGGGAGCCAGAAAGCATGTGAATCAGTTTATGCAATCGGAAGAGGTAAGCTTCCTAGGGTATAGAGAAGATGCAAAAGAATGAACAAGTGGAGAAAGAGTTTCTAGAAGAGCAACCATAAATTGGCCAGCATTAGGAGCTTCTCTATCATCCTTCCAATCCATTCTTAATAATATTTTTATTAATGTGTTTGTGAGTCTATGTGAGTGATCTCTCTGTGTGTAGGTTTGTTTGTATCAAGAAAGAGAACAATTGACACAGAGACACAGAAAAAAACATGCCTAATAATAAATGCCCATGGTATGTGCCAGGCTCTAAGCACTTTACATGTATCAACTGCTTTACTCCTCACAGCAACCCTATGAGGCAGATCTTATAATACCTATTTTCCAAATGAGGAAACTGAAGTACGGAGAGTTTAAGTAACTTGCTCAGTCACACAGCTAGTGAGTGGCAGAGCTCAACTAGACACCTATCGGGCCAATATGTAGAGGCCGATAGTTGTGTGTATTTCGTACAAAAACAAATGCATACATTTCCTATCTTTTTCACTAGAAAATCAAGTATTAATTCTAAATGAATGTGCCTCACCTGCTCTGCCTCACTTGTTTACGTTATTTGCCTATCTAGTCACTGAAGGAATATGGATTTGAGTTCAGTGACCCTCTCATCAAATAAAAACTTATGACAGAACAAACCTCATAGGTATTGTTTCCCCCACTCACGTTTTCTTCCCTAGATATTACTTGGTTGAGGTTGTAGTTTCTACTCCCTCAGCAAGTACCACACATATGGTTACTCTATGTTGGCAATTATGAACAAGATATAGCCCTTAAAAGATAGCTTAGCTTACTTTCTAGGTTTCTGAAATAAAATCTTTTGCTTTCTCAAGGACAACTCAAGACAGCCTGAGGAATGAATATTCTTAGGTACTTTTTTTCACACTTGGAAGTTCCTTCATCCAAAGGAGTCATCTGGATTGCAGGCATATTTTCTGCATAGAAGAAACAGAACATCTATAAACTGGCCCCATCGTGTAAGAAGAATTGGGGTTTCCTTCACATTTGTAACAATAAAGGAATTTATCTTTTAAACTTACTCAGTTTATAGATCCAAATTCAACCAAAAGGAAGATAATTAGAAAATGGAGTAACCAAATTGCCGCCTTCTATCAATCCCTGATGGATTGGCAAAGCAAAGTTGTTGTTGTTTTTTTTCCAATTTTACATAAGTACGGACAGCTTTATATTCCTAAAATATACCTAAGCCAAAGGAATAAAATATTCTTTTGTTTAGGCCAGTTTGGTCCCATGCCTTCTCTTGATTTGGGGTGGTATGCTTTGTTTTGTCTTTAATATAGACTTTGGGGAGCTAAGCAGTAGGTGGCGCTTGGTTTTACTCTGTATCCAGTATTACTGGGTATTATTAAATGTTTCATTGTTTTCACATACAGTAATAAAAAAAATCACTTAAAATTAAACCGAATGCAAGGCAGAAATGAAGATAAATAATGCAATTTTTCATGGGAAATTCCCACCAAAAAATAAATTGTCTGGATTGTAATCTGTCTAGACATGATGCAAAGTAACCAGAGGGGAAATACATTATACACTAAATAAATTGTGTATACAGTGGTGGCACACTAAATAAATTAAGATAATTGCTGGGGAATGTAAGACAATAATATTAGAATTACAAATCTTTATGATTAACAATATAAAATATTCTGCCTGATACTCTTGTTTTTCCTGTTGAGACTAAATACAGGTATATGCCTAAATTTAGGAAGAAGGAAACTTTTGCCAACATACAATCAAAATTTTAAATATTCACCTGTTCTAGTTGAAACTATGTATTCTCTCCCATTATAGCCTAACATTACAAATCCTTACTAAAAGCAATTGACAGCACAGTCACAAGAAAACTGTCTCCCATAGGGTTCCTACAAATGTACATAGGAAATCAATTTCTATATTCACAGGAGAGGAAAACACACAAGTCCCAACTGAGAAACTTTCCTGCTGTGACTACCTCATACTTCTCAAAAGCTGTGTAAATACTAAAAGGATGGATTTATTTAATAAACAATCTAGACATTAACCCAATGAGACATATTTACCTCAAGGTAATAAGGGTATTAATTTGGATCCCTTGGTGGGGGGGGGCGGTAAAAACAGAATTAAGTATTAAGGAACAGACATTTGGAAGAAACATTTCTATGGGACTAAGGTTGGAAGTTGCAATGAGAATGTTTGGGGGAGGGGAACAGATATAAATATATCAAGAATTAAACAGTTCTCTTCTTTTTTTTAATGCTGAGGAATATGATTTTTAACCTGTGATTCCTTTGTTTGTGTACATGCCCATATAACATTGTTTCTTGCATGTAATTGCAAAGGCATAGATATTGATTTTCTCCCTTTAAAAGAAAGGATGGTATTCTTTCTTGCATTTAGGCAAAAAGAGAAAGGAAATTATTGTACACATATTTTATTCTGCTCTAACATTTTTTAATTAAGCTACTTTTCTTTTTATGGTTACAGTACTTGGATTAATCAAGACCGAAACAGCTGCAGCAAAGAATCTATGGGTTTTTTATTCTAGGATAGAAAACTAAGCCTCCAAATATAGGAGACTATATAGCCTGTTCTTTTTTTAAAAAAGCCTTTGATAATTATTCCCAATCATTAGACGTTTCTTTCAGCCTTCTACTCTGTTAGTTTGAATGTCATATTTCTACCTTTAATAACAATTTTTGGTTACTCATTTGCAAGTGTATCTCCTCAGATTCAGATAATTCTCGATCCCTATTTGACTTACTACCATCTGCTTCTTCTGCTAAAGAAAGACCATGTTTAATGACAATTTTATGTCAAATACCACCCAGTAGGAATTTCTTGCCTGCTTTACAAGGGCAGAAATACTGTTTAAACCAGATTTGTCTAGACATCAAAACCTTGTTTTTGGGATAATCCCGTTGCCTCAATATTCATTCTGGTAAAATATATGGGGGGGAGGACTCATTATTATTTATTTGGTGGTAGAGGTATTGAAACTGGGACCAAAAGGAAGTGACTAACCTGAAAACAAACTGTCTGAAGTCTGTGACTGTGTTTCAAAAAAAACATAAAGCTATAAACAGACAGAATTTTATAGAATTACTCGAAAGCCAAGTTCTCCCAATTTATAAAAACCTTGTATTTCTGAAGCAGATTGTCTTAAGATGAATGAATCATGACATGATCCTGGGTATTTACCATGACATCTGTTAGGTGGTAAATTGCTTCGCACACCACATGCATAATGAAGGAGAGAGCAGTTTTTAGTTCCTAGGGTGTTCCTCATGTGGAGATGTGCAAATAGAGGCAGCAAAACTTATGCCACCTGGAAGATCAGTGATGCTGGAGCCTTCCTATAATTTGCAGGTAGCGCTAGGTATCCCTGAAAAAATGTATAATCTGATGAGGTCTCCAGGGAAATGCATTTATAAACTGCTCAATATTCTAGATGAAAGCAAACAATGCATTTAGTGAGACTTCTGCTGTAACCTTGAAGAATTGGTGTCAAAACTTAAAACATCCATATGAGGAATATTACTTCGTTACTGCATTAAATCATATTTTATTTTTCACAATGAGATAAATATGCAACTGCTTATAAGAATAAATTAATTAACAAAGCAAACTAATTTGGAGATTAAAGGCTGGCTTTGTATTTTCTAAATGAGCAAATACTGTGTTTCTTAATTATTTTAATTAGATAGCAATTGAGAGACTTCATATGTTGGGGCAGAAAAGAACCAAAACTATTCACTATTTAACAAGCATCATAAAATCTTTAAACTTACTAAATGTATTTCATAGCATGCCTTACATATAATATGTGTGTAAATATGTGTATTTATATATACACATGCACATGCATATTTAGTTCATAAATTAATATCTATACTAACTGATGGTTAAGTTCATGTGAAAATTTGGATGGATGATGGTGTCCAGTTGTTTGATTAAGGAAGCACTGGCCTAATTGTTACTGTGAGGACATTTTGTAGACATCAGTAAATTGATTGCATCTACAATCAACTAAGGAGATTGCCTTCAATGATGAAGATGAGAAACATCTCATCCAATCATTTGATGGCTTTAAAAGGAGAAGTGATGATTTCAGCAGTCAAAAGAGAAAATTTCCATCTCTACTTCAGTCAGCCAACTTCTCCTGGGGAATTCATTGAAAACCTTCATCGAAGTTCCCAGCTTACATGTAGCCTGCCCTGTGGAATTTGGACTTGCACACCCCACAGTCACATGAGACAATTTTTATAAAAATCTCATAATATTTAAAGAGATCTCCTTTCCATTCTGTGTCCCTCAAGAACCCTGACTAATACGCTAACTCACTTTACAGATTCAGGTCAGAGCTACTCTATTAAAAGACCCTAACACTTCAATCTTCATGGAGCTCAGTAAAGAAGAGGTATATTGGAAAGTCCTGGTCTTTAGAATGCATGTTTACCTCTGCTTTGAGTTGCCCTCAAGGGAAATTTTGCTGTCACTCCTATTATCATTCACGTTACCGAGTTTTAATTCTGCTAACTCAGTATTCAAAAGACAGAACAAATTTGAGCACTTCAGTATATCCCAGTAATGTGAAAACTGTGAAAGATCTGAAGGTCATTTAGCAGCATTTTGAGTATCAATTTTCTTTTCAAATAACCTTCAATGGGCAACTTATTTAACTTCACAATTTTCTTTATTCTCTTCACTTGGCAATGCTTGGTTTGCCAGCACTGGTGGTAGATTCTCTGCAAATTCAATGAACTGGGCATGATTTACACTATCTGAAACTTTAAAGTAGATGAACTTATATAAGTTTAAGTAGAGAGGGGAGTGCCATTAACCGTTCTCAAAGTTGGTAACTGCACCATACAGACACAATACAGAATTTGTATTTCTCGAAAAGGATGAAAGGCAATGCTTTGTAGACTCTCTGGACTACCCAGAAAATCCTTTAAGAGACACAACTTATGACACAGAAACTACTTCCCTCAGATATGTAATTTTTTATTCAAGTAAGTCTTAGAATCCCATCACATAGAATTAAGGAAAAGCCTCAAAATCTAGAGGTCATAACTTATTGATTTCTCAAAAGCCAAAAAAGGAAAAATCAAAGTGAATTTTTACAAGACAAAAAAAAAACATTTAGTTTCAAGATGTTACCGTTTTTAAACATTTGTTTCCCTACAAAAGTTATGCATTCTAACTACGGAGCATCTCAGATATACAGAAATGTATCTTTAGAAGATAATTACCGAGTCCCACCAGCCAAACACAGCCACCATAAACATTTTTATATATTTCATTTCATTTGTTTAATCTATCAGTGAGTTTCCTCCCAAAGCTCTTATCATAATAATGTTTATTTAATTTTGTGTCATTTCACTTAATATTTGGTAATCATATCCTTATTGCTATCTATTCTTCTTAAACAATTCTAAATTCTGCATAATAATCCATCTCATAGCTACTTCCATATCTCTAAATATTTAGGTAGAATCAATGTTTTAGCTTTTTTAAATACTGCTGCTATTAATAATTTTAATTATTAAAGTTGTATTTCATTTTACATTATTTTCCCTGGAGAAAGAAAGTAATTTGTAGGTGGATCAAATATAATTATATCTATAGGTGTGATATGTATCACTATATTGCTTTCCAAAATTTCCACCAACAATGTACAAAAATATCCATTTCAGTTCACTCTTACCATTAACGGTTTTCTCAGTATCTTTTTGTGATTTTTTATATATATTAAAAGTGGTATTTCACTTTAATTTGCTTTTATTTAATTTCTAGTGAAGTTGAACACTATTGTTTCAGATATGTGTTTTTAGTTCTAATTTTTTCTTCAATGCAATTGTTCATGCTTTGGACATTTTCTTCAGCCATAATGTTTTATTTAGTTTAATAATATCATTTTTGACATATTAATATAATGATTTGATAATTGTTATAACCGATGTTAACCTTTGCTTTTAACACTTTCTCACATGCTTTTATAAAATTTTGACTTTTAATTTGGTTATTTATATTCATGTTTTAGTCAGATTTATCCACTTTCTCCACCTTTTGCAGGTTTTGAAAGTCTTTTCCTTTTGAGAATGTAATTAAGTATTCATTTCTAGATTGGTTGTTTTTGTTGGTGTTTCTGCTGTGGTCATGATGGTGGTGGTGGATATTTGAGACTTTTTACTTGTTTTTTAATATTTAATACCCCAATTCATTTGAAGTTATTTTAGGTGATGAAGTGTGAATATAAAAATTGAGTTTTGTCCAAATAATCAATTGTTCACAAGTCCATCATGCAATTTAATTTTAAATGCTTACATGCAGGTTCTTTGGTTGTATTGACTGTATAAAAAAATTTAGAATGAAAACGTTACCACATGAAACATAAAATTCTGCCCAGTTTGGGCATCCCTGGAGCCAGGAATAATAATTACACAAGACATCCCAGGGCTCTGTGACTATGGAAGACACCACTCATGGCAAGCAAAACTTGGTTCTCCATGACCTGTACCAGTCACTATTTTAACTTTGCAGAAATGAATCAATTGACACAATAATCACTCAATTTATGAATAATTTTTTTAATCTCATATACTATTAGTGAGAGGGAAATCTTTTGGTAAGGCATTTTGGCGATGTCTATCAAACTTAAAAATATTTTTAACCCAGAAACTGATCTATTAGAATATATTGTAAAGAAATACATCTATAAGTGTATACACTGATGTAGCAACTAGGAAGTTCATTAGAGCAATATAGGTTATGGCAAATAATCTAAATAGAAATAACCTAAATATCAATCCATGGGAAACTATTTACCCAAACTTGTGTTTCAAAACCATACAACACAATGCAGCTACTAGAAAAGTATGAAATGGAACTACAAATGCTGACAAGAAAGATCTCCAAGGAGCATTGTTACATTGAAAATAAACTGCGTAAGAACAGGTATGGTATAATCCCTTTTATGTACATTGTGATACATATGTATACGTGTGTCTATCTTTATAGATATAGATATGGAAATGGATATGTATTTAGATGCAGACATATATAAGGATAGAGAGATGTGGATAAGAACATGGATATGGATATGGATAGAGAAATGGATGTCCATATAGAGATAAAGATGTACATATAGAAACAAGATAATTTCTCTCTGGGCTGTGATAGCAGCCTCCTAACTTGTCCTGCTAATTCCTTTACTCCCTACAGTCTCTTCTCCACTTAGCATCCAAAATAATTTTCTTAAAGCATTAAATTAGATCATGATACTTCCTGCTAAAAACTTCCCAATGTTCCTTATCATATTCAGTATGATATCCAAAGCCTGATTGATGATGGCCCACTTGATCTAACTGCTGCATGTGGCTTTGCTGCACCACCACCTCCCACTTTTCTAAACTTATCTCCTTTACTCTCACTCTAACTCACTCCATTCCAGAAAATCTGGCTTCATTGTGGTTCTTCAAATATGCCAAGCGACTTCTTGCTCAGGGCCTTGGCACTTGCTATTCCATTGTCTAGAATGCTCTTCCCTCAGAGCTCTGCATCAACTGAATAATAATAATGACAACAATAACAATAGATCCTGTTTTCATGTCCTTGGCAGCCAAAGCAAATACCATGCAATGGATTGGCTTAAACAATGGGAATTTATTGGGTCACAGTTTGCGGGTTAAGAAAAACCCAAATCAAGGCATTATCAAGGCAATGCTTTCTTCCTGAAGACTGTGTCATTCTGGGGCTGGCTGCCTTGGTCCTTAGCTTGTCACATGGCAAGACACAGGGCAGCGTCTCCTGGTCTCTCCTTTCTCTTCCAGGTTTTGTTTTTGTCCAGTTTTTGGTGGCTCCCTCTGTGGCTTTCTCTGTGTCTGAATTTCATTCCACTTATAAAGGACTGTAGTAAAAGGATTAAGACCCATTCTAATGGGGCTGCGCCACACCTTAACTGAAGTAACCTCATCAAAATGTCCTACTTACAATGGGTTCACACAAACAGGTCTGGATTAGGTTTAAGAACATGTTTTTCTGGGGTACATACAGCTTCAATCCCCCAAATATCCCTTATTATGCTTTTATATTTTCTGGTCTATTGTATATTTGTTTGCTTTGTTGTTTTATGTTAATGTCCTGCCTTGAGAATGTTATCTCCTTAAGACTTTGTGCCTTCCAAGCATCTGAACAGGAACCTGAACATGACCTACCCAAAAAATATTTTGTTGGATAGGTAAATTTTATATTATACATATTTATCTGTGCTTTTAATTTATTATTTTTAATATCTGCATGCGTTATTTATTATTTTTAAGTCATTCAATAAGGAGGGAAAATAACTATGTAAGGCCCAAATGGAGCCTAGAGACTCCCCACTGTAAGATAGCTATTATCATTCAGTTTTCCTTATGCTACTTGCCTTGTGTTGTTTGCCTCCAAATGCCATCACAGCCCAACACTAGGAACACTCACCAAATATCATGCTGTAGATTTTCCTTTTGGCCTTTATCTCCCAAGATTAAAAATGTACATTTAAAAAGGAACTTCTGGAGTAAAAGTCTTGCCCTATTATCTAATCCAATGAGTTTTTTTAAATTGCAGAGCTCACACTAAATAGGAGAAGGAAGACATCAAGGGAGGAACCATGGCAATGCTTGGGAGCAATCACTACTGGGCTCTAAAGTCACACTATATAAGGCCAATATTGCAATAAGACATGAATATGGTGTTTGCTTTCAATATATTTTCTGAGATTATTTATATAGTTATTTTTAATTATAAAATATTAGTGATGCATGTTTCCTATGATTACTAATCACAGAGAGAAAGATGTCTGACACAAATGGCTTTATAGAGACACAATTTTCATCCACATCAAACCTCTTAGTATTTAAGTATATTTTAGTACTAACTTTTGTTCTGCAATTGTACGTGTCATGCAAATCTGAAGATGGCTTTTTTCAGGAACATTAGTAACAGATGAACCTTACATGGTATGTGAATATTTTATTACTTATAGTAATGAGTCCTACTTCTTTATTCTTATAAATAAAGAAAAAAAATATTAAGAAGGCAGGGGTCTATCTCCTACTGAATCCAATTCCCTTAAGGTCTGATATACATCAGTTTTCTAAATCTGATCCCTCTGGAAATAATATTAACTTTCCAGGCCAGACACAATGGGTACAACTGAGCATGAAGAAATAAAGAAAAATCTGATTGAAATATCATCAGAACCCTCAAGTGACTGATTAATTTGTCCATACCCCAAAAGACTAAATTGAAAAACCATCAAAGTACTCTTTCTCTCTATTCTCTCTCTCTTTCTTTCTCTCTCTGCCCCCCACAAGAAACACATATATGCATATAAGCTTTCTTTACATATAAAATATATGAGCATATGAGCAACTTTTTGAGAAATTTCATCATTTTCACATAAAGACCTACTAAGAAGGAAAAAAATAACTAATAATCAAAATCCCATTAATACCAATTGAAATATACACCAACGAAGCTGGACTATTTGAACCATAAAGATCAACATAGTTTCAGACAAGTTATACAGGAAGCTGAAGTAGGAAGTTACAAGCTGGAAGGACGGAAGAAGCATTTCCAGAATTCACTAAAATGAAGTTTCAAAAAACACCAAGTGGCCAGCTGAGGAATCCAGCAGCTGCACACCTATTAGCCATTTTCATGTAAATTATGAATCCAAAAAGCAAGCCAAAAATAGTGACAAACACTTAAGCTAGAGTTATAGTCACTAATCAAAGCTTTGCCTTCACCTGTGCTCAGTGGGAACAGAGCTTTATTCCTTTATTGGTCTTTACTTTCAAGCTAAGGGAGCATGATTAACCAAGAAGAAGCGCAATTAACCAAGAAAAGCCATCAAACAATAAGTTATTCAGGAAAATGCCAGGCCAATGTGTTTCATTCTTGGCTCCACTCCCTCTACAGAAGATGATTTTCTAGCATTTTTATTAAGAAGAAGGATATGCAATACTCTGCTTCCCTTCCCTCCACATACCTGCCTCTTTCCGTGTATCTCTGAACCCCTCCAATTTCTTCGCTGATTTCTTTCCTTCCAATAAGCAATTAAGTATATGGCTAAAACTCAAGTATCCATCTTTGCCCTTTTTCTCACTATTCTACTCTTCCCTATGGCAAATATCACTACTCCAATTGTTTCCATGTTCATCTCTAAAAGTCAGTTCCAAATCTGTGTGCCCTTCTATAAGTGTTGCTTTCGTAAGTCCACAAAAATATGTCCCAGGCACCTCAAACCTAATGTGCCAGTTTGAATGTATTATGTCACCCTAAAAACCGTTATCTTTGATGTAATCTTGTGTGGGCAGATGTATTATTTTGATTAGATTGTAATTCTTTGAGGGTTTCCATGGAGATGTGACCCACCTAACTGTAGGTTATAACTCTAATTGGATAATTTCCATGGAGGTGTGGCCCCACCCCTTCAGCATGGGCCTTGATTAGTTTACTAGAGCACCATACAAGCTCAGACAGAAGGAGCAAGCATGCTAGCCAAGAGGGACACTTTGAAGAATGCACAGGAGCTGAGAGAGGAGTGCAGATGAGAGATTGTTTAAAGACAGCTGTTGAAATCAGACTCTTGCTCCAGAGAAGCAAAGAAAGGACAAACACCCCAAGAGCAACTGAGAGTGACATTTTTGAGGAGCTGAAGCCTAGAGAAGAACGTCCTGGGGGAAAGTCATTTTGAAACCAGAACTTGGAGCAGACACCAGTCACGTGCCTTCCCAACTAACAGAGGTTTTCTGGACACCATTGGCCATCCTCCAGTGAAGGTACCCGATTGTTAAAGTGTTACCTTGGACACTTTATGACCTTAAGACTGTAACTGTGTAACCAAATAAACACTCTTTATAAAAGCCAATCCATTTCTGGTGTTCTGCATTCTGGCAGCATTAGCAAACTAGAACACCTAATATGCTGAAAACTTAACTCACTTCTCAAAAGTTCTGTTGCTCTCCTGTCGTCCATAACTCAGTTAAGGTGCCTACTCTCCTCTAGATTCTTCTGGGCCACAATCACAGATTTGCCTTCTACTTATCATGCTCCTCTCATTAAATTGGTCACCAAATACTGTTGATCTTGCTCTAAAATGCCCCTTAGTCATCAACTCCCCTGTGGTAATAGAGGCCTCATTACCTCTCAGCCAAAATATAAAGATCTTTACAATTGCCCAAATCTTATCCCACCACATGGGAACTTGAGGCTGAAGAATGATCCATGCAGTGAGCAAAGGATTCTGCATGGTGGGTGGTCTTATAGGTAGGAACAAGTCAAAGTCTTTGGGGGAAAGGCAAGACCCAAAGGCCTGAAAATTGGAATATAAACAATCCAAAGGCAAGAGGCAGGAATTAAGAAGTTAAATTTGGGTTGAGCAGATATTGAGTGAGCAAGGAGATCCTAAGCAAGTGCACTGATGAGCCCTGGGGCACCTGTGGCCTCCTGTTGTCAGTAGGTCAGTGAACCTGTGCAGACAGCCAGCTGACTTACAGAACAGAGGAAGGATGCCACTATGTACTCTCACTATGTTCATTTTCTCTCCTTGTATCTCTTCTTCATTTTCTGCCAGCATCACCTCTCAACACTCAGCTGTGATCATGCCACTTTTGGGGGATTGAATCCCATCCACCACCAAGACATGCTCAAGCTTTAATCTGCATTCCTCTGGGTATGAATGCAATGGTAAGTAGGACCTTTGAAGATGTTATTTTAGTTAAAGTACAAACTCATTTGTGAATAAGACCTTCAAAGATCTTATTTAGATGAGACCAAACTGAATCAGCATAGGCCTAATCCATAAGACTGAAGACCTGGTAAGTGAAGGAAACTTGGATGCCGTCAGTCAGTAAAAGCCAGAAGTCAGTGGAAATCGGAGAAATGGACACAAAGGAGAGAGAGATTGCCATGTGATGGAAGATTGCTGGGAAATGACAGACTTCAGGAAAAGCAAACCCTGCCACTACCTTGATGTTGGACTTCTAGCCTACAACTCTATGAGATAATACATTTCTGTTGCTTAAGCCAACCCATTGTGTGGTATTTGTCATAACAGATTTGACAAACTAAGACAGCACTCCCTGCTCAAAGAGTAGTCAGTGGGTGCCCTAGGTATGTAGAATAAATTTAGGCTACACTTCCTAGAATTCAAAGTCCTTCACAAATCAGTCTCTATCAGACTTTCCAATCATCTCCCATTATTAAGAATGGCTACCTGATTATGAAATACCTGGGAAAATGTGGAGACATACAGAAGGACGTTTTCATGTGATTGAGATAGGCAAGATTTTTCATGCTTTCTGGATACTCCATCAAAATATCAGAATGGTGCTTCATGAGATGTGATGTATGGGTATTAAAACACTGTCATTCAAATGTATGTACCCTTGTAACATCCTCCCCCCCCCAAAAAAAATTCCTTCATTTCCCTGACAATCAATCTTCACTCTCCACCCCATAGGAAACACTTTTCTGGTGCCTAACCATTATAGTTTTGTCTGTTCTTGTGCTTCATATAAATGGAACCATTCAGCAGGTCCACTTCTGTGTCTGGCTTCTTACAACCAACATTTTCAAGCTTCATCTATGTGTTGCTGCATGTATCAGTAGTTTAATCTTTTTTATTACCGGGTACTATTTCATTATATGAATTTACAACCTTGTTTCTTCATCATTGCATCATTGGACTTTTGAGTTGTTTCCAGTTTGAAGGTGTTATAAATAAAATTATTATATACATTTTTAAAAAACCCAAGCCTGTCATTTCAGTTACTCATTTTTATCTTAAACGTGACTGAGAAATGCCCTAGACAGTCCCATTTCCCAGTCCTTCAAAAACTAGGTTTGTTTCTTGCTCATCAGTGTGACATTTGTGCAAAATGGAATGTGTCAGAACCAAAAGCTAGTCTTTAGTCATCCTTTATTTGATTTAAATAATAGCCTTCACCGAAGAACTCAAACTTACTTCTTTATCTCCATCACTTTAAAATGTCAGATAACATCTTTTTCATCAATAGCATGTGTTTTATCTGTTTTCTTGTCATAGTTCCCTGGAGATGTCTCAAATGTCTTTTATTAAGACCTTCCATGCCTTTCTGGAATATGAAATAAGGGTATATTTACATCACACTCCCACTGAACAAATCAGTACACCATAAGTAAATTATTCTAAAAACTTTCTCAGAGTCTGGCTCCTTGGCTAAAAATCATGTGTATAACAGTTTTTACAAAAACACATAGCACTTCCTTAATAGAATAGGGTGACTCCATCTGTGTGGTTCTATTCAACTATTGTACAGCATGAGAACACATTTATGAGTCATTCGTCCAACAGACCTTATTGGATCCTTAACACCTGCTGCATAAAACATATCTTCAGGCATATGATGAAAATATTTCAAAACTCATAAGAAACCAAATAAAAGCAGCTCTTTTTAAGTTTCACATAGCAAAAAAATTAAGTTAGTTAAACATATTCCTGAGTCAGACTTGAAGAAAGCAAATCCCACTTTCAAAAGATGATAGTGGAGAGACCCTAAAAAGACAAAAAGGAGTGAGTATAATTAATATACAGGCCTCAAAGGAACTGCAGTGGTCTGTCTACTTCAGAATAACCATCCTGTTCAGGCTCTCTCTTCCTTCTGACAACTGCCTTCCCATTAATTTTTATACTCATGCTTATATTTTTCTTGCCTCCTTTGTCTTTTGCCTCTGATTTCCCTTCAGTTTACTATTTATTTCTAAAATTAATGAAAAATTTACATAATTTTAAAGGGTAGTGCTGATACCAGAAAATTTTAAAATTATAATCTTACCCTATTTTTGTCAGGAGTGGATGGCTGATATAGGTGATCCAAGTTGCAGCTATCCACACAACGGTCTCATGACCTGAGTTGTTTTGATTCATTCACATCTCCTGCTTTTCTCACTGCAGCATTACCCACTCAACACTGAAATAGCTCATCATTTCACAGACAGCTATCTGACTGATTTGTAGATAGGGTACTAAACAACTGGGTTGCCTGCTATTTCCCCCTGCATTTTCCCCTGCATTGATCAAATAATCCTGAATCACTGTGCAGCAGACTTCTTTCTCACCTATTGACTTCATGCTCATTTTCTTCTCTACAGACTCTATTTCATTTCCTCTTTATCTGACTCAGACTCCTTTCCACTTTATCATAGGTAGCAAGTCAATTTCCAGTCACTGGGTTATCAAAAAAGATTATCAGGGTGGACATCAGTCTCCCCCACATAAAAAGAAAAGATGCTAGATGTATGGGAACAGCTCTCTCTCTCTCTCTCTCTCTGTCACAAACACACACACACACACACACACACACACACACACACATACACACTCCACTGCCCAAAAAAATATGTCAGCTGTCACTCTGGGCACCTGCTAGTTATATCATTTTGAATACCAGTGGACTCTGGGTCAAAGGGTACAAAAATAGGAACAGGGAAAAGTAATAAATACATTCTTCTGACAGAGATTCTATCACCAACAGTTGTTTGATCACTAAATACACAGAATAATAGAAGTTTAATTCTTCTTACTGTCTTCAGAGGGGACACAAACACACTTTAAACCTCTTTGGAGGAATATTCCATTTTGGGGAAAGGAGAAAAGGAAAAGGACAATTAGCTTCCCCTTGTAATTTGGGATTTAAAGTAGTTTGATGATCCTAAAATTCCATGAATTTACTGCTAATGTTTCAAATGGAAATAGAATGCCATGATACTCCAGTTTTGAAAGCTGTAAATGTTTATAAGCAGTGTGTCACTATGTCACAACGATGATTAAAGTTTAGTAGTAAGTGAAAGGAGAGATTATGTTGCTATTTCCTTTACTCAGAATTAACATCAATATTTTTATAAAATCTCTAGAAGAGACATTTCATTCTAGAAGAGTGGAATTCTCAAATCTAAAGATGAAACAGTTCTTTTGGAAAGTAAAATCTCAAGCAAATGGAGATACTCTATTGCAGTGATCTCATCTGGAAGTGATTTTGCTCCCAGGGAACATTTGACAATGTCTAGAGACATTTTTCATTGCCACAACTTGTGGGACACTCCTGGCATCCGGTGGGTAGAGGTCAGGGATGCTGCTAAACATCCTACAGTGCACAACCCTGCTCCCTGCAAAAAAGAAATATGCAGTCCCAAAGGTCAATAATGCCAAAGTTGAGTCCTGCTCTATTGGGAAAGAACCCAAGGCCCAAGAAAATGCCCATGCTTTGAATCAGAGTAAAATGAGGCAGGGTGTTCAGGAAAACAAAAGCCAACAAAACCATTTTTACAGTAAGATGGGTTCAGAATGACCAGTTGCCCAATCTTCACTTAACAGAGCTAAATGACATGGCACACCAAGAATGTATGCTGTGGTTTCCCTACAGTTTGCAAACTCCTGGCTGGCAACGGGGGCAAAGTTTGGGGGAATTACTATAGACAAACTTAATTTTGTCCTAGGACCCAGCTCTTACCCTGGGGAGCCATTAAGAAGTGTTCTCTGAAATTATCATCTTAATGAGATTAGGATGGCTCAATGTGAACAGCAAAGGATAAGAAGAGGTGTTACTGAAGTTCATTGCATGATTAAGAAAAACAGCAGTGAACATAGATTTATTCATCAAATGTTACTGTATAAGAATCAAGATGAACACTTGGAGCTTGAAAGTGATAAGTTTAGGGGGAAATAGTGGACATATCTTTATACATTGAGCATATTTGTGAAATTTGTGAATTTGTTTTTCTCAAGAGGAGGTTTCAATTTTAAAAATAAATGGTTTACACAAATTTTATACAAATTGATGGAAGAGAAATTCATATCAGGATCCCAAAGGAAACCAAGCTATTTAGGTGTTGGGTTGGTCAGAGTTGTGCTGGCTTTGGCTGTTTTAGCCAAAAAGGAGTCTATTAAAAGGATGCCAGGCAGTTCACAGAAATGTTGAAAGGGATAAAGAACCAAGTTTCAAAACTGATTGGATAAATACTATCTGTTTTAGTTTGCCAGAGCTGCTACAACAAATATCACAGCCTGGTTGGCTCAAAAAAACAGGAATTTATTTTCCTACAGGTTTGGAGACTAGAAGTCCAAAACCAAGGTATCAGCAGGCCATGCTTTCTCTGAAGCCCAAAGTGCTGTGTTGATGGCTTGCCAGCCATCCGTAACTCAACCTGCACCACCACCACGTGGCTACCTGCTGCTTCTGTCTCCTCATGACTGTGCCCAATTTCCTCTGCTAATAAGGACTCCAGTCATATTGGATCAAGACTGATTCACTTTGGCCTCACCTTAACTAATAGAATTTTCGAAGATTCTATTTACGAATGAGTTCACATCCACAGGACTGGGAATTAGGACCTAAGCATATCTTTGTGAGATAATGATTTAATCCGTAACCCTACCCAACCACCGATCTGCTCTGCTGCCACTTTTACACCAGGATCTTTGCTGCAGTGACCACGATATCAGTCATGATGAGCTAGATTAGGCTGTGGCTTAAAGCAGCAAAATCTGTTTCTCTCTCACACTACTCACCTATCACATGGAGCAGGCTGTTCTGCTCTGCATCCCACACTAGGAGATGGGCTGATAGAAGCTATTATCTGCAATTTTACTGTTCAGTGCTGCAGAGGAAAGAACTCTGGAAGGTTTCACAACAGCTATTAAACACTCCAAGCCACAAGTGACGCTATCACTTCCACTCACAAATCATTGGCCAGATATATCAGTCAGGGCTCTCCACAGAAACAGAACCAACAGGATATATAAGTATATATAAAAAAAATTTATTTTAAGGAATTGACTCACTCAATTTTGGGAGTTGGCAAGTCCAAAATTTGTGGTAAGCTGGAAACTCAAACAACAGTTGATGTTGCAGTGTTGAGGCAAACTTTCTTCTTCTCCAGGAATTATCAGTTTTTGCTTTTAAGACCTTCAACTGATTGGATGAGGCCCGCCCACGTTACTGAAGGTGATCTCCTTTACTTGAAGACAATTCATGATAGATGTTAATAACACCTCCAAAATACCTTCACCGCAACATCTAAGCTAGTGTTTGAGAAATACCTGGAGACATAGCCTACCCAGATTGACACATAAAATTAACCATCAGACCAGGACTAGTCACACATCTCCACCTAAACACGGGGAGATCAGGAAGTATAATCCCACTAATGGCAGAGCATAACCACGGCAGCTACCCCTACCACCATCCTAATGCCACTCTCTTGTCCCTGGAGCCCTATTCAGCCACCACCAAAGAAAGAAAAGGATAGAGCTCTCAATCCCTTTCTCGTGACACCAACTCCTGAGTTAAAGTCTAGTTAACAGAGCTCAGATCAAATATTTCTACTCTAGCATTTTCAGCTCCAAAAAGAAGCTCTAAGACTTGCCCCTCCACAATTCCTGAAGTGGAGACATTGTAAACAGAAATTCCATAAACGTTTAGATTCTGGAGGTCCAAAAAAGTAATAAATTCCCGCCTGGGAATAAAACTTGTGAAACATTCATGTTCTCACTACATCTGTCCCTTCAAGCTACTGCTTAAGTGTTATCTTGGTAGTTCAAATCAATAAGCCCTAGCCTCCTTTCCTGGATTCCCAATCAAAGGTGCACAGCACAGCAATGATATGAGAAAATAAATTACATTAGGAGAAAGTGTTGGCTTTAAGAAAATGAAGAATAATACCGGAAAAGAGTGCCTAAAGTGACTGTATCAATTGATACCAGGTCTCCTAAAAGCAGAGCACACCAGAGAGAGAGAGCTCAGAGCAAAGATGAGAAAATTGTAAAAGACCAGTTAATATTTGTGGAAATGATCTCTGCAACAGCCAGAGGCAATCTGCGATCACACCCGGGTGCTGGTCAGGAATATTGAAAGCTGCCCAGGGGCCGCACTAAATTGTACTCTTGACACGCCCAGAAGGAGCCATTCCAGTAATCAATCTAGATGATTTTATCCTTCTCCCTGACTTGAAGTTCTTTTTACTCCTTTTCTTTCCTTGACTCTCTCCACTCTTCCTTTTCAATGGAAAAGAGAATGCAAAAATCAGGAAATGAGAAAGTATCATTTAAAAAGTCTATTAGACTAACTCAATAAGCAAATTACATATGGTCAAGTACTTCACATTGCCTAACAGAGAATGGGTTTTTTTCTTTGAAGTTTTTCATTGAAAGGAGTTATTCTAATTATAGAAATTCCCAATAGTAATGACAAAGTTCTATTTTATTATATGAAACATTCATAAGTACACATATTTAAGTACACATATTTAACAATTACTGTTGTTATCCCTCTTATTAGCAGACTGTTCTAAACTGTGGGCTTCCTTCCACTGATATAATTTTGTTTTATATACTCTAATATGTGCATTTGAAAAATCTTGCACACCTAGAATTTTCTAAATTCCTTTGGTTGAAGGGAATTTTGAAAATAATCAGTTGCTTTAAAATAGAGTATTTGCACTTATAAAAGACGTAATTTACATTAGAAAAATAGAATTATTCATTTCCTACCATGCAGGCATATTTTCTTTACATTCTAAGAATATGCATATTTCTATTGTTGGCCTATATAGATTTGCAATTACTTATTATGATATATGCAGTAGAAACTGGATGCACCAGCAGATTCCCCCTCAGTCTCCTCAATTGCTGGGAGAATTGGTGACTGACAGCTCTCATCTGAGGCACTCTCAGAGAACCGTCATTAGCCAAAGAGCTGGCTACAAAAATCATGCATCTTCCTCTGGGCAAGACTCCACCAAGGGCTGTTCAGTGCAAGGGTTTAAAGACCCAGCCACATTACCTCAATTCAGAGCATTTAGAATGCTCCAGAGCTCCCTGCAAGGTTCGCTGAGACTTTGATTGCATCACATTTTAATTCTTCACTCAGCCTGATCCTGCCTCCTCTGCTTTTGCCTCTCAAGGTGTTAATCTCAAGGGTGCCCCCCTCCTCCTGACTGTCTTCAAAATCTTTTTCCTGGGGAACCTAGCCTAAGACAATAAACATATTTTTACATATTCTTACAAACTTTTCATTGGGAAAGTTACTTAACTGTTCTGTGGTTCAGTTTTCTCATCTATAAAAGGAAGGAAAATAAAAGTGCTATCTCAAAGAATTACTCTTATAAAGAAAAGGGATAATACATTTAAAGATTTCAGAACAGTGCCTGGCATGTGGTAATAGCACTCAATAAAATATTAGCCACTATTCTCATTTCTAATGGCTGCTTAAATATTCTTCAGATGACTGAGCCATGCTGTTGAAAGTATTCAATATATTTAGATATTTAGATGGACCTTTATTTTAATATTATTCAGCTATGAACTTTAAGCACAACTGTTTTTCATATTTGGAGTCATTTCCTAGAATAGATTTGCAGAAGTAAAATTATGGGTCAAAAGATACACATATTTAATAATAAAGTTTATTTTACAGTTACAAAATCAATAGATGCTCATTACGGAAGTTTTTAAAGCATGATAAAATAGAAAGAGGCAAAATAAAAAACCTAACTAAAATTATATAATTTTCCTAATATGAAAATTGTAAGGATTTGGTTGATGTAAATTTCTGTATATTGATAGCATATCATCTTCAAGATATTTTGTTAAGGATATAAGCAAGCTGGAGAACACTGTGTGTTGAATATTTGAGTGTCTGTATTTAAGAAAGGAGGTTATACTATGCACATTTAAGCTTATATATACATAGAAAATCTCTGAAAGCATTCAAAAAAGGAGATAAACATGATTGCCTCCAGGGAGAGGATGTGAGAGCCTGGGAGAGACACTTACTTTCACAATAGATTCTTTTAAATTATTCTTTGAATGTTATAATGTGCTTGCATTACTAGTTGTTTGTTTTTTTTTTTTTAATCCAAGCAAAATTTTAAAGGCATGTTATAAAGTTAGGTTTACGGAAGAAACATAATAAATAAAAGAGAAAATAACAGATTTTCTTGATATTACAATGCAACAGAAACAAATGGGAATGCCTGCTTCCCTGAATTCTTGCCAGCATTCACTATTCACAAAAGTTCAATCTTTGCTGATTTTATAGGGAAAACAATATTTCATTATAATTTTAATTTATATTTCTTTAGTTGATGGTGCAGTTGAACTATTTTACAAATATGTGCTAAAGAATTTAATTTAATTATTTTGGTGCAGGACTTCTGGCTAGAGTGACATGAAGTGATCAATGAATCCCCTCCCCAAAAAACAATTATAAAACTGGACAGTATTTTCAAAACAGCCCTTTCAGGACCCTGAAGAGTGGCCAGACAACAATTGAAAGATACTTATTCATGAAGAATGTCTGGAGCTCCAGGTAAGAAAAATGAGAGTCTGAGAGAACTTCCTGCCTAGAACTCCTTCTGTTCCCACACAAATAGACTCAAAGGCAGATGTGAGATGACAGAAGACAAACTCAGCAAACTTCTTCAAATCAATAGAAATTATCCTATCTGAATATCAGAGAGAAAAAAGATTGAAGAAAAATTAACAGTGCCTCAGAGGATTGTAGGACAGCATCGAGCACACCAGCATGTGTACAATTGATGTTCCAGAAGGAGAGAGAGAAACGGGCATGTTTTAGTTTCCCAGCTGCTAAGACAAATAACATACAATGGGTTGGCTTAGTTAATGGAAATTTATTGGCTCATGGTCCTGAGGATAAGAGAAGTCCAAAACTGAGGTCTCAGCAATGTGATGCCTTCTCCCCAAAGACTGTGGCATGATGGGGCTGGCTGCCAGTGATCTTTGGTCCATGGCAATGCATATGGAGGCCTTTCCCGGCTTCTCTCTCTGTCCATCTTTCACTCTGTCCAGAAAGGATTCCAGTAATCTGGATTAAAGGCCAACCTGATTCAATGTGGCCTCCCCTTAGCTGAAGTAACATCTTGAAGAGATCTTATTTACAATGGGTCTAAATCCATCAGAATGTGTACAAGATGATGAACATGTCCAAACTGGAATATGCAAGTCAATCCACCTCAAAGCAGAAAAAATATTCAAAGAAATAAGGCCAAAAACATCCCAAATTTGATTTAAAAAAAAAAAAAATTTGACTCACTGAATCAAGAAGCTCAACAAAATCCAAGTAAGACAAACTCGAAGAGATCCCTAAATATATCATAGTTTAATGTCTGAAATTAAAAAATTACCCTATATGTGTTTGCAATATTACTTTAAATATGAATGGAGTAAACACTCCCATCAAAAGGCAGAAATTATTTGACTCAAAAAAACTTTACATTATCTACAAGAGTTACATTTTAGTTTTGAAGGATAAAAATAAAAGGTTGGAAAAAGATTGACCATGCAAATAGAAAACATAAGAGATCTGGAGAAGTTATGTTAACTCCAAACAAAATAGACAAAAAAAATTATTAAAAACAAAGGGATACATTTTATAATGAGAGTGTATCAATATATCAGGAAGAAATAGGAGTTATAAATTTATACATACAAGAGTACACGAAGCAAAATCTGACAGCATTGATGGGAGAAATAGAGAATTCAACTACTATATTTGGAGATTTCAATACCACACTCAATAATTGCATAAAAAATAAATTCATTTTTCTGTTTTTTATTTTTAAGTTTCCCAGAACCACTTACCTTTTCCTTTACTAGTTCTTCTATCAATTTACCTGCTTAGAAATTGTCTCCCAATTTAGAGATTTGATAAAATTAACTCGTTATTTTCAAGCTTTTCTCTTGCGTGACATGTTTTTATAATTTAAATCGTTGAATGCATGTAGAATATGTGAAGGTTTGAAGTGAAAATCTATTTTCCCCCATAGCTAGCTAAAGTTTCCAATTGAGTAGCACTTTATCAACTGATTTATGAGATCTCTTTTATTGGATATTATATTCTTACAAAAGTCTAAATTCTAAGACTGACTATTATAAAGCATCAATAATATTCAATTAATTTACAAATTTAATGCAATTCCACTTATAATCCTCTTGAGTTTTTATTTAACTTGACAAAATGATAATAAATTTACACTGGAGGAATAAATTTTAAAATTTTGAAAAAAAGTTTCAAAAAGTATTCAAGGAAGATATATTCTCACATAATTAATACTTTTGTATAGCTACTACTTAAAACAATGTATCTCTGGTACATAAAAAAAAACAGAACAAATATCATAATTCAGTTGAGAGAGAGAGCATCTACAGGCTTCTACCTTGTTGATGTACAGAGCATCTACAAGGTGTGTTTGAGAAACCAAACCTGACAACTATAAATGCAGCAGATGAAAAAAGGGGGGATAGGTAATAAAAGATAATACAGATGAAATTTAAGAAAAAAAATAGATTTTTGTTTCTGGGTATTGAAAATAGTAATCAGCAAAAATCGCAGCCTATCATATAGTAAAAATATTAGCATTGGAAAATCTTGGAGATCAAAGAGAAATGTACAAACTGTCTTCAAAAAATGGCTGCATTAGCTATTCTTCAGACATGGAACAAACATTTTCAAATTTAACAGCAAACAAGACACCAATTATTTACACATTTGAAGCTTGATTATAAACTTTTGTAAGAAATATCTGAAATGGAACTAGTAACATGGACTTGTGTTTTAAAATCTAAACTAATTGTAAGCAAGAGAAATAAAGAGAACAAATACTGAACATTACATGGAGATCACTCACTGAACGTGATGTTTAGTTCAATGCAAACAATCTATGGCTACAGCTCACCAGATTTAGACTCTGAGACTACAAATTTAAGTTCAGGATGAAAAAGCTTTACTAAACTAATTAAAAATTACATTCTTCCAAGTATGCCACATCAGATATTGTGGGGCATTGCAAAAGAAACCACTTGTGAAAAACATTTTGAATCACCTAGTGTTCTTAGACTTTCAGATGCACACGCTTTAATTAAAGCATAAAATGAAAACTGGATTTGCTTTAACCCATGAAGACTCACGGTATAAGTGAGGAACTTCCAGGAAATAATGGCATGAGGGAACTGGCTGGCCTTCCATTCCCTCCACAAGCTTTATCGCTGTAAGCAAGATCCATATAATCAATTATTTAGATATTTTACAAAATACTACTTCAGTTTTGACTGTGAAAGTTGGAAATCAATAAATATTTCCTAAATGTGTATTTGGAATTATCCTTTGGATAAAATGTTTTGTTAATACAGTGACAACCGAATCTACTTGGGCTATGGCTACTTCACTGACAAAAAGATGACCCAGTTATCAGATTATATCCTCTTCTCCCTTTACTCATTCCCTGTTCCTGCCACAGTCCTGCCCAAAGCTGATTTTAGACATCCATTCTGCTGTTTGTACTCTGGGTATACAAGGACAACACTTCAAACTCATTATTGAATGGCACGTTTTTTGCTTTTTGAATAAATTTAAGAATACAGTTAAAAATAAGAAATAATGAAGAATTGTTGGCAGGAAAAGACCCAGTGAGACCAACATTAAGAAATTAAGACCATACTCACCCAATTTGAACCTTTCTAAAATATGTAGATTCCATATTACTGAATACAGGAAAAAATGCCTTTTTTGAAGTTGGTTAATAATTAGCTCAACAAAGTGTTTTCACATCCTCCTTTCTTCAGTGCATGCTGAAATCTACCCAAATAGAATTTATCTTTAATCAATCTAAACTGAGACTGTGTTTAATAATATAAAGTGGCATGGTGCTTAAAACACTATATAGTGAGCAAATTATTATGAAACAGGAGAAATTAGTTCAACACTTGAAATTATTAGTCCAGATGTGCTGATTTTTCCATCATCTCCAGTTATTTTGAAGTTCCAACTTGTATGTTTCTACCCAAGGTCTCAATTGAAGACAAAGAATTAAGGAGGTGTGTAAATCCATAAAAAGTATAAAATGTCCTCCTGACCCTTATTTCTGATCAGTCTGACTACATAGCTGATTTTAGATTGATCTGATTGCATAAAACCATAGGCAATAATGTTCTATTAAAATATCCTAATATGTGTGAAAGACTAACAGAAAAATTATTTATTTTAACACTAACCCAGGAGTCTCATGTCTTCCATCCACAAAAATGAAACTCTGTCAAACCAGCTTGTTAGCTTGCAATTGAATTAAAAATCTCAGACCCTTCACAGTTCTTGTCATTTGCACAATCAAAATTTAAAAGTAGAAAATTTAACCGTATAATTTCCCCATATATTGCCATCTTAATTGTATCACAATTACCTTAGACTTTTAGAGTGTATTTTTTTATTTTTGTTCAGCCTCTGTCTCACAAGTCTAGGTTTATTATAAAAATCTCATGCTAGATTCTTTATCTTAGTTTTTCTCTAGTTTTGTAGTTACTAGTACTAAGATAACTGCAAAGATTAAGCATCATGGTGGTGGTGTAAGTCCTGATGCAAAATTAAATAAATTGGTTCAAATACCAACTCTGCAATATATAAGCAGTGCATTCTCAGGAAAAGTATTTATAAAAGTATCAATTCCCTCATGTGCAAAATAGGACTAATAATCAATCACCTTGAAATGTAATTTTGAAGACTAAGATCAGGCAGGTAAAGTTCTAAGCCCAGTGCTTAGACCATAGGAACAATAAATAATTTATTCAGCAAATATGTGTTGAGAATTTTCTTTGCCAGGCATTATCCTGGTAATGCAAGAGTGACCAAAACAGACATAATAACCCCTGCCCACATAACTATTACGTTCTGCTGGGGGACAGGGGAGAGACAGACTATAAATAATGTAACAATGTAAACAAGTTGTAAATTATGTTAAGTAATAATAAGCTTTAATAGGATTCAGTCTGCTCAAGGGAGCAGGAATAGAAATAAGGAGAACATTTAAGAGATTATCTCAATAATCCAGGCAAGAAATGCTGTTAAGAGACCATAGCAGTAGCAGTGTTAGGGAAAAGATTCCAAATATATGGAAGGTAAAGTCAAGAGGAGGCAGTTGGATGAGATTTGAGGTATTAGAGAAAAAGAAGAGTACTAGATGAAGTCAATGTTTGAGAACTAGAAGATTCGGAGAAGACAGCAGGTGGTACAGATTAGGGGCAAGAGGGATACTATGCATAGTTCAGTGTTGAACATATAAAGTTATATATATCTGTGACTAGACTGCTGAATGTGTGAGTTTGGAGTTAAGGACCAAGTATTTTAATATTTAATTTTTATCAGCTCTCATAGGATCATTCAATAATATCTCGATTAACTAGTACATTTTGCAGTAAAAAAAGAACCAGCTCAAACTCTTACTAATATTCAGACTTCCCCACAAAGAATACCAAAAACTAAAATGTTATGAAAACAATACATTTAAACTGACTTGAAATACACCCAGGTTGTTTTAATCAAACTTCACAGGATGGCTAAACTTTGAAAAAGCTATCATACACTGGGAATGGTCCTCAGCTTTGAAGGTTCATCATACTTCCCTAATAAAATCAGTCCCATATTACGTAAGCAGATGGGATATCTCCTATTAAGACTGCACAGATAGCCAATCTTAAAATATTTTCTTACTGTTCATCATACTTCCCTAATAAAATCAGTCCCATATTACGTAAGCAGATGGGATATCTCCTATTAAGACTGCACAGATAGCCAATCTTAAATTATTTTCTTACTGTTTGGTTAGGACCACTCTAAGATAGTTTAATTGCTTAATTTGTCTCTAAATTCTGGGAAGTTAATAACTGCAGTTTTATATTCATTTAATAACTTCAGTTTTATATTCATTTAATAACTTCAGTTTTGGATGAACAATAACCATCAATTCTGAAAAATTATCTTGTTGAAATCCCCAATGCAATATGTTTTGTTTGCATTTTAACACATTCCTTGGTTGTTTACATTCTGAACCAAATTTCAACATCTATTACGGTTTTCTAAATCTCAAGAACAAAAGAATTCTACACGTAAAAATTATATATAAAAGTCAAGATTTGGATATGAACCAGTGGAAATAATTGCAATTACTAAAACAGAACTGGAAGGAAATCAGACTTTGATGTTGAATTACAAGTGCATGGACAGTGTGATGGAGGTGGTTGAAACTGTAAGACTAATTACTTATAAAAAACAACTCATTGAGTACCTACCATATGCTCAACATACTCAATATATTCCTACATGAAATATTTTTCTAAGTCCTTTACGCAAGAGGGCCAAACAGATATATCAAATTAAATTCTTCCCAAGCTTAAATTCTTAAATGAACATCAAGTATATGTGAGTTGTGAGTCATTTTTCCACGAGAGAATTGAAAAGGAGGGAAGTTGGGATGAAGAAGAGAAATGGGATGTAAAAACGAAAGGAAGGAGGCGGGGCAAGATGGCGGACTGGTGAGCTGTCTGTTTTAGTTACTCCTCCAGGAAAGTAGGTAGAAAGCCAGGAACTGCGTGGACTGAACACCACAGAGCAATCTGACTTTGGGCATACTTCATACAACACTCATGAAAACGTGGAACTGCTGAGATCAGCGAAATCTGTAAGTTTTTGGGGCCAGGGGACCCGTGCCCCTCCCTGCCAGGCTCAGTCCCATGGGAGGAGGGGCTGTCAGCTCCGGGAAGGAGAAGGGAGAACTGCAGTGGCAGCCCTTATCGGAAACTCATTCTGCTGATCCAAACTCCAACCATAGATAGACGGAGACCAGACACCAGAGAATCTGAGAGCAGCCAGCCCAGCAGAGAGGAGACAGGCATAGAAAAAAATCAACACGAAAAACTCCAAAATAAAAGCAGAGGATTTCTGGAGTTCCGGTGAACATAGAAAGGCGAAGGGCAGAGCTCAGGCTTTGAGGCGCATATGCAAATCCCTAAGAAAAGCTGATCTCTCTGCCCTGTGGACCTTTCCTTAATGGCCCTGGTTGCTTTGTCTCTTAGCATTTCAATAAACCATTAGAACTCTGAGGAGGGACCTTTTGTTTGTTTGTTTGTTTTTTGTTTTTTCAATCCTTTTTTCTTTTTCTAAAACAATTAGTCTAAGAAGCCCAATACAGAAAGCTTCAAAGACTTGCAATTTGGGCAGGTCAAGTCAAGAGCAGAACTAAGAGAGCTCTGAGACAAAAGGCAATAAAACAGTGGCTGGGAAAATTCACTAAACACCACAACTTCCCAAGAAAAGGGGGGTGTCCATTCACAGCCATCATCCTGGTGGACAGGAAACACTCCTGCCCATCGCCAGCCCCATAGCCCAGAGCTACCCCAGACAACCCAGTCTGATGGAAGTGCTTCAAATAACAGGCACACACCACAAAACTGGACGTGGACATTAGCCTTCCCTGCAACCTCAGCTGATTGTCCCAGAGTTGGGAAGGTGGAGCAGTGTGAATTAACAAAGCCGCATTCAGCCATCATTTCAGCAGACTGGGAGCCTCCCTACACAGCCCAGCAGCCCAGAACTGCCCTGGGGGGACGGCACTCACCTGTGACATAGCACAGTCATCCCTCAACAGAGGACCCGGGGTGCACAGCCTGGAAGAGGGGACCACTTGCAAGTCTCAGGAGCCATACACCAATACCAAAGACTTGTGGATCAGTGGCAGAGACAAACTGTGGCAGGACTGAACTGAAGGATTAGACTATTGCAGCAGCTTTAAAACTCTAGGATCATCAGGGAGATTTGATTGTTAGGGCCACCCCCCCTCCCTGACTGCCCAGAAACACGCCCCATATACAGGGCAGGCAACACCAACTACACACACAAGCTTGGCACACCAATTGGACCCCACAAGACTCACTCCCCCACTCACCAAAAAGGCTAAGCATGGGAGAACTGGCTTGTGGAGAACAGGTGGCTCATGGACGCCACCTGCTGGTTAGTTAGAGAAAGTGTACCCCACGAAGCTGTAGATCTGACAAATTAGAGATAAGGACTTCAATTGGTTTACAAATCCTAAAAGAACCCTAACAAGTTGAGCAAATGCCACGAGGCCAAAAACAACAGAAAATTATAAAGCATATGAAAAAACCAGACGATATGGATAACCCAAGCCCATGCACCCAAAACAAAAGATCAGAAGAGACACAGCACCTAGAGCAGCAACTCAAAGAACTAAAGATGAACAATGAGACCATAGTACAGGATACAAAGGAAATCAAGAAGACCCTAGAAGAGCATAAAGAAGACATTGCAAGACTAAATAAAAAAATGGATGATCTTATGGAAATTAAAGAAACTGTTGACCAAATTAAAAAGATCCTGGACACTCATAGTACAAGACTAGAGGAAGTTGAACAACGAATCAGTGACCTGGAAGATGACAGAATGGAAAATGAAAGCATAAAAGAAAGAATGGGGAAAAAAATTGAAAAAATCGAAATGGACCTCAGGGATATCATAGATAATATGAAACATCCAAATATAAGACTCATTGGTGTCCCAGAAGGGGAAGAAAAGGGTAAAGGTCTAGGAAGAGTATTCAAAGAAATTGTTGGGGAAAACATCCCAAATCTTCTAAACAACATAAATACACAAATTATAAATGCTCAGCGAACTCCAAATAGAATAAATCCAAATAAACCCATTCCAAGACATATACTGATCACACTATCAAACACAGAAGAGAAGGAGCAAGTTCTGAAAGCAGCAAGAGAAAAGCAATTCACCACATACAAAGGAAACAGCATAAGACTAAGTAGTGACTACTCAGCAGCCACCATGGAGGCAAGAAGGCAGTGGCACGATATATTTAAAATTCTGAGTGAGAAAAATTTCCAGCCAAGAATACTTTATCCAGCAAAGCTCTGCTTCGAATTTGAGGGAGAGCTTAAATTTTTCACAGACAAACAATTGCTGAGAGAATTTGATAACAAGAGACCTGCCCTACTGGAGATACTAAAGGGAGCCCTACAGACAGAGAAACAAAGAAAGGACAGAGAGACTTGGAGAAAGGTTCAGTACTAAAGAGATTCGGTATGGGTACAATAAAGGATATTAATAGACAGAGGGGAAAAATATGACAAACATAAACCAAAGGATAAGATGGCTGATTCAAGAAATGCCTTCACGGTTATAACGTTGAATGTAAATGGATTAAACTCCCCAATTAAAAGATATAGATTCGCAGAATGGATCAAAAAAAATGAACCATCAATATGTTGCATACAAGAGACTCATCTTAGACACAGGGACACAAAGAAACTGAAAGTGAAAGGATGGAAAAAAATATTTCATGCAAGCTACAGCCAAAAGACAGCAGGTGTAGCAATATTAATCTCAGATAAAATAGACTTCAAATGCAGGGATGTTTTGAGAGACAAAGAAGGCCACTACATACTAATAAAAGGGGCAATTCAACAAGAAGAAATAACAATCGTAAATGTCTATGCACCCAACCAAGGTGCCACAAAATACATGAGAGAAACACTGGCAAAACTAAAGGAAGCAATTGATGTTTCCACGATAATTGTGGGAGACTTCAACACATCACTCTCTCCTATAGATAGATCAACCAGACAGAAGACCAATAAGGAAATTGAAAACCTAAACAATCTGATAAATGAATTAGATTTAACAGACATCTACAGGACATTACATCCCAAATCACCAGGATACACATACTTTTCTAGTGCTCATGGAACTTTCTCCACAATACATCATATGCTGGGACATAAAACAAGCATCAATAAATTTAAAAAGATTGAAATTATTCAAAGCACATTCTCTGACCAATATGGAATACAATTAGAAGTCAATAACCATCAGAGACTTAGAAAATTCACAAATACCTGGAGGTTAAACAACACACTCCTAAATAATCAGTGGGTTAAAGAAGAAATAGCAAGAGAAATTGCTAAATATATAGAGACGAATGAAAATGAGAACACAACATACCAAAACCTATGGGATGCAGCAAAAGCAGTGCTAAGGGGGAAATTTATAGCACTAAACGCATATATTAAAAAGGAAGAAAGAGCCAAAATCAAAGAACTAATGGATCAACTGAAGAAGCTAGAAAATGAACAGCAAACCAATCCTAAACCAAGTAGAAGAAAAGAAATAACCAGGATTAAAGCAGAAATAAATGACATAGAGAACAAAAAAACAATAGAGAGGATAAATATCACCAAAAGTTGGTTCTTTGAGAAGATCAACAAGATTGACAAGCCCCTAGCTACACTGACAAAATCAAAAAGAGAGAAGACCCATATAAACAAAATAATGAATGAAAAAGGTGACATAACTGCAGATCCTGAAGAAATTAAAAAAAATTATAAGAGGATATTATGAACAACAGTATGGCAACAAACTGGATAATGTAGAAGAAATGGACAATTTCCTGGAAACATATGAACAACCTAGACTGACCAGAGAAGAAACAGAAGACCTCAACCAACCCATCACAAGCAAAGAGATCCAATCAGTCATCAAAAATCTTCCCACAAATAAATGCCCAGGGCCAGATGGCTTCACAGGGGAATTCTACCAAACTTTCCAGAAAGAACTGACACCAATCTTACTCAAACTCTTTCAAAACATTGAAGAAAATGGAACACTACCTAACTCATTTTATGAAGCTAACATCAATCTAATACCAAAACCAGGCAAAGATGCTACAAAAAAGGAAAACTACCGGCCAATCTCCCTAATGAATATAGATGCAAAAATCCTCAACAAAATACTTGCAAATCGAATCCAAAGACACATTAAAAAAAATCATACACCATGACCAAGTGGGGTTCATTCCAGGCATGCAAGTATGGTTCAACATAAGAAAATCAATCAATGTATTACAACACATTAACAAGTCAAAAGGGAAAAATCAAGTGATCATCTCAATAGATGCTGAAAAACATTTGACAAAATCCAACATCCCTTTTTGATAAAAACACTTCAAAAGGTAGGAATTGAAGGAAACTTCCTCAACATCATAAAGAGCATATATGAAAAACCCACAGCCAGCATAGTACTCAATGTTGAGAGACTGAAAGCCTTCCCTCTAAGATCAGGAACAAGACAAGGATGCCCGCTGTCACCACTGTTATTCAACATTGTGCTGGAAGTGCTAGCCAGGGCAATCCGGCAAGACAAAGAAATAAAAGGCATCCAAATTGGAAAAGAAGAAGTAAAACTGTCATTGTTTGCAGATGATATGATCTTATATCTAGAAAACCCTGAGAAATTGACGATACAGCTACTAGAGCTAATAAACAAATTTAGCAAAGTAGCGGGATACAAGATTAATGCTCATAAGTCAGTAATATTTCTATATGCTAGAAATGAACAAACTGAAGAGACACTCAAGAAAAAGATACCATTTTCAATAGCAACTAAAAAAATCAAGTACCTAGGAATCAACTTAACCAAAGATGTAAAAGACCTATACAAAGAAAACTACATAACTCTACTAAAAGAAATAGAAGGAGACCTTAAAAGATGGAAAAATATTCCATGTTCATGGATAGGAAGGCTAAATGTCATTAAGATGTGAATTCTACCCAAACTCATCTACAGATTCAATGCAATCCCAATCAAAATCCCAACAACCTACTTTGCAGACTTGGAAAAGCTAGTTATCAAATTTATTTGGAAAGGGAAGATGCCTCGAATTGCTAAAGACACTCTAAAAAAGAAAAATGAAGTGGGAGGACTTACACTCCCTGACTTTGAAGCTTATTATAAAGCCACAGTTGCCAAAACAGCATGGTACTGGCACAAAGATAGACATATAGATCAATGGAATCGAATTGAGAATTCAGAGATAGACCCTCAGATCTATGGCCGACTGATCTTTGATAAGGCCCCCAAAGTCACTGAACTGAGTCATAATGGTCTTTTCAACAAATGGGGCTGGGAGAGTTGGATATCCATATCCAAAAGAATGAAAGAGGACCCCCACCTCACCCCCTACACAAAAATTAACTCAAAATGGACCAAAGATCTCAATATAAAACAAAGTACCATAAAACTCCTAGAAGATAATGTAGGAAAACATCTTCAAGACCTTGTATTAGGCGGCCACTTCCTAGACTTTACACCCAAAGCACAAGCAACAAAAGAGAAAATAGATAAATGGGAACTCCTCAAGCTTAAAAGTTTCTGCACCTCAAAGGAATTTCTCAAAAAGGTAAAGAGGCAGCCAACTCAATGGGAAAAAATTTTCGGAAACCATGTATCTGACAAAAGACTGATATCTTGCATATATAAAGAAATCCTACAACTCAATGACAATAGTACAGTCGGCCCAATTATAAAATGGGCAAAAGATATGAAAAGACAGTTCTCTGAAGAGGAAATACAAATGGCCAAGAAACATGAAAAAATGTTCAGCTTCACTAGCTATTAGAGAGATGCAAATTAAGACCACAATGAGATACCATATAACACCGGTTAGAATGGCTGCCATTAAACAAAGAGGAAACTACAAATGCTGGAGGGGATGTGGAGAAATTGGGACTCTTATTCATTGTTGGTGGGACTGTATAATGGTTCAGCCACTCTGGAAGTCAGTCTGGCAGTTCCTTAGAAAACTAGATATAGAGTTACCATTCGATCCAGCGATTGCACTTCTCGGTATATACCCGGAAGATCGGAAAGCAGTGACACGAACAGATATCTGCACGCCGATGTTCATAGCAGCATTGTTCACAATGGCCAAGAGATGGAAACAACCCAAATGTCCTTCAACAGATGAATGGATAAATAAAATGTGGTATATACACACGATGGAATACTACGCGGCAGTAAGAAGGAACGAGCTCGTGAAACATATGACAATATGGATGAACCTTGAAGACATAATGCTGAGCAAAATAAGCCAGGCACAAAAAGAGAAATATTATATGCTACCACTAATGTGAACTTTGAAAAATGTAAAACAAATGGTTTATAATGTAGAATGTACGGGAACTAGCAGTAGAGAGCAATTAAGGAAGGGGGAACAATAATCCAAGAAGAACAGATAAGCTATTTAACGTTCTGGGGATGCCCAGGAATGACTATGGTCTGTTAATTTCTGATGGATATAGTAGGAGCAAGTTCACAGAAATGTTGCTATATGGTAACTTTCTTGGGTAAAGTAGGAACATGTTGGAAGTTAAGCAGTTATCTTAGGTTAGTTGTCTTTTTCTTACTCCCTTGTTATGGTCTCTTTGAAATGTTCTTTTATTGTATGTTTGTTTTCTTTTTAACTTTTTTTTCATACAGTTGATTTAAAAAAGAAGGGAAAGTTAAAAAAAAAAAAAAAGAAAAACAAGGAAAAAAAAAGATGTAGTACCCCCTTGAGGAGCCTGTGGAGAATGCAGGGGTATTAGACTACCCCACCTCGATGGTTGCTAACATGACGACAGACATAGGGGACTGGTGGTTGGATGGGTTGAGCCCTCTACCATAAGTTTTACCCTTGGGAAGACGGTTGCTGCAAAGGAGAGGCTAGGCCTCCCTATGGTTGTGCCTAAGAGCCTCCTCCCGAATGCCTCTTTGTTGCTCAGATGTGGCCCTCTCTCTCTGGCTAAGTCAACTTGAAAGGTGAAATCACTGCCCTCCCCCCTATGTGGGATCAGACACCCAGGGGACTGAATCTCCCTGGCAACGTGGAATATGACTCCCAGGGAGGAATGTAGACCCGGCATCGTGGGATGGAGAACATCTTCTTGACCAAAAGGGGGATGTGAAAGGAAATGAAATAAGCTTCAGTGGCAGAGAGATTCCAAAAGGAGCCGAGAGGTCACTCTGGTGGGCACTCTTATGCACACTTTAGACAACCCTTTTTAGGTTCTAAAGAATTGGGGTAGCTGTGGTGGATACCTGAAACTATCAAACTACAACCCAGAACCCATGAATCTCGAAGACAGTTATATAAAAATGTAGCTTATGAGGGGTGACAATGGGATTGGGAAAGCCATAAGGACCACACTCCACTTTGTCTAGTTTATGGATGCATGAGTAGAAAAATAGGGGAAGGAAACAAACAGACAAAGGTACCCAGTGTTCTTTTTTACTTCAATTGCTCTTTTTCACTCTAATTATTATTCCTGTTATTTTTGTGTGTGTGCTAATGAAGGTGTCAGGGATTGATTTAGGTGATGAATGTACAACTATGTAATGGTACTGTAAACAATCGAAAGTACAATTTGTTTTGTATGACTGCGTGGTATGTGAATATATCTCAATAAAATGAAGATTAAAAAAATAATAATAAAAAAATAAAAAAAAGATGAAAAAATAAAAAAATAAAAAAATAAAAAAGAAAGTCTTTTGGCAAATTAAAAAAAAAAAAAAAAAAAAAAAGACTCAAGTCTATCCTTAAAAAATTAACCTGTATATGGAAATATAGTCACTTGAAAATAAAAAAATATAAGAAAGAAAAAAAAAAAAAAAACGAAAGGAAGAGCCATGTTGAATACATGAAAAAGCTTTTCCCAACCCTGGCAATAATGAGTCACTCTAGCTTAAAGGGCCACAACGGACTGAGTCATGAAGTCATAGAGGCATTTGCCATTTGTGAGGAGTATCAACCTAAAAAGAAACACAACATCCCTTAGAATACATATTAACTGGAAAAGGGAATACAAATTTAAAAATCATCTTATTAATGAAGTGGTAGAGAAACATCACTGTTTTAACAAACAAGTGATTTAGAAATATTAGTAGTACAGGACATGCTATTACTAAATAAAATACAGGGTAATATGACAGTTTTACTGCTTTACTGTGGTGAAACTCAAAAATATTCAAAGGAGCTTTCATAGTTTCACTCATAACACACCATCTTCAAAGTTTTATCATCACATAGGCCCAGAGAATGTCCAATGGATCTCCAACCATGGGTATTTTGGGAAACATAACTCTCAAGGTTGAAGAGGAATTGATTCGGTTTCATAATTTAACAGGACACAGAAAAAGAGAACAATTCTTTTAAGGTTAGATGTCAATGAAGGAAATGTATTCTAAAGGCTTTTGATGTGTATTAATAAAAGAAGAAGAAATGAGGAGAATCCACAGTTTCCAATATACATTAAAACAATTAATAAAAACGAAAATTGAGACAATATTTTGAAGGAGTGGAGTGAGTTTTAAAAAAACAAAATTAAAAAAAAAAAACAGAAGTGCTAGAAGTAGCAGCTTAAAAGCAGGACCCTTGGGTCTGCAGGGTAACCCACACAGAGGATGGGACCCAGCTGCTCTGTGTCTTCACTTAGAATCAAATGAGGAAACATGGGCTTTTTTGTGTTTAAAAATAGGCACTGTAATCTGAACCATGCCAAATACTTTGGCATGTAAAATTCTATGTTTAACACATGTCTTTTTCTCTTTGTTGCTTGTACACATACTGCTATAAAATATATTTAATTTTGAAAATGCCCAGTTAGGTAACATTACATATAGAAATTAAAAATGCACAAAAGAAACTCAAAATGTAAAATTCTCATCTCATATAACTTCCTTTCAACTATTATTCATATTGTGAAGTATGACAAACTTTTTAATATTGAGTACGTAAAATGGGCAAGTGTTAGTATCATACGACAATTTTGGACATTTGCATTTCTCCTTTTACATGTTGAAATATGTCATAATATATCACGTAATTCTTTACCCTCAATTTCTTAACATGAAAGGAAAGTAAATTACAAATATTTAATAATCTGCCAAGTTTACTTTCTGGTTTTAGTTCTTCATTGCCCACATTTTGTACTTTGATGCTGCATCTAGCAAAACTGAGATGATAGATATCAAAGTCAGGGATCGCTTTTGAGAAGACAGCATATCATAGCCAAAAAAAGAGGGTAACTGTCTCTCTCTGTACCTCTGTCTGAAGAAAGTGAGGTGTAATTGTTTTGTTGTTTCAAGTGCTGCAATGCTTCCTGGTAATATATAAAATATTTGTGCATCACCTTGTACAAATATGGAATCACCACCTTCCAGTTCCAGATTCCACTGATTGAGAAGCTTTTCTCCACTTTAAAAGAAAACAGTTTGGAACTTCCACTTCCAATTATGAAAGATTAACTTGTACTAGGCTTAGCCTCCACATAGTAGCCAACTATAAGGTTGACCAAAATATATGAGATAATTATTATCTGGGATCAGACAGTAGGCAGCACAGTAATTCCTGAAAGAAGGGAAACACCAGAGGTGAGCTCCATGATCACCCCAGCCTGCAGGATGGGGACAACTTCCTAGTGTAGCATAGAGAACTGGATGCCAACAGAACCAAGGCAGTCCTGCTTAGCTGAGGAGGCAAAGTTCAGAGTTCAACGCTACTGAAGAAGATGGAAATTAGAGAACAAGGTATTAGAGAAAAGGGAGATGGACAGAGGAGTGGTCGCAGAAGTCTTTGTGGAATCCTTGGTCAAGAACTGGGCAGAGAAATTCTCTAAGAGGTCTAGCAGAAAGTGGCTCTTACAAGATTGAGAGGGAAACAAAGATATTAGAGATCATACAGTGTGGGCAGATGCTGCTGAAGTTCTGGCCTAACCAGAGTTGAGAGAATTGGTTAACACCCTCCACATTCAGCTGAAATATTAGAAAATCCATATCTTAAGAGTAAGGACCATGCCCTAACAATGCCTAACCCGAGTGGTGACAGGATTTGGAGATCCTCCCAGTAAGTTATCAAACTACAAAACAAAACTTAATAGTCCTTAAATAAAGGCTATGTGGTCATATTGTTTACACTATGTCGTGCACAATGTTCCACAAGCATTCCACTAAAAATCAATAAATACATGAAAAAGCAAAGAAATATAACCCAAAGTAAAATAAAGAAGGCAGTTCATAAAAAAAAGCCCCCAGGATGATTGAAATTTTAGAATTAGCAAGGATTTTAAAGTAACTTTTAAAAGATGTGCAAGGACTTAAAAGAAAATATGGTCTTAGTGAGTAAAAAGATGGAAAATATCAGAAAAGAAAGGAAATTATTGGCAAAAAGAACAAAATTGAAATCAATAATTAAAAGATACAATATTGGAAGTTAAAATTTATTTGATGAGTTTGTCAGCAGTTTGGAGGATGGCAAGATAGAGTCAGTAAACCTTGAACACATATTAATGAAATCATCCAATCTGAATAAAGAGGGAAAAGGATTTTAGAGGAGAACAGCTCTTCAAGGCCTGTGGAAAATATCAAGCAGTCAAACATATTGTAACTAGAGTCCCCAGAAGTAGAAGGGAGAGATAAGAAGGCATGAAATAAATATTTGAAGATATAATGATTGAAGTTGTTCCATTTAGTGGGAAAAAAAATGTCAAATTACAGATCCAAGAAACTCTATTAAACCCCAGAACAAATACAAGGAAACCATGCCTACACATATCATTGTAAAATTTCTGAAAACCAAAGATAAAGAAAACAGGCAAAGAAAACCAACACATGGCTACAGAGGACCACAAATATGAATAATAGCTGACTTCTTGTATGAAAAAGCTGAAGCCAGAAGACTTGCTAACTATGTGAGTAATAAAAATATTAGCTTTTTTTCCCATTTTAGTTTCCCTCTTAAAAGGAAAGCAAGTGAATCATTAAAGCAAAAATAATATACTTGTAAGGTGTTCTTTACAACCAATGTAGAATGAAATATTGACAAATTAGCATAAGAGATGGTGGTGGTAAATGGAATAATACTCTTTTAAGTTTCTTATATTTGTGAGGTATTGATGTGCAAGTGGTTGAACAGATATTCATAATATTAATTGTTAAATAGACCCTAAAAATAATATATAAAAAGTACAGCTAAAAAGCCATGAAGGAGATAAAAGAGACACCAAAAATATTCAATTAAACCAAAGGAAGTCATCAATGAAGAACAGAGGGGAAGAAAATGATAAAACATAAATCATAGGTCAATATGGTAGACTTTCACCCAACCAAACCAGTAATTACAAAAAAATAAATAAACTAAACACTCAAATTAAAAGGCAGATATTGTACAACTGGTTAAGAAGGCAAAATCCAACAATGTACTGTTTATAAGAGTGTACATTAAAAACAGACACAGAGAAGTTAGATGTTAAATGATGGAAAATATATACTATGCAAGACTTGAGCATAAAAAACAACTGCAAAATTAATGCATTGTTATATTAGTACTAAACAATGTATAACTCAAGAAAAGGAGTATTACAAGAAAAGAAGACATTTATAATAATAAAAAGGTAGATTCAACAGAATACACAAGCTTAAAATCTATGCCACCTCATAAAAAAGCATCAAAATATATAAAGCAGAAACCGACAGAGCTAAAGGAAAAACAGACAAACCTAAAATCATAGTTGGAGATTTTACTGACAAAACAGGTAAACAAAAAATAGCATGAATATGGAATATATAATAGATCTTGTAGAACATTCTTATCTAAATGACATTAACAGGAGACCAAAAAAAATAAATCTGGTCAAGTGAAATAAGAGCATTCACCAAGATAAAGTATATACCAGGCCATAAAATAAAATCTTAATAGATTTAAAAAATTAAAATTAAACAAAGTATGTGCTCTGACCACAAAGAATTTAATAGAAATTGGTAAAATTAAGATATCTTGGAAATTCTCATATATTTAGAAATTAAATAGCATGTTTTTACATGAAATGGTAGGAAAAATCACAAGGGAAATTTGAACTGAATAATAATAAAAGCAAAACGTATCAAAATTTGGGTGGTGCTGCTTATTTTAGTTTCCAGGATACCCAAGCAAATACCATGCAATGGGTTGGTTTAAAAAATGGGAATTTATTAGCTCATGGTTTTGAGGAAAAGAGAAAGTCCAAATCAAGGTGTCAGGATGGGGATGCATTCTTCTCAGACAGGCATCTTCTGACAATCCTTGGTCCTTTGCTCCTCTGTCATGTGGCAATGCATATGGTGGCCTCTCCTGGCCTCTCTGTTCTCTTCTAGTCCCACTGAATTTCAACTTCTTGCTTCCCATGGGTTTTTTTTCCTTCTGTTAGGTTTCATTCTGCTTATAGAGGACTCCAGTAATGGGATTAAGACCCTTCCTGGGCCATTACCTTCACTGAAGTAACCTCATCAAAAGGTCCTACTTATAATGGGGTCACACTCACAGGAATGGATTAAGTTTAAGAACATGTTTTTGTGGGGTACATACAGCTTCAAACCACCAAACTGCTGAAATAGTTCTTAGAGGAAAACTTAAGGCTTTAAATGCCTATATCAGAAAAGAAGAAAGATATCAAAAGAATTTTTTAATTTTCCACCTTAAGAAGATAGAAAAAAGAGCAATTATATCCAAAGCAAATAGAAAAAGGGAAAAATAGACAGCAGAAATCAAGTAGTAACCAACATAGACAAAATTAACAAATACAAAAGTTGAGTCTTTGAAATATTAATAAAACTGATAACCCACTAAGAAGACTGATTAGGAAAAAAAGAAAATTAGCAATAGAAATGAAAGGTAGGCTATTACTACAGATGTTTAGAAAATAAGGAAATATTATAAAATTTATGCCAGTAAACTAGACAACGTAAATAAAATGGAAAAATTCCTTGGAAATGAAAACTTATAAAACAGTATTCATTTTTTAAAAACTGACAAAAGAAGAAATAGAAAAGCCAATTAGCCCTTTATCTATTAAAGAAAGAGGTTGAAAGTTTAAAAGATGGAAAACATATATCATACAATCAGTAATTAAAAAAAAAAAAAAACAGTCTGGTGTGGTTATTAAGGCTACTAAAGTAATTGAATGTGTAATGCACAATAAACTTCTCCACAAAGAAAATCCTGACTTAGATAGTTTGGCTGCTAATTTCTACCAAGCTTTTAAGGAGGATAAAATAGCAATTTTACACAAAATATCTCAGACAATAAGGAGAAGGAAGCACTTTCCAATTTATTTCATGAGTACAGTACAACCATGATACCAAAATGGCAAAAATATCATAAGAAGAGAAAAGTATAATGTCTTGTTTTAGATCTGACATGAAAGAGCTTGGATGTCATTACGCCCATCATTAAACAAGAAAAAAATGAACAAACTGAAAAATCAATGACATTTCTTGGACCCATCAAAGAAACACAGGACAAATTGCCACCATGAAATTTGGAGACACGGGTGAATCCAGAGAGTCACAGGCATGGTCTGATTACCTGGAGCAAGGGCCACTGGACCCATAAAGTGGAAGGGACATTTAAATGGTAATTTTGATGAATTGTTGGAAGTTGGGTATGGACCTAGATTGAGAGTAACTCCTGTGGGACACAGCATTAGAAGGGGCACCCACATTCTCAATATAGGAAACCTACCTGGTTATAACAATAAAAAGCCAAGAAAGTCCCCCTCCTGGCTCTGGTGGGAGGGAGGGGAAGAGTAACCATTGCAAAATATGTGAACTCATTACCAGAAGACCTGCCCTGCAAGGAATGTTAAAAGAAGTTCTTAAACCAAAAGAAAAATGATATAGGTGAGAAAAATGGGTCTACATAAAGAAATGGTAATGTAGAAAGAATAAAAGAAATAAAATAAAATCTTTCATTTTTCTTATTCTTAATTGATCAAAAAGAAAAGTTTGTTTAAAGTAATAAAGTAGAAATATATTGCATAATTATAGCATAAGAGTAAGTGAAATGAATGACAGCAATGTCATAAGGGTTGGGATGGAGGAATTAGAAATATTCACCTGTAAGATACATTTACTATACATTACATTACTTGAAGGGATGCTTAGATTAGTTTAAAAACATATATTGCATGGTTTCTTTATAGCCAGAGCACAAACAACAAAAGAAAAAATAGATAAATGAGACCTTATCAAAATTAAAAAGTTTTGTGCTTAAAGGGTCATTACCCTGAAAGTGAAAAGACAACCTGCTCAATGAGAGAAAATATTTGGAAACCACACATCCAACAAGAGTTTAATATCCAGAATATATAAAGAACCCCCACAACTCAACAATAAAAAAAAATTTTTTTAAGTGGGCAAAAGATTTGAATAGACATTTCTCCAAAGAGGATATACAAATGGCTAGAAAGCATATGAAAAGATATTGAACATCATTAGCTATTAGAGAATTACAACTCAAAACCACAATGAAGGCAGGACAAGATGGTAGCATAGGGAAGTGTGGAATTTATTTAATCCCCTAGAGCAACTAGTAAATAGCCAGGAATAACTAGAAAATAGTCTGGAACAACTGTTTGGGAGACATCCATGACTGGACACACATTGTACCCCAGTCTGGAATGGGTGGAATGGCTCAGATTGAGCTGTAAGTAAAGCACCCCAAACTTTGGATCTGGTGCCCCCCACCCAACACTGGTATGGCAGGCTGAGTTGAAACACTTCCCTGTGGGAAAAAGAAGTGATATCTGCTGGAAGCATGGGAAAGTAGCTAAACCAGGCTCCAATCACAGTTTTAATTTAAAAAATTTGGATTACTGAATACAAGCTAGGAGCACAAATAAACCTGGAGCAAGCAGGAAAAGAATCTGGAGGTCTCCCCTGGCAGAGAGGAGGTGGGGCTGATGGAAAAAAATAAACAAATAAAAACAGGCTTTTGAAGTTGGCTGAACTCAGAATAATGGAAAAGGGCTATGTCCTAAGAAAAGGGTCACATAAAATGAGTACCAACTCTAGTCAGAGAAACTGGGGGGCTGAGACCTGGCTCTGAAAAGGAGTTTCTTTCTTTTTTTTTTTTTCATTCCTCTCATTCTAAGTAGCTCATTAGAGGAAGCTTCAGGCATTTACAAGTCAGCACTGACCCAGGCAAAGGTGGAGTTAAGATACTTACAGAGATAAAGGAAGAAATCAAGTGAAGGAGATAATTCCCTAAAGGGCTTATCTTCCCTAAGAAAAGGGGGCAGGGACCAGCTCAAGTGGCTGCCCTCCCTCAGAGAATTCAGACCTCAGGACCTTGGGATAAAGAAAAAGCAGAAACAGCTTAAGCATGGCTTCTGATTCACCCACTGCCTATGGCAGGACAGACTCTGCTGAGAATTAAAGTCACCTCTTTACACTGGTGGGAAGCTGTGGGCTGAAAATCATCACTTGCTCAGCAGGATATAGGAAAAGAACAGAGTCTAGAGTCCTTACAGGAAAATCTGACAATCTGTTGTGTCTCATCTTCAGGAAAACATGATACTTATTACACCCTCCTCCTGAGACCTGGGCCCATCTGATCTGGAAAAATCTGATTGGAGTAATCAAGGAAACCAGATGTCTAGACAACAACAAATTACAGATGTCTAGACAGCAAAAAATTATGATTCACACAAGGAAAAATGAAGATATGGCCAAGTCAAAGGAACAAACTTATACCTGAAATGAGATACAAGAGTTGAAACAACTAATTAAAGACTCGCAAGCAAATCTTCTAAATCAAATCAATGAACTGAAGTAAAATGTGGCAAAACAGATGAAAGATATAAAGAAGACACTGGATGACCACAAAGAAGAATCTCTAAGCTTGAAAAAAAAAATGGCAGAATTATGGGAATGAAAGGCAAAATAGAAGAGATGAAAAATACAATGGAGACATACAACAGCAGATGTGAAGAAGTAGAAGAAAGGATTCATGAACTAGAGGATAGGACACCTGAAATCCTTCACACAAAAGAACAGACAGGGAAAAGATGCAAAAATATGAGCAGCATCTCAGTGAATTGAAGGACAACATGAAGCACATGAATATATGTGTCATGGGTGTTCCAGAAGGAGAAGAGAAGGGAAAGGGGACTGTTCCAGTTTGCTAATGCTGCCATTTTGCAAAACACTGGAAATAGATTGGCTTTTATAAAGGGGGCTTATTTGGTTACAAAGTTGGTCTTAAGGCCATAAAGTGTCCAAGGTAAGACATAAATAATAGGGTACCTTCACTGGAGAAAGGCCATTGGCATCAGAAAACCTGTTAGCTGGGAAGGCACATGGCTGACATCTGCTTGCTCCCAGGTTGCATTTCAAAATGGCATTCTCCAAAGTGTGAATTTCAGCCTTCAACAGCCATCTTCAAAATGTCTCAAGTTGTAGCACTAAGTTCTTTCTGTTTGTACTCTTATATAAGGCTCTAGTAAACTAACCAAGACCCATGCAGAATGGGTGGGGCTAAACCTCCATGGGAATTATCCAATCAGAATTATCACCTACATTTGGGTGGGTCACATCTCCATGGAAACAACCTAATCCAAAAGTTCCAACTAATCAACTCTAATACAGCTGCCTCCACAAGATTGCATCAAAGATAATGGCATTTTGGGGGCCAAAATACATCCAAACTGGCACAAGGATGTAAAGAATAATGGAGGAAATAATCACTGAAAATTTCCCATCTCTTATGAAAGACATAAAATTACAGATTGAAGAAGCACAGTGTACCCCAAACAGAATAGATCCAAATAGACCTATGCCAAGACACTAATAATCAGATTATCAAATGTCAAAAACAAAGACAGAATCCTGAAAGCAGCAAGAGAAAAATTATCCATCATATACAAGGGAAGCTCAATAAGACCATGGGCAGATTTCTCAGGAGAAACCATGGAGACAAGAAGGCAGTGGAATTATATATTTAAGATACTAAAAGAGAAAAACTGCCAACCAAAAATTCTATACCTGGCAAAAATTGTCCTTCAAAAATGAGGGTGAGTTTAAAATATTTTCAGACAAACAAATGCTGACAGAGTTTGTGAACGAGATACCTGCTCTACAAGAAATAGTAAAGGGAACACTACAGGCAGATCAGAAAATCAAGGGGAGAGAGATTTGGAGGAGAATGTAGAATGAAGACTATCAGTAAGGGTAAAAAGAGAGAGAGGAAAAGAAATTAAAATAAAATATGATATATAAAATCCCAAAGTCAAAATTGTAGACAGTAGATATTATGTTGAGTGAAATAAGCAAGAAACAGAAGGACAAATACTGTATGGTCTCACTAACACGAACTAACATTGATGAGTGAATTTTGAGAGTTAAAGTTGACAACACAGGTTATCATGAAATAGAAGGAGATGGGTCATTTGATGCTGAAGGAGTACAGAAGTTTCTACAGGATTGATTGCATAGATCCAGAAATGTATAGCACATTATTGTGTGATGGTAGCACAATATTGTAAGTACTCCAAACAAAGATGAGTGTGAGTATGGTTGAAAGAGGAAGCCTAGGGGCATGTATAACACCGGAAGGAAAGATAGAAGACAAAGACTGGGATTGTATAATTTAGTGAAACCTAGAGTTGTCAATGATGGTGATTAAATGTACAAAAAGAAGAAAGTTTTTACACAAGAGAGCAAATGAATGTCAACATTGCAAGGTGTTGAAAATTGGATGCTATTAGGGAAAAATACAATCAATACAAACTAGAGTCTATAGTTAACAGTAACATTTTAAGATGCTTCCATTAATTGTAACAAAGGCAGGCTACCAAAGCTAAATGTCTATAAGAGGGGGATATGAGGGAGTGGTATGGGGTTCTTGCTATTGTTGTTGTTGTCTGACCTTTCCATTGTATTTTATTTTATTTTTATTTTCTTTCTATCTTTTATTATTTTTTTTTTTTTAGCTTTCTTTTTCTCTCCTTTTCCCCTTCCTTTGTGGAATAAATGGAAATACCGTCATATAGATTATGGTGGTAAATGCATAACTATGTGATTATACGGGGAATCATTGGATGTTTACTTAGGATGGACTGTATGGTGTGTGGATAGAACTGTTTAAAAAATAAACAGAAGTACACAAGTGCTGGAGAAAATGTGGAGAGAGTTATGTACCTATTCCCCTTTCGGTAGGGAAATAGAATGGTGCAGCCCATCTGGAGGGCAATGTGGGTGTTCCACAGGAACCTAAGAATCAGGTTGCCATATGGTCCTGCAACCCAGTATATATACTTGGAAACACTGAGAACTGGGACACAAATGGACATTTGCACACCAATGTTTATGGTGGCAGTATTCACAATTTTCAATGGTTGGAGGTGGCCTAATGGTACATCAACTGATAAATGGAATGGTGAACTGTGGTGATACATACAATGGAATACTTAGTGGCAGCAAGAAGAAATTAAGTTGTGAGGTTTGCAACTAGGTGAATGGACCCTGAGGACAGTATATTGAGTGAAATAAAACAGAATTGAAAAGACAAACACTATAACACCTCACTAATATGGACTAACTATAATGTACAAATTCTGGGAATTGAATCTGAGGGCTTAGGTTATCATGGGAAGGCTTATTGCAAAGTTTCCTAGATTGTAAGCTCTTATAGCATTCACATCCATCCATGAGTTGTAATGGTTATTTCTAAATTCTGAGATGATGAGCTCTTTGTGTATAACCTAGTCAGTCCCAGTAACTTTGGGTATCTGTGTGACACATCAGACTCAGAGCCAAAGTTCAGCAGCTATGAATGTCAGCATTACCCCATAAAGCAACTGTTGAAAAAGCTGAAAAATAGATCCAACTTCAAGTAGAGATATGAACAAAATGGACTTGGCTGGTACTAAGATAAATGACACTAAAGGGAAAAGGATGATATTGACTATGTCTTAAAACTTCTACTTCTGTGTGAGACCAAAGGAAGAGCTGTTTGGTGAAAAATCTATAATTTTCTGTAACACACTGTATAATTTAACTTGTATGGTCAGTTTATTCAAACAATAATTACATGGAATCTTGAATAGGGAGTGAGATCTGGTTGGTTTGTATAGGTTAGCATGAAGTCTTGCTACATCCCAGAGTAATTTGGGGAGAGAATAAAAAGTATTTGCAAAGCCCCCTTGATGGGACTGGGGGGAAATGTAGAAATATTAAACTTCCCCACCTGCGGAATTCTTGATATTCTTACAAGCATTGGGGACTACCAGTTTAGTCAGGTGAGCCTTTGATCTTGTGCTTGTCCTTATGAAGCTTGTTACTGCAAAGGAAAGAGTCACCCCCAGAGAACTTCTTTTGTTGCTCGGTTGTAGCCTCTCTCTCTAAGCCAACTATGCAGGTAAACTCACTGCACTCCCCACTACATGGGGCATGACTCCCAGGGTTGTAAGTCTCCCCAGCAATGTGGGGTAAGACTACCAGGGATGAGCCTGCGCCTCAATTGCAAGATTGAGAAAGCCATCTGGACCAAAAGGGGGAAGAGAAATGAAACAAAATAAAGTTTCAGTGGCTGAGAGATCTCAAATGGAGTCAAGAGGTCATTATGGATGTTATTTTTTGCATTATATAGATATCCCTTTTTAGTTTTTGGTATATTTGAATAGCTAGATGGAAATACCTGAAACTGTTGAACTGCAACCCAATATCCTTGATACTTGAAGATGATCATATAACTATATTGCTTACACGGTGTGACCATGTGATTGTGAAAACCTTGTGACTCACACTCCCTTTATCCAGTGTATGGACAGATGACCAGAAAAATGGAGACAAAGTAAATGAATAATGAGGGGGGATGTGAGGGGTATGAGTTGTTTTGGGTGCTCTTTTTTATTTTTATTTTTATTTTTTGGAGGAATGAAAATGTTCAAAAATTGTGTTGGTAAGTGTGCAACTATATGATGATACTGTGATCAACTCAACACTCCAGATGATAAATGGTATGTGAATATATCTCAATAAAATTGCATTTAAAAATTCAAAAAAAGAAGTGTAGGAAGCACATTAAGCAGAAAGAGAAAGTAAATGTTATAATCCATTGGAAAAAAAACAGAAAATTACAAGTGCTGGAGAAGATGTGGAGAAATAGGGACACTCATTGACTGCTAACAGGAATTCAAAATTCTGCTGTGGAAGACAGTTTGGTGGTTCTTCAGAAATTCCAAGTATAGAATTACCATATGAGCCAGAAATCCCTCTATTAGGTATATACCCAAAAAAATTTAAAGCAGGGACTTGAACAGATATTTTCATATTGATGACCATTACCAGCACCATTCCCAACTGTCAAAAGATGGAAGCAACCCTAGTGTCCATCAACCAAAGAATGGATAAACAAAATGTAGTATATACATACAATGGAATTATTATTCAGCATTAAAAATGAATGAAGTCCTGAATCATGCGACAACATGGATGAACCTCAAAGACATCATGTTGAGTGAAATAAGCCAAACACTAAAGGACAAATGTTGTATGAGCTCACTGATATGAAATTATTAGAATAGGCAAACTCATAGAGTCTGAATGTAGACTATAGGTTATTAGGGGCTGGATTGAGGTTCTGGAACAGGGACTTCATGCTTAAATTGTACATAATTTCTCTCCGGGTTTGTTGTAAAGTTTTGGAAATTCATGGAGGTGATGGTAGCACAACATTGGGAATGTAATTAACAGCACTGAATTATACAAGTGAATGTGGTTAAAAGGGGAAATTTTAAGTTGTATATATGTTACTAGAATAAAAATTAAAAGAAAAAATGTAGGACTGTACAACACAGTGAACCCCATTGTAAATGATGGACTATGGTTAGTACAAATATAAAAATGTTCTTTTGTGAGTTATAACAAATGTACCACCTTAATGCAGATGTTAATAATAGGGTGGCATATGGAATAAACAATACAAATTATGTACCCTAATGTAAACTATGGACTAAAGTGAATAGTACAATTTTAATATTCTCTCATCAATTATAACAAAGGTACTACATTAAGGAAAAGTGTTAATAATGGGAAGTTATATGGGAACTCTGTATTTTCTACATGATTTTTCTGTAAGCCTATAACTTCTCTAATTAAAAAATATGTTGAGCCTGAGGAGAAAGAAGATGGCAGCAAAGAGAGGAGTGGAAGTTAGTTAGTCCTCCTGGAACAACTAATAAACAGCCAGGAACAACTAGAAAATAATCTAGAATAACTGCAGGGGAAGAAACATGACTGTCCAGTCATCATACACCAACCTGAATTGGGAAGAATGCCCGAGACCACAGTATAAAATCTGTTAAGTAAAAACTGTGGACCCGAGCTAGGAGCCCCCTCTCCCCATGGCCCTAACTGCAAAGCCTCGCTGTGCTAGAGAGCAGCACTCTGAGAGCAAGCAAATATAGCTCAGCTGAGTTCCAAATGAGGTTTTAATTAGCACATGTGGACTGCTCAATACAAACTACATAACCCCAGCAAGCAGACAGAGGCTTCCGGTGATGATTGACTTTGAAGAGCTGGAGGACCTCGCTGGGAGGGAGGGAGAGCCCAGAGGACTGGGTGTTGTCTCTGGCCAGTGGTTGAAACTGAGGGGAGCCACAGACTGACCCTGAAGGGGTCTTTCTGTCTCTTTTTTGGCTCAGTGGAGAAAGACTCAGCCGTTTTGAATTCCCAGCACTCAGACCCAGACAAGGGTGGAGACAGAAGAGGCAGAGACAATTCAAATGCAAATGACCTCTCCCCAGGGGATATATCTTCCCTAAGAGGAAAGAGGCAGTGCCAAGCTCTACTACCTGCCTTCCATTCAGAACCAGACCCCAGAGCTTGGGGGAAAACAGCCACGGGCCACACCTCCTTACACCAGTCTGGAGCTACAGGCTGACAGGTGCCACCTGCTGGGCAGAAAAGAACAGTGACTCAAGGCCTCACAGGGTGCATCAATCTTCTAAGACACCCTCAGGGAGACCTGAAACTATTGCCTCCTTTCAAGACCTGAGCCCATTCTGGTCTAGGAAAACCTGATTGGGGTAACCAAGAAGCCCAGATGCCTAGATAACAGAAAACTACAACCTACACTAGGAGGGGTGAAGTTATGGCCCAGTCAAAGGAACAAACTTACACTTCAGCTGAGATACAGGAATTTAAACACCTAGTGCTGGATCAATTCAGAAAGTTTACGGAAAATTTGGCAAAAGAGATGAAGTGTATAATGAAAACACTGGGCATACATAAGGCAGAAATTGAAAGTTTGAAAAAACAACTGACAGAATCTATGGAAATGAAAGGCACAACACACAAGATGAAGGACACAATGGAGACATACAACAGTAGATCTCAAGAGGCAGAGGAAAACACTCAGGAACTGGAGAACAAGGCACCTGAAAGCCTACACACAAAAGAACAAATAGAGAAAAGAATGGAAAAATATAAGCAATGTCTCCAGGAACTTAAGGACAAAAAAAATGCAGGAATGTACATGTCATTGGTATCCCAGAAGGAGAAGAGAAGGGAAGAGAGATAGAAGCAATAATAGAGGACATAATCAATGAAAATTTCCCATCTCTTATGAAAGACATAAAATTACAGATCCAAGAAGTGCAGATCTGTACAGAATAGATCTGAATAGGCCTATGCCAAGACACTTAATAATCAGATTATCAAACATCAATGATAAAAAGAGAATCCTGAAGGCAGCAAGAGAAAAGCAATCACATACAAAGGAAGCTTTATAAGACTATGTGTGGATTTCTCAACAGAAATCATGGAGGCAAGAAGGAAGTGGTATGATATATTTAAGATACTTAAAGAGAAAAACCACCAACCAAGAATCCTATATCCAGCAAAACTGTCCTTCAAAAATGATGGAGAGCTTAAAATAGTCTCTGACAAACAGACAATGAGAGAGTTTGTGAACAAGATACCTGCTCTACAGGAAACACTAAAGGGAGCACTACAGACAGAAAGGAAAACACAGGAGTAAGAGGTTTGGAACACAATTTTGAGAGATAGTAGCACAGCAATGTAAGTACATGGAACAAAGATGACTGTGAGCATGGTTGAAAGAGGAAGGTTAGGACATGTGGGACACCAGAACAAAAGATGAAAGATAAAGACTGGGACTGTATAACTCAGTGAAACCTAGGGTGCTCAACAATTGTGACAAAAGGTACAAATATGTTTTTACATGAGGGAGAACAAATGAATGTCAACATTGCAAGGTGTTAAAAGGGGTAGGATTGGGGGGAAAATACAATCAATGCAAACTAGAGACTACAGTTAACAGAAACTGTTATGCTTCCTTTAATATAACCAATATACCAAAGCTAAATGCATATGGGGGGGAGACATAGGGGAAGGGTATGGGACTCTTGGCATTGATAATGTTGTCTGACTCTTTATTCTACTTTAGTTTAATGCTATCTTTCCTTTTGTGGCTTCCTAGCTGTCTTTTTTTTTTCCCTCTGTTTCTTTTTTTCTTTTTCTCCTGTCTCTCTACTTTCTTTGATTCTTCCTCCTCCTTTGTGGAAGAAATGGAGATGTCCTTATACAGATGGTGGCGATGGCAGTGAATACATAAATACATGACTGTACAGGGAACCATCAATTGTTTACTTAGGACGGAATGTATGGTGTGTGAACAAAACCGTCTTAAAAAAAAATGGGATGATGAAGAAGCCTTTGAGGACACTATATTGAGTGAAATAAGGCAGACACATAAGGAAAAATATTGCAAGGTCTCACTGATATGAACTAATTATAATATGTAAACTCATAAACATAAAATGTAAGTTATCAGAATATAGGATGAGGCTAAAGAATGGAGAGCGGTTGCTTTACACAAGCAGAATGTTCAACTAGGGTGAACTTAAACATTTGGAAATGGACAGAGGTGATGGTAGTACATTGTGAGAATAACTAACAGTGTTGAATGGTGTGTGAAGGTGGTGGAAAGGGGTAGCTCAGAGTCACGTATGTCATCAGAAGGAAAGTTGGAAGTTAAAAGATGAGAATGCATAAAACAGTGAATCTTGTTGTGGACAATGTCTGTGATTAACTGTAAAAATATTAGAAATCTCTCTCATGAACTAGAACAAATGTATGATACTATAACAAGAAATTAATAATAGAGGGGCATATAGGAAAAAACATATACCTATTGCAAACTATATACTACAGTTAGTAGTATTTTAACATTCTTTCATCAACAGTAACAAATGTACTATAGCAATACTATGAATCAATAATGGAAGGGGAGTGGTTAGGGGTATGGGAGGATTTGAGTTTCCTGTTTCTGTGAGTCTTTATTTCTTTTCTGGAATAAGAAAATGTTCTAAAAATTGAAAAAAAATTAACTCTGGTGTTCGATGCACAACTGTATGATGTGATTGTATGATGTCGGATCTTTGGATATTGGATAATCTCAATTTTTAAAAACTGAAAAAAATGTTAAAATGTATATTGCAACTAGGATATCTAAAACAGTCTTTTACAGAAGTATAATTGATATGCTAAAAGAGGAGATAACATGGAATCACATAAAATGCTCAATTAAAACCAGAGAAGGCAGAAAAAGAGGGAAAAAAGAGAATTACAAGACAATATCCCACATAAATACAGACACAAAAATTAACAACGTTATAGCAAATAGATCCAACAATATATATAAAAGCTAATACTTCACGATTAAGTGGGGTTTACCCAAGTACTAAACTCCACTGTTTCAACACTTGAAAATTAATCTGTATAATTTACTACATTACAGAATAAAAGAGAATAATCATATAATTGTCTCAATAGAAGGAAAAAAAGCATTTGACAAATTTCAGCAGCTACTCATAATGAAAACTCACCGTTTATTAGGAACAGACATAATTTTTTTATTAGGAACAGACCTTCCTCTATTTAATAGGAAAAATCTACAAAAAAATTAAAGATAACCTCATTCTAAATGATGATATATAAAATATTTTCCCCTAAGAGTATAAAAAAGACAAACATTTCTGCACTCATGGCAAGGACAATAAGGCAAGGAAAATAAATTAAAAGCATAACTATTAGAAACAAAGAATATTCTCTGTCTTCTCAAACAACATGATTATGTTCATAGAAAATCCTAAGGAATCTTTAAAAAAAACTTAGCAGAATTGGTAAGTGAATTTATGTTTTCAGGAAAAAAGTGTACAAATTTCGTATCTATTTCTATGTACTAGCAACAAGCAAATGTAAAATAAAATGAACCCTGAATCCACACCATATAAAAAATTAATTCAAAATAAATAATATAGCTAATGCAAAAATTTCTAGAGAAAGACAGGAGAAAACTTTTATGACCTTACATTAGGCAAAGTATCTATAAGCAGGACAAAACAACACAAACCATAAAGTAAAATATTGATAAATGTCATTTCATCAACATAAAACCAGCTCTTCAATGCCCCCTTTAAGAAAATGGAAAGTCAAATCACAGACTAAGAAAATACTTGCAATGTATATATCTGATAAAGGGCAGGTTTTTGGAATTTTTTTTTAAAAAAAACCTTACAATTCAGCAAGAAAACAAACAAAAAAAAACATATTTTTTTAAAAGTATAGAAGACACAGACCACAAAATAAAATATACCAGTAGACACTAAGTACATGGAAAAATGCTAAATTCATTAGTCACCAGAGAAATTAAAATCACAATGTAATACTACTTCGTGCCCACAAGAATTGTTAGTATTAAAAGAACAGACAAAAGCAAGTATGGGTAAGGATGGAGAGGTAGCAGGAACTCTCATGCAATACTGTTATGGGTATGATACAGCACAACCACTTTGGAGAAAAATTTGGCATTTTCTTATAATGTTAAATAAACATAAAACTCAGCAATTCGTCTTCTAGTTAGTTACCCAAGATAAATGGAAGCATGTTTACACACAAAAAAATGAGGGGTGGGGGCAGGCCTACACATGAAGATTTAGAGCAGCTTTATTCATAATTGGCCAAAAATAGAAATGGCTCAAATGTCCATGAGAAGCTGAGAAGATGAACAAATTGCAGTATAGTCACATAATGGAATATCCCCAGCAATAAAAAGAAACTGCTGATACACATAACATGAGTAAATTATATTGAGTAAAACAAGAAGGAAACAAGACTAGATAGAGATAGCGATAGATACAAATACAGAGACAAATATAGGTGATACAGATACAGATCCAGATACAGATACGGATAGGCATAAACAACCCATGACAGAAATCAGATCATTGGTTGCCTGGGGTGGGTAGCAGTCTGGAGACTGATACAAAGGGGCAGGAGGAAATTTCCTAAGATGATGGAAATGTTCTATATGTTGATTAGAGTGATGAGTTACAGACATGTATTTATTTGTAAACTTTTCTTCAAATGTGCTTTAAAATCTATACATTTTATTTCATATAAATTTTATCCCAATAAAGATAACTTTTTTAAAAATGCTAATAGTGTGAACTCTGGACACTTGTAAAAAGATTTACTGAATCAAGAGCACAAGGAAAAGGAGAGGTGGAAAGCAAATCTTCAATTAACAAATTTAAAAGCACATATACATACAAAGGAAATCAACAACAATAAAAACAAGAGACAGACAACTAAAAGGTGAATTCATATGTCAATGAAGCAACTGGAAATCATAGACTGCAAATCATTACATAACATAATAAATAAGAAAAAACATCTTTCAAATCTTCTCTCATTCTTAAATCTATGTTGATTCAGGAGAAAATCAAACCCAAAACATTCCAATTAAACTGGAGTGAATTTATAACTCAGGTATATTTTCTGCTTAAGTTGATGCTTTTTACAAGTTCACTGTAAAACTGAAAATTATATCAGAAATTATGATTATGTATTTGAAAATAAATAGTAGTGCAAAAACTGTCAGAAAAGGCATACTATTTGTACTGGTTTGTACATATTATGTCCCCCAGAAAAACCCATATTCCTTAATGCAGTCTTGTGGGGGCAGATGTATTAGTGTTGATTAGGATGGAACCTTCTGATTGAGTGTTTCCATGGAGATGTGACCCATCCAAATGTGAGTGATACCTTTGCTTAGGATGTGACCTCTTGATTGAATGTTTCCATGGAAATGTGGCCCCACCCATTCAGGGTGGGTCTTGATTAGTTCACTGAATTCCTATAAAAAGAGCCCACAAATAGAGGGACCAGAGAGTAACTGAGAGTGACATTTTGAAGAGGAGCTGCAGCTAAGAAAGAAAATGCCCCAAGAGCAACATTTTGGAGAACACCATTTTGAAACACAACCTGGGAGCAAGCAGATGCCAGCCACCTGCCTTCTCAGCTAACAGAGGTTTTCCAGATGCCATTGGCCATACTCCAGTGAAGGTACCCAATTGTTGATGCATTATCTTGGACACTTTATGGCCTTAAGACTTTAACTTTGCAACCAAATAAACACACTTTATAAAAGCCAATCCATTTCTGGTATTTTACATAATGGAGCAGCATTAGCAAACCAGAACACTACTATAACTGTGAAAAAAGTGAATTTTTTCTGACTATCGCTCAATTATGAATTAAATTTTTTAATTATTGTTAAATGCAATGGGATTTCCTGGAAAAGGAGAGAAATCAGATTATGTTCTTACATTTCCAATTCATTACTTTATGTGGCTAAATTATGTAACTTCTAGCTTTCTTGATCTAATTCATGTAAAGAATGGTACTAATCAAATGTACTTAATAGAAAAGATCTAACATTTAGTTAACCAGAAGTAGATTGAGCCTGCATATAAAAACTTACAGCCCAAGATAAAAAATAATAGTTTGTAATCTTTATTATTTATGAAACATAAAAGACTAGGCTTCACAGAACATAAACTTAGAAGAACTCAGGTATTCTCCAAAAGATCATAGACACCGAACCTAATTTTCAAAATGGGTAAAAATCCAAAGATATTTTTGATATATTTTAAATCACATAACACTTTCTGATATTTCAAAATACCTCACCTTTAAGTTTCAGAAGATTTCAACATGAAAGCCTTCTAGAAACCTAGTCTTTGAAAAAAATAATTCTCAGCATATCGATTTTGGTATCCCTAAAAGGAGTGTACAAATAACTTTTACTTCAAGGCCAACCCAACTCCTTTCAGAGAGCTGTTGAAGTAAAAATAAATTCTGAACTATGTCATTTTCATGATTATGGATGCAATGACTGGTATTTAGAAATAATAGTAATAACGGTAAAATACCTTGTGCTATAAAATTAAAATTTCATCTAATATATCTATTTACTACCTTGGTTAAACTAACCTTCTTTTCCAAAGCTAATTAAGTAACTCAAATGACTAACAGCTCAGGTTATGTAATATCATGCCTTAGTATATTTTGCATATATTAAGCAGTGGGAGATTTTTCCTTCACTGAGTTTAGAAAAGCCTTAAACTTTAATCTATGTAAAATAAGGCCAGATAATCTGATTTGACATATCTTGAGAAACCTGGAGGCTACAGAAACCCCACTGGGCAAATAGATGATTAGTTAATAAAGGAAAAGCAGCCTGATACCAAGGTGAGCAATAATTAAACCTGTAGTGAAATCCTCTAATAGAATTCAATAATGTGACACATTGTTAGCAGAACAATGCTTCCTCAAAAGGCACTGATGGGTAAACCTCAAAGTAAGGAGAGGTTCTGTTTAAGGAAAGATGCAGATGCTCATTCTATGAATTTACTGCTCTCTGATCATGTTCTGTACAGGCAAAGTACTGAATACTCAATGTGTTGGATTTCCACTACTTTTCCAAATTAATGCAGAGAGAAGATGTTAGGAGATGCGTCTTCAATTCATTCATTTGTTCATTTATTTCCTCAACAGTTTTTTGTTCGGTTGGTTGTTTCTTTGGGGGAGGGGAGGTACAGTACTAAGAGGTGGAAAGCCAAGGATGAATAAAAACAAAATCATTGTCATGAAAGGGCTTGTAATTTCACAGATTTAAAGAGGTAAGTACTCTTCAAAGTGCAAAAGGCATAAGGAGGAAAACCCAAACTTAGCCCAAGAAAGTCAGGAAAGTATAGACGTGGTGACATTTAGGAGGAGTCTTGAAGAATGGCAGATGTTTGTCAGGTAGTGAAAGGAATTTCAGGCAGAGGGAACTAAATGAAAAATAATTATGGGGTTAGGAAAATGAAAGACAATTCATGAAGCTATACAACGGTCAGCTTGGCTCATGGGTGGTGGAGTACAGTAAAGTGACAAGTAAAGCAGAGAGGTAAGGAAAGACCGAATTGGGAATATTGTTGACTGGGTATGTAGTCTTTTTCCTATGGACAACGGAAAGATAGAGAGCTCCTCAACAGAGCAGGAGAAGAAAAGGATGAGTGCAGGTTTAAGTGGCTCCCAGGAAGCACTCAACTACTTTTTTCAGACTCATATATACTTGCAAGGTCCCTGGACATCTGTAGAGGGAAAAAAATACTTTAATATTTCACAATCACAAAAATTCATAATTATTACTGTGCTCTACATTAAATATAATTGTGCTACTATTCCTAAGGGGAAAAAGAGGAAAACAACCAGAAATATTTATGTAAACAGTAAATATGGAGAAGTGGGGTGAGATGTGTGCCTGAGAGACCAGTTAAGACTGCCCAATCTAATTGTGATAAAACGAGGGCCAGGGCCAGGTAAAGGCAGTGGGGATAGAGAGATAGAGCAAGGAGAACTGAGGAGAGATTTGAGGCAGAACCAAATGGGTTTAATGGTATTATTAAGCATTTCTGAGAATATAGGTAAAGAGCAGGAAAGCATTTAGGAGGCGTACAGAAAAGTCTGAACAAGAGGCTTCACAGAAGCCATTCTTGAAAAGAAAGAGACCCCACCCCACACCACCCCCTTTTTTTTCACTAATCTATTTGCAAACCACACTTATGAAATCCATTCAGGATTTTCTTGGTCAGCCCTCTGCTGTTCTTCCAAATATAAGTCCCCTAATGTTCCCAAAATCTGTATCTCTCAATAACTGAACATTGACTTTACTAGATTAGGAAGCTTGTTTAAACAAGCTTAGCTATCATGATATTCAATTACACCTTGCAAGAAAATATCAAAATCTGCATGCGATTACTTAGTTATGAGATGATTGAGTTACCCACCCACCCTTTCCCCCCAAAAAAGAGAGAGAGTGAATATGCCCCCATTCTCCAATGTTTAAAAAAAAACAGGGGCACAATGGATTACAATGCTAACCCCTTAAGTGAAAATAAACCTCTGCAGAGATCCACCCTGCATAAACCCAAGGTGAAACCAGAGACATTTTCAGCCTCCCCAAGAGGCTCTTCTCCAAAGCTAAAATGGGTTGGAGCAGGAGGTGGAGGACAGTGTGACAGGTGGGAGTTTCTCCATTTTCCTCTGGAGAAAGTTCTGCTTTGCATCCTTACACCCACCGTCTCTGCCTCTCAGGATGCAACAAAAGTTCAAAATTTAGAAAGATTTCTTATTTCAAGTGAATTGAAGGACTCAGTCTTAATTGGAATCTAAGAGGTAAAATAAATACTTATCCCAGTGATTTGATTTTTCATATGCTGATATAATGATGATGATGTTAGACCATCTGAAAAAAAGACAAAAGTTACATCAAGCTAGGCTTGAAAATTATGTTCCTAAGCCTTACTTATGATAATAGGTTCAAGCAAGTTCTTAATTCTCATTAGCAGTTCTTGATCTAGGGAGGATTCTTTGGTTCATCAGCAAAAGCCATGCTTCTACCAAGTAGTTCACTCCCATTCCTCAGCTCACACCCCAGGCTCTCCTACACAGAGTTCCTAATGGCCTGCAGCCCAATCTCACAGCAGTGTGTCATATTCCATCAGGAGCTACTGTGCAAATAACATATTTCCATTTTTAAAGTCTCAAAAATGTCACAAAAAGCTTTTGGCATTTACATGACTCAGACTTACACCCTCTAATTCTCTCTGCAGCTAATTTCTTATGTTCGATACATATCCACCACAGGAAACCAGGAATAACGATTGCAGGAGAAAACTGAAGTTCGGCAGCCCAGCCATTAGCATTCACAAGTCTAAAGAGTAGGGATTTAAATGGCACTATTGACAGTTATTTCTTATATAAGGAAAATCAGGACTGTCAACATGTGAGACATTAAAAAATATTCAGTAATTTTAGCTATAGCCTGTAGGGCTTTTTAATGCATTCCTGAGAACTAGCAAAAATCTACAAAGATGTGCACCAAGAGGGCCTAATAGATCAGAGGAGAGAAATTGTATTCAATGTGGGTAAAACAGCTTGCTGTATGTTCTCCAGCTACTGATCTTATCTCTCATAATCATGCCCCATGCTTCGTTTAATGTTGGACCACACTCACTATGAGAGGAAATTCACGCTTGCATTTTATGAGGCTCAGCATGCAAAATCCACATGCTATGTTTCCATTTCTTCTGTCTCACTTTACATAGATTGGGCTTTTATCTTTCTGCTGAATAACATTTGTTGTTTTATTTTCTACTGCTTAATATACAAGGGCTTACCAAAGGAAATGGAGAGACCAGTGGCAGGTCTATCTTAGCCCCAGGAAGAGATTCAAATGCACTCTGAAAATCTGCTCATTTGAATTTGGTTGAATTGTAGGCATTGCCCCAGATGGGAAAAATGTGCATGATTCATGATTGCTCATTGTTAGAGTGTTCTAGGTCAGGTAAAATGGCACAAGCTCCCGAATAGTGTGCTGTACATACAGCATGCTAACACAAACTAAGTTAGTAACAAACAACTTTTATTTTCTTTTTAAAAGAGCCCTAGTGGCCACAGTTGTCTGCAAACTTGGATCTCTGATTCATTCATTGATTCTCACACAAGAGATTAGTTAATTAATTGTTATCAAAATGTACAAATGTCTAAACAACTAACTTACATCATTTGATTTTGTCCACAAACGATTCAGCCAGCTGGTTTCATCAACAGAATAATTGGCTACTCTCCTATAACATAACCCTGAGAAAATGATGAGCTGTACCATAAGTATGCCAGATGTCTGTTACAGAGCAAGCATCATTTCTTTCACTTTTTTTTATCTTCCTTGATCAACACATAGGATAGGGTTCTTGAGTGATACATTTTCACCAGGTCATTAACGTAATCATTAGTTTATTTCCAAGTGAATTCAGATTTCCTAATCAAAATCAGGCTCTAGTAAGGTAGTTTCCTGGAAGACTCAAGCAGAAGACTCAGAAAACTCAAGCAGAAGATTTTGCATGATGTGATGAACAGATTAGACATCTTTGATATAAATAAATGCATTTTAAATAACTGTGTGCTTTTATAATACATACCAATTGAATGGAGCATTACCAAATGTTTTCTTTTAATTCAAATTCATCCTGAGTTGCTTTGGAAAAAATTTTAGCCAGTAGACCTTATATAAGGCATCATCTCAATTGTGATTTGGATTTGACTACAGTGAAGCCTTTATATAGTTGCCTCAACTAGAAAAGCACTAAGGAAAATATTAAAAGCAATGCATATGACATCTCTGTCATCAATACATATGTATATAATAAATACATATATTTAATAATTTTCTATTAATTTTAATCTAATTGTAGGGTCAGAAAGAATATAAGAACCTACTTTATCCCCAGCAGGAAATGATTTAAGGGGCACAGACACTTAGAATGATTTACGTGCCACTCCCTACCTTTTAAAAAAGAATGCCTTCTCATTGCTTGACATTAATTTTTCATGCAATAATATGTATTGAATGCATTCCATATTCATGCCCCATGCTAAGGGAAAGAGAGGGATACAAGAATGTATAAACTCAAATAGCTTTCTAATATTCATTCACTGATCTATTCATTCAACAAACAAACTTTTTTTGCCTGTGAGGAAGTAGACAGTAGGTGATGCTGAAAAAAGGAATAGGATGAGGACTCTATCCATTTGGATCTCACATTTAACTGAAGAGACCAACATACCCACAAATATTTATTGCACACTGTGTCAAGTGCTAATTATAGTATGTGCCAGGCACCCTTGCAATGTAATGGAAAAATGGATTCATCCTACAAAGAAGGGAGTGGTGGAGAAATGGTTTGGGAGAAGCGAAGGGAGCTAGGAAGTTTCACAGAGAAGTCAACATTTAAGGAAAGCCCTCAAAAGTGATGTTACCCAAGGTAGAGAGAGAAATCGGGGTACCTAGAGAGAATGGAACAGGGTGAAGAAGGGCAGAGGGTTTGGAAGTGCGTTAGTGAGGCCCTCCAGTTTCAAGAAATTGAGAGATGTAGGTGCATTAAATCCATTGCAACGTCTTCCCTTCCGTTCAAAGCAGAATTCAAAACCCTGTGGCCCTCAGATCATTTTTGGCTCTGGACATGTGCCTGACCTACACAATGTTTGAATTGGTGGACAATATTTCAGCATGGGAAGAACTAACAGAAATCCAGACTTTGAGCTTCTTTTGAAAAAGTAAGATTCTAGCAAGTCAGGAGCAGAGTATCTACATGGAAAGAATCTTCTGGAGAGAAGCAGTGTTTGTCCCCTTTCGAGAGGCATGCACTTTCCAGTTTACTATAATCCTCACTTGACCAGCTTCACTCATTTATGTTACCTGACAGGCCCTAGCTGGTGTTTTATTTGAGATTCCTGATTTAAGGTTTTAATATTTCTTAAAAAGGCAATTGACCCTGGAAAGAAAAAGATGAAAAGTAGCTATGAACTGTTAATCAGTCACTTGTCATTAATACTTTAGGTGTGAATGAAGCGTTGGAGAGCAAGTTGGACAGAGGAATGGCAAACAGAGAGCAAGGTCATTATTAAAGTGCTTCATTTGGGGGAGAATTTAGTGAGCTTGGAAAGAAGAAAGAATAAAGGAAGCAGAACTTTATAATTTTACACTTTTACCAGGATCAATCAAAAAGTAAATACTCACTTCAAACTAGGAACTCACCATGAACATTTGAGCTAAAACACTAACCCTTTTATTAATTCTTCACTGCACTTCTTTATTTCTAGACAGCGTTCATGTTTGCAAGCCTATCATTTTTAATGGCTAAAATTCTAACCCTGTCTCAGGGATCCCTTGAGAGTTATTGGCCCTAGGCCCACTCACTGAATTCCAATCATGGACGTTATCTCCAGGTAATTGAAATGTTCACTTAAAAAAATAAAAAAAGCCAACTATCACATAGCGTTGTTAACCTTCTTCTCAAGATAGCCTACTAGGTGTCAGAATTATCTGTAATGCCTCAGGGCTTTTTTGAATAGTGAATATCTTTGCACACACTGTCAGCATACACCATGTAGGAATAATTATCATCATTAACCTGAGACTTATTAAGCTGCCTGCTTATTAATATGTATTGCCATTCACTATAAGTGCCAAGTTGAGGCAGAAAAAACAAAAGAGATAGCTGAATAAAGATGGCATGACAGCCTTCAGTAACATTATTAAAATATTTAGAAAGTGAAGCTAATGAGTTCACCTTTCTTTTCAAAACACACATAATCCAAATGCTCCTAACCTTTGAAAAGAACGTCAGCTAATAAGATTGTATAATATATAAGGGGAAGGAAGACAGATGCTTGAAAGAGAGCCCAACATCATGTATCATTCATTCATTGAAGACAATGGAGAAAATGAATGATTTGATCAAAATGCTTGAGAATTACTGAATTCCACATTCCAAATGTGACATTTGGAAACCATGTGCTCAGAAGCCACAAATCAAAAGCAGATGAAACATTTGCACTAGCTTTCTAGCAGCCCTTTTTAAAGAGTTCCCAAACTGTAGGGGGTAAATCCTATAGAGGAAGGTGCTGGGCCTTAACAATTGAAGGGAATTACTGCACAAAATCAGGACCAACCCTGGAGAGAGGCCGTGGAATGAATGGATAGCATCATCAAAGGGCCAAGCAGCATAGTTAGGGATCCTCAGTGTCAGGGTGTTCAGAGCCACAAAAGAATCATGATTTTATCGAAGGCATTCTGTAAGAAGAAACACAAAAATTGGTCCAGTGAAGAACACGGAAAATAACTAAAAGTTTCCAAAATTGAGAATATTTCATGACAAATGAAGGCATATTTCAGGCAACCAGATTTCAAAGGAAAAGTTACAGTTGGCCCCCAGTAGCCTACCCTCCCTTCCTATTTATTAGTTTCCAAATGCAATTTGAGGTTTCAGTTCTCATCTAAAAATTGTGCCTAGACCTCATTTTTCCATTATCTCCTGAGAAAGAGTGACTAGGACAGCCAGAAATTTCTGCACAATGAACTTATATAGATGTAGCTTCTTCCAAATAATGGTCCCACAACCTTTCATGCCCCCCAACACTTCTACACCCCTTTCCTTGCTTATACACATATATAATTGTTTTAGTTTCAGTTACATGTATGGCGCCTGAACTGTATGTAATTTGGGTAACTCTGTTTCAGAAAAAGGTTATAATATTATGAGTACAAAATTAGGTATGAATGTGAATATTTATTTAGAGTAAGAAAAGAAACCACAGGAAAAGCAAAGGTAAAAAGGTGGAAAATATCACAAACACTATGAAAAATCGAGAAAAATGATATATAAGGCTTCTATTTAATTAAATCTCTGACATACCCTTATAATGTATTTCTTCTATTTTTGGCTTCATGTTCTTTAATCACTACTACATGTGACAATAATATCATTTTCTATAAAAAGATAATTCAATCTTTCTTGCAAAGTAGTTGATTAAATTTGCTTTTATTAGTAGTAGCTGAGACAAAACATGAAATGTCAACGTAGACGTCATTACCGTTTGTAGACCTGCTAGAAGTTCGTACCCTAAAACACAAGAATTCTGACTGATTCTATTTTGCAATATTCCCATAAAAATTAGAATAACGTATGGTACATTTTGAATTTTATAAGATGCATTACTGAGTATATTTATGATCAGAGGGAATTTCCATATTGACTAAGTGTCGAAGTTAATTGAATGTTCCATTTACAATTTTAAACATCTGATGACTGGAAATATTTTCCACAAACCAACTTCTGGTTTTCTATCATTCAAACCTTGTTTCTCACCCACTACCCATGTATTTCTGGTGCTAAGCACCACAAGACACATTCATATCATGATAAGACCTTTGGACTCAAATACCTGGGTGAATTAACCCAAAGGACATGTGGAGTACTTCCATTCCTGTATCTGGACAGCTAGTAACTCAATTACACAGAAAGCAGATTGAAACCATATAAATCTATACCACTAAACCCAAGTTGACTGAGCTTTCCCTTGGCCTGATCTGTGACATCCCCCTCCACCCCACAAACCATCTCGCCATCCCCACCCACCTCCCTCATTGCAGGGCCACCTGACACAAGGAGAAATGTGAAGGAAAAGAACTGAAAAGGGAATGAATCAGAAGTATTGATCAATCATAGCTAAAATACTTTAGCAAAATCTATCAAACAATATAACCTTGTGGACACATTTCCAGGACCTCTCCCATTGCCTTAGAAGTAGTTTAGCCTTCATTAGATTCAAGGTAACATCTTTTTGCACTGTGCAAAGATCTGGTAAAGTTTTTATCTCTCAAAATTTTATGACTTCAGGCATACATACAAGTGTATAGAAATGTCTTACTTTCCATGGCATTATGACAAATGACACAATGGTTTGGCTTAAACTATGTCAATTTATGGACTCATGGTTTTGAGGCTAGGAGAAGTCCAAAATCAAGGTGTCAGCAGAATGAGTCTTTCTCCCCCAGAGACCATGGCCTTCTGGTGACGGTTGCCAGGGATGCACGGGTTCCTGGGCTTTCCCAACACACGGCAATACATATGACAATGTCCTCATCTTTCTCTTCTGGTTCTGTTGACTTTTGGCTTCCAGCTCCTCCCCTTGGCTTTCTCTCTATAAGTCTTCCAGTAATAGGATAAAGACTCATCCTGATTCAGTTGACCACATCTTAACTAAAACAGGTCCTATTTAATGTGTTTTTACCCATTAATCGAAGATTAAGAATATGCTTTTTCTAAGGTCCATAACTCAATCTACCATAAATGTTAAGGTTTTAGAATTAAAATAAAAGCATTAATTGAATAATTTGGTAAACTCACTAAGAGAATGTACGTAACTGAGCATTGAAAACGAAGACATAAAATCTGTAAAATGAAGGAGTGA